>NW_028258297.1:3750000-5000000 GCF_053883595.1 Heterocephalus glaber
CAGGACAGCCCCCAGCAAAGCAGCTTGGCAGTTACTTATAAAATTAAACATGCCACAACCAGATGACCAAACAATCGCACTCTTGGGCATTCAGTCCAGTGAAATAAAAAACCTATGTTCACACGAAAACCTGTACACACACCAAAAACACAAGTGTCTAAAGGAAAAAATAAATCATTTGGACAGCAAAATTTGAAACATCTGTCCAAGAAAGTGCAAAAACAACTGATACATGGGAGAAAATATTTGCAAATCATGTGTCTGTCAGGAGCCATATCCAGAATGTATTTAAAAACTCTTAGCACTAAAGTGATAAAAAGACGAATACCCCTTTAAAAAATGAGCAAAGGATTGGATAGACATTTCTCCAAAGAAGATACATAAATGCCCCACAGGCAAATGAAAAGGTTCTGAAGGTCACTAGGGAAAAGAAAATTAAAACCACAATGAAATGCCACTTCACCCCTCTACCAAAATGGTTATAATAAAAATATAGATGCTAACAAGTGTTGGGCAAGAAGTGGACAGACTGAAACCCTCATTTAATGCCAATGTTAAATGCCAATGTTGCCTTTCGGAATATGGTTTGGCAGTTCTCATCACGGAGTCAGCAGATGACCCAGCAGCTCTGCTCTCAGGGAAAGGTAAGCACACATCCACACAAAAACATGTGCGTGAGTGAACAGAGCAACATGATTCGCAATAGCCAAAAAATAAAAACCAAATATCTACCAACTGGAAAATGGTTAAATAAAATGTAGCCTACATTGTATTCCATGGTATGGAATATTTCTGGCCATAAAAAGAAATGAAGCAGGGACACATGCTACAGCACGTGTGATCTGTGAAACATTGCTAAGTGGAAGAAGATAATCACAGAAGACCACACACTGTCTGACCTCATTTACATAAAATGTACAGAATATGTAAATTAGACAGGAAGAAGATTAGTGGTTGCCTAGGACTGGGGTTGGGGAGGGTTGGAGGAATGAAGAGTAACTGCTAAGAGGGTAAGGGGTTTCTTTTGGGAGTGACAAAAATGTTCTAAAATTAGTTTGTGCAACAGTTACACAACCTTGTGAGTCAATTAAAAACCACAGAATTGTATACTCTAAGTTAGTGGTGTATGGTATGTAAACTGTATCTCAAAAGAGCTGTTGGGGGAGAAAAGCTGCTACAGAAATGTTCATTGCAGCTCAATTCATAATAACCCCAACCCCACTCTGGAATGAGCCAGATGTGCTGATGGATGAACACACTGCACCCGGAACGGGACACAACTTAGCAATGAGAAGGGCAGAAATACTGCGGCTCCCGGGACTTGTACAACTCAGATGGGAATTGCACTGCGTCAAAAAAGCCAAATCTAAAATGCTGCACAAATGAAGGGCACTGTACATGGACACATACTTGTGTGTGTCTGTGCCTGGGGGCCTTACTGCCCTGCCCCCTGGACACTGAACTATATGTTAGCTACGAACTTGCACATTTAATGACTCAGTACACTTACCAGAAACACAATACTTTAGATTCATAGACATAATTTGTAAGTTAATCTAATAGTGTCCTTGATGGCATTTTTTCCCCTCCAGAACAAGATCCAGCCTTGGATCAGGTATCACATCTTGTGGTCATTTCTGTTTTCATCTGAAGCATTTCTACAGCTTTTCTTTGTCTTTTATGACAATGACATTTTTAAGTAATACCATCTCTAGCTCTCCTTGCTTTTTTTTTTTTTTGGTACCGGAGATCGAACTCGGGTCCTTGCGCTTGTGCTTGTGCAGCAGGCGGTGAAACCACTGAGCTAAATCCCTGGCCCTCTCCTTGCTTTTTAAAAGGAATTAGAAGTTATAATAGCTAAAGCTTGGAAACAGCCCAAGTGCCCATCAACCAGAAAATGGATAAAGAAGATGTGGATTTTTATAAAATGGAGTCCTACTCAGCCATTAAGAATGAGAAACTAGAGACATTTATAGCTAAATGGAAGCATATCAAGGCCATACTCTTCAGTGAAATAAATAGGACACACAGGTGTAAATACCAAATAGTTTCTCTAGTGTGAGAAACTAAAAGTGTAAATAAGGACTAAAATGATTAAAACACATAACTGATAATCTGAAATAGGAAAAGGTCCAAAGGTGTAAGGGTGGTGGGAGGGGAAGGGGAAAGGAAAGAAGGGAAAGGAAAAATCGTGAGAAAAGAAAAAAAATGAAATGAAATCTGTGCAAATTGAGAAGGGTGGAGGGGCACAGCTAATGGGGAAAAAAATGAGAACCGAGATCCATCATGTACAGGTACAAGCACCCAATGATAAATGTAAATGTACTGTATACCATAAAATGTACCAATAAAAGAATTTAAAAAAAAAAGAAATTAGAAGAACTACTTTAGTACCTACTGGTGGTAACTTATCTTCCAGTAGCAATCTGTATAGAAGAATCAACACCTCCTAATGCTTTTTTTTCTTTTCTTTTTTGAGACAAGATCTCACTATGTAGCTCAGGCTGGCCTTCCACTTGTGGTGATCCTCCTGCCTCGTCCTCCCAAATGCTAGGGTGACAGGTGTGTGCCACCAGCCCGGCTTAACACACTTCTAAGAATACACACTTGAGATACCTCACATCCCATTCCGATGCCAGCTTCCTACACAGGCTCCTGGCCTCTCTGCCACTTGACGGCCAGTCTGTCCACCAGCCAACTGGAAGTCCGAGCCAGGTTCCGTATTAGGAACGAGTGATTCCCAGCGCTAACAGCTCCCATTACTATTCAACACGACAAAGAAAAGAAAACTAAAAGCACAATTATTCTGCCCATCTCCAAATAGGAGAGTGAAAAGAAGAGCCACCAGGCCTGCCTTGGGCACCCATCTGGAGCAGCTCCACATAATTGGAACCTTCACAGCCTCGAGCCCAATGCCAGCTTCAGTCTCAGTGTGGGACTCATGCTCTTTTTTTTTCCTAAGGAAATCAGGATGAATGAACTTAAAGCGACAAGAACACCAGGGAACAGAAGCAATTTGCTTAAGGGAAAAAATGGAACTTTCTGCAATAAAGTAAAGCTCTGCATAAAAACAAGAGAAACAAGGAACCCATGAAGGGTTTATTCATGAGGCCCAGCACTGGGGATCTGGAGGGCAAAGTTGTGTTTCTGGATTAAGTGAGAGGGGACAGCAAGGGGAAAATGCAAGAGCTCCCAGGTACATGGGTTAGCAGGCTGGGAAACAGGCCAAGGTCAGGGGCACCCAGGCCACTCAGCTGCCTGAGGCTGGCTGGGTCTAGTCAAGGCCTCCCTGTCCCTACACGCTGGGGTGCCTTCCCACATAAGCCCTTTCAGGCCCTCTATAAGCCCCCTTAGCCTTTTTCTCTTTCCTTTTTTGATGGTACTGGGGATTGAACCTTTGCACTGAGCTACATTTTCAGCCCTTTTTAATATTTTTGAGACAGGGTCTTGCTAAGTTGCCCAGGCTGAGCTCCAACTTGGAATCCTCCTGCCTTGGTTCCCCTGGAGTACTGGATCATACCTCCTTCTTCCTTAGAGTCATAAGCAGCCTTACATTCAGCCCCTGGCCCTCACCGCGGCCAGAGGGAGCCTTTAGCAGTTAAATCACAGCACATCCCAGCCCGGTCAGAGGCCCCAGCATATTCCACTGCAGGCTGCTCTCACAAACCAGTCCTCGAGGTGGCCCTAGAGCCTCCACGGTGACCTGCTGCCACCTCTCTCCCGGGACCTCATGTCCTCCCTCCAGGACATTCCTCCAGCCAGCCACACTTGCCTGCCCCCGTCCTCTGAGCCTGGCCTCCAGCCTGATCTGCTGGGACGCTCCCTGGTCCCACATCTGCTCCAAAGCACTCTCACCTGAGCCACATGGCTCTTCCTCCACCTGAGTCCACCCAGACATCCCGTGTGTCCCTCACCAACTGGTGTCCAACCTGCTACCTGCTCTTCCCACTGCATCCACTGAGGCACCAACTCAGTCACTGCATGTGGTCTGGTTCGTCCTCAAAAGCACTGAGATTTTATTTTGGCTCCCTGATGAATCCTTCATGCTTAGAACCAGGCCTTGAACAGAGGCGAAGCTCAATAAATATTTGATGACGTTTGAACACATCTTCTCCTTATTTCCCACTGCAAGCCTAGTGCTCCTGCCAAAGCAAACAGCTCAGCCAGAAGGAGCCTTTAGCAGCTAAATCACAGCACTTTCCAGGCCCACCTCACACTCTCCAGGTCCATGCCTTGTCCTGTCCTTCTGCCTGGAATGCCTCCCGTTCTTACACACTGCCATGAAGCTCAAATGTCCCCACTGCCGAAAGCCTCCGGCTACCCTGGGCAGGAGGCTCCCAACCCACCTCTGCTCGCAGATACCTCCAGATGTCCTGTGCACCCGGTCTGCAGCACCTTGACCTGAATTCTCATCCATTCCCTTCTTCTCCCACACGAGGAAGGTGTTCAATAAATATTTACCAAGTGAACCTAACAGTGGTGCTCAATTCTGGACATTGTTCCTTGTCTTAAAAAAAACTCAATGATCCTATATGAAAGAAACTTGCCCAGGGGATACCAACAGTGTTTAAAGGACAGAGCTCACCACAGGACAAACCGTTTTCTAAGGAAATAAAGAATGATGCAAACATGAAGAAAAGACAAACAAGTGGTTTAGAAAACCATGGAGTTTTCTGCTATGAAGTCCCAGGTGCTCCCTGAGACCTTGAGGAGGGGTGCACTTGGGGCTTTTCAGGCCACTGAAGCTATCTGCACCCAGCTCTGTTTAGTCACAGTCAGGGACACCTAATGTGCTGGGTATAGGTATCAGTGTCCCTTGTAAGTCATGTGAGGCTGAAAACAATGGACACCATTCTAATCTAATCCTGAGTTGTCCCTTCCATGAACGTAGTACACCCATCTGTTTACTTGGGTTATATTTAATTTCTCCCAATAATGTAGTCAGATTTCTGAGGTCTTGCACATCTTTTAAAAATTTATTCCTAGGTGATATACAGTTCAAATTTAGTTTTTAGTTAATAGATGAATGTTATAGAGCAGTTTAAAGTTTATAGAAAAACTGAGCAGAAAGTATAGAGCTTTTCCATGTACCTCTCCTCCCTAACCTGAAAGGTTTCCTATCACCTATTACCTTGCATTGGTGGGGTACATTTGTTACCAGTGATGAGTCAATATTGACATTTAGCTGAAGTTCACAGTTTGCATTAAGTTTCACTCTTTGTGGGGATATCTTCTATGAGTTTTAACAAATGTACAGAATGGCATGCCTCATCACTACAGTGAAATGCCCTAAAAATGTCCTGTGCTGAGTTGGGCAAGGTGGTAGATGGCTGTAATCCCAGCACTTTTCAAGGCTGAGGTAGAAGAATTGCAAGTTCAAGCCCAGCCTGGGTAACTTAGTGACCTAGCAAAGATTCTGTCTCAAGAGAAAAAAAGAAAAAAGGCTAGAGACATATCTCAGTGTAAAGGGCTTGGGTTCAATCCCCAGTATCAAAATAAACAAAACAAAACAAAATCCAGTGGTACTCTTATTCATCCCTCCCTCCTCCTGGCAACCAGTCTTCCTACTGGCTCCATAATTTTGCCTTTTTCATGGAGTTGTGTAGTTGGAGTCATGAGCATGTGGTCTTTCCAGATGGAGCTCTATCAGGCGTACAGCATGTTTGACAATGACATAACTAGTGTCACTTGCAAAATGCTCTCTGAAATAGCTGTCCCCTTGTCACATGGCCATCAGCAGTGTGTGAGAGCTCTTGCTCTCTGTCCAGACACTCACTTGGTCAGCCTGCTTACTTCCAGCTGTCCCATTGGCAGTGTGGTGGTGTCTCCCTACTAACAGTGACACCCACTAATACTAATTTGCATTTCCCAAATGGTTAATGATGCAGAACACCTTTTCATAAACTCACTTGTCATCCATTTAAACAACATGTCTTTGGTTGCTAAGCTACTTCTAATCTTTTCCTTGTTTTTATTTGGTTCATCTTATTATTGAATTGGAAGAGTTCTTTATATATTCCAGATACACATTTTTTGTGTCTGATATATGTTTTGCAAATAATTTCTTCAAGTCTTTGGTACTGAGGATAGAAATCACGACCTTGTGCTTGTCAGGCAGGCACAGTGCCACTGAGCTAAATCCCTGGCCCATCTTAGGTCTTTTGATGAGTAAAAATTTACAATTTTATAATGATTTCTTTTCTTTCATGGCCTATGTTTTTTGAATCACCTTTAAGAAATTTTTGTCAAATCCCAAATCCACTAAGGCTTTTTCCTGAAATGTTATAGCTTTCAATCTTAAAATCAGATCTAGGACTCATTTCAATATAGTATATGATGCTGTTATATTGCATAATAACAATAATAATTATCATTTTGTATATGGTGTGAGATGCATCTGGCTGTCCAATTGGTCCAGCATCATTTCTTGGCGAGATTTTCTCTTCCACACGGAAATGACTTGGCCCTTGGTTGAAAGTCAGTTGTCTGTACAAGTGGATCTATTTATGGACTTCTTACTCTGTTCCATTCACCAATTCCACACTGTCTTTTTTTTTTTGGTACCCAGGTTTGAGCTCAGGACCTTGCGAGGAAGGTGTGGTGCCACTGAGCTAAATCCCCCGGCCTGTTCCACACTGTTTTGATCACAGTGGCTTTAATCAGACACTTTAAGTCTTTGCTGTGTTGTTCCTTTTCAAAGTTCTTTTAGAGGTCTTTCGCATTTCCTAAAATAAAGTTTAGAATCAGCTTGTCAGACTCCCCAAGTAGGTATGCTAAGGTCTGCTCTTGATGGCACTGAGGCTGTGGGCCATCCTGGGAATGACAGCATCCTAGCAATACCATGTCTTTGACACAGGAGCATGGTACAACTTCCCATTCATTTGGGTCTCTAAAACTTCACTGTAACAGTGGTTTGTAGGTTTCAGCATACACAGCTCATTTTATCCCTAAGCATTTGTCATTCTTATGCTGGATTAAACATTAAACTAATCTCATATTCCTGGAATATCAACTTTTCATTGTCTTTGGTGTCCACTGTTTTGGTTCAGAAATTGGCTCTCCCCCCCACCTCCCTTTTTTAAAATTTTGAGACAGAGTCTAAGTCACTAAGTTGCCCATGTTAGGTCTGAACTTGCAATCCTCCTGCTTTAGCCTCCCAGAGTACTGAGATTACAAGTGTGTGTACCACCACACCCCGACAGTGTTGCTGCTTTTGACAACAAAGAGGGCCATGGGCCAAGGAACACTGGTGACCCCTAGGAGGTGAGAACAACCTCTGGCTGACAACCAGCAAGGACACAGGAACCAGACAAGTTTTTCAAAGCACACAGAATCATACACCAAAAAAGAACGGATTTTACTCTGAAAATTACATCTCAATAAACCCAACATTGGGGAGGGGAGTCCTCCAACCACTGCCTTTGTCTGGCTTCTGGGGAATCTATAGCATGACGCTGTCACACTGGACAGGAGGGTGGCTTGGTTCCACCTGGCATGATGGATGACACTTGTGACATCGTGACACACACACCCCCCCCCCCCCGCCGTGGGACACAGCAGCCACTCCTCCCACCTTGCCTCAGGGTACAGCAAGAAGTGACCTGCCCTCAAAGGCTTCTGTGCAGCCCATCACCAATTTTCCCAAAAGAGGCTGGACACAGGTCTGTTTTGTCTAGGGAGTAACCTGCGGCTCTCAAACCAAACAATGCATAGCCCTTGGGCCACCAGCCACCTTACACTCCCCTAAAAGGAGGACGGCAGCTGCCGGAGGGCTCACACCAGCAGCGAGGACAAGGAAAGGGTAGCCACTGTGACTGAGTGCAGAAATAGAGATTAGACTCCTGATTAGTTATTAATCGCCTAAGATTGGATCCTGCTGACCAAGGTGGGTCAAGAGGAGTTTAACTCGGCACTTAACGCTTTGAAGATCATAATCCGAAGAATGCAAACAGGTCTGAAGATTCTGGGAGAGCTTTCCACTCACTCTTTCTTCTCCCAGCTGAGTTTCTCTAATGAGAAGCAATTCCAAATTTTAGGGATGAATGTGCTTGGAGCTCTGGGCTTTTCCTGCCCGGTGTCACACTCAGGTTTCCTGCCTGCCCTCCCTGGAGCCTGCGGTCAGACTCATGAGTGAGGCAGCTAGATCTTCACGACAGGACCTCACATGGGGCCGCCGCTCCCCGCTGTGACCCAGCAGCCAGGACAGGGCCAGCACCAGGCGGCAGCAGGTCCACAGTAAATATCTGCAGAGTAGATGAAGATTCAAGAATGAATGACTGACGCACCCCACGGACAGCTGTGGGTGGCGGTGGAGTGGTCCAAGCAGAGATCCAAACCACTGTGGACTGTGCCACAGACCAAACCTTGCACCCAGTTTGGGGGAGGAACAAGAATGGCTGGTGAGAGAGGCAGTGTTTAATTAAGGCTCTAAGAGGTATCAAGCAGTGGTTTCCTGGTCCTAAGGCAGCTAGCGTGAGTGAGACGGCCAAGGTCCCAGGTCTGCAGGGTGGCATCTGGGATGCCACCTTGTCAAGCCAGCACTTGAATAAGCACACGGCACACAAGTGCTTTCGTGAAAAAGCACTTGGAGCAGAAAGCTCCCACCAGGGAGATGTTGAGGGAGGGTTCCTTGAGGAGGAAATTGGAAGATGAGCTCTCCAGGGTGGAGGTGATGGGATTGAGGGGACGGGGTCAGGGCAGGAGGGCTCTGCATCTGTGGAAGAAACACGAAAAGGACAAATGTCAGCCCCAGGGATGCAGCTCAGTGGTAAAGCAGCCAGGGTCAATCCCTAGAACTGAAGGAGGAGGAGGAACAGAAAGAGGAAGAAGAGGAAAGAAAGAACAGGGAGAAGGAGGGGAGGAAGAGGAGGGAGAAGGCAGGGGGAGAGAAAAAAGGGCAAGGGGAGGAGGAGGGGGAGCTGGAGGGAGGGAGAGAGGGAGGAAAGAAAGAAAGACGGAAGGAAGGAAGGAAGGAAAAATGTCAGCCCCAGGGAGACGGGGTAATCCTTCCTGTCCATCACCACAGCCAATTACCATCTGAAGGACCAGTCAGGGCAAGGGGGAGAGTCTGTAACCAGCAAGGAGACATGGACAGCACCTACAGCCTGCCAGCTTCAACTCCCTGTGAAAAGCACGACAGACCACTGGGCGCAAGTCAGCTGAAAAATCTGCACCTGTGGGCAAGGAACCTGCACCTTGTTCTGCCCCTAAGCCCAGTGGGGGGCCAGTCACCAAGGCAGGGAAGGGACACCAGGTCACAGTTGGGCCCCAGAATCACACATGCTGGGCCCGAGTTCCGGGGAGGTCACCTGTGATGTCTGCACTGGGAGCTCCAGAAAGCAATGGTAAAGGGCAGGGGACTGGAGGGAGGTGGAGGGGCTGGCTCGGCAGCTTACAGGTGGACGAGGCTCCTGGAACAAGCCACGGCTGAGGACAAACATGAAGCACAGCTCCCTGAATAACTGATGCCTAGGTGTGGGATACCTTGCACTGAGGTCTTGTCTTTTCATCTCTTAAAAGCAATTCCTTTCCTGAGTTCTAGTTTTGAACTCTTGTCTTTCAGAAGCTTGCTCCTTGAAGAGTTCATACAAAACCTGATGTAATAGTTGGGCAGGTCTCTTTCTGAAATACTTTCCAGAAAATGCTTCTCCTACTAAGAAAGCCCATGCTGGAATCCTTCATACCCCACAGGGTGATTGAGTCCTTCCTGGGCCTTGTGTCCTTTTGATAGTCATAGAAGCTCCAGGATCCTTGTCTCTCTAAGTTCAAGCCTCCCTTACCATGGAGATTACAGGCGTGGTTACATATTCATCTGCCAGTGGACTTTTGCCCTTGACACTGAATGGCAACATTGCTGGATTCATCTAAGTCAGGAGAATGGAGCAGGAGAAGCCAGTGATGCTTGGTCTCCAGAGTGGAAGAAAAACAGACATATCTTTCTTTTCTTATTTTGAGGTCCTGCTGAAGGCTTTGCTCTCTGTCCGCATGGAGGGTCTGGGACTCTGAGAGAATGACTCCCAATCTGAATGCAAGGCTGTGCCCTCCAGGCCTCCTCCCCCTGCTGCCCCTGGCTGGGGACTGTGATCCTCTTGTTGGGCTCCATGCACTGCCCAGGTCCATACTTGCCAGCTCTCTCCTGGGGCTCCAGAGTTGGGGATGGGGTAGGGGCTGCTGTGCCTGTGGGGCGCCATCCGTGTCTGTTCACTGCCTACCCCATCACCAAGCGTATCCACTTTGGCCCCGCCATCTCCCCCACGTGCAGAATCCTCTCTGCTCTGGACACACGCACCAAGCACCAACCTTCACCCTTCCTCCTGTCATCACTTGTCACATGCATATTCTCTCTCTCTCTCTCTCTGTATCTTTAGCTCTCTCAGTACTGGGGATTAAACCCAGGTCCTCTGCACAGAGCTAGCTACATCCCCAACACACACTCTCTTTCATTTTTTTTTTTTTGGTACCAGGGATCGAACTCAGGACCTTGCACTTGCGAGGCAGGCGCCGGAACCACTGAGCTAAATCCCTGGCCTTCTCTTTCATTTTTTGACACAGGGTCTCCCTAAGTTGCTTAGGCTGGGCTCCAACTTTTGATCCTCCTGCCTCAGCCTCCCTGAGTGCCAGAATTATAGATGTCCTCAACAGGCCTGGCTACATGAGTTCTCCCAGCCCTGCCAATGCCAGAGCAGCTCCTCTCAAGGAACTTGGGCTTGGGGTGCACTCAGGCACTGAGACCCTTCTCTTTGCTTCACCAACTCTTCTCAAAGCTGTCTTCCCGGCTGTCACGCAGCTCTGCCCCTTTCAGGAGGGCTTGCTGCGCAGAATGGATGAGGCTGATTCTTACAATTTGAAAGCAACAGCCACAGAAGGTCTTCCTTTCTGGAAATCACTCCCCAGCCATGAGCTTTCTGAAGGAAGAGGAGAGCACATCCGAGCACTTCTGATGCTTGCCTGTGAGTCTCAGGCGAGCTGGGCACTCAGTGTCCCTTTGCCTGTAATGTTTTTCGAAGTGGAAAAGGGGCAATCATAACACTCAAGCAAAATACTCTCCGCATAAGCCGTTTGGCTGGAGGCCGCTTTGGACATGTCAATACTCCCCTGCCTCCTGATTGTAAATAACTCTCTGTGGTGCTAGACGAAGTATCGTGAGCTTACCTGGCAGCCCAGTGATCGTCTGGTCCCATGAGGAACTCTGCCTGAAATGCTGCTCACACACCCACACACCCGCACTTCACACTCAGGGAACAGGAGGGGAATTGCTCTGAGAACACTAAGAGTCACTTGTCACCTGAGCATGCAAGCGTGCTCTTTATGGTCCATGTTGTAAATACGCATCTGCACGCTCACGTTAAGTGGGCACTAACCTCTGGGCGTATGGCAGGAGGAGACACGTGCGCAGCTTGACCTCTAACACCTAGGTCTCTCCCACTCACACTTGGTGACTTGTCAGTGTGGTTATCACATAACCACAGACTGTTCAGTTACAAATATTCTCAGGGCGCCTGGGGGCCACCTCCCACTTAACCCTATGCTAATCTTGAATCCGTCCTAAGAAGCTCCCTAAACTCCACAACAATTAGCCCACCTCTGTTCTGGCCCCAACTTACTATTTAAAATTATGCTTTTGCAAAAGTCCCCTTGTGGCCACTAAGCTAAGAGTACAAGCAAGTGGCTTCCATGAGAAATGTTCACTCTTTATTTGCAGATCTCTTCAAACAGAGAGGTGTAAAAGCAGTCAGAGGAGTCCTGCATCCTGGAACACTGAACTACTGATTTCTCTAATCTCCTCCCAGGATATCTTACTGTTAAATAAAAGCACTTCCCAAAGCACAAAGGTTTAATTGATCCCGTCCTGCTAAGTCAGTTGTCTGGCATTTGAATCCATGATCTTGCAGAAGAAAGTAACATTCATAGGTGCCCACCCCAGCTTCTGCCCACTCTGAGCACTAGGTGTAAGTTCTTGTTGATTTAAATTCTATCAGTCATTTGCATATTCAATGAGCACGTATGAGTACCTGCTCGGTACACAGAACAACCAGGGCAGATGTAAATATGCTCACTCTGTCCTCACAGAGTAAAGGCAGGAGGAAAGGTAGACGCACAAGGAACCCAGGTGCCAGGCAGCAGGCAGCCATGACCTAGGAGACCCTGCCCAGCTTACATATAGGCAGGTCCCTGTAGGAGGAGGAACAACCTGCAGCATGGGCTGGCCACACTGGGGTAAGGACACGGGCAGATGGATCCCTACCAAAACCTGGCATCACATTCACACTTGAAACCAACCGGAAACACTCACAATAACTTTGTTTTTACTGGTAGAGAGTGCTCCTTCATGTATTCTAAAAAAAATTGTGTGTGTGTGTGTGTGTGTGTGTGTGTGTGTGTGTACAGGGAGTGGGGTAGAGTGGTGAGTGTGTTTCTTTCCAAAGCCTTTGAAAGATCTTAAAATGGTGAGAACACAAACAACTCGGACAGCCAGGCACAGTGGTGTACACCTATAATCCTATTTGGGAGGCTGAGGCAGGGGCATTGAGAGTTTGAGGCCAGCCTGGTAAACCTGGTGGGACCCTGTCTCAAAGTAAAACTAGAGAGGCCTGGTGAGGTAGTGCAGTGGTGGTGTGCTTGCCTAGCACGTGGGAGGCCTGGGTTCAGGGTCCAGCAGGACAAGAGAAAAAGAAAAACACACACACACACACACACACACACACACACACACGCACGCACACAAATCAGGCACCAGATTTGGCTAGGTGAGAAACTAGAACAGCCCAGGGCCTGTCCTTCCTCCCTGGCACCTCTGGGGACAAGCATAGTGTTGTAGGCCACTGTGGGGCTTCACAACCCTTCAGAGGTGGCCCAGAGAGGAATTCCGTTTTCTGCAGGTCTCCGGCCTGGCATCCAGCAGCTCAGAATCCAGATCTCAGGATTAACAGCTAATGCCTCTCCTACTATATCACACTGCTCCCTGGAGCAAACCATAATGTTTAAATACTCTTTCTTTCATCCTATTCAGGCCTCAAAACAAACGCAGCAGAACTACAAAGATCTCTCGCAGGGCCACCCTCATCCTCGCAGAAGGAAGGGCTTCACCCAGTGAAGTGCACCGACTCCCCAGGACACTGCAGTGTCACAAGATGCTAAGTGATGAAGCTGCAGGGGCAATGAACACACACACACACCTCCAAGGAACCAGCAAGTCAGACTTTGTTACGCCCTTGGCTGAAAAATCCAACGCATGATGTTTCCTTGGATAAGAAGCCTGTACTACACAAGGGATCCTGGGAAAAGTAACAAGTTTTGTATATACAGCCCTCCATGGAACACCTGGAGCCTTTCCTAGCTGGTTGTTACCTTCAACCATCTCAGGGATAGAGTAGAGCTCAGTGCTACAGGGTATGCTGAGTGTGCAAGGCCTTGGTTCAATTCCCATCTCACACACACACACACATAACAAAATAGAAACCACTAATCATCAAGCTCTACATTGAAATTCTGCATTTATTTTTCCCCCCAACGACGACGGCCTTAGAGGTGACACAGCCTGTTCTATACATTAGTAAGGCTGAAATAACAGAAACAGCGAATGTCTACCCCTCACACAGAAACTGCATTTTTAAATAGCGCCTACAGAGCTTTTGAAAAATGGGCTTTACATGAAGCCTGCAAAAACAGAAATTAATAAGAAACCCTCAAATTTCAAAACAAAAATTTAAAAAGCGGAAATCCCATGGGCCACATCCTATATCGGCAAAGCAACAGGATTAGGACAAACATTAAACAAAAATTCTGGCCACTTGAGCCACCCATCCCATCTGCCACCAAGGACATAGCTGTTCACAGAGACACAGAGGACAGAAAGGGGGAAGAAAATTCGGTGTGTTTAAAACTTATTCCAGGTAAAAATTTTCTTGCATTTTAAAAAAAGCTACTTAAAGCATTTTTATTATAAACCCACAGATGCTCAAAAAAGTGCACCGGTCACCAATCCCAAAAGAATAGGACATCCTGGCAGAAACGGCTCCCTTCTCTGCTCTGTGTCCCCCTCCTGTACCATGACAAGAGCAATCATTCAGTTTCTTTTCTACATCCTGGCATGAGAATCAGTGTCATGAGCAGAGCCATGGTGATTTGTTCACGTCTGGGCCCAGCAGGCCCTAGCAGCTTCCCAATAAATACTGATGGTGTGAACAAGTTATAGATGTAATTGATTTTCTGTATTCATACACATAGGTGGATTGACTAAAGAATGACAGTATTGTATCTAAACACTGTGGAATATTATATAGTCTTTTTAAATGGTGAAGCAGAAATAATTTTTTTCACATAGAAAGTTTTGCTTAAGCTAAAAGTCAATAAAGCAAGTTACAAAGGGGGTATGCTACAAGGTATGCACATAGAAGGAAAATGTCAACAGTATTTTCCTTCCATACAGAAGGAAAATGTCAAAGCTGGGCATGGTGGCACACACTTATAATCCCAGCACACAGGGGCATCACCTCAAGTTCAAGGCCAGGCTGGTCTACGTAGTGAGACCTTGTCCCCAAAACAAAACAAAACCAAAAAAAGGGAAAGAAAATGTCTTTTTTCATCCTCCTCTCTCTCACAAACACACTTAATTTTTAAAACTGTTACAGATCTGACAAACATCAGCCAGCTAAGAGGAAGTATTTTATGATGATGCCATGTCTCATTGTAGATTTAAGATGCTGGAAAAGAAAAGGAAAACGTTTTTTCTCCCTTCAATTTACTTTTGCTTCAAAGCTGTACAAGACTCTGTCAGGCCTGCTGCCTCTGGTCTTCCACAGACTGTTACCACAGGAATGTTTATCATGAGGCCATTTGGGGGGCCACCCCTGACCTGGCTGGTGGCAGTTCTAGAGGTGACCTCTGATACCAACAAGCCACCAGCTGGTCACACAAATTAAAGTGAAGACAGCAAGAGACAGCACGCTGGTCTTAAAACTTAGAAGCTCAGTAAGTAACAACATTGCTTAAAGTCATCTTATCTCCTTTTAAATTACACAAAGCCAGGCTGCTGTGAAGAAATGAAGCTCCTGCAAACACTGAGAAGGGAGTCCATCCACATATATCTTCCTCACCAAGCCCTGAACATGTACCTAACATTGTAATAAAAAATAATAATTAACCCTCAAACTGCAGGTCTGTACTGCAACTGAAGCAGATGCTCAAAACAGTCCTGTCTGGTGACAGGTACTCACACCTTACACTTACCTGTGGTGACAACTTCGTGGTTGGGAGCAGGACTTGCCACAAACTGGCACTTCACGGAGGAGGCAGGGCCTCTAACTCCAGCCTTGGCAGTGGGAAGATAAAGGAGGAAATGATTACGATATGGAAAAGGAGGAAATGATAGGTTCTCTGGACCCCCACCCCCACCCCCAGTTCTCCACCACCTTGGGAGAGGAAAGTCATGGCGACCCTGCTGTTCCCAACAACAGGGTGGACAGGGTGTCCAGGGTCATGTCCAGGAAAGCTCTCTTCCCATATCCAGTGCCCAGCAGTCCCAAGAGGGAAAGGGCCCTGCCTGGCTTCCTTGGGGGTCAGGGGAGAGGCAGAGGTTGAGGGAAGTATGTGGTCCCTAGGGTCTCAGAGCGCCCCTTGAAGCCCAAGACCAAATACAATTGGGATTTTTCCTAGAAGGACTCTTGACATTTGGGGCACACGTTTTTCCTTAAAAAAAAAAAAAAAAAAGGCATGGGAAAATCAGGGGCGTGCAGGGGGGCAGAGTCTACCCACCTGACTTCAGCTAGCAGCCCAGGGCGCCGGTCTGGCTTCGCCTCGAGGGTCTAAGGACACAGAGGAGGAGACCTGGGCGCCGGCATGGCGCACCTGGGACGGCCCGGAGGGACGTCTTGAGGCTCTCGCAGTTGCCACACTACCCAGCCAAGCCCGTCCTCCTGGGTGCCCGGGGTCGTCCCACTACTCGCGGGTGCCAAATGAGCACTGTCCCTCGAAGGTGGCCCGCCGTTGGTGACACCACAGCGCGCCTGGGTTTCCACTCCGAGCTGCAGGCGCAGGGCGTACGGACCTCAGCCTCGGTTACCCCACCGGGGAGCAGAGGTCCCAGGAAGCAGGCCCAGCCGGGGGCGCCCCGAGGTCCCCGCCAGTGGGGCTGGCCTCCAGGCGACACCCGAGGGCCCGGTGTCGCCGCGGTGCCCCCAACCCTACCGACAGCCGCGGACGCTGGGCTCTGGGCAGGTCCCTGGGACTAGAACGGGACGGAGCAGGGCGCTGCTTCTTGGGCCCCTGACGCCCGCGCGAGTACTCAGCGCGAGATAGCCCCCGGGTGCCCGGCCCCGCGCCACAGCCGCGCGCATGCGCCGCCCGTCCCCTCTGCGCCCGCCACCCTCTGGGTCTCGGGACAGCGCCCGACCGGCCCGGCCCTTGCGCGCCCCGGACCTGGGCCACAGTCCGCCGGTTTGTAGGGCGCGCGCCGAGGGAGGCGGCGCCGGGCAGGGTTCGCGGCCGCCTCCGCCCCGCCGTGGGCAGCAGCGCCCCGGCCCCTGCCCAGCGCCGCCCCGGAGCCGGTGCCAGCCGCACCCCCGCTCCACGCACCGCCCCCGGCTGGGCCCCACGGCCCCAAGCCCGCCCCGGAAGCCCCGCCCCGCCCGGGACACACCCCCGGACGGAGGCTCACGATTGGCTGATGAGGGAGGGGCGGGGCCGGGCTCCGGGGGCGGCTCGGAGCGGGTCCACTCCTTGCTCCGCGGGCACGACATTGAGGGGGAAACTGAGGCTGGAGAGGCAAAGGGACTCCCAAAGGTCACCTGGCTGGCGGGCAAAGCGCTGCGAGGGAACGCACCGGCGGGCTGAGGGTCCGTTCGGGGGCGGGCGCACGCGGAGGTCCCGCTTGGTGACCTGAGTGTGACGAGCCAGTCTGGACCTCGGAGCCTGCGCCCGCGAGTCTCGGAATCACGCAGGTGGGTGGGTAGAGCTGGGGGACCTCGTCCACGGAGCCCCAGCGAGCAGAGCCAGGCGCAGGGTGGAGCGCGCGCCCTCGGTGGCCTCGGGGACCGAGGCTGAAGGGCAACGCGGACAGGCTGGGAGGCACCGGCCCCGACCCTCCGGCCCCGCCCCGCCCCGCCCGCCGCCGAGCCAGCCGCCCCTCTCCGGGGCGAGGGCTGACTCGGTGCCCAGCAGAGGTTGGGGCGCTGCCAGCACGGCAGGAGGTCGGGGCCAGACAGCCAATTCGAGGACAAGGATGGCTCTGCAGAGCCTCTTCGAGCCCCCCCAATCCCCCAGTGCCCCGTCCAGAGTCCATTGCGGCAGGCCTGGAGGGTGCCAGCGCAAGGGGCGCCCCTCTTCAGGGAACGAAATGTGTGCTATGCCAGCCCCCTCGCTGTCCTTAAGCTGCGCCTGCCACCATGCTATTTGTGGCAACGACAGAGCGTGCGCTAGGAGGACCTAGCCCAGGAAGGAAACTTCAAACACGCATCCCAATTACGCAGGGGAGCTGGAACCCAGGCCCTACTTGGCCCTTTCACAAGCTTCTCTTAAACTCACGCTTGCTAAATAACCCTGTAACTGTGGCGAACTTTGCCCCACCCTCCAGACTCCCATATAACCTTCCCACTTGCCCACCGGCAAGCCCAACTTTTATTGCTGGCAGTGACTTTCCTGCTAGCAGCCTCCAGAGTTTGCAGGAATCCTCGGATTGTGGTAAGTGCCAGGGAACTAGCAGCCAGGGAGGCTGACCAGAGGCTGCCCCTCTGAGCTTATGGGCTCACCTCATGACATAGCCCAGGCCCCAGGCCTGGTCCCTTAGAGCCCGGGTTACATCAGGCCTCCCTTCCCAGGTGGTCAGCCGTGAACCCGATTCAAGGTCTGGAAAGATCTGGCAGAAATTGTTCTGAATGAGGAGCCAGGCTGTAGACAGAGCAGTTGTGTGTGCTCAGCAGACACAGAAAATGACATTCTTGGGTTCTTGATGCTCCCAAGGTTTTAGGGAGAGAAAATTTGTTAACTATGTGTCAGGAGAAGTCACTTTGGAACAAATTATCTCGGCCATGGATTGAAGGCAGAAGGAAGCTCAGGATTTTCCTCAGAGAGAATTTAGCAAGAAATGGTGCTGGGTTGGCTGGTCCAGGGGACTCTGAATCTCTCTTGGGAAACTATTTCAGAAGAGAGAGGTAAAGGACTTTGTTGTACCCCCGGCATGGGAGAAACTGTCACGAAGGGCACCAGAGCCTGCTCCGGAAACCTCTCCATCCCTCTTTCCCTCACTGTGAAGGCATAGGAGCACACATTGGAGCAATGACCCCGTGCAGGGAGTGAGTAGAAATCTCTGACCCCAGGGACACATCAGTGTTCTTGGAAACATCTCTGAGTACCTCCCAAGTATCCTCCTTGCCATGTTAGGACCTCTATCTTAGCTCCCAGCTCTTTTGATATCTGAGACCCCTTTCCTCATTTTGTGACCTTGAAGATGTTCTGAGCTGTTGCAAGATGATTATTATTGTGCCCACATTTCAATAAGGCAACAGGCAGGGAGAACCAGGCCTGTGTATCAAGCCACTGCTTCGTGCTCCTATCTGCCAACACAGCCGGAGTAGGAGGCTGGGACATCCAGAGGAGGGCAGGGGCCTGCAGTGCCAAGGCTTTGCCATCCATGTAGGTGACAGGTTAGATGCCAACACTAGAAGCAAGCATTTGCAGATGGCACTGTGGCCCAGTCCCTCCCAATAGTGTTCTCCCCTGGGTCTGGGGTCTACTTGGGCCCTGTGTCTGTTTGCCCAAGAATCATCCACAACCTTCAAGGGTCCCTGGTTGCCCTCCACTGAGCTGCAGAGCCTCCTGTCAGGTTGGAGTTTGTGTCCGGGGGTGTTATCTGCCAGGCAGTGGCCTCTGAGCCCCTGGAAGCCTGCCCTGGTCAGGTGGTGAAAGTCCACAGGACAGGGGTAGGTTTTATTTGCTGATGGCAAACAGGGAGCCACTTGTGGCCTGAGGCTGGACCCTGTGGAGAGCCAGCCATGACCACGTGCCTGGATGCTGCTCTAGGACCCAACATCAAATCCTCACTGATTCAGGGAACGAAGCATTTTCTCTTTAAGGCAAGAGACTTACAACAACCCTGAAAAGCCATCTCTGCCCTTGTTGTTCAGGTGGGGAAACCAAGGCCAGGGATGATAGCTCTTAGCCAGAGTCTCCAAGAGGCAGTGGGAACCTCTCAGCATTCAAACCCACTCTGCTCAGGCACCCAAGCCACTGCCTGGTGCCGAAGCCACCTGGTGGCTCATGCCTCAGCCAGCCCACAGTGTTCAGCATCTGTCCTGGCCCTGGAGCTCCAGGAGGTGGCAGGAGCAGTGTCCAAAGCCTCACAGGAGAGAGGGGCCAGGCTGCAGGGGAAAAATGGGTGAAGCAGACCAGATGGGCACCGGTGAGCCAGAGGCAAGTCTGCCCAGCAGGGGCAGGTGAGACTCCATCCACAGGGACAGTAAGAGATGCTCAGCAAGCAGTGTTGTCACTGAGGTGGTGGCGGGCAAAGCTGCATGCGCACTGTAGGTCTGTGGGGTCTGCACGCCCCTCTGATGATTAACGTGCCGTCCCTCTGATGATTAACCTGCCCTGGCCAAAGTTTGCAGGCACTCTGATCCTCGGGGACCCAGTGTCTGTCCTTGTGGTCCTGGGGAAGCCAGAGAAGCCTGTCTCTTTCTCCTCTCCCCTCCCTGGAGACAGGTGGCCTCCCTCTGGGCACACATGACTCTATCCCACATTGGCATGGGCTGTGGAGGCCATGTCACCAATGTCTTCTATCCATGCCAGGCACACACCTGGAGCTGCTGGCGCAGTGTTATCTGCCAAGTGCCAGGGAAGTCTGATTTCAATGTTCTGAAGGATTCCAACCCTAAGGAGGCCTCACTCTGCACGGAGATGACCCGGGCAGGGGCCAGCCAGGTGGGGGATGGCGACATAAGGCAGATGTGGGCCCTCAAGCGTGTGGAACAGAGCTCCTCTTTCCCCGTGGATTCTCTCTCTGCAGTTTCACTTACTTGTGGTCAGCTGCAGCCTGAAACTATTAAATGGAAAACTCCAGAATAAACAATTCACATATTTTACATAACTTTTGTAACAGTATTCAGAAGTAATATAGAGTATTACAGAAACTCTTGGAGGCTGAGGCAGGAGGGTGGCGAGTGTGGGGTGTCATACTGAGGTTTCAGGCACCCACTGGGGGTCTTGGGATGGTGGATCCCCACAGAGAATGGGGACGGCTGTGTATGCAAATATATATTCACGTCACTGCCTCTGCCCAGTAAGCCCCGTGATATTAGTCAGCAGAGGCTCGGATTTGGACCCTAACAGAACTGGATGAGTCCTTGCTCTAGCTTGCAGTCACTTTACAACCACAGCCATTTGACTTGACTCTGAGCTGACCCTGCTTGTCTACCAAGCAGGGCAGCAATGCCAGCCTCAAGGGTCCTGATGGTGGGTGAGGAGGGCACTCATGGAAAAGGAAGGGCCAGGGGCTGAGAGGCAGGTCTTGTTCCTGACACGGTGACCACCAGTCTGACGGTTGTACCCAGGTCACCACCTCCAGGAAGGCCCCTTGGCACCATTCCACTGCTGCATGGGACCCCCAGTTCCTGAGCCCCATGTGTCTCTTGTCTAGCTCAGACCACCTTGTGATGTTCATTTCCCTGTCCTGTGTCACCACCCGAGATGCTGACCCAGAATCATCACTCCTGAAGACAGGCCGGGTGCTCCCTCACGTGACCCTCTGTCCCTGGGCCGTCTGCCCTCACAGAAGGCCTCTGCCAGCTCCCTGGGCACTTTGAACTTGAGCACGAAGCAGCTAGGTGCGTGCAGGGCTGAGTGGAGCAGGGTGTGTGTGTGTGTGTGTGTGTGCTAGTGTCACCAGGTCTTGGTGCTCACTAAAGGGAGGAACTGGACCACAGTCCCGAGCCCCTGGAAGGGACAGGGCATGTTTGACAAAGATTTCCTAGTCTGGCAAAGTGGGGGAAAAAATGCCATAGTGGAGAGTAATGTAGAAAGCTCCATCTAGGTGATTTAAAGAAATCCGCTAGCCAGGGGTGGGGGTACAGCCTGTGATCCCAGCGCTTTGGGAAGCCGAGGCAGGAGGATCACAAGTTTGAGCCCAACTTGGGCAAGGTAGTAGCTTCGCAAAACCCTGTCTCAAAAATTAAAAAAGGCAGGGGATGTAGCTCAGTGTGAAGGCCTCAAGTTCAAGCCCCAGTACTGCAACAAAAAGAAAGCAAGAAAAAAGAACAAACTACCCATTTCTCCCTGAGATGAGGCCTTCATATTTTTTTACTATTGAAACACCTCTTCTTGGCGGAAGTTTCTTAAATGAAGTGGCAGTAAAAGCTGATAGGGATTGGCTTGTTTCGAGTGGCCCCGCCAAGACATTGGCAACCCGGAGCCAGTCTGCAAAGCTGTTCTTTTCCCGTCATATTGGTCTGAAAGCCCAAGGCCCCCATGGTGCCTGGTGCCCACCCTGCCCAGGTGAGCCTGTCGGCTGGCAGACACTGCACTGGGAATGTGGCAAAGTCTTCAGGACATTTTCTGTCTTTCCATGCCCCTCTCTCTCCTCCAATATTTATTTTCAAGTCAACACTTTGGCTTGTGTTGAGACTTGCAGGATGGAATATAAACTTTGGCACAAGGGCCTCATTTGATCTTTGAGGAGGCCAAGGAGCAGGGCGTGGGTGGCAGAGCTAGCAGGAGTTGCACCTACTGGCCTGGCTGGCCCCTGTAGGGCCGCGCCTGGGGAAGGAAGGGTGTTTGCTCTGCCTGGGAGGCTCCAGGGATGAGGGTTAATTCTGCATGGTGTTTGAAGGCGATCAGTGTTTCTCTAGGGGACAGTGACACCTACCACAGAGCCGGCATCTGCAGGTGGGAGGACAGACAGGGTGGGGGGAGCCTGTCATTCTAGGTGAGGCATTAGTTGATCAAGCATCTTGGCAAGCATTAGTGCTGAGTTTGATTTTTAAAACAAAACAAAGCAACTACCTAGTGATCAAAGTAGGAGCCAAAGGCCGAGTGGCACTTTCCAAGCAGGACCCCCATTTTCCTACCCAGTGACCCCAATTCTGACTTCCCTTCAACAAGCAAGTTGGGGTCTCCTGGAGTTGCCCAGACATCTTCTCAGCTCTCTCATGTTCCCTGCCTCCCAGGGCCTGCTGGGGTGCTGTGGGCTGCGCTGGTGTCCACCCTGCTTGGGCCGTGCAGCTGCTATCCCCGAGCCACTCCTGCCCTGCTGGCCTAGGGCTCAGCCTCTCTGGCCCAGGGCCCTCAGCAAACCTCTGTCTCCTGCCTTCCTTCTTCTTCCCCTAGGTCTTTGCTTGCCTCCCTCATCAGACTGGGAGGGACTTTGCCTTCCCCACATTTGTGGCTGTACCTGGTCGGCTCACAGGAAGGTCGCACGCAGACCAGACCTGCTTCTGCCTGGGATTAAGCATCGGTCCTGAACCCAGGCCGACCAGGGCTGCAGCTGCAAACATCCAGGCCGGTCACACGGAGGCCCTGAAGTGTGGGCACAGGAACTGGGCCTTCATCCTATGGATGTGGGGAACCTGGATAGCCACTGAGCAGGGCAGTGACTGGCGCAAACACCGGGGACTTTCTATCCACTGTCCTTGTCAGCCCAGAGCCTGGAGGAAGGAGCAGGGGACAGCATCCTGAGATTTGATCTCCACAGATCGCAGAACACTGCTACCAACATGGCCAAAGCTGAGGGTAGCCTCGCCCTAACCAAGGACACTGTTTGAGTGGAAATGACAGTGCCCTGTGCGGCACACAGACCCTGTCTCTTCTGAGTATTTCTGTGATGAGCGCCTGGCGGCAAGTCCAAATGACAATTCAGTAACAGGTGCGCTGCTGGTGGGACGATTTAACCAGTGACATAGGGTGGGATTGAAATTCTGAGCTCTTTAGCGTCTCCCCCAAAATTATTAGATTCAGAAAACTGCAAGCAAAACAAAACAGACGGAACAACTATAGAAAAAAGCCAACTTGTTCAGCGCTCAGCATCTGCTTGCGGAACCCAACCGTGAGTGCATCTGATTGTGTGCGTACCTCATTTCTCCCTGCCCCATCCCCTGAAGTTAAGAGAAGTCAGGGAGGGCCATCTCCCGCCTTGGCCTGTCAGCCACCTGTCCCACAGGCCCCTGCATGCCTGGGCCTCCCTGGTGGCTGGGTGAGTGTGGGCACATGATGTCCAGGGCTTGTGGCTTCCCTCTGCAGAATTCTGGGGACCCAGGGCCTTTGCACTGAGATACATCTCCAGGCCCCTCTCCCCTTTGATTTTGAGACAAGGTCTTGCTAAGTCACTAAGTTGCTCAGGCTGGGCTTGAATTTGAAGTCTTCCTGCCTGTCTCCTAGAGTGCTGAGATCATGGATGTGAGTCACTACATCCAGCTCCCAGCTTCACTCTTACCTGAGGGCAAGACTTTTCTGGCCCCCAGCTGATGATGGGGGACAACACAGCATCCTCCCAGACTCTGAGCACCTTGACCTCGGTCTGTTCACCCATCTCCTCCAAAGTCAAAGCCCAGTGTCATCTGATGGCCAAAGCCACATGGCCCGGGCCCTCTCTGAGTCCCTCTTCCCCCAGTATGTGGCTGGCAGGACCTGTCCTCATGCTGTGTCTGCACACCTCCCCTGGCACAGGGAGACTTTGCTGACCCAGAGGGGTGATGGGCACTGTTCCCCACTCAGCCCTGCAGGTGGCCACACCTCTGCCTGCTCCCTGCAGTGGAAGCTGAGGCCCAGAGTCTGAGCCACCTGCCTGAGAGCACAGGACCTGGGGCTAGTGGCCCTGCTCAAGTGTCCTCATCTTTTCCACTCCCTCCCCAGCTCTGTGACCTTGGACAGCCACAGCCACCCCGCATCCCTCCTCATTGTAAAGTGAGAGGCCTGGCAGGTGGATGTGAGACGTGGCTGCCAGCTCAGGGCTCTGGTTGTGTCTGAGGTGTGATCGTGATGTCATCTGCCGGCCAGTGAGAGAGCCCTCTTCCTGTCTTGGGCAGGGTGGACACATGACCATCGGCTGCTCACGTCGTGAGTCGCACTCAGCTTCCCTTGCTCCATGCCCTGGAAAAGCACGCAGGAGCAACCTGAGCCTGGACTCCCCTCTGGCCCCTGAAGAGCCCAGCTGTCCTTCTCTGGGAAACCTCCCAGGGCTTGCAGGTCAGCTGAAAGTCACCCCGGGCCTCGCCAAGGCCTCTGTGTCCCCTCTGTCCCTGCACAGGGGGTCTGGCTTCCTTCTCTGCTCCTCTCTAGTCCCCCCATAGAATCACCTGAGGCTTGGGTCTGAAATTCTGCACTGGAGAACCGACCCTTCCTGCTGCTCTGGGGAGAAAGTTAACCTCAGGATGCTCTGGGAAATGACCGAACCAAGGGGCCCAAAGGCTGGCTGCCCACGGGGCCTCAGTGCTTGCCAGGATGTGACCCTCAGACTGAGAATGTGAAGCCAGCCCTGGTCTCCCAGTCAGCCGCTCCTGTCCTCTTTGGGCTGGAGCCCAGGAGTCCAAGGGGAGGGGCTGCCTGGCAGGATCCGAGGCCCAGTTGGAGCTGTCTGGCCTGGGGGCTCCCCGAGGACAGGGTGGGGCATCCTCTTTGGTCTAGAAGGTAGGCTGCTCCTCCCCACCTGCTGTGTTCCAAGTTGGAGCTCAGATCCTCACTGCAGGGTGACCTTGGCCCATTGCCTCTCCTCCCTGAGCCTTCGTGTTTGCCCTTGGAGGGCCACAGTGAAAGTCCCACTTCCTGACTGACTTCCCAACCCTGCCTGCCCTGCCCTGTCCGGCCTCACCTGCTTACCCCACCACCCCAAGTTCTGTCCCTGGACACACCACATCTGCTTGGCAGCCCGCAGGCCTGGGTACTGCTCTTTGGACTTTCCCCTCCAGAGCTCCACTTCCATTCTACCACTTTGCATTGCTTTTTTTCTGCAAGGTGTCTCCTCCTCACTTCTGTCTCTTTTTAAGTTTATCTTGGGCACCTCCTCCACCAGGAAGGCCTCCCTGATCTTCCCTCTGTGGAATGTGCTTCCTGATGACCCCATGTATTATATTTGTTTGCTGGTCGTCTCCCTCCCTAGGCTGGAAGCTGCTTGGGAATCTCATGAGATTCTTCATAACAGTAACAGCAGGAATGATGGGATAAAAAAAAAATCATTGGGCCTTTATAATAACAACTGAATCCAAAACAGGTCACCTGTGGATGCTCAAATGAGTGGGTAAAAGTTTGAGCAGCAAGATATTTAAAAAGCCTCAAAGTACCTCAAGAACAAAATGAAACAAGGTAACTTTTCAGTAGAGTCTGACAGACCTGGTCTTTACCAAGTGATCCTAAGAATGGGACACATCTCAGGTCCTCCTGATAGGACCCCCGGGAAGACATGACCCCCGCTGTGGTCATTGGCCTGAACAGGGAGCTTTCATCATGATGGACATTCTACAAATTCACCAGTCTGTGCTCCTCAAACTGTGCTGCCCTGAAATGAACTCTTTCCAGAAACAGGAGCCAGGCCTGCTGGGAGGTCAGAGTGGAGAGGGGGACCAGGGCCCTGTGTCACAGAGTCGGCAGCTGCTGTCACCTGCACCACAGCCCTGGTGTGCAACATGTCTCGGCTCTACTCTCTGAGTCCTGCAGGTCAGTGTGAGAACTAGTACTCCAGGGCTCCTTCCTCCCAAAGTACTAGGGAAGAGCCCGGCGCTTCGGTTTTCCAGCTCCTGGAGGCCTCCGAGTCCCTTGGCTGGCGACCCCGTCCTCCTGCACGGCATCTCTGGGTCTCTGACTTCCCTCCTTTGACCTCACTCAGGCACTGTGACCCACTGGGCCCCCTGAGGCGATCATGGATCGCTGCCATCTCAGACCCTTAATTTGGTGGTTGTAGAGTCTTTTGGCCATGGACAGTGACCTGTTTGGAGAACTGGGGACTTGGATGTGAATGTCTCAGAGGCCATATTCCGTACCATTAGAGTTCAAAGCATAGCCACCGAGGCAGGCGACTGTGCCGTTTGCTCCCTCTGGGGCATTGGGCATATTGCTTCTCCAGCTGAGTTCCCCCACATGTGAGGAAGGGAGAGTAAAAGTTGTCAGAGGGTCAGAGAGGTGGCATCTGTGCTGTCTGCAGGGCGGGGCAGGCACATGGGAGATGCTGGGTGGAAGCTTGTGTTTGTGCAGCCATTGGGGTTAGAACCATGGGAAGAGGGAGTGGAAGGAGGGAAGGAGAAGGGGGAATAGAAGGAGAGGAATCAGGGTAAGAGGAGGTGAAGAAGAAAAAGGTGAATGAAGAGGAGGAGGAGGAATAAAAGGAAGAGGAGGAAGGATTGTCCACAGAAACAGGAAGCCACTTCCAATGGGTAAAGTTCTGGGGACCTCCGAGGGGCCGGGCTTTACTGGCCATGGCCCAAGACAGGGTCACCCTTTCAGCAGCAGGACCAGGTGTTGAGGAGTCACCAGGCCACTTCCCTAACATCCAGCCAGGCTGCTTTGCCTGGCTCCCGAGTGGTAAACTGGCAGCCCAGAGGAGAAGCCCAGTCCATGCCCAGGGCCTGCAGGAGGGTCATCTCCTAGGACCTTGGGTGGCTCCTGGTCCAACTGCCACTGTGGGGGGACACAGAGGCCACAGATGCCTGGGCTGTGGGTGGTGGTGGTGATGTGTCCAGAGTCTCCCTGCCACCCACCCATGTGGCATCTTCATTTGGCTCCATGGTGCTGAGCAGGGGCAGACCACTTGGACCAGAAGGCAGGACAGCTTCCATCTGTTCCCGTCCTTGCTGAGTCCAAAGAAGATCTCACCCACAGACAGAGACCAACCCCGGGATCCAGGAGCAAGGGACAGAAGGGTAGGGAGCTGGCAGGAGGTGGCCATGGCCCTGTGGCCAGCCAGGGCTCACTGGATGGGTCCAGTCTATAGTAAAGAGGGCTTCCGTCACTGTATGCTGCCTGTGCGCTCACTGGACAGTCACTTTTGGGTTGAGATGACAGGATCGGAACCCCGGCTCCACCATCCCAAGCCTGCATTAGCACAGAGCATAGCAGATTCATCTTCCAGCAAGGACAAGAACACTGGCCCCTGCAGGCTCTGTGGCCTTGAGCTCATATGCCTTCTTCTATCCGTGCGTGGCTCCCCGAGGGGCCCCAGGACATGCAAGTAGGGCCAAGCTCCAGGCGTCCCCAAGGCCAGCTCTCCTTTCTCCATGGCAGATGGGAAGACGAGGGCGGGGTGGGAGCACAACTCCTCCAGCCAAGTCCCTGCTGGAGAGTGGGACTGAGGGACACTCCTGGCCTGGGGTGCGTGTGTGTACGTGTATGTGTGTGTGCTGAGTCTGCCGGTGGGGATGGATATGTACAAACGTGTATTTGTGTGGCACCTGTGTGCACACGCATGTACGTGTGTGTGTGTGTGTGTGTGTGTGTGAGAGTGTGCAGCTCATCTTGGACACACACATGGGTCTGGGGCCCGAGGCGGCTGGCAGCTTCGACCTCTGCTGCCAGGTCCCCGATTCTCCAAGCGAATGCCCCTCGCCTGTCTTGGTTAAGGCCGTTCCAAAGCTGGCTGCGGTGTCTCATGGGGCTCCGTCCTCCAGTCACCCACAGAATTGTCCCTGCCCCAATCCTGCTGCCCTGGGTCGGCTGACTGTACCCTCCTGGGCCTTGGTTTTAAGGCTCGGCTGTCCATTTCCCCACCATTTCGTTCACAGAGGAACAAAGATGGAATTGTGGTGACATTTACCTTTTCCTTCCCTGATTCCAGCCCTGTCACTAGGTCCACAGGCTGCCTGGGAGTTCAGAAGCAGCTTCTGGGAGCAGCCTGGGGCAGATGGTGTGGGTGCTGTCCACAGTGCCCCGGGTGCCCATCCTGTCCTGGGTCACCCAGGGTCGGCACCCTTGGCTTCTCCCTCTCTGCAGCCCTTGGCTCAGGCCTGAGCTGTCCCCACACCCTGTCCACCCTCCTGGGGTGCTTCCCAGGCCACTACCTGGCCCTGCCAACCTCACCCGAGCCAGCCAGCACCTCCTAGCTGTCTCTGAGCCTCCCACCCAGCTGAGCTGGGGTGTCCCACTGGACCCACAAGCTGCCCTGAAGCTCCCGCCCCATGCCCAGTCAGAGGTGGGATGGGCTGCAGTGCTGTGCACAGCTCCTGGCAGGGTCACCTGGAGACCCAGCCCTGTGTGCTGCCCACCTCTGTGAGGCGCCCCACTCAAGTTGTGTGCCCGACGCGTGGGCTCATCCCACCACCCCCACGACCTGCTCAACACAGCAGTGGCCCCAGAGACTTAAGGGACTCACCTGCCCACACCCGGGACTCTTGAGGACCTGAGACCTGGGGACCCAGCCCCAGCTGAGGGTCCCCTCACCTCCCGGGGAGAGGCCTGCAGTCCCAAGGCCTCTTCTGGTTGCTCCCCAGGTGTGCGGGGTGCAGAAGGTGTTGTGGGACAAGGGAATCTCGGGCTCCAGGTCTAGGGAGTAGAGGCCAGAGCTGGCAGCCAGCCTAGGGTCCTGGGAGGGACGTCCACCTCGTGGGCCACAGAGGCCACCAACACTGTAGGCAGCCAGGGGAGAGCTGAGCAGGGTGTGCAGGGTGGCTTGGGGTATAGGAAGTGGGGTAAGGATTGCCAGGAGTTGGGGTGCAGGGGGGCAAGTCCCAGAAGGAGATACTGGTGCTTTCCAGATGGGGGCACAGCCAGAGGACACCCTGGCAGGGCAGGGCACGGGACAGATGGTACAGTGGGTGGAGCCCTGTCCTCAGGCTCACCCCTGTGTACCTTGGACCCAGTTCTGGGGTGAGGAAACTGAGGCACAGAGGCAAGATGGGAACTCAGCTCCAGGCAGAGCTGCCTCTGTGGAGTAGGAGGAGCTGGGTGCAGGCATGAGGCCAGGCTTGGCAGGGATGGGTGGCTTGGGGGCAGCCAGACGGAGAGGCAGGGGTGGGAGCCCAGGGTCCTCGCTGGGGCACCAGGCTTGGTGCTAGGACCCTGCCTGGAAGGACCTGGATGGAAGTCTGGTGTGGCGAGCCCAGAGGGCTCTGGCTCTGGCAGCAGGGGACAGAAGCCGCTCCTCCGTGTGCTCACCCAGCCCCAACACTCCCCATAGCCCTCCTTGGCGCATGTCCATGGACCCCGGACTGCAGTGCCCATCCTGTCTGTAGGGCAGAGGCTTGAGTCTGGGGCCTGGGTCACTGCTCCTGGCAGGCCAGGCACTCAGTGACCTCAGCTGGTCACAAAGCTGCCCACCCAGGTACCTCCCTGGGGGAGAACACACAGAAGCCTTCGCCAGCCCTGCCCCCCGGGACAGCTGAGGTGACCTCGGGCTCCTGCTAGAAATCCAAACTGCCCTGAACCCCAGCCCAGAGGCTGCCATAGCCCGGGCACCCCTGCAACCCAGAGCAGGAGGAGGCTGCAGCCTGGTGTCTGCCCTCCAGGATGCCTCGTCTGCACAGAGGCCCCGGTGTGGTACAGGAGCCCGCGCTGTGACCTTGGCCTTGGCTCGGACTTTGGACTCCTAGGGCCACATCACCCAGATACTGGGCAAGGAGGCTAGCTGTCCAGTGGCCCCAGGGATGGCGGTGCTTGTGACACTGTGTTCACATCTGCTCTGACCCTGAGTAGCCCCTGGTCACCAGGCAGAGGAGCCGGCTGTGCCAGGAGGCAGAGCTTGGGCAACAGCCACCCTGCTCTGCTGGGCCAGGGACGTGCACCCAGGACTGCTGTGTCACCTCCCACCCAGCCTCCATGAGCGAGGCCTCAACCAGCTGTGGTCAAATGTACGGCTGCTTCACACACTGCCCAGCCGGGCTGGGCACACAGAAAGCGCAACCACCAGGTGAACGTCGGCTGAACCACCTCCGTGGCAGGGTTGCTGGGACTCTTCCCAGGTGGCCCAATGGCTGAGGGGCCCACGTGGAGGCCATGCCAACCTTACCGTCTGGGGGCCTGCAGCCCCCAGCCTGTCCTGTCCACACCTGTCTGTCCCCAGCCACTCCCCCCTCTCTTCTGTTTCCAGGGTCCATGCTGAGCACAGAGCTCGAGCCCCGCCTGGCCCCGGCCACCCTCCCTTGCCCTTTGCCCATGCTGTTCCACTGCTGTAACGATGCCCTTCCTGCCTTGCTGCTGGGGACCCCAGATCTGATCCTTGCCATGAAGTGCCAGTCCCCTCAGTGCCCTCACTGCCATGGCCATGGATGGGGGCAGCAGGCACCTCCAGAGGCAGTTCTGCCCTGCCCTGACACCCACTAAATCCCTCTGTGGCTCCCGTGGCCCCAGGGACCCCCAGTGGTGCCCACCCACCTGTGGTCTCTGGATCCTGTGCCTGCCAGGAGCTTCCCACCTGTGGGTCCCGTGCCTGCTTCCCTCACCCCTGCACCCTGCCTCACCTGGGAACATGGGTCAGTGGTCCCGTTGCTGCCACCCACAGGAATCCCTCCCTGACCTCTGGGGCAGGAGGTCAAAGTCATCTGCACAGCCAGATGCCGATTCCCGCCAGCCAGACAGACAGACCTCCCTGCTGCCAGGGGGAAGGGCAGGGACACCTGAGGATCACACGCAGGGCACAGTGGTCACCACAGCTCCCCAGTGTGCTTGCTATTTTGTGTACGACCTTGGGGCTGCTTCTCCCTCAGGTCAATGTGCACAGCTGTGAAACGGGGAGCTGCCCTCGCTGACAGTGACCTGTACTGGGGACCAGCACACTTGCAATGACACCGCTGGGGCTGACTGTCACTCAGCTGCGGTGACCTTGGCTTGACTGCACCAGCCTGTCCCTGGCTGTGAAGGGACAGTGGAAGGAGCTGGGGCTGGACGCGCCATCCAGCCAGGCCCACGGGAGCGGGAAGCTCCTGGCCCAGCCCCATGGGCAGGTGGCCTCAATGGGGGGGGGGTCACAGGGAGGCAGGGATGGCGCCAGGGGGCATAGCCCACTCCCACCCTCCCTCCACCACTCCCCTTGGGACGCTCACACAGGCCCAGGACCCGTCACCACCTGGCAGCCCAGCTGTCCCCAGAGCTGGTGTGGGGCCAGGCCGAGGCAGGAGCAAGGGGCCTTCGTCCTGCCTTCCTCTGTCCCCTGCTCTGCACAGCGGGGACCACTGGACCCCGTCATGCCTGGCGCAGATCTCGGCAGGCATGAGGGCACTTGTGTGGGGCCTAGGCCACCACATATCAGCCCAGCACCTCAGACCTCTTGTGTCTTGGTCCCCATTCCTGTCCCCTCTCCACCCAGGGAATCTTCTGTCACCAAACGCCACCTGCACCAGCACCATTCTGAGCCCTGGCCTTGCCCTGTCCAAAGGGGCCCCCTCTGTCACCGATTCCGGGATAGGCCAATCCTTGAGGGGGACACAGAGCTGGGGAGCAGAGAAGAGAAGGCAGCAGGCCACCTGGCCAGGGCCCGGTGAGCCCAGGGTCACTGAGAAGAGGGCTCAGCAGTCCCCTCAGCCAAGGTCACTCCCGTGTCATCACAGCATGTGTCCCACTGCTCGCTATGGCCAAGGCCAGAGAGGGTGGTGTCTTAGGTGTTTTCTTGTCACTGAGATACAATATGGACACTGAAACTTAAAGGAGAGGTTTATTTTGGCTCACGTTGTAGTTCACAGTCGGCTGCCTCCAAGGCAAGGCAGCAGGGCAGAGGGCCCTGGCAAGGCAAGCTGCTTGGGGCATGGTAGGCAGGAGGCAGAGCACCAAGGGAAGAGCAGGCAGGCAGGTGCACCCTTCCAGGCCACGCCCCTGCGTCGGCCTCCTTCGATCAGACTTCGCCTCCCACAGCGACTGGGCTCTGCATCCTACAGTCCGGTCAGCTTCCCGAAGCCCCGCCTGTCAGCACAGGAGGCTTCAGGGGACATCTAGATCTGAGGACTGAGGACACACAGCCCACTGACCTGCACACTGGTGTATGATCTGAGGCAGGGGCTGCTGGGGACAGGTGCGGAGATCTGAAGTCAGATCCCACCGGACAGGAATGGGGGCTCAGCCTCCCACGCCAGGGCCTGAATATACATTCCTGGGATCCTCTGAGCCTTGAGCACATGGGGTGAGGGCGGGTGGGCACCCTGCCCCTCCCCAGGCAAGCCAGTGGGGGCTGCCAGGGGACCTGCCATGTGTTCAGCCTTCCAGCCGCGCCATAGGGGCAGGGTGTTTCCAGGCAGTGGCGGGAAGTGTCAGACCAACAGCCCTCGGGAAGACCCTCTGCAGCCTGTGCTCAGCTCTTCCCAGCTCCAGCCTGGTCTTTCCCACCCATGGTTCGGGTTGGCAAGGCTGGACCCACGCCTGTGCCCCCAGGGCGGCTGGTGACCCGGCAGTGCCCCTTCCTGGGCGCAAGGCTGGGGACACAGAAGGGGGGACTTGAGTTCCCTTGGGAAGTCGCCTGCTGGCCCAGCCCCTGCCAAGGGGTGGTGAAGCCCAGGTGAGGGCCATGGCTGATGGCAGAGGGTGGGGATGGGAGGACAGAGACAACACAGCGATGTGGCAGTGTCGCCTACTGTGGGAAGGGGCCCCTAGCATGGCACAGTGCCCCTGCCCGGCCGTGCCCTGTTCGAGTCAGCCTGAGGTTTGGGGCAAGGGCTTCCCAACTTGCTCCATCCCGGCTGAGCCTGAGGCCCCTTCCTGGGCCCCCATGTCCCCATCTGTCCCATGAGTGCTGCCCTGCCCCAGCCAGGTCAGCGTGGGAACGGGGCTGGAAGTCCACATGGTCAGGAGGGGTTCCTAGGGGAGGGGCCATGAGGCAGTCAGGGCCTGGCAGGATCAGGACAGACACACAGCTCCTGCTGTGCCCCCCACCCGGGATGTGGCTCTCTTCTTCCACCCACAAACTCCTATTCATCCTTCAAAGCCTGGATCCAGGCTCACACATTTATCTGTCTGACAGACGGTCACTGAGTGTCACCTCTGCTCAGAGGGTGCTGGGTATGGAGACACAGAGGACAAGGACTTCAGCTGGGCTCCACAGCTTTGTTCACCCTGAGGTGTCACCACAGCAGCTGCTGTCTGTGGACCTGTGGGTCTCCCCGTCCAGACTGGACTCCTCAGAGACTGCCCAGGTGCGGCTGGCACGGCAGCTCTGAGATGTAGCTGTGGGGGGCTGGGAAGGGGCTGCCCCATGCCAGGCTCCAGCTCCCTGGCTGGGTCCCAAGGACACACTTGTGTTGGGCCCGGGTGGTCCTGACAGGTGTCTTCTGGGCTGCAGAGTCCTGGGCAGGGCTTGCTACCTTTCTGAGCTACAATTTCCACATCCTGAAGTAGAGAGAAATAGCTGGGCACAGTGGTGGAGGCCTGCAATCCTAGCACTCAGGAGGCTGAGACAGGAGGATCTCAACTTCAAGCCTGGGCAATGCAGTGACTTAGTGAGATCCTGTCTCAAAATGAAACATAAAAAAGGGCTGGTAGAGGGCTAGCTCCGTGGTATAGGGTTTGATTCCCAGAACCAGAGGGGAAAGAGAAGATGGGAAGAGAGAGAATGTCCTGGCGGTGGGACCAGATGCCGTGGCCGGGCGCCCTTGGGGTACAAGGGTGCTGGTAGCAGTCAGCAGTGGCCTGGGCAGAGGCTGCCAGAGGTGAGGGCCAGATGCGGGAGCAGGGTAGGTGCACACTGTGGGGTGCCGTGGCCTCCTGCGGGGGGAGCCTGGCTAGGAGGCGGGGTCTACAGACTTGGGGGTTTGGGCTGAGTCTGGTTGAGGAACTGGGAGGGGAGGATGCAGGCCCGCCAGGCTCCGGGTAGGGGACACCATCCAGGAGCAGGGCCTGGCTGAGCGGCAACAGTGGCCGTGCCCTTGTCCCCCTCGGGACCACACCCAGGCCAGAGAGGTGGCCTTGCTCAGCACTCCCAGGCAAGGTGCCCCCATGCCCCACACTGGGCACAGGTCAGCCAGGCCAGGGACTGGGGAACTGGGCACTGCCAGCTGTTATGCCCGCCCACCTGGACCCCGCATTGCACTCCGCCCTCTGCATGAGCTGACGCTCTGGGGGTCCCGGGATCTGAGGGACCTCCTCGGGGAAGGATCGCAGCAGGCTCCAGCTGGGTGGTGACCGGGCTGTCACCACGCCTGTCCCCTGCACTGCTGTGTGACCTGACATGCACTGACCTCTCTGGTCCTTAGCTTCCTTGTCTGGAGCACAGAGATGGGACAAGTGACGGCAGCCTCTGTACTGGGGACAGGTGAGACTCGCAGGACCCCTGAGAGGCCGCCTCCCCGCCCCCCCAACTCCAACAGTGGTGGACAGCAGCGGTTCCCTCGGCCCTTCTCTGGCCATCTTATCTCCTGCTGGGTGTGACTCTGGGCCACACAGCCTCCCATAGCCTGGCCTGAGCCAGCACCCTCCACTCTGCAGGGTGACCCTGCCGGGGACAGTCTCGTCCACAGGGGATGACAGTCCTATGCGTGTGTTCTGAAGTCTTCCCTGCTCCTCCCTCCAGTCAGCAGTGTCCCCGGGCTGCAGCCAGAGGAGAGGGGACCCCTGCTCTCCTGAACCAGCCCCCACCTCCTCACTCTTAAGGGGGGGTCCTCGGCCTGGGGTCAAGGCTGCACCCCTGTCACTGCCAACCTGCAGTGCCGCCCAGCACATTTCCCTGGGCTCCGAGCGCCATCTGCTGGTCAAACCTGGAGCCACTGTGCCCCAGGCCACAGCAGGCGGTGTCTCAGACCCTCCTCAGGGTGCATACAGAGAAACAGGCTCACAAGAGGGGTTAGGAGTCCCCCGGTCCCTTGTGGAGGCAGGGCCTAAACCAGGGATGGAGGACAGGGCTCCGGAGGCCCATCCTGTGCCTGTTGGCCTTGGGAGATACAGGGACTCTGGGCCAGCTCCACCAGGATGGGAAGTCCATCCGGAGTGCTACACCCCAAGGGCTGAGTGTGCCCCCAGTGGTGGCCTGCTCTGCCACCCTGGCCAGGCTGTGCCCCAGGAGCCCTGCTGTCACAGAACCCCACTCAGGGTCTTGGTGTGAGATACTGAAATGGAGGGGATAGGTCTGAGTGTCACACTCGGCCCAGCCCCATGGCCCAGTCTGCAGCTTCCACTGACAGCAGGGATGGGCAGGAGACCCAAGGCACCCAGAGTTCCCTACACTGTGCCCACCCCGGAGCTCCCTGGACCCCTTGGTGCGCCGCCCAGCCAGGCCCGTCCCTACACCCGCTTGGCACATCCTTAGTCAGCCTGCCTCGGGATGGGGCAGGAGGGGCTCTCTGACCTGCAGCTCAGGGGACAAGGTGCTAGGCTCCTTGGATGGCACAGAGTAGTGAGCACAGGAGCAGGGACCCCACCACTGGCTCTGGCTTCTTGCAAGGTGGGCCAGGTGGCTGCCTGGAGGCAGTGGCTTTGACAAAGCCCTAGAGGGCAGCATCAGTGAAGTGGCAGGAGGCTGGGTCTGATAATGAGGTGCCAGGCTGGGAACCGTGTAGGTCTGGCAAAGTTTGGGGCATGATACCCCCAGTACCGTCCGCACTGACCACTGTGCTCCAGATCCTGAAGTCTGCCCCTCTCAGAGCTCCCTGCCCTCATGGTGGCCAGGCTGGGCCAACACCCTGGGGAACAGATAGCCCCTGAGGGACTTGAGCTGGGGTCTGGCATGGGGAGGCTGTGAACAGTCAGGAGGGCTGAAGCGAGAGGACCCCCTCTGTAGGCTTTGTCAGAGCCTTTGGCAGGCTCTGGGGCAGGACTCCAGGACCAGACTCCATGGGCGGCATCTCTGGATGCCTGTGTCCTGGGCCCCTCTGAGTTCCAGAGCATCAGGGACAGCAGCCACCTCCCCAGCTGGGTCCCCAGGGGCTGCTTCCTGCTGCTGAGCAGCCCTTGGGCTCTCACCGAGCGCTGACTTTAATTCACTGACTGCACAGCTACTGTGTGCCAGGGGAGGGTGGGTGCCAGGGCCCACGGCACTCATGGCCACACTTGGTAGGGGCGGTGACGGGAGGACTCTGTTTGGATGCAGACGAGGGCACCCTGGGATTGAGATGGTTAGGACAGGAGGAGACCCTTCCCTAGTCCTGAGGAGTGGGATGCACACAGCCTCAGCTCCTGTCCACCCTGTCCCCTGGTGGGCTAACGGAGTGTGACCAGGGCCAGCATCGTGCACAGCAGAGCCCGGCCTCTGGGATCCTCTCACTGGCCCTGGGTCCCTTCCCTGTAGAGCGTGGCCACCTTCGTCCCTCCACAGGGGCTCAGGAAGCTGGCGTTGGGGTCTTCTTGGGCCCCTGACTGCTTCCTGCAGGAAGCCCTGGTCTCGTCTCCTGAGCTCACTCCTGGGACCTCTGGGAACTTTGAGCACTGGGGCCCCTCCTGTTCAGCCAGGATGTGGGCCCTGGGTGAGCTGCTGGGCTCCGGGGTTCCCCGTCAGGTCCCACAATGGAGGTGGGGGGCACCCCCCAGGAACCACTCCTGCCAGGACCTTGAAGGGCTCCCCAGGCCTTAGGCAGGCGATGCAAGGGTCTAAAGGACAGGCAGGGCTCGGCTGGGCGACAGAGGCTCCGCTGGGCCCAGGATGAGAGGGAAAGAGGAGAGGGTGAGGAGAGGCGGCCAGGGAAGCCTGGCTGCTGGGGTGCAGCTGTCCTGCTTCCAGGTTCGGGCCGTGCCTCTCCTCTGCCCACCACCCAAGGAAGTGGGCAGCCCCTGTTCTGCCTGTGGAGCCTCAGTCCCCACCCCAGGGCTCCCGCTCTGGACCATGCCACACGCGGGAGCCCGCCACCCACTCTGGCTCCCCCCGACCTGCCAAGGGGCCCTGGGAAAGTCACTCGGGCTCCGTGTCCATGCAGCGGGGACTGAGTGTCACCCAAGAGAGTGTCCTGGCTGCCCACGTGGACACGCTGTGGCTAGGTCCCGCAGGGGCTTGGAAGCCCGGGGCTGAGGGCTGCTGTGGATAGGTGTGGAGTTGGTCTTGTTCCCCAGGCAGCGAGCGAGCAGCACCCGCAGGCCCGCCTGCTCTGACCCCCCAGCAGGAGTCCTCCAGAAGGGCCTGGCAGGAGAGCCAGGGAGACCCAGGGAGACCCAGGTCCTGTCCCCTCCCAGCCTGTCACCTCCATGGTCGCGAGGCTCAGCCACACCAGCCACTTCCTAGGCTTGTCCGTCCCCGTGTGGGTTGCCTGGATGGGGCAGCTCCCTCTGGCTCCTCTCACAGGCTTGTGTGTGGCAGGACACAGGGTGTGTGTGCGCGCGAGCCAAGCCTGTTCCCTGGGTTTAGTCCTCTCTCTGAGCCGGCAATCCTGTCCTGTTGCTGTGTTGGGCACAGAGCCCAGGGCAGGGGTCGGCGAGTGCAGGGCAGATGGAGGACAGACACCCCTTGGTCACTCTGGCCGCCCCAGCCTTGTCCTGGGACCCAGGCTCCACCCCCTTCCCCCGGACAGGGCGCTGACTGGGGTAGGCGGAGCGTGGTGATCACAGCTCTCAGCCAGCACTTCCTCCTGCTGCCACGCGGTGGCGCTGCTGGAAAACGCGCCGACTGCGGGGGGGAGACAGGTGGTGGCGAGTCTGGGCTGCCCGGACGGTGGCTCCACAGGGCGAAGCGGGTCCGAGAAGGCCCGGAACGGAAGGAGCCCCTCACCCTCCGGGGGCGGTGCCCAGCATGCCCTCCCCGGGGGCGGGCACCTGGCCTTCCCGAGCCCTTCCTCCATGAACCCAGCAGGTTTGACTGGAGTAGCTCGAAGACAAATCAGGCGTGATGGCACACGCCTCTTATCCAGCACTCGGATGGCCAGGTTCAAGCCCAGCCTGGGCAACTTAGCCAGAACCTACCGCAAAAAAAGGGCTGGGGATCTAGCTTAGTGCAAAGGCCCTAAGCTCAATCTCCAGTTGTCCAGCCCCCTCACAAACATCAGACACACAACATAAGACGCGCGTCCACTATATATCGTGTAATAAAGTCTCATTATGTTCATCACATAACACCTAACAGCATACCGTAAATTAATACTGTGCACTCATTATACCTACAGGTCAATACCTATTATGTATCATTTGTGTCCAATATTTTTAAGTTCATTTCTCCTTTAGAGTTTATTTTCATTATTTATTTGGAGGCAGGGTTTTGCTATGTAGTCCACGCTCACTTTGAACTCATGACAATTCTCCTGCCTAGCCACCCCAGCGCTGGGATTTCAGGTGTGGGTCAGCCACACCTGGCTTCTTTTGGATGTTAAAGGGAGTGACATGTGGGTCCCTCGCTGTCCCTTGGGCCCCAGCTGTGCCCACTGATGAACAGGTGGGGCCTGCTGTGTGACTCTGAGCCCCTGTGCCTCTCCTCGGTGCTGGTCCTGGACGGCAGTCCTGTCCCTTGGAGCTCTACGGGCGGGGTCTGCTGGGCCGTCGTTCCGGCCTACACACAAGGGAGCCCGGCCCCGGCAGACTCCCAGGGAGCAGCAGTAGAGCTGTGCCGCTGCGGGTTCCGCCGAGGTCCTGGCCCCATTCTCCTTCCTGGTAGGGCTGTTCCTGGCAGCTCTCAGGGCTCCACGCAGCCTCAGCTTCCAGGTCTGGGCTGGGCCAGGCCACTCCCTGCATCGGGCAGCAGGTGGCGCCTGACATCCCGTAAATCTGACACCACCCTCTCAAACGGGCTTCTGAGCTCACACTGGAAGTCAGGGACCTGCCCTGTGCCCGAGGCCCTGGGACATCCACAGGCGGCTGCTGGGTGAGGGACAACTCCTGCCCTCATTCCCTCCTTTGGGGCATCCTGACACCCACCAGCTGAGAGGTCCTGGAGGTCAGGGAGGGACACACAGGAGCTGGCATCATCTCCTCCAGAAAGCCACCAGGTGCAGGGCTAGGTTTGCCTCCTCAGGGGCCCGGCTTGGGGCTGCGCCTCCATGGAACAGGGGGGAGACGGGAGGTGCCCTGGGGTGACAGGGGTGGGCCAGGGCAGCATGGGCAGGGGGCTTAAGGCAGGCAGAGGCCGCTGTCTGGAGGCTGAGGCCTAGTACTGGTAAGGGGACAGAAATGACCACCGACTGAGCAGCCTAGAGGAGGGAGGTGGCCTGTGCCTGTCCGTCACCCACACTGGCCCTGGAGGAAATGACAATGACCAGCCCCTGGCTCGGGGGCCGGGCTCCAGCCCCTGCTTCTCTCATTCCTTGTCAGAACAGCGCTGTTCCCAGCACGTGGCTGCTGTGGTGGGCCCCCAGGGATGTCACGGGGCTCCTCAGGGAAGGCAGTAGGTTGTATAGTTATCTTCCAAGGGGCGACATCACTGCCCGGAAACCACACAACCTACTACCTCACCCCGCCGGTGCCCGCTCCCACCAGGAGGGCCTGCCCTGCGCCCTGCTTTCCAACCCTGCCCTGTGGGCCTTGGCCACTGGCACTGCAGGGCCAGGTGGGCGCAGGGCAGGAGGTGGAGACAAGGGTGGTCTCAGTGAGTGCCCCTCTCGCATGCTATCAGGCAAAGGCCCCTGGGCTGCCTTCCCTGCCCGGGAAGAGCCACTGCCCTCACCAGAGGCCTAGCACTAGTGGGGCAGGCTGGGCAGATGCCAGGTATCAGGACGGACACCCTTGGGGTGGGCGGGGCCAACCCGCAGAGCCTCCCAAGCCGGTTGCACCTCTCGCTGCTCTGTAGCCATGACCCCCCATGACCCCCACAAGTCCCAGTCAGGGCCCAGGGCTGTGTCCACCGCAGATATCACGGCCACTTCAGGAAAGACAGTAGATTGTATAGTTATCCACAGCAGGGCGGAGCCCCAAACTATACAACCTACTACCTCACCCCAAAGGGCTGTCAGTCTCTCGCCGGCAGGGACTCATGGCTTCCGGGTGCCTCCTGGAGCAACAAGCGGGGTAAGGGCGAGCCAGGTGTGGATCCTGGGCATTGCTGGGGACAGAAGGCCACGAGACATTGCCAACCCACGTGGGAGGGGAAGGAAAAGACTGGGTGCTTGGGAGGCCAGTCATAGGCCTCCGGACCACTGCTATCCAGACAGGGGTGGCCACCGTGTCCCCGAGAGACTCCACCCACCTGGGAGGCACCAAGAGGAGGCTGTCACCTCCCACTTGGCTGTCACAGGGTGTGGCACTGGGACTCTGGGTGGGCGGTGGGCTTTTCCCCCATAGGGCTCTGGTCCTGCCCCTGCCACCCACAGTGGCCTGGGCAGGCCTTGTGGCAGGACAGGCACAGGACGCTGCTCCTTCTTTCTGGAGCTCGCCTGGCTGCCCAGGGAGGTGGCACTGCAGACCCTGCTGGACATCAGGGCCTGGTGCCTGTCCTCCAGGGAACAGGGCTCAGGGTGCCTGGCACAGGGAGGTGTAGAGAAGGCGCTGCTGGGTGCCAGGGCATGGAGTCCTCCCAGGTCCTCCCTGCCCCAGGGCTTGCAGAGCCCTTCAGAAGAGGGGCTGTGTGCTGTCTGGCTCGCTGTCCCCAGGTGCAGGGCAGCACCGTACCCTGGACAGCTTCAGGCGCATGGCACCATGCCCCGTCCCAGGTCCCTCAGTCAGTGGGGTGAGCACCAGGGCTCTCACTCAGTGCTGCTAACCCCCCTGCCCCATGCAGGCCCCGTCCAGTAATGGTGACAGCCACCCCACGGCTCTATGAGGCCCCAGAAGGAAATCTGAAGGGACTGGACCCTTGGTCAGCAGACAGGACTGGCTGTCCCCAAAACCTGTCCAAGCAGAGCCAGAGGTGGGGTCTGGGAGGAGAGTGACATTGCGTCTCCTGACCCTCTGGCAATGCAGAGTGAAGGGGGCATCCTGGCACTGCCCAGCCACCCTGCTTCGAGACCAGCTGTTATGGTCTGGTCACCCGGGAGGATGCCAGCTCCTGGTCCTGGCTGTCTGGGAACGTCGTCTGCCCCTGTGTGGGCCCCTGGAAGCGGCCAGAGGAAGGCACTGGGGTGGCACCTAGACCTAGGTCCCTCCCTGCTCCTGGGATCTGAACCAGCCTGCCAGGCCAGCTGTGGGGCAGGACTGCCTGCCAGGCAGTCCTGGCTGCCCTCACTGCGGGCTCTGGGCACCCACATCTCCCACCTTGGTTGGCTGTGGTCTCCTCACCCACGGTGGGGGTCTGCACTGACACCCAAGAGCCTGACCCACCTACCCTGCCCACCAAGGCACTAGCCCAGATATGACTCAGTTTCCCTTGTGTGGGGTTCCCTCTCGCCCATGCCAGACTCACCTGGGTGGGTCCTCAGCAAGCTGACTGGGGGGCTGAGAGTTGGAGGGGCGGGGAGAAGAGGCTGCCCAGGGACCCCACCCCCAAGGGCAGCCACGCTGGGGGAGCCTGTGGGACAGCAGGGGCCATGGCTCTGAGCACAGCCCCCGTGAGGTGGCCCGGGGCTCTCTACTTTCCAGAGAAGGTTGATGGGCTGGCTGGATGGCTGCTGAGGACGGAAGCTCCACTCGGCCACCTTTCAGACCTGCTGGGTTTTCAGAAACAAAAACAACAAGCACCAAGCGTCAGCCTCCAAAGAGACAGAGGCCTGGGGAAGGCACACAGCACTGGGCTGCTGGGTCATGCTGGGATGCCGGACCACTCAGGGACCCCAAAAGCCAGTGCAGATGGGACCAGCCCATTTGGCTGTGAGGGTGCAGCAAGGCCCCGAGGTGGCACCCCTGCCTTGAGCACTGGCCCTGCTTGCGCCCCTAGACACCTGGCCGCCCATCGCGGCTACCACCTGCCCTGTGTGCCGCTCCTTCCCACCTCGTCCTGCCAGCCTGGAGTGGCCGAGTGCCCCTCCCTCCCCACCTCCCGGCCTTTGCGCCCCCGTCCCAAAGCCAGGTGCTGCTGGCCCACTTCCCGCTCCAAGGCCCCCTGGCCCTAGGGTCCCTGCTCCGCCCCAGGGCTCCGGGCCCAGGCTGCCCTCCACATCAGGATGGTGCCAGGGCCCCAATCCTGTGGCCTCAGGGTGGTGCCCACGCCACTCTCCCCACCTGGGGGCGCCACCTGGGATCCGGATGACTCCTTACACAAGGACCAATCTTGGGGAGTGGGGGCAGCCGTTTCTGAACCAGTGGGGAAAAGATCCCAATGTCAGGTCTGGGGTGGGGGCTGAGATGTTCCAGGTCCCCCTGGCCTGCAGCCCAGCCCATGACGTGACCTCCAGCTTGCTCCTGGGGACACCACAGAGACGTCCCCTCCCTGGGGATGGCGGAGAAGGGCCCCAGGGAGGGCCAGGCAGCAGGGTGGATAGTGCCTTAATTTTTTTTGGTACCAGGGATAGAACTTGGAACCTTGTGCTCTCGAGGCAGGCGGTGGAACCTCTGAGCTAAATCCCTGGCCCGAGCCAAGTGAATGGCGAGCCCTGAGTGGAGCCGCCAGGGAGCAAGTAGTCAGCAGACGCCCCGCCATCTGCCACCTCCCGGGCCCTGCCCAACCCCACGATGTCTGCCTGTGGGCAGGGTGCCGGGCAGCCAGGCTGGGGAGGAACGGGCCATCCAGGACAGGTGCTCGGAGGCCTCAGCAGGCAGGTGGCCCTTTCAGGGCTGGGCGGATGTCTGGAGTGAGCAAGGCAGACAGACAGTCTCACCCTGAAGTCACCTCGGGCTTGGCTCAGGGCCACCAGGAGCCAGAGCCCCCCCTCCCCCCCCGGCCCCCTGCCCGCCCTGATTAGGTTTCTCCCATAAAGCGGCCAGTGTTTCTGCTCAGCAAGCCGTGCCAACAATGGCGTCTGGGAAGGATGGAGGGCTGGCATCCGGGGCTCCCTGCGCACAGCCCATAAAGTTAACGAGACGCAAGCCCCGGTCAGGCTGAGGCTCAGATGTGGCTGGCCAGGGGACCCCGAAGTGGGCCACGCCCATGGGGCCATTCCAGGCTGTGGCAGTTTAAGGGGCCCCACACTACGTCTTCGTGTAAGATTAAGAAAAATAACATCCAAAGCAAAAAGGACCATCCTGTAATAATATCAAGCTTACACAGAGATGGCTCAGGCTCGTTCTTGGGCCCAGGTGGAGTGTGGCTGGGGGGCACTGGCCAGGCCAGGAGCAGGCACCCAGAGGCCTTGAGGCCCCCAGAAGCGCATCCTGGGGATACAGGGGCAAATGAGAGCCAGGATCTGGCATCACAGACCCTGGATGGGACCCATGGCCGGCCAGCCTTCCGGGGCTGCTGGGACCCAGGTCCCCTCCCCGGAGTTGCTGAGCCTGGCACAGGGCAGGGAATGCCACTTGTGAGTCTGTCCCCACCAGGCTCTCTCTTTTCCTGTCTCTGGGGCCCCCAGGCGTGGGAGAGGGTGGGCCGGGCATAAGCAGCGGCCACAATAGCCCGAGCGAATCTGACAGCTGTGAGCTGAGGAGAAGCCTGGATGACAGGTTTTGGGGCACAGTTCCGACCCTTGCAAGCAACCAGCTGCTGGCAGGCTGGTGGCCCTCTGGGCCTCGGTGGTGTCCTCTGTAAACCGGTAAGGATGCCAGCTCCAAGGGCTGTTCATGGCAGCAAGGAAGTCAGGAATCATATCCCGGGGTCAGGTCCCAGGATTCACTCGGTGCCCAGAGGGGAAGGTGGAATCGCATAGCCTCTCTGTCCCCAACGCGCTTAACCACCAGGCAATCACGGTAGCCTCCAAGGCTCAATTTATCTCCAACGATTCTCATCTCCATCTCTCCATCCTTGAGGCTGGGGCCTGGCCCTTCTTTGGGGGTGTTTCCTGCCTGTGGAAGCCTGGGCTCCTGTGTTTCCTCCCAGGAGGCTCCAGGCCTGGTGTGACATGTGTGACAGTCCTGGCCTTGGCAGGTGGGCAGTGGGTGGCATCCGACCATCCCGTCCTTGGTGGGGTCTTTAGGAGGGACCAGGAGCAAAAAAGTCACCTCCAGGTGGCAGAAGGCTCTGTCTGGGAACCACAGCGGGCATCTTTGAAGGGCCTGAGCCACTCAGCGGTCTGAGGCAGGGCCCTGATGTACACCAGTGACCTCCTCCACAGCAAAGACCTGACCCATGCCACAGCCACCGGCCACATCTCGTCACTCCTGGAGAGACACCTTTACCAGATGCTCCCACACCGTCCTTCACGTAGATGCTCCCCCTGACCTCTGAGAGGCTTTAGTGTCTGCTTGGCGGGGAAGCCTCAGTGGTGGCAAGGGGCTGGGTGGGACTGGGTGAGGGGCCAGGTCTCCCGGGCTGCCTTGCCAAGTGGCTGTGCCAAGCCCAGGGCAGCCATGGCCAAGACCAGGCAAGGCGGGGGCTGGTGCTGGGCTCCGTCCAGGCTGCCCAGGGCAAGCAGTGGGCAGGGGTCTCCCTCCTCCTTCCCCTAAGGCCACTGCCCACTTCAGTTACAAAATGGCGGAGGGCTGCAGCAGCCATTTTGTGGAGCTTGGGAAGACAAAGGCGGCCGAAGCCAGAGGGCGGGGAACAGTGGACAGCGGGCAGAGAGAAGGAGGAGGAGGGACATCCGCTCCAGAAACTGGGCACTGCACTGTACTGAGGCCTGGGATGGCCTGGCCAGGGAGCAGGGCAGGCAGGCCTTCTAGAACCTACCTCCTGCCCAAGAGCACTGAAGCTCTCCACCGTGGACTGCCCAGCCTGGATTAAAAGTTCTTCACCTTGGCCTTAGGGAAGGTGGGCTCTCTTTCCCTAGGTTGGTGGCCTTCAGCCTGGTGGCCCAAGGGCTGGCCTATACTCCAGGGACTGATGCTGCCCACCGGCCCAAGGACAGCCAACAGGACTTGTCATACCAGAGACTAGTGCAGCTGCTGGGTGACCATCAAGGGGATGCTAGGAGGACCTCTCTCCACCTTCTGGCTTCAGCCATGGTGTGGCACTGGGAGCCTGCCTATGTGTGTCAAGCCACTCTGTCCCGGCCACTTCCCAAATATGTGACCCCCACAGACCCGCATCTCCTTCCCTGACCCTTGGTCATGAGACTACAGCTCCCAACTAAGACTGCTGCTGTCACATCCTGTCCAGAGCAGAGAGTGGGCACTCAGTGAACCCACAGAACCCATAAAGGATGACCCTAGGTGGCTGCAGGGATGTCTTCCTCCCCTGCTCTGCCCTGGATGTAGCAGAGACAGACAAGACAGCTCTAGGCCCCCTCCTGGCCCATGCAGTGGAGGAAAAATCCCACTCTGCAGACAGGTAAACTGAGCCCTGTGGGGTGGTATGGCCAGCAGTTGAGCCCTGCAGGGCAGTTTCAGAGGGGCAGATGATCCTCACAGACCCAGAGACTCAGGACCAGCTGATTCACAGCGGGGGACAGGGTCTGTGTCAGAAAACAAGAGGGTAGACTTGGGGAGAAGCCCATGGTTTCCTTACAGTGTGGGGTTGCTATGGCAACATGGGCAGCATTGAGGCAGGTGCCACCACCAGCCCGTCACTTGTGCAGCCACAGTTGCCCTGCCAACTCCCAGGAGTGGAGAGTATGCTGTGGGCCTCCCCTAGGCTCTTCTCCTCAGTGGGGGGCAGGTCCACCTCACAGTCACGGGGTGTTGGGTTCAAATCACGATCCCAATATGGCTGCCAACATGTGAGCCAGTGCCGGGGCACACATGTCCCCCAGGGAAGGCCAGTATGGATGCTCATCACTCCGGTGGCTTCTGCACAGTCACACAGTGGTGTGGGAGGGTCAGTCTTCCCCAGTGTCTGGGGTCAGGGAACAGAGACCCAGAAGCACTGAGCTGACGGAGGTCACACAGCTGCCAGGGGCCTGGATGCTTCTGCCCAGGGTGACCCCAGGAAGCCCCACACCAAGGAGGCCCCATCCCACCTCAGGGCCCTCTGGGTCTGGCAGGCACCTGTGTGGTGCGGGGACCCCGACACTGGCTTTTGTCCACATTTTCCTGGGACAGAAAGACCAAGCACACAGTATTTTTAAAGGCAAATAGGGCAAACTGACTGTCTGGTATTAGAGCAGACCTGTCCCTCCCAGCCTGCCCGGAGGCCCCTTGGTCAACTGCCCTCGATCCTTCACCCACAGATGAGATCGGTAGCTCACCTGCCGTCTGGGGTCCCCCTGAGACCCTGCCCAGGCTGAGGGTGTGGTGGGGTTCCAGCCCTGCCCTCATTCTAGCCTTGACTTCCTGCCCACCCCCCCACCTCTGTCTCCCCAGCTCCTGACACATGGGTGGCAGTGATGGCTGGGGACCCCAGGGACAGGTGACTCCCCTCAGGCCAGCATGGTGGCTGCGGCTCAGTGTGGGTTGTGTGCCTACCACAGGCACCAAGTTTGGATAGGCGCTGCCAGCCAGGGAGCGAGTGACAACAGCCGGAAGTGGGTAGGGGACAGGGCCAGCAGGGCTGCCATGGTGCCCCCCCCATCCTGGGTCCATCTGAGCAGACTTCAAGGACAGCAAGTTCAAGTCAATTAAAAACCATGCCCCGCACACCTGTGAGCCCAGCTCCTTGGGAGGCTGAGGCAGGATGATTGCAAATTCAAGGCCATCCTGTGCTACTTAGCCAGATCTTATCTCAAAATAAAAATTTTTAAAAGGGCTGGGGCCATGGCTTAGTGGTAGAGTGTTTGCCTAGCATGCACGAGCCCCTGGGGTTCAATCCTTAGTACTGGAAAACACAACCAAAGCAGCCGGTCACGTGTGTCACAGCCCTCTGGGACCCTGTCCTGGTCCAGGAACTATGCCCTTGTGGCTCCCTGCATGCGAGAGCTTGGTGGTCAGAGACCTGGGGTGCACTTGTGCCTGAGTCCACATGAAGGGCCCACCTGGGTCATGGTTTTACCTGCCATTGTGCCCACAGGACACCGGGGACCATGGGAGCATGCCTGGGTCCGTGTGAGGCTGGGGGTCTAGGGCAGACCCTGCTGGGGAGGGTGCCCAGCACAGCCCAGGCCCCAGACCCCTCAGGACAATGGGCTGCTGCACTGAGTCCTAGGCGGCACCACAGAGAAGGCAAACTGGCCGGGCCACTGTCCCAGACCTGCTGATGGCCAAGCTGGAAAGGGTTCTAGGCCTTTTCCCCGGCAGAGCCCTGGGCCGGCCCTGACTTCTCAGAAACCCTGGTCCCGCTGCTGCAGAGAGGCACCAGGGGTGGCGGTCGGCACCCAGCCCAGCCAGGATGGGGCACATGGGAGTCCCCAGGCCCACGGGACACATGGACATCACCCTCAGGGGCCTGGTTCAGGCAGTGGCCAGGACGGGCTGACAGCTCCCATTTCCAGCTGTACCACGGGCACTGTACCGACCTGGGCTTCAGTGTCCCTGTCCCTGGGGAAGTGGCCAGCAGCCGGCAAGACCTGGAACGAAGAGAGTACAGTCAGGCTTGGGTGCGGCCTGGTGTGAGCGTGCCCCGCCCTCATTCACCCGCTGACTCTGGCTACCTGGTCCTGAGAGCCCTGAGGCTTGGGCCCCATGCCTGAGCCACCTGGAAACTCTTGCCCAGGTGGCTCAAGGGCCAGGAAGCCACCTTGTCTGAGGGACATTGTGTCCAGACCCTGTGCCTCAGACATGTTGGTTCCCTGGGCCAGGCCCTAAGGGGTGCTAGGTGGTAGCAGTGTTTTGACCCGGTGATTGTAAGTGACAGGCTTTGCCTGGTGTGGCCTGTTCAGGGTTGGGCTTTCAGGACATGAAAGGAGCTCCCCCTCTCCCTCCCTGTCTTCCCTGACTAGGGGTTGGGGACATCTGGCACTCAGTATGGGTCCATCTTCTTTCACTATCATTGCTGGGGTCACTTCTCCCCTAATGTCACTTACTACTGTGACACCTTTCCCTTTTTGCTTTGGCAGCCAGGAAGCTCAGAGCTGAGCTTACAGGTCTCCACCAGCAATGGGGTCACTTCTTGGTGGCATGCTTCTAGGCCTACCTTCAATTTTCCCTTTGCTTATTTTTATCTTTCCAGGTGGCCTGTATTCTCTCTGTGGCTCCCTCCCTGCCGTATGACCAGGCTTTGCCTTAGCATAGGTCTGCAGCCAGATCTACCATGACCCCCCCCTGGACCTCAGCAGTGAAGGTAGGGTGGGGGTATCTAGGGGCTGGACCTGATGCCATGGCTCAGTCCTGCCGAGGTGTGGCTGTCTCCGTGTGTCCTTGGGGACCTGAGGCTGTGTCTGAGGAGTTGTAAGGACCGGAAAGCCCTGAGGGCTGGGCAACACCACTGCCATACAGCAGCGGCTTTGGAGAGGTGACGTGGGCAGGTGATATGCACAGAGCCAGGGCTGTCATGGTGGCTTCTCAGGCCCCACGGCCTGGGAGAGGTGACCTCTCCCCACCTGGCCCCTTCCTGTGTCCTTGCCGGCTGGGTCACCTCCATGCCCATCCTCCTCTGACACTGACCAGAAGCCACGTGGCCACAGCAGGCCTGGGCTCTGGGCCCCAAGACCCTCAGGGCCCCATGGACAGAGATGGCCTGCACTGCCCCATACATGGGCTCCACTGTGATGGGCTAAGGAAGGGGAGTGCAGGACTCTGGGGCCACACGTCTGGGTGGCCTCCCATCCCGAAGGCGTTTACTTCAAGGGAAGTCTGTCCAGCTCCCTGTGAGGCCACAGGCACTCTGGGGTTCCCTGTCTACCCCAAAACTCCTGCCCGTCTTATGAATGGGTAAACTGAGACTCGGGCACCATCAAAGCCTGTCCAGTTGGGCAGCTAGTACGGGGTGGGCTGGGCCATCTCCGAGGGGCACGGTCCCTGGCCTGTGTGCAGGCCTGGGGGATGCTGGCTGAGCCCCTCGGGGACTCTGGGCAGCACAGGGCCATGAAGTCAGGCTGGGTCCCCGCTCCCTAAAAGACCCAGTGCGTGGCTCTCTCTGCCAGGCCACCACCCCAAGGCTCTTGGCACCTGGGGGGTGAGCCCTCCTTGCCCAGCCCTACCTGGGTGTGGGGTCCTAGTGCCCACCGGCGCAGGCTCTGCTCTGTGACAGCCACACTCTGCAAGACACAAGGAGACAGAAACGTCAGCACAGCAGGTGGCTCAGGACCCCAGAGGGGAACAAATGGGGTCAGTGCCTCCCCCGTGCCTCCCAGTTCCAGGGCCACAACCCTCCTCTCGCAGGGGCCCAAGGCTCTGAACATCCCCAGGGGGCAGAGCACCAGACCCGGGACCTTGCAGCTCAGCTCATGGGGCTTGCATTGCGGTGTCCCCAACCTGGGACCTCTGTGCTGGGGCATCCCCTACCAGCCGTGGGTCCCCGGGCCCAGCTCAGTGCCTGGCACCCACGGGACGGGACGGGACGGGACGGGAAAGGTCCCTCACTCTCCTCACTCTCAGAATGACAGCCAATAGGTGGGTGTAAGGGGGCAGCGCGGTCCTTCCTAAGTGGTGACTTGCGTGGTCACCTAGTCTGTGAGGGGGGCCCTGAGGCCCAGGAGGTGGCTCTCACCAGGGCTGCTCCACCTCTGGGAGGACCCCAGCATTTCTCCCCCAGCAGGCCCAGGGGTCCCGGCTGCCACAGACCCTGGGTCACAAGAAGGCCCGGCCAGCCAGGCGGTCCAGTCCTCAGCCTGGCCACCCCAGAATCCGTCACCTGGTCCGGGGCCACTTCCTGTGGACATTAGCCTGAGTCCCCCACCTCTGGGGGGCTCCTGAGGCTTCTGAGGTGGGAGGGGCCCACTGAGGGCTCCCAGGGGACCTGCTGGGGGAGCCGGTGACAGACTCACCCAACCCTCTTCTCAGCTCCGAATGGGACCGGGGTGAGGTGGCGGAGGCACCTGGCCATTCCCCACCACCACAGATTTGCTCAGAGGACTGAGGGTGGCAGAAAAGGGGGAGCAGGAGAGGGGCGTGAATGTGGGACCATGGGCCAGAGCACGAGTCCTGCGCCACAGCAAAGGGACCAGGCCCCCCCTAGGCCCACTCTGGACCCTCGAGGTCACAGGATGTCCATCTGACGAGTCCTGAGCCCCACCGATGTCTTGAGGAGCTGCTTCTCCTACTGGTGACACCGAGAATGGCCCGATGGCAAGTTCAAGCCCAGCCTGGGCACCTCAGTGACTTAGCAAGGCCCTGTCTCAAAATAAAAAGCTTAAAAAGGGCTGGGGGCATAGCTCAGCATGAAGGCCCTGGGTTCGGTCCCTGTGTGGGGACAGGGATGGGGGTTCTTGTGTGAGGGGAAAACCGAGTCCTGGGCCTGTTTCCATCACAGACATGGTTTCGGACTCCAGACTGGGGCTTTCTAGCTGTGCCAGGAGGAAAGGAGGCCGGATTCTCCCTAAAGCAGCGTCACCGTGGTGGTCATCGGCCACGCCGACATGGTGGAGCTGGCCACATGGAGCCTGGTCCCCCTGCTCCACTTCAATGGCAAACATGCCCAACAGTGCCACCCTGGCCCACAGCCCTGGGACCTCGACACATGGGCCACATGGAGCGTCTCTCTTCCGGGGATGACGAATAACAATAATCCGGCTCCGTTTCACCCTGGCCAGGTGCTCAGTTTCATACAAACTCTCCCTCCATTGCAAAAGAAGTACATTTTAAGCCAGGTTCTGGATTTTGGAGACACTGGGATTTTTTCGTTTGTTCGTTTTCCTGGTACTGGAGATTGAACTCAGGGCCTTCCCACTGAGCTATATCCCCGGCACACTTTTTGTTTTGAAAAGAGGTCTCATTAGGTCACTATGTTGCCCAGGCTGGATGAAAACTTTTGATCCTCCTGCCTCGGCCTCCCAGAGTGCTGGGATTACAGGCCTGTACCACCACGCCTGGCTCTATTGAGCGAAGTTCTGGACAGAGAAGCCAAGAACACAGAAGCAACCTCGGTCCTCCGCCCAGCCCTGCAGATGGTGCATCTATCCAGATGTGGGTCATGGATGTGTGGGTCCCACATGTTGGGACCATGGGTGCCATGTGGAAGGGCCACAGGGTGCCCACTGGGTCACCTTATCACAAACATCCCAGCCTGGGTGAGTGTGGCTGTCCAGAGTATCACACCCGTCAGCAGCAGTACACGGACTCCTCCATCTCCACGTGTGACTGTCCTAGCCCCAGGGACCCTGCAAGTTGGGCCCTGGTCAAAGCCCAGGGATGCCATCAGGCCCTAACCTTCCACAGATCCACCTATGTCAGAGGTGGGTGGGGAAACCGAGGGAATGGGCAGGGGCAAAGGCCCAGGGTGCACGCAGGACAGCAGCAGGTCTGGCACAGGCCCTTCGAGGGGCTGAACACCCGGACTCAGCTTCCTTCCCTGCAGGACGGGGCTGGCAGCAGGCCGGGGTTCTGTGAGGTCACCCCAGATAGCAGATGTCAGCCTGCCACATAGAGCAGCTCTGTCCCTCCGCCACGCCTCCTGCCCAGTGCCCACTCAGGGCTCAGCCCCAGGAGACAAAGTGGGGCTTGGGTGCCGCTGTGCCCACCCTGTGGGTCCCCAGGGCACAGGGCACAGGCAGGAGGGGGTGGTAGAGACGCCGAGGATCTGGGCTGCCTCCCATAAATCACCCTGCCACGCTTCCTAATTATCTGGGCACTTAAGCTCCTCTGTCTTGTCTTCCCCTTTCCCTGGGGAAATTTCTTCATTTCCTACATTATCCCAGCCTCCCGGACGTCTAAATCAAGCCCGGGCCTGGCTGCAGCCCACCGTGCAGACTCCCTCGGCCTACTTTTACTGGGCTTGCGTGTGTGTGAACATGTGTGTGCATGTGTGTGTGCAGAGTGGTGGCTGCCAGGTGCAACCAACCCGACCCAAATTTCATCCCTGCCCAGGGCAGAAAACCAGAAATGCTGCCACACCCTTCTTTCGAGGGGCTGTGACAACATGCCCAGGACCCACGGGCCTCTTCCCTGGCCCAGGATGACACAGCAGCCTCCATCTTCACCCTGCTCTTCCACAAGCTGGGTGGCAGGGTCACTGTCCCCACCCAAGGACGAGGACACTGCAGCCAGAGGAGGAAACAGTCCTGCCCAAGTGGTCAGGCCAATTTGCCCTGCTGCTGATTGGGCTGCAGCCCAAGGAACCGCTCCTGTATCCCCAGCACCCAGGACCTTTCTCCACAGGCCGGCAGGGGCCAAGAGGATTGTGGGAGGAGCCAGAGCAGCCATCAGGCCAGCAAAGCGTCCCTGAGGGCCGGTGCCAATGCCCCTCTCCTGTGGAGCCACAGGAGGCAGGTGTTGGGCCACTGCCACTAGAGCTGGGCCGGCCCTGGCAGCTCTTCCAAGCTGACTCTGGTGCCTTCCCCGGGGCTGAGCCGGCTGCAATTTTCAAAAGCTGGAGCTCATTCTCTGCCCTCATTTCTGACCTCTCGCCTCTCAGGCACTGTCCAAGCCTTGCTCACTGCATTCATGGCCAGGTCACCAGGTGCCCAGGGCGTAGCAGGCACAGCTGCCCGCAGAGCCAGGCCTTCCATGCTGAGCGTCCCTGGGCTCCTGCTGGCACTTGGCCTCTCCATCTCTGGTCAAGTTCCGTGAGTCCTACCCTTAAAAAAACCTTCTGTGAAGTCAAACAAACAAATTCTCAGTCCTAGGACCAGAGGGCTGGCAGCGGGGCGGCTCTGGGCTCTCCTCTTGCTTCCTGTTTTGACACTGAAAGGAACTGAAGAAACCATCCAACCCCTCTCAGTTACAGATGGGTAAACTGAGGCATAGAGAAAGGAAGCGGTGCTAGGATGGGAGCCAGGGACCCTAACTTGGGCCCAGGGCTCAGCCTAGGATCTGGGACCACGGCAGCTGCTGGCCAGAGCCTGCCAAATCAGAGCAGCCCCACTGTGGGGAGGATCCTGGGCACTGGGATGAGGGAGGCCAGGGCCGGACCCCCAGGTTCCCTGGCACAGGCCGCCTTGGGCTCCATAGATGCAGACAGGGCCCCTTGGGAGGCCCTGGGCTCCAGGGGCAGGGCTCCAGGAAAGCAGGCGCTTTAATGGAAACCAGTCAGTGGGCCAGCCGCCCCCCCCGTTTCCATGGGGATGGGTGGGAGGTGGAGCTCTGCCGTGGCTGCCATGGCAGATGTGGCCTGTTCAGGGTGGACTGGCGGGGGGCCTGGGATGTGGCAGGCCTGGACCCCGCTGGGGTCATCTGGGCCTCTGCTTGCCCCTCTTGGGAACCAGGATTGCTGGTGACTCTTGGGGAGGCCGCTGTGCCCGTGGGAGTGGGGTACCGGCCGGTCCCTCTGCATGGTCTGCTGGACTGGGGCTCTGGATAATGTAGCCAGGCCTCCTCTCCAGGCTATGCCAGGCTGGTCACCCCACAGTCAGGGCCTGAAGGTGGAAAGTGCTCCGGGCTGCCTTGATCCACAAGGACCCTGGGCTTGGGCCCTGGTGCCAGGTGTGGGCTGTGTGGACATGGGAGGGAGCTCTCCCCATGGGCTTACTTGCTCCTGTCCTAACTCAAAGGCACTGGACCCCCGGGGCCCTATCCCGGCCCAGCCCCGGCATCTGGGCCACAAGACTCAGAGGACAAGGGCGACCCCATAGCTCAGCTGATGCACCAGGCCACGAGGCCAGGCAGGCCACAAGCAGCAGGCTGTCTGGGCACCAGACAGCCCAAACCAGTGGGCTTCAGAGGACAGGTGACAGTGGCCCACCCAGGGGCAGTCCTTGATGCCCCCAGAGCCAGCATGAGGTGACACAGGCCCTGGGACAACTCCTCATGCTTGGTGTCTGGGATGAGCTGACCAAGGTCAGCGTCCGAGAGAGGCTGAAGATAAACGGTCCCACAGGAAAAAGATCTGGGTTAGGGCACAGACTCTGCTAGCCCTTTACTGTGTGACGGGAGCAGTTTCTTGGCCTCTCTGAGCTGCAGTTACTTGTGTAGAAAACTCAACATCTGCCCCCGCTAGACTGGACCAGGTTTGCCCTGTTTACTCCACAGAATAGCCTCCAATTCACAGTGATCCTCCTGCCTCAGCCTCCTGCGTGCTGATATCAAAGCATGCACAGGCCCTGCTGATTTTCTTTTTTTTAAGGCTATAAAAGACGTAGCCAGGCCTGACGCTAGTAGGTACTCAACAAGACCTCCCCCACTCGCCCTGAGGAGCTGAGCCCTCTTGGGGACATCCGACACATACTGGCACTCCTTCAGGGAGCCACATGGCCAGGGCTTTCCCCACTGGGCCCCTCCATGTTCCCCTGGGCCTGCCAGCGGGGCTCGGCCCTGCCCTGGCAGCTGGACACTGACCATGGGGGCTATGGCCACCCTACCATGGCACCTGGCTGAGGCGGCAGTGTCCTGGTCAGTCCCTGGAGCGTCCACCTGCAGGCCGGTCCCTCAGCCAGATGGCACAAGGGTCAGCTGAGCACGCCTCCATCTCACGGATCCCAGGATGGAGGCCCGAGATGCAAGTGGCCACTGCCCCAGAGGGGTTGGCACCAGTAATCTCACTTCTGTGCCAGACAGGGCACCCATGCTGTGCCACTGGGGCCTCCTTTGTGGCCACCCAAGGTCACATGTGCCACGCCACGAGGGGACGGTGGGGCCCTTGTGGACCCCTCATCCCCCCGAGTTGAGCATGGCCACATACCAGGGAGCCCTGGCAGGATGGGAACAGGGATCCCAGGTTCCTTCCACCCACACTGTGCCGGAAGCTGGGCACACCCACTGCAGGAATCCTGGGCTGGGCCCGGCGCCTAGGAAACTGGGCCAGAGGTTCCTGCACATGCTGGCGTGGCCAGCTGCCTCCAAGGTACCTCACCCCACTGCTCCTCCTGGGTGTGTCTAGGGCCCAGAGAGTCCCAGGACCTAGCACCCGGCACCCGCGGAAGAAGGTCCACTCACAACTGCGGCCCATCCAGGTGCCCTCCCTGCATGTGGCCAGATGCAGGGTGACACTGTTACACTGAATTCCACAGCGGAGAACAGCAAGGTAGAAGTGCCAGGCAACTCTCAGGGAGCCCAGGGCCCCACTTGTTCTTCCTGGAACACCACCTCAGCAGTCACTATCTGGCCAGCACTTAGACTCCTGTGATGCGGGCACGCAGAGGACTCGTGGCGGCATCGAGGGTGTCCGGGTGCTCTGGATGTGCACCGCTGTCACCCCAGCCCCTGCCCTTCCGTGTCTGCTGGGTACACACCGGTCCTCAGGCGACACGGGGCTTCCGGCCAACCCCCACCCCCAGCCCGCCTTCCTGGATCCTGCTCCGGGCCAAGCTGGCGCCATTTCCTGCGTGGCCAGCTGGGAGGCTCACTGCCACTGTCCCAGTGTGCAAATGGCGGCAGGAGGCGACAGTGGTGGCCGGGCTGGGGCCTTCCAGGGACATACAGAGCAGCTCCAAGTAGCCCGGCAGCTGGGTGGCTTGTTGGAGGTGGGGGTGGGGTGACCCATGATTGCCCCCTGGGCCGTGTCCATGGCCACTTGGAAGAGACCTGTCTGCCTCTGTGGCAAAGGCCACCAGCCGGGGCTACGGCCACAATGGTGAACATACGCCGTGTGCACGTGCGGTACCTGCACACAACTCCGTGCACGTCTGGCTGGCCACCTGCACAGTCGGTGACACTCTGATGAACACCACAGCAGAACACGTGCCAAACTCCAGGGCAGGCACGGCAGGGCCCAGATCCCATCTGCTGGTTGAACCTCTGGGAAGCTACACAGCGTCTGTCTCAGGGGTCACTGCCCCAACATGTGGCAGGGAGGAGACAGACCTGCTCTTGCAGGCACTTTCTGAGACTTGAACAAGTACCAGCAGTAGAGGCCGTTCTCGAGGACAAGCTTTCCAGACATTCAGGTGGATGACACTCACTATGCCCATTTTACAGACAAGCAAACTGAGGCTCTGAGAGGTACAAGACTCACCACGAACCCAGGCCTCAGCTCTTGATTCTAGAGCACTTGTTTTTCCAAACATGAAGGGCATCCTGCCACACAACAGCCCCAAGGGAGAAAGTAGAAGCCCGGTTCTTTACCACTGTCAAGGCCATCACCGCCAGCATGCTCACTCTGGTGCCAGGACCTTCTCATTCTGCTCATCTTTAGAGCACTGAGCCAGTGGCTTACTCCTCTGACTCTATGACAGCAGGTGACAGACTACAGACGAGCTGGAAAGGACAAAGTGCTTAAAAATCTGAGAGCACACTCTCGTAATCCCAGAACTCAGGAGGCTGAGGCAGGAGGATTGCTGGGAGTTTGAGGCCAGTCTGGGCTATATAGTGAGTTTAAAGCCAGCCTGAACTACAAAGCAAGAGCCTGCCTCAGAACAAAAAACAAAACAAACAAACAAAAAAACTGCTCTGCCCTGGAATGTGTTGATATAGACCAATAAATTCTCTACTTTGTGAGAATTTATCTTGGTGAGATAATTTTTAAGTTTATAGCAACTCTATGTAGTTTACCTGCAGAACTTTTTTTAAAAGTTTGGATGTAAACAGATCTTTAGACCATCCAAAATATCATCTAATTTTCCACAAAGATCTCAAAATAATTCCACCCAAGTTAACACAGAACAGCTAGCGAGTGAACCTCTTCCCTACAGAGATTAAGATATTAAATTTAGAAGTCTCACACCCCACGACGAGTCTGAATTTGAGTCTAGTACTACACTGTTCAGACAGAAAAACAAGATACAAACTGGCCATACTTAAAACATTTAATGTCCTTCAACACAGGGCAAGGAGAGCTTTAAAAAATGAAGACCAAAAATTAAATGAAACTTTAACGAAGGTGATGGTGGTCACTCTACCAAATTTTCCAGCGGGTGAGAAGATCATTGAATAAGTCTGTTTCTACACACGAATGCAACTTGTTTATTCTGACCTCAGTTCTTCGAAATTGTCGACTCCACAATGGAAATACGCTGTGTGTTCCAACAAGTGCCAGGCAGGCGTGATGACGGACCAGCCCATCTGTGCCGCGAGAATGTATAATTTCAGTCTATAGTGGAATTTATATAGAGGCAACCATGTGGAGAGTGCTTTGCGTGGTACTTTCTCAAAAAAAAAAAAAAAAAAGAAAAAGAAAAAAGAAAAGAAAGGGGTGGGGTCCCCTGGGGTGCAGCTCAGTGGTAGAGCACTTGCCTAGCATGCCCAGTCCCCCCCCAAAATACTGCCAAGAAGTCCTGGGTGCCTGGGAGCATGCTGAGACGGTGGCTGTTAAGTTTTTAAGAAACAGAATCCACTGCGTTGTACTGAGGATTTTTCTTTTTTCTTTTTTTTTTTTTTTTTTGAGGGAGGTCAATTGGTAACCAAGTCAAAAACTTCAGATGATGAATACAATCTCCACAAAGTACAGAAGGTACACACATGAAACAGAAAGCCACAAGGTGAACTTCCAGAGTGGAGAATACAAATTCAGAATAAAAATCCTCATTTACGGAAATTAACTGTTTTTCTGCTACTTCCCCCTATCTTGTCCAAAAAGAAGATAAATTATTGCTCAGAGAATTTCACCATTTATCATTCCATAGTTTAGGATTCAACGTCTATTTACCTACATTAATTATGCCAAAAAAAGAGTGAAGAGTGGGCTGCTAATTAATACTGTAAATTCTTTAAAAATGCTGAGGCCCCTTTCCTTCCTTCCCAACTCTGTACCTCCTGGACTCTTTTGCCTCTAAAATGTATTGCACTGGATTTTTTTCCTATTACTTTTATTTTGCCACCAGTGTTTTATTCGATGCTTGCTAAATATTTGGGTGGGATGAATGCTCCAGCTTGCGGCAGCAGAATGTGGCTGTCATAATCATGAAAATGTTTTAATTATCTCCGCTATATATGCCTGTCTCTGCAGCCCTGAACCCTCCGTAGCGACTGCTGCCTGATCTAAGAACAAAAGCAGCCGTGCTACCCCTCATGTGAGCAGAGCTTCATGTTCGGATTCGGAGGTGCCCACGCGCCTCCTCTGGACTCATCAAACAAAGATGTATTTACGTGGGAATTTTCCTCTTCGTGCCTTTTACAACTTTCTGGGTCTGATCTTCTATTTCCCATAAATCAAGACCCCAGCTCGCCTTGAATGTGGGAAACCAGGCCGTGTCAGGGCCGCTTTTGTCAACCCGCCAAAGGGTGGAGGTGAGTGGGCAGCCAGGTTCTTCAAAACCCACCGATAAAGGGTAGCGATTCTGGAGGGCCCAAGGCCAAACTCCGGCAGCTCCTGACCCCACTCCAGGACAGTGGCGGCATGGTGGGAGGGGGCACGAGGTCTTGGGGGGAATCCCAGCCCTGTGGCCACATTTCTGGCTCTAGCGAGCTGGGCACAACTCTCCTGGCAGGAAGGCAGCAGGCCTGGAGACCACTCAGGGGCTCCCCAAGGGTCTGTCTAGTGCACGGTGCCCACTGCATCCCCGGCCCAGCTGCCAGGCAGGGCAGTTACCAGCCAGGCACAGGACTGGGAAGTGGAACCCCCAAACTTAAATAAGTACTTAAAAACCAAAGCTCAAAACCTCAGACTTTTTTCTCCACACTGAACCGAGAGCCAAAAAAAAAAGCTTGCTTTCTTTTCTTTTTTTCAAAAAATAAAATAAAGTGAAAGGAAGAAAGAACTAGATCCCCAAATTGTGGTGTGGTAGCATTAGAGATGCAGGATAAAATAAAAGGGCCTCTGTTTCTGGACACAGAGTCCTCCCTCCCGTGTGCCCGGCCTCCCCTGCCCGCGCCGCAGAGGCTGCTGGGAGAAGCCGAGGACGAGTCCGGGGTTTTTCCCTTTGCTACTCCTGGCGCCGCCAAAAATAAAAATAACGACAATGATGATCACAACAGCCCCCCCACAACAAAGCAAGACAACCAGGCAAGAAAAGGTAGGCCATGCCTCCCAGTACCTCCTGCAGCATTCGTTCAAATTATAATTGAACAGGCAGCTACTGTGAAATAACAAACATTCATTTTTATTATGATTTCTAAAGCCTGTAGCTTTGACTCTTAAAAATAAATGGGCTTGGCTTCTGCCTCTGCCTGGCAGTTTTGGCAGGGCCTGCTGCACTCAAGATGGTGGTGGTGGGGGTCTGAAATAGAATTTGGGGTTTTGGATAAGCCAATTAGAGAGGAGGAGACGCAGTGGGCATGGATCACAAGATGGCAGGGCCTTCGGCTGTGTTCAGCAGGAACAGGGGAGAAGGTAACTTACCGAGGTGCCGGAGGATGGAGACGCTTGCACAAAAATCAGGAAGTGGAGGTGATGTCCCCTGCCCTGGCCGGTCACCCTGGCAGGGGAGGAGGGTGGGTCCCACTGGCCAGCTGGCCATCCCCAGGTGTCAGCTCCTGGCCGGCAGGCTCTCGGGCCTCCTGGGCTCTGGCCACCCATCACCCCTGGGTCTGTGGGTCCTGGCCTGAGCCCTGGCCACTCCAGCACTGGGTAGGGAGGGCAGGACTGCCAGGAGCAAGTGGCGCTGGGGAAAGGCCCTGCTGCTGGCCCAGGAGGACGAGGAAAATGCTACTTTTGTCTCCTGCTCTCATCTGGCACTGGCTGCCCGGGAAGGGGGGGGCCAGAGGCGGCCGCTGTGGCTCGGCCCCGCCCACCAGGAATATTCGAAAGATGCTCGTGGGTGCCGAGAGGATGGCAGACATGGCAGAGGTGGGTGGGCCAGACCCCCAAACCCACCACCAAAAAAGGAGGGGGCTGGCTGGGGGAGAGGGAGAAGGACACCTTATTATCTGGCCACTCAGCGCCTGCCCCCCCAAGAAGGACGCCGGGATGCCTTGCTCAGCCTGGCCCGGGCACCAGCCAGCCCCATGGACAGGCAGTGTGGCCCGGGCGCCATGTTGCTGCTGCTCTGAGGGGCTGGGCAGCCAGGCGGCCTGGCTCATCCCAGATAGAGGCCACATTGTTCCCACCCCCAGCTCTGTAGAGGACTGGACAGTGGCCGGAACCCTGGCTAGCTCCTTCAAGAGGGAACCTGGGGACCCCGTCCCAGCTGCTCCCCGACCACGGCCCTTGGAGCCAACCGTGGAGGCGGTCACTATTGTGGCCAGGGGTCTGGACCACGTGTTTGAATCTTAACGGTGTCCCATGGCCACCCAACTGAGGGTGAGCCAGAATCCTCTCCAGCCTTAGTCTCCCCATGTGTATAAAGAAAGGGTTACTATTCAGGGCTGCTGGGGTGCAGAATGGAAAAGAGGGCTGAGCGCTGTGCCTGGTATCCACTAGAGCACCCCAATGCCCAGTGGGGCCAAGAGGATCCTGGAGGAGTCCAGGCAGTCATGGTGGAGGAAGAGAGGGCAGTGTGTCAACCATGTCCTTTTGGAGCCTTGCAAATCCTTCAGTGTCACCAGAGCCAGTTCTTGCCACCACTATGGAGATACTGTAGGGATAATCCCTACTCCTGTGTCACAGCCTCTGCCCAGCCTGGTAGGCCTGGGGATTCCTGTGCACACTCACTGAAGTCTATCAGGCCCACTGCCCTGTCCTGTAGGCATCCAACGGGGGTCATCAGGGCAGCTGGGCCTCACCTCGCTGTTGATGTGATCCAGGCTGGACTCATGCAGGACAGACAGCCTGGGGCATAAGAAGGGGGTCCCCAGCAGCCATGTCACCTCAGGGACACTGGGTGTGGCAGGGCCAGCTATGTGCTGGGGGATAGTTGCTCCCCATGGAGGCTCACGCATCTGGGACACTTTAGGGCCTTTTGTCCATGATGCCAGGAAAAGGCAGCTGGGCAGACGATGTTTAAAGCCACCTTAGGATGGAAGCTTCCAGCCACCTGGGTCATGATTTATTCTAACACTGCTTGGTGCCTGCTCAGAGCCACACCAAAAGCCAGGATGGAGGGCAGATGAGACAGCAAGAAGGAAGCAGCCCGGGAGGAGCCCTGGGTCCTTGGTACTGGTCTTACGCACCTGGCCACGTGACTACTTTGCCAGCTGACGCCACAGACAAAGCAGGTAGGATTCCGATGCCATGCGCTTGACCAGGAATGCTGGAGACTCGTGCCAGTTATGGCCTGGCATAGCTGCCAGGAGCCCAGCCCCAGGAGGAAAAGGTCCCCCATGCTCGGTGGAGTGGGGCTTGCCCACCAGCCTGCAGCACCAGGGAAGCTACCAAACATGGGTGGCTTCTCAGAAGCCTGCCAGGATGAGGAGAGGAGTCAGAGCTATAGGAGGAGGTCCCTCTCCACCATCCCATCTCGCCAAGACCAGCGGTGGCCACTGCTGTGTCCAGGACAGCCTCGGCCCTGCTGCTGCCCTAGCAGGTCCCTGGGCCACGGTGGGCTCAGGGTATAGGACTGTGGCTGTGAGCTCAGACACCAGCAGTGAGGTACAAGCTTCCTCCTGGTGGGTTGGGGAAGGCTCCACAGGTGACACGCAGGGACTCTGGCTCCTGGGTCCCTCTGGCCAGAACCACCTCAGGCAGATAGGAGTGATGCACACCCCCCCACTCACCAAAGCTCCTCCCACTGTGGAATCTATGGGAACCTGCAGCCTTGGCTTCATCCTTTTATTATAATTTAAAATGTAATTATAAAAACCTGATTTGAATGTAAATATCTCTCTTAAACACGTGAAAGGAATTTCTAAATTTAAGAGGCACAAATCAGCAGGTAAATATTTCAGCTAAATGTTCTTCCTGACATCTGAAATCCCTGCTTTAAGGAAAGGGGGTTTACAGGAAAACCCACCCTGGTACCAGAGATCCAGGACCCGGGATGCATTCTCTAATCTTGAGGGAAAACCCTACTGAATCTTAAAATACATATAGTTTGGCCTTTTCACTTTGTACACCTCCTGTGCACATTTTACAAACACAACCTCCTTATTTCATGACGCTAACCATGGCCTCTGCTGGTCACATCTCTGCTCAGTCACCTCCCCAGGCCCTGCACAGACAGAGGGTCCCAGACATCTGTGCACAGGGGGATCTGGGCCATGGGGAAAGGGGAGACCCCAGAATCAAGACTCCTGCCAAAGTTTCTCACCCAAATGTGATGCCAAGACCAAGCTGCCGTTTACCTTTGAGCCCACCACCCCACAAACAAACAAAACAGATATAAACCTATGACCTAGGTGTCGTTTTCTGTGTCACATCACAAGATTTCATTTCTGTGTCACCTCATAGGATTTCAGTTTTACCACTTCTCCCCATGGCCCCGAAGGGAGCACAAGCCATAGCAGGCCGCAGCTAAGAGGTTTCCACATTTAAAAAAATAAATAAAAGGGCCGGGGATTTAGCTAGTGGTTCCGGCGCCTGCCTCGCAAGAGCAAGGTCCTGAGTTTGATCCCCGGTACCAAAAAAGATAAATAAATAAATAAATAAATAAATAAATAAATAAATAAAAGATACGACAGTAATTTAAAAAAAAAACACCTTATTTTGAAAACAAATATTATTTGCCAACAGAATCTTTTGGAGGACCAAGAAGTGTGGCAGGGAAGGTTCCCTCATCACCCAGGGAGGGTGGCAGTGTCACAGTGGTATCCGTTACAAGAACCCACACCCCAGGCCCTGTCCCCCTAGAAGGTCCACAGCCAGGGGCAGCTCTAACACGGTGCCCATGCAGACACGCACATGGAGGCCTCAGAGGGACTTGTGCTCACTCTATGAATTTAGAACATATCCATTCAGGACTAACTCAGGGCCAGGCTTGTCACAAGTCACAAAAACACCCTGTGGTGCTAGAAGGGTGTTTGAGGGCCCGTGTGCAGCTTCTCTAGGTCCTGTCAGACTCCCACATTCATCTGAGCACAGGATCTGGGGAGGACCAGATGATTCTAGAAAACCACAAACACGGCCCAAATGGCCCCATCAAAGCCCCAGTCCCTGCCCTCTGCGGACCCACCCTCCCTCTTCCTAGTCCCTGTTTCTCACTTTCATTTGGTGACCCTGCTGCTGGTAGACAAAGGCCAACAAGGCCTGGCCTGAAGGAGGTCCCATCTGGCCCATGGTCCAAAACCTGGCCACTTCTCCTCACAGAGCCTTTAAAAAATATTGCAGAAGGAAAAAAACTTTTGAAAGTTTAAACTCCACTCGACAAAGAAAGCCAGACATGCCCACAGAAATTTCCCAAGAGCCGCAGGTCAGGGGCTTTCTTTTTTTTTTTCCTATAGATCTCTGTCTCTAGCTAGGTGTCCACAGCCTGCAATACCCAGACACTGGGGTTCCACCGAATGTCCCAGCCAATGTAACACTGGTCAACCCCGAAAACAAATATTTCATATAAAAGATCCATTGTCTCTGCTTGGAGACAATTGTCGCTTTTTCTCTCTCTGTGGCTCTATCCCATCACAAGGCATGACCAGGGCCACTTAGGGTTCCTTCTTGTTCCTATGAGATGTTTTGAAAGGGCAATCAGGCTGGGTGTTCCTGGACAATCCACTGAGAGATGAAATCCTCCAAAGCAAGCCATTTGGTAAATGTTCTCTTGTACTGGGCCAAGGAACAATCAGCTCTCTAGGGTGGCAAAATTCTCTGATCAAAATGCCACCTGCATGTCCAGGAAGGACAATGGCAGCTGGTGTAGCCACTTTGGACCCTGAAGGGGAGTGAAGGTAAGACCCTGAACCTGCATGTGGGTGACTCCCTGAATGGCATCCTCAGGGAAGTTCCCATCCTTTCCTAGGAAGGAGCACCTCTGCCATCAGTACATGTGGGTCCAAGGGAACCCTATCCTATGTCCTGTACCTAAGGTGAGGTACAAAATTATCCAGGCAGTCATGTTCACAGTGAGTTCCAGGACAAGGAAAGTGCTGGCTTTGCCAGCTCCTCCCAGTTCACCCCTCCAAAGCCACTAAGTCCACATCTGCTACCACCTGCAGGGCAGGGATGTAAACAACTTCATGCCCGTGCCTGGGAAACCAAAACTGGGATCTCTGTTTCTCAGAATATGATACTATACATGAAATAATAATAAGTGGTAACAATAAACAAAATATATTTGTAACTAGAGGCCTTGTTACTTACAACGAGGACCAAGACAGAAGCCACTTAATGCCCCCAGACATGTGTCAGGAACAGTACTTTATGGAAACAATGTTTGAATAATGTCGGTATCCATATTTCTGCTTTAGAGCTTAGGGAACTTCTGGCTCCCGGAGGTGATAGGACTCACCCAATAGGTCACACAATGAAGCAGACTTGAGCTCAGGATGCTTGGGCTCCAGGCCCTGCTGTGAGTGTGGACGCTCCTGCTTGCTGAGATTTCCGTAAGAGTCTTCCTCCTCTCTAACATGCAAATGTACCTTCAAAACCCAACCAGGGCAACACACAAGTGAGCAACAGTGGCTTCTTGTCCTTTCCTTCCCAAACACCGCCCCTCACTGAGGACACAAGAGGCTCTGCCGGACAGAAGGACACATCTGCCTGGCTGGAGCCCATCTGAGTGGGCAAAGACCTTCGAACCCCTCTCTGCTGCCTCCTAGTATGACCTCATCCATGCTGGGCTGGGACAGGCTCCAGGGCCCCGTGGGGGACGGAGCGAGGGAGTTTTACAGAGAGGCTGCCGGGCAGCTGCAAACCACGGGGATGGAAAGCAACGCCTCTTTAGAGCCCCATGCCGGCCCTGCTGGGCAAAGCCAACGGCTGGCTGCACCTGCTTGGGTAGTGGGCACAAGACCCAGCCATGGTGGAGCTGCTGGTGGGCCTCATGGATGAGCCTGGCTGGGGCCTTTGCCAGTGGCCTGGAGACCCCTCATCCAAGCAGGTCTTCGGCATGGCAAGGGCCTGGCATAAGCAAGAGGCCACCCTGGGCTTGGCCCTTGTTTAACAAAAAAGCCGAGGCCCATCCACCCACCAGCCCATGTTGCAGTCCATTCCTCCAGGGCCCTGTGTATCCCGCTCCTTACATAAAATCTGGCTGTGAGAAAAATCAGACAAGCACCACTTCCGTTTCCAGGGCCTCCTCCTTTGTGGGTGTGTGTCCTCAAAATAAATGTGGACATAGTGTTTTCCAGCATGGTAAGGTGGCCTGGCCAGGCCCACTGTGCACGGAAGACTCAACCCGTCCCCTTCTGTAGACCCGGGTACTCTGTGGCAGTTTTGACGAATGACAGCCTCACTCTGAGGCCCAGGGACTGCCTGCCTCCTCGGGTCCCCAGCTTTGCTGCTTGCCTTGGGTGCAGCCCATTGGCCTGGGGAGAGGGAGAGACGGTGCCCCTTGTCATGAGGTCTGTATTAATCCTGGGCAATACCCAATGGCCTTAGCAGGGTACCACACCATTGCTGCCCAGCAAGCACTACGGCAAGGGCTTCCTGTGGACCAGGGAAAACATCTCCAGCGTCCTGCAGGTGAGGCTGCCATGGAACCTGAGCTTTGTATGACTAATCTCACCACTGCCAGCGCCATGCCAAGCAGCAGCTCCAGCCAGACTGGCATGCCTTCAGCAGCGGCACCTCTGCTTCTGAGATCACCCTGAAGGTCCCACCCCATTTCATGTCTGCCAGCTGCCTCTGATAAAGTGATAAATAAAAATTCAAAAGCATGTGGAGGGAGGGCAGGGGAAAGCAGGCTAGCACAAAGATGGCCTCTGAGGACAGAAACAAACTTCCAGCTTCTGCCATAGCCGGCCAGACTGCTGAAATAGTCTCCTCATTCCTTGGGGTTCTCGCCTAGGAGCAAGGGGAACCAAGTGGCCCAGAAAGAGGAAGGCCTGTCAGCTCAGGCCCTCCCTGCATTCCCCGGTTGTCAGCCCAGGACACTGGGGTGTTATGGGAAGAGGCTCCCACCCCATGACTGTGGTGAAAGCACCCAGCCAGGTAAACCAAATCACATCAACAGGGTGCCGAGGGCAGAGGGGAAATCGCACCTGTGGCCCAGTCGTATTAAAATTTAGCAGGCTTAATACCCACTGGCTATGGGTTTCATTTTAACCCAGGATAGGTACACACAAGTACAGACACACATTTTAAAAATCCCAAATAGCCAGAACTGATGAACTAAAATAAAACGAAGCTATTGCTGGCCTGCGGAGACCACCTCGGCTTTTGAAATCCAACTTTGCAGAAATTAATTTCAGCTTTCCCTTAAAACCCTGTAATTAGGGCAAGCAAGCATTCCTTCACCCCTTTCTTGCTCCCCACAACCTCCCCAGGGTGGCTGGCCAGGCCTGTGCGCAAGCCACCTATAAAGGGGCATTTATTACAAAAAGTTATGAGTTGTTTTTCGTTTTATGTTACCATAAACAACTGCTTCCACACCAGGCCCTTTGGTCCACAGCGGACTGCTGCTAACGCTGGACCGAGGTTTTCCCTTAGATCAGCTCTCAGAACTGCCCTGCCGGTGGGGGGGTGGGGGGAGAGGAAGAAGGGAGGATTTAGGAAGTAAATGAAAGGTAAATCAAAGGTTCAATTTTTCAAGAAAGGGCTGTGGTTTCCACATAACCTTCTCAAACACATCTACCCCGAAACACAGATATTTTCTCTATTGTTTAAAATGCCTGCTAGTGCTTATTTTACATATTCAACAAATTCCTCTCTGGCTAGCAGTCTGCACACCTGAGCCTCGAAGCTGCAGTATTTCACAAATTCCAAGTTCCGGATTGAGGACGACCTCGGAGTTCTTGCAGGCTGGTGGGGCTTCAGGTTCCGGGACAACCTCCTTCGGTGCCCTCACGACTTCGAAAGGCCTGCCCCGAACAAGGGCCTCTCTTAGAAATCCCTTCATTAATATTTAAATACAAAGTAGCGAAAGTGAAGAACGCACCTACCGCTCTCCGGAGTCGCCTGGAAGCCGATCGTGCCCGCGGCGTACGGGTCTTCGGTGGTGCCCTCGCCGGGGCCGGCGCTTCGCTCACGTGCCCACGCCGCACAGGCCCTCGGCCACCAGCCGCGTCCCGGTGCCCGGCGCTCGCTGCCTCCTGCATGGGGACGGCGGGGTGCAGCGCGACGCGGATCCCGCAACTCCGGGCACGGCCGCCCGCGAGCGCACCCGTCTCCAGGCCGGGGATTCGGCACCGCGCGCTCCGTGCCTCCGGGGGCCTGCAGCCTCCGGTCCCCGCATCCGCGCCCGGCGCCGCCAGGGACCTTTGTCCCAGACGAAAACGAAAGCGCGCCGGCCCGCAGGCGCCCACGCCCTGCCGCGGAGGGCCAGACCCGCGCGCCCCTCGACTTTCTCCAAGTTCGCGTGCACCCGGGCGGCCGCGTGCCGGGACCGAGACATGGCCGTCGGGTGGGTGCGGGCGAGCTCGGGGCGCGGGCCGGGCACAATGGGCGCGAGGGGCGGGCCCGGGGGGCGCGGGCCCGGCCGATAGTCTGCTGCCCGGGCGCCCGAGGCGGCGGCGCTGGGCACAGACGCGCCGCGCGCCCGGTGCATGCTAATGGCCGGCGGCCGCGCCATGAATTATTCAGCAGCGGCGCGGAGGGCGGCGGGGCCCGCGTCCCCCGCCGTGGCGGAGCGGCCCCGGCCACTTCCCAAACTTTCCGGAGTCCGCACCGAGGATGCGGCCCCTCGGCGCCACCGTCCCCGCCCGAGCGCGCCGGCCGCGCTTCCCCCGTTGCCGCCTATTTTATGTCTTTTGTCTCGGAGTTGGCACCTGTCCCAGAGAGCGCGTTTCCCTGCCCACCCCTTCACCGCCGGATCGGGGCGAGGGAGGGGGTCCTGGGGACCCGCTGGGGAGGGGGCGGGGGCGCGGGGCACCCGGGGGCCCCGCAGCCTGGGGAGACCGCGCGGGGGGCGCGCCGGGTACCGGGTCCCGCGGGGAGGTCGCGGCTGCGGACGCGCGCGGAATACCAACGAGGCCGTGCCGGCGGCGGCGGGCGAACACCGGGCGCCGCCCCTCCCGGGGTCCCCCACCCTAACCGGCCCGGCACGCCGGGGCTGGGAGGGCGCCGGGAACCGCGGATTCGCCGCCCGCGCCCCGCAGCCCCGCGTGCGCGTCCCCGCCGCCCCGGGCGCTCCCCGCTCGCGCGCCCCCGCCTGCGGCGCCGCTGCCCGCCCTCGCCCGCGGGGGCACCGCTCTGCCCGGACCCACCGGCCTTCCGCGGCGCGCCGCGGGGCCTGGGCGGCCAGGGAGTGCGGGCGGCGCGCTACCCCGCCCTGGCATCGAGACGGCAGCTGGGGCGCGTTCGGCGGCTGCGCTCGGAGGCGCCGGCTGCCATGATTGCGGGCAGTGGGACGCGCGCGCTCTCGGTCCGGGCTCGGGGACCCCGGAGGACCCACGAACCGCGGCTGCCTGCAGCCTTGTGTCCGCCGCCTGGCTCGCGCCGCGGGCCGGGACCCGGGTCCGCTGGGCTCGTCTCCGTGGGGCCGGACTCTGGGATGCGCTCGGGGCCCACGGTGGCAGAAGCTTCCCCGGTGCGGGGCGCGCGCATCGGCGACCCTGCGGCTGTTTCCTTGACCCTGCCAGCTCCGCAGAGCGAGGGGCGCGGTGCCCAGTGGGGAGGGGTGGGGAAGATGAGCTCTTGTGTGGAGGGGGGGTACGGTACCAGGAGATGTAAGGGGGCGTGCAAGGTGTCTGGCAGAGTTAGGGTCGCTCGCAGTGCCCGGGAAGATGTGGGATGAGCGGGGGGCGCAGTGCTGCCCAGCTCCTGGCTCGCCCTCTTCCTTCCCCATGGAAACAACTTCCTGCTTTCCCGACTCAGGTCACAGAAGCTGCGGGAAGAAGTTCAAGGCCAAAGCTTTGCTCCCTCAGCCCGACGGCGGCACTGCTGGCTGCAGGCCACACTGTGCTTTCCTGGGCCCCTCCAGGGGAGAGGGACCGGCTAGGCTCCAGGGCCTGGACACCGGTTAGAATGAATGCCAAGAGGACTGGTGTCTTTCTCAGCCATGAGCAAGGGCTCCTAGGCAGTTTCCAAACTAAAGAGGGACTGGCCCAAGCCTCCAGGGTACAAGAGCAGACACAGGGTGGCTGCACTCCGACCGCTCTCCCTGCCCGGGCATGCTCTGGCTGGGTGCCACACGGACCGCGCCATTCCTGGCCCGTGGGCTGCCAGCACCCTGGAGAAACAAGGCCTGCGTCCGTCCTAGCGTCTCTCTGCCTGCCCCTCCTCCTGGCCTTGGCATTCTAACCAGCGTCCCTTGACGTCACATCTCGCCATCTCTATCAACCAATTGAAACTTGCCCGTTGTCATAAAAATATATATTTTTCTGCCATTGGTAAATTCAAAAGTTCCTCGTGGGCCCTGCTTCCCAGGAAACTTCAGCCCACATTGGCTTTGGCTGCCCAGGAGGGGGCAACTGGCCACACTGGGTAAGGCTGGGCTGGAGAGTTCTGCCAAGGCCTAGATGCCTGCTGAGCCCCCTCCCATACTCTGTGGACCCCCATGACCTTGGCCTTGAACAATGCTGGACACGACACACCTGCATCACTGTCACTAGCCCATGACACAGAGTTTGGGATGAGGGAGGGAAAATCCAGGAAAGGTTAAGAAGCCTTCCCAAATGGCTTTCCGGGGAGTTGGGGTGTGAGATAGCCTTTTCTTCCTAGGACAGCCCCATCTCTTTTTCTTTTCCTATCAGAAAATGGAAAATGGAGAAGTGTTTTCCAGTCAGTCTTCTCACTGGAATTGTGACCAACTTTCACTTTGCACAGCTGCCAGCAGCGGCCCAGAGTCACCCAAGCAGGGGAGATTTTCCGAGTGAGTGAGTGGGTCACCCTCTTTCCCCCGGGTGGTCCAGTGTAGCCCCAGCTTCAAGGGCTAGGGGCTCTTTTCAAAACAGGGGACAGACTCCAGCAGCCTGAGCTCAGGACACCGTGTCCACTCTGGTGACACGGCACAGGAGACAGTGTTGTCTAGCACAGTCCTTTAGACTTTTCTTCACTACCAAAGTTCCCAGTCCCAACTAGGAAAGTGGGGGATACTTCCCACATGCCAAGTAGTCCCCCAAAGCCACGCACATCCCTCTGTCAACCCCTCCTTCCCCAGCCACACCAGGGGCGAACCTAACCACTGATTGCCATTATCAGCTCCTTCGGTCGCCGGCCTTACTGTATGGTTTAAGCTCCTTCCAAAAGCACAGTAGAGACATTTTGTAGTTTAGCAAGTTTAAGGGCTCCAGAAGAACAAAACCGTGCGGGGATTGGGCTCACACAGAGATCTTTCTATAGCCTAAGCATAAGGCCCTTTTAATACTGAATCTTGTTTTTCCAAAATAATGAGCAAGCTCAGTAATGACCAAACAGGGACTCCAAACATAAATATATGGTAACTATTCACACAGAAAACTGCTCTCTAGTGCAAATTCAAAAAAATGCTGCATACCTTTGAGATATGTTCATGAAGGAAAAAAAAGACTATCCAACAACCACACTCTAATCTATTTATAATTACTTTCCTAAACACTATAAATATTATAACTAATGTGGTATATGCTTTGTGATTAAATGGGTGGATAAAAACATTGAGTTTTTTAAAAAGCCACAAAGAAAAAGAGGTTATCTTCCCTTATGCCACTTACAACTGTTGTTCATTGGCACAAATACAAATTTAATAACTGTATCATTAGTGAATTCGGTGACAAATGCCCGGATATTGGCTTTGTAATTTTCACCTGAAATCATCGTTTAATCACACCAACTTGCTAACATTTTTATTACCTGATTTTTTTTCTTACTCTCACACAGTAATCAGTTAATTTAACACCCCCACCCCAATTTTTATCTGGTAAAACAAGAAATGCAGTGAATTCAGAACAATATTTAAGAACACACACTTTTTCCAACATATACTTTAGTTGCAAATTCAGAAATCAAATTCTACTTAATTTAAGGAAAATAATAGTACTCAGGTAATTAATTCATATTACCCAAGTTGGATATTTTTGTTTCTGTCTACTTGCTATCATACTGTATTATTCAAAGTAAATATTTTGAAAATATGCTCAAATGATCAGAAAGGGAACCTGGAAGATTTACATCATTGATGAGCAAGTGCTTGACAAGTTACCTAGAAGAAAAACTCGACCAAAACCATGCTTGAGGTCAGCAGTTTGAAAATAAGTCCTAGGGCAGATTGTCGCTGTACCAGGATGTTTATAGTGTTGGTCTTATACGGTTATTTATTCCTGATTTCTCCCAAGATCTGCCTCATGGGAATGCGGCCGGGAATTTCCTGCCATGCTCTGAGCCTGGGCTCTCCCTCCTGAGCCCCTGGCTTGCACTCCAGCCTCAGAAGGCTGTGGGAAGTTCAGTTTCGATTCCCTTTTTTCTATGGAGCGACATTTAACAGTGTTAAACTTTCAATATCCAAGACATTATGAGGACTTACTAAACAGATGCATTTAATCTAGTTAGAGCAAGCAGGATGAGTGCGAGTGAAAAGTCACATTTTCACTTGAGTTCTGAAGAATAAGGATGCTTTTAAAGCTGGCCCAATAACCCTGGGATTGAAGTTTGAGGGTGCTCCGGGGGAGACACCACTTCGATTATTCCTGACAGAGGAGCTGCTCAATCAGCTTTGGATAGTCTGTAAAAAGGCAAAGCAGGCTTGTTGTCTTTTCTTTCTTTCGCCTTTGTCTTAAAGTAGTTTACAGGTTTGAGTCCCTCTTAGTGTGTCTGTGCCACGATAACTTACTTGAGGAAACCTCCATTTTTACTCTCAATTATTTAGGCACAAAATATTTATGCATCTCCTTTATTTTTTTCTTATGGAGAAAGTTGAGAAAGGAGAGGGAAAGCATACTCATTTTCAGAGAAGCAAAACAGTGAAAAATAATTCAGAGGTGATAGGGTCTCAGGCGGGGTAAGGAAATGGAGCAAGCAGCCAGAGAAAGGACTCTTTCCTTCTAGGCATAATGAAGCCTTTTTCAGAATCTTTTGCTTTAGCTCCTCCAGTTTTATGTGGAACTTGGCATTCGTTTACTTCCAACAGTAATGACAATCTGGCTATAGGACAAGCACATTCGAGGACAAAAGCATTGCTTTAGCACACCCCCTACCACCATAAAAAAACAGCATGCTGACACATTTCTGTACTTCTTTCCTTCATTTAAAAAATAATATAAAGAACATCCTTTAGTGTGTGCACAGATGACAGCAAAGCCCAGCATGCCCTCACTCTTGGGGTGATCGTTCCATCTCTACCTCTTCATGAGCAAGTCTGGTTAGAAAGTCTCCATGAGCTGCTGCTTTGCCATGTTGCACACTTTGGAAGTTCATGCATTCACTTTTGATGATGTGTTACCCATGTGCCTATATCCAAAAGAACCCTAACAATTCTGAAAGCATTCTTAAGTGGTTTATTATTATTTCTCAAACAAAAGGACAGCATCAAACAGTCAGGAATCTATGATAAATATGCATTCAATTGTATAGAAATATAGGACTATATTGCATTTCAAAAATATATACTACCATGAAAAATTTTTCCCTTTTACAGATGAAGAATTACAATTAATATTTTCCATTCCAAAGCAATAATAGCACAAATCAGAAAATAAAAATTAAGGGTGATGGGGCAATATCTCTGATTATCTAAGAATATATCAAATGCCAAAGCTAGATGCTTCACTTTATGTAAGGGATCAGAAAGGCACAGTACAAGTTAAATTTTTAAAGAACAAAAATTACCTTTAAAAGAAGTGAGTGTCAAATTAATTTTAGTCATTCAATTCTACAGTTTTTAAAATGAATTCATCACAAATTGGGAAACTAACGTTTTGCTAAAGAATTGATTGTGTGACTTACAGCATTTTATTAGCACTTTAAGATACAAGAGAATTTGGAGTGTGATGGTTTCTGGTAAGAAAATGAAAATATATCAGAAAAACTGCAAAGAATTTCACTCCCTAGCAGCCCAAGGTCTGCCTTGCTTCCACAGTTGAAAAGTTTCAGTTCATTTGAAAATGTACTTTTACATCTTTCGCATTCTTTACTAAGGCCTTAGTAGTTATCCCTTCAAAGATCACATATTCTTTTTGAGTTACATCTAAGGAGAATTTAGCTATGTAATTTTAAACATTAAAAACTGTCAAGTGTTTAGGTTTATGCTCCAAATTTTTAGATAATGCTGTAGTGCTCATGAAAGTCAGTTTAATGTTTTTCTTCTGCAAAGCTGAGATGAGAACTCGTATTTCTTAGACAGGTAGTTCTTCAGTGGGCTAGGTAAGGTAAGCCCTCTAGAATATAGAAAAAGAGAGGGCGAGGGAGCTGATTTAGAACTTAAATGACTCATTGTTAAATTGCAGGGGATTGCGAGAACTTTTAAAAAAATCAAAATCAGGACTTCACAGCTTACTTATTTAAAAGGATTGCAACAGCCATAGCTGCTTGCAGAACAGACACAGGCTAAAAGTGGCATTTGGGGAGGGGATGTCAATTGCAAGTTGCTTGAAGTTTGACCACACTGGTTTTATTTATTGAAATACTTATTTTATTTTAAAAAATTGAATGTGATTTCACACAACACAGATGAGCAATTTGCTACATCAGGACAGTTTCATTTTCCTGACTGGGTCGGAGAGTATTCCAGCTCTTAGATATGATTAAATTCAAAGTTAAGGTCTGATTTTTTTTTTATATCTGCCCTCTGAACAAAAAAATGAAAAATGTTTTAACCAAATGTACTGATCTACAATAAAAGAGAATATTTAATTGCCCCAAAAGAAAGATACTAAAGAAGAAAATATGCTTTCATTTTGTTTCTGGCTATTTATAGAGAGCAACTTTTGCTGTCATTCCTAGTTTCAAAAAAACAACAATTTCATTCTCTTTAACCAAAGGCAAGAGGTAATATAAACCATCAGGCAAGAAGAGAAGCTGACTTTAGAAATAAAAGTCTATATATTTTTACATGATGAGTGCATTTTAAAAATATTTCAAAATAACAAGAGATCTGGACAGGTATTTTTCCTTCCTGTGCTTGATTTTAGACGATATGAAGAGACAGGGATTTCTAGTTCTCACAAAGAGTTTGCACTTTTCTAATACTTTACCCATTCACCAGTTTTTCAACCTCGGATTCTCGATATGCTAAAGGCTTGCCTCCCAAGCTTACTGCCCAGTTTGCTTGGACCCAGGTATTGCTGGCTCCTATCCTCCCTCTCACAACTCCCTCGAAATTGGAAGTCTCTCACGCGCAGAGCTCTGGAAATTTATAGCAAGGCTCCAAGGCTCACTGGGAAACTTCTCAAGTTGGGAAAAAGCTTGTCAACGCACACCTGGATCTACAGATTCGGAAAAATTAACCAGCTGTAGCCAAGAACCAAAACACTCAGCCACCCTAACACAGTCCGCAAGAAACACAGAGTTCTTTGACGTGACAAGAAGAATTATAAATAAAATAGCTCCGAGGCAGACAGGCTGAATGAGCCTTTTAAGACAGCTTGTGGTGCTTCAAACTTTAATACTTAGAACATGGAAGGCTAGCTCCACAAGAGTAATATCCTGGGATACATACGTATGGGTGTGCAAAGGTATGTTTGAGCAAATGTGTGTGTGTGAGTGCATGTGTGACAATAAAAGTTCTGTTCCTCTTGTGGTTTAGGGGCCAACCTGAAGTTGTGCTGGCGGGGCCCTCACCCAGGTGAAGGGCTGGCCCTACCGGCATCTTTGCTGGTTTCAGCCTTTTTCCTTACACACAGGCTGATGCTGAAAGCCACGGAAAGCACGACCTGCCATAGACAACAAGCACAGATCTCTGGGATTTCCATGCAATAAAAAATCACGTTTGGTGATTGGGAGCTGGGGAGAAGGCAGAAGCCCCAAGGGTGTGGACAGGGCTTTGGCTTCAGCCCCAAGGGTACCTCCCCAGGCCAGGCTGGGCGGGGCAGTGTCGGGCCAACTCAGGGGTATATCCTAGAAGAGTTTCCAAGCCGTCAGGCTCGGTTCCCTGAACTGGGGTCATCTCGTCATGTTCAAGGTCTGGAAGAGGTGGGGGTGTTCTGTAAGTTGCCCCAGATTCCCATCATGCTGGGCTTGCCCCCTAACTAGCGTGGGTGCAGAGGGCCTTGGCATAGTTCAAGTCAACAATGACATCTTGCTCATTTAGTCAGTGCCAGGCACCACGAAAATCACTAAGCATTTTAATCATAACATTCTTCATGGTAGAGGGTTTCTCCTAAGGTAAGAAGGATAGTGCCTCACGTGTATACAGCTAGCACTTCGAAATTTACACAGCAGGGCCTCCCACTATCTTATGTGACCCAACCCTGCCAGGGAGGCAAAATGAGAGCTGTCTTACCTCTTCTAAGACTGGGGAAACTGAGGTTTAGGCAGGTGGGATAGTGACTTGATCTGAGAGCACACAAACCCGGGACCCGATCTACTTGTACACACATGAACTTTGTTACTTTTGCTATTTTTTTAAATAGGGAAAACATCACCATCCACCCCTTCACACTCCTCCACACATAGGCTTATTTTATAGGTAAGAGCAATTTCTAGGAAAAACAGAGCCCCTTTGAAATCTTGGCCCCAGAACTGCCTAAAGCTGGTCCAGCTCTGGCAACACCCCCATTCTAAGCTCTGCAGCTGGCTTTGGTCATCTGAGGCTCCCACCTGCCCCACCACGTGCACCCTGCCCATCCCCTCCATGTGGGACCGGAGGCGTACACCCGGGGTGTAAATGCACAGATACAGAGCCCTGGTGTGCCTGCCTGAGTTCTTGTAGCAAGGCCACCTCACTCAAGCTGAAGGGTCCATAAGATCTCTCATCTCTCATCCCCTGCCCTAATCTGCTGAGTGCCAGCACCCTGCAACTGGGGCCTCCTTGGCCAGCATGGTTCTGAGCCCCGCCTGAACTCCAGCCTTGGTTAGTGTCCTCTGTGAACCTAGGAGGCCCTGCCTGTGGTCTCAGTAGAAAAGGCCAAGCAGGCATGAGAATGGCTAGAAGAATCTCTCAGAGTTCTGGCCGGCAAGGACCTCTGATGACCTGCTCCTGGGGTGGGGGAGTCCAGGGCTCCCAGCCTGTGCCTCAGTTTCCCACAGAGGCAAACTTATGCTGATCGGATGGAAAAATTGCTCCTTTGAAAAGAGAGAGGCTAGGCAGATGCTGGGCCATGGCTGGAACTGAACTGAGGAAGGATCAAAGGTGGGTTGTTTGGCAGGCTGCCCCATGGAAGGCAGGAGTATCTAGGGCTGTGTCCGAGGGGTGCTCAGCACCCCCAGCAAAGGTTCATGGGCAGCTGCCTCTGCTGCTGGTATGGTACAGGACCCCTCCCCATGCCACCCTTGCAAGGCAAGGCATGGCTTGGCAGCTCCAAAACACCAGCCTCCCTGAAGCCAAGTTCTACCTGGCAAGCACCAGGCTCAGAAACAAACTGGACATTTTAAAGTCTCCCTGGCAAAGCCACTCGATAGCTAAAGCTGGTCAGCAAACAATGAAATAACTGAAAACTGGGTCACAGGGCCTTGCCCAGCAGGGCCGGGGCTGGGGGCCACTGGGTCTTCAAAGGCAAAGGAATCTAGGGGTCTTTTCCTGTTTCCTTTTTTGGACCTAATTACAAGAAAAAGTGTCTTCTAAAATTGTTTTTAAAAAAATCACACGAATCTGAGTCTCAAAAGCTCCTTGGGATAAAATTATAACCTTCTTCAACTTTTTTCTTTTCTTTGTTTGGCTTTGTCTTTTCTTTTTTGGAGGGAGCGAGGGGCCTGAGGACTGAGTTCAGAGCCTTTGCACTGAGCTACATCCCCAGCCCTTTTTATTTATTTTGAAACAAGGTCTCTCCAAGTTGCCAAATCGCCCAAGCTGGTAACTTTGTCCAACATTTGAGGGAAAACAACCCAAACCAGACAGTGGTCACAGCCTGAATTTAATGCTAGCTGCGTTCAGTCTCAGCATCCGGATGCCACTGGAAGTGACCTCAGGTACCAGCAGGGTTGGATGCCGAGGGACTAAGGTGCAGTGGGCAGAGAGCCACCTGCAAAAGGGTCTGAGGTTTTCTTTCCCTGGCCAGGGGAGTCTGCTTTTGCTTTCGGGAGAATTTGGCTTCCCAGAAGGAATAAAGGGCGAAAAAAAAACAACCAAGAGCAAATACCTTCCCTCTCCATCCGAGTCCTCACGGCCCTGCAGAGGGGGCTGCACCATCGCAGGGGAAAGCAGAGGCGCTCCCGCCCCGGCCGCACGCTGGTTGCACGGAGCTAGGGAGCCGGGGCTGGGGCTCAGGGCGGGGCCTGGTCGGGGTCGGGGGTGCTTGGAGCGCATCCGAGTGGCACCGGGTCCGGCGCGTCCGGCTTGTGGGCTCAGCGTCTCGCGAGCCCCCGCCGTGCAGCAATCAGGGCCAGGCGGGAGCCAAGTCTGGGTCTGAGCCTCGGCCGGTCAAGCTGGGATCCAGGCCGCATCTGGGGCTGAGCCCGGAGTCTGCATCCAAGGTTCGGGGCCATCTGGGCCGAATCAGGAGCCAGGGGCCGGGTCTGAGTCTGTGTCTGGGGTCCCAGTCCGTGATTCCTATCTGGGCCCCGGTCCACGTCGAAGTCAGGATGCGGGTCCAGATTCGTGTCCGCGTGGACGTCAGGGTCCTGGGTCTAGGTTTGCTTCCAGGATCCTGGTGTGGAAGCCAGGTCCGCGTCTGCGTGGATGCTGCGCTCCGTCTGCGCCCAGGATCCAGGTCTCAGTCCGGAATCCGGGTCCAGATGCAGATTCGGGTTCGGGTTTCGGTATGTGTAGACATCAGGGCCCCAGGGCCAGTCTGCGCTTAAGGTTCAGGTCTGGGTGTGAGCCCGCGTGGACGCGGCGCCTAGCCCGCCTCGCCCGGTCTAGCAGCGGCACGCGCCCCAATTAGCGGCAGCCGGGCCCCCGTCGAGGGCGGACAAAGGGCGCGACCCCGGGGTCAGGAGTCGCGGGGCCGGCGGCCGCCGCTTTGTGCGCTGTTTGCTCAGCGGAGGCCGCGCCGAGTAGATCGGCTAAAGCGGATTAGGGGGTCGCGCGCGGTGGGCGGGCGGGCTCGGGCCCGGACCTCCCAGGATGCGCTGCCCTCCCGGACCGAAGCCTCGCTGTGCCGCGGGGAAACTGAGGCAGGCTAGGGTCGCCCATGCACACCTCGGACAGAGGTGGCTCAGAGGCCCCCACCGAGCCTTTGAAGTCCACGGAGACATCGCCTTATTTCCTTACCCTGCATTTGAAAGAATTCTACCCTTTCTAGTCCCGCAGGACCTGGGCATTCGTTTTATGGAGAAGCAAATCACACTTGCCTGAAGGGTAAGCAAATTTTAGTTGGAAACAGGGACAGATTTTTACATATCACAAAATCCTGCAACATTATGGCTTAGAAAATAAAACTCAGGCCTCTGTTCTTAACTCAAGAGATGCACCCCAGATGTGACTGAGGCAGAAAAGACGTATTCTGAGTGACAGAAGCTCTTGGAAGCAAAAGCTAAAGAAAATAATTACGTTTTCTTTCTTTTTAAAGAAGGCAAATGATGAGTACAAACCACTAAGATTTCCATCCAGAGACGACAGTTTATCATTTGACTATAGATTCAGGATCTCTAGACTTCTCTGGGGGTGAACGTAATCTCTTAGATTTGCCTTTCGACACCATATAAAATATGAACTACAAATAAGACAATCACCAAATGTCCAAGGAGAATATCCTCTTCCCCTCTGTGCTGTTTTTTAGGGGACAAAAACACTTCTTCAATCCACATAAAATCTTAATTGAGATTTTAATCCCCCTTGTGCATGTATAGATGTTTGATCTGGGACTCCATATAGAACTTGATTAATAAGCTACCAGCGATTAATCCTTTTATAGCAAAACAAAAAATATTTACTTACAATACATGTGTGTTGTCCTAATGAATATTTCTGCCACCTTCCATCTGTCTCCCACAGCTGGAAGGAAACATGCCATTTGTCTGTCTTCCTATTCACAAGCCTTCCAAAATGACCCCCCTCCCATTATAAAAATACCATGTGTTTAAGGAAGGCACAGAAAAATCTAACATATAAACAATCTTAATGACAAGATATGAATATAGATATTTAAGATATAGATAATTTCAATAGTAAGTAAAAAATATGGATTAAGTACAAAATGCACAGAAAAGGGAACATTCACCTAGATGCCATTAACCAGAAATAGTATTTTATTATGTTCCCTTCTCATCTACTGTATATAAGTACATAATTCACATACATATTTACAGGTGGGGAAATATTGTCTCCTATATTTCCCCATCCATTATAAACTCCATCAACAGCATTTTTAGGGTGACACAAAATGCCATTATTTCATCCTGGGGTAGTTTATTACCATGTTCCCCATTTCATTTCTTACTAGTATTTCTTTCCTGTACCTAACACTGTAGCCCATGAACTTGCCTGTGAAATGTGTCTACATTGTGGGTTACTAATATATCTCACATGATCTGTCGATAGGATGTTGAGGCCACCGTGTTAATCTAAAGGGGCCAAGGCTGACCCTGTGGATGCCATTTATTCTGTCCCCAAGGAACTTGGCACTTCTGGAATTCCTTCTGCACCACAGTGACTCCAGGAAGCAATATGGAAATCTGTTGGTTTCCCCTCGATGAGCTTAGTCCTGTGAAACTTTTGCCTGCCAATGTGTGGGACCAGCTAAGGCACATGCTGGCTTGTGACTTTGCCCTGTGTCCCTGCTTCCCAAGCCACTTGGCCCTCACTTCTATGACCCTCCCCCCATTCCTCAGAGATCTTAAGTCAAGGTCATGAAGCCTATGCTTTGAAAACATCATCTCAACAGTGCTGGCCGTGCGCTGTTCGTCTGAGGAGCGGTGCTCAATTTAGCCCGAGTCTTTCTTTGCCGAGGACCCAACCCATTCTGGTGCTTTCTGCCTCCGCCCCACGCTATTGGCTCTGTGCTTTCTGTCTGGATGGCCCACCTGTCCTCCCCTCCCTGCCCACTTACCTTGCCTACTGCTGTGGGTTTTCATGCCCCTGTGCCACTTGCCCACGCCCACAGCTCACCTGCAGCCTGGCTCTGCATGTGTCTGGCCTGTCCCAGCTGAGCTCCCAGAATTGCAGAGACGGCAGGTTGCTGCCAGAGACCCAAGGCCTGGTCTCTGAACACCCCGGGCCTGAGCCCTAGAGGAGGAACTACTGCTACCACTGACAGAGAGAAGTGCATAGGAGACAAGGGGGACCAGGCAGAAAAGCCTGGTGGAGTTATCTACAAATAGATACTGCGAGAACCAACAATAAGGAAGGACAGGAAGCCGTGACCAGAGCTGTCTTTTTGTGAGAGGATTGAACACTTTTCCCCTGTGTATTTTTTAAATTTTCTACATTGAGCATACATTGTTTCAGGATCAGAAAAGGACTACATTATTGATGTATCTATGCTCTGTGACATAGATGCAGTTCGAGTAAGAATGCAGTTAATTATTGTTGCTGCTTAGAAGTTGAAGAGAAATGGTATCATCACCATATCATAGTCTCTTGCCAGGAAAGTTATTGGGACTGTAGCGGTGCCTCCTGTGTCCCTAGCACTTCGCCCTGTAGAGCAACACTTCAAAACAGAAAATGAAACTGGGCAGCATCGCCAGGCAAACACTGGCTGCCGTTGTCGTGTTCCCTTCTGCAGCCCTCGGCTGAGGTAAGCATGGCCGGGCAATGTTCTCATTTTAAGCTGAGGAAGCTGAGGTTTGGAGCAGTACAGACACCACAGCTTGTTGACTCGCTTGGTCTCCTGTGTCTCTATAGCAGCTTCTAGGCCAGTTTCCCTGGGGATCCAGTATGCTTCCTGTTGTTCCCAATGTTGTCCCCATTACTACGAGCGATGCCCACAGCCAGGGAGGGACTGTGATCAGCAGAGATTCTGCTGGGTTTGCTTGGGAATAATGCACATACACGGGTGCCCCCATCCCTGGAGGGGCATGCTGCAGCTGGGGTCCTGCTGGGAGGTCTGTCGCACTGTGGAAGGTGACAGTGTCTCAGCCAGCCAGGTGGGGATTCTTCTACACGATGACCTCAGAGACAAATGCCACACTCCTTCTTAGAAGGAAAAACGTGGCCAGGAGGAGGAGGAGGACTCAGCGTGCATCTGGGGGACACATCCTCCCCAGGACACCTCCTGCTGCCGGGCACACCCTGCTTTTTTACCCCTGGGGTTAACAGTGAGCTACTTCCAACCCCTGGACAACAGCTGTAAGTAGCGATCTCCAAACTGAAATTTTTTTTATCCTAAGTATTTTTCTTTAAAACTGGGCTAAAAGGCGAACCAGCACGCTGGCTTTTTACTCTAAAAGGCAATTTCTAAATTTGGATTTAAAAAAATGTACTCCGGCATGAAAAATCCAATGGCTCTCAGAATGCAAGTAAGATATACCACTCTTTGTGCTAAACCCATCCTCACTGGCTTAAAATAAATCAGAACAAAATGATGTACACCGAGCATATGTCTTCCATCGCCTCTTTTCTGGAGCAGAGTAGGGCAAGCTGCCTGCTGCACAAAGACGCAGACCTGTTCTGTCCCCAGATCTGCCTGGCCTGGATTCTGGTGGTCCCAGACTGTAACCTGCGGCCCCAGTGTCCCATGGACCAAACAGACCAAGGCTTTTTGTGTGCCAGAGACAGCCTGAGGATTAGGCAGGGCTTAAATTATAAAGTAAATAATTGCAGAAAACAATCAACAGGTAACAGGACTAAATGGGATACATTTAGGAAAATCCCCGGCCCTTGGAGTTTTTCAGCTATAAGTAGATGGGCACATTTTCAAAAGACCTCTTATTCTACTTCCCGTCTTCACATAGGCAGAATATCCCTGCTTTCTAAAATAAAAACACATGCCACTTTAACTTAAAAGAGAAAAGCCAAACTACAGAATGTTTGCAGAGATAATTCTTATATTAAAAATGAGAACGAAACTGCTATCTGGGTTTTATACCTATTTTGGGGAAAACTATCTTCTCTGAGTGTCAACAATTTAACTGTCAACTCACAACAAAATGCTATTCCTGTCTCAGAGGCTCTAGACTGGCAGCCTAGAAGGAGAGATTTTAATTGTAATTACTAAAGAGCAAATGCTGAGGTGAATAGCAAATATTGCTTTCAGGGATTCTCCACACAGGGCTGGGTCATAACTAATTTATTTTTAACTTATCCATCGATCTATGCACCAGATTAAAATACTTATATCAATTTGTTTGCTTTAAGACACGCCATCATAGACACTAGCTTCAGGGCCACTCCTTAATTTTTCACAGTTTTAGCTTTTCATTGTTTGCAGAAATTCAGCCCTAGAATAGTGCATACTTTCCGATGCTGTAAGCAAGGGGCGGCCCACTGTGCTCTCCACCAGGAAAACCCCTGCTTGGGCTTAGTGACGGTGCCCAGCCATGGCAACAGTGACAGAGCCCCACCGAAGCCTGCTTCCCTGGAGAGGCCGATGAAGTCATGCAGGCCCGAGCCCAGCTCCTATGAGGGAGGCGGATGGAAACCAGAGCCTGGCAAGGATGTGTCAGCCGGATGGCAGGTAGGCAACAGGCAGCAGGGGGTTAATCCGGGGAATGGGGTGGGGTGCACACAAAACCCCACAGGCAGGGATGGGATAGAACACTGGCAAGGGAATAGGGGCTGCAGGGCCCAGCCCAACAGGCGCAGACACAGGGGGCTCTGTCTGCCTGCCCGCTGCCCTGGCACTGTGACTAACCGCCCCACTATTGTGAGCCTGAAGCCAGCCTTTTGTATGTCCCCTGGCGTCTGGGACACAGGCGAAGAGCTCTCTCCACAGTCCCCCCGTCGCACTGAAATCAGCAGCCCAACACGCATCCTTGCCACTCCAGGGCTGCTGGGCTAGGGGGTTGGGGGGCTGGCAAAACCACAGAAGAGTCCTTTCCTTAGCCAAGATGGCCAGCAGCAAAAGAAAAAGCAAGAAAGCAAGAAAGCAAGAGAGAGAGAGAGAGAGAGAGAGAAAGAAAGAAAGAGAGAAAGAGAGAGAGGAGGGGGGAGAGGGAGAGAGAGAGAAAGAGAGAAAGAAAAGGCAGCAGAAAACCAGTCTCCCAACTTGGGGCAGTGGGAGGGGTGGGGGGGTGTCAGGGATCTGCTAAACCTGCACTGCCCAGCCCGGCCCTGTCTGTCCCAGAGGAGTCTGAGCCCTTGAAATGTGGAAAATCTGAACTGAGACTCTCATATTCATCAAACTCAGGGTTTTGAGGATTTAGTGTGCACAAGAAATGGAGGAGGTCTCCTTAGTAATTCATATTAACTATACTTTGGAGTAGCACTGTTTGGGATGCACACATATTAGAACAAATGAAATTTATTTCTAAAGTGATTCTCACCTCTTTATTTTTGCTTTTTAAAAATGTGGCCACTGGGACACTTGCAGTCGCAGACGTGGCCATGTCTGGTCGGCATGGTGTTCCTGCTGGACATGGCGGGGCTGTGCTGTAGGTACAAGGGGTGTGACTAGGCCTCGAGGTCTGCTGCTCTGGGGGAGACAACGGCCTCCGCCCAGGACACAGCCCCACTGTGTCCCCAGGGCACAGCCACACTGTCACATGAGCCAGCCTCACATTTGCCTGTTTTCAGAATGAAGACTTGCATACTCAGATGTCTGGAAGCCATGGCAAAACGTACATGCATGCACACCAGCAAGGCCTGCACACACAACCACTCACACAACCACTGGCCTCGGCTCCCCTCCACAACAGGCAGAGTCGCCTTATCCTGCCAGTCTTCGAAAGCCAGATTCACAGAGCCCCCTGATGGCCCCAAGATCCCCCAGAGCCAGACATCTGACCCTTGGCCCCAGGACAGATAGGACCCGGCTAGGGCCACATCTGTTTTTCATGGACCAGAGCTCTTTTGCCTTCGCAGGTTCCTTCCTCCATAAATATGAAAAATTATAATTTATGATTACGCTGACCAATATGACCTAGGCTGAATTCATTACTATGTATCCATTATTTTTATAGTCATTTTTCTTTCTGATGATAGAAGAAATTAACATCAAGACATTCTCTGGGTCTTCAGTGCTGTAGCTGGTGGGCACAGGACCCGGCACAGTCCCCAAGACCCTACATCTCACCCAGCCGGCGGCAGCTCCCCTCTGCATGTGGGGCTGGCCTGCCCTGGCATTGCTTGGACTGCCTTCCTCACTTAGAACTTGCTCCTTAAGTCTTGCCCTGAGTGTACAGGGGCCACCAAGGTCCTTACCGGGTGCCTGGAAGCACCCTGCTTTATTTTTAAAACACAAAAGTCGGTTATGAGAAAGGACCAGGAAGCTATGGGGAACAGAGGCTCCCCCAGCACCAAGTCTGTGCCCCCAATTGGGAGCCTGGCCACCTTCAATCCCGAAGAGCGGAGCCCTGCAAGTAGGTGCAAAATCATGGCAGCAACTGGCACTGTGCCCACAGTCCATGACATGCTGGGCCTGCTCGGGAGCTGGGGCTGTGACCCCATCCACGTACTCCTGCTGGGGGTGGGGGGTGCTGCAGGCCCAGGACTGTGGCTAGGGCTGCAGAGGGGGCCTAGCTTTGCAGTGCTGCCCAGACCAGACACATCTCCTCCCGCCATCCCCTTCCCTCATGCCACCCCCGAGCCTGGGCCCAACCCAGCTCGGGTAGGTGCAGGAGATGGTTAAAATTCTGTATCCTCTTGCATCCGCCTCCGGAGGAAGCTCTACTTTTTTTTCCCCCAAGCAGGAGGAGGAGGAGGGGGGAAGCTGAGAGCAGCAATTTGCAGGCCTTGGGATGTTTTTCTCCTTGACAGCCCCGGGCCCCGCCTGCCTTGCCTGGCCCTTCCTCCCCTGTGCTGTGCCGCGCTGTGCTGCGAGGCTGGCCCTATGGCCTCTGCTCTGCGTCTGCCGCTCCTGCAGGGCCCCATGCACGCGCGTCCCCCACGGAGCCCAGGCCAGGCCCGGCGGCTGGGGCGGTGGCAGCGCTGCCTGTGCCGGTTGCCTGGCACTGCCCTCCTTTGTGCCTGTCTCCTCCGCCAGCCTGCTCCCCCCTCGAGGCCTGCTCCCAGCCCGGCTGCATCGCCTGCTACCCGCCGATTGCCCACCCTGTGCCCACCTGGGGCTTCCTCACCTTCTGGGCCCCTGGTCCCTGGCCTCGGGTCTTGTTCTTGCCCAGGGCGCCCGGCCACGTCCTCTGTGCCTCTGCTGCTCGCCCCACCCCGCTGCCTGCGCTCTGCGGCGAGCCTGGCACAGTGCCAGGCTGCCTGGGAGCCCAGCCTGGGCAGGGCGAACTTTCCGGCGAGGGTGTGTGTGCGGGGGGCGCAGTAGTGAGGGGTGCCAGGGGAGGGAGCGGGCCCCAGGTGCCCGGCGGTTGCCCCCCAGCCTCTGGGCCAGCCCGGGGGCCCCCTGCCTCCCAGTCTCCTGAGCCCCATAAAGGCGCAGACAACGCCAGCAGTTTAGTCAAAACAGTCATGTGCATGAGCGGGCAAACAAACAAAAGCCCTTATTTATTTATTTAGTTCACACACCCAGATAAGGAGGCGCCTTTTGTGCACATAATTTCACACACATCAGAAAGGAAGCGATGCCACGATGCGCCCCATAGCCTGAGAGCCCCGGACAGCCCGCCTGGCCTCATGAATAATTGCATCGCCTCGGCCTGGGCATTTCCATATTTAAATTGGGCAGCAGCGTATGATTAATTAAGAAGGAAAAAGGCAAAAAGGAAGAAAGGCATGGGGGTGGGGAGCTGGACACTGGCCATCACGGCGGGCCAAGGTGCCCACTCCGGCTTAACTCCTCCCGTGCCAGGCTTGAGCAGGTGCCGCCTCGGGCAGCTGGGCAGGAATGCTGGCAGTACCCTTGGCAGAGTCTGCCCTGTGGAGCCCGCCTTGGCCATCTTCCTGTGCCAAGGACCCTTTCAGCTCCAAACACCGGTGTAGGAAGTTTCTCTTCTGTTCCCAGCAGAGCACCTTAAGCTCAGGCCCAAACAGACACTGGGCCCCAGGGCTCCCCAAGTGGGACATCTGCAGCAGGGTCAGGCTTGCTCTTTGCCGTGCTGTGCACCCCTCCACCTCCACACAACTCACGCAAGTCCCTCCTCCCATAGGTGGCCTGAAGCCTTCTGTCCCTGAAAGCAGCCAGCCTTCAGGAGAGAACTAAAGAATAAATGACAGCTGGGATAGGCTATAGCCTGGGGGCACAGGATTGAGGTCTAGCCATCAGCACAGTTCAGCCCTGCCCTTGCCAGCTGTGTGGGCTTGGGCAAGTTACCTGGCCTCTCCGGGCCTCAGTCTGCCCACCTGTAAAATAGGAAGGATACGAATGCATGTTCTCCTTGCACCATGGGGTTGAGCCAAGCAAGGGGCGGCCTCTGACAGGAAGGGCCTCAGCCAGGGAACAAGTCCAGCTTGGGTCAGGACATACGGCAAGATGCTAGGAAATCTGCCCGAATCCACTGAGTGCACAGAGCTGTGCTGAGGGGAGGGGTCTGGAGGCTCTCAGGGGTTCCCTAATATTATTGTCACCCCTATTCTACAGGTGGAGAGATGCAGGCATGGCGAGTTCAGGCAAAGTGCCAAAGCTCACCCCAGAAAGGTGGCCCAGGATTTGAACTCGGAAGAGCCCGTGTCGCCCCTATCTAGGTGACCACCATGTTGGAAAAGTCTTCCCCTTAAACCATGGCACCCTGGCCTCGCTTCAGATCGTCCCACAGCGCTCTGCAGGTCTGGGCAGATGATGGTGAGGGTGCCTGGATTCTCCAGCGAGCTGTGTCTTCAGGGAAATGAATCTACCTCCTCTGTTTATCTAGCTCTCTGCCCTGAGGTGTGGTTCTCAGCTGCTTGTCACTGAGGGCATAGGCTCCTGCCAGAGGGCTCTGCCAGGACCAGCACCATGCCCTTCTGCCCAAGGGACAGTCCCAGTCATGCCTGCTTCTCTCTGCAGGAAGCCAGTCCCCTTTAGGGACCAGCTGCAGCCCCCTGAGAGCCTCAGCTTCCTTCCCTTCAAGATGAGAAGAGAAACCCCTGCACTCCAGGGTCTGGGGACGGGGGCAGGGGTGTCCCTCCAAGATCAGGTGCTTCGACCTCCTGGGATAGGGAAGGGAGAGAGCACATGAGGATCTGTGGCCTCAGTTTCCCTGACCTTTCTAGGTATGACCATGTGTAAGCTCCAGACTCCAAGTGGGAAGCCAGGAAGGAAGGGAGGGAGGTGGCATCTTTCTGTCCTCGTGCTCAAGGAAAGGTCAGGTCCCAGGCCTCAGATGTCACAGTGTTCCTCTATGATCAGAAGGAGCCCTACAGGTATGACTAACCTGAGTGAGAGAGCACCCTGGATCACCCAGGTGGCCCAAGGAATGACGGTGGTCCTTAAAACCAGAGAATTAGCTCCAGTTGTGGCTGGAGACAGAGCGAGGTGATACTGCTGATTTTGAAAACGGAGGGGACCGCAAACCCAGGGATACAGGAGGCCCTGAACTGGAGCCTCCAGAAGGACCCAGCCCTGCTGACACCTTGGTGTTAGCCCAGTGAGACCCTCTTCAGCCACATCAGACTTCAGACTTCCCTGACTAAAGTAAATCAACACATAAATTTGGAGTATGCTTAGCATGCATGAAACCCTGGGTTCCTTTCCCAGCAGCACATTAAAAAAATAATAAAGTAAATCTTCGTTGTTCCAGCCATGTGACAGAATGGGAGGGGGTAATGCAAGGATGGGGCCCCAATGTGGTCACTTCACACACAGTGCTCACCTTCGGGACCTGCGGGCTTGGGGTGGACACACCTCATTCCCACCCTCAGGGCCTCAGTCGGGTGGCAGATTCCTCCTCTCCCCTGGGATCCTGACCTCACCTCCAGGGCAGCTGGCGCTCCTCGCTTCCCTCCTCCTCCACCTCCTCCCGGCCATCCAGGACGCCTTGCCCAGGAGTGGGCACCACACTAAAGGCTACGCCCTCCCAACTCGACATTGCCATCTTTCCAACTCCAGCCCAACAGGAGAGTGGTCTGGGCAGCCTGTCTGGCCACTCGTGGGCCCCACACCCAGTCCACAGTGTGATGGGACACGGGGCTGTTTTCTGCTCTCCTCCTTTCACTAGGGGTGTAGAACCTCCAGGGTCCACACAGAGGGCCCCGGGCCAGGACCTCTGCTCATGGAGCCTGGGCTTCATCTGTGAAGGAGGCCAGTCACGGATGCCAGGCACTCAGCCAAGGCAAGTGGGCTGTTTCAGAGACAACCCAAGACCAAAATGTCTTTCCTTCCTGGAAGCCCCAGCACGAAAGCCTGGTTTTACCAGCTTAGGAAATAGAAGGCCACACACAATGTGTTTCGTGGTGTTCATAGGAGGGAAAATGGAAACACTTGGGAAGAACCTGGGTGCCCGATAAATAAATTAAAGAACAAAATAAAAGGTAGATAATAGGAAACAGGGAGATGGATCTGCTGGAAATGGGAAGGGGGCCAAGACATGGAGGGAGGAGGAGGGATGGGAGGAGACAGAGACATAACGAGAATTAAGATGTGTTCTGTCCACGACCAACTCCTCAGGATGAGTGTAATCATTATGTACTGAAAACATAGAGTAATAAAAGTAAAAATTTAAAAAGGGGTTAGTTAAGGAAACGCATGCAGCGGAACATTAACTAGTCAGCAGAACTACTTTGTAGACCAGCATCTTCTGACACAGGCAAAGCGTGGTGATCAAATATTTAGTGAACCACTCAGAAGGAAAAATGATCTACATAACGAGGCTCAGAGACTAATTTTTAAAAACGGATAGGTTTGCATGGAAGCTGGGCGAGGCACTCCCAGCGGCTGTGTGAGTGTGGTTTCAAAGGTGACTGAGAGATTCGAGGTGCTCTAAAATTAGCATGGAACATCAGTAATGGCACCAAAAAAGCCACTCCAGAGAGGAGTTGTGTTCCTCTCAGCCCCACCATATGACACCAATAGATGCCAGGACCAGGCCCAGCCTCCTGGTTGTGACTTCTGCTGCCATTTGGGTTTCTGCTCCCAGGACCACTCTGGGATCCGTGAAATGTCTTGCCTTCGCCTTCTTAAAATCCTCCAGTGGTCTCAAGCAGGGCTACACATTGTCATCCCGCACTGGCCCTGCCTGTGATGCGGTGGCCAGGTGAGGACAGCAGGGTCTGACGCCAGACCCGGCTTGCCAGCTTCCTGAATCCCGCAGCCAGCTTGTGTAGCAGTTCAGTTTATCTGCACTTGGTGACTTCTTTTCTTCTCATATTTTGTTCAGGTTTTCCAAACTCGGGGGCATGAAGAAAAACAAAGCACATATCTGCTGTCCCCAGGACGGAACCTGGCTCAGAAAGAGGTGCACGAGGTCACTAGCTTAGCCCTGGCATTGTTAAATGCACTCTTAGCAAGTGGGAGGGAGGGCTCTGTTTTAGAGAAACACATACTGACCATTCGCAGTGCTTTTTCTGGGGACTTTTAAAATCAGCACCTTCACCAAGTCCTTAGGACATTCTTATGAGGTGCTTATTTTCCTCAGAAAAACTAAATGCCTCAGACACTGAGCCACACTGTACCAGAAGGGACCTGTCTCCTTTGGTCCTCCCAGTGAAGGCTCAGGGAGGCTTCCTTCAGCCTACAACTCCTGCTGAATCACTGCCAGAGAGGCAGGGAGCTCCCTGTCCCGGGTGGCATTCACAGACTGCATGGCCAGGGCAGAAGCGCTGTGCAGGGCCCAGCTTCCCTGGATGGGAAGTTGGCCTGAGACCCTCATCCTAATGCTTCTATCCCCTGGGCGACACTGGGGGTTGAACCTAGGGGTTTCCCACTGAGCTAGATCGCCAGCCCCTTTTAAAATTGTTTTTAAAGTTTTGAGATAAGGTCTCACCCTGTTGGTAAATTGCACAGGCTGGGCCCAAACTTGTGATCTTCCTTTGCACTGGAGATGTAGCTCAGTGATAGGACACTTACCTAGCATGTGCGAGGCTCTGGTTCAAATCTCAGCCTCAGGAAAAAACAAAAACTTGTGGTCTTCCTGCCTCAGCCTCCCAGTGCTGGGATTACAGACATGCACCACTGTGCAGGGCTCTGGAGCCATCATCACATAGGGCCCCAGTGCTCAGCATAGGCCTCAGACATAAGACCCAGGCTCAGGAATAAGAAAACAAGCACAAAAAGGGAGGGAGAAGCAAGCAACTGAGAGTTGACGTAAGACACAAGAGACAAATTTCTGCCATGCCAGAGACAGGGAGAGGAGGCAGGAGTGGCTCTCCTGGCCCTGGGAACACAGCAGCTAAGGGTGCTCAAGTACTGGCTACATGCTTTGCAAAACAAGTGTCCATGAAGATTGTTCCCATCCTCCTAGCAACACATCAGAGGCAATTGCTATCAACCCATTTGATAGGAGGGTAGCCTGAGGCTTGGGAGGCAAAGTCAGCCCGCTAAGCCCGTCTCCCTGAAGAGCTGGCCCTGCAGGTTACCACTATGCCCAGGCTTTCAACACCTGGGGCAAGGGCGAAGTTCAGGTTCAGGTTCACTTTCTACAGACTGTCTTTCCTTCATTAAATGCCAGCCCCTTGAGAGCAGGGCAGAGTCCCTTTCCTGGTCACCCCACTGCCTCATAGCCCCTGGGAATCTCACCTCAGAGGAATCTGGGCACCATACACCCTGGGGATGGCAGTGAAGGCTCCTGATGCTCTCTGCAGGGTGGGGACCCAGTTAATGCTGGGAGGGAGGCCTACGGGGTTAGGGAACCTGGTTAAACTCAGAGTGGGACCAGGCTGAGGAGAGGGGAGGCAGCAGTAGCCCACACCCTTCCCTGGGGTTCAGGCCCTCCGAGGCCTCTGTCCATAGCTGCCAAGGGTCCCTAGCACCCACCACACCCACTGTTCCACGGCAGCCCCAAGCTGAGTAGCAGGGTGGTGATGGCTGCGGTTTCTGCCCAGCAAGGGCATCCAGGACGGCCAGAGGGAAGCCACTCAGGCTGAGGCATGGAACAAAGTCCCCCAGACCCCAGTTCCCATTGCAGCACTGAGAGGGAAGCTGGCCACAGTCCCTGCCCCCCAGGTCTTGGCTGTGTGGAGAGTCCCCTGGGCCTTGGAGGGTGGCACCTGAGAGCTGAGTACCATTGCTGTCCCTGCTTCCTCTGGGCGCCCAGCAGGGTGTGGAGAGAACCCTGGGGATATGGGGGGGGGGTGATCTTTATCCTTTAAGAGCCCTGGCAGCGAAGCCGAGCTCGGGAGGGAGATGTCGGGAAAGATTCCCTTCCCAGCTTCCCAGCCTTTGTTCCCAACTGGCCCTGGAGGGCGAAGGGCTGGGCAGGGTGCAGCTGCGCTTCAGGCAGCCACCCGGAGTGCTGTGCTACCTGTTGTGTGGTGCGACCCAGGGACCCTGACCTGGCTTACCTGGTCATCCTTCGCACCCTCGGAGCAGGGTCCAGTTCACGGCTGGCTGCAGACTGTCCCCGAGGAGCCGAGGCCTCAGTCACCGCCTCCCTGGGCCTGGTGCTGCTGTCATCCAGGGCTGGCCACCCCAACTTTATGCATGGTCGCTGTGCTGGAAGTTTCCAGGCTTTGAGGACGCTGGGCTGGGTTTCAGCAGCAGCGTTTGAACTTGGCAACAAAGAGGGAAAGCGGCCGGGAGAAGGGAGGAAGAAAGACCTGGGAGAGAGGGCCACCAAGAGAGTCCCAGAACTCGAAATTCCACAGCATGCTCACCGTGGTTTGGTTTGGTTTTCTTCTTAAGAGGTAAACAAGAAAAAATATCCCATTCTGGATGACCCTTCCCAGCCTGGTCCCTCCCCAGGGCAGCTTCCCTGGCAACTGAGATGTGACAGCCCACACAAGGGCACCTGGCTGGTGATCGCCCACTTGGGGCACCTGGCATGAAACAGCCCGCTCCCAAGTGTGAAGGGTACAGTCTGGGGGATGGTGGGTGGGCACAAGGTGCTTCGTAAAGGCAGTGGGCATCCAGCGCACACCCCAGTGTAGCAGCAGCCCAAGGAGGGCAGGGCTCACTGCTGCATTCCTGGCACCTGGGCTCAGGGCAGCCTGGGATCCTAGGCAGAGAGGGGGGATGGTTGGAGCTTTGCACTGGGTGCTGGGCTGAGATCCATCCACTCTGACCCCAGCCTGAGGGAGGCGGTGGTGATGGCCATGAATGTAGGGCTGTTTGGTCCCATGGGGACCTCCGGGGAGGATGTTGGGTGGGTGAGGGTAGGTGCCCTGTTCAGCCATTTGTCCACCCGCCCGTCCCCTAAGACTCTTTTCTGGAGAAAATAAACACTCTGAGTGAGGCCGACTGCAACTCCACAGCTCTATTTCGGCCTTAAAGAATGGGACTTAGAAAACAGAAAACAAAAAAACACATACCAACTCCCCACGATGAATGTAATCATTATCTAGTGCAAACATGGTCTGATAAAAAGGAAAATGCACACAGGCTGGGAGGCCTGGCTACATCAGGTGGAAGCAGAATATGTTGTCTCTTCTCCCACAAAAGCAGTGGTGCCTCAAGAAGTTGCACCCCCTCTCGGCTGCGGGTGCCTCCCTGTCAGATGACTTCCCGAGCATGACCCTCTGGATCCAGCCTGGACTTCCACACCAAGCCCACAGGAGAGGTCGAGGCCCTTGGTGCTTGCTCCTGCCCACCCCCCAGGAACCCTGGGGATGTGGGTGAGCATAGAAGGGGCCTGCTGGGGTGATGGATGGCACCCATTTGCATACCCACAGACACTCAGCATCTGTAAGCTGACAGTGCGTCCCCAGTGTCCACCGTGGGACACACTGGCAGGTATGCACCTGCCACTTGGAGTAGGAGACCCTATCCCAGACCGGGTAGAGCAAAGCCTCCTATTGTGTTTCCATGGTACCAAGAGTTGACTTGGTTTTTTGTTTTGTTTTTCTGGTTTTTTTGTTGGTACCGGGGACGGAACTCAGGACCTTGAGCTTGCGAGGCAGGCACGGTGACACTGAGCTAAATCCCCGGTTCCTGACTTGGTTTTTTTTTTTTTTGGTACCAGGGATCGAACTCAGGACCTTGTGCTTTCGAGGCAGGTGGTGGAACCATTGTGCTAAAGCCCCGGCCCTGGCTTGGTTTTTTGTATGTTTTTTTTATTCCCCTTTCTACACTGGGGAACTGATCCCAGGGCCTTCACCCTAGGCTACATACCCTTTTTGTTTTTTACTTTTAAAAACTTTAAAACATGATCAAAGTTACCTAGGTGGAACTTGAACTCCTGATCCTCCTGCCTCAGTCTCCCAAGTGCCACACAAACAGAATGGCCCTCTCTCACTCCTTGGTTAGCCTCCAGCTTAGGTTATAGCTCTTCCTTGCTTTCCTTTTTTTTTTTTTGATACTAAGGATTGAACCCAAGGCTGATGTGAGCTGCACCGGCAACCCATTTTTTTTTTTTTTTTTTTTTTTTTTTTGGTACCAGGGATCAAACTCAGGTCCTTGTGCTTGCGCTGCAGGCGTCGAAACCACTGAGCTAAATCCCCAGCCCTCACAAGCCATTTTATTTTTTACATTGAGACAGGGTCTCACAAAGTTGCCAGACCACGCCAAGTTCCAGCTAGGCTTTCGATCCTTCTGCCTCAGCCCATAGTGCTAGGCTTACAGGCCACCACCATGCCTGTTTTTTGTTGTTGTTGTTTTTCGGTACTGGGGATCGAACTTGGGTCATGCCTGTATTTTTATCTTGTCTCAGGCTCTGCAAATTATGTAGCTAATCCTGACCTTGGCCACTGGTTAACAGTGTTATACATTAAAAAGGTAAATGACTATGACTTGTATGTTTCTTTTACTAAATTCTGTTATAGAATTCCAGATTCTAGTTAAACAGGATAAACAAATTTTTAGTTGAAGCTCTCCTACCTTTAAGAGGTAGGAAGCTGTGATGAGAGTACAACTGGGGGAGCAGGAATCACCCCGTTCAGCCCCCAGCTCTGCCATGTGGGCGCTGTGTGTTGCCTAGGCCTCTGGACCCTGGGATTCAGCCAGAGATCTGCACACTCCAGCACTCATTAAGAAAGTAGCACTGTTTCAGTGAATTTCCTTACAGTTAAAGAAACAGCAGAGCTGATCCAGGGCGGGTCACCAATAAGCAGAAAGTTCTGAATGCTGCCTGTGGTCGGCAGCCACAAGTATCGCTGGAGTCCTAAGGATTTCAGAAAGCTGGAAGGGCTTTGTTCTCATAAAGAAACAATAAAAGATGAGATGGATCTTTAACCTGGTATAAACTTATGCAATGTATGCAATTATGGAAACATCACACAGAAGCCTATAAAAATATATAATATTATGTTTTATGTATCAGTTAAAAGTGAATTTTAATTACAAATAAACAGTTGCATAAAGCCAGCACAGGTCTACAATCTTGGAACTCTGGGAGGCTGAGGCAGGAGGATCAAAAATTGGAGCCCAGACTGGGTAACTTAAGTGATTTAGCAAGACCCTGCTTCAAAATAAAAAAATAAAGGGCTGGGGATGCAGCTCAATGCAAAGGCCCTGGGTTCAATCCCTAGCACCACACACAAAGAGATACACAAATACACTGCATTTTAAAAACGCTGCTTCCTTTTGCCCTGGCTTGTCTGTAAAGGCCTCACAGAGCAGTTGGCACAGAGTAGTGACCCTGAGGCGTGCAACAATGCCTAGCTGACCATACTGTGAGTGCAGCCTTCACACACACATGTAAAATGCATTTGTGAGGCCGCCTGTCCTCCAGGACTACAAAGTGTGACATTTGCCATATGAAACTACCAGGGATAAAAACTTCACATCACACCCTGTCCCTAACCTTCTGTGCCTCCGCTTTCTCATTTGAGACTTGGTTTAAAAACAAATTATTTTTAACAGTTTCAGGCTCTTATTTTAATTTCCACAGGCTGTTGCGGAATCTGCTCAGTCCATCAGGGAGGGGACAGGAACTGAAGCAATCAGGGCTCCCCTTGGCACCCTGGCATCCTCATGAAGCCAGCCAGGGACCATCAGGATGGGGGCTGGGCACTGGAAGGGGTGGAGGCTGCTGTTCCCAGAGAGGGAAGGCACAGGGAGGCACGCAGCCCAGCCAGGCTGCTGGGTCCAACAGGCCAGGAAAACAGCCCTGACCTGCAGCCCTGTGCTGCATTAATCACTGCTGGGATCCAGACCTCTGGGGACTGAGGTTAGAAGGAAGTGAGAATCCAGCCATGGGGGTCAAGTCTGCCAGCTACTGGCCAGGTGATTCTAGACAAGTTACTTCTCCTGGAGCCTCAGTTTCTCCAAATTTGGATGAGAATGGTGGTAAACAGTGGCCCTGACCTCACAGGGTCGGGGCAGGGTCTCTGGCACGAGGCCCAAGTGGCAGGAACTTGAGCCCAGGCCTGCAGGAGACACACATGGGAGAGGGGTACAGGGCCCAGCAGCCCACGAAAGAAGGTCTGGCCTTGGCATGGGGCTCCTCCCACACCTACAACCTCCCTACCTTCCTCTCTGAGCACCCATGGCTTGGCAGCACCCCACAGGCAGACAGCACTACAGAGGGACCCAGCACAGATGGGAGCCCAAGGACCAGAGTCAAGAGTTCAACCCACCACCCCTCGGCAGGCTCTTCTATTCCAGGGTGCCCTCCATATCCGGCCCTGGAGCCAGCCCCACGTCCCTGGCCTGCCGTAGCTGAAAGGGAAAAAAAAAAAAAAAAAAAAAGAACAAGATACGCTAGGTCTTATGTAATTTGTTTATAAAAAGAAAAGTGTTCATTAAGGAAAATTTGGAAATATAGAAAGGCACAAAAAAGAAAACAAAAATTACCCATGAGGTAATTACTAGGTACATTTTAGTCTATGTGCTGCTGAAGCGAGCACATTACTAGGTACATTTTGCTGGAAATCCTTCTGGTGTATTTTCCAAACAATGTGCATGTGTATGTGTGTATGCATGTACATGTGTGCATAACTGGATCAGTACAGGTTACACATATGTATACATGTATATATATATGTGTGTAGTACTTAGATCATACTATAGGGCATTGTTAAATTTCTTTTCTTTTTTTTGGACAGGATCTCTATGTAATTCAGGCTGGCCTTGGACTATGTAGCCCAAGCTGGCTTTAAACTCAGTGATCCTCCTGCCTCAGCCTCCTGAGTGCTGGGATTACAAGCCTGTGTCACCATGCCCACCAATCTTTTCTCTTTAATATGGTGTGAGCATTTTATCATTCAATATTGTTCCTGAAAAGATTTGAAAAATCAAGTCATTTTAACATCTGGCTTTACTGAAGTATACCTTCCCTGCGTAAAACTTCTTTCCCTGTCCCTGAACTGTTAAACGCACATAACTGTAAAACTACCACCTCCATGGAGAAAGAGGACTCCCACTGTCACCCTCTGTCCACCAGATCCTCTGGTGGCAGTTCCTGCCTCCTGCCCCAGGCAGGCACCATCTGAGCCTGGTCGCTGCTGTCCAGGTGCACCTTCAGGAGACTTCACATGAGTGGGATGATGGAGCCCAAACTGGTCGGCGCACGTAACACTGGTCTACATGGCTCAGTCTGTCCAGGGCTGCTCTTTGTTACCACTTCCTGATATCCCACTGCGTGTCCACCACAGTTGCTCTGTCTACTGATGCACAGGTGGGTGGCTGCTGATTTCTTTTTGGCTATCATGAATAGAACTTTGTGAATGCCAATTTGTTATTATTATTTGCTATACTGAGGGTAAAACCTGGATCCTTCACACTGAGCTGCATCCCTGACCCTTTTTTTAAATTTTGAGACAGGGTCTCAGTAAAGCCACTAAGTCAGCCACTCTGGGCTCAAACTTGCCATCTTCCTGCCTCAGCCTCCCAGAGTGCTGGGATCACAGGTGTTTGGCACCAAACCCTGATTACTTTTGTTTTTGTAGTGAGCAGTGTCAGTGATGCATTGGAAAGACCCATGCAAGCGGGCTAAGCCTGTGTCTTTCCTTTCTGGAGATCGGAAACCCAGGACTCAGAGAGACAGTGTTGAGCCAGAGGCCACACAGCTGGACCGAACAGGCTGGGAGGAGAACTCCGCCTGCGAATCCCATTATCCTCTGGGACTAGGAACCGCCCTCTTACACGTCTGCCTGTTTCAGAAATGCTCCGAATTTTCCCACGAGGACAACTTCTATGAAAACCACACTTCGATTGGAGAGACGAAAGGCAGCCTTGTGCTGGCCAGGCTGGTGCAAGGTCTTCTGACTTCACAGTTTCAGCTCATCCCAGCCCCAGGCAGGAGGCCCGGACTTCCTGACTTGGCACCAAAGGGCTGATTGGTCCCCAAGGTGGCTGCTTCCATAGTGGTGTCGGGGCTGGGCTGGATATGGCAGTGTGCAGGAGAAGCAGGGATGAGAAAGTGCAAGTCAGAACACGAAACCAGGGTGTGGGCAGTGGGCTCCCAGCCACCTAATTCCCGGGGCGTGGAAATAGCTCAGCACGGAAACTGCAACCAAGCTTGACTGTGCTCACTTCCTAATGGGCTGCCAGGTATGTATCTGATACACCATTCCCATGATTTTATTTAATCCTCAATGGCTGAAAATTGTTATTCTCATTTTACAGAGGAGAACCTGGAGGCGCAGAGGGGTTAAGAAACTTACCTGAGGCTGCACAACAGTCGCTGCTCAATCCAGGAATACCTGTTCCCTGGAGATGGAAGCCCTCATCTCCAGTTAGTCTCTGCCTGTGCTTGGTTAGCAGGCCTGGGATACTTGTGCCTCTGGAGCTACCTCAGGAAGAACCCTAGGAGCTCAGATACCAATGCTCCAGGTCCCCTTCAACTCCTGCTCAGGCCCTGAAGGGCCTCTGTCTCTGGACCATACCTTGGGGCCATTCCACAGACCAGTGCCTGGGTCCTGGTGCCCATGGAAGGAGGGTGTTGGTTGCTGTCTTGGGGCAGCCCTGGGGCTGAAGCCTTCCTGCTCTTGAGGTCAACAAGCTGAAAGAGGCCTCTGTCCATGGAAGTTGAAAACAGAGAAGGAAGAGCCCATTCTCTGGAAAACATGTGTTTTCTGTTTACAGAGAGGCTTGTCCAGTTCCCATGCTTTGTTCTTTTAATATGGAGCCCCCCCCCCCCCCCCGCCAAAAAAATCAATGGTGCAGCTTCCTCTGAGGTACGCTTGAAACTAGAAAATCTGGATGGCTGCAGGAAAGCTTTGCCGGGCCCCGGACTGGCGCCCTGGGTGCTGTCCGCTGCCAACGTCCAGCACATAGAACCTGTAAAGTCACAGCAGGGCAGAGGTCCCCAGTGCGACCCAGGGAGAGGATGGGTACACACCGGGGGCCCTTACTGGAACTGAGGCAGGGGAACAGGGGGCTAGTTTCTCAGAAACTGTGTGTGTGAGAGAGCGCACCAGCGTGCATTGGGCGTCCTCACATGCACATATCCCATTCCTGGGCTTCTGGCCAGGGACACTTAGTCCAACAAACTGGCCACCTCAGACTCATTTGCTTCTGCAGGCCCTTTCCTCAGACCTGCACAGAAAGTATCTTTCTCCTTCCCCTGAGCAGAGGGAGGCAGTCTACAGATGGCCCCCCATTTACACTAGTTTCAGGTTTTTCAACTTTGCCGTAGTACTTAAGTAAGGGGCATTCGGTAGAAACAGTATGTGGAATTCTGATCTTTCCCGCGCTGGTGTACGTGGTACAGCGCCCTTTCTACAATGGTGGGCACCGTGCTGCCTATGCTGTGGCGTGGCAGGTTAGGAGCATTCCATGCATTTTCAATGTGTGATGTTTTCATGTCACGGTGGGTTTATTAGTATGTTTTACATCCTAAGTCGGGGAGAGGCTGTATTTGGGGCTGTAGCAGAGTGGGTGGTGATGCCAGTCGCCTTCTGGTTAGCTGGTGTAGGAGAGCTAAGGTAAGCGACAGAGCTGGCCGCCAGCTGGGCCCACTATAAGGAACGATAATCACAGGATGCCAGGCTGCACAGGGTACAAGCCAAGACCTTGGGCTCCCCTCTGCTGCGGAAGGGGTGACTGGGGGTGACAGCACGTGACACAGCACTCACAGGCCCCAGGCCTGCTCTCGCTGTTTCCCATAACCCGCGGTGCTGGTGTTGCCCGGCTTCCAGCCTTCCGGAGGGGGCGCGCGGTCCACCGCCAGCACAGAAGGGTCTCTGCCGTCCTCCCGGGCCCCGCCCGCCAGCCCCTGTATCTGGGCCTCCAGCTCCAACCTCCGCGTCCCCACGCACCTGGCGGCGAAAGAAACATAAAGGTCAGGGGAAGCCACGAGACGTGGGGCCGGGCGCCCAGATCACCAGTTTGGATGGCCAAGGCCGTAGGCCCCCTGCCCGCACTTCCGCCCTTCCGCCCTTCCGCCCTCTCGCCACCTCCCCGGAAATCAGTGAGAGGCGCGACGCGCGCACGCAGCGCCGTTGCCGAGAGAGGTGGAGCCTCGCGCTCTGGGGCGGGACCACTGTGCGCACGGGCCGGGCCACGTGAGACCGACTCCGGAAGCCAGTACGCGGGCGAGGAGTGGGGGCTGCGCTGGCCCAGAGCTTCGGCCTAGGGGGCGGGGACTAACTTGGCGGCGGGGTCGCTGCGCGACCTGGGCGGGGCCTCTAGGCCACCCTGTAACATCTGCCGGGCAGCGGGTGGCGCGGATGAAGCGTCACAGCGGAGTGGGCGGAGACGGGGCGGGGCCTCGCCGGCCTGCTTGGAAAGCTCCGGGAAAGGCTGGGTGGTCGGCGGCGCTGGGGCCGAGGCGGGGGCTGCACGGGTGCTGCACGGGTGGAGCTCGGGGGCGGGACAAGACACTGGTGACCGGGTCCCTCCGTTGTTACCTCCTGCCGGGTTTGGCCAGAGCCCAGCAGCCCTGGAGTCTCTCGCTCCCTCTCACGGAGACCCTTCTGGCTGACTTCACTTAAATCGGACTTTTATTTAAATTAGATTTTTCTCTTCTAAAAGCACACTTCCCTTCCTCTCTAAACCAGATAAAGCAGCCCGTGGAGAAAATGCAAAACAAAGGGAGAAAAAGAGGAACCTTTCCGAGGCGCACCAACCCAGGCTCCTCTGCAGTCTCTTTTTTTGGTAAATACTGTATATTGGGTTTTGCATAATGGGATAACGCTGTCTATCCTTGTGGATGCATTTAAAGTAATTATTTTTTTCCTGCAAAAGCCACTCGTGTTATTGCAGAAAATTTGGAAAATTGAAGAATATACAAATAATCTGATCACACAGGATTGCCAGTGTTAACACATTTGGCATTCTTTTTTTTTTATAATTATATATGTAATCTTGATGTCACCAGTTACATCTCTTCTTTGCCTACTTCCTCCTTTCCTGATGATCATCCTTGCAAGCTAAATCTTGGTGAGTCTTCATGGAAATTCCATTTGATAAATCCCTAAACGTGGAATTGCTGTGTCAAAGAGTAAACAGTATGCACTAACGTTTCCTGGACCCACCCCCTTCTTCAACGTGTTTACTAAATTTAAGAAATGAGACATTAAGCCGAGCCTGGTGGTGCACATGTCTAATTTCCCCCACTCTGGGAGGCTGAAGCAGGAGGATATTGAGTTCAAGTCCTAGGCAGCTTAAGGACTTAGTGAGACCCTGTCTTAAAATAAAAAATTTTAAAACGACTTTTTTAAAGAGCTGGGAATGTAGCTCAGTGCAAAGCCCCTATGTCCAGTCCCCAGTACCTTTAAAAAAAAGTAATAAATGAATATTTTAACAACTGCTTTGACCTAAGAGTACTTTATATCAAAACAAATCTCTCATATGCAGATTATATAAAGAACTACAACTCAACAACAAAATGACCAATTTAATTATGGGTAAAGAACTTGAATTTCTTCAAAGAAGATATAGAAATGGCCAATAAGATGAGAATACGGCCAACATCACTCATTAGAGAAGTGCAAATCAAGATCTGATAAGATAGCACCTCACACATGTACTGTAACTAGTACTCATATGAACAAAAGGAAAAAAGTATTGACAAGGGTGTGGAAAAACTGCAAACTTTGTGGTGGGAATGGAAAATGGTGCAGTTGCTCTAGGAAACGGTGTGGTGGCTCCTCAAAAAAACAAAACAGATACCTAGAAAAAGTCAAATAAGTAGCAGAGTGGTTCCTAGGTACAGGAGGTGGAGTTATTTAACAGATCAGTTTCAGTTTAGGATGATGAAATAATTGTGATGAGTAAAGCTGCTGGTTGCACAATATTTTTTTTTTTTTTTGAGACGGGGTCTTCCTTTGTAGTTCAGGCTAGCCTTGAACTCACTGTGTGGCCCTGGCTGGCCTTGAACTTGAGGCAATCCTGCCTCAGCCTCCCAAGTGCTGGGATTACAGGTGTGCACTACCATGCCCGGCAGTTGTACAATAATGTGTATGTACTTAATGCTACTGAAAGGTAAATTTGATTGTGTATGTTTTGTCACACACTTACAGACTTTTGGGGGTGAGGGGCTAGAGATTTTTCTTAGGTTCTGGTCCCAAGAATGCCCAACTGGAGCAAGGCCTGTACATGTGACCACTGCAGAGGGAGGGATGGCACTTCTGAGAAGCTCTGCTTGGGGCAAGTGGGCCACACCAGGCTTCCCATTCAGTATTTTCTGTAATAATTTCCAAGCTGGGAAAGAGAAACCTGCTTTGGAGAAGTAGTGAGTCTGATGGGTCTCAGTCTGAACTTGGCCTTTTATTTCTGGGCCACTGAAGTACATTCCCATATGTATACACACACTTAGACATATGAGGTGCCATCGAAAAATATAGTATATGTTTAACTTTTAAAATGTATTACAGTAAAAGACACATTGCCACGAATCGCCCTCAAAATTCTCGCCCTTGGCACTTCCTGCAGCAGCTCTGGAGTCCTCCTTCCTGAGTGTCTTTAGTTGTGCTGTTGTGGCTGCCTTAATGTCCTGAATTGATTCAAAATGTTTCCCTTTCATGGTCATTTTTAGTTTGGGGAAGAGCCAAAGGTTGCACTGTGCCAGACCCAGTGAATAAGGTGGATGAGGACATAGCATCATGTTTTTATGAGCCTGCTTTTCTATTAGATGGCACATGCCAGCAAGATCCTCATAAAGACAGGAAAGAGGATTCCAAAACTGTTCAGAAAGTGTTAAGAATGATGAAATAAGTGTGTTCAAAGTAATGGGGAGGTTTTTGAGGGGAATTCATGGTAATGTGTCTTTTACTGTAATGAATTTTAAAAATTTAAACAATGACCATAGTTTTCACTCACCCCTTGTATGCCTTCATTGACAAACACAATCCATGTTTATTGCTGACAATTTTGCATGAAAGAGATCCCATGAGAAACTAACATATGTAGAATCCCAACTCCATGCTGGCGCTGGTGTGTGTCCCTTGAATCTTCCTCTTCTTTCCTAGAACACACTTAAGTCCTTGTGGCCATGCATCCTGTTTTATTATCCTCAATCTTTGCTAATACACAATGAGAAATCCCCTCATCTAAGTGTTCCTCCAGCACGCGCAAATGATGGTAGAGGTATCCATTGTACCGATCGGTGGCCCGCACAGACCTCTTCTGCCTGCTGCTCCACTGCTGGAGGTCTTGGGGACTCACATTAGTGTCCCCACGCACATCTCTCATGTGCATGCCTGCAGATGTGTCAGTGTCTTATTCTACCTGGTGGATGTCCTGCCACAGTGGTCAGGAGGTCCCTGCTGGGGCTGTGTCCACAAGGCGCTCCCATCTTCTCTGCCCGGCCCTAATCCCCAAGACAGTGGGGTGGGGGTCTGGGCGTGGAGCCCTGTAGGACCCCATTCCAGCACTCTGGAGGAGGCCCCACCCCAGCTGCCTTTACTGTCCTCTGCTGGTTTGGGAGCTGTCACGTGGGTGGGGCTGCTTCTCCGGGCAGAGCAGAGGCCCTAGCTTTTCTCCAGGTCCTCTGTCTCCTGGTGCTCCCACAGGCAGCGTCCACAGTTGCAGCTGCTGTGCTGGATCTCCGTATAGGCAGGGCCCCTAGGAAGCTGCTGCACCTGCGACCCGAGGTCTCTGCCTCAGGCCAGGTCACAGCAGCTCCAGGAAGCCAGGCGGCACCATGGCCACTCCCAGAGTGAGGCTTGTCCCATCTCTGAAACTCTTCTGTCCAGTCTCACTGTCTCTCGAAATTTCCCAGAGAGCATCGACTCCACAGCGCCTGTGAGCGCGTACACACACACACACACACACACACACACACACACACACACACTCCTGGGCACACACACATGCTTCTTCCAAAGGGATGCTCTTCCTATTCCCATCATGATTGGAGTTTCCTCCCCCTTATTCTTTCTTTTATTTAAATTTTTTTATTTGTACACATTTGTAGCGCATAATGTTTATGTTCACCTCAGGGGTAGGTACCTATACTTAACAGACAGTGCAATAAGGAAGGTCACTTCCAAGTCACAGATAAGGCTCCAGGGAGGGGCCGCAGACATCACTGCATGAGCCAGGGCTGGAAAAGAACCTGAACCTCCTGAGGATCCATCTGGGGCTTGGCAGCCCCTCTTGGTGCCCCACCTCGACAGCCCACCTGCTCCACCCTGTCCTAGGCTTGCACCCCAGGACATGATGCCCCCACCTTGTGGCTCTCCAGTGCCAGCTGCTGGCTTCACACGGGTGCCACATGGGCAGAGCTGCAGGAAGTTGGGGTCCTTGGCAGCCTCAGGCACGTGAGTCCCTGGTTGTGCTGCACTGGCTTTTAAACCTCCTGGAGGGGCATCTTGTGGGTATCTGGCTCACAGGATTTCAGAGAAGGCCAGAGGTGCCCAGCAGCAGGGCCTGCCCGGGACAGGCCCTACACATTCCCAGAAAGGCTTGAGCCTCTCTGCAGGGACTGGTGATGCCCTGTGTCCTGGCCTCCCCATTGGCCACCACACAGAGTCCCCCTCCCCTGCTGCATCTGCCCATTCAGTTCCAAAGCCAGCTAATCCATGCTAAATGTGGCCAGAGTGGGAATCTAGGGAGTGAGTCTGGGGGTGAGTGTAGCACCCCCGAGACCAGGGCTCCAGAGGGCAGTAGTGGTGTTGATGGTAGCCTGAGATGGTGGCGCCTGAGGCCTCTTTGGGTTAGCCTGCAAGTTCACAACACGGCAAGCCCAGCTTCAAGGGTTCATGTGTCCTTGTCCTGGGCCACCAGCCCGGAGGTTCCCTAGTACCTTGGAGACCACAGAAGGCTACCACACCACGGGTCAGGGGAAACTGAGGCAGGGACAGGCCGCGCCTCTGCATCCTGCAGTCCACTCCCCGCCGTGGGCAGGGCCACCACAGACAGCTGGCAAGGTCCCCAGCAGGAGGCGAGGTGGCCGGGTGAGGGGCTCCTGGCAGCAGGGACCTAGGGACGCTCTGCCAGGCTGATTAGCATGGCGCGGGCGCAGGCCGGGCTGGCACGCACGTCCTCACGGGCCCAGCTGGCCAGGCCGAGACACAAAGCGCCCAGACGGCGGCCGCGGCATTCACACGTCCGGGCGGGGCCCGGCCCACCGGCTCCTGACCTTGAACCTTTGTGACTGGAGCGCATGCAAATCGCGGCGGGCCTGCGACAAGCCCGAGGGCGCCGCTGCCCGGGGAGCCCTCCAACAATGTGCGCCAATGACCGCGCGCACGGCGGCGGCTGGACCAGGCCGGACCAGGCTGGACTAGGCGGGAGCCGGCGGCCGCGTGTGCTCCTGTGTGCGCGCGTGTGCGTGTGCGCGCGCCTGTGCGCGAGGCAGCGTCCCTGCGCTGTGGCCGAGCCTCTCTTCTCCCTCCTGCCCTTGCTATCTTTCTTTTATTAGGCTGATTTTTGTAGTTCTCTAAAAAGCCAGTAAGAAGTCTGCATGATGGTACACGCATGTAATCCCAGCACCTTGGAGACTGAGTCAGGAGGATCAGAAATTCAAGCCCAGTACAACTTAGTGACCTAGTATGACCCTGTGTCAAAATTTTAAAAATTAGGGCTGGGGATTTAGCTCAGTGGCACTGTGCCTGCCTTGAAAGCCCAAGGTCCTGAGTTCGATTCCTGGTACCACACGCACACACACAAAATTTAAAAAGCTCGGGGTGGAGCTCAGTGCAGAGGCCCTGGGTTTAATCCCCAGTACTAGAAAAAAATATCAAGGACAAAAAAAGATGCCCACATATTTACCACTCCCAGAACTGTGCCATGGCAGGGGACCCACCCTCCTCTTCCCAGGGCGTCTTTCTCAAAGCCAAGCTTCTTGGCATCTTGACTATTTCCTAGTGTTACTGGACTTTGGAGGGCAAAACCCCTGGCTCTGGGGTCCTGACAGGCCAGGCCTGGCCACCGGTCCCATGATGTCAACCCAGGAGCCAGTAGGGAAGGGGCCTTGACCCACGAGGCCTGCAGGGAAGCACAGATGAAGAGGCACATGACGCTTTGGGGTTTTATAGAGAAGGGGAACAAAGGCAAGGGTTGGGGTTGTGTACCTGGCCACACAGGGCATCCTGGTCACGTAGCAGTCTGGCCCATCAGTGTCTCAGCACTGGTTCTGGGGGTCTCGGGGGTATCTCTGCTGGAGGGGCAGTCTCGCTCCCATCACATGATGGACCGAAGCTGTGCTTAGGGTAGCAGCCTCGGTTCCTGCTGGGGGCTCGCCTCAGCCTGGGGCCTCTGAGAGCTCTGCTCTTCTTGGAGTCCAGGTGACACCAGCTGAGGACTTCTAGGCCTGGCTCAGGGCTCTGGAATTGGGTGATTTAAAAGCTGTCAATGGGTGTCCCTCAATTCTGAAAATCACTTTAGTTCTTATCTTGGTGTCCTCAGTCTTGACGGGGTGAGATAGGCAGATCAATTTGGGGCTAGTACACTGTAGCAAGACACTCCTTAAGTGATGAGAAGGGATGCAACCTCAAGATGTTCTGTGTGTGCGTGTGCGCATGTGTGGTACTGGGGATTGAACCCAGGGCCTTCCCATTCAGTGACATCCCTAGCCCTTTAAAAAAAAAAATTGAGACAAGGTCTTGCTAAGTTTCCCGGGCTGAGGTTAAATTTGCAATCCTCCTGCCTCAGCCCCCCCAGCATGCTAGGATTACAGGAGTGAGCCATCATGCCCAACTTGACCCAAAGTTTTAAGGTCACAAAGGAGACATAAAATGAAGGCAGAGATGCCAAGCTTCATCCTGCTTCTGACTCCCCGCAGGACATGTGCAGACCCTGCTTGAGCCCCTGTTACACTAGGAACAGCATTTGTCACCAACACTTTCACCAGTGTCTCCTTAAAGGCTTGCACAGGATTGTTCTGCTTGGCAGCATAGCCCCTGACACCAGGTGTCCCCATCAAAGGCACAATAGTTTGTCAATAAGATCTTCCTAGTCCCATAGTGGCCATACAAAGAGGAAGGATGAGGCTTCCCCAGGAGTCACTAGACCAAGCCCAGAAGGTTGTGCCAGGCTCAGATGTGGGCGGAAGCGCCCATCCTCATCGCCTGGCAATGGTCACGTGACAACCAGACAAACAACAAACAGCACATGTGTGCCGGGGAGGATGCGTCCCCTGGGGTTTAGGAACAAGCACCAGCCAGGTGACCCCAGAGACAGCCCTGCAGCCTGGAGCCGGACACTCCTGCCCTGCAGTGGACAGGCGGCTGTCACGTGTCCTCTGAGGCTCTATGTCTTATTCGGTGTGAGGCTGCCCAGGTGTGTGTGGGGTCCGTATGTGTGCAGACAGTGCACGTGGGCTCCTTCCTGCCAGGGTGCTGGGAGGCTCAGCTCTGCCCTGGCCACAGCTGGGATAGGAACAGGAGGTTTGGAGCAGACAGGCTTGGCAGGACACGCCTTCTCTGGGCCTCAGTTTCCCCAGGTGTTGGACAGGCGGTGGTGGAGAAGGACTAAGGGTCCCTCCAGCTCTCTGAGGTTGAAGTGCATGAAAGGGCACCTCTGTGAAGCACAGGACTGGGGTGCGGCCTGCATCTTGCACAGGGCGCCCCCGTGCCATGTCACTGCTGTCCTGTGGCTGCTGGCCCAGGCCTCCCTAGTCTGCCTCCGGGGCCCAGAGCCTGGCGGAGATGGGAGGGAGGGGGAGTCGGGCGGCCACAAGGAACAACAGTAAGAGAAAATAAAGGGGTCCATCGGATAAGGGGGTGAGGAATAGATGAGATGGGCAGAGGGCAGAAGGGTAGAAATGCCTGCCTGGACTCCGGAGGAGCTGCAATTGGGCGTTCACTGCTGGTCAGAGGTGAGCATCCCAGCCCCAGGCTGCGTGTGGTGGGGACAGCTGGTTGAGGTGGCAGCAGTGCGTGACACAGTGCGATTCATGATCCTGGCCCCAGAGTGCAGCTGTGAGCCACATGGTACCAGGTCCTTGTCACGTCCCTGTGACAATCAGGGAAGCTCAAGTCATGGGCACAGCCTATCGGGTGCTGGCTGGGTGCCTGCTCTGTCCTGGGCCCAGCTGTGGTGCTCAGTGTGGGTACCGTTAGGAGGTCAGAGGACACGCTACTGGCTCTGCCCAAGAGGTTGGTGGGTGTCTGGTTCAGACCAGAGGCCGGGGCCGGCGTCCTGCAGGCCGAATGTAAAGAGCTGGTCTTGCTCTGGTCCAGAGTGGGGCTGTAACACAGGAAGAACAAGACAGCTGTTGCCGTGATGAGGACAAAGCTGCCTGACCCACACTGAGTCCCGGAGGCCATGGCCCCTACTTCAAGTCCTCACTTTGTTGGATGCCTGGCTTCATTCAGCACGGATGGAGTCTGCTGTGGCGGGTTGGCCGGGGGACAGGGGTCAGTGTTGAATTTGCAAGTCCCTTGTTCTCCTTTATAAGTCATGAGTGACCACTCCTGGCTCCCAAAGGCTCAGCTTGGAACATGGCCTGGAAAGGCTGTGGCCTGTGGTCCTCACCGACCCTGGACAGGGAAGAAGGGGAGACTGAGATCTAAAGCTAAGATGGGCTGGTGGGAGACCCAGGCTCCTTGACTTCTGTGTCTTTCCAATACATCACCAGATTTCTGGGAACTTAGCAATGGAAAAGTGCTCCCATGCTCGGGAAGCCACGAGTCATACTTTCCATCCTCACAAGTACCTAGGGCGCAGGGGACCCTGCAGATCCCATGCACAGCCGCTGCGTTGGTCACTGAGGTCATCAATCAGGATTCTGTGGCTGTGCTGATGTCACCGGTGGGGCACACTGCAGGGTCAGCCCTGGCCTCTGCCTCCGATGTGACTTCCGGCTTCGCCACTCCCATCCCAGAGCTGCCCCAAGGCTTGGGCCAGGTCTCAGTGCCTCTGTAGCCCAGGACGGAGTGGGCTCGGCTCCTGTCCTCCGGCCCTTGTGCCCTTGTTCTTGATGGGTGGCAAGGCTCAGAAGCCATCACGGGGGCACAGCTGTCAGGCTTGACCCTGGCTCAATACCTACTGCCCCTACACCCCTATACAAGTAACTTTGCCCCACGGGCCTCAGTTTCTTTCCCTGTGAAATCAGGTAACAGCCATGGGGTGGTGGAAAATCAGCAGACACTGCAGGGGAAGGGCTTAGGATGCTGTGCACATAGTAGGTGCTCAATGAATATTGGCGATTTCTTGTCACTCAGCTTCCCATTCCCTCTCTGTCCCTTTCTTCCCTCTGTAACGGTATTAGTGTCTACTTCTATGCTGGGCTCTGTGCTCCTTGCTGGAGAGAGAGTGTACAGCTGGACAGATAGTAGCCATTATCTTGTTCTTATGATCTAGTAGGAAGCAGCACCTGTTGACCCAAGTATCCAGAGCAGCACTGTGCAGTAGAGCTTTCTGTGATGATCTGAGTGCCCAGCGTGTGAACTGCCCAGCAGGGAAGCCACTTGTCACATGTGGTTGGGGAGCCCTTGAAATGTGGCTGGTGTGATCCAGGCACTGAGTTTCAGTTTTAATTAATTCATGTTTATGTGTAAATCATCCTGTGTGCCTAATACTTAGGATACTGGACAATGCAGACCTAGAGCCACAGCCTATTATGCTATAGTATTCCTTATAACACTTGTGATCTTTAAATTTTTGAGACAGGGTCTCACTATACAGTTCAGGCTGGACTTGAACTCCCTATGTGGCCCAGGCTGACCTTGGACTTGCAGAGATCCTCTCCTGCCTCAGCCTCCCCAGTGCTGGGATTACAGGCAAGCACCACCACGCCTAGCACACTTGTGCTATTTATCTAAACTAGTGAGCTTACTTTTTTTTTGGTGGTGGTGCTGGTACTGAGGATTGAGGCCAGGGCCTTTATATGGAATGATCTCTCCAGTGCTTTTTTATTTGGGGACAAGATCTTGCTAAGTTGCCCAGGTTGGGCTTGAACTTGTGGTTCTGGGAACACAGGTGTGCACTGTCATGCATGGCTCTGCAGCTCACTTCTGTCACTTGTCTTTCCATGATTGCTTTCCGTGAAAGTAGAGCCCAAGGCTGAATTGCCCCTGGGCATTTCAGCTGACGATGAGATTCCAGGGAAAACCAGCTCATAAGGGTGACTTATTGGATTAATCACTGGTACAGAGCACTTGTGCCTGAGGGTGTGGTGACTCCAGAGGTATCTCAGAAGTACCCACCCAGGAGAATAGGGGGACAGCTCTTTATCAGTCCCACTCTCCACCAGGAAGCAGTAGTTCTGTGCACCCCAGGCTGGGTGGGCATGAGCAGGAGTGGAGTGGGTTGCACAAGGACTCCAGGTTACATTTTCAGACAAGCACCAGAACAGGAAGTGAAGGATAGCCGTGTGGGCCCATGGGAAGGCCCTGTCTGGTTGCTCTTGTCCTGAGACAGCAAAAGGCATTGTGAAACTGGCTGTCATGGCAGTGGCCTGAGTTGGGGTTGCAGGGATCTCAACATGGTGCACAAGAGGTGCCCACTACAGTCCACCCCTTGTGTCACACATGGCTGGCTGTGCCTTTGATGAAGTCTAATCTGCCTCAGAGTCTCCTCCAAGGCAGCATTGGCAGCAAGATCTACAAGTTCTCAAAATAAGAGCCTCCGGGGAACCAGCTACAGACTTCACCACAGCAGCCAAGATGGCTTTGCATCACCTGTATCCTCCGCATGGATTCTGGACCATGTTCCAACTGGTCTAGGGGAATGCAACAAATCTTAGCGAAATAAGGAAAGTAATTTCAAGAGAGATTTGGTATCAAATAGTAAAATGAATTGTGAAGCAAACATTGCCGGGTGTGGTGGTGCACGCCTGTAATTCCAGTACTCAGAAGGCTGAGGCAGGAAGATTACTACAAGTTTGAGGCCAGCCTTAATTACATAGTGAAACTCTGTCTCAAAATATATATTAAATATAAATATGTATGAAAAAAATTTTAAATATATTAAATAAATAAGATAAAATTTTCCAAAAATTTTTGGGCTCTCACTGGAATAGGGGGATTGATGAATGTAATAGGGAATCCAGAAAGAGATGGAGGTGTGACATACAAGTTTCTCTGCTTTATAAGGGTTGGAGCAACTGGCAACCATTCTGAGAAAAATGATGAAATTAGGCCTAGGTGTTTCTTGAGGCACCAAAATAAATGTGAAAATTAAGAATTTTTAGGTTAAAAAAATGATACCACAAATAAACCAGGGAAAATATACACAAATAATTACATTATTTTGAGGTTAAAAAAAATACCTTCCTAAGCAGTGATACCCACATAAGGGACTGTAAAGAAAATGATGGAGAAAGAAGATGAATATATTGTCAGAGTCGAAGGCAAGCAGTTAACTGGGGAAACTATATGCCACACAAAATAGTTCTAATTTAACCTCCCTCTAAAACTGCACTTTCAAATCAATACAAAAATGTTTTCAAGGGCCATGGGAAGGAAATTTAGAGAAGATTCAAGTTGCCAATCTACCTATGAAAAATGTCTGATTTCAAAAGATGCAAATTAAGTTGAGATTAAAATTTCAACTATTAGATTGGTAAAGCTTATAAAAAAGATTACCAAAAAGTACTTTAAAAGATTGTGAGGTCCAGGGAGGGTTCAGGGTGAACATTACTAAAGGTACTGGTGGCACAGAAATGGGGACATGTCCTTCAGGTAAGGTGGGCCAGGTTCACCCCTTAGACATATTTATGAGTTCCTCTGAGGTGGAAAAGTCCCAGCAATAGTACTTTCTTGTGCTTTTTCCTTCTGGTGGTGGGGCGTTAAAGAAGAAGAAAGTGAGCAAAGAAGTTCACGATTATTGCATCTGTAGAAAGTACCAGTAAATATGTTTAATAGGAGGACCTTAACATGGTCAGGATGGTTGGGGAGACTTCCCTAATGATTCTGAAGCCAGGTCTGGCAAGAGGAGAAAGGATTTGGTTGCCAGGCGTGGTGGTGCACAACTGCAGTCCCAGTACCTGGAAGGCTGAGGCAGAAGAATCACTTTGAGTTGGAGGCCATCCTGGGCTACATGGTGAGTTCAAGGGCAGCCTGGACTACATACAAGACTCTGTCTCAAGGGAAACACATACACATGAAAGAAAGAGAGAGAGAGAGAGAGAGAGAGAGAGAGAGAGAGAGAGAGAGAGAGAGAGAGAGAGAGAGAGAGAAAGAGAGAGAAAGAAAGAAAGGAAGGAAGAAGGGAAGAAAGGGAAAGAAAGAGAGAAGAGGCAGAGCAGACAGCAGTGGGAGAGTTCTGAAGAGCTCCACCCGTGTGTCCCTTCCCCTCCCACCCCTTTGATTCCTCCCCTCCCAAGGCCCTGCTCTCTCCCCTGACTTAGGTCCTGGTTCCAGGGCTGCTGCTGTGTCCTGTCTGTAACACTCAACTTTCAACCAAAAATGATTAGACCAAGAAGCAGGTGTGTCCCATAGAGAAAGTCAGCAGACAGGAATTCTCAGTGAGCCCAGAGTTTGGAATAGCAGTCACGAACTTCAAAGCAGCTACTGTAAATGTGTTTGAAGAATTACGAAAGTATAAGGGGCTGGGGATTTAGCTCAGCGGTGCTGCCACCTGCCTTGCAACCACAAGGTCCTGAGTTCGATCCCCGGTACAAAAAAAAATTACGAAAGTATATTCAAGGAACATAGGTGTGGTGGTGCATGCCTGTAATCTCAGCTACTTGGGAGGCTGAGGCAGGAGGATTGCACCTTTCAGGCCAGCCTGGTAGACTTAGTGAGACCTTGCCTCAAATAAATGAATAAATAAACAAACAGAAAGAAAATATGTTTAAGGAATTAAAGGAAAACATGATATCAATGAGTGACCAGATAAAGAAAATGCAGTTTAATGAACATTTTAGAACTGAAAAAGATAATAATGAAATTTTGAAAATTTACCAATCCAATGCCATACGGGCAGAAGAAGGGATCAATAAGCTTGATGATAAATAAACAGGAAGTATTCAATCCAAAAAATTAGAGAAATAAGAGCAGAGGAAGAAGGAGAAGACTTGAGAGCCTGTGGGAGAACAATGAGTAGCCTAAACACCTGGGACTGGAGCCCAGAAAGAGGAGCAGGGCACAGGACAGAGATACCTGGGAAGGCAGTGGTCGATTGCTACTCAATATCAATGGGAAATATTAATTTATAGATCCAAGCAGCCCAACCGTGCCCACACTGATGAACGCAACTGAAACGATTTCCCAGAGGATCATAGATATCTGAGAACCACAGGTCACCATGAACATCTTAGAAGTGTGAAGCGAAAGAACCTTCCCCCAAGGGCTTTATGGCTGAGTAACAGCCGGGTCCCTCTCAGGGAGGAGGAGGAGCCTCAAGCCGCTTCCTGTGCACCAGGAGTCCCAGGGAGCAGGGAAGGGGCTTTGAGTGTGTGGTGATGGGTCCACAGGAATTCCCTGAACCGAGGGAGTCCTCAGGGCTCGGTGGTCAGTGAAGCCAAACAGGAGAAAGTACAGGGAAAAGGTAAAATCCCCACCCTCCGCAGAGGAGTTCATCTGTGAAACCTCAGAATACACAGGAGTCAGAGGAAAGCAACTTCCAAGCTGCTAGTAAACGAGGGCAGGCCTAGAACTTTCATTGGATTGACATTAGATTCTTATCCATAATAAGCAATGATCCTATTTTCTGCCAGTCACAAGTTGGATGATGTTAGAAGTATGAATGTCTTATTTACAATAGTAAGAAAACCTATATGAAACTTGACACAAAAGTTCTCAAGAATTATGGGAAAATTGACGGTGTGTGGCTGTGACAGGCCAATTCTAGAATTCAGGAATTGGCAGATGATTTTTGTTTTGTTTTGTTTTTAGGACGGAGTCTCACTATGTAACTCAAGCTTGCCTCAAACTCATGGTGATCCTCCTGCCTCAGCCTTTCCAGTGCTGAGATTACAGGTGTGCACCACTATGCCCAGCTATAGGCAGGACGATTTTGAAGCAAAAGAACATGATGGTGGAACTTGCCTTGCTAGAATGTTAAGGTTTACACCAGACCCTTCCACCTCCCTGTTTCTGCCTTGTGCCACCAACTCTGGACTGGAACTGAAAGCCAAAATAAACCTCTATCCCTTTAAATTGTGGGGTCAGTATTGTGTTCCAGTGGAGACAATAACTAAGACAAAACCCATTACAAAATACTTAAGAGCCAGAGGCTGAGGATTGTGAGTTGGAGTGCAGCCTGGACTATGTAGCAAGATCCTGCCTCACAAAGCGAAAAACGAAACCCACAAGCAAACAAAAATAGGCCTGGGGGTCGCTCAGTGTAAAGTCCCTGGGTTCAATTCCCAGTACTGATGAAGGAAAAAGAGAATTAAGTCTTGACCCCAAAAGCAGCTACAGATGAATCAATTAGCACTAACAGTACTTCATGACAGCAAAGGGAAAAGGAGGCGTAGAGGAAAAGCTGCCTGGGGCCTAGGCTGGGCTCACTAGCTATCTGCAGGGGTCTCTGGCTGACGTCTGTCCAGCAGACCCCTCGGGAATGTCCCTGCCCCAGGAGGTCCTGTCCTGGAGGAAGCAGAGTGTGGAAGCCTGACTTTGTGGCAAGGGACAGATGGACTAGAGACCAGTAGACGGCACCGAATTCTGCCATTAGAAACTGTCACCAACAACATGCTTTATTGCCCTTCGCAAATGTACCGATTTTGTTCCCATTATTAGATCAGCTTTGTGGCTCCCGTTTGTCTGCATGTGCCTGATGGTTGGAAGTCTCCTTTGAACTGTTGTAGCATCTTCCTGCTTCCCTGATTAATGACTGAGGTAGATAAAATCTTACACCTGGCTATTTTCTGCTTGCAAGGGAATCATGATTTTACCTCTAAAACTGATCCCCATCCACGAGAACTTGAATGCGAAATATATGAGATATAAGAATGTAAGGAGCGCTTAGGCATAAAAAAGGAAAAAGACAAGAATCTGACTGAACACAGCAAAGTGTGTAAGCAGAGGAGAAGTAAGCTCCTTAGTAATCAGAGGAAGTGGAGTTAAAACATCGCATGGGTTTCCATCCAGAGCAGCTTTCCAGGAAGGGCCCTCTGGTCCCTGTGGGGCAGACTGGCCAGTGCAGGTTCCTCTGTGGGGTCCGAGGCCATAAGAAGAATGGTCCTCTGGGCTTCTGCAGGGAGGGACACAGGGGACATTGGCAGTGGCCCAGGAGAGGGGTGACAGAGGCTGCAGAGATGATAGGACTGAGGGGTACAGGTGACTTGGGACATCTGGTGGGGATTGGGGTGACATCCAGTTCAGTCTCCTCACGTCACCAAGCGAGCCAGAGGTCAAAAGTCACCAGGGCGCCCCCTCCCAGCCCAGAAGTGGCTGGGGCTCCAGCTCTGCTGCTCCTGGGGTGGCTTGGGACATCCAGGGAAGTGTTCTTGACCCCAGAAGGGTAACTGGGTTCTGCCCCCAGCAGAGGTGGTGTTGGGCCCCAGCGGGCTGGAAGTCCTGCCCAGGTGTGCCACAGGCAGAGGTGGCCACAACAGGCACCCCGAGGCCCAGGCCTCCTGCTGTCGGCCCCTCCCCTCCCAGCCTGGCCTCTGCTGTGGCCACTGCCCCACAGAAAGATCAGGGCAGATTTGGAGCCTGGGGCTGCAGGTGGAGGCTGGAGACCCATGAGCCCTCAGTGTCCAGTGGCCTTTGGAGTCTGGGGACAAGAACAGCAGCGGCAGGGGCTGGGAGGCCAGCCGTGCACAGACAGATGGCGTGGAGGCAGCCACTGGCTTTACAAGCCTGATCAGAGCCGTGGTGGCTGAGGGTGGTGATGGCCCTGCTGAAGTGAGCTGAGCCATGTGTCAGGGTGCCCGTGCTGATGCCACCTGGGTGGCAGGGTCCGGATGAGCACATGGTGCCCAGGGTGGGCTTTCCTCAAGAGGGAGGCTGGGAGCCACTGGCTGCTAAAGGAAAGGGAGCTGTGGAAGAGTCAGAAGATGCAGCAGAGAGCAGGGAGTGGTGGTGAAGGCCTGTGATCCCAGGACTCTGGGAGGCTGAGGCAGGAAGATCCTAGGTTTGAGCCTAACCTGGGCAACCGAGTGACTTAGTAAGACCCTATCTCAAAATAAAAGTAAAAAAGGGGCTGGGCCTGTACCTCAGCAGAAAGGCCCTGGGTCAACCTGTAGTATCAAAAACACACGCAGCAGAGCTAGAAGGAGCAGTGCGCAGCCAAGCAGGTGGGGATGCTGAGGGGAAAGCACAGACTCAGTCGCTCAGTGGGGCTCGGGGGCCGAGGCCTGCAGATGCCGTGGAGAAGCAGGCAGGCCAGGCAGTGACTTCCTGTCCATCTCTCCTTCGAGTGATAGCCTGATGGGCTGTGGTTGTCCTTGGGGTGCAGCTGGAAGGATGGCAGAGTCGCCCACAGGCACAAGATCCAAAGCAGAGCGCTGCTGGGTGCACTGGGGCCAGGTGCTTAGGCTGCCCCACCCCTATCCAGGATGAGGAGGGTCCTGTGGGTCCCAGGTTGGCCACCCCAAGTACCCCTTCCTAGGGACAGACCCCGGGGGTGGTGAGGGGCTTTGGCAGTACATAGCTTGGCCTTGAGCTGCAGGAGGTGGCCGGACCCAAGTCACAGTTCCTGGACTGACCCTTCCAGTGAAAGTCATGATGGGAGGGAGAGGCCTGGGCTATTGTGCTCAGCGGTGGCTCCCTGGGGTGACAGGACCTGTCACCTGGCACCTGTGGCCTCCAGTGAGCCTTCCTGCAGGGGGGTGGAGAAGGTGCAGGGCACCCGGCCCAGGAGTCTACAGGCTGTGAGGGGTCTCCATAGGGCTGCAGCTGGGTGCTGCCCTTGCTCACCCCTTCCCCAGGCACAGTCCAGCACCCCAATCCCCGGGCCCTTGGCCTTTGACCCTCAGTGGCCAGACTTCCCACTGGGAGGGCAGAGTCACCGCCCCTGAGCTCCAGGAGGCCAAGGTGGCTGTGCCTGACTTCCTGGACACACCAGAAACCACTCCATGAGCTCTGCCTGCTTGGAATCTCCCCAGAAGTCACCCTGAAGCACAGACTCCCATGGGAGGAGACCCTGGGAACAGGAGGAGGTGGGGAGGGGGCGGGGAGGGGACCCAGCTGATGCAGGGTGTCCTCGAAGCAGCCACCCAGTGCAGCGGTGCCCAGCACCCCATGGAGCGGGGAGGCTTGGCTAAGGGTGTTGTCACCCACACTAGGTGAGGGCCACAACTGGCACCTGTCTACAGCACAGCCAAACTCCAATTCCCGTTCAGCTCACTCCTCTGGTGCCCCTGAGGCACCTGCTGTTTTCTGGCTCCTGAAGGCCAGGCAGGCAGTTCCCTCAGAGGGCAGAGTGGGGTTCAGTTCTGTTCTTCCCCTACTGCCACCAGCCCCAGTTTGTCCCCAAGGGCCCAGGAACAGCTGCAGGGCCCTGCTGATGAGGCTCTGCCGACAGCTTGGTCTAGGTGACGCTCCACCCGGGGCAGCCCGGCACCCACACAGCTGCCTTTGTACCTGGGGGCTCTGTTTGCTCAGTACCCAGTTTGCTTTTCCCAGGCTGGGCTGGGCATGCAGGGGCTGGGAGGCATATGTCCTTCCCACCTGTCCTTCCCAGCTCTGCTCCTCACCAAGGGCCTTCCTCCTCTGCAGAGCTCCTGGGCACTGGCCTGTCCAGTGGGCCCCTGCGTGGAGAGCACATACTGCTTCCATCCCTGTCCTCCTGCCTGTGATCTCCTTCCACCCTCACTCACCTTCCTGTCAGGCCCAGAGCAGAGCAGCTCTGGGGAGACCCCATGGCCAGAGCTGCCCAACCAGAAACCCGCTGTCTTGAGAGGCAGTGAGCTCCCCATCATGAGAGGCATGAAGAAGTGGGCACCTGGGGCTGCTGTAGGGAAGCCTCAGAGGGTATGTGAGACACTGACTGAATGAGCAGGTACAGGACAAGTTCTTGGTTTATTCATTCATCCTTTCCATTCATTGATTCATTCATTCCTTCACAAAGCCCCAGTGGTGTCTGTCCTTTGGGCTAGGCCAGGTGTGAGAAGCCAGGGGCACAAGAGCCCTGAGGAAAGGAGACCCTTAGGCCCTTGCAGGTTTGGAGTCAGGAACAGCTCCATGGATGAGGTCAGACTGAGGCTGCACACTACACAGTCATTCAACAAACCTCTCCCAAGCACTGGGTAAACATAGGCTTGGGCAGGAATCCAGAGAGCCCTCAGGGAGACTCTGCTCCGGGCCTGAGGTCCAGGCTAGGACAATGAGTTGAGGGGTGTGTGGCTGTTCAAGCTCCCCCAGGCGTTGTGACTTCCCATCTGTTGCAGTCAGCTGGTGCTGCCTTACAAACTGCCCCGCACATAGGACTGCAGCTGTTGGACTGGGCTCGTGAATTCTGTGGGCTAGGTACCCCAGAAGGGCCCTGATGGGACAGCTCTGCTCTGCTCAGCCTGGCATCTCCCTGGGATGACTCGATGGCACGGGGCTGGTGACTCACCTCAGGTGGCTCTGTCACCATCACGGCTGGGGCCGGGGTGGATGACCAGTCCAGCAGAGGCCTCCATGGGAGACCAAGGATGCCATGGCCACAGCCTGCTGCTCCTCCTTGTCTTTGACATCTACCTCTGGTAAGGTTGGGCTTAAGTCCCAAGCCAGGGTCTGTCAAAGTAATGGTGGCTGCCCCTGGTGTGTGCTAGCCTTCGACCTCTCTAGTAAGCAACAGGGACATCTCCTTGGAGCCATGCCCATGCAGTCACACATCTGTTCTTTGGTTCTCAGAGTAACCCCACAAGGCATTATTGATGGGGCTGGGGTGGGCATCTCACCTGGAGTTTTGCAGGATGAGCAGAAGTTTTCCCAGTGCACAGGGCTTTTGGAAAGGTACTGAGTGTGGGATCAAGTATGGTTGCTGGAGCTGGGCACAGGGTGTTTCAGTGGACAAATGCGCCAAACAGACCCTTGTCTTAGGGGATCCCAGAGCAGCTCACTGAAGACTGGCTGTGGGCAGCAAGGACAGTCAAGTGCTCACTCATGTCTTGGGCTCCTTGTGGCCGTGCGGGGCAGGGCTGGACTCTGCCATCAGCCCCTGGTTTCCTGTGTCCGCCATTTGGCTCTGGTTCTTAAAACAAACCCTCTGCCCACCTGGGAGCCTCCCTGAATTGCTGAGGAAAGCCAGCTGCTCTCCCTGCGGTGGCCCGGCTGGCATTCCCGGAGGCGTGATGCTTGTTGCCCTGGCACCGAGGCTGTGGGAGGCCCAGGAAAGCGCCCGCAGCACCTTTCTGGGATGGCTTCCCGATGAGCTCATGCAGCTCAGAGCGCGGGTGGGGAGCTCGGAACTGCTCTGTGGGCCCAGCTCAGCTGGGAGACGGCTGCCGGAGGCCTGTGTCCCCACCCGGGGCTGCCCAGTGAGGCAGGCGGACCAAGAGGAGGGCAGGACTCCGGGGGCCTTGCTCTGGGGACCCTGGGCCCTCACTTGTCTCCTAGCCATTAATGGGAACCGTGCCAGGCCCTGGCCCCTCCTAGTGCTACCACCTGCAAACACAGCCCCTCTACACACATGGGGAAACTGAGGCCTAGGGAGAGGTGCCCATGCCCAGGGCCACAGCAGGAATCAATGCCCACTTGTCCCCTCCCCCCGCGCTCCTGAAGTTGGGCAGCGGTGAGCTTGCTGTGACCCGCTATGTGGCCATGTGTTCCTCGGGCGGATGAAAGTCTCCTTTGGCTGCAGAGCTCAGCGCTCCCTCCGGTGCTGGGCCCGGGAAGCGTGGGGCTGGGGGAGAGGGAGCTCAACGGGCCTCCAGGGCTCCCCCAGTCTGGAGGCCAGGCCTGCAGCTGTGTGGCCTGGCCTCCTGCCTGGAGTTGTTTCCGCATTGCCGGCGATGTCGTGAGCTCCCTGCTCCCTGTGGGCCCACAGGAAGGCTGGGCTGGTTCCAGTCACGTGGGAGGCAGCGGCAGAGCAGATCTGAGCCCAGACTCTTCTGCTGGCCCCAAGTGACCCCAAGGGGCCTGCGATTCCCTGCACAAAGCAAGGGCTGGGACAGAGAACCTGCTCCTTCCACTGCCCCCTGGTGGCCACAGTGATGTACACCACCAATCAGAACCTCTGGCACCAACAAAGCCACACAAGCTCAGCTTTGAGAGCCAGGGTGACAGTCACCTGCCTTTCCTCATTGAATCAGATGCCATCCTGATCGCCACCCACAGCTGGGTGCCTAGGAGGGGCAGGAACTTCGGGAAACGAAGCTGGAGGCCATGATATTTGAAGTCAGGTGGAGGAGGGGACAGAGGAGGCTGGGGCTCATCATTGGTGGTGGTGGGGTACAGACAGATCTGGCTCCCCAGGGAAACGGAGGAAGAGCAGGCTTGGCTCATGGGAGTAAGCCCATGTCTGTGGGGCAGGGGCCAGGGGCAGAGGGGTCCTCCAGTGGCCACATGGGGCCTGGCTATCACATGGGTGAAGTCCCCAGCCCTGACCTCATTGCTGAGGGATTGAACTCAAGGCCCAAAGCCCGGTGAGCTGCACCACATGGGGCCACAGGCCAGGTGGCCACCTCCTCCCTCCTGTGTCATCACTGGGCCTCGGGGGGGGGGCTGTCAGTCACTCACCCACTGGTGCCCAGGAGGGCTTAGCCGCTACCCGCCCACTTCCTCCCATGCCCCAGGAAACGAGCCCAGCTCCACAGCCGGGCTCAATACCAGCCGGGGCCAGCACCTCCCCCCGCCGGAGACCAGCAGAGACACATGGTGTCAGAACCGGAGATGCCATCACCCACCGAGCCCCAGGATCAGCTTTTGCTAATGGGGAAACTGAGACCCAGGATGAGCCAGATGCAGAACGGGGGCTGGGACCAGGACAGAGTCCAGGGGTTTGTCACCAGACTGATGTCTGTGGCACCATGTTCCCAGGGCATCCTCATAGCTCACACAGCCCACCCACCCAGGGAGGCAGGAAGCACCCCAGAAACTGTACTTCCTGTTGTCACCACGGCCAGGGAGGAGAAGGTCCCTCCCAGAGTGGCAGAGCCCGCCTGGACCCCCAGGGCACAGCAGGGAGCCGGAGGTGAGGGCTGGGCTGGCTCCGCCAAGGGACACAGCTCGGCCTGCTGAGCCTCCGGTCCTGGGACAGAGAGGCTGTGGGGGGCCTGGAAACACATCCAGGCCTGTTTGTTCAGCTGTGTGCTTGGCGCCGGCTCCCTAACCCGGCCTGGTCTCTGTCCCTGGTGAGCAAGCTCACGGCAGTGTGGGCCTCGAAGCAGAGAGCTCCGTGGGAGTCTTCAGAGGAAGCCACCTAGGAAAGGCTGAGGCCAGCTGCTAGGGCAGATGGGGGTCCCTTGGCTCGGTCATTTGAAGAATGTCTGATAAAGCGACGGAGAGTCTGGGGCCACGCTGTGCCTGGGCCAGCCTGGGCAGTAGCCCTCGGTGGTGGCTGCCCTAGGACAGGGGTCTGCTGACCATCACAGGATTGGCTTTGGGGAGGCACGGAGGGTGCTCCAAGGGGCCTCTTCCATCTTTTCTTCCATCTCAACCCTGGCCAAGCAAGGATGGATCTGGGTCCCCTTCCTGATGGGGTGGCCAATGGCAGGCTGGGCTATGGAAGCCCTTGACATCTGCCTGGCTTCCATGGGGTGCTCGCTCCTGGAACCCAGCTCATCGGGAGCAGTCACATTACCCCAGAGACCCAGCACTCAGAGCCCAGGTCCCAGGTCCCCAACTCGTGGAGCAGAAGCCAAGTGTTCCTAGCAGGACACCAGAGCAGGAAGTGGCTGCTGTGCCTGTTTTGGGGAGCCACACTCCATGGCAAACACAGTAACTGGAGCAGGCTGCGCAATGCAGGCCGGTGCTGGATGCCTCTGATGGGTCCTGCTGGACATGGACACCCCTGAAAGACACATCTTCTGGTCCCAGCAGGCTTGGGACCTGGGTGGCCTCGGCAGGCTCCACGGAGGTCCCACCTTGTGCTCTGCACTCCCAGAGTCCCTGGGGTCAAGGCAGCCACCTTCCTGGCACCTGATTCTCACTGAGCTGTGCCCGGCCTGCTCTTAGGAGCAGCCATAGCAAGGCCTTGCATGCCTTGGTGGAACCTGAACTGGTCCTCCTTGGTGGCTTTGGGGTCCCTGGAAGGTGGGTGGTGATAGTGCCTGGACAGACCGGACTCAGCACTGGCCGGGGGCTAGGGACACAGAAGTGGCACTGGGGGCATCAGGCAGAGGGCCAGGTCCTCAAATACCAGCTCAGGGGGCCCTGGCTGCTGACAGACACAGCTCGTGGGAGAGGAGAGAGCAAACCAGGCTGCAGCAAAACAACCACACAAAGCCCTGTGGCCCGAGGGATGCACAGCTCAGCGTGTCCCAGAGGGTGGCCCTGTTGCTGTCTCCTCTTGGTCCAGCTGGAAGAGTGGGACAAGGCCCGACCACAGGGGCCTGGGATGCCTGGGGATGCAGCAAGGCCCTGCGATGGGACCTGCTGAGGGCTTCGATCTGGGGTTCACCTGGAGGCCCAGGGCCAGCTGGCTTGATCCATGCTGGGCTCAGGATGGAGGAGTCTGTGCATCTTTTTCCTGTCACCCTCCTCAGGGTGGGAGCTTCAGAGTGAAGACCCCCAGCTGGGCCAGGCTGTAGCTCAGCGGAGAGTGCTTGCCCTGTGTGCACAAGGCTCAGGGTTTGCCTTGGCTGCTGAGGAGCTCTGAGCTAAACCTGGGATCTTTTAGGTCTGCCTTCTTCTCCCACTTTATCTTTAATCTCAAAATACATTTTAAAAATTAATTAATTAATTAGCAGTACTAGGGCCTTTGCATTGAGCTGCAAGCCTCACCCCCTTGTACATTTTCACATTTTGTGACAGTTTCTCTCATAATCACTAAATTCCCCACGCTGGACTGGAACTCGAGATCCCCCTGCCTCCGCCTCTCGCAGTGCTGGGATTGCAGGCGTGAGCACCCACACCCCCCTTCGCCTCTCTTGTTAAGTGCATGTACTCTGGCATCTTTGTTGCACTCCTAACCCTTTCTGGACAAGGTGATCCTGACTCCTCCTGCAGGCTCCTTGACCTCTGCAGCCCCTCAGATGCCCCTCCCTGCACTGTTTGGAGTTCTGACAGCAAGTGGGAGCCCTTGGGTGCAGGGTGGTGCTGACACCCTGAGTGTGAGCTTCAAATCCTGCTTGCTCAGCCCTGCTCTGTTCCCTGGGCTCCACACGCCCTCCCCTCCTGTAATAGTTCGAGATAGCAGGGCTCCCTGTGTCCAGGAAAGATGAGCAGGGGAGGGAAGAACCTCCAGGGGCAGGCATGCATGCTCCAGAGCAGGACAGGGTGTAGGGGACCATCCTTGTTGTATGGCAACAAGGAGCCACAAAGGGTTCTGGGGGGAGGGTGTGCCCTGCTCACCTGGGACTCAGTGGCATGTAGTTTTCTGATCGTGTCATTCAGCTGGAACTAACAGCACCTCTATCTGGGACATTGCCATCTGCACTTGGCCCAGGGGAGGTGTCTTCTCCCCAAGTTTGCTACCCCCACCCCACCACAAGCAGCCAAAGGGAGGAGAGACACCTCAGAGAGGTGTAGTGGAGACTCTGGTCAGCTTTTGAGGTTAAATTCTATTTTGATAGCCAAGTGTGGTGGCTCATACCTGTAATTCCAGTCCTCTAGGAGGCTGAGGCAGGAGGATTGCCAAGTTTAAACCCAGTGTGAGAGATTTAGTGACTTAGTGAGACCCTGCCTCATAATAAAATACGGAAAGAACTGGGGATGTAGTTCAGTGTAAAGTCCCTGGGTTCAGTCCCCAGTACCACAAACAAAAACAAAAACAAAACAACTCACAAGAAACAGAAAGACAAGGAAACTTTGAAACCCAAGGCTGAGAAAGTATCTGAAAGGGAATCAACAAGAGAAGATTTTAGAAACCAGATCCCTGGCTAATGTGAGACCCGCCCTAAACAGCAGAGGAGGGGTTGACCAGGCTCACAGTGGGGGCCCCCGAAGGTGGCAGCCACACATAGGACCCCGGAGCGGCCAGGGGGACCCAGAGCAGCCTGGTCCCTGATGGGGCGGTGGACAGGCCTGGAGCACAGCTGCCTGGAGTGGAGAGTCGGGGCTGCCCGGGTCGGGCCGCAGAGTCAGGCGCGTCAGCACAGCCCCAGCAGCCTGCAGCAGCCCAGTCGCTGTCCCTGTGGGCCCCACCCAGCCCGGGCAGCAGCTGCTTCCGGCCAGACAGGCAGACAATGCACTGGCAGAGCCAGGTGGCCCGGCGCCAGGCCCGTCCACACCCCAGCTCCACAGGAAGATGGAACTCAGAAGGCAGGCGTGTCCTGGGGTGAACTTGCTGCCTGGCCTGTGATTTGGGGCTCCAGATCCTGGGAGGAGGAGCATCATTGTGAGTCCAGCTGGCTCTTTTCAGCCTTAAGATGGCTGGGGGCAGAGGTGGGGAGGGACAGAAGCCTCAGGAAGCCTCAGCTCCAGCACCCCCATCATGGCAACCCTTGCCCTCAAGCTATGTTGGAGCTGGACTGTGCACCTTCCTACCCCAGGGCCTTTGCATGGATGTGCCCATGCCTCTCTGTCCTTGAATTAGTACCCTTGATCACATGCTGTCTGTTCTCTGCCTGGTGTGTGCCCTTGCCAAGCCTACATACCACACCCTGGTAGGTTTGTCTCTTGCTGGTCTCCTCAGCCCCGGGAATATCTGGCAAGGGCAGGGCCATTCCAGGAGCCATGGAGTGGCTGGGCCAGGCTGACAGGGGATTGAGGCATGTGCGACCTGGCCTCCCATCCAGGAGGGCACTGCCCTGAGCCCAGACCGAGCTCCACTGGGTCAGAGCAGGAGCTCAGGGCCAAGCCCCACCCAGCCTCAGGCCACTGGTCCCAATATCACACCCAGACCCTGCCAGGCAAAGCTACTGCCCGGAAGCCCTTTGGGACTGCCAGTAGAATACACCCTGGCATCTGGATGTCCAGCCCCTAGTGCCTCTTCTGCTCACACGCTCAGCTCCTTTATTTTTTTTTTAACTTATTTTAAGAGGAAAGTGTTACATTTTCTATCCTCAATTTGGTTTCTTCAAAACCTAACACAAATGCAGCACACAGTGGCCCTGGCTGAGGTCCAGCTACATTTTCACAGCCCTTAAGAATGCTCTTAAAGCTGAGTGTGGTAGTGTGCATTTGGAACCTCAGGAATTCGGAAGCTGAGGCAGGAGGGTCACTGCGAGTTCAAGGCCAGCCTGAACTACATAGTGAGAACTTGTCCCCCAAAACCAAAATAATAATAATAATAATAATAATAATAATAATAATAATAAAATTTTTAGAAGGGCTGTAGTTCAGTGATAGAATGCACCTAGGTTCAATCTCGAATACTGGAGAAAGAAAGGGAGAGGGGGAAGGAAAGGGTAGAGAGAGAGAAAGAGGGAAGACTCCGTGAGACACCACCCTCCACCCTTGAGGACGCTGTAGTGTACTAAACACTACAGGACAGCATGGCCAGGAGGAACGGCACCTCGAGCCTGCCATGCGGGCCGGTAGGTGGCAGTGTAGCCTGGCCACCATGCACACTGTGAAGTCGGCTATTGGAGAGTCAGCGTGAGACCCGAAGGCCACTCCTAGACCTCTGCCTAGGAGAAGGGACAACAGGGATGGGAACAGCCCCATTTGCACCATGTCCGCGCAGCAATGCCCAGCCCAGACCCCCGATGGGCACGGGGTGCAGAGTGCAGCCGCCCTTTCCCCCATGCCACCTGGGCTGTGCTGGCTTCTGCCAGTCCCATTCCACAGCCTGCAGACCCTGCTCAGCCTTGAGGACCCTACTTGTTCCATCACTCCTTATGGGGACAGTTGAGGACCCACAGGTCTTGTCCTGACCGGGCCTCAGTTTCCCCTTGTGGGATTGGGATACAGTCCTCATGCAATCCTTCTCAAAGCCCTCTGGGCAAGCACCACAACAGAGAGGCCAGGGACTTGCCAGGGTTGCTCCACCCTAACCCAGGAACAGGGCCATGGGCGTCCAGAATCCGAGCTCCCACCCTGTGGGTCCAGAGTTGGGCTCCAGTACCCAGGCCTGCCTGGCAGCCCAGTGACAGCTGCCTTTCCCGGCTGCAGGGCTCCCTCTGGTGGCCCACTGGGGGCTGTGGGGCTGCCCAGGAAGCATCAGAACCTGGAGGATCCCCTAGTTCAAGGACCCACTGAGGTTTAGGGACATGGGGGCGGGAAGCATGCTGGTGTGACATCTGGGAGGACTGGTCACTGATGTCCCCAGGCCAGGAGGAGCCCTGCGCTGGGCTCCAGCCCAGAGGCTTTTCATCAGGTGGAAATGTACTCATGGGGGCCCTGAATCTTGCCCAAATGGGCAGTCTGGTGAAGAAGGTGGATGTTTTTCCAAGCCTGCCTTCTCATTGGATGGCACTAGGAAGCAGCAGTAACCATATATATATTTTTTGGTACCAGGGATCGAACTCGGGTCCTTGTGCTTGTGCAGCAGGCGGTAAAACCACTGAGCTAAATCCCCGGCCCCAGTCATCATATTTTTGATCACACTTTGTAAAGACACTCCGGAATGGGACTCCAGAACTGTTTTAGAAAATGGCAAGAACAGTGGATGAGTGTGTTGAAGTGAGGGGGAGGATTTTGAGGGGGATTCGGGGCAATGTGTGTTTTACTGTAAGAAATAGTTTAAAATGTAAATACTCATGTATTTTGATCATGCCACATATGTTTGTTTTAATAACTCAGTAGCCACGATGCCCGTCAGAGGACCACCAGCGTCGACAGGTGGGGATTTAGGATCCAATTGAAGGAACCCTGTCCAGTGCCCGCCCAGGGTCCTCCAAGAACTCCATGGGGTCAGGGTCGGTTCCCTCCTGGCTTGGGCAGTGACAGATCACACCACAGGGACCTCAGGCTTTGGGGACATCACCAGATGGGCTCATGCATGAGGCATGGACATTTTCCCATATCTGGAATTTCTTGTTCCTGTCATCTGTGGGGCCACTCAGTGCTTCTGCGGGGATCCGTTGTCCCCTGGAGAAGGGTAATGGGGACGAAGACCACACCGCTGTGCCGCCTGCCCCTCCCTTGGGTGCAGCAGTCCCCGCTCCAGAGACCCTGTCATTTGTCCTAGTATGTCCCAGGTCATCCAAGGTGTTCCTGTGCCCCACATTCAAGGGAGGGAGCGCTGTGTCTCAGGTGGGCAGGCCAAGCTCAGTGTCGTAGAGTCCTGTACCCCACCGTCTCCAGCTGCAGACTTTGTTCACAAGCCCCATTTTCTGCTCTGAACCCAGGAGCCAACTGCAACAGCCCCAAGTACCCCAGAGCTGGGTGCTTAGACAGTGTCTCTCCTTAAGCCTCGAAGCAACAGAGACATTTGTTCCTCTTTGGAGAGGCTCTGCATTCAAATTCAGCTCACTGTCCAAAGCATCACCTGCAACCTGCTATAGATGAAGGCATTCTTGGGGCCAGGCTAGGAAGGAGTCTGTCTTGACAGCCCAGACATGGCCTGGTGGCCTGGGTATATCCTCAGCAGGAGATGTTGAGCCTATAGTGGTGGGGTCCAGGCCTCACACAGTGGGGCTGGGACACCCAGGCTGAGGGTCTGACCCTGGAGTAGCTGCCTGCATCCTTGTGGTTTGGGCAGTGGTCAGGGTCTCAGACCTTCCCAGACCCACGCTGTGCAGGGCAAGGAGATGAAAACCCCATCCCACACCTGACACAGCCGTGGTCAGCCTGGTACTGGAGACAAAGAGCAGGCACCTATGACTTTTAGATCGACCTGGCAAATAGGATTAGGGTCCAGATGGCTAATCCAGCTTCCCGGGGACAGTCCCCACCCGCTGGCCAGGCACGAATGGAGGGGCTGGGAAAGTGAGGGACCCGGGGGCTGTTTTCTAAAGAGCACACTTCGCTTAAGAGGCATGAAAAATGCATGAAGTTCAGAGAGTCACAGAGTGACAGTGTGGAGAAAATTAAAGTGCCTGGCTTGGACAATGCACCCTGTTCCCTCCACTCCAGCCCAGGGCTCCAAGTCAATGGCTTTGACCAGATCAGCTCAGAGTGGGTCTCAGTAGACTCTGCCTGTAAGCAGGGGTGGCTGGGGAGGGGGAGGGTCCCTGTTCCTGCTTCCCATTCCTTCTACTTGGACTTCTGCCCCTGGGGACAGCTGGACCTGGTGGCCCCCAGGCAGGGAGTCTGAGAGCAGCTGGCTGGGTGGGTGGACCCAGGATGGGGACACTGGAGCAAGTTGTGGGGTAGGGAACAGTGGGGATGGCAGAAATTGCTGATTGTGGGCCCCAATATCCACCACCTATCCTCCTTTGTACCCGAGTTCTATTTTAGCTGAGCATATTGCTACTCAGCTAAAACATGACGCTTCCCACTCTGGATTGAAGTTAGATACAGCCATGTGACCAGGTTCTGGTCAATAAGTAAGGGATGTGTCAAGTGGGATGTCCAGGAATGGACTGAAGCTGCCCTTGTTTGGTCTTTCCTCTGACCAGCAACCTGGAAGGCAAATGTGATGGCAGAGCTCTTGCAGCTATGAGATGCAGCTCTTGCAGACTCTGAGATGAAGAGCCACAAGCTCAGAACAATGAGCTGACGGAAACCTGGATCTCTGATGACAAGTGTGGCCCTCCTACCACTCTGGTTTGCCTACTTCTTTTATAAAGGAGAAAAAGTGCACGTTTATCTTGGTTAAGTACCAGCTCTTTGAGCTCTGTTGTTAAATGGTCAGGGCCAGTCAGAACAAGAGTGTGCTCAGGACAGGGAACAAGGAGGAAGCCAGGGGGAGTTTGGCTGGGTCAGAGGGCACCAGGACAGCTGGCGGTCAGGCTGGATGTGATTCACATCCAGCCAGCAGCTGGACCATCTCTGGACAGGGACACTGCAGGCCTTGGGAATGTGAGGAGCAGCTCGGGGCCTGTCACTGTGAGGACTATGTTGGGGACCACATTTAAGGGGGAACAGGGCTGCCAGCTGTCCTCCAGAATCAGTTGTCCTTCTCCCAGTCATCTGCTGGCTGGCCCTGGATAACAGCTCAGCCAGGATGCAGCTCCCAGCATCCCTTGTAGCCAGCATGGCAGAGATAGGCTGACAGTGGTGACATTAGTGGTGCTGGTGACACTGATGACATTGGTGACATTGGTGAGGTGCACTAGGGGCCCTCAAATGCTGTGTCTTGGGCTTACAGGGAAATTGTTCTTTGGATTTTCTTCCTGCAAACTCAAGTCCCACTATGCCTGACCTGGGTGAGTTTGGATACCAGGCTATTTCCTGGGGACAGAGGGACCTGGGTCCCCCACTGTGGTAGGTCTAGAAAGCAAAGTGGCAGTTAGGGGCTGTTTTGTCTTTCTGAGCAGAGTTAGCTGTGTATGTGCGGTGGGGCGGCGGGGAGGGAGGACAAGAACAGTCAGGCTGGAAGGAGGGCCAGGCCTAGTGGTGACCGAAGTGACAGGAAAGAGAAATGGGGGACAAGTCTCAGATTTGAGCTGGGGAAAAGGTGTGCAGCTCCAGGGGGAACAGCATTCCATCCTAGGTGACGCCCAACTCACGTAAGGGATAGCAGCTGGGGAGATTTGGTTGCATGGAGCTCCAACACCTCCTCCATGCTGTATCCTCTCCTCCTGCAGCATAGCAGGCACCAAAGATGGACACTGTGTTCCCTCCCAGCCCAGCACAGGCTGGGTCATGAAGTTCCTGCCCACTCAGTGGGAGCTGGTGGCAGGAGAGCCACTTATATATTTCCATTCCCACACCACACACAGCCCAGTGGGACCATTCCTGGAGCTTCCTGTCAGGAAAATTCTGGATTTTACTTTCCTAGATCTATGATGACTGATTATTCCTTTTTGTCTAGCACTGAGGGGTTCCTGAGATATGGAACTTTTAGCGATTAAAGCTGGGAATGTCCCAGGCAAACCACCTAGACTTGGCTTCATCTGTACAGACTATATGGGCTCACATAGGAGAAGGATGGCATGCTGTTCCATCCCACAGCAAATCCACCCACCCATCCACCCATCCATCATCCTTACACACAATTCATCCATCCATCCATCCATCCACTCACTCATCCATCCATTCACCCACCCACTCACCCATCCACCTGCAGATCCTTCCATCCATCCATCCATCCACCCATCTACCCATCTATCCACCCATCCATCCATTCATCTACCCACCCACACATTCATCCATTCACCCATACATCTATTCATTTTCCACTCATCCATCTACACATTCATCTATCCATCCACCCAACCATCCATCCATCCATCCATCCATCCACCCATCCACCCATCCACCCATCCACCCACCCAATCACCTATCTACCTGCACATCCATCCATCCATCCATCCATCCATCCATCCATCCATCTTCACTCTCGCCAGGGCCTTCCTCAGATCTGCTCTGGATCCTGGGGACAAGGAGATGAGTCACATGTGACATTTGCCACTTGCCTTGGGGCTTGAGCCTGGAGAACACAATTAGAGTTGGCCCACGGGTGGGCTGTCCAAATGGGAAAGCTGACCTTGTTGTTCCACTGCATGGAACCCATTCATGGCTTCCATGGTCCTCAAGATCAAACCCAGGACCCTTGGGTGAGCATCCAAGGCTCTCCCTCCACTCTCACCCTCCACTTCAGCTACATAGAGTAGTCTTGTTTCTCCCCAAAGGGGCCATGCTCTTCCCTACCAGCCTCTAAAGCCACCTCCTTCCTCTGGAAGACTTCTAGGTCTGGTGAAGGCAGAACGTGCTGGCAGCAGCTGGTTATAGAGACAGACTTCTGATCCTGTTTCCCAGAGAGGATGGAGAGGCTCTGGGGAGCTGGCAGCCTGCAGGAGCATCCACTGGGCCTCCACCCACATGTAAGGATAAGAACTCTGCTGTGCCCAAGGATCCCCATAGGCAGTTCCCTTCAGAGGGAGGCCTGGTCTGAGAGGGGGTCAGGCCTGCCTTGTACTGCCCAGCCACACCCTCAGCTCTACCCTCCATGGGCCAGGTGTCAGGATGAGGCCTGGGGAGTGACAGTGCCCTGTATGCCAAGCAGTCTTTAATCATTTTGGAGTGAATTCATAGGGTTTCAGAAGGACCCCTGTGTGGCAGGTGCTATGATTATTATTGTTATTATTTTCTTTTTCCTTCCTTCTTTTCTTTTTCTTTTTGTAGTACTGGGAATTGAACCCAGGGTCTTCACACCGAGCTCCATTCCCAGTTCTTTTTTTTTTCCCCAGTTCATTTTAATTTTTTATTTTGAGATAGAGTCTCCTTAAGTTGCTAAATTGCCCAGGCTAGGATTGAACTTGGCATCCTCCTGCCTCAGCCTCTCCCTATGATTATTATCCCCAGAAGTTGTAGGCTTTGCCAAGATCACACACATAGGAACTTGCTGAGCCCTATGAGCCAACAGGTAACCTGAGCCTCCGGGGGGCCCAGGGTGTCCTGAGTCGGGGCCTTCTGCCCTCTGAGCATCGCAGGTCCCCTTACGATCCAGAGCGGGTAGAGCACCGCCCCTCTTTCCCGCTGAATCCCCCACCCCTCCCCGCCCCAGCCTCAGGGTTGGAGTCCCACCCTGGCCACCGCCGTGTTAAAGCTGCAATGACACCTGGGGTTGGGGGACCTGCCTGGGATCACGGATGTCCGACGCCCCCGCCCTGGACCCCGTCGGAGACCCAGTCGGGAACAGTCTGGGAGGCAACCTGAAACGACGCCAGCGCGCGGAGCTATCGCCGCTGGTCACACCCAGCCCTCCCTCCGTGCCCTTCCTCCCGCGGCCGGCAGGGGGCAGCAACACGCCGCACTGCAGGGCCTCCGTATTCTCAGGCGCAGAGCTCCGCCCCGCTCGCCCCGGGAAGCTGAGGCACAGTGCGGCAGTCGGCGGACGACCTGGAGATGACCGGACCTCAGGCTGGCTTGTGGGGAGGTGGGGGCGGGGGTCAGTGCAGCGGGGGTGGGGGCGGCGCGGAGGCCCTGGCCGCCCCAGCCCTGCGGACTCAAGCCCAGCCTGAGGCCATGGAGCGCTCTGTGGCCCCCAGACTCGGCGCCAGGGTGGGGTACCACCCGCCTCTCAGCCCTGACCAATGTGGCCAGCCGCCCGCGACCCCCGACCGGCTGCCCACGTGCAACCGTCGCTCGGTGTCGCCGCCGGGTGGCAGCATCCGCCCGCCGAGCTCGTGAGGCTCCCGGCTGCTCCCGCCCCCCGACCCTGGGGTACCCCCTTCAGCTCCTGTGGAAGTCGGGCGACTTCCGGGACTCTGGGGCGCAGGGGGCACGGAGATGCTACTGCCATTTCATCTCTTAACGTGCCTCAGTTTCCCTAATCGTATCTCCCACGTCCCTTTCCTCCACGACGCTCCTCCCACCCCCGTCGTGGCTGCAGAGGATTCGAGAGATTAACATGGGTTGGGGCAAGGGCTCCCTGGGACTGTGGGGTGGGGTGGTCTCTTTCGAGCTGGGGTCCCCTCTACAGGGCTGGAAGGTAGAGTCCCGGTTCCCGACCCTTTGCGCCTACTCTGCCACCCAGAAAGCTGTTTCCGCTGGTCCCAGGCGCAAAGTGCTCTCTGCTTACATCCACGCCCGAGCGCCCCCCACAAGGCATCCGGGGTTGGGGACGCGGTGCAGGAGAGATCCCTCCCCTGGATAGATCTGGCCGGTCACTCCACCAACCCCACCATCTAAGGACAAGTGGATTTTGCACAGCAGGGTCCGTGGGTTCCTGGTGCTCATGTGTAGGGGACAAATCCGGCAAGACCGGCCCCGGGATGAGGGGACAGAGGCCCAGCCGACGTCGCGCTCCGTTGCTCAGCCTGGGGACCGAGCTGAGTGGAACAGGAAGCCGTGCAGACCACCAGGGTGGGCGGGGCAGGGGCAGAGAGAGACCTTGGAGCCAGAAGCCTGCGGCCCTCCCCAGTGTCCTGTGCCCTCCTTCACGGTGCTTGGCCAAGGAGGTCACCCGTGCCATCGCCCTGCATGTGGCCAGGCTGGTCTGTCCATCTTCCAAGTCCTCAATTTGGCACCGCTGGCAGCAATGCTGGGTGCCTGGGCGTGTGCGCAAGCGTGTGCGTGTATGTGCGTGTCTGTGTCCCACAGGGTCTGCTGCGGTGGCAGTGCTGGGGGGCCCGAGGGTGTGGCCTGGAGGACCCCGTGTGGATAATTTCGGGGGGGAGGGAACCTGCGCTCGGCTAGGAGATGGGGTGGATGGTCTCTCCGTTCCCTACTAGAAAGGAAAGCCCAGGGGCCACCAGGACCTGCGCGGGTCGTCGCTCGGCCCCCGCCCCGCCCCCACCCCCGCGGGCGCTGGAGCGCAGGTGTCTCCGGGCCGCGCCCTCCCCGTGCCCCCTCCTCCGCCCAGGAGAGCGGTCAGGAGGGAGACGGCGGGCAGAGGGTCGGGGTAGATGCGTCTGTGTCACGGGGGAGGGAGGAGAAAAGGGTGGGGAGCGCGGGGAGCGAGAGAGCGCGCGGCGAGCGAGGAGGCGGGCGGGAGGCGGGTCCTCCTACCTGGGCGCGCTCACTGCTCGCGACTCGCTCGCCGGGCCGAGTCACCTGGGAAGCCCGACAAGTGCGGACACATTGGCCGCCGCGGCGCTCGGCGAGGCGCGCACGGCCCCAGGCGGCTGCGCCCGTGGAGGCAGCTCCCGCCCGCCGTGACTGGCCCCGGCCCGCGCTCATAGGGCCCCGCCGTCGCCCAGCGCGACTCCGAGGTCGCAGTCCCGGGCCCCGGCCCCTCTCCGGGGCACACGCCGCGGCCGCGGCGCCCCGGGCTCACCATGGTGGCTGCGCGCGCCGAGCGCCCGCGCGTCGCCGGCCGCCCGAGCCGCAACGCCGGCTGAGCGCGCTCCGCCCGCAGACCCGACCCCCGCCCGCCCCTGCCAGGCCCGCGCGTCCCCCGGCCGCCGCTGTCTATGGCGCAGCCCCCCGCTCTGGATCATGCACAGAAACTCTCGCAAGTGGATCTTCTACGTGTTTCTCTGCTTTGGCGTCCTCTACGTGAAGCTCGGGTGAGTACCTGGGGCGGCAGCAGCGGGAGAGCTGCCTCCGGGTGCCCTCGGGGACGTGAGGCTGCTATCGGGATCCAGGGCGGCTTGTACGTGGGCCCCGCGCCCGGCCCTGCGGAGAGGCCGTCGGGCCCCTAGGCCTAGGGCTCTAAGGGTGCAGAGCAGGGGCGGGGGGCGCGAGCGTGCCCGGCGCCTACTTTCACCTGTTTGGGCTCCGGGCCCCGGAGCGGGACGCGCCTTCCCTCCCCCAGCTGCTCTGGGCGCCGAGCCCGGGCCGAGCGCTCGCCGCCGCCGAGAGGGCGCGCCAGGCGGGGGGCGGGGGTGCGCACCGGGCGGCGCGCGGGCAGGCCCCGCACCCGCCGCGGCCCCGCGTCTCTATCCATCACCCGGACGTGTTGAAATTACCTTGACAACCCGTCCGGCTGGCTCGGTGTGGGCTGCGGGGCTGGCCCGGCCGCCTCAGGCTCGGTCCGGGAACCGCGCCCCCGCCCGCCCAGGACCCCGGCCCGGCCCCCTCGCGCGGCCCGGCGGGCAGGCGGGCGAGCACCCGGCGGGCCGCGCGCTGCTTGCTGCGGTAGCTGCTCCGAGTCGTATTTCCACATTCCTGAACCCAGCCGAGTCCTTACCTGTTGAGCCGCGATCTCCTTTAGACAGAGTCTGTCTCGGCCTCCTTCGATTGGGGGTGGTGTGACCCAGAGGGAATACGGTGCACCTCGCAGGTGGCGCCCACTGCCCAGGGCCCCTTGCCCCTGTGCTAGCCGCACCCCTCTGCCCCGGCCCGCTGTGCTCCTACTGTGTGCCCAGCGCACCCGCGGGCCCATTGTGAGCAGACCTGCAGGGACCCGGTGAGAGACAGGCTTCCTAGGCAGAGGAATCAGCTCTTCCATCGCCCTTCCATCTCTCCTTGGCTCCGCCATTTTACAAGTGGAGAAACCGAGGCCCGGAGCAAGCAGGGCTCCAACCTGGGGGCCTCCGGGGCAGGGCTGGAAGCCTGGGTGATGGTCTCAGTCCTGCAGGCCTGGGCGAGTGCCTGTCCTGCTCTTGGTGGCTCTGTTCACTGTAGTCCGTGGGCAGGCTGTATCCCTGCGTGATTGTTTATGGAGGTGTGGGGGGCCTGCGTCCAGCCGCCGAGGCTGGGGAGGGCCAGCCACTGTCTTCCAGACACCTGGCGCTCTGGGGTGCCATCCCTGCTGCCCGGCTCCCCAGGGAGGCCTTGAGCAGCTCCTGGCAAACCCTGGTTTAGCGCTTTAGCTCTCCCAGCTCTAAGGATTAGGAAACAGCGCAGGAGGCCAAGTCACTGACCACGAGGATCAGAGGTGGAGCTGGGGCCCGCTCTTCCTAACATCAGGTCCTCAACCAGAGGCCCAGGCCAGCAACCCTCCCCCACCAGGCAGTGGAAAGAGCGCCCCAACTGAAGCAGGAGCTGAGAGTCAGGCAGCCTGGCCTCTAGGGGGTGGGTTGCCAGGCATGGAGGGCTGTGCGGCCTTCCTGAGCCTACTGCACCCTCTGTAAGTGGAATCGAGGCTCTGGCCTCTCTGGACCTCGTGGGTCAGACAGCAGATGAGCCAGACCCCAGTGGAGCCCCAAGGCCGAGGTAGACCCCTCACCCAACTGTGTAAGAGAGGGAGGCACGGCCAGGCTTCTCTCCCTACCCAGGAACCCTGGAAGGGGTCCCTTCCCCCTGGTGAGTGGCTCTGTCCCTAAGGGAAGGGTGGGCAGAGAGGGGACCTACCCACCTGGCTCCTCCCAGAGGCCTGGCCCTGCTTTCTGTGTGTGCTATCTCAGGGGTATCAGGTAGGCAAGAGAGGACAGTGGGGCTCAGATGAGGAGGTTTGGGGGTCTGGATCTGACTTCCCACCCTTCCTGGCCCAACCTGGAGTGGTCCTTGGTAACCCATGCAACCTTCCTTCACCATGGCTGAGCTGGCACTGCCCTTGGGCTGCCTGCTGAGGACTTAGTCCTGGGGCCTTTGCCCTGATAGAGTAGGGTCCTGTCGGGGGTGAGTATCCCCATAGGCACCTAGAAATCCTTTCTTACCTTAATGACCAGGGGACCACTGCCCAACTGGGAGCCTGGGAATGCCTCTGAATGCTGTATTCCGCCATCTCAGAATCCCAGGAGTTGGGATTTTAAGGTCATAAAGGTTCCAGCCCCAATTCAGAGATTGTAGGTATTGGGGGTGTTCTGTGGTCACAGCTCCCTGAGCCTACCTGGTGTGCTGTGTGTTTCTGCATGTTCAGGGAGGGTGTGCAGTCCTCATCCCCACCCACACACTCCTCACCTAGCATCCTTCAGCCATGAAACTCAGAAGAGCGGCTCTGGGGCCTCTCATACCAGAGGGACCGGAACTCGCCCCTCATAGCCCCAGAACAGATGTGCCTTAGAATCTGACAACTGCACAAGAGAGTGGGTGTGCGGAGCCCCAGTTCCTCACCTGGGCCACTGTTTGGATGGAGCAGCCTCCAAGCCCCAGTCCTGGAAGGGGTCAAGGCAGAATAGGGAGCAGCCCTGCTGGAGTCTGGGCCACCAAGTCCCAGGACCAGCCTTGCCTGGGGCCCTTGCAGCCAGGAGGAGCAGAGGAGCTGGGGGACCAGGAGGGATGCAGCCGGAGGAGGAAGAGGAGCCTTTTCTGGAGACACTGGAGGAGTCTCCATGACAGGCCTCCAAGCCAGGAAATGAGCTCGTGGGGACCTCTGGCCACACTGCACAGAGCTCCCCTTTCCTGCTGCCCTGCCTGCTGTGACCCCCCTAGCAGGGTTCACATCCCTCCAGAGGGACACTTTTATACAGCCAGGATTGGCAGGAAACAGGACATCGACCCCAGTCTTGTGCATCTAGGCTTAAAAAAACCTATGGAAAGAGAAAGAATTGTTTAGAAAGTGTGTCTTTCCACTCTACAACTGTCCCAAGAAAATCCTCAAAGTCCAGCCAAAGCTGTGAGGTGAGGAAGCTGGAATTGGGGGCCCCCAGTGTGAGCAGAGGGCACCTGTCCAGCACCCTGTGTCAGCCTCACCTGGGAGGGCTCTGGTAGGCAGGACAGAGGGCTCCGGGACCCTCAAAGGGCCACCCTACTGCAGCCTGTGTTTCCACACCCGGCTCCTCTGCCCCTGTGCACACAGGCAGAGACGGAGCACACGCAGGGGTCTGTGCGCGCGCACGCACGCACACACGCGCGCACACACACACACATGCACACACGCACACACGCACGCACGCGCGCGCACCTGGGGCCATGCTCCCGCAGACACACACAGGTACATGCATGGGCTCCGCGGCACAGGCTGCTGAGCGCAGCCCGGAAGAGGAGCATGCGCCTCCGTGCGGTTACCCCATGGTACCACCCCCAGGGGTGCGCTCCAGAGCCAGCTCCAAGCTCCATGGCTCTCCGAGGGTGGGGGTGAGCGCATCCGGGCCAAGGCAACTTGGGCAAACCCTGGGGGCGGCTCCCAGTCGCGCTCCGCTCTCCGGTCAGCCTCCCCTTTAAAAAAACCCGCCCGCCGAGGAGGCGGATGTAGGGGCAGCCCGTCCAATGGCAGCTGCGCGCCTCGGGAGACTTGGAGACGTGAGCCAGCGCGAACGACAGAGCCGGTTCGCACGGACAGACAGACAGACAGAGGGCCCGACGGCCGCCAAAGCGCGCCCCCCGCCCCGCCCCGGCCCGGCCCTCTCCTCCGGCCCCAGCGTCTGCCGCGCCTCCTGATCCAGCGCGATGCCCGGGCCTGGCGGTGGGGCCCGGGCGATGACTGCCCCCTGGCCCGCGAGCCCAGGCCCCTAGTGACCAGCGCTGCCGCCCTGCACCGGGGAGGGCTACGGGGGCCCCGGCTTCAGCTGGCCTAGGAGCCCTGTGGGAGAGGCCTGCCCAGCCCCCCAGGCGGGTGGCCCACCATGCTCCTGCTGTCGCCGCGCAGTGCGCTCCTCTCCGTCTATTGCCCGCAGATCTTTCTCCTCCTGTCCAGCGGCAGCTATCTGTGAGTGCCGCGGGCGGCGTGCAGGGTGGGCGGGTGGTGACCCCTGGACCTCAGTGCTGGAGCGGTCAGGTAGGGAAGTGGGCATCGAGGCCCCGGGGAGGGACGCTGGGGGTCCCGAGCATAGGAAGGAGGCTGGGGATCTTGGGTTGCTTCAGCCCCGAGGTAGCGCACCTGGGGAACAGCTTCGGCAGGGAATTCAGCTGTGGGGTCAGAGAAAGGGTGGCCCGAGGGCGTCCCACTGCCCGTGTAGACTGCACTGTGCGCCGGAGCGGGAGGGTCGGAGAGATGGCGGCAGAGTGGACAGTCCCTGCGCGTCCCAGCCGAGTTCTGGACCGGAGGGAGACTCTCTCCCTTATCAGCCTACGAGGTGCGCGTGGGAGTGCACACTAGAGAGCTGCACGCACACACCGCTGCCCTATGCTCACACTGCCAGTGCACCCGACGCCCCATCAGTGGCCAGCCTGTGCCCCAGTGTTGCTGCTGCTTCTCGCGCCTGCCGGCTGTGCTGGGCAGCCAGACCTCGCCTCTGGTCGACTCCTCACCTGCGGGCGGGGAGGGTGTGCAGTGTGCGAGAGCGGCGGCGGCGCGCCGAGTGTCAGCGCGCGGGGAAGGAGCTAGCAGAGCTCGGGGGCGCGCGGGCATCGGGCAGGGCAGCGCCCACCAGGCCATGGGAAGCCAGGGCCGGCCCAGTCCGGCCCAGCGAGTCGAGGGGGCGCGTCCGCACAGCGGTGGCTTCGCCCGATTCCTAATAGGACGCATATGCTCTGGCCTCCGATGTAAAAAGTTTGATTTATGGAACCGCCGTTTGGGGGAATTTAAGCTGGATGCTACTGATTAAACCTCAGAGCCAGCGCTCCCTCCCCCTCGCCTCCCCTCCCCCGCCCCCTCCTTTACACGCGGGCCACGTCCGGGGTCGCCTAACGCGGTCAGAGGGGACAGCCGCCGCCTCCCGTTCCCGCGCCACCCCCTGTGCCGCGCGGCCGAGGTCCTAATAAATTGCCGTGCGCCCCTACCCCCTTTTAATAAATACAGAGCCAATTTCTCCTCTAGCTCCTAGGAAATTACTATCCTACCAGTTTTCCTGCTATAAATAGTCGCGCATCTTGAAACAAAAGTTCGCAACCGCAGCCAGATGCTGCGAGGGCCCGCGGTTTCCCGGGCTGTGGGACATAATTACAAGGTCCGGGCAGAGCAAGCGCTCCAGGCCCGGCGGGCAGCCCGGGCTGCGGAGGCATCGCCTGGGGCGGGGTGGGGGATAGCAGGCCGCCACGGGGAGAGCGCAGGCCCCGGTGAGCACTGTCTGATTCTTGGGGACTCAGGCTAAAAGAGTTGCCTGGCCAGAGGGTCCTGCTTCTGGTGTCCCTCCCCCAAAATGGCAAGGGGCCCTTGGTACCCCCGGCTTCCGGTTTTTGAAGTTGGAAAAGCCTCCCCTCTCCAGAGTGCTGGCATCTGGATGCAAGCCTTGCTAGCGATGATCCGGCAGCTTCTCTGCCTGAGGAGTCATTTTTGGAGCTGCTGGCTGAGGTCTGGTGTGCCTGGGGGGAGGTGTCCAGGGGTGGAAGCCAGGAGCCCTTGGTGGAGAGAATCGGGAAGGAGGGGTCGCAGGGTGCTCAGGGGCCAGTGAGAGTGGGGTTGCCCACAGCAGCTGCGGGGCTGACTGGCAGGTGGGAGCCAGGTCAGCCCTTCAGGCCCAAGTTTTCCTTTGGGATGCCCCCTTCCTGGCCTGTGGTGGCCACCATCGGTACCCACACGGGCTCACTCCTGCCTGCATTGCCAGCTCTGTGGGCAGAAATTCTTTTAAGGGAAAAGCTTTCTCAAATGTTCCTGGGCCAGTGCTAGGGTTCAGTGTGTGTCTTGGGGGACAGTCAGGCAGCCTTGGGGATGGTAAGGCAGACCGGGAAGGCAGCAGTTGGTGGAAGGAAGGGCTGACGTCATCCCTCCCCAGGGCTATCAACTCTATGGGGTTCCCAGGAGCCAGAAGTGTTTGGCTTCCTTTGCCCTGATGGGTGGCCAAAGGCTGACCAGTGTGTGTGATGCCCCAGGTGGGCACTGGGCCTGGGTAGTTGGAGCAAAAGCCTGCATAATGGGTGGATGGTCCCTGACCCCCGAGGGGACTTGTGTGGGGCAGCCCATGCCAATAAGCCTCGAGCACTTGGCAAGGTGGTGGGGTTCCATGTGCACCTGCCCTCAGCCCTGCAGGAGCAGCCAGAGGGCGAGCCCGTGAGACTGAGCTTCCTTCTGCTCCAGAGAACTTTCCAGAAGGCATCCCATCACTCTGCTCAGACTGGCTGACAGTTGATGCAGCCCCTTTCATCTGGGCTGCTCTCCCAGCTCCTGTGCCGGCCTGTGGCCCGCACGCAGAGGAGCCAGACCCATGCCTGGGCCTCTGTTGCTGATTGGGTTGGACGGGTGTGCTGGCCTGGAAGGGCCCTAGGCCCCGCAGATGCTGAGGGTGGCCCAGCTGTGCGCAGCAGCCCGGGCCGGCACCCCATCCCCATGCCCGAGGGTCAGATCAGAGCTCCCAGGGTTGGTGGGGGTCAGCAAGGGCCCACAGGGGGCAGGTGGGGCCCAGGCCCCCAGGAGGGCCTATGTTGCTGTGTCAGCTGGCGTGGGGGCCTGGCCCGGGCCCAGAGCCAGGCCCAGACTGGGCCACTGTCCTGGGCAGGTCCCTTCCGGTCTTGGCGTCCTCTCCCAGATGTGGGGGTTGGCTGTGACATCCCCCCCAGGTCTTCCGGTGCAGCCTGTCATGGTGACTGCCTGCTCTGGGGAGTGAGTCATGGGTGACAGGGCGGTTACTCACCGACCACCTGGCTGTAGGGGGTGGGGGCGCCCACCACAGCCTTGCCAAGTGAGCTTCTTTCTGGCTCCTGCTGTGGCTTTGTTGGTGGTGGCTGCAGGCGTGACCCTCTGTGGGTGTGCCGAATCAGGCCCACTCCCAGGCCCTCCTCTCCAAGGCAGGCAGGATGGCCCCCGGCCTGGCTCAGAGCAGGTCACAGCCCGGAGGCTGATGTCTGTCTGTCTCTCTGGACCTCAGTCTCCTCATGGGTCAGGGGGCATGGAGATGCCATCCCCACAGGCTCAGGTCAGGCCCGGTACCCTCTGGTTCACAGGCCCGTGACACTGCTTGTCGTGGGAGGGTGGCCCATGGAGGTTAGGACGCGGAAACTTGGAGACAGCTTAAGCCCCAGCAGCTCTCCTGGCTGGAGGTAGACAAGTAGGACCTCTCTGATCACAGAAAATGCCACAAACCCATTGCCATGTGGCCACACCTGGCCAACCGTGAGAGGGGAGATGGCATCCCCCACAGGAAGCCCAGGGCCCATGGATGGTCAGGTCTGGGTGCTCAACCGGCCTTGCCTCTTACTGCCCGGCTTTGTCAGAACCCAGCTGTCTCCGCTGAAGAGTGAGCTGCATTCGCACCAGCCTCACCATGTGGCCGAGAGAGGTTCTCCACTGACAGCACAGAGGGAGGCCCAGCAACTATATTTGTTTAAGAGGGAGAAACAAACCCCGTGGGGCATCTCTAAGGGCTTTCTGGAGGGAATGTCACCTAGCCGGGGTTCTGAAGGATGAATAGGAGTTGATCAGACTAAATAAAAGAATGAGACTCCCAGATGAGAGAACACAGCTATCAAGCATGTTCACCCAGGGGCTCTCCTCTGGGGAGATCACAGCATTGTACTGAGGGGTAGACAGGATCCTGGGCCAGAGATGGGGCCTTTCCTGAGGTTGCCAGAATCTAGGTCCAGCCTGCCAGCTTGAGGCCCCTGAAGGGAAGTCCTCCAGGGGATGGTGCTGCCTGAAGGGCCTGGTGGTGGGCAGAGGTGGTCCAGTGGCTCTCTGGGAGGATTGGGGCAAGGATGGGTGGTGCTCTGAAAGGAGTTGATGGAGGTGTCACCACCCATTGCATCCGTTCCGCTGTCATACACTCTCCGGGGCTGCCCTGGGACCACCCTGGACACTGGCCTGGCAAGCCCCACTCCCTCTTCCTGTCCGTCTGGCAGCCTCCAGGGCAGGCAGGCCACAGGTGCAGTGTTCTGGGTGCCTCAAGACAACCGAGCTGCTGCCAGGGTTTGGGTCAGTGATGCCATGCTGGGCGTCCCTGAGTATGGTGGTGGGTGATGGCCCAGGTGTAGGGCAGGCAGTGTCCAGAGTGGCCTCTTGGGCCTCTGTTCCTCTCCCATGGATGGCAGGGCTCCAGTGGGCTTCCCGGAGCCTCCGTCCTGCATGGCCCTGGGTCTGGCTCAGATGGGGCTCAGCTCCCTCCCAAGGGGACCGGAGGCGGGTGCCCTCCCTTGTCAGATGAAACCCCGGCCCAGGGCTCCCGCAGCCTGATGAAAGGGTCATTGTGTGGCTCGGGCCGCCCGCTGGCCAAGGACAAAACCTCCGTTTGTCCTCCCTCCTTGGCTTGGGGCTGGGGGCCTCCCTCAGGCTGGCCGGTGGGTGGGGGTGGGTACAGGTGTGCACCTTCGCCCGTTCCCTCCTGTCTCCTACCCAGTTGCCTGGGCCCCTCCCCCAGCTGGCCCCTACCAGGGATGCTGAAGCATGGGCCAGACTGGTAGGCAGGCAGTGAGCTCTCTGGCCCTCGGGACATACAAGCAAATGCAGGAGGCGTGAACTGGGGATGGGCACTACCCAGGCAAAGCGAGTTATCATGGGTCCTCGGGCAGGGCAGCCAGGGGGTGTGGCTGGCCCTTGCTACAGACCCAGACCCTGAAGCCACCTTCAGCCGAGCAAAAGGAGTCCTGGCCACAGACTGGTGGCTGCTGAGGGGCTGGGGATGTCACAAGGGCCAGGCTGAGGCTGAGTGGAGGACATTGGACTCTTCAGTCCAGGTGGGCACTGCAGCTGTAGGTGGCACAGCCGGAAGCCAGGCAGGGGCCCAGATGGTCTGGAAGAGCTGGAGCCAGCATCACTTGCGGGTCCCTCCGGAGCCACAGAGGCCCTTCGACATCTTCCAGGACCAGCTCCCGTGGTGCCCAACTGTCTTGTGCTCTGAAGTCCTGCTCCTGTGCCCATCTGGCCCATGCTTGGGCCCGTGCCCTGAGGAATCAGCGGGGCACGGGGCGATGGCAGTGTGGCTCTGCCTTTCTGCGGCAGGCCTGGGTGCAGCAGCCAGGGTGCCCAGGGTGTGGAGCTGAAGCTTGGGCCCCAAGAGTTCTGCAGGGTGAAACCAATTGCAAAGGCCCCTTGAACAGGACAGTGTGCCCGCAGGACAGTGTGTGTGCCCGCAGGACAGTGTGCCCCCCTGACCGGGACACAGGCCTCACGGGCCCGCTGTGCAATCTGCTTCCTCCCTGGCTGCCCACCATGGCAGGTGGGGGATGAGGGTACAAAGGTCAGAGTGCAGGGTCCATGGAGGTCACAGTGCCTATGCCCAGACTGAAACCTGGGTCTGTCTGGCTCTGGGTGTGGGCAGCCTCTAGCGCATCTTTTGGATGTGATTTCCAGCCTCGAGTTCTCTGACGCCCTCCCAGCGTGCAGCACGCTTTCTGCGGGTGGAGACGCCCACTAATCCAGCTGGTGGAAGTTGCTGTGGACCTGAGCAAGGGCTTTCCCAAGGTCTCCACTGCCTGGTAGTGCAGCTTTCTCGGGATGTCCTGTTGGGGTCCCTTCCTGAGACCGGCTTGAGAGGGGCAGAAAGTAGCCTGGCTGGCTAGCTTGTGAGCCTATCTGGGGAAGCTGGGTCCTCACCGTGGGGGCTTCTTTCCTTCCTCTGGGCCTCAGTGTCTCCATCTGGGCAGTGGGTCCCAATTCTCTCCCAGGGGCCCTAACCTTTCCCCCTGCCACGCCACTCTGAGCTTGTCCTTTGAAACTACAGTGGGAGCCCCGTCCCATCCACAGTGGGGTGGCGCAGGATGCCCCCAAGGAAGGTGACCTGTGACTCCCCAGTGTCCCCTCCTGAGCAGGTAGGAAGTGGGGGCTGGGCTGGGGGCTGGACAACTCCTGGCTCCTGCTCAGGTCTTCCTGGGGTGATGTCACCACTGGCAGGGAACACTGGGAATTTCCAGGTGCTCCCCCCCCACTCCAAGGAGCCACGCTGTCACCCTGCCCTCTCCATCATCCCCACCTCCCTGGGGTCCCCAGTGTCCCATGGGCAGAAGTGCTGGTGTTATGGCCCAGTAGGGCTGGGCTTGCCCTTGATGGCACTGCCTTGAGGATGGAGCAAAAGTCCATGCCCAGCCTCCCAGCCTCCCAGGGTGACCTGGTTCAGCCTCACGCCTGTGACACAGGCCAAGGGATCCTGAGGAGTGTGCAGGGACAGTGCCCAGGGCAAAGAGTGAGGAGTCCAGGGCTGGGCAGAGCAAGGAGAAAGCTCTGGGTGGGGTCAACAGCTCTGACCTGCCACACTTGCAGAGCTCAGTGCCCGGGGATAGAGGGCATAGGGGACTCCAGGGGCACAGACCCTTGAAATGGCCAGGCTGGGCTACTATGGTCAGCACCCGGGGAGGGCTGCTAGCTGGCACTGGACCCTCCCCACTGGCTGCAGCTCCTGGAGGGAGGGATGCCACCCAGGCTGGCACCTTCATCTCCTCCCAGCGTCTTTGAGAGCTGACCATGTGCGGAGTTGGAACTCGTCTGTCCTGACGTCCTCCACCAGGTCCATCCTGCCTCAGAAGCAGTGTTGGAGGACACTGGGGCTGCTGTGCCCTGAGCTGGGCTGGTGAGGTCTGACGGTGAGCCAGCTTGGCCCCTGCTTCCTCTTGCCGTCCTTCCAGGGTGGAGTCCTGTGGGGGATGCAGACCTGGAAATGGGAAAGGCCGTTTGGCCTGTGCCTGCTTTAGGCTCTGATACCAGACCACTGCCAGGCTGCTTGTGATCTTGAACACAGTGCTGCCCCTCTGGGAGTCTCCTCTGTAAAATGAACTCCCAGCGTGGCTGACGAGGGGTAGTGAGTGCCCTTTCCCCGCAGGCATCCAAGGTGAGTCAGCTGGCTGGGGAGCATTCGAGGGAGGGGGCTGCACTCTGGGTGGTGGGAGAAGCAGACAGTGGGGCTGTAGACTTGGGCAAGCACAGATGCTCCCACTGCTCCAGGTGTTCCCAGGGGCCCGAGTGTTTACATTGCTCTAGGGTTCCCACTGGTCCAGGCCTCCCATTGCTCCAGGCTCTCCCACTGCTTTGGTTGTTCCCATGGCCCCAAGTGTTCCCATTGCTCCAGACTCTCCCATTGCTCCGGGTGCTCCCTTGTCCAGGTGCTCCCGTTTCTCCAGGCTCTCCCATTGCTCCGGGTACTATGTAGCCCAAGGCCACCCTCTCTGGGTGCCAACCCTGTCTCTCCCTGGCAAGATGGAGATCACTCAGGACTGGGGCTACTCTCTGCAGAGGCCCCTGTGCCACATCCAGAGTGACCAGGAAGCCAGCAAGTGCCTAGGCTTCCAACCTGGCCCTGGGCCTGTGAGCCCTGCCAGCTCTTCCTACCTGTTCTGCAAGCAGCACGTCCCTCTGTCCCCAGGGTTCAGGTTGGCATCCTGGCCACCTGGGCCTGCAGGGGGCCCCTGCATCCCAGGATCTGGCACATTGAGGCCAAGCCTGGGATGAGGGTTATCTTCCCTGCTGGGCTTTGGCCAGCTGTGTGACCATGGTGTTTGGCATCTCTGAGGTCACTGTCCCCATCTGTACCACAGGAAACAACGGGAACAGTCAGGGCAAGGCCTGGACATGGGTACCACTGCCACAGAAGCCCAGCATGCGTTGTGGGCAAGAAGGCAGAAGGGAGGAGAGGCTCTGGTAGACTTCCTGCAGGAGGAGTGCCAAGCTGGACCTGCAGTCCTGCCTAGGTGCTGGACGGGCAAGTGCCCTCCAGGGAGGGTGGAGATCTAGTCCACTGGGCCAGAACTCGGTGTGCCACGATGGTCCCTGTGTGCTATCAGCGGACTGGATGGTTCTGAGGTTTGGGGGTCACCAGAATGGGGTGAGCCGCAGCCCAGCCTCGGGCCCTGCTTGCTGCCTGCTTTCTCCCCAGGGTGAGGTCTTGGGTGCCAGGCCAGGAATGCCGGCTATGCGGGGGAGGGCGGGAGGGCAGGCGTTCTGCTCTCCTCCTGGGAACACTTTGGGCTGCGGGATGCACAGGACAGCGGCCTGAAAACAGCATGGCAGGTGGGCCACATGGCGAAGAGTCGCTGGGGGAAACTCTGCCCGTGCTGGGATGCTCTGCCCACTGGACAGCTGGGCAAGCCAAGCCCAGGGAGGTCAGTGAGAGTCCGTGCTGATCAGAGCTAACACCTAGGGCCCCACAGCCCTCTGCAGGGGCCGCCTCAGGTACGGAATGCCGCCTCAGCCCTCGCTGTGTAGGTGGGAAACAGAGGCCAGGGTGGAGTAGGGAGGGATAATTCCCAAGCTGGGTGCTGGGGTGTCAGCCCTCACTAGGCCCCTTTGGGAGTTCCTACTCAGACCCCTGAGCAGCTGCCATGGGCACCCAGGGGCAGCAGGAGCAGAGGGAACCCTTTGGTCTGTGCCTCTTCTATGAGTGCATGTGCTGTATGCAGCTCTGTCCATAGACTTGAGCTGTAGGGACCATGCCAGGCCCCCTTTGCTCCTGGGGTGTACCCTTGGTGGCCTCCTCCGGCCAGAGCAGTAATTAATGGGGGCAGCCAGCATGGGACATTTGAGGGCAACTGGCAGCCTGCAGTGGTTGATGCAGGGGGTCTGTCCCCATTTGACAGGCAAGTACACTGAGGCCCAAGACCCTGGTGTCCCCAGAGCCAGACAGGAGCCCCCCCCCCCAGCCGGTTGGTGGCTGGAAACACTCCTGCCCACCCTGCCCACCTGAGGGAATGGCCACTGGATGGCCCAGTGGATGTTCGACCCAGAGCCACCTTCTCAGGTATTTTCGGAGTTACTTCCTGGGTGAGGGGACCCAGGCCTGCCTCCCTGGCTGATCATAGACATTTAAAGCATTCTTCAAATATTTTGCCAGAGGATACCCGAGAAGGAAGAATTACCGAGTGCCCTGGGCCGGGAGCATGGGCCAGAGGTGCTAGGGCAGTGGACAGCCAGCAGGGGCCAGGGCAGGGCCCAGGGGAAGCTTGGCCAGGCTGTCCCCTCCCGGGTAGCACTGTGTGCCCCTGGCTGGGGAGAGGCTGCCAGGTCCAAGCCATTAAGGGTGTGGGCGATGTTGGGGTTCCCTGCCCTGGGGAGTCCACAGCTGGTAAGCAGGGCTGACTGTGCCCCAGTGGCCTTTGGATGGGACGGGGGGGCCACACAGAGTCCTGGCACCCCAAGAGCTGGGTGGTGGGTGGCCTTTGAGGAGGGGTCTCTGCAGTGAAGAGGTCAGCCTGGGGACAGGGCGGAGGTGGAGTCCCGGGGCTGTGGGTCATGGGAGATGATGAGGGGGCACTCATGGCCTTGACACCCATGGCAGTGACAAAGGCTGTGCTGGGGGCTCAGGCAGGACTGGGGCTGCTGGCTGCCTCCTGGAGACAGGGATAGGGCAGGGATAGGGCAGGGATGGACAGCCTGGGGGTAGGCGGCCTGAGGGGGCTGGTGATCTTCCCAAGGGGGGCAGCGCTTGTCCCCAGGGGCCCCTTCTGGCTCTGGGGCTCAGTCCAGAGAGGGGAGAATCTGGGATAGGGGGAGATGGGCGTGCAGGGAGGGGAAGGGGAAGTAAACAATGCATACGTGCACCCCATTACCTTGGCCCCAGGCACCTTTTGGCCACCCCAAGGAAACTAGGGCAGCATCTAGGTTGAGGGGCTTGGGGCTGGGATGGGCAGGTGAGGGTGTCCCAGCTTCTCCCATCGCTGCCATGACAGAAGCACAAGTGGCCCAGAAGCCTGGCTTTGGGCACCAGGTTGCCCACCAGGCCGCCTCTGGGTGGGGTTGGAACCATGAGTTCTGGCGCTGGTGAGCAGGGTGGGGCCTGATCTGCCTCTTCCTAGCTGTGAGGCCTCAGGCTCGACTCTTAACCTCCTCCCTGTGCCTCAGTTTCTGGCTCTGTAAAGTGGGAGTGAGACCGGCCTACTGTGTCACGGAGCTATTGGCAGGGGCATGTGTGGGAGGCACACAGCATCGGGTAGCACCTGCTGAGGACGATCATACATGTGGCCACCTTTGACCTTCTGGGCCTGAGCCTGGGGACCGGTCGGAACCCAGCTGGTCCAACTGCGTCTCCTTGCCACCACCAAAGCAACACTCATAACGCTTGGTCCTGTGCCCAGTGCTGACAGGTCCATCCCTGACCCAGTGGTCTCAGGCCAGTGGCTCCATACCCAAGAGAAACAAATGCTTACAACACCACAGTCCATGCATGTCTATACCAGGTGCGCACCAGGAGGACCCCCAGGGCTGCACCCTCCTCTAGGGCAGCACCCTAATCCCTGAGAGGCCCAGCCCGGGCTCCTGGAGGGTGTCATCCTCCAACCTCAGAGAAATTGCCAGGGTTGAGCTCTCGCCTTATAGGCCAGGAGCGGGTCTAGAGGGGTCTGTCTTCTCCTGGTCCTGCAGGGGGGGACCCCATCCCAGAGTCTCCCTGATAGGCAGGAGTCTAAACTTCCTGGTGCTCTGTAGGGAGGGGGTGTTTGGTGGTTCGAGGGACACAGCACCTCCTGTGTGCTTGCTTGGGCCCTGGTCCCCTCTGAACTCTTGTGTCAAAGCTCAGGAACCAAGTGCAGTAACAATACCAGCAAGCATTATCAGTATGCCCCGGAACGGGAAGCAGAGGCCCATGAGGGTCAGCCACTTGTCCGTAACCCAGGCAGGAGCAGGGGTGGAGCCCAGCCTCCTGCCGCCTGTCAGCACTTTGTCACTGGCCCTGCCCTGTGACACACCTCATCCCTGACCTTTGGAGGCAGCCGGGGAGGGGTTGTGGGGGATGTGAAGGGGTGGGGAGTGCCTTTACTGGCGCAGGGAGCCAGCCTCTCCTGTGGGTCCCCAGGGGGAAGCCTTTGGGACAGCTCTGTGAGGGGTGGGCTCCCTGGGGGCCCCTGGAGAAGGAGGCCCCAAACAGGCCCTGGCTCTCGGATGGACGGACAGCAGGGCCTCCCTCTTATTCACCCCACCCTGTGTGCTGCACCCCAGCCGGTCACTGCCAGGTGAATGAGTGAATGAGTAAATGAATAAATGATGGAAGCCCTCTCTGAGATGGAGGTCGTGCCTCCTGCCCTTTGTCAACAGGGCGGAACCCCTCCTCGGACCTCTTTTTGGGGCCCTGGCCTAGGCCAGGGTGAGGAAAGGGTCCAGACTCGAACTGTGGCGTCTTGCCTGTGTCTCGAGGCCCCTGCACAGCACAGGGGACAAGCCTGGAGCAGAATTTTCCACGGAAAGAGTCAGCAACAAACGCCCCCGCCCAGCTTCTCCAGGCTCACAGGGACTCAGCCTCGCTGGTCTCCCTGCCAGGGCCCTGCTGAGGTGCCCAGGGCATGCCCTCCCTCTCCATGCCACTGCTGCTGGAATGCAGTGTGCGTCACCCTGTGTCCTCCGGAGGGTCTAAGTGTGGGAGGGGCAGCATGGACAGGTGTGGGGCAGCTAGGACACCACCAGCAATGAATGAATGAGTGAAAGAACCGCCTCAAGGATTTTGTTTCGAGCTCATCCTGAGAAGAAAGAGTGGATCGATCGTGCACACCTGTAATCCCAGCACTCTCGGAAGCTGAGGCAGGAGGATCACAAGTTTCAGTCCAGCCTGGGCAGTTTTGTGAGACCCTGTCTCAAAATTTAAACATGTAAAAAAAGAAAGTCTCCAAGTTCGATCCCTGGTACCAAAAAAAAAAAAAATGAGTCTAAAAGAGAAAGTCTGTGGATGTAGTTCAGCTCAAAGGCCTTGGGTTTAATTCCAAGTACCTCAAAAACAAAACAAGTGGGGCTAGCCCCTGCGCGGGGCTCCCCGTCCTCAGCAGGAGCTCAGAGCAGCCCCTCTGCTCTGCGCACCTGCCTGCACACCTGTGACCCAGAACTCGCAGGGTTAGGGAGCAGTGAGAGCCTATGTGGCCTCAGAGACCGAGCGTTTCTGTGAGGAGTGGAAAAACCCAATGCAAAGGGAGACAGCTTGGAACAATTTTCGCCTCCCCGGGTGTATCTGATTGTGTGCCGGTCTCTCCTTCCCTTTAACCCTTGTGCCGGCTCCTGGGGTGGCTGGTGCTAGGTCCTCTGCCCTGCAGCCCCAGGACTCATGTCCCACTCCACATCGGGGTACAGTCCTGTGTGCTGTGATAATTTTTAAGAACTGGTTAAATGGCCATAGTATAGAACCCACCATCTTCCCACTCCACGGTGCCCAGTGCAGCTCCTTCCTTCACCAGGTTGTGCAGCTACCTCCTCTGTCAGTTCTGGAACATTTTCATCATCCTGGTTGGAAACTGCACACCCACCACCCCTGCCTCCCCCCAGCTATGGCAACCACCGTTCTGTTCTCAGTCTCCCTGGATTTGCCTATTCATAGAAATAGAACAAGACAGTGGATGGCTTCTTTCACTCAGTATAATGTTTTTGAGTTTTCCACACACAGCAACGTGATTTTGTACTGTGTTCCTTTTCGTGGCCAAGTAACATTCCACTATGTGGATATACCATATGTTGTCTGCTTCTCTCTCCGTGGACGTTAGGGTTATTTGTACCCCTTGGCTGATGTGAGTTGTGCTGCTAGGAACCCTTGTGTACACATTGTTCCTGAGTCTTCACTTCCTTTGGATCTCTGTGGAGAAGAATTGCTGGGTAGCTCTGTTGAGTGCTTTGTAAACTGTTGTCTACAGCAGCCACAGGGTGGCTGCCCAACCTGCAGCACAAAAGGACCCTGTTTCTCCATGTCCTCACTGACACATGACTTTCCCGCTTTCTTGTTTTCAAATATTCCAGTCCCAGTGGCTGTTTTGTCCACGGGACTGAAGATTGAACCCAGGGCCTTCACATTGAGCTCCATCCCTAACTCTTTCTTTATTCTGAGACAAGGTCTCCATAAGTTGCTAAGGTACCCAGATTGAGCTCTAGCTTGCGATCCTCCTGCTTCAGCCTCCCAGAGTGCTGGGGGAACAGGTGTCTGCCACCATGCGGGTTGGTATGGCTTTAATTTGCTTTCCCCAGTCAAGCGTGAGGCTCTCTGCATGACTTCCTGGCCATTCGTGTGTCTTCCCCAGGGAAATGTGTCTCCAGGCCCCTCTCAGCTGAGGCGTTTGGTTGTGTGTGGCTTAGCCCTGGTCTGTCCCTGTGCCCATCCTCCCTCAGTCTGGTTCACGTCCCCAAAGGCCAGGAGAGCTCCTCTCTCCATAGGAAGTGAGGGTTCTGCAGCCCAGACCTGCTGGCTGGGGAATTTGGCAACCAGGAGCTTCCTTTAGGTCCAAATCAAAGCCACTCCAGCCCGAGGTGGTGGCCGGTGCCCAACCAGTTCCCATCCAGCTCATTTCGCCTGCTTGGTTTCTGAGCATCTACAATTACTTTGGGCTGAATTCTCCAGATTCCAGCCCGCTCCCAGCCCCACCCGTCCGATGCCCTTCCTCAACGCCAACCTGGGGTGTGGCCACCCATTGTGCCTGGGAGAGACCCGGGGGGTCTCAGCCAGCTTAGTGGGTGGAGCGGGCAGGCCAGGGATCTAGTGTCCTGGCTGTGGCACGTGCTGGGGACTCAGGCCACGCTGAGACTGTGCAGCTGCTCGGGGTGCTCAGCATCCTGGAAAAACACTGCCTGGTTTCTCTCAGGCAGGAGGGGGCCCTGGTCTGGGTAGCAGCTTTGGGGGCCCTGCTGATCCCCTGTCCAAGCAGCTCCGGTCTGTTGCTTAGAAGCCCGATGCTGTTTTGCATCCAGCCCTTCCCTGCTCCTATCTTGATGTTTCTTCTCCGGGTGCTGAAACTGAACAATTGGTGCAGCACTGTGGAAAGCTGCTGGCGTCTGTCTCTAGAAGGATAAAGAACGACCATATGGTCCGACAGTTCCACTCCCAGCTGTGTGCCGCCGAAAGGTCTCAACCGGGACTCGACTTGGGTGGAAACTTGCACCCCTGGTGCAATCCACAGCCACGAGGAGCCAGCCAGGTGTGTGTGAGATGAACAGATAAATGAGACGCAGCCCACAGTGTGATGGAATAGTACTCGGCCTTAAAGAGGATGGAAGTGCGGCTGCAGGCTCTGAGGTGGATACACTTTGAAAACATTCCACTGCGTGAAAAGAGCCAGACACAAAAGACCACGTATTGTGAGATCCCATCCACACAGAGTGTCCAGGACAGGCTAATCCGTGGGAAAGCAGTGAAGATTAGTAGTTAGTTGCCAGGGGCTGGGGTGGGGAGTGGGGGGGAGTGCCTGCTAATGGGTACAGAGTTTCCTTTTGGGGTGATGAAAATATCTTGGAACTTGATAGAAGCGGTGGTTGCACAACACCGTGCATATACTAAATGCTGCAGAACCGTATACTTTAAAACTGGTTAATTTTATGTTATGTGAATTTCACCTCATTAGAAAAACAAACAAACAATCGGGTCCATAGTAGCTCTGGTTTGGGGCGAGCTTGGCAAGTGTCTTCCTGCCTGGGAGTTGCTGGATTTATTACAAAGGTGCCCTTGGGGGACAGCTGGGAGGACTTGCTCTTGCAAGGTGGCACCTGCCATGCCTGGCACACAGTAGGTGTGCACTTGGCATCAGCTCTGCTTCCTCCTGTGGGTACCAGGCATCCAGAGGCCGGAAGGCAAAGTCAGCAGCCCGTCCTTTAGGCGGCCTGCCTTTTTCCTGGGGTTGTCTGTGCCCAACTGCTGCTGGACACAGATGTGTCAGACGCCTGTTTCTTGGATGTGGAAACTGAGGCTGAGAGCCTTCCTGAGCTCACGCAAGAGCTAAGGCTGGAGTTAGCGCCAGGATGGGGGCTTGGCTGCCAACCTGTCTGCCTGCTTGGGAGTCCGCCCTGCCAGCTGCCGCCTGCCTGCCCAGCTCATTCCTGTCTCCTCTTCCTGCCTCTGCAGAGCACTGTCGTCCGTGGTGGCCCTGGGAGCCAACATCATATGCAACAAGATTCCTGGCTTGGCCCCGCGGCAGCGTGCCATCTGCCAGAGCCGGCCCGATGCCATCATCGTGATTGGGGAGGGGGCACAGATGGGCATCAATGAGTGCCAGTACCAGTTCCGCTTTGGCCGCTGGAACTGCTCCGCCCTCGGCGAGAAGACCGTCTTTGGACAAGAGCTCCGTGTAGGTAAGGGTACCTCCGAGCTCTCAGGCTGGCTGGGAGTAGAGAGCAGGGGCCAGGTGCCCAGTGTCCCCTAGGCCAGGCCAGACCCAGCTGCCATGCTTGCTGTCCTGCACACGGCTCCCAGTGACCGATTTCCTTGCCACTGGTCCTGTCCAGGCCTGGCCATGGGGGCCCCTGGACACCACCCTGTGCAGGAAGGAGGCCCCCAGCGAGTAGCCACGCATGTGCAGAGGGTGCTGCCTCTGGGCCGTGGGGCGGGGGACCCTGATGGGTACAGGAACCTGGTGGTGAGGGGGTGGGGCGGGGGTGGAGCGTGTCCCAGGTGCCCAGAAGCCGCCTAGACCCAGGGTTGCTGCTTGGCTCCACCCCACTTCTGACCCCGCCGGAGGGATGGGGTGGCACGTACTGCGTGGTGTCACTGCAGGCTTGATGAGGACTGGAACTGACTCTAGGAGGGATTTGAGCAAAGGGAACTCGTGAGCCTGGGGACATGATGACGATGGCTGGAGAGGGGTGGGCAGCACTCACCAGGATGTGCCAAGTGAGGGTCGCACAGTCTGTGCTGATGGCCCGGTCCTGGGGATCACACAGCCTCCCCCGGTTCTCACGTCCTGGGGACAGGCTTCACCACACCCATTTTATAGACAAGGAAACTGAGGCCCAGGAAGGGTCCTGAGAGCAGCCAGAGTAGGTTAGAGGAAAAACGTGACTTCTGGATACTGACCTGGGTTGAATTTAGCTGTGTGACCTTTTAGCATGTCCCCAGCGCCACTCTGGGCCTCAGTTTCTCATCTGTGACAGGAGCTCTGAGCTAGCAGGTCCTTGTCTGTGTTCCCATGGCCTCTCCCTGTGCCTGCGTGTGCCAGGTGCTCAGTAAACTGCTGCAGGAGGCATGAGGGAGGAGCAGCACTTTGCCTGCCCAGCAGGCTGTTGGGAGGGTCAGATGGGGGTGCTCAGTGCCAGGCTTGCAGGTGCCCAGCCTGCGGGCACAACACGACCTTCTGATCCCAGGAGCCCGGGCCACCGAGCAGGACCACAGCTGCCGGGACTCAGGCCAACGCCAGGCTCTGCAGGGCTGGGAACGCAGGCGTGGGGCTGGGGTGGTACCAGGGAAAGCCCCTGAGGGCCCCTTTGCGGTGAGCAGCTGTGGGTGGCACCTGGCACGGCCAGGAGGGCAGGCCCGCCCCCTCCCCCAGGCTGTGCCACCCAAGTGCAGCTCCATCCCTCCAGGTGCCGGCTGGTGCCCACCTTCATGCCCAGCCTCTCCTGTTCCCCACTCCCACCCGGGGAAACTGAGGCCAAGGGGGAGTCTCCAGGCCACTGGCTACCACACAATGGGGAGCTGTGTGGATCTGGGTGTCTGCCACCCCTTCTGGTCTTCCTCACTCTGTGGCAGCCACCCTGGGCATGGGCAGAGGCCCCAGTGCCCCAGAGAATGCCTGGCTCCTCTAGGCTGTCCCTCCCGGGTAACACGGCTGCCTGCCCTGCAGTGAGCACACATGGTGTCCCAGATCATCGTGCTGAGCTGAGCATCACGCCTGGTCCCTCCTGGGAGGAAGCCTGGGGTCCCTGGAGGCACTGATGGGAGGAAGTAAAAGGCAGCCCTTGTCTCGGGGGGCTGCTCTACTGCCCCTAAACCCCTGAGTGCCTCAGTCTTTGTCCTGCCTCTGCTGTACCCGCCCCCCCCCCATCTCCCTGGCTGCTCCGCACCTGGCCCTGCTGGGGGTCCTCCCGCCTGGCACCCAGCCCCTCTCCCCTCTCGCCCACTGCTCTAGGTCCTACCAACCCTGGGAGCTCCTGGCTCTATAGCTCAGCATCTGCTGCTTACATCCACCATGCCAAGGTCATTGCCCTGCTGCAACACCTGGTGTCATTGCCACTGCCCACCCTGCTCATGGCACTGCTGGCCCTGCTTCTCTGGCCCTTTCCTGCCAGCCCACCAGCCTGTTACTGGGTTAAGCAGAAGCCATGCCATGTCACCTCCTTGCTCCAGAACCTGCAGTAGCTCCCTATTTCTTGGGACAAAGTTAATTCCTTAGCCCGGAACCTCAGTAGCCCCTCCCATAACTGACCCCTTCTGTCCCCTCCGTTCCCCAACCTGTTGAGCCATGACTTTTCACCCCATCCTGAGGCTTCGTCCTCCCCCACCATCCTCAGGGGTCTGGCCCCACAGCCTGCACCAGGCAGACTTTCTGACACCCCAGGCGGGTCTTGCCGTCCCTCGAGGAGGACACAGCTGCTGGCGGACACGGGCAGCACGTGACCCGCGCCATGAGGTGGCCCATGTCAGAGGTGTGCTGGTTGCTGCTCACAGTCAGGAGCCTGGCCACAAGGTGGCGGGGCGCTGGGGCACACGTGGGAATGGCCGCTCAAGCGGTGCCCATTAATGATTGTCCCCAAGAGTGGGACAGTCCCTGCAGGCCTTGCCTGTGACCTTGGGCCAGCCCTAAATCTTGAGTGCTGAAGGGAACCTCTTAACTGGCAATCAACCCCCGTGCAGAATTCTGCTCCCTTTCCCAAAGCCTGGTGCAGTGGTTTGTACACCTCCAGGGATGGGGTGCTCACTACTCCCAGAAGCTAGATGAAGACCCTGTGCTAGCCTCGCCCTGAGACCCATGGGTGCTGCCTATTCTGGGCTCCCTGAGCTGACTTGATCCCCTTGTGCCTAGCAGCTTCCCCCTGGGACCCACAAGCCCAGGCCAGGCCATAGCTGTGTTCGGCACAGCCCCACCTGGCTGCCAGGGAAGGCGGAGCCCTGCCTGTCATGTGCCGGCCTTAGACATGACCAGGCATAGGGGCCACCCTAATCCCCGCTCATGTGAGCGGCCTGGGGCCACGGAGTAGCCGCTATCGCTGCTGCTGTCTGCACTGCAGTCGCTTTGTGGGTGAGGTCTGCACGGGCCTCGTTTCCTGGGTGGCCTTGGGAGCCCTGAGTCCAGTACCACCTCAGTGGGGCTCAGCTGTGGCTTTGGTGTGAGGCACACAGTCCCGGGGGAGGCTCAGGTGACCGGGGTGTCAAGGATGCGGGCCTCAGTAACAGAGGTCTCCTGTGTGCAGCCGGAGTGTGCTGCAGTGTGAGACCCACGATAGGCTTTAAAAGCAAACAAAATCTCCTTGAAGGATCTTCATCTTGATTGCTTATTCGAGGGAGGATATCTTGATCGATTGGCTAAATGAAATGTCCACTTTAAGTCCCCCTGGTCATTTCCTCTTTTGCTAACATGACCCCTAGAAAATCTCAGATGACACCTGTGACTTGACACCAGATGATGCTGCTCTCAGAGGACACAGGAGCAGCCCCAGTCACCTGATCAGGCCGTGGGGAAGTTTGATCTAGGACCTGACATCTTGTCCCGGGACACTGTCCTGAGTAAGGGGCGGGGCAGGCCAAGGGCACAGGCTGCCTGCCAGCTGCTTCCTGAGGACAGTGCAGGTTGGGAGGGCAGTGCTGTCAGCCCTGCTACTGTTTAGCCTGCATGCATTGAGCACCAGCTGCATGCAGGGACAGGGCTGTACCCAGGACGCCCTGGGTGAATGGATGGTGGCTGGGGATGGGGCCTCAAGGTGGCCCTGCCCCCAGACCTTTGGGCCATACCCCAGTCAGGGGGTTCCGTCCCCAGCCTGCAGGCCCCAGATCTCATTGTCCATCTTCCCCTGTGGACCCCATGTTCCCCCTCATCTGAGCCCAGACATCCTAGGCTCAGGATCCAGGCAGCAGGACCCGGGACAGTTGAGAGCTTGAAGGTCAGAGTCAAACTCCCTGCAGATAAAGGCGCCAAGCCCACCCAGGGTCCTGAGGTGGTGTAGGACAGGTGGGGAAGAGGACCTTCCTGGGGTGTTGCTGAAGCCTGCAGCACAGCAGCCCTGAACAGCATGCCTCTGCCCCTAGACCCTCAGGCCCTCAAAGGCCACCAGAAGTAGAGTGGGGGGGGGTTGGGAGGGGAGAGCACACCTGGGCCAGTCCCCAGCTCCCACTATGTGACCTTGGGCATAGCCCTGTGACTTGGGGACCTTGGGGTCCTCACCTGTGCAGGAGAGGCTGAGGCTGGACTCCTAGGACTTCATCTGTCTTCAGAAGGAGGAGGTGGTTCCACTCAGTCAGCACAGAGTGTTCTTGGGTAGGAGGCCAGGGCTTAGCATGCTGGGCCACCAGGGCAGCAGAAAACCCACAGGGCCCCCCAGAGGGGCAAGGCCCAGCTGGCCTCAAACATCTCCTGGCCTGACTCTGGCTGTTGTTTTAGGATGAGATAACTCTAGCCATCTCCAGAGTCCTCACTGTGGCCCAGGGCTGCTGACAAGTGTCACTGGCTTCGGGTGATGTTTGTTTGCATATTGTAAACCAAGACAAAGCTCTTGAGGAGCCTGAGCTTGGGGCCACACTGAGCTGGAGAGGCCAGCACTCAGCCCCAGAGCCCAGCTTAGCCCCTGCCCAGTGGGGGTCCAGGCCTGGAGCTCCAGCGACCGATAGGGAAGAACAGGCTCTTGCATTACCACAGACGGATGGGGGTGATTTTCTCACCAGCCCTGGGCGGGAGGGGCCCGGGGCAGCCCCAAGATGAGACAGGGGAATGAGATGTGGCTCTGCTCTGGCCCTGCCTCACCCTGCCTGCTCACCTGGCCCAGGACCCACAGGGGGCAGCATGCATGTGAGGCAGCCTGGGTCGGAACAAAGGCCTGGGGTATGCGGGCGCCTGCGTGTTTGGACCTGGTGCAGCTTCGGCAGGCCTGTGTTTATGACGACGATGGGAAGACCTTAGTGTGGAGACTCTGACTCAGCTCAGGGCCAGACGGGGCGGGCGGGGCTGGGAGACAGGGACAGAAAGAGACAGGACAGAGAGACGGGTGGAGAGACTCAGGACAACACACATCCACATGCACACGCATTCACATATACATGTGCACATTTACAGACACAGATGCATGCATACACAGACACATGGATACGTGCGTGCACACTTACACAGACACGTGTACACGTGTGCACACATATATAGACACGCACCCTTTCACATGTGCACACATGCTATGCATGTAGACATACAAATGCACACTTATGCACACATCTAGATACACACCCACATGTACATGCTTCCCCGCTCACCCACTAGGCCTAGGGCGAGGCCTGGACTGAGGACAGGAACAGAGCAATCGTCAGTTCACTCATGTAGGCTGTGCCAGGCCAAGGGCTGTGGCCTCTGTTGACTGGGGTAGGAGCAAGCGTGGGTGCCAGGTGGACCTTGACAGGACCCCGTAGCTGAGCTGGGCTTGCAGAGAGCTCCAGGCTCTGACTCAGCTGCATACACAGGGCCATGAGCCAACCACCTATGGCCCCTTTCTTATGAGGAGCCATGCCTGGGCCCCAGGCTTCTCTTCCCAGCCCTGGTGCCTGCTCTGGGCCAAGGCCCGTGACACCTGGACACAGGCTGGCACCAATGAGGTGACAGCAGGGTGTGGTCCAGGGACGTCCCTATGAGGATCCTGGGGACCTGGGGGGCTGGGGTGGAGGTCAGGGCTTGGATGGCCAGGACTCAGGCTTGATGGTGACTCTGGGCCTGGCCACCCTGTGTTGGTTCCAGCTCAGCCCCAGCTGCCTCTTGCTGCGGGTGGATTTTAAAGGGAAGCTAGGTACCTCCCCTGTGACCTGGGAAACTGAGGCGCAGATGTGGCATGCTGGGCCAGGGCCCTGCAGCTTGAGTTGTGTTCTGTCTAGGGTTGGCATGAGTGTGGGGCTGTTTCCCTGGTGCCAGCTTCGAGTGCTGCTGCTCTTGCCCACCTTGGTGTCCCAGGCACCCCAAACTGTCAGCAGCCAAGGTCGCCCTCAGTTTCCCCAAATATGGCCCTCGGCACCCTCCTCTGGGTGACAGCCACACCAGCCGCCCCAGCCCGCAGGGGGAGCCCCACACCCACCTGCCTGCTGGCCTGGGGCTGCACCCCCGGGCTGCATCTTGTCTTTCCACCTGGCAGGACCCTTGTAGCGGCCTCTCCATGGGACCCTTAAACTTAAATTGGGGCAGCACTGCAGCCTGTCAGTCCTGGCTGCTGGGGGCTGGGGCTGGGCTCCGGGGGTGCCGGGAACACACAGGACCGGGCAGGGGAAGGATGAGAGGACTCAGAGGGCAGGCATTCCCTGTCTGGAAGGTGGGCAGTGGGCTGGGGGTGGATGCTGGGGGCCCAGGTCACCTGGTGTGACCCCAGGCCACTCATCTGCCTCTGCCAGGACTGGGTCCTAGTTGCCAGGTGGGGACCTGCATCATACTGATGTGGCCAGCATGAGGGCAGAGCAGGGCCTAAAACCATCGGATGCCCCCTAACAGTGCTTAGGCCACGCAGTCCCACACTGTCCTCCACTCGACGGCTCTAGTACATCCAGGAGTTGCTCAGGCCCCACCACGGTCTGATTGACTTACTGAGTGCAGTGCTAGAGACTGAGCATAGAGCCATTGCACTCAACTACATTCCAGGGCCTTTTCTTTTTCACACAGGGCCCTGCTAAGTTTCTTAGTTGCCCAGGCTTGGCTCTAACTTGAAATCCGCCTGCCTCAAAGTCCCACAGTGGGAGACATCTACAATCAATTTTAGAATATTTTCATCACCCCCTCCTCAAAAAACAAAAACCCACCAACCCATACCTAGCCAGGTGCAGTGGTGCACTCCTGTAATCCCCGCACTTCGGGAGGCTGAGTCAAGAGGGTAGCAAGTTGTCGCCCAGCCTGGGCCACTTATTGATATAGCAAGAGAGACCCTGCCTCAAAAATAAAAAAATGTAAGAAAGGGCTGGGGATGTAGCTCATTTCGAAGGCCCTGGGTTTGGTCACAAGTACCACAGAAAGGGAGAGAGAGAGGGAGGGAACGAAGGAAGAAGAAAGGAAGGAAGAAAGGAAGTTAGTTATGAGCTGTCGTGCTAGTAGAATCAGACAGGATATGGCCTTTCATGTTTGGCTTCTTTCACTTACCACAATGGTTTCAAGGTCTCTGTATCAATCTTACCTTCCTTTTTTAAGGCAGAGCCATGATCTACAGTATGGAGACACGGCCTTTCCTTGTCCATTCACCCACTGGTTAATAACACGCTGTGAATGTGTGTACAAGGCTTTGTGTGATGTGTGTTTTCATTTTCTCAAGTTTGTCCCTAGGGGTGGATTGCTGGGTGCCGTGAGCTCCCCGACAGCGACAGCACCTTCCACACCCCACCAGCCTGTGGGGCCCCAATTCCTTGGAGTGCTCCCCAACACTTGCTGTTGTTGGTCTTTTACTTTTGCCATCCTGGTGGGTGGGAAGGAACCAGATCTCTGTGGTTTTGAGCTGAGTGGCCTTGACAGTTAATGATGTCTTTTTTGGAAAAGTGTTTGTGCAGGCCCTTTGCCCGTTTTCACTTGGGTCGTTTGCTTTTTTTTTTGGTACCAGGGATTGAACTAGGGACCTTGCTCTTGCAAAGCAGGTGGTGGAACCACTGAGCTAAATCCCCGGCCCAGGTCGTTTGCTTTTTTATTGAGTCACAGTAAGGGTCATATTTTCTTTAAAAGAGGGAGTTGTATCCAGGTTGGCAGAGGAGGGTGGGCTGAGCTGTGTCAGCCACAGTGTAGACACATACATGGCTGCTTGAGCAAAGCCAGGTGCACAATCCTGGGGTGCCTGCAGGTGCACGCAGTCCCTGTGAAGACTCGTGTGTCACCGTGTGAGCTGAGGCTAGGCCAGCCTGCCTCCAGAACAGGTGTCCTGGCCATACTGCAGAGATTGCCCTCTCTCAGTCAGGGACACAGGGACACAGAAAGTCCCCTTGGCCACCAGTTCAAGGTCGCCCAGTTGCCCATCTTAGCATGTGATTTGTGCTCAAGGGTCAGACTCCGAGCCCCCTTCCCTGGGTCTCTTGGTTCCAGGACTCTGAGGCCCTGTGTGGCTCCAGGGTTGCCCTCCCTGGGTCACCTTAGCATGCCAGGCCCTACTCCCCCATTTCCAGAGCTGCTAGGTGACCTGGGCTCTGTGCTGCCCTTCTCTGGCCCTTGGGCCCCTTGCTGGGGACTAGGAGCACCGGACCATCCCCCAGGCCCTTCCCAGCCTGGAATTTCACAAGTCCTGGCTGCCCTTCTAAGGGGCACCAAGGGCCCAGCTTCCCCAGTGCAGTTAATCGGGCCATTATGAGCTCAGTTATGCCTTTTATGTTCTCTCAAAATAGTGTAGCAGCCCCTGCAACGCCAGGATATGGTAGGTAGCTTTGTGCAGTGGCTTGGGGGTGGCCAGGAGGGCTGGGGAGCCCTGCTGTGACACTTTGCTGTTCAGAGAGGTCCTTGGGGCCCTGGCAGTGCTTCCCAGGGCTGGGGGTAGGTTGGGGTGCAGAAGCTTGAGGCCCTTGCTCTGGCACCAGGGCCTATGGGCTCTGGGAGGGCTTGGGTCTGAATAATCTAAGCAAAGAGCTGGGTTGAGTGGCAGTGACCCCAGGGTGCTGCTGCTCCATGTCCAGCTTTCCGTGGAATGTGAATGTTGGAGGGACAGTGGCAGGGGTAATGGGGTGGCCTCATAGGAAGCTGTCTCCAGTCTGGCCTGTCCTAGATGATGCCATGCATCCAGTTCCCAAGCTGGCCATCTCCATGCCAGGGGACAGTGCCATTTGTCTCCTTTGCTCTCAGCTCTGGTGTTTGGGCCTGGGACAGGTGAGGGCTGCCAGCTCCATCAGGTGCATGGGGACCAGCACTGAGAGGACTGTGGCCTGCCAGGCCCACACAGCAGGAGACATCCAAGTCTGGCGCTCCCCCACCCCGAGTCCCTCGAAGTCCCTCTCCACCCTCCTAGAGCTGAGGTGCCCCCACCTGCCTGGGTCTAGAGAGAGACAGGAGGCCCTGTGTCAGGGGTCCTGAGGGCCCAGAACCCTACCCCGGGCTCGGAAGGGCTGTGGGTTACAGTGGGCAATGTGTGACCAACACCCATCCCTAGATTGCCCCCTGTGCTGCCCCATGTACCCCCTCTCCCCAACACACCTGGGGCACCGCAGAGCTCAGTGACAGCAGCCCAGCCTGGAGTGGGTCCCCTCTGGCCTTGAGGCTCAGTGTTCCCACCTGTGCAATGGATCTGCTAACACCATCTGTTTCTTGGATTGCCATGGAGATGGTAAGGGGCTGGGAATGCACCTAGCCCAGACGGGCTGGGTCTGGGTGAGAAGCTCACATGGAGCCTGCCCTGATGCCAGGTGAGGGTCACATGCCAGGATGGGCATTCTGCAGGCGGGGTGTCCCAGCTGTGTCCAGAGCCTGGGCCACAGGAGTGTGGACAGGGAACACCACTGTCCTCCAAAATGGGCAGGAGGAGACTGGGGTTCCTTTTGCCACAGGTTGTCCCTGGGCTGCAGGTGGCTGTTCTGGGCTGCAGGAAGAAATGGTTGAGGACAGAGGGGTCAAGCCTCAACATCCCTGGGGACCAGGCTGGGCCACTGGAAATCACTCTCAGAGGCCTTAGGAGCTATTGACAATTGTTGAGTGAAGTCCTTGGCTCCAGACTGTATCTCCTGCAAAGGATCAGTTCTTTCAAATCTAAGTATTCACAGGCAGATGTGGGGGTGCACATTTGTAATACCAGCACTGGGGAGGCTGAGGCAGGAGGATCACCTCGAGTTCAAGCCCAACCTGGACTATACGTGAGTTCTCTCTTAACGAGAACCTGTCTCAAAAAAAATCTTAGTGTTGGCTCATTAGCACCTTAGAAGGAGCATGGTAGGAAGCAGGAGCCCCAGCAGGAAACAGGAACAATTCTGGGAGGGACCCTGCCCCGCCCACCCCCATCCGCACCCAGGCACACTGTGGGGCGGGCTGTGAAGTCCTCACCCTGTCTGTAAAATGGGGCAGGAGCTCCTCCCTGGTGTGAGAATCAACTGAGACACCACGTGCGGAGTGTCAGGCGCCCCAAACCTCGCAATCTGTGGCTGCACCTCTCGCAGACCCTGTGTTGTCCTTGATGCTCTCCAAACAGCTTCTGTTTTGTTCACTCCCACCTCAGGACTGGAGGGGCATGGGCTGGGCTCATTAAATCCAAATAAAAAAGGAATTAGTGGGAAGGGCAGGCGGATGAGTAACAAGTGAGTAACTGAGTCTGAGCTTGGGACAGGATGGGGGCTGGGGACCCCGGGACCTTCTTCCTGGTCGGGGGAGAAGTTGACAGTCTCCTCTGTCTTTGCTGGGGGCTTTTGACAGCTCCGCTGGCCTCTTGCATGATTCTGATCCCTGGCTTTTCTAGATCCCTCTCAGGCCCTTGCTGGGACACTTCCACCCTGGGAGGCCAGCTCAGCCCCCTAGGACCCCCACCCAGAGGATGCCTGCTGGCCAGGTCCCTGTACCTCAAGGCCTGAAGCTCATCCCTGCTCTTGTCCCCTCCTGCCCAAGGTCACAGGGCCACACAGGAGCCATGCTTCTAGCACAGTGGCTTTTAGGGACCTGTGGCCAGGCCCACAGTCCCTTCCTAGCCTTTCTGGGCTTTAAATCACAGCCTGGGTTCAAATCCTGCTTCAGTCACTCATGCTTGGTTCCAGGCCACCTGTGCCTATGTCTCCTCATCTGTGAAATGGGACAGTGACCAGACCTACCTCGTCCGATGATTACGGGGGTCTGTGAGAACACAGGGGCGCAGATGTGGGAGTGTGGGCTCTGATGATGACAGTGGCCCTGGCTCTGTGAGCTGCTTCTCAAGAGTCCCAACTCCAGGGAGGCTCGGTGGTGCACGCCTGTCATGCCAGCACCGTAGGAGGCTGAAGCACAAGTTCAAGCCTAGCCTGGGCAATTTAGCAACAGCCTGTATCAAAATAAAGAAGTAAAGAAAAGGTTTGGGGGTATAGCAAAGGCCCTCAGTACCCCACACAGACACACACACACATAGGAGTTCAAAGCCTATTGCCTGTGTAGCCAGGGCAAGCTCTGTGTCCGGTTCTGGACAGCACCTGTGCAGGAAGTATGCTGCACCCCAAGATGGTTGGACCACTGTGCTGGCCCCACCCACTGCTACCTCCCACTGCTCCAGCCTCAGTGAACTGTGGCTGCCATGTCCTGCTGGGGCCCTCGGACATAGGCCACAAACACACACACACACAAACACACACACACACACACAAACACACGACATGTGTACGTGTATAACATGCTCCACACCCCCCGCACACTCACACACACACCATGTACATCCCACGCACACACACACTCCTTGGGGGTCATCCACCCCCTGGCTGACTTGTTTTGTGGCTGCCAGGACACCCTTCGGCGTCCCCTCAGAGACCTTTGTTGGAGTCCCCGAATTCCTTGGGGACCCAGGGCAGCCTGTCCTTGTCCCTGCTGGGCTTAGGTCCCTGGAGAGCAGGGAGTTCAGCTGCCTCCTCCAAGCTGGGCTTCCCTGCAGACCCTCTTGGCCTCCATGGGACCCAGGGATGTGGGCTCTGCGTTCTTCCTGTCGCTTCTGCACCCTGTCCTGTCTGTTGCGGCTCCAGTCAGCTCTCAGCACCACGGGGACCTGGGACTCCTCCACGAGGGATGCTGGCCACACAGCCCCTCAGAGCAGGGATAGAGACGGCCTTCTGTGGAGTGTGCACCAGAGGTGTGGCCCGGGCTGCCAAGGTGCCGAGTGGGCCCGGCTGGAGCAGGCGGGGACGCTGCACCTATGTCTCACTGGAGAGGAAGGGATGCCCTTCTCAGCCTTTGGTCTTCTCACCAAAGCCTCCTGGCCCTGGCCCACCCTGGTCCTCCCCCTGATGGAAGCTACCCTGGGGAAGGGGCCCCAGCATCCTCCAATTGGAGTTGGGCCCCAGAGCTCATGGTCAGCCGCTGGAACAAGGCCAGGCGTGCAGTTGGTGCTCAGTGGATGCTCGTGGAATGGATCTGATTTGATGCCTGACCTTTTCTGATCGGGATATCCACTGCAACCCCCAGCAGGGGGCCCACGGCCAGGCACACAGGGGTATTGGTGCTGGTGGGCACTGGACAGGGCTTGTACCATGACCGAGTCCTGGGTGCCGCTGCCCAGGTGGTGCCTGGCCCTGGCCCTGGTCTGTCTGTTGCTCAGACAGCCGTGTGTGTTGCCTACCGCCAGTGTCTGACTCCGGTTCTCCAGGTGGCAATCGTGAGCCTGCTGGGGCTTACACAGCTCCAGGTGCCGAGGACATGGAGACACACAGGGCCTAGCCTGGGGCGTGGAAGGTGAAGAAATTAGGGCTGGGCCCTGTAGGCTAACCAGGCAGGAAGGGCCCCTTTCTGGGTCACACCAGGCTCTGAGGGGGGTTGAACAGCAAGGGCTCCTTTGGGGCTGGGAATCTGGGAAGGCTGGCTGGAGGAGGAGGCACTGGAGCTGAGCCTTCTGCCACAAAGTCCAGGAAATCTACGAGAAGATGTGGGCAGCATCTGGCAGGATGGTGCCATTGTTCCAGGAAGAGGCTGGTCAGAGGAAGCTGGCACTGGGCTGAGGGCTGGGCTCTGCCAGCACAGGGGAGCCAGCGAAGGGACTGGGGGGAGGCCTGCCAGGCTGCCCTTGGAAGGAGCCAATGGCTGGGGAGGGAGGCACAGTGCCCAGGCCCGGGCAGTTCAGGGCCCCCTGCCCCTGGCCCAGGGTTGGGAGGAGAGGAGAAAGTCAGGAGGCCAGGGCCTGGGGAGGGACACAGCATGCATTAAGTGCCTGCTGTATGCCAGGTGCTGGTCTCACCATTGCTTTAGTGAGCAGGGAACTCACGCCTTGGGGCCTCAACACGCACCCTGTTTTCACCTGCAGGGAGCCGTGAGGCCGCCTTCACCTATGCCATCACTGCAGCCGGCGTGGCTCACGCGGTCACAGCCGCCTGCAGCCAGGGCAACCTGAGTAACTGCGGCTGTGACCGGGAGAAGCAGGGCTACTACAACCAGGCAGAGGGCTGGAAGTGGGGCGGCTGCTCCGCTGATGTGCGCTATGGCATCGACTTCTCCCGCCGCTTCGTAGATGCCCGCGAGATCAAGAAGAACGCGCGGCGGCTCATGAACCTGCACAACAACGAAGCCGGCCGCAAGGTAGGCGGGAGGATGCCACCCCTGTCCTGTTCTGTCCTGTCCTGTCCTGTCCTGTCCCGGAAGCCAGCCAGCCCACTGCAGGGACTTCCTGGAGGAGGCAGCCTTCCTGGGTTCAGGCTGCTGTGGGGAGGGCCAAGGACATCCGGGAGTCAGGAGTGGCCTGAGGACCTCAGAGCTGTAGTGGAGCCTGGTGCAGGCAGAGCCTGGGGCCTGGAGGAGGGAGCAGAGGCTGCAGGATGGGGCGGGTGGCCTGGGGGTCATGGAGGGAATTCAGTCCAGACACACTGGGGAAGAAGTCAGGGTGAGCCCTGAGGCTGCACTGTGGTAGATGAGGGCCCCAGATACCAGGCTGGGAGGAGCGGCCAGCAGGCGGCAAGATGGCCCGAGATAGAGCAGCCAGTGGAGTGGAACACCTCAGGGTCTGGCTCCCCAGCCCTGGGGCCACACCCAGGTATGGGGCCTGAGGGGCTTCTTGGACCTGGGACCCACCTGCCTTTCCAGGCGAAGAGGGCCTGAAGGATCCCTCGGTACCATGACCACAACTGGCCTCAGTCACTCGTTCATTCAACGAACACTTGCTGTCCCTTTTTTGAGTCAGGTACTAGGCAGAGAGGAGGCTACTATGGCCCCAGCTATGGGGGCTGGGCCCACATGAGAGGTGCAGGACTCACACCCAGGAGCAAGGAGGGCCCGGGAGGCTGGGGGAGGGCTCAGCTTCCTGGAGCAGGTGCTTTGGAACTGGGCCCTTAACACACAGAGTAGAGGCAAAAAAGGGCCATCACTGGAGGACGTTTAAGGCTGGTGGGAGAATGGAAGGGGGTGGGATGAGCCCAGAAGGAAGCAGGGGGCTTGATGTGTAGGGTGTCCTATGGACAGGTAACTTTAAGTTATTGCCACATAAATGAATGGCCTGGATGAACAAATGAATGGGGAATGAATGATGGAGGGTGGCCTCCAGGAGCTCCCAGCCAGCCAGCAGAGGAAGGAAGTCTCTGTGCCCAGGCAGATGGAGGAGGCAAACTGAATCCTCCTGGAATCCAGCATTGGTCAGCTTTCCCGGCTCTGAGACACCATGCCTGATGGGCAGGATGTCAAGGAGGAAATGGTTTAATTTGGCTCACAGCTTCAGAGTGTTCAGTTCATAGCCAGCTAGCTGAGGTAGGAACACCATGGTGGAAGGGCCTGAGGGAGACTGGGCCAGAGTGGCTACTCCAGGGACCCAGGGCAGAGTGCAGACCAGCTTGAGGAGCTAAAATCCTGTGGAATTTAGGAGCGCTGGAGTCCACGTGGGCCTGGGGCTGACCTGGCCTGGGACTCATAGGTGATACAAAGGCACAGGAACCCGGGGAAACAGAGGACTGGGAAAGGGAGGATGGAAGGTCCTGGCAGCTGCCTGGCCAGGGAAGGAGGGTCCAGGGAGAGTCGGGTCCCATGCAGTGTTCCTGGGCTGCAGTGGCACCATCCGTGCAGCCTATCTCCGTGACCGTGTGGCTTCCCTGACTCTGTCTTCTTTCCCCTCTGGATTTAGGACCTGAGTCCAGGACGATCACATCATCTCCTTTACCTTAGTTCCGTCTGCAAAGACCCTGTGTCCAGTAAGGCCACCTCCCAGGGTTCCCAGAGGATGTGAATGGGGGAGATACTGCCTAACCCTCCACACTGGCCGTGCGGAATGGCACCCTTGATGGGGTCGGGTCAGACTGGCTAAGACATGCAGGGCTGCTTTGGCCCCACCTGCCCCTCCTGTGCCCCCTCCCAGGCTATGCTGAACTATAATGAGTGCCAGGCTCTCCACTCATCCCCTGAGGTGCGTGGGCACAAATGCAAGATGCCCACTGGCTCCTCCATCCCGGGTGCGTGGCCCCGCCGCAGTGTAGGGCAGGGCTGTAGGCAGATGGAGGCCATGGTGGATGGTGGCTACCTTTTCTTTCCTCCATACTGACCTGGGGATGGCAGGAGTGTGTCCGCAGAAAAGGCCTGGGATGGCCCAGGGCGTGCTGGCTCCCTCTCACTGGTGACACAGCCTGGAAGCTATTGTGACAAGGACAGCAGCTTTGTGAGCTGGGGGCTGGCCCCCCCACAGCTGGTCCTGCAGCAGGCATGCTGGACAGGTGTTTTCTCCCCATGGTACCACGAAAACCCAAGGTTTAGGAAAGGTAATTCCTCCCGGGCTGGTGGGACCACACAGCCACCATCTGTTACTGCAGTGGCCTGAGGTTGGAGAGCAAGACCAATTTAGGCAGCCTCAGGTCGCCCCTTAGGGCAGGGAGCACGGGATGGGGAGCCGCTTGGTGGCCCCAGGCTCTTCCCTGCCGGTGGCCGGGTGAGCACTGGATGGCAGGCTCCCTGGCTGACAGCCTTCCCTAAAGGACTTTAGTCCCCAGCCTGGCTGAAACTGAGCCCTGCTCCCAACCCAGGCCACACCCTCATTCTAGGCACAGCGAGGCATCAACTCTGTAGCCCAGAATCCCTGACTGGACCCCACAGCAGGGGAACTCAGTTGGGGAAGGGGCCCTGGATAAGCCCCCAGCTCCTTGTAGTCTCCCGGGTACAAGGGCTGTCTTGGTGCCCTGAGGTGCCTGCCAAGTCTTGGCACCACTGTCGCCATGATGGAGAGGGTGCTGGAAAAGAAAACAGCGCGTTCCCGAGTCCTGTAATCGCTTCCCTGCGAGGCTCTACCTGGGACCCAGCCGAGCGAGGATTCGGGTCCTGCTTGGCAACCACCTGTCCAATCGGCTTCATCTGCCACCATCACCAGCGGGCTGCAGGGGTCTGGCGGTGCCCAGGCGGGCAGGAGGGAGGGCCCAGGCTGGCTGGCTCCTAGGGCGTCCTTGTCCTGAGGGGCACTCTTGGCCAGACATGTGGCATGGTCGCACGGGAAGTTCCCAGGATGCCAGGCAGCGGGGGCAGGGAGTGGCTTCCGGGCAAGGGGTCAGATGTGAGCACTGAGATGTGGGCTGAGGGGCAGGAGAAGGTGGATGGATGGGCAGAGAGGGAGGGGAGGGCAGGGGTCCAGTCCCCTCCTTCAGGGGCTCACTGTCCCCAGAAACCCCTTGGCCCCGCCCCCAGCCTGCGATCTACTTTGGCTGCTCCCCAAACCTGTTCCCTCGCCCCCCACTCTCAGCTGTCCCTGGTGGGGCATCAGCCTCCTCCTGCTCGTCCAGCACACACAGCTCGGGGACACTGGGGCTTGGTGGCTGACAGCTCCCAGCCTGTGCCCATGTTGACTCCTGAAACTCCCTCTTCTTTACCTAATGGGCTCCTATTCATCCATCCTTACCCACTGTAGGCATCGCCTCCCCCAGGAAGCCCCCACCAGATGCCACCACTCACTGCTGCACAGTGGGTCCATTTCCATGGTTCCCACATGGCCTGTGAGCCCAGGGCTCCCTCTGACATCTCTCCTGCAGCCAGGCCAGGGATGGTGCTGGGCCAGTGGTATCTCTGTGGGTTGTTTCTCTTCCTCTTGTCTTTCACTCATTCATTCATTCATTCATTATTTGCCAGGGTCTTCATGTCTGGGGCAGAGCTGGGGACAGGCAGCAAGTGCCCCTGATGGTGGGTTCTGGCCTCAGGGTCAGGGGGCCAAGCCCCTGCAGCACTGGGCTCAGGGAGCCCCGACAGCTGATAAATGGCCCTTGGGCAGTGGTGGGGCAGCAGCTAATGATTCCCCATCTTCAATCAGGCCCGGCTGGCAGGGCCCTTTCGATCTGAGTAAATGAGTACCTGGGGTCAGGGCTGGCTCTGGGAATCGGCCTTCCGGGGCCGCCAGGGAGGCCCAAGGAAAACATAGTCCTGCATCCACACGGGGCCCTGTGGAGCTGAGGAGAAAGAACAACAACCAGCCGGCCAGGCCTCCTGGGTCTCTGACCCAGGCACTCACTCCCCTGCCGGGCCTAGACCAGGGCCCATGGCCCACCTGCATCCACCACAGAGTGTGTGTTAGGTCCGACTTGGGAGAGATGGAGGGAGGGGACACCACGCTTACCAAGCCCTTGCTGTGCTGGGCCCCCTGCTCTGGGTTCCCCACCCGCTGCCCCTGAACTTGTAGCAAGCTTAGAGCTTCCAAGCCTCAGTTTTCTTGTCAAGGTGCTGACATAGTGCTGAGCTCTGTACACAGCTGTGAATGGTTAAAAGAAGTTTTTAAAAATTTATTACAGTAAAAAGCACATTGCCATGAATCTCCTTCAAAACATGCCCCCTTACTTTGAGCACACTCATCCCATCGTCCTTGCCACTTTCTGTAGCAGTTCTGGAGTCCTCTCTCCTGAGTGTCTTTAGCTGCACTGTCATGGCTGCCTCCATGTCCTGAATGGATGAAAAACATTTCCCTTTTATGGTCATTTTGACTTTGGGGAAGAGCCAGAAGTTGCACGGTATCAGACCCGGTGAATAAGGTGGGTGAGGTCACACTTTCGTGTCTTTTAGGAGCCTGCCTTTCCCGGGTGGTACTTGGCTGCAGTGCTGACTGTATTTTTTAATCACATCTCATAAAGACACACAGGAAAGAGGACTTCCAGAAAGGCTTCTGAAAGAGGCAAGAACAATGGGCTAAGTGTGTTGACACAAGAGGGAGAACACTGCAGAGGACTGGTAGCAACGTGTCTTTATTGGAATAAATCATTTAAAATTTAAACATTCACCGTATGTTTTGATCACGCTGAGTACAGTTGCTAAACACACACCAAGCTCCATCACGTCCTCAAGATCCTGGAGACCCTAATACTTGTCCGTGGTCACTCAGCCGAAGAGGAGGAGCCACTTCAGGGCCAGCCGGGGGGAGGCAGGGGGACCCCAGAGGGTGCCCATGCCCCGCTCCCCTGAGCAAAGCTGTGTCGCCCACAGGTTCTGGAGGACCGCATGAAGCTGGAGTGCAAGTGTCATGGGGTGTCAGGCTCGTGCACCACCAAGACGTGCTGGACCACGCTGCCCAAGTTCCGAGAGGTGGGCCACCTGCTGAAGGAGAAATACAACGCAGCCGTGCAGGTGGAGGCGGTCCGGGCCAGCCGCCTGCGGCAGCCCACCTTCCTACGCATCAAGCAGCTGCGCAGCTACCAGAAGCCCATGGAGACGGACCTGGTGTACATCGAGAAGTCGCCCAACTACTGCGAGGAGGACGTGGCGACGGGCAGCGTGGGCACGCAGGGCCGACTGTGCAACCGCACCTCGCTGGGCGCGGATGGCTGTGACGCCATGTGCTGTGGCCGCGGCTACAACACGCACCAGTACACGAGGGTCTGGCAGTGCAACTGCAAGTTCCACTGGTGCTGCTATGTCAAGTGCAGCACCTGCAGCGAGCGCACCGAAGTCTTCACCTGCAAGTGAGGGGCACCTCCCCGGCAGCACCCTGCCCGAGATCCACCCGGCGCCCAAGGTCGTGGGTCCTGGGGTCCCAGCGGGGAACCAACAGCGAACCTTGAGGTTGCAAACGTGCCCCAGACCACAGAGTTGCGACCAGACCCTGAGGGTCCCCTCCCTGCCCGGTGGCTGGACACAGAAAGGGCGTTCTAGTCTGTCACACTCGAAGCCCCAGGGCAGTGTGGACGTGGGAGACTGACAATGTTATTTATGCTCTCTTAGCATCGGGAGAGGGCTCTCGGCACTAACAAATGCGTAGCCAGTCCTAACTTCACACTCCGTGTCCACCCGGCCCCTGATCCCCCTCGCTGGCCTCCCCTGCCCCCCCCACCCGCCGGCAGGTCCCAGGTGCCAGGGGTTAGCAGGAGAGAACCTCAGAGCACAGCCCGGCTTCCCTTTCTTTTGGGAAATCATGTCACAAAAATCAAAATGTCACTTGTGCCAGGTTCCAGGAGTGCCCGGTCCCCTCCCTAGTCCTTCACACTCCTGGCCAGCCACTGGCCTGGCACCTGAAGTTTACAGAGTCCTCCCACCCTGGAGCCAGCCTGACCCCCAGGACGGCAGGGCTGGGGCGGGGAGTGGCCCCGAATGCTGGTCCCACCTGACAGATGGGGACGCTGAAGCCCAGAGGGGACTGAGCCGGGACTTGCCAGAGACCCTTCAGTTGCGAGTGGGTGCTCCTGCCTTAGTCCCCACCCAGGATGTCCAGCAGCGCCCCCCCCCCCCAAGAGACCCAGCTGCTCTCTTCCTGGCCACTGCCTCAGGGGACGAACACCCTCACAGTGCCTTTGAGGTTCCCAGAGCCCTGACCTTGTCCTTCTGCGCCAACCCAGTGTTGGAAAAACTGGCAGGCAGGGCTAGGGGCAACTGTCAGGGTCCCCACTGCCATCTGGGGACACTTGCTCTCCGGACGTCTCCCCAGGTTGTGCGAACCCTCTCCTCCCAGGCAATTCCCCTAAAACCTTGAAGACGGGATGGAACGGGAAGCTGGGCTCAGGCCTGGGCCATCCTTGCAGGGCTCCCACTCTGTTCCCGAGGAGACAGGCCTTGAGGGTGGGACCTGCCCAAAGCCAGCGAATGGCTCGAAGCCACCACCCTACCCCTGCTCTCTGTGCCCTCCGTGTGCCCCTGGGCCTGAACATTGGCCTGGGGCAGGTGACCCCGTCTGGGTGCCCTGCGTCCAGCCCACAGGTCTGACGATGCCAGGACACCCACCCTCTGGGCTGCTGTGAATGCCCCTCCCCACCCTGGCCCTGCCTCACCCCAGTCCCGGGACACCCCGAGTCCACAGGCCGGCGTCCTCCGCGGAGGAGCCCGGGTAACTTATGCTGTTATATAGCGTCCAGATGTCTATAGTGTCTTTTAAGTTATTGTGACCTACACTGGGTACCGGAGGGGAGGGGTGGCCAAGGCCGTGCCCCCAGCCAGGCTCCTCCTTCTGCTTGAAGTGACCCTTGGGGCCGATGCCACCAAGGCCCTCGCGCTGTCTCTGGAGCACCAGGCCCCCAGCCGAGCCCGCCGTCCCTCGAGGGGGCCTTCCCAGGCGTGGGGGACAGCATGGCCCAGGCAGGCACCGGTCTCCCACACCGTGTGCAGGGCTGGAGGTGGCCGGGCACTGGGCATCCCGGAAGTGCCCACTTCTGCTGGCTGTGCTGCTGGCCTCCCCTGGAGGGGAGCGCTTGGTCCTAATAAACGCTGGAAACGGAGCAGTGAGTGTGTGTTGCCCCTAGACAACCTCACCGTGGCTGTTCTCGCTTCTTCCCCACTCCCTGGGCTGAGGGCCCCGCACTCCCGGCCCCACCCTGAGATGCCTGCCCAGGCCTCAGCTGGGCCTCCATCAAGCTTACTGGCCTCTGGCACCTGGAAAGGTCCTGGGCCGGACAATCCTGAGGCTGCCCGGACAATCCTGAGGCTGCCCGGACGCTGTGGGGCTTGGCTCAGGCTGCAGGGATGGGAGGCCCAGGGTCCGAGCAGGATCTGGTCTGTTCTCCTGTTCTCCTTCCACCCCCAGGTGCAGTCTGGGCTCAGGGGCCTGGGTCCAGCCTGCCGTGTCTGAGGTCCTGGGGGCTCCCGCTTGGCCCTGCCACTTCTCCCCTAGGCCCAGCCCTTAACCGGTAACTGTGCAAGCCTGCGTGAATAGCATTCCTGCCCAGGGCCGGAAGGCATGCGGTGGGGCCGGTTTGGCCACTGCCCACTGTCCCGGCAGCCTGGCATCGGGCGGAACCGCTGATCAAACAGCACCGTCCCCACAGTGCCCAGCTGGGCACCCACAGAGCGTAGCCTCAGACCCGAGGCCCAGGGGAGGCGCCTCCAGGTGGGCTTCTCAGGGACACACCCTTCCCCCAGGGACAGACAAGACTCAGAGCTGCACCCAGGTCCCTTCCTGGCCCTCCCTGGTGACTGGCCTCAGTCTCCTCATCTGAGGGCAGCAGATGGCCCAGGGCCAGGACTCAGTGGCATGCATGGGGCCCAGACCAGGGCTGCGCAGTTGGCAGCAGGCCTTGGTTCCCCATGAGACAGTGAACCAATCCCCAGCAGCGGATCGCGGGGTCCGGCTGCTCCCACAGGGCCAAGAATGAGGAAGGAGCCTGAGATGCCCGGCCCCAGGGCCCAGACAGCGCTTACTGCCTGGCTGCAGTTCAAGCCCAGCCCAGCCTCCTGGGGCTGCCGCACATCCTCCGGGAGCCCTGGGGGGCAGGGAGCCTTCACCCCCAGCCTGGCCCCAGGTCCTGACCAGGCCAGCCCCGGTGCCCACACTGTGATGCCCTCAGCTCACCGGCCATGCTCTCTCTGCCTCTTTAGGGTGCCTGCTGGCTCCCTGCCCAGGTGGCCCATCCTCTGCCCTCAGGGACAGTGCAGGACCTCAAGGCACAACAGGGCTCCTGCCCTTTGCCAGGTGGGCTCTGGGGACACTATAGCTAGGATGGCCCAGAGCAGTAGGGACAGTGACCACGCATCTCCCTTAGCAGCTCTGCCCACAGCCAGCCCTTGCATAGGCCACCGTGAAGATGGGGAGAGCATCTTCCACAGGCTTGGCTCTCTCAGGGGTCCCATTTCTGTGAGTGCGTCTGCCCCACACAGACTAAAGGTACAGAAACGTGTAGCTCTGAGGAACACAGAGCCCTCCCATTACCAGGTCTGGGAGGCCCGCAGTTGTGTGAAGCCTGGGTAATGGCCCTTTCCCAAGTCAGTCAGCACCAGTTCCCTGAAACAGATGGAGAAACTGAGGCCCAGAGAATATGAGGAGCTGTCCAAGATCACACAGCTGGTAAGACGCCAACCCAGGATTTGAGCTCAGGCCTCTGGGGTCTTCCTTTTACTCTGCTCCTATGCCTCAGTGGAGAAACTGAGGCCCAGGGACCTTGTCCAAGGCCATACAGAGATGAGCAAGAAGGGAATGGCTTAGGAGGGGTCTCAGAGGGGAGGTGACAGGTGGCACTATCTCCACCAAGGACAGAACAAGAAAGACCAGGTAGGGAAGCAGCAGGTGAGATGTGACTTAGGCAGCTGGGTGAACTGGACTGGTGGGGAGAGGGGAACAGCGCTCAGATAAACAGGAAGTCGGAGGAGCTGAGTGCCAGGCTCACCTGGGAACTCACCTGGGCCTCACCCGAGCAATGTCCTGAGCCTCCTCCTCTTCCTCCTCCTCCACTGTGGGAGCTGGGCAGCAAGGCTGTGGCCTCCTCAATCTTCCCTGGCACTGAGCCTGCCTAGGTCCTTGGACTTGGAGGACCCAGAGAGGGAGAGGTGATGAGCCGGGCATCCCAGCACAGGCCTGGTGCCTTGAGGGTCCAGGGAGTCTCAGGCTGGGTGCCCAGGAGAGGAAGGTGCAGGGGCTGTGAGTCTATAGGAGGCTTGGGCAGCAGCCCGGGACGAGCACCCGTCTCCCCCAGCTCCTCTCTGGGGGCACAGCCCTGGCCCTGCTCTCACTTGGGCCCTACTTCCTCTCTGGTCGAGTCCCTGCCTTTCTGAGTGCACCTGGAGTTCTATAGCCACCAAAGGAGACCTGTGGCCTTGGGAGGAGGTGGCAGATGGAGGGGATGCAGGCTGGGGTCTGGAGTCCTGGACGTCTTCCAAGTTCCAGACAGAGGGGTCCTTCCCTGGCCTACACACCTTTGCCCAAGGGTGGCTTCAGGGCTGAGTCTGAGACCTGGCTCGCCTCAGTGAGCCCCTGGCCAGGATGAGGGGCAGGAGGACAGGAGCACAGGCTGTAGGGAGGGAACAGGGGTGGGGAACTGAGAGGCCTAGAGCCTGGCCAGGGGTAGGGGCGGGGGGAGAGTGGGTGCTCAGTCATGGCTCCCTGGAGGGAGGACAGGAAAGCAGGGAAGAGCAGAAGTGCTCTGAAGGACCATGGGCATGGAATTTGGGCAGCCAGGAAGCTCCCCCCAGCTGACAAGATTCTGGAAGGTTCTGGAAGGATGAAGGGACTGTCACTCCTGAATGCCTAGGTCTCTGGCCTTCAGCAAGCACTGCTGTCCCACAGGCCCAAGGTCTGGGCCCTGGGCGGAGGGCCTGTGAGGCACTGGCTCCCAACCCTCAGCTGTCTTCAAGTTGTGCTTGGCCAGGAGGAAACTATCAGGTGGGAGCCCAGAGCTGTGGAGCCTTGATGCTGCTCCTGGACCTTTCCTAGGGCCGGGGCTTCATTCAGGCACCTGAGGTTTTCGTGGAGTCTTTCACAAGGGTCCAGCTGACCAACAGAATATTCCAACCCGGCATGGTGGCACGTGCCTATAATCCCAGCATGCTAGGAGGCTGAGGCAGGAGAACTGCAAATCTGAGGCCAGCCTGAGCAACTTTGTGAGAACCTGTCTCAAAATTTAAAATTTTAAACAGGGAGGGCTGGGGATGGAGTTCAGTGTGAAGGCTCTGGGTTCAATCCCCAGCATCACAAAAACAAAAACCAAAAAGCAAAAAAGAAAGGGAGGGAGGGAGGGAGGGAGGGAGGGAGGTTCGAGGGCAGCCTCTACATTGTCCCTCTCAGCCTCAGTTGTCCATTTGAAGGGGCTGCCCTAAAAGTCCTTGGTGCGCTGGGGCCCTCAGCAGACGCTGAATGGCCTGAGCTTGGTGGGCACCGAGTGGGCACCAAGTAGGCTGCCTCTGCCTGCCCTCTCTGCTCCCTTGAGCTAACAAAGCCAAGGCCACAAGCTTCTCTCCCACCTGATGGGGGTGGGGCGGCCCCTGCCTGCTGAGTCAGGACACTCCATTCCCCTCTATGTCCCAAGGCACAAGGCTGGGCAAATACGCCCACTTCTCCAAGTTCCCAGGCCAGAGGATCGATTACATCTCCACGACAAACACTCTGGGAGGGGAGGCAGCCACAGGGACAGCTGAGTCACCCGGTCATCTCCGGGAGTCCAGGCAGGCCTGCTGCAGGGCGCGGCTCTCACCTGTCTGAAAGGCCCCACTCTGGTAGAAAGGGCTGTGGCATTGGGGCCGTATGTGCTGCTCACTCACCTCAGAGACTTCAGGAGTGGCCTAAGGGGCTCAGCAGGCAGGGGTAGAGCTCAGGCTGCAGGACTTAGCTGCCAAGATGGAAGGAGGAAGGTGGGAGCTGCCCATCACTAGAGGAATTCAAGCACAGTTTGATCTCCACATGATGGAGCCAGAGTTGTAAGCCCTGCAGTGTTCTGATTCCACTGTTCTGAGGCTGTGCTTTTAAGGCAGGGGCCCAGGAGTCTATGTCTGTGGTTGGAAAGCGTCTGTATTCTGGGCTGGGGAGAGGGGGCAGCGGTGCTGGGTTCTGGGAGGCCCATCTTGCCCCGGCCACTCCTCTGGTGCCTCCCTTGGGGTTCCCTCAAGGAGCAAGAAGCTCTTTGCATAGCCTAAATCCCATTGCTCTCCTCCCAGGTGTTGGCAAAGCCCTGGCTACAGAAGTGTCCACTGCAGTGGGCAGGAGATAATAAACTGTAGTTAAGAAACAACACATGAGTGACTCAGGACTCATCCTGCATGGCAGGGGCTGGCAGGGCAGAGGAGCAGCAGGGCAGGACATGCAGGGTGGGAGTAGTTAAAGCAGCAGGGGGACCGACCCAGCTGAGCCCAGTGCACAGAGAATAAATGCTGCAGGATCAGGGAGCTGTGGGCGGCTATGTGTCTGCGGAGTGGGGCCATTTGGAAGGTTCAGCCCTTCTGAAGTCAGGGATGCAGGGCTGGCATTGGTGCCAGCAGACACGGAGGGGCCTGGAGGGTCCCCAGCCTCTCTGCATAAAGGCTCGGGGCAGGAGTGGGGTCTGCTGCATCGTGGGTGCCAGGTGGCTTCCCAGAAGCAGTGAGATCTGAGTGTCTTTTAGAGGCAGAGCAGTGGTGTCCCCAAGCAGAGCCTGGCCCAGGCTGAGCCCCCTGTTGTCCCTCAAGTGTTTGCCTGGGACTCCAGGCATGGGGAAAGGAGCAGAGGGACCTGCCTCAGTTTCCTCTCCCTGTGACAGGGATGATACGCCCTGTCTTGGAGCTGTGTGGAGGATCTCATGAGAGGCTGTGATGAGCACTCAGCGAAATCACCCTCTTCCTCCCCACCTTCAAGGCCCACTGAGCCAGCCCAGCAGAGTGGCCACCAAGTAAGAGCCCCCGGGAACCTCCTGCCCCCTGCACAGCCCTGAGAGGGTTCTGATGTCCTTGGGCAGGCTGGTCAGGGGAGGGGTGCTGGGAGATGGGCTGTGACAATGGCAGGACGGTCTCCCTGGGAAGAAGGGCAGAGGTGAAGCCCATGTGACAGCCAGGTCACCTTAGGGTGCGGATGCAGAGTTATTGGCATGTGTGCTACAGCTCTTTACGCGTTACAAACTGCCCTCCTGACCCCAACTGGCTTAGCCTGATCCCGCCGCTTGTCCTGAAAGCCCCTGACACTCTCAGGCCCACCCCTGAGGACACTCAGGCCGTGGCCCACTGCAGCCCCCCGACCCACCACATTCAGCCAGAGCTGGGGGCTCAGCCCACCCTCACTCTGGCCTCCTGGAGACTCTGGCTGTGGCCACATAGGACAGCACCAGGGGCCAGGCATGCTCTCCTGACTCCCACTCAGGGCTCTGTGCTGGCCTTGGGCTCAGTCCCTCCTCAGCCTCAGCAGAGGCCCCTCAGCGGCTCAACCCAGGCTCCCAGCCCTGGCAGGCCCTGGGAGGGGTGGCCCTTTCCTGGCACCTGTGGTCCTCGCCCTTCCTCTCCCTCCCCACCCCCGCCTGCACCCCGATGCCTCAGCTAAGTCAGAACTTGGCACCGGACCCAGAGGCGGTGCAGACCTTGCACAACCTGTGGGTGGGAGGGGAGGGATCCCCGGGGACGCCGAAATGCACCTATTTTTAGCCTCCAGAAGAAAGCTCAACCCCAGCACACACAACACGCAACCCAAATATTTGTTTTCATTCTTAAAAGGGGTGAGATGGTGGATGGCAGGTTTGGGGCCTGAAGGGCCACCTGGTTGAGCCACGTGGGTGCAGAAGGTACCTTGCCCATCCCGGGGCCCTGCCTGCTCACACAGCCTCTCTCTGGGGAGCCCAGGACCCGCCCTGAGCACCGTCCTCCTCAGGGGCCGAGTCGCTCCTGCACACTCCTCCCTGCTCCTCTGGTGCATGGTGGCAGCTGGGTCCTCTGCTGCCATCCTCACCCTCCCATAGCATCTCAGGGTGGATGTCTGTCTTGGCTCCTAAGCTGCACCCCCAGACTGCAGCAAGTCAAGGGGCTTGGGGCCTCGGGCACAGGTGCAGGCAGGTTAGCTAAGCCAGTGTAAGGCAGCAGTGTGGCCTTCCATGTAGGCTCCTGGGGCGCAGGGCCCTTGGTTACTGGCTGTTGGAGCAACGACTACTTTGGTAACCGAGCCTGCTGTCAGTCTGGGCACTGAAAATCAGGGGTCTGCAGACTCTGGGAGTGTCCTTCCCTCTGGTGGCCATGGCATCCTTGGCTCGTGGCCCCTTCACTGCAAGATGCAAGGCCAGTGGCTTCAAATTGTGCTGTTTGTCCTTTGTGAGGGTCCACATGATTGATTTAGGGGCCACCTAGGTGCCTCTGTGTCCTCGCCTCAATCCTGTCTCCATGTGAGATGACATCTCCAGGACCCAAGGACTGGGCTCTGTGTCCCCAGAGGCCTGTGACTTGGCCTCTGACAGACAGCACAGTGTGACTTTGGTCCCCAGCAGTTGCTTCTGGGCAGAGGGAGAGTATTCACAGGTGGGCCAAGGCCTGGTGCTTGCAGGGGCTGGGTTTGGGGAAGGACAGCAGGGCTCACGGTGGGACCATGGCCTGGCAGGAGTGACAGCTGGTAGGCTGGTGAAGTGCAGGGGGCACCAGGACAGAACAGGCCCGAGTGGGTGCCAACACTTATGCCCTGCGTCTTGTGCACCAGCCAAGCCTCAGCCCTGGGCCAACATGGCCGTGGGTGTGTGTGAAGATTGGACAGCTGGTAAATGGTGGTCCTGCTGGTCATGGGACTCTGCTGTACACCCTCTGGCTCAGGGACATCTCACCTCCAGCCTGGTCAGGCTCTGCTGAGGACCTGAGGGTCAGGTGAGGCTGTGGCAATGAGGAGACCTGGACACAACCCCCAAGATACATCTCTGTCCCTTGCCATCCTCCAGCTCCGACCTCTCCCCTGGATCCCACCCCCTGGACCTCAGCACGAGTGTCATCAGCCTGAACCCCCAGCCTGGCCAGGGTGTCCTGCACCTCCTCTCTCCTCTGCCCTGACTCTCCGTGATGTTCCTTAAATGTGCCTGGCCTGGAAACCTTTGGTCCCTTCTGTGGGACTGTCTCACAGACCTGCTATCCTCTTATGCCCAGGCCTCCCCTGATGTCCCTGCTGCGAGAGGACTCTGGGCCTCAATCTGAAGCAGCCTCAAGCGCTGCATCCCTCCAGAGCTGGCTGTCACCTAATACAGCTCCAGGCCTCTGGCTTGTCCCCAGCTTGGGGATAGTGTCCGGCCTGTCATCAACACAGCCCAAGATAGGGCTGGGGACATGGGAGGAATACAAGAGTGTTTCGCTGAACCAACGGACAGGTGAGAAAATGGCATAAATGTCAGGAAGTAAAAGCATCTAAGAACAAAGCCAAATGGAGAGTAGAGTGAATCTGGGGTTCCCCAGCTGCCTCACAGGCCCAGGACCACCTGCTCTTCCCCACACTTCACACGGGGTCTTGGCCATGACCCTGTCCCTTCCAGCATAGCTGGGCTCAGGGTCCTAGATGGGGCCCTAAGCCTATCTGCAGGTCTGCAAAGCCTTGGGGAGAAGGATGGGGGAAACTTTAGGGCCTTGTGTCATGGAGCCTGGCACATGTGGGCATCAGTGAGGACCAAACAAGTTGAGTGGTGGGAACAGACAGAAAGGAGGTGCAGTGTTCTCACACAGAGTCGGTGAAGACCCTGGTGGGGGGTCCTCTCCGACCGTGCTCCACCTCGAACCATGGGTGTTTGGGGGAGGATGTTGGCTGACCAGGTGGGGGTCACACTCAGATGTTACCTCTGGGAGCAGATTGGAGACAAGTGTTAGTCACTTTCTAGTCATGGGGACAAAATACCTGACACTTGCAAGTTAAAGGAGAGGTTTAGTTTGACTCATTGTTTCAGAGGGTCCAGTCCATGGTTGTCTGGCTCCAGGGCAGGAACAGCATGGTGGAAGGGCTTGGCAGAAGAAAGCTTCTCACCCACAGCAGCTAGGAAGCAGAGAGAGCAGGGAGGGCCTGGGGACAATAAAACACCCTCCCAGGTCACCTTTCCAGTGACCCAGCTCCAATCAGGCTCCACCTTCCAACAGCATAGTCAGCCACAAACTCATCAATGTGGCCCCTTGTGGAATCTGCCCCAGGCTTCCTGAAGAGTAGAAGCATGGGATATTGAATGGAAGAGTGAATGAATGAAGGGATGTGCAAATGTATTAATGAGGGAATGAATGAATGAACAAGGAATGGATCTGTGAATAAGTGAACAAATGAACAAGCAAACTAATGAATGGTAGACTGGACAAACAAACATGTGAATGAATAAATGGGTAAATGTGTGAAGAAATGAGTGAATGGGTGAATGAATGAATGAGGGAGAGCAAGCAAGAGCATCTCTGAAGAGCAGACACCCCCTCCCTCTGCAGGCTGCCCAGGAGGCACATTCAGGTTTAGCACAGGTCTTGCCCGATCTCAGTGGTTGCTGGGACCTCAGATGCCCTGAAGGCCTCCTGGGAATAGAGCCGGAGTGGCCGGCACTCCAACCCACGTGATCCCTGACCCATCTCTCGTGCCATTGCTTCCTGCTGGGTCCACTGTCCCACTGTCCCTTGTCCAAAGAGACTGTCTGGTCCTTTCTGTTAGATAAACTCCTATGTATCCTTCAGGACCTTCTCTGTGCCACCTTTTCCAGGAAGTCCCCAGTGCTATGGGGACAGGCGCAGGAGCAGGTGCTCTGAGCTGCCAACCCGCTCTGGGGTTAGGGGACAGTGCCATCCCTCCCCTCGCCCTAGGCCCTAGGGGCCCTGGCCAGGGCTGAGGGACACTGCTCATGGCCTCCGTGTTAGGAGCCAGCTCCCTGGTTCTCCACATGAGCCTGGGGCTGAGTGTCCCTACTTCCAGCTTCAGTTAGCTCATTTGCAAAGTGGGGCAAGGGCAGGTGGCAGGCGGTCCTGGGGACATGAGGGCTGGCGGGAAGCGATGTGACCCCCTCTGGTGGCTTAGGGGATCTGGGGTAGGGTTGTGGGGCTGGGGTCAGGTCCCTGAGCTTCTCTCTGCTTCCCACAGGACTGGAGGTGCCCTGGAAGCTACAGACCTGATGTCGAGGCCCCCGCGGGGCACTGCAGAAACCCGGCTCTCCATCAGACCACGCAGCCTCCACAGCCCAGCCAGCGCCCAGTGTGTGGGGGTGAGAAGTCCCCTTGAGAAGGTGGCCAGACTGTCAGCGTGGGCTGGGGCAGGGGCCCCTGGAGTTCCCAGGGTGGCCCCCTTGGGGTAAGTGAGAAAGCTGCGGCTTCTTTTTAATTAAAGCTCTGCCTGAGCCCTGGGGAAAGGAGAAGTGTCCATGCAGAATAATTAGCCGGACAAAAGGCAAATCCTCTTAGCCTCTCCCTGGGCGGCGACAGGGTAATTGGCCAATGCTCCTGTGGCCCGGCCTCCCCGTCTCCTGCCGCTCACTGACCCCAAGGCCACACCTGCCTCACTGTCCAGCGTGGGAACCCAGCAGGGCTCCATCCCTCTGATCACCCCAGCCCCGCCCTTTTGTCCCACAGAGCTGAGGGAGCCGTTTGAGTGGCTGTGGCCCGAAGCAGCGCTGCCTCTGAGCCTGCTGTCCCGGCTCCTCTGCACCTGTGCCCGGCCACCACCCTCCCTCCCCACCAGCACCCACCCAGGGCCTCTCTTTCTGGGGGACAGGAAGACCCTCTCTTCCCTCTGTGGCCTATAGATGAGGAGATGCCTGGCGTGACCATGGCCATGGTCACAGGTGACAACACAGGTTGCCTTCCCCGTCATGCCTTCAGACAGTTTGGAAACACTGTTACCAGGGGAGAAGAGGGAGCAGAAGAGGGAAAGCGTGATGGCCAGGTGCCCCATGGTGATGGGCTCCCCAGAGGCCTGGGAGCGTCCTCCCCTTGCTGAGACCTTTCTGACTTACCCATTTTCCTGCCCACTCCTCGAGGCCTGGCACGGTTCCCTGGGAGCCCCCTGAGCCACAGCTGCCGGCTCTGGCCTTCCCACCTTCTTTCCTGTCTACAGCGTGGACAGCACCAGAGGCGCCGGGTCCATATCTGGTTTGAGTTGAGGAGGTCACTGGGGTGGCAAGAGGTCAGGGCCTGGCCAGAGGTCACACAGTAGCAGTGCACGTGCAGGGTGTGTGACCTGGCCAGGAGTCCCAGGACGGAAGGGTCCCCTAAGCCTGGCACAGGGAAGATGTGGCACTCAGAGTGCACCACCAGTCCGTCAGCCCCACCCTCGGCGGGTTCAGATCTTCGACAGGCAGGACAGCTGTTTATTTTTCTTGCAGGGAAGGAGGAGGTGGGGCAAGGGGCCTGACCCTGCTGGTTCTCACACTTGGCCCAGGAGCCCTGGAAGCCCCGGGGAGGGAGGGGACTCAGGAGGGCTGCTGGTGGAGGGGCGGGGACTGGGGCCTCCCTGCCACACTCCCGGGGCTGCAGGCCAAAGCCAATGCCACAGGCCAGTTCCTGGAGCGGGATGTTAGGGTTTCCGAGGTCGGGAAAGAACTGGCAAAGTGTACTTCATGATGTCACCAGCCTAGCCCTGGCCTAGGCCCCAGCCCTGCCACCGAGGAGAGCGTAGGGCACCCTGGGCAGCTCAGAGCTGCAGGGGCGGGTGCCCAGGGAGGACTCAGGTGTCTGTCCTGGCCGACTTGCCCCTCAACATCCTCCCAGTAGCTGGGGCCACAAATCTAGGAGGCCCTCAAGGGTGAGACCCTGTCCCCCTGCTTCTGGAACTGGCTGTGGCGGCATCCTTCCAAGCTTCCATGGGTCACACTTCAGGGACCACTACTTCTCCTCCTGGTTGAGCTAGAGATCAGCTGCTCCCAGTGAACCTGAGACTCCAGCTGGGTCGGGACTTAGAGGTCAGTCTTCAGCTTGACCCACCCTCAAGGTGCTGGGGTCCTCCCGGAGGCAGAGTCTGGAGGACAGAGACAACCTCTGCTTCTTATCTGGGATTTCCAGTTTCCTACAAACAACATCGCATTTTCTGGAAATTTCTAATGACTTGGAACCCACAGGACAGCGGACACGGCAGAAGTGGGCAGCCCACGAGTTTTTGGAAACAACTTCCCACATAGCTATCATTCAGACGGTGCCCAGAAGCCTCGGAAGCCGAAATTTGCTTGCAATTGCTTTTGGTGTGGACAGTCCATGGGTTTGGACGAATGTGTGAAGACATGCCCAACGGTCTCATCACTACCCAAAAAGCTCTCTGTGCCCTACTGCTCACCCTCCTTCCACCCCTCCCTGGGCCACTGGAAACCACAAGCCTTTGACTGTCACTGAAGTTTTGATTTTTCCAGATACCTGAGTCAGAATCCCACAGTAGACAGCCTTTTCAGACTGGATTCTATCCCTAAGTTTTCTCTGGATCTTTTCATGGCTTGTGATCACTTTCCTTTTCACTGTTGAGTAATATTCCAGTATTCCAACATTTCACTGTTAGGTAATGTCTAGATGGACCACAGTTTATTTATCCACTCACCCATTGCAGGGCATCTGTCTTGTAGGTCTTGTAGATCACAATTTTTAATTAGAAAAGTGGCCAATGGTATTTTTAAGAGATGCCATGGTTGGAAGGGCTGTGCCTGTAGCTGGCCCATGTCCCCAGGGTGTCCTAGCAGGCGTGTGTGGCAGGGCAGCAGGCAGCAAGGACCCCTGCCCACCTCACCTTGGGATAAACTTGTTTCTCGGGTTCATGGTGAATGTGTCCTCAATGGGGACACAGGTGGGAATTTCTTGCTGTGGTTTGAACATTAACCATTTCCCCAGCCCTGCTGGCAGCCGGAGGCACAGAGCTGCTCAGATGCTGGCTCCACGGCCATCCCGGTGAGAAGGCCAGAGGCCCACAGGAGCTCCTGGGAAGGAGAGGTGCAAGGGTCCCTGTGCAGCCTCAGGTGAGTCACTCCTTGCACTGAGCCCAGTTCCTACCCACGAACTGGTGACAAAGGCTCTGGCCCATGGGGGGAGGCTGGGCCAAGAGACAGGCAGAAAGCCTTCGCACACTGTGGAGTGCTGGACAGGGTTGTTGGTGATGAGGTTGGCAAGTGGAGCCCCTGATCCACCCATGGGAGATCGGGGTGCAGGGAGCATTGCAGGCACTGCTGTCCCTAGAGTAAAGGCAAGGAGAATGGAGGTCCTGATAAGGGATGAGGGGTGAGGGCCCCGTGGCTTGCCAGGCATGCAGGGTATATTGTGCTTATGTGCACATATATACATATAAACACATATGCACCTATATACATATACACTTACGCATATGCACATATATGCGCATGCACATTTATGCAGGATACACATATACACATATGCATGTATATGCATGCCTATACATATACACATACACATATACATGTATCACATATATGCACACACAGAGATACATATATGCACATACACATGTACACACAGATAAGTATAGAGACATATAATACACATACACAGATACACGTATTTGTATATATGCACACATGTGCATGGATACACATATACATGTACATACTTATGTACACACAAATGCATGCACACACACATAAATGCATAGATACACACATGTGTATACACACATACATACATGTATATACACACATATACATAAATACACGGTGGTGCCTTGGTTCACGAACTTACGTGGCTTTACAATTTTGGAGAAGATGGTTGCATTTGTGTTTGTAAGGGGAAGAGGGTCATGGTTGTGTCTGTCGCCAGATGTGGAACTTGTGAACAGAAGCAAAATTTTGTTGAACACTTTTGTTTGCAGACCGAATTGTTTGAGAACAGAAGCATTGATGAACCAAGGTATTACTGTATGCATATGAACATATACATGTGGACACAAATACACACATGTATACACACACATATATACTTCCACACATGTTTATACATCCACGTGCGTACACACTTACATGTATATGCTTGCAATTCGGTTGCGACCAGAATTGGGGAATGAATTCTGCAACCAAAATTGTGAAAGGAATTAAGTTCGTGAACTGAAGCACCACTGTATACATACTTGCACACATACACACATGCAGACACATATGCACATGTACACATACTCTTACAGGTTTCACTGACTGCTGATAAGGACACACTCAGAGCTGCATCACGGCTTGGCTTGTGCACATCTGGGTGGCCAGGTCCATAGCTTCGCTCTACCTCTTGCTGCCCCCAGAGACATGCAGTGGCCATGCTGCTAGCTGTTGACAGCGTGTTTTGAGTAATTCAAAGGAGCACACTCCAAAATAATGATTAAAGCAATGGTATAGTAAAGCCAGTAACATATCTGTTCATTATCTTTATCAAGTATCATGCACTGGGCCTGACTACATGTCCTGCAATGTTTGCTTGTTTGTTTGTTTGCAGTACTGGGGATTGAACCCAAGGCCTTTATACTGAGCTGTACCCTCAGCCCTTTTGATATTTTGTATTTTGAGACAGGGTCTTGCTAAGTCACTAAGTTGCCCAGGCTGGGTTCAGACTTGCAACCCTCCTGCCTTAGTCTCTCAGAGTGCTGGAATTATAGGCATGAGCCACTATGCCTGGCTCATGCTGAACTTCGCATGCCTGGCAGTGCAGTGGATTTGTTTATACCAGTGTCATCATGTTGCTAGGCAATAGGAAGTTTCTAGCTTCACTGCCATCCTCTGAGACTACCGCTTTATACATGGTCAGGCACTAGCTGAAATGCTGTGCAGCATGGACTCACACATGCACAGATTCAGGTAATACAGATATGTATGTAACTTTTTCCAATACAAGATGTGATCAAAATATATGATGAATGTTGAAAAAATTTAAATTTTATTACAGTAAAAGACATATTGCTATGAATTCCCCTCAAAATCTTCCCCCTTGCTTTAAACACACTTATCCCATTTTTCTTGCCGCTTTCTGAAGCAGTTCTGGAGTCTTCTCTCCTGACTGTCTTTAGGAGGTGTGATCAAAACTGTGATGAATGCTGCTCCTGAGTGGCATCCAACAGAAAGACAGGCTGGTAAAGACATGGTGCTGTGCCCTCATGCACCCTATTCACTGGCTCTGGCACTGTGTGACTTCTGGCTCTTTCCCAAAGTAAAAAAGACTGAAAGGAAAACATTTTGAATTGATTCAGGATATTGAAACAGCTATGACAGCACAACTAAAGACACTCAGCAAAGAGGACTCCAGAAATGCTGCAGAAAGTGTCAAGAACTATGGAATAAGTGTATTAAGTAAGAGGGAAGATTTTGAGGAGGATTCACTGCAATGTGACTTTGACTGCAATATACTGAAAAAAAAAACCCCTCTAAACACTCACCATATGTATCATACCGAGTCTATTGTGACATTCTGATACCTCTTGCCATCCTGGCTGGGGTGCAGATGCCTACCCTAGCCTGGCCTTCCCTGTGCACCCTGACCATGCAGGGGTGCACCCCATCCAGCCGTGTACCCTGGGAGGGATGCCACTCTGATCAGTCATCCCAGGGCCAGGTGCCTGGAACTATTCCCCGACCCATGCTTAGTGCCCACAGAAATCATCCCCACTAGGTGGCTGGACCCTTCACCTTGCCCTCTCCTTTAGGAACTAACTCATCTGACCTGTCCGTGGCCCTTGGGGGCTTGAGCCCGGCCAGTGCCGATAGTGGCCCTGATGGTCTTGGGCAGCTTGGCCCTAGTGAGACTGGAAAACCACTTTTCTCTGAATTTAGCTCCATGGCCCTGTGGCACCTACCCTACTCCCCTGTGGCACCTCACTGGGCTGAGAGGTCGGAGCAGGCAGCCCCTGGAGACCAGGTTGGGGTCAGGACTGCAGCTCTGTGCACTCTCTCCATGCTGCAGCTGCTGAGGCCTCGGGGACCACCCCAGAGGGCAAGGACATGAGGACCAGTTCTAGTGGCACTGCAGGCCTGGGCCCTCCTGCACTGATAGCCTTGTCCACGATGGAGTGAACTTTGGACATGCCGTGTGCAAGGTTGCCTGGGCGTGGGGGCCCAGCCTGCAGCCTGGAGGAGCCGGGTAGGGGAGACCATTGCTGGGAGGTGAGGAGGCGGCCGGCTGAGCAACGGCTGCCTCAGTGTCCTGAATGGACTCAGAATGTTCACCTTTCCTGGGCAGGGGAAGAGCCAGAAGTCACACAGTGCCAGATTCAGTGAATAAAGTGGATGAGATTCATGGTCATGTTTTTATGAGCCTGCCTTTCCGTTGGATGGCACTCGGCAGCAACATTCACTGTGTTTTTGATCACATCTAATAAAGACACTCAGGAGAGCGTGTCCATCCGATCATGGCTTCCCTGGGCCTCGGGCCCAAGCTCATCTCTTCTACTTGGCTTCTGACCTTAACAAGGACGTTGCTTTTGTTGTGGAATGAGTATTTACCACAGAGCAAGAGCAAATAATTGGATCTGCACCCTGAACTTTTGACTTATAGGCGCATTCACAAGCACCCCAATGAATCACTCTGGGCAGAGTCGCCTGCTCCAGCTTTACCTATATGATGTACACTGGGGACATCTCCTTCCTGCTGCACCCAGTTGCGCTGACACAGGCTGCTGCTGCTCAGGTGCAGCGGCCCATGAAAGTGAGGGAGAGGGAAGGTGGGGAGAGGGACCCAGGCCTCTCAGGGACAAGTGCCTGGTACGTGTGGCAGGCCTGGGGGCCAGCAAGGTCTAGGCAGGAGGTAGTGGCTCCCTAAGAGTGTCTCAGCCCCAAAGCTATGTCTCTTGCTAGCCTGACCTGCCCCTGTTGTGACCCCATGCCAGGGCTCCACGCAGCCTGTGGCATCTCCTGATCATCCTCATTTGAGCCTTTCCATGGTGGAGAAGTGCCTAGCATGTGGGGTTCCATGGAACACAGATTGCAAATCACCGGCCAATATTCAAGCTTGGTTAGAATGTGCTTGCAGGAGTGGGCCTGGCCTGGCCTGGCCCAGTTGTGAGTCCCTGTCCATGGTGGAGGCATCAGGTTTCTTAGCCTCCAGCAGGTGCCCCCTCTGCCTCAGTTTCCTACTTGTACCATGAGGTGACCAGGCTGCAGGAGGGCTCTTCTCACACTGTCAGGAGCTGACTCCTGGGCCCTTAGTCACAGAGCAGGCTCAGAGAGAACCCTTGGGCCCAGTGTGCTCTTTTGATGCCCACTGGTGCCTGGCCTGGTGTGGGCTACAGGGAAGAGAGAGGCAGAGGGACAGCCCCAGGGCCTTAGGGGTGTGAGGGCACCCTGCACCCAGGCCTGGCACCGAGGAGGGTGGATGTGCCGGGCAGGCCCTCAGGGCACAAGGCCTTCCAGGCAGAGGACGGCCCAGAGCAGGTGGCACCCAGCCTCACATTCCTCAGTCGCCTACTGGGAGCTGGTGTGCTGGGCACTCATGCGTGCTGGCGTGGGGACAGCCAGGAGTGGGCACCATGGAACCCTGGGCCTGGGCTCCAGCACAGAGAGGGACATGAGCTCAGGAGGAAGTGAATGTGCAGGACCTGCCACACATTGGAGGCAGAGGGTCTGTGCAGGGCCTGGGCCTGGGGTAGACCTCACCCAGGAGGATCCCTAGCTGAGGTCTGGAGGAGAGGTCACGGTTGCCTGTGCAGGAGGAGCAGCAGGGGCACGGTGCGGTCGGAAAGGGGAGCCAGGCAAGGGGGTGTATCATTCGGTGTCTGGGCTAGGGTGGGAGAGAGCAGAGGCTGGGGGCCAGGGTACCCTAGGGAGTCAGAGAGGAAGTGGAGGCTGTGGTGGCCATAGAAGATGGGGTGGTGGCTCGGATCAGGTGATGGGCATCCAATCCTTGTGGAGGAAGCAGCCACTCAGGCTGGGGCTGACATTGGCTGCAGGGCTGAAGGGTCATGGAGTGGTGCAAACTTGATTTGGCCCCCAGATCTGCAGAGGCTGGGGGGAGGGAGTGCCTGGCCCAGAGCCCCACGCACTAAGGAGGGCAGAGAGTCCTCTCTCTCTCTCCCTCAGTTTGGCTGGGGTCCGAGGCCTGAGCTGCTGTTTGTCCAGCACCCGCGCCTGCCCCTACCACAGGGCCTGTGGGAATTTTCTCTCTGTGTCCTGAAAGGCCACTGGGGCGGGGTGCCACATCCAGCTGAGGGGGGTGAAAGGGCCACATGGTTTTGTGGTCGAATTATCCAAACAGTGAATCGCTCCGTCCGCCTGGGCAGCTGTGAACGGGCATGCTTTGTCCCGCTGAGAACAGCGGCGGTGGGAAGGGCCAGACAAAGCGGGCGCTGACGCGGCCTTTTCCATGCTCGGGCGGAGAAAGAAAGGCTGGGCACAAAGCCGCCAGCAGCGGGCAGCCCAGGCTCTGTTTTAGTCACGGCCTCTGGGAGGGCTGGGGCCACCAGGGCTCCCAGCAGGATGGGAACAAAATGTGGCAGGAGATGTTGGGCCAGTGGCCCCTCATTCCAGGGAAGGCCACCTGTCACCAGAGTGTCCCTTATCCCTGGAGAGACCTGACAAGGACCTCAAGAGACCACCCACGTTCCCAGCACCATCAACACCACCCAGACAGCTGATGTGACGGGCCCAAACCCGAGACCAGTGTCACCAGCCTTGGGGGGTGACATCACGGGCAGCAAGGCTGAGCCCCTGCCCCATCCCAGAGTGTGTGTGCTGTGGGCAGGGCCTGGGCAAAGGTGTCATGGGGGAAGCGCCCAGCCTTCATGGGGCACGGAGCACGGGGAGGGGTGGCAGGACAAGGGGCAGGACTGGAGCCTTTGGCACAGTAGCCCAGTAGTGGCTAAAGGACCAAAGCAAGCCCAGTCCCTCCAGGAGCCTTCTGCTCTGACTTCCTGCAAGGTTGGAGGGACTGAGATGCAGGGAGGGATGGGGATGGAGGGACAGGCAGAGGGGACCTAGGGATACAGGGTGGCCCTGAATCAGGCCTGCAGGAGGCTCCTGGGGGATCAGTGGCATCCAGAGCTGGGCCCTAGGCCTCACATTGGGCCAGCAGCTCCAGTCTGTGCTGTGGCCACCAGGCCAACCATGGTGGCTCTGCCCACAGGGGCCCGGTGCTAACAGTGGCCATTGAGGGGTTGGGGGACCAGAGGTAGTGGGGAGGGGTTGACTCCTTTCTGGGACTTTGTTACCACTGCCTGGCAAATGGGCTGAAATGGGGATGTCCCAACCCTAACTCAGGTGGACTGCTGGGGGCTGCTGTGGCTATTTCGAGACTCTGTGTTTGAGGGGTGGTGGAAGCCGGGAGCAGCTGGGGTTCCTCTGGTTTGCAGGAAGGAGAGCTGGGTCTGGGGCTGAGAAAGGGAGGTTCATCTGGGGGTGGGGGGCGCGTTCTAGAGGCCAGAAGACCATGGCCCTGGAATGAGGCCTTGATCCACCAGGGCTGGGTCGGCCTGTGCTGCTGATCCACAAAGCTGCTGACACTCAGCAAAACCAAGGCACAGGGAAACTAGAGTGCTGGGCCAGGATGGTTTCTGCCCACGGTTCACAGAGGCTGTCCTGACTGACCTCAGTCTGCACTGTCCTGGAATCCTGCCCTGTCTCTGCCTGAACCACACGGGTACCTGTGGCTCATGTTGGATGCCATGTTGGGCACTCACTGTGGAGGCACTAGGACCCAGGCCAAGGTAGGCACTGTCTTCCTCAGGTGGAGCAGAGGCCCCAAACTGGAAGGTGGAGAACCTGGCCTCACCAGCCCTGACACACCCCAAGGCTGCCCCAGCTCCCATTGAGCCCATCAGCCTTGAGTTCTGACCTCCCGCACCCTTGCAAGACCAGGTACAGTCGTGGAGGGCTTCTCAGGGAGGGAACGTTTGTGCAGAGTTGGCTCCCACGTCCCTCTGTGCCACCTAGCAGCCAGCCCATGCTCCCTTGGGACCCACATGGGTGGCTTGTCTCTAGTCAGGGTGGGTGTGGGCACCCTGTATGGAGAGCCCTGAACCTGTGCCTGCCAATGTGCTGGGTCCTCTCTATCCCTTGAGTGGCAGATGGCAGCTCTCGGGGCAGGGGTTGGCCAGGTCATGGCTGGGCCCCCATACCAAGAGTTTGCACCACATCCACCACCTCCTGGGAATGGCATTTATGTTGCAGATAATTAGGCCAAGGAGGCACAAATCTAATGTGTTTGGAGAGAGCAAGCGAATGGCCTGGAATGCTTGGTTGCTGCTGGTCACAGCTGGCCATTGGCCTTTGTTCTCCTGGGCCTCTAGGCACTGAGGTCTGGGTGTCTGTCATGTGATGTCATTGCAGTCAGCAGATCAGATTCTGCTGTCACCACAGGTTCTGGGAGGTGGGGTACGGGCGTCCCAGCAGGAGGAGGGAGGCTGCACATCTCAGTTCTCTCTGCGCATGACAGGTGGGAGGGGAGCCCTTCATGGTGGGAATGGAGGGTGCAGGCCACGGGAACAGTCGGAGGCAGAGGGGACATCTGAAGGGTGAGTGTGAGAAGTGGGGAGAGGGCAGTGGCAGAGGAGCACCCCTGCCCACTGCTGCCATGGACCATGTCCCCTGGGTCTCTATAGGGAGGAGGCCCCTGTGTACCCCATGGTGGGGTGTCATCAGGAAGCTCACTGGGAGATGCTCATCCCAAGCCAGGTGCCCACTTCTGCCCACAGTCATAGGAACCATTCTCGCTGGCCTCCTGCTGACTCCCATCCAGCCCCACGGGCACTCACAGTACCCCTGAGCAGGATCCTGAGCAGGGTAGAGGCTGAGGACAGAGTGCAGAATGAGATACACAGGGAAACTGAGGCAAAGAGGCCCAGAGAGAGGAGCGGCCATGTATAAGGTGGCGGGAGTGTGGTGGCAGAGGAAGCTGGTGTCCATCAGAGAGCCCTATGTCACTGCAGCCCATGTGGGGCCATGTGTCCTGGCTCTGAGTCAGAGGATCTTGCATCAAATCATCTTTTCAGAAACTGCTGATGGGGGTAAGGATCAGTGGGAGAGCATTTGACTGCAGAAACTGCTGACATATTGATGGCCTAAACAAATCACCTCTGAATCAAACATATACCCATCAGTCAGTCAGTCAGTCAGTCAGTCAGTCAGTCAGCCAGCCAGTCATTCTATCAGTAAGCCAGCCAGTCAGCCAGCCAACCATATCATCTGTGAGCCAGTCAGTCAGTCAGTCAGCCAGTCAGCAAGTCAGTCAGCCAGCCAACCATATCATCTGTGAGCCAGTCAGTCAGTCAGTCAGCCAGTCAGCCAGTCAGCCAGTCAGCCAGCCAGTCAGCCAGCCAATCATATCGTCTGTGATCCCGTCAGTCAGTCAGTCAGCCAGTCAGCCAGTTAGTCAGCCAGTCAGCCAGCCAGTCAGCCAGCCAATCATATCGTCCGTGATCCCGTCAGTCAGTCAGTCAGCCTGTCAGACAGTTAGTCAGCCAGTCAGCCAGCCAGTCAGCCAGCCAATCATATCGTCTGTGATCCCGTCAGTCAGTCAGTCAGCCAGTCAGACAGTTAGTCAGCCAGTCAGCCAGCCAGTCAGCCAGCCAATCATATCGTCCGTGATCCCGTCAGTCAGTCAGTCAGCCAGTCAGACAGTTAGTCAGCCAGTCAGCCAGCCAGTCAGCCAGCCAATCATATCGTCCGTGATCCCGTCAGTCAGTCAGTCAGCCAGTCAGACAGTTAGTCAGCCAGTCAGCCAGCCAGTCAGCCAGCCAATCATATCGTCCGTGATCCCGTCAGTCAGTCAGTCAGCCAGTCAGACAGTTAGTCAGCCAGTCAGCCAGCCAGTCAGCCAGCCAATCATATCGTCTGTGATCCCGTCAGTCAGTCAGTCAGCCAGTCAGACAGTTAGTCAGCCAGTCAGCCAGCCAGTCAGCCAGCCAATCATATCGTCTGTGATCCCGTCAGTCAGTCAGTCAGCCAGTCAGACAGTTAGTCAGCCAGTCAGCCAGCCAGTCAGCCAGCCAATCATATCGTCTGTGATCCCGTCAGCCAGTCAGCCAGCCAGTCAGACAGCCATCCAGCCGATCAATCAGTCAGCCAGCAAATCAGCCACCTGCCAGGCAGTTAGTCAGTCAGTCAGTAAATCAGTCAGCTAGCCAATCAATCAGTTAGCCTGTCAGCCAGCCAGCCAGCCAGTCAGTCAGGCAACCAGACAGCCAGTCAGTCAATCACTCAGCCAGCCAGCCAGTCAGTCAGTCATTTAACCAGCTAGCCAGTCAGCCAGCCCACCAGTTAGTCATCCAGTCATCCAGTCAGCAAGTCAGCAAGTCAACCAGCCAGCCAGCCAGCCAGCCAACCAGCCAACCAGTCAGTCAGTCAGTCAGTCAGTCAGTCAGACAGGCAACCAGAAGCCAGCCAGTCAGCCAGCCAGTCAGTCACCCAGCTGATCATCCCGTCTGTGAGCCAGTCAGACTGTCAGTCAGCCAACCAACTAGCCAGCCAATCAGTCAGCCATGCAGCCAGCCAGCCAGGCACCTGGTCAACCAGCCAGCCAGCAAGCCAGCTGGCCAGAAAGCCAGCCAGCAAGTCAGTCAGTCAGTCACCAGCCAGCCAGCCAGCAAGTCAGTCAGTCAGTCAGTCAGCCAATCAGAGACACTTAGGCCTTGCGGTCTTCAGGTGGCAGGCTCCACCTTCTTCTACCTGGCTTCCAGCTCCACCCTGGCCATTCCCACCAGGCTGTTGATGGCAGAGATGATGATAGCCACCTCCTAAAGACCTCTCAAGGACTACACTGAGGAGGCTTGGCCTGAAGTCTGGTGTCCACAGGCTCCAGCCTCTTGCTCTGGGCCTCAGTTTTCCTCACTAGGCTCCTGTCACCCCTCTTGCTGTTATTCTCTTCTGGGCTCATCCTAAGCAGTTACCCCCATGGCCTACTCTGCATGAAGGCAGTGAGACCACTGAGTCCCCCTTGTCTTGTGCTGTGGCTCACACTGTGTGGGCTGTGATGAGACTCACCCCCATGAGCTGCAGGAGGCTAGAGGCTGCTCTTCCTAATGTGGTCTATTCTCCTCAGACACCCCTATAGCTGCCTACTGCCCACAGAGAGCTGCTGACCCAAGCCATGCCCCTTCCCATGCTGCCCCTGGACATAGTGTGGCCAAGCAAAGGACAGAGGCGATATCTCCCCCATGTCCAGCATCTGGCCTTTGACCCTGCTTGTGATCTTGTGGTGGCCACCACTCTGAAGAGCCCCACTGCTCCCTGTGGTCCGGAGGCACTGGTGGTAGCCTGGGGCTGATGGCACTGGTACTTCCCAGCTGGACAAAGACACTGTGCGCCAAAGGCCGTGGTTGGACCAGCACCTCCCCACCCGCCCCGAGGGAGCCTTCAAGCTTGGAATTATGGTTCCCAAGCATGTACTTATTCGGTTTGCCTGCGGGGAGCTCAGAACTCAGCATCACCCAATAACACACCCACACCCGGCTACATGAGGAGTTACAGCATTGCCGGTGCCCGTGGCTGGGGAGGAAGTGCCCACTGTGGCTGGGCCACTCTGCTTGGGATAGGTGGCTTCCTGGGGTGACACATCTGGGCCATCAAAGAGGGAGTGTCATATGTGACTCCCCACACAAAGAAGGGCCTTCAGGACACTCTGGGGACATGAAAGAGTCTCTTAGACCCTCTGTGGGGTGAGCAAGCATGCAGGAGCTGGCAGCTGGAGCAGGCGTCTCTCTGGGCAACACTGCAGCGGCATGAGTGAGGCAGGGATGACCATGATGGGCACAGTGACTGTCCATACGAGCCCGGCCAGAGCACGGGAGGCAGACAGTAGGTAATGGTGGGAGCCCTCTCCAGCCAGCAGCGGAGTGGCCTGGCACATACAGGGACGGCTGTGGTCCCAAGTTCCCTACGGCCAAACCTGTCATTGGAGCCCAAAGCCCAGCAGTCTGGGCCTGGGTTTCCTGGGGCCCTTGGGCCAGCTGCTCCTCTTCCAGCCTCCTTGCTCCATGACATACACAAGCCAGATGCTGTTGCTACCCTGACCCTTACCCTAACCCTAACCCTAACCCAAACCCTAACCCTCTTATCCCTCATCTGTCCACAGCAGGAGCCTATAGGTGTGGGGCCCAATCTGCACTTTCCCTCCAAGCTGTGTGACTCCGGGAACATTAGTCAACTTCTCTGTGCTCCAGGTCCTCTCTGTCAATGGCAGGAATGCTGTCCTCCCTGCAGGCAGTGGGGATCATTGACATCATAGGTGCTAACAAACGCCCACCAGGCTGGTGCTGGGACAATGGCTTGGATGCCCAGGCTGCAGTGGGTCACCTAGGCTGTACCCTAGCAAAGGCAGATCCCTTTCTCCCAGCGCCCAGGGACACAGATGAGGCTCATCTTGGAGGTGATCTTGGTGCGCTCCATGTGCACAGAGACAGAGCAGGTTGGTCCCCAGGGTCAAGATGGCACCCGGAAGGTGGGAGTCTGTGGCTCCTGTGTACCATGTGTTCTTGTGTTGGTGAAGTCCCTGTGAAGTTGCAGGGCTGACTGATTGGATGACAGTAGTCGTGCCTGGTTCCTACTCCACGTGGTTGGGAGTTGGCCAGGGATGCAGCCTCCCATCTTGAACAGCACAGATGAAATCTGCCAGGGGTGTCCTTGGAGTGGGACAGGCACCGGGGATATCCTACAGGGTGGGAGTGTCTCAGGCCTGATGCCCTAGCAAGACAGGTGTCTAAGAGATGGAGGAGCCCCATGGGGAGCCCAGGCCAGCCCATGAGCTGTGCTGGCTGGGCACTCAGCCCCCTTTGGTGTCAGTGTCCCTGTCGACAGAACGGAGATGGGGAGCCCCGTGAACCACTGTGCCCAGTGTCCTGCTACATGGTTTGTCCCCACTCTGGCCCTTTACCCAGTAGCACTTGCCTTGCCATCCTGGGCCAGGACACCCTTCGAGCCATCGGGGCCTGGCCCCTGGAGGTCAAGTTTAGGCAGAAATGGCCTCGCTTCGCTGGCTTTGGTGCAGAAAACCCAGCCCCAAACAAAACACCGCACAGCCCCACAAGTGCCTTTGTCTTCAGAATCTTCACACTCCCGCTCTGGGACATCTGTGGCCGCCCAGGCAGGGACACAGAGAGAACAAGGGCCACACTCTGAATAGGTATTCAAGCAGGGCCTGCTGCATTCATCCGGGTTCCTGTGCCCTTGCGGCTTCTTTCAGGCTCCGCCCCTCCATGGCTCCAGTGTTCTCTCCCCAGGGTGGTCCGGGTCGTCCCATCTCTGAGGCCTGGGGTATTGTCCTGGGACACCTGTCTAGTGCCGGCTGGCCACGGGCACACAGGGTCACGACGGCTCTGCAATTCACACGGGCCTGAAAGGCATCCCTTCGAGGAGTCGCCCCTCGCCTCCCTCCTCCACCCCCAGACCTCGCAGGGGGAGGGCCCGGGCAGAGTCAAACAGTATTTTTTCTGTTCTCTCCTGCAAAAGTGGAATTCAATTAGGAAAGAAGAAACTCAAGCCTGGGCAAACAGTGCTTTGAAAAAATCCTGCAGGACAGAAACCTCTTCCCACACCCTGGGCCGGCCCGTGGGGTTCCACATCCCTCCTGAGTGGGGTGCAGCTAGAATGTCCTCTCCATTTCCAGGGAAGGCTGGGTGAGGTGGCAGCTGTGAGCACAGAGCCAAATGGGAAAGCCAGTGTCCAGAGAGGCCGTTTGGCCAGGGCAGCAGGGCGAAGCAGTGTCACCAGGCCCCGCTCTTCCCTGGCCCCAGTGCCCTCACCCTGCTGCCCCCTAGGCTCCTCCTCCTGACCTTGGCCACTGCGCAGCGCTGCCAGAAGCTGATGCTGGGTGGCCTGGGGCCTGGGCACAGAGAAGCCACTGCGGGCGGCTGGTCCAGGAAAGCCTGGCAGCAATAGGGCCTCTGTCAGAAGCCCCCCTTCTCTGGTGGTCCCCAGGTCCCTGAAGAGCTGCCACTACTAAGCAGTCACCATGAGGTCAAGCAAGCCAGGATGGAGATGGTGGCTCCGCCATCCTGGGCAATGGGAGCGCTCCCCTTGCTGTCAGAATGTCCTGTCTCATGCTTCTGATAGCCCTAGCCCTCACCTCAACCCCTGCTATGTCTTCACCTGGAAGTGACAGGGCCAGGTCCACCCCGGGACACTTGCTACTCCTGTGGGCTGGGAGCTCTCCTGGGGCACACCACCCCTGGGTCCCTGGCCTGGTTCCAAGGCCCAGGAGGAGGCTACCACTGCCCTACCATGGCCTCCTCCCTTGGCTGCCCAGCCAGCATCCTCGGTGAGGACTTCTCCAGCCTGGCTCTGCCCAGGTGTCCACAGTCGGACCTGTCATGCCTGTGTGTCCATGGGCGGGCAGAGGTGACACCTTCTCAGGAAGGCAGAGCAGCTGCTGAGGCCCCGTCAGCACCACCTCGCCCCTGCCTTGCTGTGGAGGCTCCACCCACTTTGTGCACAGAACTTTTTGGGGTGCAGAGTGGGAAAGGTGACATACAAAGGGCCACCACATGGATTTCAGTGGGGCGCTGGCACAGCTCGGCAGCCTTTGATGTTTCCTACCAATGGGAATCATTTCAGCTCTTCAGAGGCAGAGGCGGCTTGGTGACAGGTGACTTGTCTCGCAGTTGCTGGGGTGCTAATTAATGCTAATTATAACCAATTGTCTCGCCAAGGCAATCTGTCCTGCTGGGGCAGGCGGGCAGGCGATGAGATGTGTCTGGCCAGGAAGGGAGAGGGTAGCTTTGGGGGGCTGGGTGTCCCTGCGCCTGGGTGCTGGCTGGGGGACATCCCTGTTACAGGGAACTCTGCTCAAATGCATGTGGCATATTCCCAGGGAGAAAAGACAGATCGTGCCTCTCGGGGCTGGGTCAGGAGGAACAGCGAGGCTGGGAGCCACCAAGGCTCAGGTGCTAAGGTGCCCAGCAGAGTTGGCACAGGAATGCTTCCTGATTGGAAGGGGATTGTGTGGAGTGTGAAGGACATAGCTGGTATCCCGAGTTCCTTCACCCGTGCTCCTTTCTTCCTGTGCCTGGGACCTCCTCCTTCCAGGCATGGAAGAGGAGCTGGGTTCAGCAGAGGTTCCCTGGGGCCACCAGCTCTTGGGTACCGGCTGAGCTCAAGCATCACTCACAGGTGGCTCTGGCTGCTCATGGCCTGGGTGGGCCACTGCGACGGACGGGTGACCTGTAAGATGTCATCCAACCTCTACCCTGAGCGCCGGAAATCAGTCCTGTTATTGCAATTTGACAGACAGGGAAACCAAGGTGCAGAGAGGTAAGGAAATGAGCTCAGCACCACAAGGGGGCTGGGCAGAGGCAGCACAGGTGAGCAAGGGGCGCACTGTGGCCGATGTCTGGGCGGCACCTAGTCACCATGGCCAAGCGAGGGTGGACACCAAAACCATGCTAAGGATGGTCGGCCATGGCCTCAGGGCTTGGCCTCCATCTGGCCCGAGCTCTTCATGGCATGGAATCCATGCTGCCCCTGCTTACAGCAGGGAATGGAGGGTTAGTGAGGGGAAGGGACTTGCCTGTGACACATTCCCCTCCCGCCCTCTCTGCCATGGTTGGCCCACTCTCTTCCTTGATGACAAGCATCCCAATAGGGCCCCCAGGGAACTCTCGGGCTCAGGGTAACTGGGAGGAACTCTTTTCAATCATGGGGTCCCCTCCACCCCTGCGGGCCAAGGTCCAGGTGACAGAGCACAGGTCATGGACACAGGGTAGGGGTGTCCCTGGCTAGCCACCTGGCTGTTGCCCATCTTCCTTCTCCACTTCTCTCTCTGTCTAGGAAACAGAGTCTTCGGGTAACCCTAATCCCAAAGCTCTTGAGGAGACCAGTTTGGGTCCCTGTGGTGAACAAACAAAAGGAGCAGAAAATGGCTGGCAGCTCCCTCCCTCAGCACCCAAGACAAACTTTGAGGAAGCTCTGATGAACCTCAACTTGACAAAGGCTCCCAAGATCCTTTGCTCCTAAGCGGTCAGGACCTGATCCCTGCTTTGTACTGGAGAGCCCCCAGCCACCCTGGGGCCCTCGGGCTCCATGCTGAGTGGCTCCCGGGGCCTCACTGCTGGACTTATACCTCCCTCCTTGCCCTGTGAATGTCCTGATCTTCCTCTGTCCCTGTTGTAGAAATGCCCCAGCCCACACCCCGAACAGTGAGACCGCACTGAGAGCCCCATTTACTCTGGGACTTGGAGGCGATCCGGGCCAGGGAGGAACAGGGGCAGAGTTGGGGTCTCTTCCCAGCCTCAGCTCCCATCCAGGGGGCCTTTGCAGGTACAAGGACTGGGGACAGCGCCTGCCAAAGGCCCTTTCTGTCCCCAGGGCTCTCTCTTCAGAAAGGAGCCTCCATAGCTGACCATCAGCTTGCAGCCAGTTCCCGGCTGTCCCTGCAGCACCTCAGGAGAACATGAAGCTGTCCCAAACCTGGGAGACTCTGCTGGCAACCAGCTTCCTGAAGTCTCGGGCTAGCCGAGGGAACCAGCAAGAAGAATGTTATAAGAGAGTAGCTGAAAGTCGGGCCTAGTGGTGTATGCCTGAAATCCCAGCACTTGGGAGGCTGAGAAAGGAGGACCCCCATGAGTCCAAGGTCCACCCTGAACTCCATAGTGAGCCTTGTCTCAAAAAACCATAAATAAATACAGAGTGGCTGGAAGTGGCCCGGAGTAATGGCATCCTTGGGAAGGGGAGCCACAGGGCCAACCTGTTCCCTTACCTGACAGGAGGGTCACAGTCACATGGTCACATTCGTAGATAGGACAGTCTGTGGTGTGCCCAGCCTAGGAGGGATAGGCCCGGCCACATCCCCACCCGAGGTCATCTGGTGCTTCTATTCCACAGCATGGCTTCTCTTCACGGCATCGGTCACCCTATGAAGCATCCACCTCGGGACTTGTGATGCACTTGCTGTGTGTGTCCCCAGCAGCAATGTCGGGGCACCCTCTGGCTCCATGCAGCTGCCACACAAGGCCTTGCACACAGTGGGGGCTCACCAAGCATCTGGGGAATCGGGTAGGGGTGCGGACAGTAGGTTCTCTGTGGAACCGAGGGGTTGTACCTGCTCCAGTGTCACCCCTCGGCCCGGGCCAAGTCCAGGGTGCATCTCCAGTTCCCGTGTCTCTCCTCTCCCTGGCCCCTGCTGCTCCCCCAGTGTTTGGGGGCCCCACGGTGCTGGCTCGGGGCAGGGAGGATGCTGGTCTAAAGGTCCCTGGTGGAGGTCAGTTTGCCAAAGGAAGAGCATGGCCAGGACCTCTGGACTTGTGGTGAGGCCCTGAGATGGGCACATAGATTGGGACAGTTGTCATTTCTCAGGGATGCTCAGGCACCCGGAGCCAGGCTGGAGCCCAAGGAAGGGGCTTCACTTCTGTAATATTTTTTTTGCAGGGCTGGGGTTTGAACCCAGGGCCTTCCCTGTGCTAGGCAAGCACTACCACTGAGCTGCACCCTGAGCCCCGGGCCTCACTTCTGGAACATTCCTCTTGCTCTTTTTAATGCCACATAGTCACTGAACAGTTAACTGCACGTTCCAAGTGTACAACCTGATGAGTTTTGGCTATGTGTGCACCTGTGCAACCACCGCTACTAAATCGTGGTAACGAGCACATCCATGCTTCCCACGTGCTCTTTTGCGAACACTGACCTGCCCCTAACTTGTCCCCAGGCAGCCACTCATCTGCTCTCTACCACACAAATTCATCTACACTTCCTGGAGTTTTATGTCAATTCTGGGTTCAAACACTCAGTGAAGTTATTTCTAGATTCATCTGTGTCCAGGGCGTCTCATTGTGAATTTCTTCCTACTGCTGAGAGTCTTGTGTGGCCCCGGAAGGTGTGTCTATTTTGTGGCCACCCCAGTTTATCTTTCCATTCACATGAGAGCCAGACACAGATGTTGGAGTTTGTCGGATGATTCTTTCTTTCTTTCTTCTTTTTATTAAGTTTATTGGTACATTTTAGGTATACAATATAATGACATTCATCATTGGAAATTTGCACCTTCACATAATCTCTCTTGGTTCTTATTTTTCCCCCTTCCCCTGCCCTCCCTTCAACCCCTCCATTCCTCCCTATTTACAAAGACTTTGTTTCCGTTTTTTCATTATCTCATATTAATTCCATTCCCTTCTTTCCTTTCCCCTACCCCTCCCACTTCCCCTTCCCCTTTGCCCCTTTTCTTCCTATTTTACATTATCTATTATACTTTTTAGTCCTTATTTACACTTTCAGTTTCTCACACCAAAGAAACTATTCAGTATTTACATGTGTCCTATTTATTGCACTTAAGAGTACAGCCTCAATGTGCATCCATTTAGCTATGTCTCTAATTTCTCATTTTTCATGGCTGAGTAGTACTCCATTTTATATTTAAAAACCCTTACATTTTCTTTATCCAGTCTCCAGTTGATGGGCACTTGGGCTGTTTCCAAGTTTTAGCTATTACACGCTGTGCTGCTATGAACATGGATGTACATATATCTCTGTGGTATGATTCTTTTAATTCTTTGGGGAAGATCCCCAGCAGGGGAATAGCGGGGTCAAATGGGACTTCCAGTCCTAGTTTTTTGAAGTATGGATGATTCTTTCTTGCATCTATTGCAATCATTTTTTCTTCTTCTTCAGTTTGTCAACATGGTAAATTACTCCGGGTCATCTTCTAATGCTAAACCGATTTGTCTTCTGGGGATAACTCCTACTTGCTTGTGATGCGTCATTATCCTTTTCCTACATTGTTGATTCATCTTGCTGACGTTTATTTAGCACTGTTGCATCTATGCCCATGAGAGATTGTTCTGCAGCTTTCTCATCACGTCTTTGGTTTTGTCTCATAGAATAAATTGGAAAATACACCCTTTTCTTGTGTAGAATTCCTTGGGCTTTATAGACATTACTAAGGAAGGCCTAGGAACCTGGGATGTTTTCTGTGTAATTTCAATTTCTTTTATACATACAGGGATATTTCAGGCTATTTCTTCTTCAGTACACTCTGGAAGTTTATGTCTTTCCAAAAAGTTGATGAATTTATCTAAGCTGTCAAATTTATGGGCTTAGAGAGATATTCACAATAGAGATGTTACCCTTCGATATCTGTGGAGTTATCAGCTTCTCCTTCTGGATCAGTCTGGTTAGTTTTCTTAGTTTTATTCATCTTCCCCCTAGAAAATCAGCTACTGATTTCATTTTCCTTCCTTTATTATTTTTCTCTTTTCTATTTAATTGATGTTTACTCTGATATTTTCTTCCTTGTATGGGACATTGGGCCCAGAGCCTTCACATTGAGCTACATATCCAAATTTTTTCCTTTAAAAAACTTTTCGAGACAAGGTCTTGTTAAGTTGCTTATTTGCCCTGTTTGGGCTGCAGCTTGCAATTCTCCTGCCTCAGCTTCCCAGAGAGGTGCAGGCCTGCACCACACTAAACTTCTGCTTTGGTCTTTATTATCGCCTTCCTGCTGCTTACTTTGACTTCATTTGCTCCTTTTCTAGTTTCTTGAGGTGAAACCAAAGTTGCTGATTTGAAGCTAAGCTCAGCGCTGCCTACAAGTGATCTCACACACCCTGGGATTTTGTATTTTTGTTTTCATCCAATTTAGTCTAGCTGTACTTGTGATTTCTTCTTTGCCTCATATGCCATACAGTACTGTTTGTTACTTGGTTTCCAAAATTTGAAGATTATCCTGAAATCTTTGTTTTTCATTTCCATAAGGTCAGAGAACACACTTTGTAAAAGAAGAACCCAAGAACCCTGCCTTAGCCTCTCTAGTGCTGGAATTACAGGCACACTCCACCATGCCTGGCAGCAACCCTTTTATATTTTATGGACCAGAACATGGTCTATGTTGGCAAATCTTCTATGTGTACTTGAAAGAATATTTGTTCTGTTGTACAGTGGGGCATTCTAGAAATCATAACTAGGTCAAGGTGGCTGATAATGTTACTCAAATCTCTCATATTCTTACCAATTTTGTGTCCACTTGTTCTATTAATTATTGAAGGGGTATTGGAATCTGCAACCATAATTGTGGTCTATTTTTCTCTTCAGTTTTGTGAATTTCGCTTCATGAATTTGGAAGCTCTGTTATCACACAGACATGTATTTAAGATTGTATATCCCCTTGGTCACACGACACTCATAATCAGGAAGCGACTTTCTCTATCCCTGTACCAAGGCAGGGCCATCACCTGGACAGGAAGCCAGCCTCCTGTGGGACACTCAGGGGCTTGGTGTGTGTGGACCAAAGGAGCCTGGTGCTCACAGCCTAGTGATACTGAGGCTGAGAGCCTAGGACACCCAGGCTCCTGTCCCCTGAATTGGAGAAGCCTACAGAGGACACCACAAGAAAAGTATAAGGTGTGACAAGGCAGGAAAAAGGGTGAGGATGGATTTACCCCGCTGGGGTAAGGCACCATGACAGCTCACTGAGGGCTCCCTGTAATCCAAGCGGAGTCAACTGTGGATGCTGGGATTGTGGTGATCACCTCGAGAGCCACCATGCTTGGGTTTTTTGCCATCATTACCTTGTTTGAGCCACACAGTGACCAGCAGGGCCGCTTTCGCTCTTCCTGTTTGGGGGAGGAAGTTACTGAGGCCAGTGTGTATCCAGGGAATGGTGCGCTCCCTCACTGTGACCAGGTTTGGCACAGTGAAGCCACCTGGCCCTTGAGATTTGGAGTGACAGGTATCATACATCAAGTTGCCTCTCTGGACAGAATCCCCTGCCTTTGAGGTAAGATGTGACACAGCACTCTCGACAGGAAGGGCCCTCCTGAGGCTGGTCTCATGTCAGGCTGTGATGGGTTGTTAACGAAGTCGGGGGCCTGCCCCTAGCTGGTGTGCGTGAACTGGTGAGAGTGCCCGAGATGCAAGTGTGTGGTGGGCTATGGGAGCATGGCTGCAGGGAGCTCCTGAGGTCTGAGTCCCAGGCTGGGACTGTGACTGCCAAAGCCCTCCAGCTCTGCAACGGTCACAGGAATGTGGCAGCCGGGGTTAAGCTGGGGAGCTAATCTGGCTTTGATGCTGACCCTTGCACCAGTAGGGCATGGGGTCAGGACCACCCGCTCTGGTCCTCATGGAGCCAAAGCTCCCCAGGCTGAGGATGCCCCAGGCCCTTCCTGATGGGCTGTGCTTCTGTGGAAGGGGCAAAAGGCTCCCGAGTGCTGTCCAATCAGCAGAAATCTGTGGGCATTGCCATGTGCCAGGGCTGTGTCAGGCACAGAGGCAGCACTGAGCAGAGGCCGAGGGCCCGGCCTTTGTGAGCCCGACTGTGCTGGAAATGGATGCTGGGGTGGCTGCAAGCACAAGTACAGGTTAAGAAGGGGACCGGATGGGACCAGGATAGGAGAGGTTGCAACCGTGATTCCAATGAGATGGTGACATCTCACTGGCCAAGACTAGAGGGAAGCGAGGGAGCCGCTGGGCAGCCACCCAAGGGAAGGGAGCAGAGGCAGAACAGAGCCCAGCTGCAGGGAGTGGCAGCGGGGCCCAAGTAGCCGTGGCCAGTGATGCTGGGTGACCCTGACACAGGTCCTTGGCAGGTTCTGGCAGAACGACGTGACCTGACTTGGGCTTACAGAGGACAATGGTGGGGACATGGCGGTCACAACAGAGGCAGGGAGCCCACACAGGATGAATCTGGGACAACCCCCAAGAGCAGTGGCAGCGAGGTGGCCTAGCCAGGGAGGCGGGGCCAGGGAGCCAGGTTCTGGACAGGTGTGGAAGGCAGAGCCCCAGGGCTTGCAGATTCTGCGTGGAATTGGACAGAGGGGGCGCCCAGGGATCCCGAGGGACCCTGGCAGGGCAGAGTGGCTGTCTTCTGTCTGTGCGGGCGGGGCAGGAGTCCTGTGGGTGCCCTCACACCTGAGGCACCACCAGCCCTGTGCTGGGTATAGGCGTGGGAGCCTGAGCTCGAGGCAGCGTGCTCTGAACAACACTGGGGCCTCAGGCCTTGACACGGGGTCGATTTCCAGAGTGCAGAAAAAGGTAAGAGGCGTGTGGAAGAGGTGTGCACCAGAACTCAGGGGTTTGTGGGTGGGAGAGAAGGTGGGCAGAGGAGCCTGGCCAGGTGTGGTCCAGGAGTAGCAGCACCGTCCCCAGTCCCTGGGCTGAGCTGCAGGACCTCAGTGGCCTGGACCCTGTGGTTAGGAGCACCCAGGGGAGCTGTGGTGAGAGGGCTCCACAGAGGAGGGGGCAACAATGGAGACACAGGCAGACCACACCTGAGGCTCTGCTTTCAAAGGGCTGAGGGAAAGCGGAGTCGGAAGAGGGGCTTTTAAGATGGGAGTGAAATCGTCCCGTGGGAAGGGCCAGGGTGAGGGCGTTGGCTGTGGAGCTGCTTATGGAGGGATCTGGACCCCACGGGGCTCAGCTGATGGCCAGAGACCCCGGGCAGGGCAGGGGCTCCGGGAGCTGCTGTCTGGAGGGGAAGGAAGACCTGAATGGAGGGCTGCACGGTGAGGCTGAGGAGGGGGCCATGGCGTGCCTGTGCCACCGGGATGTGAGGCATAGTGGGATGGGCTGCACTGAACCAGGGTTGGAACCATGCCAGACAAGTGCAGGGGGAGGTGCGGAGGCCTGGGGGCTGTGGGGGACTCGCACTGTTGGCAGTGGCACATTCTTGCGGTGCCCTGGAAGGAGCGGACTGTGGGAAGGTCCCCAGGTCCACTCCCTTCTCTGTGGGATGACAGTGAGGGCCCCACTTCTGGGCACTGGGCTGCCAGGAGTTAAATGGGCCATGCAGCCCAAGCTCTGGTAAAGACAGAAGCCTTGTCGTGTGCTTCACCATCCTCCTGAGAGGCGGTGCCAGGAGCTGAGGGCCTGGGGACTGGGGACACCTGGCAGCCTCCTCCTCTGCCAGGCCAGGCCATCCATCCCCCAGAGGGCAGTGCAGGATTACACGGCGGAGGCTCTGCTGGGTCCCTGAAGCTGCCACCCTCTCGGCCCGGGGTCTGCTCTATGGCCTCTGGTTTTCTGTCCTGTGTTTAATGCGGGCACAGGATGGCACTGCTCAAAGCTGCTCTGTGCCTGTCACCTCACTAGCCCTTCACAGGGCACCAAGACTAGAAGTGTCTCCAAGCCACAAAGCCAGAAAGGGGTGGAGCCAGGCCCTGCTGCCTCACGCCCTTGCCTCCCTTTCCTTCAGGCCCCTCGCCCCTGTCGCCCCGCAGCTGTGGGGGGCTGGGCCAGGCCTGGTCACATGGGCCCTGGGACCTGGGCCCAGGACTGCTGAACCACAGCACCTTTGGGACAGAGAGGCCGGAGGGGCCTGGGGCTGAGGGCGCAGCCAGGTTCTCCTCACAACTGACCTGCTCCTTTGCCTTCCAGCCTTAGTGTGGCAGCCACACAGGCAGCTTGTCTTCCCTAGTGATTCTACACGACAGCTTGGTCCCCTGCCCTGCAGCCAGGGCCCGATGCAGATGACGAGAGAGCCACAGGGACCCCAGGCGCCTGTGGTACCGTGTCCAGGTCCTGTCTCCTCACTCCCCAGGACCTGCCCTAGCCCTGAGCCTTGGCTCAGCCCCACCACGTGGTAACTCTTAGCAGCCTGGCCTGGGCAGGGTAGGGAATGGGTGTGCTCAGTCCTGGGCATTGCCCCGGCCCAGAGCACTGGCCAGGGAGAAAAGAGGGTACAGGGAGGCAGAGGTCCTCAGAGATGGCGATATGCAGACAGAGAGATGTGGAAGAGAAGGGACAGGAGGAGGAGGACAGCCAAGGGCCAGCAGAAGCAGTCGGAAGGGCTGAGGTGGGAAGATGGTTGTGGTAAGGGTACCCCGGGGCCCGAGGAGCTCGAGGCCCTGCCAGGCGACCAAGAGGATTTCTTATTTACAGGTTATTAATTGCTGGGAACAGATCGCAGCTGGAAACTCTCTAAGTGCCAGCTAAATGCCTCCACGAAAACCCTATCCTCGTAGGACTCTGAGAACAAAGGCTCCACGTAAACATCTCCCGAGGTGTGGAATCTCTGGGTAACTCAAGGACCTCACATTCAGACACCAGAGTTGTGAAACCTGAATACCTGATGAGGTTATTTAACCGTCGCTAGCGCTTGATGGCAGTGGAATGTGGACTTAGCAAGCATGAGTCATCAGCGGCAGTGCCTAGGAAAATACCCAAGTCACCCCAATTACACCATTATCAATTGCTGCATCGCTCTGCAACCCAACCCAATGAAACTGGAGAAAATGCCAGCTGGGCCGGGCCGCGAGGAATCCAGCTCTTGGCGAGGGCTGCCTGCCTGGCAGCGGCCTCTGCGGTTGTGCCAAGCCACAAGCCCTGTGTGGTCGATGCGCGCAGAGGTGTCGGCCCCATTTCACGGCCGTGGAAACTAAGGCCCGCCAGGGCTATGGCCTGTTCCGGTCCTTAGTCCGCTGCAGAGGACATAGGGAGAGATGCCGGAATAAGCCGCAGCCGCAGACAGCTGAGGGGCACGGGGAAGGACTGGGGCTGGTCTCTGCCAGGCGTGCCACCACAGTGGTCGCTGGAGCGGTGACTGTTCGTGGAGCACTGGCACGTGCCTGGGTGGCGCGGGCGTCATCCCATCAGTCTCAGCAAGTAGATGCCATGGGCTCTGCTCAAGATGAGAGTCTGTCACTGGCCCGGGGTTGCTCAGCTGTCGAGGGGCAGTGTGTGGGGGGGAGCCCAGCCTGGTGTGGCCCCTCTGTCTTGTGACGTTGGCCCTCTGTCCCTGGCTGAAGGTCAGACGAGCAGGCTGGAGGAGTGTGCCTGTCCTGGGCCCTGCGTGTGCACATGTGCATGCGCACGACTGGCCATGTGCACAGGGCTCCACCGTCTGCTGCCTCTGACATCCTGCGGGCGGTGGCCGGGCCTGCAGAGCGGGAGCCAACTGCAGCCGGCCCACCCACGAGCCAGTAGCGCTCAATGCTCTTAATCAGTAAGATATGTTTCTGGAATAAAAACCACATCAGCATTTTCATTTTCAAGTTCAGACAAGGTTTTTTTTTTCTTCTTCTTCTTCTTCTTCCCAATTTTCCCTTCACATGGGCGAGGCTAATCCTCTTGCTTGACTGACAAGTCTTTAGACTCAGCCATACATTTAAGCTGCAAAGAGTAAAGGACAACAGCGCAGGGAGTCTTCACTTCATCCTGGATTTTTTTCAGATTTCACTTGTGCCACAGCCCGTAATTATCAATGCGAAATTTAAGAAGCAATGATTCCTTCATGGCAGCCAAGCCCATCTGCACCGTGTGTGTGCCCCATGGCACAGCAGGACTCCGGCCCTCCCTGGTTCAAAGCACAGATCCTCCTGCTTCCCAGGATCGTTCTTGAGGGGTGCAGAGGGGTCCACAGGTAGAGGGGCTCCCGGGCCAGGAGTGCCACAAATGCTGGGGCTTGGGACAGAGGGATGACGACGACGTAGAACCCTAAACAGCAAAGGTGAACGGGGAGCAAGGAGTGGGCTCTGAACCACAGGGTCGGTGCAGCCCAGGTGTGAGCCTGAGGCTCGGGAGAAACCACTCACACCAGGGAAGACAGGATGGGGGAAGCCTCTCTTTGAGAGTAGGGAGGGCTTTCCATGGCGACAGAGTAAATATTAGAGCTCCCTCCCCCCTGCTGCTCAGGGCTTTTCAGAGTAGAGTCAAATTAAAAGTCTCTGGTCCTAGAACTGAACTTGACTTCTATTGAATAAAAGGTGGAGGGTGGGGTGCAGGAAGCAAATTCAAGGCAATAAATCAGCTGGGCATTTGTTCAGGAAGGTTTCCAAGGAGTACCAGCTAAGCAGAGCCCCAAAAGCTGAGTCACAGCAGCAGGTGGAAAAGAGGGGGAAGAAGGCCACAAGCAGAGTTGAAACCAAGAGACCATTCAGGTGAGTGCTCTGCTGGCACCTCTGCCGGTGAGATTCCCCATGCGGGGTGCCCCAGCCCCTGCTAGGGTCTGACACCCGGGCCCTGGCCACTGGCTGTCAGGGGCATCCTTGGATTGTCACACCTCATGCCGCCACATGTTGCTAAGTGCCCCCTGGTGGGGGCAGGGAGTACTGCCACCAGAGAAGCTCCGGGGTAACCAGGGGTGTGTGAGTTCGGGGCACGTGTGTGTATGTGTGTGTGTGCACCCGCGCGTGCTGGACACAGAGCGAAGGGTGGTGATACACGGGAGACATACAGGGGTGGTAAGAGGCAGGAGGTAGCTCAGCCTAAAATCCCTAATAGGGAGAGGAACTGGGGCAGGGCAACGGCACAGCTGTCTACACTGCAGAGAGACCAGGGGGTGCTGGCGAGGTGCTTCAGAAGGGGCAGAGAATGATGTTTGAGTTTCCTCTGGGGTCAGATTAACCACAAATTCAATTTCTTTCTTTCTATTTGCAGCTTCTAGGTCTTCTTGTGGCTATTTTAAGAATTCAGATCTTTAACAGAAATGACTGATGTCATCAAGTTGTCAGTTTTCGGCCATAGAGTTGTTCACAATATTCCCTCACTTACTGCTAATGACGCTAGGAGTTGTAGGGATGGCCCATGTGTCACTGGTGATGTGGGTAATTTAGGGTTTTCTTGTTGAGCAGTCTAGATGGAGATTATCATCTTTACTATCTTTTCCAGGAGCTGGCTTGTGGTTTTCATTCATTTCCATTTGCTTGGTTTCTATTTTGTTGATTTCTGCTGTCACTGGTATTATTTTTTTTTCTATCTTGTTTCATTTTTTTCCTGGCTTCTTATGGTGGATACTTATTGGTTTTAAGTCTCTCTTAACATAGCACTTTATTTTAATGAAATATGATTAATTATGTTTTTGAGACAGGGTCTTACTATGTAGTCCAGGCTGACCTCAAACTTGCTATGTAGCCTAGTGGGCTTGAACTTGTGATCCTCCTGTCTCAGTCTCCCAAGGGCTGAGATTATAGGCCAGGGACACTATAATGCAGTTTAACACAACCTTTTATTTGTTTAGAGACAGGATCTCTGCATGTAATTCAGGTGGTGGCCTTGAACTCCTGGCGATCCTCCTGCCTCAGCCACCTGAGTGCTGAGATTACAGTGGTGTGGCACCATGCCCAGCTACCCAGCATTTCCTTAACCATTGCCCTAGCTACATTAAAAAATGTTCACATATTGAGTTTTTCCTACTCAGATCAACATATTTCCAATTTGCTTTGCAATTTCTTCTTTGATCCCTTGGGTTTTAAGTGTGCTTTAAATTTTCCAAATGTTCACATCTTTCAAGGCATCTTTGTTACAGATTTTAATTTAATTTTGTTACAGTCAGAATCTAATTCTGTTCATAAAATCATCCTTCTGCCTGGTTTCAAGCATAAAAACACTAGATTAGGATAACATTCTGAGTGAAATGAGAGAAAAATGCAGATTCTAGGAGAGAAAGGTAAAATATTACTTCTAAACACTAAAAGAAAGCATGTTCACCTTCAAAATGGGTTATGGTGGGAAATACATTTTTCTCTATTTCAATTCTACCAAAATCATTTAAAGGAGCAATGTAATAGTTCCACTTTAAAGTATCTCTAATGTTGAAAATTTTTATTATCTGCAATTGTAAAACCTCAAGATAGGAAAATGTGGGTACCAACTGGAAATGTGGGTATAGATTTTTCCAATGTCCTTTTGGCCAAAGGTGGACAAAAGGTTTAAAGTGGGCTAAATACTGAATGAGAAGTGTCAAGCTGGGAAATTTTTCTTTTAAGACAGGTGAGGTTGAGCCTGCAGGAAGGAAGCAGGAGGGCAGGGCAGAGAGGGCACTGAGGGGTGCAGTCTCTGTGGGTGAGGGCTCTGGGGACCGACATTCGTGTTTGGATCTGAAATGCCCTCCAGAGTCTCATGTGCTTGGAAGGCAACTGTGTCACAGGCACACCACATTTACCAGTGGTTTGGCCCACGGATGGGTTCTCAGCCAACTTGCTGTTAGGTGGGTGCGTCTCCCTCTCCACTGCTCCCTTCTCTCTCTGCTTCCTGGCCATGACGTAACCAGGTTTCTTCTGCCAGACTCTTCCACCATGCTGTTTCTGCTTTGGAGCCAGGTCACCATGGACTGAAGACATGAGCTGAAATAAACTTCTCCTTTATCTTGTGGGTGTCAGGTATTGTGTCCCAGCAACAAGGAAAGTGACTAAGACAAGTGGGTTCTTTCGTGATACCAGGAAGGATGGAGAATAGGGAGGTACTGAGAAAATGGGGTGCTGCTCTTCAAAGCCTCTGTGAAGTAGAAGACAGACTAGGGGCTGAGTGATCAGGGAGAATCAAGGTTTTAGATGGCCCTGGGGAGTTCCGGGGGGGGGGGGCGATGGCATGACGTATGAAGGATGACAGGCGCTGCTTTAAACTCTCACAAGATCATGTGTCACATTTGGCACTTAGGACGGCTGCCTCACACTTTGTTGATGACTCAGATGGAGAGGTGTTGTCCATCTAGTCCCAGTGCATAGCCAGGGCCTAGCACCTGGTACTCCTGATATTCACTGAAGGATGGATGGCCAGACATGTGAGTGCCGGCACTGCCAAGGCGTGGCTGTATGGGAGGCAGGCAGGGCTGTTGTGACCATTCCTGGTACCAGACTGGCCTTCGGATGGTGTCTCCCAAAGAGGTGGGTTTATCTCTCACCCAGCACCTGTGCTGAGCCAGGGATCCTGACAGCAAACTCATGGGTGAAGGTCAAGGCAGAACCAAGTCCCTGGAAGACTTCCTCTGGGGGCATCATGGCGGGGCTTGAAAAAACACACAGACTTCAAAGGAGAACAGTGTGAAGAAGAGCCAGCAGAAGGACCAATGTGACCCTGCTCATGGAAGAAGGTGGGGACTGGAGCCAGCCCCAGGCCTAGCTCTCATTTTGCCCTCTGCTGTTGAGGGGACCCTCTTTGGGTTCAGCTCCCCCACCTCACCTGCAGGAGCCTCAGGAGAACATGTGCCATTTACTGAGCTACTCTTCCTGCCTCAGCTTCCCAGAGTGCTGGAATTCCAGGTGTTTGTCACCACTCCCAGCTCCCACCATTTTTATTTACATGTTTGCTTCCCTGTATTACACTGTGAGCTAATTGAGGGCAAAGGCGAAAGCATTTTCCTAATCCAACCTTCAGTCAACACTGGGCACTATGTACTTTACTAGGTAGCCAGAGTTGCCATGACACAATAGGCTGGTGGCTTGAACAGCAATATCCTGTTTCCTCACAGTTCCAGAGGCCGGAAGTCCAAGAACAAGGTGTCAGCAGGGTCGGTTTCCTCTGGTCATCTCGACCTGGCCATTCTCCTGGGCATCAGTGCCCCTGGTGTCTTTGTATATCCAGATTGCATTTCTCTTTTTCCTTCTTTTTTCTTTTTTTTAATTGCTTAATATTTTTATTGATGTGAAATCCTGTGAAAGTTATCAAGGACATCCTTAAAGAGTAAAGCTCCTGGAAGCTACGTATAAAGAAGGCTGTTATTTATAGGTAGCAAATCCATTTCTAGACATCCCTCCCTTTTTTTTTTTTTTTAACTTTGGTGTATCCTTTTATTGGTACATTTTAGGTGTACAATATAATGACATTCATCATTGGATTTCCTTCTTTTTTCAAAGTTCTGGGGATCAAAGCTGGGGCCTTGCACATGCTAGGCAAGTGCTCTACCCCGAGCCAGGCCCTGAGCCTCCAATCTCTTCTCATAAGTATACCAGTCAGACTGGATAAGGACCACCCAAGCTGCCTCATTTTAATCCTTCATGAGGCCCCATCTCCAAATATGGTCCCATTCTGAGGCTTCAGCACATGAACAGGGCACAATCTAGCCCACAGTTATAGTCAGAAGTCAGTCTCCACCCTTCCTAGACTGCCAGCCCAGTCAAAGGTCCCCTTCTCTGGTAAGCTGGTGGCAGCCAGCACCTCTTCATTCTGTTCCTTCCCCTTCTCCACCTGTACCCGTGCTCTGCTGCAAAAGCTGCATGTGCGTCCACACCCCACGATCCTGAGAGGATGCAGGAGAATGAGGACACATTTCACGTATCCATTTGACTGGTCCCAGAGGTTTGGTCATTGTTATTGTGATTGTCAGTAATATGTTTCCGGATGAGCTGAACACTGTTTTTCTGCCTTCAATCTGAATGGCAACACCAGCTCCTCCTGGGGTGGGTGCCACCTCCACCCTGCCCATCACAGATCTCTGGATTTATCAGTTTCCGTAATTCTACAAATCAAGTCCTCATCAGAAGTCTGTCTTTACCTAGATAATCCTATCTGGTCTGATCCTCTAGAGAACCCTGAATACTACAGATTTCTATACTGAAAGTCATTCTAGAGGAACAGAATTTCAAGGATGAAAATTCTGAATTGATTTACAGCATATAACACTTATGTAATATATTCATGCTATATATAGCATAGCAAACACCTTCATTTCTTCCCTTATTCTCTTAGCATGCAACCTAAGATGTGTGGAGTTTATGTTACTGTACTTAAGAATTGCTAATTTCACACCAAAGTTCCAGGACATCAAGCAGATGAGTAAATGTCACTCGGCATTTGACCTTCCCTCATGAGCCAGTTTGTATTTCTAGATGTTGCAGGTTCTCGTTGTTGTGTCAGGCAGCATCGTGACCCTGTCCTTTCTTGATCTGGAGATGAGTACAGTTTAGGGAGATGTGTCTGGGTGCCATGTTAACAAAGAGTGAACTGGTGGAGTCTGACTCGTGTTAACTTGGTCACAGGACGCCCAAGTATGAGTAGTCATTCTGGGCATGTCTGTGGAGATGAGCATGAGGACCGGACCAGTGAATTAGATGCCCTCCATGGGGCATGGGCATTGTCCAACCCACCATGGAGGCCTGAGCTGAAACATCAATTTCCTACCCCGGGCACTGAGACAGGAACTCACGCCACTGGCTTTCCTGGGTTACCACTGCTCTATTAAGTATCAAACAATCAACAGCAAGGTTTGTTAAAATAGTATTGTCCTGGCACCAGCTTGATAAACAGATCACACACACAGCCTCCAGAAATAGACCCCTGTAGGTGGACACTGACTGATATGGGGCTGCTGCCCTACATGCTCTGCATGTCTACTGGCTCTTCCTTCAGAGTACCTTAGCATTTTTCTCATCTTTGTATGTTGTACAATTTAAAAACTATTTTCTACTTTTTGTTGCCCGTATGTAGAAATTCAACGAACCCTTGTATATTGACCTTGTATTCAGCAACCTTGCTGTATTCAAGTATTCATTCCAGGGGTGTGTGTCTGTGTGTGTACAGTTTTCATCTTTTGTGGTACTAAAGGTTAAACCCAGGAGTGCTGAGCTACCTCATCTTCTGATGTGAAGCCAGTGACCCTGAACATGTTTCCAGACCTGACCTGTCTCCCAAGCTCACTGTGGACATGCATTTGCTGTTTAATCATTTCCACTTGGGTGTCTCAAAAGCATCTCAAACTGCAATTGCTCAAAGTAGAATTCTGGATTCTCTTTTCCTCAAATAAAGCACACCTAAGCATTAGTTTTCACACTGGTTTCCACCTCTGTTGATAGAAAATAATCTGTCCAGCCATCCAGTAAATCTTGGGAGCTATTCATGCTCACTTCATTTACTCTTACCTTCCATAATCAACCTTCGTGTACATTCTGTGGATTCTTCCCAACATGAATCCATTCCCACTGCCACCACACTCATCTAGTCACCACTACCATTGGCCTGAGTCATTTCTCTTCTGTCCTCTTCTTCGCCTGCAATGTACTTTCCACCAGGCAGCAAGAGAGATCATTTTAAAACTTTAACTCGAGTCTTGTCACTCTGCTGCTGAATGGTCCCACAGTGCCACAATGCACTTCAAGTAAAATTCATGGCCCCTCCATGGTGTTGAAGCCCCCAGGTCTGACCCTGCTTCCCTTTGCCCAGCCCCAGGCTCTGGCCCCACCAGCCACCCTGCTGGTCCTGGATGTGGTGCAGCCTGAGCCTTGGCACCTGCTGAACCCTCTTTCCACATGGCTCCCTGAGGAAGGACAGCCCCCTGCCATCAGCCTTACCTTCTTCCTGCACTTCCTGCAGTGCCAGATGCCCCTGTCTCATGTGATGTCCCTGACAGCCTCCTCAGGACATGAGCTTTATGAGTGCAGGGACCTTGTCTGTCTCATTCACTGCTCTGTCCCTGTGCTTGGGGCTGCTTGAGGAGAAGCTTAGCCCAGAATGGCTAAGCCAACTGTTCAAAGCTACACAGCTGGCAAGAAGTGAGCTGAAATTTAAACTTCGGTTGTTCTGGTTGCAAAGCCTACATTCTTCTCCAGGGCATCCCTTCTTCTATGTCCAAGGCAAACTGCTCCAGGCATTTCTGCTGAATTTATTTCCCTTGCATCCAGGGAAAGAAATCATAAGCCCTCCTCAGTCATTCCCTTCCAATTAACTGCACCATTTAGTCATTAAGCATTTGTTGCTGTGTGACCTTGGGCACTGGCCCGATGGGATTAATATTAGAACCAAGCATTTATGTCTAATAATCTGATTTTACTCTCACATGTGCCTATGAGCCCCACCTTCAGTGATGAAGGGAGCTAGAGTGTCTGTAAAGAGCTGCTGAAAGGTGTATGGACCCATGTTCTAACCTGCTCTCAAGCTCTTGTTTAATGGATGTGAAAATAAATGTAGTACAACTTTGTTAGTAAATGATGAATGTATATTATGTTCTTTAAACAAAAAAATTTTTAAGCTTAATGTTTGTAATTTAAGGTTTTACTTTAAGCAAAAACAAAACAATTATCAAATTCATATGTATTGTATATTATAGTTAATTAAATTCTTATTGTGCAGTATTTGATCTAAAATAAACAAGTATACAAAAATGTGTACAGAAGAGGAAAACAGATCCTATGTCACAGGAAAAAAATGAATATTGGAAACAACGTTTTGAATTGTTTTTCCGTATACGCGACAATATTGCTGAAATTATCAGAACCTTGGACAGCACTTCGAGGGCTTTTCCTGATCAAGGGAATAGTTTTCTGTTAGGTCTTAGTCTTAAATTCTTCCTCAACCACTCTGTATTTAAAAATTCTGTTTTAATTTGACGGCTTCTTATGTAAAAATTATGTGCAAAACTTGCTGATGATAGCAAGTACTTTTTTTTTTTTAATTCCTCCCTCAGCATTTTGAAGCAAAATATTTCACTCAAGGACATAAATTAAAGATGGTAAAAAGTCATTTGAATAAGATTAAATGCCAAGTGGTGTTATCAGAGTAGCAGATCAGTGACTTCTAAGAGGAAATGATGTAAGACACACACATGGAAGTAAAACCTTAATTTCTGATTTAGAACTTGCTAACCAGTAACAACCCACCACCTCAATCACTTCTCCATATCCCATTTTGCAGACAAACCTATCTTAGTAGTTCCTCAAACCCCAGGGACGGATAGTAAAGTACTGACCAAAAATATGCCCCTGGATATTAGCTTCTAAATAACCTCTGCCTCATGAGATGTATTGCTATGGACCTAACAGTATAGTATTAAAAGGATGAAAATAAATATTTCTGAAGGCTTCTCCATAGCTACGGCATTATAAAATAACCATTCTACAAATGCTTGCTATCAAGCAGAGAGCCTTTCTTCTCCACCTTTTAAAGCGAAGCAGGCCAAAAGCTTTGTCGGTTTGCTCTTGACAACAATACGGTAACAAAACTAGCTGTGACCATTTTGTCTCTTTACAAATTCCGCAAGGCTGGCCTGCTTTCTTCCCTTCTAAATGCCTGACTGAGGCAATGACTTAATCCTCTGCGGCGTGTACAACACAGTTCCCAGGAGCTCCAGGCCGCTGCAGAAGTACAGGCGAGCTGTTGTGCTCAAGAATCCATCTCCTGAGGGAATCAAAAGCAGCCACAATGCAGTCACCATCCTGTTTTCGCCATGCAAGCCCCACATTTCCTATTTAGAGAACACATGGCCACACCCCACTCTGCATTCTCACAAGGCTCTCTTTTATTGATGTGTGTTTGTTATTATATGGCTCACAGGGACATGTTTGTGTGATTCTGCTGGTGTGCACACATCCATTGAGTGAGGAGAAAAGAATGTCTATTGCAAACTTGTTAAGAGGAAAAAGGGACTCCCACAGCTTTGCCTTTGGCCAGGCTTCTATGGAAAGGAGGATTTTAACTCTTTATGCTCCAGAACACCATGACTTCTTGGCGTATTTTACATTTTGTGGTGGGTTCTTTGCAGAGAAAATGTCACAAACAAGAGGGGCAAATGGTATTTCACAGAGTGCCACAATCCTAGAAACTGCTGATTCCTCAGTCACACAGAGCTCACTGGACTGCATATAGGAAAGCTATTATTTCCCTCTCAACAGGCTTAGGCTGTTTTTACAAAGGGAGTAAAACACGGCTACAAAGAAACTCAGAAGCATTTTATTTCAGAAGCATTTATTTTAGCCTGTAAAACTTTTGGTCCGGTCTCCACTGTGCTTGTTTTGGAAGTTTCAACATGGGAGTTACAAAAATCTCTGAATCTACTGGTTTCGTGCTAGGTGATCATGAGTTTGGCAATTTCATTGGTGATCTGAGCTGTTACAAGAGTTAGCGCTCCTCTTCTGACAGGAGTTCCTCTTCTGATAGGAGGTGAAACAGAGACAGACACACGGAAAGCTAGACATCAAGCAGCAGGTAGAAATATTCTTTCCTCTGTACTAAGAACATGAAGGTCAGTAAGGTGTAGGCATTTGCCTTTAGCCAGATTGGGTCAAATTCTAATTCAGGGATGACTTGGGATGGGAAGAGTTAAGCAGCCACATGTCCTTGTCCCTCTCACTCCCCTGACATTCCAGAGGACAGGGCTCAGTGACAACACAGCACCTCACATTAAGAGGGTGGGTTCTTGAACTAATTAACTGGAAATGAGTCTTGTCAATGTTTTGGAAAGGCAGAAGGGGTGAAAAGAGGCTGCTAGGATTAATCACAGTGAGAAACTACTTCAATTGGCTGCCGGCATTCAGAAAACCCAACAAGCAGAGGAGAGGTGAGGGAGCGAGGGTGACTTCCATCTGAAATGACACACAGAAGGCAAGCAGACGGCCCAGTCTTTGACAAACGAGGGCTGTGCCCGCCGAGAGAAGATTTAGTATCTGCTGCCACATTCAGTATGGCCTACGACTCAAATGCACACTGTATCCAAGGGACAAAGGCACACCAGACAGTTACACTGAATGCACGGAAAGAAAGCAAAACTCAGCTACTTCCACTTGTAGCTCACACACACTGAGCACTATTACCTAAAGGGTTCAGGGGTTCCCGAATGTGGACTTAGACATCTTCAAACACTTGCGATTTTACATATTTCGAGGATGAAAATTCTGTGAAACAGATTCTGAGAGTTCAGATAAAGTTTGGATGGAGAGTTCAGTCACTAAGAAGAAAAAGAAACACACACACAAAAAATATATATATATATATACACACACACACACACATATATATATATAATGAGAATCATCAGATAAAGGGTAAAAATGCAGAACTCTGAACAATGATCATACATAACCAGCACAAACCTGGAACAGCACATCCAATGTTATATAAGGGGTTTTCTCTTCCTTTAACAGCAGTGAACATTAGCTATCTTTGAAATGTATGTTTAGACCATGTAAACATTTTCTTTGTCTTTTGGCAGTACTGGAAATTGAACCCAGGGCCTTGCACATGTTAGCAAACACTCTTTCACTGAGCCACATTCTCAGCTCTTTTTATTTTCTATTGTGAGACAAGGTCCCACCAACTTACCTAAGCTGGCCTCAAACTTTGGATCCTCCTGCTTCAGCCTCCTCAGCAGCTGGGATTACAGGTGTAAACCACTATCCCCAGTTTAGACTGTGGTTAAATTCTGATATGCTTTTTATATTTCTCCCCCAGAAGGAGCTTGAAATTTTAACTCTCTGAAGAAAGTGGCAATATAAGCCTGAACAAATGCCATTTGCATCCCTCTTCAGGGTTCTCTTGGGTGACATCTTTCTGTCCTGTGCTGAGGTCACAGGGATGTGGGAACAGCTCTGTGACTGAACACAGGACAGTTCACATGAGGACACTTACCGCAGTGGGGGGTCACGAGTGGACTTCAGGATCAGCTTCTCGCCCCTCTTTTCAACTTCAAACCCCATCTTCTTCAGCAGGGAGGCATCTGCCAGGCCCTGGTCCTCCAGCTTGGCGATCAGATCCTGGTTTTGGCTGTTGTCCTCGGTGAGGTTGCGGATGGCGTACACCACCCACTGGGTCAGGACTGGAGCTGAGTGAAGGAATCTCAACCGCACATGGGCAAGACCAGGACAGACTGGGGGTGGGGGGAACAGACACACTGACAATCCACAACTACTGGTAAGGTTTCCCAGAGGGTATACTACAAACATGGGTCCAAAGTGGAAAAAATGAAAAAGATAACATGTACACATGCACAGGTGGACCCGGCAAGTGTGATGCCCGGCAGCTCAGCTGATGGCTGGAGCAGCTCCCTCAGGGTCCCTCAAATGAATGAATGAGGACGTACAGGATGAGAGCAGCGAGCGCTGAGGTTTATGGACACAGGACCACAAGGACATGCATCCACACTCTTGCTGTTCTCGGCAGTTACGTTGAGTCACTAGGGAAGGAAGAGGATTCTACAGATCTGATCACAAAAACGTTAAGTCACAGACAGGAAGTTGTTCTGTTTCAAGTAAGAATGGTTTCCCAGAGTCACCATGGCATCTCCCGCGTTCGGTGTCTGAGACATGAAGCTGGAAGGCCTTTGAAGGATTTTAATACTCGCGCTCTGGAAAGCGTGTTGTGACACTTGCTGCCTGCCTGTATCTGGCCCTCACCTGAAATGTCCTGCTCACTGTCCTGCACTTCTGACTACAGAAGGCCAGGAAGACTATGATAGCATTGCTGCGTTATTTACCGAGGAGTCAGGATTAGGTGCTAGGAGCTGTGGGGCCCTTGGGAAATCATCAAGTGTTACTGAATATCCTTCAACAAAGGAGCTCATGAAAATGGTTAGAAGGACCCATCTTCAATAGTGGGAACCAGGGCACCTAAGAGACCACCAAGGATGAGCCTGGGGGCCTGTGCCCTGGTCTGGAGGGAACGACAGGGCTGAGGGTGGGATACTTGTAAATAGTTCTCCCAGAAAATGCGGTCTCCATGCCCATGGCCTTTTCTTTTAAGAAGTCCTTTCCCCACATGACGACCGGAGGCACCCACTTGGGCACTGCCACAGCCAAATGGTATCAGATCCATTGCTAGAGAGTCAAGCTCTGATCTTCCTGGAGTGCCCGGACCACGGCAAGCTCTGGTTCTGAGACACTTATACTTCCTTAGCTTACAATGAGAAGCCAGTCATAAAGCTGCTGGATCTTTCTTGCAGTACTGGGGAGAGACAATGAATCAAATTGATTTTTTCAATCTGGTTCAGTAACCTCATAGAAAGCAGTAGAAATGAAATTTTCACTAAAGTCAGACAGGTGAAACATCAAAAGCAGGGGCAGCTGTACAGCCAGGAGGGTTTTGAAAGGTTTCTCCATTTTAGCCCCTGAAATGCACCCCAAGTTGGTTCACAATCCTGCTGACCCTCTTGGATGTCTGTGGGGGATGCTCTGCAGGCCCAAAAGTGGTCCAGCCCTGCCTGCCTGTCCCAGCTCCTCCAACCAGGGAGGCACAACATGCGCACATGTGTGCATGGGGCCTCGGGGCCTGGACTCAGGGCCTGGTGCCAGAAGAGGCCCAACCAGTGACCACTGAGTGAAATGACCCGCTGGGTCTTTGAAGGTTTATCACTAAAACCACTTGTGTGAATAAACGACTGGCCTTGCCCAGATGGCCAAGGAGAGGGACCGTCTGCCCAACAGATGCTGACTCCACACTGAGTCACCCATGGTGGAGACAGCTTTTCTCATGTGGACATTTGTCTGTCATCTTTCATGACAAAGCCCAGGTCCTTTCTAAGGCCCTGTTTCTTTTGTAGAGGCACAATCCATACACATGTTCCGATACATAAAGGCTCAATATGAATATTCCCCTTCTTTCCCGTCACCAAACCTCTACTTTGTGCCGGTACAGACAACAAAGTGATGTTCCTAGGTGTCAGGCACTCCCAACACGTGGGTTGGATTCACAACAATTCGCTACAACTGCTTTCACGTAGGATGACGCGATCACCACACAAATTCATTTTCTCACTTTTTGCAGAAAAAGGGGAGGCAGAGACTATGAGGAGAACTGAGGAGGGAACAAAAATCTGAGAGGTGAATTCAGACATGAAAACGTGCAAGAATGAGGGATTTGGGTCAAAGTGTTTAACTCTATAAATGACAGAAGCAGAACATTTCCTTCTTTCTGAAACGTCCTGATTTTTGGCTGGGACATAATTGGAAGAAGATGACCTGAGCTTCCCATGAGTGCACTGTGAGCTCCAGAAATGGGGGGCTGGTTTGCTTGGTCACTGAGGAATCCAACACCCTTGCACATGTGTTTTCTGGAGGAGAGCAGCACCCCCAGACCTTCACGTTATCAATGATCTCACTACAGGGTAAGTGAGCCCCCTCACACCAAGATCTGCCACATCTCTTGCCAGGGGCTCGTCACTGCTCACACAGATGGGGTATCTGCCCCACCCAGTGCCTAGCAGACAGCACTCGCTGCTTCCTTTCTCCCAGGGTCCACTGAGTGCCATCTCCTCCTGGAAGCCTTCCCATAGCATCCTGGCATTCCTTGACCCAGCTGAGGTTAGCTGTGCCTGCTGCTGGTTTCCAGAACATTCTTATCCCACTGCACTGTACCTGTCTGCCTGTGTGTGTGTGTGCGCACACACGCGCCCCAAGGCAGAAGCTATATTGGATGCGTTTTCATTTCCCCAGTACCCAGTCCAGTTCCCAGCACACAATGCCAACTCCAATATGAATTTGTTAAAATCATGTAAGCGGTGACTGCGTGTTTGTGTTTGTCTGCCCTAATGACTGAACTTCTCATAACAGAGCTGGTGTCTTATTCATCTGTCTGTCCTCTAGTCTAGCATGGTGCTGGAGACAGAAAGGCAAGCGTGCCCTGTGGGTAGGGGTGGAGAGGCACTACAGCAACCCACACAGAGCAGTTCTATGGTATGTGACTCACGCTTTGCAGAGTTGAGAGATTAAGGGAAAGTAAATCAACATGAGTGCAACCCAGGCAAGGAAACTGGACCAGAACATCAGGAATCAAACAGCAGAATTCCCACATGGACGGGGTGAGAGGGTGATTTTAATCTTGTGCATGTCAGGCACAGGCATGGGGAATTTTTCTATTGTGTTTTATGAAAATACTGTTAGCATGGTATTTTATTATTGATTTATCCTCAAAATGTTTGATGGCTGATTTCTGCAGAAAAGACTGGCATGATATCTATTATCTCTGATAGGGGAAAGGAGCCCAGAGAAACAAGACTGAGGAACAGCCACTTGGAAGAGAGGGGCTGCTCGCAGCTGGGTCTTGTGGCAACCATTTTGGGACAAATTTCTTAGGACCAATGACTTCACAGAAGCAGCACTGAAGCCCGAGCAGAAGAGGCATTCTTATCTACTTCCAGAACTGGCATTCCAAGTGCAGAGAGCTGTGGAGGTGCAGGAAGAGGACAGGCTGGGAGCCAACTCCTCAGCACCTTGAAAAGCAGAAGTGAAAGATGGCAAAGCGCAGCCCTTGTAACCGAAGTGGACATTTAACACTCGCGCCTGTTGTCAGCAGTCCTGAGGAAGACTTTGTGAAGCTAGAGTCTGGGTGCTGCCACAGGAAGTGCCCTGCTCCCCCGCCCTGGGTGAACACTGACAGCAGAGGTCATCCACCCAAGATGTATCAGTGATGCTTTGGGCCCCTGCGTATCCCAACATCCAGTGAGAAATTTGGGCACTACTGTCCAGGGTTTCAGATTCAATAATAAGTACAAAATCAAACTTTTATAGTTATTACTTTCAAAACATTTTTTTAAAATAAAGGGTATTATTTTTATCTGGTGTTAAGCTCTAGTTCTTATTCTGTAACTTAATTTTAAAAATAATACATAAAGACAAAAATTGCACATATTTATAGGGTTCCATGTGATGTCCCTATACACGTGTACATGGCATGATATTTAGATCCAGGCAAACATACCCATCTCCCCAAACAGTTGCCATTTCTTTAGAATTCAGAATTCTTCCCTCAGCTCTCTGAAACACACCATGTGTCACCGCTATCTATAGTCGCCATCTCATGCAACAGCAGACCACAATGTCTCACTCCCGCCTAACTACAACTTAGATAAAAGTGCCCTTTTACAAAATCGAGTAGGAAGCTGGAACACTGTGAGATGCAGCCAGCCGAAGAATGTGTCTGATCCCAGCCCCGGGTCATAAATATGCATGGCTCCTTGTTAGTGTGCTGTGAAACGGGGGCGGGAGCCTGGACGGTGGGTGCAGACCTAGACAGTCCAGTGTCACGAGGGAGAGATTAAAGCAAGTCCCAGTTAATATTCACTTTGCCCCCTTGTTCCTTCTCTAAAGAGACAGTGAGCAGAAAGAGTGGCGGAGAAAATTAAACATCTTCCAAAGTCTCTAATCCTACCAACACTTGAAGTCCTTTATTGTACGCTCAGCTTTGGACAGAGGGCTCCTAGGGTTTCCATAGCTACTACAAATAGAAGGCATAAGCCTATTTGTTGCAAAACTGCCTTGAAAGAGCCTGCAATCAGTGCTGACTGAGGGCTCCACGGGTCTGGCCAGCTCATCAGCAGAACCCGCTGGTGTCGTGACCTGGGTCACAGGGACCTCGGGGCAGGAAGTGCTGCTTACTGGCTCAGCAGCCAGGAAGGGAGGAGCTGAGACACCAGTGGCCAAGCAGTGTGTGTGGACCCACAAGGCAGGGACAGGGGTCAGCACTGAGCCAAAGCCTTGGACCAGACAAGTGACAGGCAGCAGAACTGGGAAAACACAACCAACACAGAGCTGGCCAGCGGATCTATGTGCCAGTCACAATACTAAAGAGCAGTCAGGTGAGTTAAAGGGCAACGCTGGAACTGTCTGATGAGAAAGACTTCATCTGACACTAGACAACACCTTTCCACATGGCCTCAGGTCCTGCTGACGACCAGGGCAAGGCCCATGGCTACCCAGGAGGCTCTGAGAACAGGGCCACATGTGCTGGTCACACATACCAAAATTACTTTCAAATACAACAATACCTTGATTCATGAACATTTCTATTCGTTAACAATTCAGTTCGTGAACAGAAGCATTTGCTTTCACTGGAGGAGAACTCTGCATCGGGTGAGGAACACAAATGTGGCCATCTTTCCCAGAATCATGGAAAAAATTCAGTTCGTGAGTGGAGGTACCGCTGTATTTCCTTCAGTTCTCACACATTTTAATGATGGGGGAAAAAAATCAAAAGAACAATACTAATTTGTGATACATGAAAATAAATCAAATCAAATTTCAGTGTCTACAAATTTCTGTTGGCCCCTACAAATTTCTGGGCAGGCCATCACCTGCATGTCATCCATGGCTGCTCTTGAGCAACGACAGCAGTTTGTGGCCGAGAAGAGACTGTGGTCACAGAGCCAGGGACACGTACAACATGGTCCTGCAGGAAGCCTGCCTACCCTGGCCAGGAACACAGAAAGTATCAAATGATTCTCGCTGAATGAATAAATAAATGAACTATTAAAAGTACTGGAGGTGAAACAACATTATTTAAATGAAAACAGTTCAATCTGTTAAAAGGTTTTTTACTTTTTCAAGATACGAGTATTTTCATACTACATATGTGGGTACTTCTGGGTAACACATATTTATTTTTGCTTCCAGCATATAGGCTTGAAAGTTATCTTTAGAGAACAAATCCATGCAAGCCAAAGACAAGATGCTGTGGGACCCTCAGGATGCTGGTCTGAGACGGGCAGTCATCAGAGGAAGCCTGCTCACCAGGCCTTTCCAAGCCGCCTGCCTTGGTTTAAAAATCATTTCCTAAAGAAAAGATGAATGGTAAATAACTCTGCCATAGCTCAATGAGAGTGGCATCTTCTCCGACCATGGGGAAACTGCACATTTTTTCAGAGTACGAAGCAGTAGCTCAGTTTTAAAATTGTTCTGAAAATGCCTTATATTAGCAAAAACTCAACATGCCAATTTCCATCATGCAAAGAGGAAACAAGCTAGGTGGTGGCACTGGACCGAAGCAAGGGGAGGAGCCCTGGCCACCCTCCAAGCACAGGATCTGTCCATGGAGAGGAAAGGGGTGCCTCACCCAGGAATGCTCAGGGGCCCAGGCCTCAGGGCTGTGAGCAGAAACTCACAGCAGGAGGTGGCCAAGAGGCCAAGGAGCCCGAGTGCTCCTGGGATGGGAAACCTTTGCTTCTAGCTCAGGAGGTGTTTCCTGGTTATTTGACTTCTGCCTTCATCTATTGTCATTACCTTTGGTTCTCAGCATTCTTTCTGCCTGGTTCTGCCAGGGTTCAACTCCATACTCTGCCCTAGGGCGCAGAGGGGCAGGCCCTCCACAGCACTCCCTGTGTGCAACACCTCTGCAAACCACCCTTGGGCTCTGACTTCCTGGTCCAGAGTGCTGGTCCACTGGGATCTCATTTCCTGTTTCATGTTAACAGGAGGGAAATGTGTGCCTTGAGTATTCAAGAACAGCGCTGTGTGTAGCCTGTGTGTCTCATGGCACATGACAAATAAGGGCCATGGCCATGTGCGCATGTATTCTCTGACCTACCTGCTCCTGACCGCCTGCCCCACTGCCACTGCTAAAGGAGCATCAATGGAGGGGGTGGGGAAACAAATAATCGCCAGATTTATAAATTACAGGTCATGATTTGAAGAGTATCGTGTGACACTTTTGCTTCACACAGGCTAGCAGAAGGGACAGAGTTTCAGTCTCTACCAGGGGAAATGTCATTCTAGAGTCACCACTGCTGCGCATGACACTGTACTTTTTGGGCCCCTCTGGAGACAGAATGTTCTACAGCGTCCTGAAGGCCCAGAGGAACAGCTGGGCCTGGACAGAACTGCGGAACATACAGCTGTCTGTGGAGAAGTGGCTTTTCTGTCACGACACAGTGACCTCTGCGGGGAGAGCGCAGATGCCCTCGAGGCTCCCATTTCCAGGCAAGGGACCTCACCACCGACACCTCCCACAGGCTCCCTGCCCTCTCCACCCCGGGATGTGCAGTGCTCAGCACCCAGGGTGTGAAGAAGCAGCAGCCGCAGGCCAGCCCAGCTCACAGTGAGGTCATGGGAAGACGACAGGGCTCGCTCTGCCAGCAGTCATCACATACACTTCCCACTCCAAAGCCTCTGTGGCCATGGAAGCTGCGCTCGCAGGTACCTCACACCCATGGGATTTGGTGGCCAAGGATCCTATGGCACCGAAACTAATTTTGCACACTGCATGTTCTGGAATCACTTTACTGACCACTTCAAAGCGGCTCATGGTAGATGCAGTCACTGTCTGGCATCCCTATCACCCTACAGGTTTCAAGATCAGAAACCACCAAGACCACTTCTGACCCAAACCACACGAAAGTGCCCAGGCCGCCAAGTAGTTCCATTTGTGTTTGGGGCTGCACTCCAATGTCACATCTGAGCCTCTCCGGGGGCCCTGCATGTGGCACGTTCAGCAGAGTGGCTGGCACATGCACAGCACACAGCAGAGGCTTGGTCCCCGCCCGTGCAAGAGGAAGGCCCTGGAGCCCACCAGGGGTGGCCTCTCCTATGCACACCTGGTGCCACTCGTCACTGTGGGCACTGTGCACTGCCTCAGACTCCTTCTGGAGTGTGTGTATGCCTGCCTGTGGGCCTCCTCTCTCATCTGTCCTTGCCACCCCTGGCACAAAAGCAGTAGGAATGTTTTAATTATCTGCCCACTGGCGCCTGACTACCTCCCGATAAGGTGTCTGTGAGACCTGGCCTGGGGGTCTGTTTGGTGACTGCATTATGCCCACTGTTTGGTGGGCACACAGCACCATGGCAAAGTAAGCCTTTGTGCCTGTTGCAGGGACCATCTGGGGGACAGTAAGCTTCCAGCACGTGACAATCACATATCCAAGTGACAAGGTAGCTGAGCTTTCTGCCTGATGACAGAGGGATTTAAGAATGGAACGCAAGGAACACAGCAGAAACTCTGCGGACACTCAAGGCCAGGTGAAGAGGATGCTCTCTGAAAGCAGTCAGCAGACAAGCCGGTCTGGCATGAGCCTCTGCCACTCTCAGCGCAGGCACAGCTTTACAGTGCCCAACTGAAAATGGGCCTGTCAGCAGGTTTGCACACAATAATGACAGGAAAATAGCGGAAATTACAGCTAGTTGGGCATGGCAGAGCACACCTTTGACCCTGGCACTCTGCAAGGCCAAGGCAGGAGGACCGCAAGTTCGAGCCCACCCTGGGCAAGGTAGTGAGCCCCTGTCTCAAAATAAATAAAAATGTAGCTCAGCATGAGGGCTTTGAGTTCAGTCCTCCATACCACAAAGCAATCGAAGCAAAAACAGCAGCGCTATCACCCCCAGGGCAATGCACTGGTACCAAGTATTCAATCCTCCCAAAGTCCCCGAAGGTGCCCTCCTCCTACTAACGGGAAAGGGCAGACACCAGGAGGCTGAGTAACCTGTCCAGGGCCACATCATGTGCAGTGGGGTGCTGGGGCTGGGACACCCAGTCTGGCTCCACCAAATGCCCTTCCACACCCTGGACCAGGGTGCTTCTAACCTTGCTTTGTGCCCACAGGGGCTGGCACAAGGCCTCCAGAGGGGACATACTGCAGTCCTTCTTCCCCTGACGCTCATTGCAGGTTTCTATACCACCTAGAAATCAAGGCAAGGAACAGTAGGATGTGTGATCCTGAAACAGGTCCCCTTCTCTCCAAAGAAATCCCACGTGACAAGGCCAACCTTCAGCTACCAGCCAGAGTGTCTAGCTCTGCAAAACACCTGTGGAACTAGCTACTATCTAACAGTTTCAAGTGAAATGAAAATTGCAAGTAGAAAAAGTAAGTAATCCCATCTAAATTACAGGAGATTAGTGTTGCTCTAGCACTAATGACATTTCACAATTAAGAAAGTATAGCCAAGGGTCAAAAGTAGCTCTGGGCTGGAGGATTAAATGAAGAACACAAACAATGTGGTGCTTCTGGCGGATTGCAGAGGTGACAAGACAGGGCAGGTGCTGACCAGCCTGGAGCACTCCCACCCCAGACACGCAAGGGCTGGGCAGCTGGCACACTGTCCCTGCCAATGTCACTGGTTTGTGGGTGGCCCGTGCTATGGGTCACCAGGCTGTGCAGAGTGGCTCTTCCCTGTCCCCTGGCCTCCTTGAGGTCCTCCGATCTGAACAGGCACACGTGGGCATGTGCTTTATGGTGACCTCTGCGTCCAGAGACCGAGAGGGGTGCACTGGCTGTCACTGGTGCTGTCTGCTTCCACTTCCAGCAGGAAGAGTGACGTAAGAGTGGAGGGAGGCCTGGCTTCTTCCCACGTGGAGGGCGATGCCTCTGGCTCATCCTCACCTGGGAGGTGCACTCTTGCCTCCATCTCTGCAGGTGGACAACCTGCCGCAGAAGTCTAGGACATGCAGTTGACTCCAGCAGTCCCTGGAGATAAAAGCCACTGGATACTATTGCAACATCACGGTGGCCCTGGCAGTGACCTTAAGTTCTAAAACTCTTTCCTGACCTCTCTGCCGCTTTTAAGATTTCCAAAGTACTGATGTTTTTTCTTTTGGGGAGGGGGATTCATTCAATTATAGAAATGATAACACTTTACCATGTTCTTCCTCTTCTTCATAGATAATATGCCTCTGGATCCCTAAACTAAGACTATAGCAAGGGATTTAGATATAAACAAAAGCTGAAACTATAAATCACACATTCCAGTGTCTTGAGAATGTAATCATGATGTAGGCATCCATTTAACAAAGACAAGTCTTTTCTTTTCCTCCACATTTATATTGTAGTAAAATACATACTAGTTGGGTGTGGTGGTGCATGTTTGTGATCCAAGCTACTAGGGAGGCTGAGGCAGGAGGGTTCAAAGGCTGAGGCCAGTTTGGACAACTCAGGAGACTTGTTTCAAAATTTAAAAAAAACAAAGGGGCTGGGGTGCAGCTCGGTGTTACAGCACTTGCCTAGCACATGCCAGTACTGCAAATATAAACTAACTACAACAATAACCACTTCTAAGTATATCAGTGCTAGCCAATATATTTATGGTATTATGCATCCTTCACCACCATTTAGCTCCTAACTTGTTTAGATCTGGTAAGCACCACTTTCTGCCTCTATGACTTCAGCTCCTCTGAGTTTCTCTCCTAAGTAGGCTGCCACAGGACATGTCTTTGTGACTGGCTTATTTCACTCCACATTTATCCACATTGTAGCATGTTCAGAAATTTGCTTTCAAGGCTCGTAATAATCCACTGCACAGATAAACCATAGTTTGCTTGCCTTTCCTTCTTTCCTGTACACTTGGGTTGCTCCCATTGTCTAGCTATTGTATACAGTGCTACTATGAACACAAATGTACAAATATCTCTGAGACCATGCTTTCAATACTTTAGGGCATATATCTGGAGGTACAATGGCTGGATCACACAGTCATTCGATTTTAACTTTCTGAGGCGCTCCCACACTGCTCCACAGTGGCTATACACTTATTCCCACCAACAGTGCACAAGGGTCATGATTTTTCCACATCGTTAAATGCTGTTATTTTTTTTAAACAGTAGCTATCCCTAGTGGGTGGCACCTAGTTGTAGTTTTGATGAATGTTCCCCTAATGATTAGTGATGATGAACATCTCTTCATGTGATTATTGGCCATTTGTATATCATTTAAAAAATGTTTATTAAAGTCCTTTGCCCATTTGGAATTAGGTTGTTTCTTTGTTGTTAATTTTTAGGAGTTTCCAATAAATTCTGATTGTTAACCTCTTAACAGATACATGATTTTCAAATATTTTCTCCCATTCCATGGTTAGTCTTTTCACTGTTTATATTTTCTTTTGATGTAGAAAAAACCCTTAAATTTTCATGCAGGCCAATTTTTAAATTCCTTTTTATATCTTATGTTTTTGGTATCAAAAGCCAAGAAATCATTGCCAAATCTTACACTGTAAAGCTTTTATCCCATTTTTTTTTTCTGAGTTTACAATTTAGTTGTTACATGTAGGTCTTTGTCCTACTTTGAGCTAATTTTTATGTATGATACTAGGTAGTGACCCAATTTCACTTTTTTGGGGGGGCGTATTGGGGATCGAACTCAGGACCTTGAGCTTTTGAGGCAGGCGGCGGAACCACTGAGCTAAATCCGTAGCCCCCAATTTCACTCTTTAAATTTGGCTTTTCTATTTTCCCAGCAGCATGTGTTGGAAATCTGTCTTTCTCAAATGAACAATTTTGGAACCTGTTTAAGTCATGTGGGAAAGTTTATTTGTGGGCTCTGTATGATTGGCAGTACTCACTTTTTTGATTCCCAATACCTTTGTACTAGACTGCAAAATCAAGAAATTTGAGTACTCCATTTTTTTTCTTTTTATATATTGTTTTGGCCATTTGATGTCTCTTGAGATTCCATATGAATTTCAAGATGGGTTTTACAATTTATGTAAAAACATCACTGGGGTATTGACACGATGCAGTGAGTCTGTAGGTTGCTTTGGGAAGTACTGACACCTCAACAACATTAAGACTTCTAATCAGCTGGGCATGGTGGCATATACCCGTAATCCCAGCACTTGGGAGGCTGAGGCAGGAGGATCATTATGAGTTCAAGGCCAGCTTCAGCTACTGAACTACACAGTGAGACCCTGTCTCAGGGGGAAAAAAAAAATCTATGATCATGGGATGTGCCTGCATTTATGTCTGGTTTAATGACTTTGGTGATGGTTTAAAATTTTCATTGTTCAAGTTAAATAAGTTCCTACGTATACTATTATTTCTGATGCAACTGTGAATGGAATTATGAAATTTCCTTTTCAGATTGCTATTAGTGTATAAAAATGTGACTGATTTTTGTGTACTGACTTTGTATCTTGCTACTTTGCTGAGTTCATTCATTAGTTTTAACAGTATTTTTGTGGAATACTGAGGGATTCCTACATGTAAAGTCCTATCATCTGTTAACAGAAATAACTTTATGTGTTCTTCTCCAATCTCAATGCTTTTTACTTATTTTTTCTTGCCTAATAGCTTTGGCTAGAACCCCTAGTACTATGTTGAACATAAGTGAAGGCAGCAGGCATCTTTGCCTTGTTCCTTACCTCAGAGGAAAAGCGTCAGATTTTACTACCAACTATGCTGCTCACTGTGGCTTTTTCATTCTTGGATTTTATTTTGTTGAGGTAACTGCATTATTCCTAGTTTACTGACTGCTTTTAGTCACGGAAGGGTGTTGAATTCTGGCAAATGCTGATTTTGTCTCAATAGATTATGTAATTTTTTTTTACTTCACTCTGTTAATGTGGTATATTAATATGTCAAGTTCAGTATGGTGAACCATGCTTGCATTCCAGAAATAAATTCAACATGCAGTTGAATTCAGTTTGGTAGTACTCTGTTGAAGATTTCTGCATCAACATTCAAAATGAACATATGGTTGGTAGTTTTCCATTCAGTTAGGGTTTTTATACAGCTTTCTTATCAGGATAATACTGATCTCATGGAATGAGTTAGGACATGTCCCCCTTCGTCAGTGTTTTGGAAAAGTTTGAGGATTGATGTGAGTTCTTTAAATGTTTGGTAGAATTCACCATCTAGTCCAGGGCTTTTTTTTGAGGGAAAACTTTCCATTACTGATACAATCTCCTAGTTATAAGTCTATCTGGATTTTCTATTTCTTCACAATTTAGTAAATTTCCACTTTCTAGGAATTTATTCATGTCATTCAGGTTATCCATTTCATTAGTGTACAAGGGCATATGATATTCTCATAATAATTTCTATTTTCGTAGAATCATAGAATCAGTAGACCAGCTCCCATTTTGTTTCTGATTTTTTTGTTTGTTTGTTTTTTGTTTTTTTGGTACCGGGGATCGAGCTTGGGTCCTTGCGCTTGCGCAGCAGGCAGCGAAACCACTGAGCTAAATCCCTGGCCCTTGTTTCTGATTTTAGTAATCTGTGTCTTCTTTATTGGTCAACTTGTTGATCTTTTAGAAGAATCAGGTTTTGGTTTCAAAATTTTCTGTACTATTTTTCTTTTTTTTCTTTTTTTTTTTTTTTGGTACCAGGGATCGAACTCGGGACCTTGCATTTGCAAGGCAGGCGGTGGAACCACTGAGCTAAATCCCCAGCCTGCTCTACTATTTTTCTATTTTCAATACTTTTATTTTGTATATATTTTATCTCTATCTTGTTTCATCTCTGTACTGATTTTTGCTGTCTTTCCTCTGTTACCTTTGGGTTTACTTTGTCCTTCTTTTACCTAGTTCCTTAAATTTATAGAATACTGACTTGAGCTGTTTATTGTTTTGTAATGTAAGTATTTGTAGCTATAAATTTCTCACTTAGCACTGCTTGTGCTGTGTCCCCTTAGTTTCAGTAAGTTGTGGTTGTATTTTCGTTAGTTTCTAAATATTTTCAAATTTCCCCATGATTTCATCTATGACCTATTAATTAGTTGTTTAATTTCCACAAAGTTTTGGGCTTTCCAATTTTGATTTCTATCTTCATCTAGAGAGATACTATCTTTTAAAATCTACTGAGATTGGTGATCTGTCCTGGAAAACATCCCTGCGCACTTAAGAAGAACACGTCCACTGTGCTGTGGGGCACAGTGTTCTGCCAGCATCTGCAGGTCTAGCTGGCTGATGCCACTGTTTATGTCCTCTGCTTTCTTCCTAATCTTCTGTCTGGTTGTTCTACCCATTACTGAGAGTGCGGTATCAAAATCCCTAACCATTCTTATAAAACTGCCTATTTTTTCCTTCAGTTTTTTCCATGGATTTTGGTCTGTTAGATGTGTAAATGTGTAGATGTGTTATGTTTTCTTGCTGTATTGAACTGTTTTTTTTTTTTGGTACCGGGGATCGAACTTGGGTCCTTGCGCTTGTGCAGCAGGCAGCGAAACCACTGAGCTAAATCCCCAGCCCTGAACTTTTTATATTAATATATCATGCCCTTTTTTGATTCCAGGTGTATTAAGCCATCACAGCTCTCACTAGTTATCACTTACTTGTGTTATCTTTTAAATGTCATTTGGAGCCTATTTGTGCCTTTGAATTTACACTGAGTCTCCTATAGAAAGCATATAGTTCAATTGTGTTCTTATTCAGTGTGTTGATCTGTCTTTATTATTCCATTCACATTTAAAGTAGTTACTGAAAAGGAAAGACTTTATATCATCTTCCTATTTGCTTTCTGTATGATATAGCACTTAGACCCTTTTTCCTGCCTTAATATTTTCTTTCATATTTAGTTGATTTTTTTAAATAGTGAAAGGTTTAAATTCATTGTTCATTTCTTTTGTGTGGGTTTTTCATTTGTGGTTTTCATGGGGATCACATTTAACACTCTAAGACTGGAATATTCTAATTTGAATTTATACCAGTTTAGATTTAATGACACATAATAACTAACTCTGCTCCTTTACAGTGTTGTCCCCAATCTTTTTGTTTTTTCCCTCCTTTCAGTTGTTAATGTCACAAAATTACATTGGGTTCCACCAAACAAACTGTTAATTATTTTAAATGCATTCATCTCTTAAATTAGGTAGAATATAAAATGTGGAGTTAGAAACCATGTGATAATAATGCCAGTTTTTCAAATTGCCCATATATTTACCATTATTGAGATATTTATTTCTTCATATGGCTTTTAAGTCTCAGTCTAGTGAGCTGTCACTTCAGCTTGCTGTGATCCCTTGAGCATGTCTTTTAGGACAGGGCAGCAGGAAGAAATTTCCTCAGCTTTTGTTTGTCTATAAATGTCTTAATTTCTCCCTCACATTTGAAAAACTGTTGGGATAGATAAAGGATTCCTGGCTGACATTTTTTTTTTCTTTTAGCATTTTGAACATAGTAGCCCACTGCCTACTGGTCTACAAAGTTCCTTTCTGATGAGAAATCTATGATAATATTATTGATCCTTTTAAGATTCTCTCTTTGTCTTTCAAGAGCCTTGATTATAAAGTGTCTCAGTTTGATGGTTCATCTTGACTGTCGACTTGATTAGCTTGAGACGCCTATGGGGTCAGTAAGGAACATTTTTGGGTGTGTCTGGGTGGACCACAGGGGCATGACCTTAGGGATTGTATTTGGTCCCTGACTCCTTCCCCTGTTCTCTCCTTCCTGGCTGCCATGAGGTGAGCAGCTTTCCTCCAGGCCCTTCCACCACAGTGTTTCTGCCTTGAAGCTATCCATCCCATGGACTGAAACCTCTGTAACCACAAGCCACAATAAACCTTTCCTCCTTTAAGTTGTCTGTCAGGCATTTTGTCCCACAACAGAAAACAGACTAATATACTCAATGTGGGTCTCTCTGAGTTCATCTTACTTGGCGTTCATGCTTCTTAAGCATTTACATTCAAGTCATTCTTGTCAAATTTAAGGAGCTTTCAGTCAAGGTTTCTTTATTCCATCTTCCTCTTTTTCCTTCTCCCTCCTGCACTCCAGTAATGCATGTGGGTTGGCCTGATGGGTCCCACATAAACCTTATACTCTGGTCACTTTTCTTAAATTTCCTTTCTCTTCCTCAGACTTGAGAATTTCCGTTGTCCTATCTTCAAGTCCATTGATTCTTGTGCTAGCTCCTATTTGCACTTGAATCCCTCTAGTGAGTTTATTCCAGGTATTATACCTTCCAGCTCCAGAATTTCTTTTTGGTTTCTAATTGACATCTCTTTTTGTTCCTACATTATTTTCTTGCCTTTCTTCAAACATTTCCTCAGTTCTCTGAATATCTTTTAGACACCTGTTTTTAACTTCTAGTCCAGCAGTTCACTCATCCCTAAAACCAACTGCCACCATGGGCTGGGAGCAGGCTGACCTCTTGGTGATGGCCGGGCTTCCAAGTCACATTGGCAATGCCTACTGCTAGGGGTTGGGTCTCTTGTCTCTACCTCAGAGATCTCCAGACTGAAGAAAGTTCGGAATTGGAAAGGTGAGCACATTTGAAAGTTAGCTTACGTTTTCTAGATTTGAAACTATTATCCAATGAAAGGAGGATGTGTGTCTAAAAAAGGACAAGAAAGCCCAAAGCAACCAGAGACTTCCCTTTCTCCCCAGCTACCACGTCACACTCTGTAGGGAGCAGTCAACTCCCAGCAGAAAAGCGGGACTCACTTTCCTTCAAGTTCTTCAGAGTCCAGGGCATTTGTCAGAGTCACAAACCTCAGACGTGCTGGTCAGTTAGGCTGTTTCAGAAGACCAGGCTTTCTTCTACCCCACCCTGAGCACTCTGTCTTGTAAGTGTTGTTTAATGATTTATTTCTACACCTGAATCGTGACCAAGGGTTACATCTTCCTCAATTCAGTGGCCCAGGGCTTAGCAGGTGGCCTCTTTCATTTATGCTCAAGGGATTAACGTGTGCCTGCTTATTAAGGCTCAGAGGAGATCATAGACTCCTCTGCAGGATCTAACACACCTAACAGATTTCTTCTTTTTAAAAATGTGTTGGTCCTAGAAAAATAACTAGTACAAAGAACATAATACTTCCTGTAAGAATGATGGTCTCAAAATGAAACAGCCCAGGGGTTACTATTTAACAGTTTAGAATGGCTGTGGCACACTGATGTTTTGACAGACCTCTGTGTCAATGCTATATTTGACTAAGGTTATTTTAGGCAAAAATTGTGACAATTGGTCATGTTACCTGGAATACATTTCTCTATGCCTAACTTTACCTACTCAAACTTACAAAATATGTATTCTGTATGGCAATGTCATTTAAGTATTACAATTTAAAAAGTAACTTATTAATTTCCTAACTATATTCAAAAGTCACTACTGTTCTTAATAAAGAAAGCTAATGCAAAAAGAAAAACTGGCAAATAATTAACTCTAAGAAAATAGAGGCAAGGCTAGGAGGTGCGGCTCAGCGGTGTAGTGCTTGCTGCGCATGCGCATTGGAAACCCCTCTCAGCCCTGTTTGTAGACAGCCACCCTCCGCTGATCTGATCTGCAGTCATGTGAAAAGCAAATCTCATCCTTGGGGATGGCTGTGATTGTGAACGGCTGGGTAACTCAGTAAAATGTGATGACTGGCCAGTGACGCAGCTTGGTGAAGCCATTTGGGGACAGAGATGTGACATTATCATCAAGCACATGTGACTGGGAGGTGTTGTGCACAATGTGACTGTGAAAGGCACTGTGCGAGGGCTCGCTGGAATCAGAGTGAGCCCGGAGGGGGCCACATCCGAAGGCAAGTGCCACACACGTCAGGTCCAGGCTATTTTATGCCTGCTACTTTATGGCCTGTCGTAAGTCAGGTACAACATTTTTGACATAAATTAACAATTACAAATTTTCTTTCTCCTGCGCTGTGCTCTTTGCACTACAGACACACCAGGAGGCGTGCAGGGCGCCTACTCTGTAAAGCACTATCTGAGGAAACAGTTTTGAAAAACAAATAGTTTTCTGTAGTTTCTATTTTAAAATTACTTTTGTGGGCCAGTAAATTTACATTTAAAAGGCAACTAAGGAGAAACTCTTTAGGCAGGGATTTCCAGTACATTTTCCCCTAAGCTCAGATTGCAAGTTTTAGGAATGAAAAGGAAGCTGAGAACACATTCTGTGAAAGGTGCTAGCCACAAGAGGCAGGTCCTGAACGGTCCAAATTAAGGCAACACATTTTGCAAGGTTTTGTTTCTGCTTTCAAATGAATGTTACATGGTGACCCTTAAAACATTTGATAGTAACCATTGAGAAATAAACATAAGAAAACACAGGTTCATCTCAAAGCCACCAGGTGAAATGACAAACAACAAAGCCAAGGAAGCAGGCTCTATGCTGCTGTTCCTCTGTGCGATGCCAGCTGTGCCCTGGCCCTGCCGTGGGGTAGGGAGAGTGAGGATGAATTGGCACCTGCAGGCCCGCACTGCTCTCGACAGAGTGGCATCTTGACCACGTGAGAAGCAGCTGCGGATCTATGTTCTTGGAGCACAAAAACTGATGAAACAGCCCAGGAAACAGCAAACCAACTTGGCCAGGCAAGAGCAAAGGACAGGCTGTGCAACCAAGCAGACCCTCAAGCGACTCCAGGGACGTGAGAAAGAGGGGCACAAACAGCAAAACAAGGAGACAAAGTGGAAAGTGCACAACTAGAGGCATTCATTCTCCATGCGCATCTTAACTAGCTTGGCTATTTGCCAAAACACCCAAAAAAGGATGTTTTGGGAAAAAACATACATCCCAGTATCCCTGGCTCCTGGCTTGTAGCTTCCATCCTGGCTGTCATTGCTAGGATACCAGGAAAGCTGTGTGAAACAGGCCTTCCTCATCCCCCCTCTGCATGGGTCTGTCTAGATGGTGATGCTCCTGCATCTGTGCAGCGGGGCTTGGGCTGTGCACCTCCTAGCCCCGAAGCCGCCCACTCACTCCTTCCCCAATGCCTCGTGAGCTGCCGTCTATGTGGGCACTTGTTTGGTTTCAGTGGACAGAAAATTTGCTTTGCTTTACACGTGATCTCCAGTCATAGCAGCTGAGGGAAAGAGATTCAATCTCAAGAAAACAAATTAATTCCATGGAAGCCACAGCAAAAAGTTTAGGGTTTTAATGCAAAACAGCACTACCACATTTTTCTAGTTTTCAATTCATGTCAACTTAACAACTGAACAAACATTGAGTGTTTATTAGCTGCTTCACAGTAAGGATGCAAAGAGAGGTAGAAGAACCCACCCCACCTCAGGAGAAACGACTGGCCTGAAACCTTTCCCTGTGTCCCACCAGGACTGGAAAATGAGATGCTGCTGAGCAGGGATTCCCAGAGCTGAACTCATTCATTACTGAATACAAAGCGAGGGCCTCCCTGGGGTGGAACCTGTGGGTGTCCTTTATACTACACTGGACTTGGCCACTGAGTGGCTCGAGGTGTTTGAGGGGCTTCCCTGAGCAGCCCCCCAGTGCTGTCAGGCAGCCTGCACCAGTGGGTTCCCCCTCCAGAAGAGCTCAGAACAGGATGTATTTCTGTTTATTCTAACATTCCTGGGTTCCCCAAGAAGCAGCACTGTTGTCCAGAATTTCCCGCACTGGGGCTTGAGCACACATAGGAGGCTAGCAGAGACTTCACGAGGTTCAGAGGAAAGGCACCTGCTTCACACAGGCTGCCTGAGGCTTTTCCTAAGAAGGTGTCTCTCCTATCTTGGCCATTACGGTACTATAGGAAAAAGGATGCTTTGGAACCCACTTTGCTAACAGTCCTCTGGGTCCATAGGGTCTGATTTGGGGGGTGGACACCAAAATAGGGTGCAGGAGCAAGAAGACATGCAGGACGGGTTTTCCCAAAAAGAAAGGTTACTTATGCAGGTATCTGGTGTGACTTGGTCATGGCATAGCACAGCTACACAAGCAAACATCAGCAGGCCAAACTGAGGCCCTCAGCTCAGTGAAGGGGGGTTGTGGAAAAATCCCGAGTCAGATAGGATTCAAGTCTCAAAGACAGAAAGAGTGGAAAAAGAGCTACTCGCTTCCCCCAGACTGTCTCAGTACTCAGAGACTGCCCTTGATTACTATCGGAGATCAAAACATGGTAGTGCATGTTATGGAGTGGTTACTTGAGTGGATGCTAGAGGCTCAGCAGGAGTGATTCAAGTCTCCACACGCCACAACTATCTCCCCACCTGTCTCTCAAGGAAGCTCTCGAAGCAAACACTGCAGAGCAAGTGGATAAGAGACCCAGGTGGAAGCCTAGACATTTGAATCAGGAAAAAGGCTCATGCTGTGGGGTCAGACAAAGCTGGGCTTGCACCCTGGCCCCAACACACAGGAACTGGGAGCACCTGGATGAGCTACTTCACTTCTCTAAGCATCCGCTTCTTCACTTGTGACATGAAAATACTTGCTCTCAACAAAGTATTGCTTTGAAAATTGTGCATGATAATGTATAAAAGGCTCTAGCGCAGGCCTGGGCATACAGAAAGCACTCAATAAATGATCTAGAAATTTTTAATGAGGTGCCACAGAGTGCAGACACCTGCAGCATACACTCTGATGAGGTTCTCCTGTGCACACACCCACATGATCCCCTGGATGAAGATTTAGAACACGACAGCACCCCAGAAGGAAGGCTCTAGGTGTTCCTTCCCCTAACAACACTCACTCTTCCACCCCAAGTAACACTGTTCTGACTTCTACCACCAAACATGAACTTCACCTGTTCCCGAAACTCAGGTAAATTGGATCCTACAGTATACATATTTTTTGGCATCTGGATCCTTTTGCTCAATATTATGTTAGTGAGAGCTATCTGCTGGCATGGCAGTTCACTGATCACTGTGGTGTGGCGTTCCATGGCACACACAAGCCGTGGTTTATTTATCTACCTCACTACTGAGAATCACCTGGGCTGCTTCCACCTCGGGGCACTTAGCAGTAATGCTATTGTGGAGATTCTGGCACGTCTTCTAAAGGACATACTTGTGTACATATTTCCCCTGGAGACACACCAAGGGGCACAGATGCTGGCTCACAGGGTAGACATATATCTTCCCAAGCACTTGTTCTGACGTATCACCCACCAACAATGGATTACACCTCAGGCTGCTGCACACCCTGCCTCGGCTGGATTTCCTCTTCTGTGGGTGGCAGAAAAGTCTCTTGCTCACTTTGAAAATAAGTTATTTACCCTTTCTTTGTTGTTCTATAGGGTTCTTAATATATTATAGATGAGTCCTCTGTCAGACACATCTACCACACAAATATCTTGTCAAATTCTGCCTCGTATGGCCAGTGCTTCCCAGTCAGGCATTCTGTGTTGTGCTGAGGAATCTCTGGCCGCCCCAACATAATAACCACATTCTCCTGTGCTTCCTCCTCAATGCACTGCTGTCTTCCCACTTATTTAGGTCTCAGTGCGTGCCTATGTGTGTGAAGCTGTTCTGGACTCTCCAGTCTGTTCTGAGACGTTTCTACTGCAGTCTCACCACTGCACTGCAGTGCATCACAGATGAAAGTGACCTTTCTTCTAAGGATTAACCACTGTCATGGGTAACTGTACAAGAATGCCAGCTTGCTGAGCAGCCATGAGGTGCATTTAAACATAATGATGTTTTGCAGGCCCTACAACCCTGGGGGAAGGTCTCATTTGACAGCCCAAGAACTCTCAGAGGCTCAGTGAGGCCCCTGGATGTTACTATGTAGGTGAACTTCAATCAGGATGTGGCAGTAAACCATGGTTCCTCGGTAGAGGATTATTGGGAAAAACACTGTTTGATTACTATTCCCACAAACTCTATATTTCTCTATGCAGGTGAGTTTTGATTTCTTCCAAATGAGGTCTTTAATGTAAAAAAAAGGAAGAACAAGAAGGAAGAAAAAAGCCAGAAAAACATACAACAACCTAGTTTAGACTCTCTTTCTGTCTCACCTTGTGCCCCCAATAAAAGCTAATATATATATACACACAGAGATACATATACAGTGGATCCCTGACTTACAAACTCAGTTTGTTCTCGAGGGCTGGGTTTTTTTTATTTTTTATTTTTGGTACGGGGGATCAAACCTGGGTCCTTGCACTTGTGCAGCAGGCGGCAAAACCACTGAACTAAATCCCTGACCCCTCTCGAGGGCTGGTTTTAACTCAAGTTGGTCAATTGAAGGCTCAGGGTTCTCTACACAGCCTTCAAAGTCTCTCTCCTGTATATAGGCAGATCTCAGTGTCCTTAGAGAGATATTGGCCCAGGATTTCTCAATGAACCCCACACAGGAAACAACGCTGTAATGTTCCTTCCAGAACTCTTTAAGGGATAAATCTGTGTCTGAGATCATCTGGAAGCACAAGCAGACAGCATTTGGGTCATATCTCAAGACTTTGTTCATAAGTTAAATCTAAAATCCTGGTCGTAACCCAAGTCATTCGTATGTCAGGCCGTTCGTAACTTGAAGGTCTGCTGTATGTATATATATCTCCCCACATCAAGAGCAATGGATCAAAAACACAGATCAAAAAAGAATAAAAGAAAAACACTTCAAATAAAGTTCAGCTGTTTCTATTTGGAAACAACAACAAAAAAATCCCACTTGCCACAATAAACTGACAAATAAGAAATTGACTCTGTGGTAGTAGAGCTGGAATTTTCCAGTGGCACCAGCTACTCTGTCATTACTGTGGGTGACCCAAAAGTGAGTGGGGGAGTGAACAGCTGGGCGCTGGTTGGATCATGTCCCTGAAACGGGAGCGCCCTGGGCAGGCCTCCAGAGCCAGGCTCTCCTCTGAACTGTAGCCCTTCCTGGAACTTGCGATCCTTGTGGGCTTCTGTAAGCCACCTCCAAGAGGCAGGGCAGAAACCCTCCAGCCTCAGATAAAGAAGATGTGGTTTTTCTATAAAATGGAGTACTACTCAGCCATAAAGAACGAGAAACTAGAGACATTTATAGCTAAATGGATGCACATTGAGGCCATACTCTTAAGTGAAATAAATAGGACACATGTGTAAATACCAACTAGTTTCTGTAGTGTGAGAAACTCAAAGTGTATAAATAAGGCTCAAATGATATAATTGATACTGTGAAGTAGGAAGAAAAGGTCTAAAGAAGTAGGGGAAATGGAAGGGAGAGGGGCAAGGAAAGAAGGGAAAAGAAAAATATGAGAAAAGGAAAAAAACGGAAACAAAGTCTGTAAATAGGGAAGGGTGGAGGGGGTGAGGGGAGGGCAGGGAAATAGGGAAAAAATTAGAACTAAGATGCATCATGTAAAGGTGTAAGATCCCTAAAATGTACCTACAAACTTAATGAAAAGAAAAAAAGGAAACTCTCCAGCCTTGTTCCCTTGCAGATCTCCACGGGAATGGATGGCTATCCAAGGGTACCCCACCTCCCTGTGATCCACAGCAGATGCGCATGCTCACAGATAGGCCCAGTTCACCCAGTGTGATGGGAATGGGGGAACACACCTGAAACATCCACTGTTGCTTAACATAGGATACTGAAACTAAAATTCAACGAAAATGTGGCTGGTGTTCAAGAATTAGAAGAATGAGTTAAACCACAAAAATTCAAGATACTATTGCCGCCACACTAAGAATACTTAATGAATCAACCAAAGAATCCATGGGAGAAATCTCTCTTGAACTTATAGCCGCCCTTCCCCTAAATAGTTAAACACACACACACACACACACACACACACACGCACGCGACAATCAAGACATGATGACGATTTACAAGGAGTAACTCTGGCCTTCTGACCTGAGCAACTGCACACTACAGCATCTCCCTGTGGTCTGGACAGAGGGGACAGATTTGAGGACAGGCACTGTTTAACTTTGGACCTGCTAACTTGAATGCTGGTAAGACACCTAAGTACACATGAAGCAGGCTGTGGGACACACAGGCCTGGGAATCAGCTGAGGTTTGTCTGGAGTTAGAGCCAGGAAAATACTCAGGACAGAACTCTGCATCACCACCTCCACTTGCCTGGGTGGCAGAGACCACCTCCTTGGAGGTTATCCTGTGTTTGTCAGGCCCAGGTGAGGGTCTGGGATGTAAAAGGTGTTCAATAAACATTGAGAGAATTAAGGAGTAAATGGTGGTTACGTCTGAAAAACCTGAGAGGGAGAAGAGAGCTGCCCTGGAGACCTCCAACATTCTCCAGTGGTACAGAAGGAACAGAGGGAAGACCAGGAGGAGGAGCAGGGAGACAAAAACAAAACAAGAGAAAGTCACATGGAAGCCACGAAAAAAATCAATATGTTAAGTGATTGATTCTGAGGAAAGATTAAATCTTACAAGTTTTAGTAAGATGAGAAATGCAAAGTATCCACTGATTTTGGCAAGAAGGTAGAAAACGGTGACCGTAAACAAACAATAAAACTTACAAATACACTCCTCTATTTTCACTTCCTTTTGAGGCTCCACTGGGATTTTGAAAAAGGCACAAATCCACAGGGGTGAAAATTTTCAAAAGCCAAAAGGCAAATGACAAGAAGCAACAGACAGGGCTCCGTTTCCTGAGTGTGAAGGGGGCTCTAGCAGTTAATTCCACAAACCAAAGAAAGTTGATTCTGTGCAGCAGTGAGAGAAAGAGAGGAGCAATTCAATTTGCAGAACATGCCAAAGCTCAAGCACCGGTGGATCACGTGTACTTCTTTGACGACAGCTGAAGGTGAAGATTAAAGTAGAAGGGTTATTTAGAAGTTTAAGAAGTAGGTAGAACTCATGCTTCTTCTTCATTTCAACAGAAGGATGGAAGATTCATTAATTCCATGAGAGGGTGGAAGGAGAACCAAGAGGACATACCAGGAACAGTTCAGGGTGAAGGCACCCTAATGGAAAGAGTGGAACAAAGGGAAAGTATGTGCATTAAAACGTCAAGGTCCTGCAGTTATCCCAGTAAATGCTGGCCACCAGGCACATGGTTTCTTGCACAATACAGGAAACATGGAGGTCAAAGAAAAGCTTTTCAAACAAACTCAGATTGTCCCTACCAATAAGCCCATGTTACATGAAATTCTAAAAAGAGGAAGACAAGCAGGAGGAAAAGGATCCGAGACAGATAGACCACATGGACTGCTTTAGGTTTAGGTAGTGAAAGGCAATGAAAATGGTGAGCATGTGCCCAGATTTAAACAAACATGCATTATTGAGAAAAATAGTAATAGTAATAGTGGGGTTTTAAAACTAGAGTCAAAATATACCACAACTAGAGCATCTCAGCTGAGGGGTGTTAAGTAGTCTGGGAAGAGGGGTAGATACCTGAGAAACATAAGACTTTGCTTAGTCAAGGAGCCATGTTATAATTTCTCAGGGAATCATAAATCAAACAGAAAAAAAGAAAACAGAGCTTCTAAACTAGGAGAGCAAAAACAAACCCAGAATTATTAAAAATAATCCAAAAGAAAGCTAGAAAGGGAAAATTTATGTAGAACATCTAAAGAGGCTTAAAGTATAAATATATCCATTACTTTAAATGTAAATGGACTAAATGCAACAGTTAAAATGCAAAGATTATCAAATTAGATTAAGAAAAAACAGCTATATGTTCTTCACACAAAACATATCTCATACAGAAAGGCTAAAGATAAAAGAATTGAAAAAGTTATAATATGTAAATTCATCCCAGGGCAAGTTGTGAAGCTCTATTAATATTAGGGAAAGATGCATTGTTTTTAGAGATAATGCATTCTAATGACAACAGGGGCTATTTCACACCTTTACTAAAAGCAACTGCCTCAAGCATGTAAAGGAAAGTTATATAACTCAGAAGAGAAGACAAATCCACAATCATAGGCAGAAATTTTAAAGAACCTTTGTAATTGAGAAAGAAGGAAAAAAACTCAGTACGCACACCTAAGTTTTCAGTACGACCATTTATAAGCTTAATGTATTTATATATATCACTGCACCAGGCTACTGGGGAACAGAAATGCTTTTAAAGTAGGCACAGAAAATTTGCAAACACTGACCTACACTAGTCACAAAGCAATTCTCAATATGTTTACACAACAGAGAACACTGTGTGTGCCGATCATAATGCATTTATGCTAAAAGTGAATCTCAAAAAAAAGCAAATTCTCATTTTTTTTTTTAGAAATCAAGAAACTTCTTTCTCAATAATCCATGGGCCAAAAACCATAACAAATTAGAAAACTCTTTAAAACAAAGGACAACATAATAATACATGTCAAAACCCACGTAATGGAGCTAAAAAAGCACACAGGAAAGATGAAAGGTGAAAATTAGTAACTCTAAAGTGGATGAATAAACAAGTTAATGGGTTCAAAGATTCAGTACTGCACACCAATCTCATCAAATTCATTTTAGTCAGTGCAATTTCAGTGAATGACTCAGTTTGGGGAAGTTAGGGTTTTTTTAATAGTGAGTCTCTGTGTGTGTGTGTGTGTATGCACATGTGTGCACAAGTGTGAATGTGTAGAATTTGATGAGCTGATTTGAAAATGTATGGAAATTTCTGGGTGTGGTGAAACACACCCGTAAGCCCAGCATTTGGGAGGCTGAGGCAGGAGGACTGCTGTGAGTTCTAGTCTAGTCTGAGCTACATAGTGAGTTTAAGGCAAGCCTGAACTACATAGCAAGACCCTGTCTCTAAAAGAAAAAAGTAAAAAAGAAAAAAAAAAAGCCATAATTCTTAAAGGTGAGAAAAACTGGAAGGACATATGTGGCTATATGAAGAAAAGTTGGAATGCCATGGTAATCAAAACTGTGGCATTGGTTCAGGGATAGACAAATAGATCCTTGGAAAAGAAAAGACAGTCCCAAAACAGAACCAAACATTGGTACCACATGTCGTAAAAAACATATTTTTCAATAACCAGGGCTGGCACATTTCTTTTTTTGTTTTTGTTTTTGTTTTTGGTACCGGAGATCGAACTCAGCACTTTGTGCTTGTGAGGCAGGTGGCGGAACCACTGAGCTAAATCCCTGGCCCTGGCACATTTCTTCTGTCACCCCTGTAGAAAGAATAGAAATAGACCCCCAGGTCACTCTATATACAAAAATCAACTTCAAATGAATTGCAAACACATGTACAGAAAGTAAAAGTATAGAGTATTCAGACAATAATACAGATTATCATCTCGACCTTAAGGTAGGGAAATATTTCTCAAACAAGATTACATTAAAAAAAAACTAACCATAAAGAAAAGTGATAAATTTGACCACAAGTCAAATCTGACTACAAGTCAAGGACTTACTTTATTCAAAATAGAGGATGTCAAGATGGAGAAAGAAAATGCTAGTGACACATGTAGCTGACAAAGAACTTCCATGGAGAATACATAAAGATATGTTACAAATAAAAATAAAGAGAGAAAACCCAATGGAGAGAAGCAGGATCAAGTATGCAGTAGGGACCAGTTACAAACACACACACACAATGCAAGCAGCAAATAACTACTGTAGAGGATGCCATCTCGCTAGTGAAGTGTGGAGAGGAAAAGGATGTACAGCCGTCACTGCAGTGAAGCACAAGAGAGGGAGGTCAGCAGGCGGTGTAGAAGGGCTTGACGCTCACCCTGACATAAGCAGAGATCTCGAAAGCGGCTATGTGAAAAAAATGGCAGGCACACATCATGAGATACACAAAAGCAGCGACCAGAAGAAGCTGGGAAGAGAGTGAGCTAAAAAGTGGAGAATGGAGCCAGAGGTGCTGTTCTCTCATTAAACACCTTTCAGCAACTGAAGAAAATGATTCAAATGTCTTTTTTTTTTGAGACAAGGTCTCACTATGTATTTCAGGGTGACCATGAACTATGTAGCCCAGGCTGGCCTCAAACTCACAATGATCCTCCTGCCTCAGCCTCCGGAGGGCTGGGGTTACAGGCATGTGACACCATGCCTAGCCTACAGAGTTATTACTTTCCTGAAAGAAAAATGTAAAGAAAGAAAAAAACAGGTGAATAAGAGGTGAAGAGTACAGCCAGCGTCATGAGCTGATTCTTATGAAAGGCTTCTTAGTAGAGAAACCCCTGGATGGCTGCGGTGCGAAGGAGGTGACTTCTGAACATCTGTCTGGATTCTGTCTCCATTTGCTCTGGTACTAGAAAGGCCAGATTTTAGTTCACCACTCCCGTGACCCTGCAGGTGGTTACGCCTTCTCATTCCTGGTCACTTAGCGCTGTCCCCCCTTCTGGTATTTCTGGATGTCACCTCTTATACATATTTCACAGGACTTGAAAATCTGGTAGGCTCAACAGGCAAAACCCCAACTAATTACTATATACATAATACCAAGCATAATTACTGTAATATTTTATCTTTTCTTAGTCATTCAGAGTAGATTCAGGGATCCTGCAATGCTCCATTCATTGCAAAAGTGCCTGTCTCTATGGACAGCCATGTTGCGTTTTCCACTGAATCACTTCTCACTGCCTGCCTGTGTTAGCACGGCTTCCCTGTACTGTTCATCTCCTCCTGTGACTTCTGAGGAGGTACAGGAAGGTACAGGAATCAGGCACTCACGGCGTTTACCTCTCCCTGAATGACCTACAGGACGAGACACCGCAAGTCCCAGGTGATTTCCTTATCTGCGGACGGATGACCGCAACAGGGCCCGCTTTATGGAGCTGTCATGATGAAGTCATGTGTGTACATATAATGAGGACTGAATATTTCATGATGTGTGAATGAGAAGCCGGGCTGGACTGCACGTGCCTGTGATCCCAGCACTCTGGAGATTGTGGAGGGAGGATTGCAAGTTTTTGCTTAGTGACTTAGCAAGACCCTGGGTCAAAAGTTTGAAAAGGGCTAGGGATGTGGCTTAGTGCGAAGGCCCTGGGTTTAATCCCAGTTACTAGGGGGCGAAAGAAAGAGACGCAACTGGACATGTGAGCAGGTGGTGGGGATGATAATGTGAGGTTGCTTGTGTGAGGCTCCCAGCAGGTGGGTACATCCACCCTGTGCCTGTGCCTGTGGGTAACAGCCTGTTTATCCTTTGTTCTTTGCTAGAAGCCAAAGGCTAATGCTAGAGCCCTCTTCTCTATAAGGCCAATTCAGGGAACATAAAAGTAAACTGTGGGTAAATTTTTCTTTTTTTTTGGTACCGGGGATCAAACTCAGGACCTCGCGCTTGCGAGGTAGGTGTGGTGTCATTGAGCTAAATCCCCAGCCCTAATTTCCTTTTTGTAAGAAATCACCTTTTCCTTTGGAAAATGGAACATCTGCAACCCCACCTGAACATTCTTGTACTGCTTTCCTCTTGTGTTTATTTGGATTTTTTTCTGGGCTATAAACTGTCCAACCCCTCTAATGAGCAGTAACAACGAGCAGATAACAATGTAAAACAGGTACCAACTTAGTTTACCCTGAAGCAGGGGCTCCCAAGATGGCTGATTTGTTCTTCCCTGGCTGATCTCACGAGCTACTGTGCTCTTTCAAGTAAGATTCTTTCCTGCTGCTAATAAGACAAATGACAGTGTCTTCAGTACAAATAATAAGCATTTCTTAGTTGACTTACTTTGCAATGCTTGATTCTCACTAGGTCCTTTTCTATCCTTGGCAGAAATCATGAGGAAGGGAGTTTCGTTGCTGTACGACTCCTTCCTTTTGGTCTCCTCTGTCCTAGATGGGCTCCCCATTGTTGCCCACTGGGGACATTCCCTACCTGTACAATGGCCTGGTCACCACTGCCCCACATGTAAAAGCACAAGGCCATAGGATAAGGACTGGGGCTGAGGCTGGCTCTCACCAAGAAAGTTCCTAGAGTTCAAAAGTAGGTTCCACCCCAAACCTAAGCAGCTGTACCTGTTCCCTGGGCACTGTCCACTCCACTGGGCCAGTTTCGAACGTACAACTCTGAGGTGAAGTGAGGAGAATAAGCAAGATTCTGCAGAAGACCCTCTGGGGAGGCAGCCAGCTGAGGAAGGGCAAGAGCCAGACTTTCAGCTTCTTCAGCAGAGGGCTGGGGGCAGAGCCCTGCAAAGAGGAGGCCTGGGGGAGCCTGGCATGCTTCTCCCTCTCTCTAGGACAGAGAGCACACCTCATGTTCTGCGTTGCCAAACTGCTGTTTTCCAACTGACTCATTACTCAAAAGTTTCTATTGCACAAACATGTAAAACATGTCACGTTTGCAATGCGAACCACGTATACACTTGGGGCAGATGAGATTAGTGACATGCACCACGGGGCCTTGGAAGAGCTGACTGCCCCAGAGTTTTAAAGCAGTTTTTCAGGGACATGCTGGTTTGCAATGCCCCAGTCACCATGAAAAATTCAGCTCACTGCACCCCAACGGTCACAAGAGTGCTATCCCAGCACCAGAGCACCTTTAAAACAAGCACCAAGCAAGCCAGCCGGCCCCACACAGAACACCACCAGGAAAGAGCCATGTGCAAGGATACAGGGGTTACTGTCGTCGATGCTGCAGCTGTCCAGGATCAGCGGAATGCCGTCCAGCTCGTTCACCTGCGGAAACAGAAGATGGGCAGCCTGGTCAGGGTCAGGGGGAACAGCGACTCCCTTCCCCTCTTTCCCACAGTGTCACAATGCTGTGTGCACAATTACATAAAAACCTATAGCAGCACAGAAACGGTTCAAAAACAGACATATGAACAAAATCTTTATTTTCTTTCACTCTTCCTCAAAAATGTTGGGGCACATGGTAGCCTTATAAAAAAGATAAAAGTAGATAACTTTCTATCATTGTTCACCAGGATAAATTCCAAATGAACCTGAGCCTAAATGTGAAGAATGACAAAGGCCAGTACCAGAAGAGAACATGAATGAATTCCTTTTCAAAGGTGGAAAGAGAAAAAAACTTTCCCAATTATGATTCAAAATCTAGAAGCAAATGGGGGAAAACAGGTTTTGAAATGAGACTATATTTTTTAAAAAGGCAAATGAAAATTGGTAAAGTTGTTTGTCAAATTTCACAGACTTATAAAATACTGCAAAGGATTAATATTTCGATGCATTGCTGGGGATTTAGCTCAGTGGTTTCATCGCCTGCTGCACAAGCGCAAGGACCCAAGTTGGATCTCCGGTACCCAAAACATAAACCCCCCCCCCAAAACCACAAAATATTTCGATGTATAAAAAACTTACAAAAATTGAAACAGTGTCAAGAAGCCCAAGGAAAGGGGATGAGACGCTGGAACGGATAGGGCACAGGAAGGAAACATGGTGGACTGTGGACGCCAGACTGTGCCAAATCTCACATCAAGTGAGAGCGCAGATTGTGTGGACCGCTCCCCACGGCCAGGCTGTGGCCGCCCTGGGGGAGGGCACTGGGCAGTGTGCAGCAAAACCACATGGCATTTATCTTCTACACCGGGAATCCCATCCATAGAACCTCACAGCAAAATGTGTCACCCCAGGATATTACATGTGGGCAAGGTTGTTCTGCCAGCAGTTTCATATAACAGTTCCACTCAGATGTAACTCCAATACCACAAAATTCACCCCTTCATTCAGCAGGTTTTAGTACATTCAGAGTTGTAGTATAGTATACCTGTACTGCATGCTACATCAGACTATATATACTAGGGTATATACTATACCAATGTACTAATACAGCAAATATACTATATTTTTAGTATATTCCAAGTTGCAAGTATACTAAACATTTACTAGTAGAGAGCACCACTGTCTAATTTTAGAACATTTCCAGAACCCTAAAAGAAACCCGATAACCCCTGGAGGTCATTCCTCAACACTACCTCCCCTCAAGCCCTTGGCAACTACTAATCTACTTTGCATCTCTGCATTTGGCTACTCTTGACATTTCACACAAATGGAATCACGTGAGGGTGACTTTTTGTACCTGGCTTCTTTCATTGGCATTGTGGTCGGTAGGTCCATCCTTGCAGTGTATGTATCAGCATTTTATCCCTTTGTAGAGTCAAATAATGGTCTATTGTATGGATATATCATATTTTATTTCTCCATTGATGGACATTTGATTTCTACCTTTTGTCTCTTAAAAAATGCTATGACTATGCATCTGTGTGTGTGTGTGTGCATGTATGTATATGTGTTTCAGTGCTACAGGTGGAATACAAGGCCTTGTGCATGTCAAGCAAATGCTGTACCACAAAGCTACACCCCTGGCCCTCATGTACATATATATTTTTAAATTTTTATTAAATAACTTTATTATCAAACACACACACATACAAAGGCTTCTGTGGTGTGTGTGCAGGAAAGAGACATGTTTTTAAAAATATACATTCGGGGGTCGGGTGTGTACTTCAGTGAAGAGTACAGTACATATTCAGCACAGATCTGATTCCTAGCAGTACAAAAAAGGGGAAAAAACTAAAAACGAAAATGATGAAGAGTTAATCTCAAAACAAGAAACTGGTCCCCATAGTGAAGAGGCTGGAGTTGGAAGAAATGGGAATGGAGACTCTGTCAATGTTCCTGGCTGTATAATTTTATGACTTTGAGATTTGTGTGTTTTAAATTTTTTAAACTGAATTTACAGTTCTAGCCACTAGAAACCAACAAATTAATCTAACAGCATGTAAACCAAGAAAAAATTATTTCACAGAATTAATACAGCACTTTCACCTTATATCCCTAATCCTGCTGAGCATTAGTAGTATTACGGTTGTTATTTTGAACCATTATACATTTAGTTTAAAGCGAATGAGTAACTAACATTAGCAGCCACAGTTTTCAAGCTTAAAAAGTATCAGATGGAAGGTTAATTTCATGTTTACATTTGAAATATTATAACTCATAATTTTTTCTTTCCTCCAAATACTGATTTGCTACCTCTGTTCACTGAAAAGGCCTAAGAGCACCGAAGCCTGGTAGCAATGAGCACCCCGAGTCTGAATACCACCTCCCACAGTTTTCCACAGGATTCCATGACAGATATGCCAGGAGCCACTGTTACTAATAGCTCTTGGTTTCTCAAAGGTCAGGAAGGAGAGAGTAAATTAGGTGGAAATCACTTAATATATGTTCATTTTTTCCTGGGCAGTGGAGTTGTGATGAGAAATGAGTAACTCCTTGGTAGACACCTAGCGTTTCCTAAGCAATCTCAGTAGACACTGTAATGAGCTCATTTCATCCGGACAAAATACCAGGTCACGGCTCCGAGGTACAGGCAAGGAAGGCCCAGAGGCGGGCACCTTCTCCAGTCCCTTGTCTAGTAAGGGCACCTCCACGTGAGGCCTAGAGAGCCCGGCAGACGGCAGGAGCAGACACTGAGAGGATGAGCTGGCAGTCTGACATGTGCAGCAGGATCTTTTAACAAAACTTGGACTTGAATTTTCTATTCTTTAAGAACATTTTTTTAGTAATTCACTTTATACTGCATTACACAAAATTGGTCCAGGAAAGTTTGGGAGAAAATGAACTCATCCTGCACCAGACGGTGTGTGACACGGGCATGCAGGGTGGGCCTTGAACGGCCCATGGCCAAGCTGGCAGTGGCCCCACCTGTGACACATTCCTCACCTCCCCCTTTCCCTCCAGTAACTGGCCCCACGTATTCCAGCGGCATGGGTGCAACCAACAGACTCAATGGGAGAGGAAAGCTGCCACTAGCCCTGGGGTAAAGACAGGGTGAGGTCCAGGGAAGGGTGTCATGACTGGCACACAGAGAAAGCACACCAGGTGGTCCCCACCAGCACCCTGTGAACATGGTATCTAAACCCTCTGGGACAGTTGTCTCGGTGCCAGGCAAAAGTTGGGTCCCATGTTTTTGGTTTAGCTGAGGGAACAGATGGTAGAGGCTGAAGGCTCCCCCTGACCCCAGACCTGGGCATGTAGGGAACCACAAGGACTTAGCTTCCTAGTCAGTAAAATGGGGACACCTGGGGCCTCCTTCAAAGGGTGACTGTGGCTGTGGACTGGGTGATGTATGATGAGCACAGGGCAAATGCCCTGAAGAGCACCGCAAGTGGCCATAGCAGCTGGGGAACTCTGTGCTATGACCTGGCTGGAGCAAGGAGTTGGGGCCCTCCTGAGAGCCAGAGGAAACAAGCACCTCCCACAGGGCCAAACCCACACCCCACTCTGCACAGAGCCAAGGTGCAGACGTTTTCACAGACACCAGCTTTTCTGGTAAGTGAGAAATCAAAGTATTCAAGATGTATTATTCAGTGCAAGAAAAACATCTTGCTTCCTATAAAAAAAGTTCTGAGATATGCTAAATGGGTAAGATTTCCTTTGAGGGAAATGAAATCACATGCTAAAAATTGAAATTTAATCAGGCAACAAGAGTAAATTAAAGAGTTCTTAAAAATGATGGTCACACTGGAGCTGCGGGTGAACCGAGGGAGTGCGCTCCTAGATAAATATCTCCATTCTGCAGCGGCATTACGAAAGGATACAGGCAGCTTTTTATAGAAGTGCATTAAATGTTTACAACATAGACGGCCTATTCTAGATATGGATGACAAATGCATAATTACATGCTCACGAACAAGCACAGGGTACGGGCTCTGGGAAAAACAGACACCAACGCAACCACTTCATAAGGGGTACTAACATGAATTTATTATGGCAGTGCTCTGGTCTGCTGCTGCATCTACATGCTGATCTAAAGCTGGGGCAGGGGAGAACAATTAGGAAATTAATGAGTTTTCTTCCGTTAGTACTTCATAAAACAAGGAAGTTGTTTGTTGCTCTTCTTAACATGTTGGGAACTGATTCTAGACCCATAACAAATGAGTCACAAGTTGTAGTTCATCTGAGGAGCCAAGCTCAGTCAACACTTTCTTGTACTAATGCAGCTCAACAAGACAGTAAGCCTGGCTTTAAACAAAGGAACATTTAGCCTCTGGACATAGGGTGCAGACAGAAGGCAACTCGCTGGCTTGCTTACTTTCCGTCCCACTGGAGCCGAGAGTGTCAGAGAGGCCACAGTGTGGGGCGAGCAGCTTTTCTGGGAAGACCTATTTGCCTAGCAGAAAGCAGCCTGGGTAGTTCTGGTTGCTCCCACACCTAATGGTGAAAAAAAGACAGGCAGGAGCAGACCCAAGGCGGGATGGAATCCCCTTGAATCAAGCCTCGATGCAGTTTAGTGAAAACGTGTTCTTAACACAGCTGCTTGAGAGAGCCAGACCTGCAGACCACCACAGTCCTCCCGCCAAAGCAAATCACAAGGGTGTGGCGGTGGTCAGACGCTGCTTCCACCCAGCGAGGGGTGCCCAGGCAAGCTGAGGGCCCAGCTCAGAAAGCGTGGGATGAAAGGATTACCCCGCAGGAGAACAGGGAGACAGGCCTCGATTACCACCGAGTTCCCACACAGGGAGACAGAGGCTTTGAGAGGCGGACGTCTCTGAATTCAAGAAGTCTAGATTTTCTGACGTGGAACAAGTGTGCCATCGCTTGTGGGAGGTTTCTCTGAGAAGGCGCTCGGCACCCAGCCCACCACATGCCTAGCACATTGGGAACACACAAGAAATGAGAGCCACGTCGAACGCTGTTTCTGCTTAATTCTGAGATTCCATTGGTTTCTCTCAGCACATCTGAAAAGGGCTGGACATAGGAACCCTTCACCAAACACTAGCTGTCTTTCAACGAAGGTCAAAAGCAGAGATTTACTTCTATAATCATAAGATATCCACTGGGCGGGATTACTCTAAGTTAAGAGCCATGTCCTTGACTGTCCCTACCTGGTGAACCTGGAGGTTACGAACTTCCACCCATACCCTTCTGCTGGCCTTTGCCTTTCACAGGAATTCCAAGGAAGACAGGTCCAGTTTCCATGTTGTTTTGTGCAGCTTAGCTCCGGCATTTTGTGACTGAGCTGTTGCTCTTGTCCCCAGTGCCAGAGGGACAAGCAATGAGGTGACTCAGGAAGCAACCAGAAAGCAACAATGTTCATTTTGCAAACACTGCTCCAGAGAAAGCTCAGAGCACACATGCAGGACAGCAGCCCTCACCCGTCTATACATCAGAGTCGCATGGGAAGTCTGAGCCCTGCCACTGCTGTGTTCTCAGCCCCAGAGCGAATGCGCCACCATCTCTGGGCACCAGTGTCTTAGACAAGCCCTTCAGGTGACCCCAAGATGTGGCCAAGAAGAGCACCTGCTGGGGCAAGGTGTGGCCAGACCTACTGCAGCCCTGGGACTGGAGGCCCAAGGCACTGCCCTCCACACACTCCTGTGTGCTTTATTTTCTTTACTTCTAAGCTGCACTTTACTGAGACGTAATTTACAAGTAAGCTGCCACTGGACCTGAGTAACCACAGACAAATCAATAAATGGAACATTTCTATCACCCCAAAAACTTCCTTGTGCACCTCTGCAACTCCCTCCACGCCCCTCACACCAGATCTGGCCACCGCTCTCCTTCCTGTCACTCCAGATGTATTTTGTTGGTTGTACAATACAAATGAAGTTATAGCAAAAGAAGTCCTTTCCAACGTTTTTAAACTTCAACCATTTTTTCTTTTGGTACCAGGGATTGAACTCAGGACCTTGCGCTTGTGAGGCAGGTGGCGGAACCACTGAGCTAAATCCCCAGCTCAACCATCTTGTTATACGCACCAGCAGTTTGTTTTTACTTCTGATTATTAAAATACCACCATTTCTTTACCCACTCATGAGGTGCTCAACATTTGGGTCACTTCCGTTTTATCTAAAATGAGTGGAGGTGCTATTAACATTTGTATGCAGGTCTTTGGGTGGACTCGTTCCCATTATCTCTTGGGTCAATACCTAAGATTGGAATTACGGGGTCATGTGTTAAATTTATATTGGAGTTTCTAAGTTTCTACTTTCCAAACTGAGTGTACCAACTTATACTCTCTCCAGCAGTGTATTTAAGTTATTCCAGGTCCTTACCAACACATGATATTACAAGACTAAGTTTCTATTTTCCAAAGTGAGTGTACCAACTTACATTCTCTCCAGCAGTATATCTGAGTTATTCCAGGTCCTTACCAACACTTGATATTACAAGACTTCATAGGGAGGATCACACTGCGGGCAATTTACATTTTCTTTATGACTAATAACGTGAAGATCTTTTGGAGCGCTCAGGAATTCCTATATTTCTTAATTAAGTATTGTTCAAATACTTTCTCCCATTTTGTTAATTGGGTTATCTTCTGACTGAGTTGTAAGAGGATCTTTATATATTCTGAATATGAGTAAGTCCCCTTCCAGATATACATATTGCAAATATTGTCTCCTAGATGGTGGCTTGCCTTTTCATTTTATAATAGTGTGTTTCAAAGAAAACAGCTTTTCAATTCAAATGACGAACAATTTACCCATTTTTTGCATGGTTAATGTTTTATGTGTCTTAAGAAATCATGACCCATCTCAACATATCTACTATGTTTTCTTCTACACGTTTTATAGTTCTAGCTTTTATACTTTCATTTTAAGTCAATTTTTGAGTTTGGTATAATGGTTGAGGTTCTTTTCATTCCCCCTTTTATTCCAGTATGATTAATTGAAAAGATTACCCTTTCCCTACTCATTCTATTTCTGGACTCTCTATTCTTTTCCACTGATAAACATATCTATATTTATACCAATACCACAATGTCTTCATTAGCTTTACCAGAAGACATGAAAGACAAAGTAAAATCTTCTCATTTTTTCAATTTTTTTGGCTATTATACAGTTTGACAGGGGTACCATAACAAAATAGCATAGGGCAAATTGCTTAAATGGTAGAAATTTATTGTTTCACAGTTCTGAAGGCTACAAGTTAAAGATAGAAGCATTGGTAAGGTTGGTTCTTCCTTGTGGGCTGTGAGAATGTATTCCACGCTTCACTTGCTTCAAGTTTTACGATTGTTGGCTTTTGTGTCACACATTTTTCCCAAATTGAGATCATCAGTGTTCTCTCCTTTTATTCTGTTAACATGAAGGAACTGAAGTGTTTGATGTTCTAATATTAAATCAACAGTACAAGGCTGAGATAGAATATCACTGCTCCTGATGCATCATCATTCTACATATTACAAGATCAAATTTGTATTTTGAAACCATTTTTCTGGTGTAATCAACAAGAAATATCATACTGTAGGTTTTTTTGTTTGTTCGTTTGCTTTCTCCCAAAAACATTTCCCAATGTCTTTGTCTGCATTTGGTAACAGTACGGTGGCTTCATAAAGTAAGTTGGAAAGTGTTCCCTCCTCCTTTATTTTTTGAAGGCAAAAAATTAGGTGTTCATTCTTTCTTAAATACTTGAAGGAATTTACAGTCGAAACCATGTGTGCTTGGAAATTTTGCTGTGGAAAAGCTTTTCATTATAAATTAATTTTCAAAACAAGCTATGCAGATTGTTTTATTCATTCAGTTTTGATACTAATTTGTCAAAATGTTGTCATATAGTTGTACATAATATCCCATTATTCTTTTTGTATCTGTAGTGTCTGTAGGCTCTTTCATTCCTGATAGAGATTATTTATTGTTCTTCTCCCTTTTTTTCTAGCCAACCAGAAAGATTCTTCAGTTGTATTGGTCTTAAGTATCAGCTTTTGATTACACTGACTTTCTCTGCTCTTTATACTAGTTCAATGATTGCCATCTTATCTGTATTATTCCTTCTCTTCTCCAAATTAAACACTGGTTTAATATGTTGCTGAGCTCTCCAGCTCCAGTCACAGATCTGCTCCTTCTTTCACATTTGTCACTCTTAGCTTCAGGTACGGGGAGCTCTGCCATCAGCAGTGTGTGTTTAGATGGCTATGTCTCCTTGATGAATTGACTCTTCAATCACTGTAAAACATCCCTTTCACTTCCAGGGATATCCTTTGTCCTCATATCTACTAGCAGAGCCATTCCAGCTTTCTCTTTTTTTTTGTATATCCTTTTATTGGTACATTTTAGATGTACAATATAATGACATTCATCATTGGAGATATGCACCTTTACATACTCTCTTGGTTCTTATTTTTCCCCCTTCCCCTGCCCTCCCTTCAACCCCTCCATCCCTCCCTATTTACAAAGACTTTTTTTCCTTTTTTCATTTTCTCATATTAATTCCATTCCCTTCTTTCCTTTCCCCTACTCCTCCCACTTCCCCTTCCCCTTTGCCCCTTTTCTTCCTATTTCACATTATCCATTATACCTTTTAGTCCTTATTTACACTTTCAGTGTCTCACACTAGAGAAACTATTCGGTATTTACACATGTGTGTCCTGTTTATTTCACTTAAGAGTATGGCCTCAATGTGCATCCATTTAGCAATAAATGTCTCTAATTTCTCATGTTTGATGGCTGAGTAGTACTCCATTTTATAAAAACCACCTTTTCTTGATCCAGTCTCCACTTGATGGGCATCTGGGCTGTTTCCAAGTTTTAGCTATTACACATTGTGCTGCTATGAACATGGGTGCACATATATCACTGTGGTATGATTCTTTTAATTCTTTGGGGAAGATACCCAGAAGGGGAATAGCTGGGTCAAATGGGACTTCCAGTCCTAGTTCTTTGAGGCATCTCCATACTGATTTCCACAGTGGTTGCACCAGTCTACACTCCCACCAGCAGTGGAGTAGGGTTCCTCTTTCCCCACAGCCTTTATATTCAAAGTGTGTTTCATATAGACATCAAATAATTGAGTGTTCCTTTTTTATCCAGTCTAACCGTTTCTGTCCTTTAATGGGATGTTTAGGCCATGTACATTTATTGTATTTATTAATATGTCTGAGTTTATTGTTCTGTCATTTGTTTTTCTATTTGTGCTAAATTCCCTTTGTTTCCCTCTCTTCTTTTCCAGACTTCTAGTCTGAGTAGTTTTTGGCTTCTCCACTATTTGCTTATTATTGCTGTTCCTCTCAAATGGCTGCTCTAGGGCAGTGGTGACGAGTCTATGGCACGTATGCCACAGTGGGCTGTCTGTTATCACTGAAAGATCTAAAAGGTTCCCCATCACTGCTAGGGTTTAGCACATGTATGAACTTGCTGCAGCCTATCTACAGATATCATGTACTATTTCACATACAATGCACACCTCACTTAACCTTTGAGCAATGGTTCTCACACCTTTTTCTTCTACAAACTACAAACTACACTGCCATTATACTTTCTTTACGGAGCCAAATATATTTTAAGGTAATTAAAAAGGGGACAGGCTGGGGATTTAGCTCAGTGGTTCCACCGCCTGCCTGGCAGGCGCAAAGACCCAAGTTCGATCCCCAGTACCAAACAAACAAACTGCCTGCGCGCGCGCGCGCACACACACACACGTGCGCGTGCAAACTAAAAACAGACTTCCCATTGAAAAAAAAAAGAGGAAAGGTGCTTTATTTTTGTCCACATATTTTAACTTTCGCAGCTTCTGGTTTCTGTGCACAGGTCTGTGAAGAACAGGTTTCTGTGTGGTGTCATTTTCCTTCACCTTGCAGAACTTCGTGAACATTTCCTACAGCATAGTTCTGTTGGGGACAGATTCTCTCAGCAGTTATTTACCTGGAAATGTCTTTATTTTGCTGTTATTTTTAAAGGCTATTTTGGCCAGATGTGTAACTCCAGACTGACAGTTTTCTGTTAGCAGTGGAAAGTGTATCTCCACTGATTCCTGTCTTGCTGAGCTGGAAGGGGAAGCCTGATATCATGCGTATCTCTGTTCTGTGCCGACAGGCAAAAGGCAGTGAGTGAGAAAGTAACAACAGTGATGAGAAGATGAGCCAAAATCCCAAACTGGTTCTTGTAAATATTAGTAGAATGGAAAAATTCCAGAAAGACTGAGGAAGGGGAGGGGAGGGGAGAGGAGAGAAGGCAGGACAAGAGAAGGAAAAAAGACAACGAAAGGAAGAGAGAGACGCTTTCAAAAAGAAGAGAATAAGGGAGAAATAGATACAGGTAGCACAAATGGAACAGTGGGGTATTATGAGCAATTCGTTGTTAGGAACAAGTATGAAAAAACTGAAAATTTGGAGGAAATGGATATTTCTGAGAAAAGTATAAAATGCCGAGCGAGGTGGCACATGCCTGTAATCCCAACACTCAGGAGGCAGAGGCTCTCAGAATCTCTGGGAGTTTAAGGCCAGCCTGGGCTACACAGTGAGTTCAAGGCCAGCTTGAACACATATTAAGACCGTGTCTCAAAAAAGAGAAGAAAAGAGCAGAAAATGTTAAAATTGCCACAAGAAATGAAAACTTTTAGCAGAACAATAATTTTTAAAGGTACTAAAATGGCCAAGACTTACTGAACAGAAGTCCAAAGTCCAAAGAGCTCTCCAGCTCCCCACCACATTTCCAAAGGACAGGTTCCCTGTTTTGTAAACAAGTGTAAAGGGAGAAAGCTTCCCAGTGCATGTTGGGTTTATTTTATAACTCTGTTCTAAAACAAGGGCAAGACAAACAAGTATAAGAAAACTGCAGATCTCTTTACGTTATGAATATAGATCCCCTCCAAAACAATCAAGAAATAATATCCGATTACCTAAATTGAATATGCTAGAAGAATATATCAAGATCAGTTTTCTCAAAAATGCAGGAATAATGAGATAAAAAAACCAGACAATGTAATGATCCTTGATAATCCATGCATGGTCATCTTTCCCAGCATAGAGAAAGTGCCCGGTCACGTTTCAGCTCCTACTTAGGATTTTCCAAACTCTCAGAAGACTATAGACCCTTTTACCCCAAGAGAGGCTCTGTGTCAGAGCCAGCATGAGCGTCCCAGTGATAGGAAGCTCAGGCAGATGCTGCTACCAGGAAAAACACAAGGACACTGCCGCCTGGTGCCGACAGAGAAAAACTAATGTGATGCAATGCTGTCATTTTAAAAGGTCTTTGTTTCTGCCATACTCAAGTGAAATAAATCAGACACATGTGTGTTAATATCACGTTATTTATTTGGTGTGAGAAAGTGAGAGTAAATAAGGACCAAAATACAAAAGGACCAACAGATATTGTGAAATAAGAAGAAAATGTTCAAACAGGAAGGGGAATTAGGGAGGGGAGGGGGGGAAGAAAGGGAGGAAAAAGAAATAAAAGAATAGAAGGAAAAATTGAAAATAAAGCTTTTGTACGTAAGGGGGGGAAGAGGGGTGAAGGGGGGGAGTGGGAAAAAAGAAGAATCAAGATATATCATGTACAGGCACAAATTTCCTGTGAACGGGATCATTACGTATATCTAAAGTGTACCAATAAATTAATTCTCAAAAATAAAATAAAACGTCTCTGTTTCTAGAAATCAAAGATGCTCAGGAAACCAACAAGGCGCTAGGGTAATGTGAAAAGTGTTGCTGGATAAGATCAGCACAGAAGCAATGGTAGAAGGAAAATCAAATAAAGCAAGAGGGGTGATCTGGCTGAAGAAAGGTTTTTTGTTCTTTAAAGCAAAAGCAGAAATCTTGTGGGATAGAGCACACAGAGCTAAAATGGGAAACAAAACATAGAAGGTCAGGACAGAGAGAGACGCGGAGTAAGAGCGCACCTAGTTCTACCTGCTGTGCATGCGGCTTCAGAGAAGGAGGGTGTTTCAGTAGTTGCAGGGGCAGATCTGTGCCTGGGCCCATGAATCTGGGAGAGGAAGAGCCTGGGTCTTGACTCACTGAAATCACTCATAGGAAAGAGTACAGGATCCAAGAAACTGGTGAGGAGATTGCTCCCAAATGTCCTAGCCACAGGCTGGCAGGAACCCTGGTGAGGGAGAAGACTCCCCCGGACCCTGCAGCCCTGCCCCGCACACACTTCCTGTGATGGCCTGCAATCTGGCTTCTGGGCTCGTCTTTGTGCAGGGGTGACTGTGAGAGGCCAGGGATTGATTGGGCTTTTGCCCTACCTTTGGTGTGTGGGGCCGGTGTTTTGATAATCCCATGCCCTGGAAAATTCTTTAATTTGAAGAAGTGAGGCATAGCAGAGGTTTGGTATTGGGTGTTCCCAAAAGAACCACACACATTCCAGTAGCAAACAGCTCTGGCTGCAGCTGGACCCGAGCAGAATTAGAAATCAGGCAGGATACATCTTGAACTTCAATTTCTTGCATTTTAACATACATGAGCAAGAGAATTTAATTTTAATGCCTTTGGACTTTAAGTGAAATATAATCTTTGATTTTAATATACCTCTCTGGGAATCTGATAATGAGATAAAATTAATATTCAAATGTGGAGTGTCTTGTGGGCATTTTATTATTACAACGAATTTAGGACTTTCATTGGAATATCTCAGTGTGTAATAAATGTTCTGCCTTGTGGTCAAAGTGATTTTAGAATTCATTAGATTCATGTGTTGTTCTGACCCACTTAAGGGTCTCTCGAGGGCAAAATCACCACCCCTCCCTGCAGTGGTGGAGAAGGAAGAAAAGGAGCAGGTCGGTATTGGCAAAGCAGCCTCATCAAGGGGGAGAGAGGAAGTCTTGACAAACGAAGCTTCTCATCAAAGGAGGGACAGCCTCATGCCCTGGGTGACCAAGGTGAAGCCCAACACATTAGCAGGGCAATCCGAGCCACACCACAGAGAGTGCCAGCCGGGTCAAAAGAGTTGTCTTCTCTCTGTTTCTGGTTCCAAGAGAGCTTGCTTGAGCTCCTTCCCATTGGCCCTCGCCATCAGCTCAGCAAGTCTGGTTACTGGAAGTCCATGGTATACACAGCAGCCATCTGCTTGCTTGTCTGAGTCTACGACCCTTCGGAGCAGATGCTTCTTACTTACTTCTGCTTCATAACCCATCTGTGCCTTTCCTCACGAATCCTGAAACACCTTCTGTGACATAGTCAAGAATCCATGCCATCTCTCTTTAGGGGACCTCCAGGGGCCCCAAAAGGTGACAGAAACCAACATGCCTGTGTACGGGAAGCGGTGGGGGCAATGGTGGATGTGTGTGGAGCTAATCCATAGAGCAGCTCACATAGCACCTGTCCTCTGACACAGGCCACTCCGGTCCCTGATGCACCAATACTAAGCAATCATGGCCTGCTGAGTCAGGAGCTTGGGTCAGGGATGGCAAGCACTGTTTTCACACACCCTCAGGACCACGCAGAGTATGCCTTGGTTCTTACCATGCTCGAAGTTGCCCAGAGAGCTGTAGAAACTCTCAGGGCTTTGGGTCTAACACTCTCCAACTTAATCTGAATTGTGGGGTGATGGCCTCTGGGGTGTGTGTGTGTGTGTGTGTGTGTGTGTGTGTGTGTGCATAGGTGAAAAAAATATATATAAAATTCTAAAAGCTCCTTGGTGATTTAGATACATAGTAGGATAGAATATAAAGTCTTAGAAGTCAAAAATAATTTAACTTTTTTTCTAAGCATAAAGTGAATTGCTGAAGAGTTTATGCAGGGGAATGGAAGGCACTGAACTCAGGGCTTTCACACTGAGCTGCATCCACAGTGTGTTTTTTTTGTTTGTTGGTTGGTTTTTGTTCTTTTAAACTGGGAGACAGGGTCTTATGAAGTCACTTAAGTTGACCCAGCTGGGCTCAAACTTGGGATGTTCCTGCCCCAGTCTCCCAGAGTACTGGGATTACTCACCTGGGCAATTTGGAATTTTTTAATAAAGACCTGAGTAGAAAGGAGCAACAAGAGGTCCAGGATGACATTCGAGGAAGCTACTGCAGAAGCTGGGTACAAAGGCAATGAAGCTGGGAGAGAAGCACATGCAGGTAACCAAAAGATAGGAACTGCTTCCCAGGTTGGCAAGGGGAAGAACAGAGAGACAGTGCCAAGACGCTAAGTGGCAGCTCAGCTGTATGAATGGGGTCTCACTCGCTGGGGTGGGAGGTGCTTGGAAAGGTATGGGGAAGAATGTCAGCAGCTAGGCATGCTCTGTATCTCAGGGATCCAGAATGTGAGCAGTTCTGTACTCTTGTGTGCAGCTGGGCCAGGTCCAAGCCTGAGAAGCGTGTGGTGTCATTTGCGTAGAGATGGCCTTTCAATCCTGGGTGCTGGGTGGAGAAAGAAGAGAGCTGAGTGGCTCAGGTGAGAGCTCCTCTTGGAACTTCGGCACCGTTACCCTACAGGGCTTCAGCACAGAAGGGTCATGCGAACCCACACCAGAAACTTCAGGCGAAGTGAAGACTCATTCGTTCCTGGTGGGTCTCTTGGGCAACATTGTGAACAGAGTCTTTTCTAGGAGATCATCAACCCTGAAATGCAGTGATGAGATTCTTCTAGGAGTCACAGGGATCTGCTTCAGATTATTTGCCCCAACTGTGTTTTAGAGCCACTTCTTTCAGAAGCGTATTTCCAAACTGGGTTGTGAAAAATGCAGATTTCTCACTGTGTCCTGTTAAAATTGTATAGGAACAACAGACACAGATATATACAGAGCTCTAAACTGAATAAAATCATTTTAATTCCAACTGGCTCTTCTGTTCAAGGCCAGGACAGGGGAACACCAAGGAAAGCGTTGCTGGAGAAGTTCATCCCCTGGGAACTAAGGGACTGAGCTCCCGTGTGTGAGTACCGAGCGACATCAGAGGCACAAATGGCCGGCTGGGGAACAGGGGGCTGGGGGCTGGACAGGGGTGACCAGGGCACTCACCGTTTCCTGAGCCCCTGTCCCCCCACGCCCTGAGGTTACAGATGCCAGGCAGTAAATCAGGCCACCAGGCCTAAACCAGAAAAAATAGAATTCTGGTTTGGGAGTCAGTGAGGGTCAGGAGTCTGTTTCAGGGAAAGAAGCATCACCCCAAGTCTCACTGCGGCCTGGCTGACACTCAGGGGTGCCTAAGTCCTAACCCGGGGATGATGTTTGTCTCAGGGTTTTCCAGGTTTTTTTCAATGCCTATTACAGACGCACATTTATTTTTAAAATGGAGATCATCTTTATACGCACAATATTTTACATTTCTGTACAATAATGCTTTGAAAATGTGGTTTTTAAAATAGTCTATACTCTACTATAATTTACCGAACTGGTCCTCTGTACAGAGCATTTGCAATATTTATAAATTCTCACCAACAATGGAATGAACATTTACACATATTATTTTTTAACCTCATCACTTGCTTATTTCCCTTGCAGAAATTGTCAAAACAGAATTTCTGAATCAAAAGGTATAAATATCTGTAAATCTCTTCGTGACATACATGGCTAAATTCCCCCGAAAGAGTTCTGGCCAATACTACCCTCATGCAACTGCCCACTGTACTTAACCCATACTGATGGTACATTTTTTTTAAGGTGCTTTTCAGACAGGTGAAAAACGTCATATGGGGGTTGGCATGCAGCTCAGCTGTAGAATACCTGTCTAGCCACTCACAGCCCTGTGTTTCACCCCAAACATCACTGAAACAAAAAACAAAAACAAATACTTTTTAAAAATGTTATTTGGAGCTGGACATGGTGGTACTCACCTGTAATCCCAGCACTTAGGAGGCTGAGGTAGGAGGACTGTCATGAGTTTGAGGCCAGCCTGAGATATATCTGATCTCTATAGTGGATTCAAGGCCAGCCTGCACTATAAAGCGAGACCCTGTCTCCAAAAAACAAAACAAAACAAGAAACCCACCAAAAAAACCCATGGAAAAAATGTTATTTGGGGGTTTTACAAATTTGCTTTTTTATTATTACTATGAGAAAGGCTAAACATTCTTCCACCAGCCTGGGTTTTATAAATTAAGGTTTTAGCTAAAAAAGGCCTTTAGTGGCAAACATACCACAGTGTTGCTTATGGAGCAGCAATGAAACCCGAGTAAGGAAGGATGACGGGTTCTTCCAAACGGGGAACAACTGTGCAGACAAGAGTGAGGACAAACTGGACAAGCTCACACCCAGGTGTCCTGCGAGGACAGCCGTGCCGCCAGACACCTGGGTGACACCACATGCAGAGACCACGTGCCCTCTGCTACCCCTGCCCAGGACGCTGTGGGGCTGAGCACTGTCAGCAGAGCACACGGAAAGGCCATGGTGTCATGCGGCTCACGTGGTCGCGGCCTCCTCTCGAGAGAACAGAACTTGGAGAGGAGAACGACACTGCAGTTGTGGTGAAACCCAGTGAGGCAAAGCAGCAGTTAGTGTTCTGAAAGCTTCGGTACAGGACAGAGTAGCTTTTCAAGAACAGTAACAGCGGAGCTCTCAATGTACTCGCAAGACAAAAAATGATGTGATTAACAAGAAGATGTTCTGAGCTCAACTGCCAAATTCCAGAAAGGCTAATAACCTAACTTTTATTTAACAGACATCTGCATCTGACTTTAGTGTGATTTTCTCATGAGTTCTTCACTTAGAAGAGAAAATTTCAGTTAAATAATGAAGGCAATTAGGAGTTTTTTAGAAAGCTAACTCCATTTCTGGATACAAGACTGAAAGCAAAAAAAATGCAATAGTTTTGAAATTCCCAACATGTGGCAGACAATAAATATTTGGTAAATGAAAGTTAAATCACTGCATAGCTACAAAATTTGTCTGTTTCCACACTGACTGATTACAAAACAACCAGAAACCTTAGGGCCAGATGTCAAAAAGGTATTTCCACCACCCCGGAATGCAGAGCACACCCCTCTGACAGCCAGGACATGGTCTGACTCGCAGCCTCCCAGCCTCCTCAGGCTCCTCCTAGTGGGCAAAAAGGCAAGAAAAGTGGTGCAGGACCCAGGGGCACTGAGCTGGGCCAGGGACTGCCACCTGTGCAGCCACATGACACCAGGCGAGTAACCTTAGCCTCACGTGAAAATCAGGCCAAACAGCTCTGCTGCGAGCGGAGGGTGTCACTGTAGTCAATGGTTAGGAAATAAACTCTTGCACAATACCTGGCTTCTACAAAATGCCCAGGATGGTAGATATTAATATAATCTTTTTTTATTTATCCTTCTACTTAGGGCATTTTTGTTGCATTCTTTGTAAAGGACTTTAGCTAAGCTGTAAGAAGAACAAGAAGAAGAAGAAAAAAAAGCACTGTGCTCGTTTTCCATGGCTGTCATTCCTTTAAGACAGTTTAATTAAGCAGAATGTCAAACGCTGGCCAGCAAGGTATTTGAAGAGGTAGATGAAAGACCTCTGCTTCCAAGCAGAACCAAGAGAAAATATGAATCAAGAAGCAAATTTCTCTCTAATGTACTTGAGTTCACATCACTTCAAACTCCAGTCCATTTAGGAGCTCCTTATAGCGCCACAAGACAGGACTTGAGAAGTAAGAATACCAAAAGCAATAGGAAAACCAGAAAACCAGGCAGCTCTGCAAGCTGTTTGGGCACATCTGTGTGAACACACAGCTACATTTAGAACAAAAATAACCCACACAACAAGCTTTGAAGACTACGCATTCCACCTCGGCTACTCGGTGTGATTTCCACCCAGCATGCAGCATTGACAATGGCACACTTCAGCGCCTGAACAAACAGAATCTGTCCTGAATATATTCAGCCTTTAATTTTTAACCCATGGACAGAACCTCACCTGCTCTCTGTATTATGCTGAGCTCCTGTCCTTCATATATAAAGCCTTGGAAACTGCTGACCAGCTTGCCCATGGTGTTAACACTCCTAGGAGACTGGCCTCCTGCCCGTGCAACCTGCCCCACTGGCCCTGGGACCAGGCATCTCACATCTGGAAAAGCAGCTCTGCGCTGCATGCCCTCTGGGCACTGTGAAGGAGAGAGCTGACACGTGAACCTTGGGGAGACCAACCTCCTATCCTTTCTCCCCTGCCTGCCATCCTTGCCACCCAACAGCCCGGCACGGACTTCTGAGGGAGGTGTGTGGAGACTGAGGGAGATATGCAGGGTGGAGGGTACAATTTGGGAACTGTATCTGTGAATCAAGAAGCCACACTGCAGAAACTCTGTTGGCTTTTCTAGGAAACAGGAAATGGAAGCAGGGAAGGAAATCTACTCCAAGTATCTTCCTATATGCCAAACCCTCACAGTCCCTGGTGCTCAGATTGCTAGCACCTGAGCTCACCTTTGCTTCCTCTGGGATTCTGGACAAATGGATTCACACAGTAGGCACAATCTCCTTCAGAACCCATGCCGCCGTATGACGGCAGCTCTCTCTACCACCCCTGTGTCCTACCCTGCAGTAAGAAGAATATGTCATACCCCATGGTGGACGGGTCCATTCCATCAGTGACAGACATTTCAGTTGTTTCTGGGTTTGGCTATTAGGGACATTAGTGTACATGACTCTGATTGGACATAAGCACTCATAGCCATGGAACTGCTGGCTTAGGGAAGATAATTTCGACAGTTTGCATCTGGATGTCCCCCTAAAACCCACGTATTTAATGCTCTGTCCCCAGCTTGGCACTACTGGGAAGCAGAACCCTTAAGAGGTGGGGCCAGGTGGGAGGTTTCAGGTCACTGGGCTATACCCTGGAAAAAGGATGTGGGACACCGGCTTCTTCTTCTCTTTCTCTTCCCAACAACCACAGACTCTTCCTGTCCCTGCCACGATGCACCACGAAAGGCCGAGAGCAAAGGGGCCAAGGGACCAGGAATGAGAACTCCGCAAGTATGAGCCAAATAAACCTTTCTGTTCATTAGCCAATTGTCTTGGGTGTTTTGTTACAGTGATGGACAGCAGACTAATACAAATGTTAGCAAGAACATTACCTTTCTATGCTTTCATTGGAAATGCTGGTGGATAGAACCCGCACTAAGACAAGGCAAGGTCTCAGTCATGAAGAATGAAGACTGACAGCAGCTCTTTTCTTGTTCCAACAGGATAGGGGTGTTAATGGGATTGTGGGAATTTCCAGAGTTGAGTCATTTATTATTCCAAAGATATCAGCAAGGAATCATGACCGAGTCTTGACCCTCCTTAGCTAGTAGCCCCCCCCCCCCCATGTTGGGGAAATTATTCCTTTGAACACCTTTTCAGCCCTACCCTCCCTCTCTTCTTTTTTCCCGGGACTCCTCCGACATAGACAGGCAGACCTTTTACTGGGGTCCAGCGTGTCCAGGAGGCTCAGCTAATTTCTTCTCAGTGCATTGTCTGTTTTCACAATGAATAATTCTATTCTCTCTTGGAGTTCACTGCTTTTTCTTTCTTTCTTTTTATGTTTTTATTTATTTTTATTCTGTGCTTTCCATTCTCCTAATGAGCCCATTCAGTGAGGGTCTTTTTGTTTTCATGTTGCCCTAAACTTTCCACTTGGCTTCCCTTTGCCTCTTCTGATTTCCTCACAGCGATTTCCCCATTGATCTCCAGTGCCCAGCAGCTGAGCTGGCATGCTTCTGCGATGCTCCCCCATAGTGCCTGCCAGCGATCCAGCTCCTCCGTCACCCCAGTACTGGCATTGATGCTTGTCTTTCCTCATTCAAGCTAAGATTTTGTTGGTTCTTTATTTTTAATTATATTCTAAACATTCAGGGTACGAGGGCAGGAGCCCCCAAGTCTGCAGTAGCCTTCTCCACACTAGCAGGTGTACGGGGCTGACTGGCCTGTTGAGGAGTGAGGATCCAGTCCCCCACCTGCACAGGGAGGGAGTCTCATTACTACTGGGCAGAGGTGCAAGTTCAGGTTCCCCATGTGACTTCAGCTGACAGTGTAGCTTGCGGGGGCAGTGCCTTGTTCCTCTCCCCACTTTGTCCTGTCTGACACCAGCTCACAGGGTGAGGGTCCCTCAGTCTGCCCATGCGGAGGTTTAGGTTTAGGCTCTGCATTCAGCCTCTGGTGAAGAGCTGGGGACATGTCCTCCTGTGGTGTTGGCTGGAACGGGGCAGCTACTGTCTAAAGGTTTTTCATCTTACTAGCTGCCCTTTCTCCATCCTCTGGTGAGAAAGGGCAGGCTCTTCTCTGGGCTTTCTGGACTGCACCCAATGCAGTTTCTGGGCTCCAACATCCAGTGTGAGGAAGTGCCAGGAACTCGCCTCCTGAGGCTCCCGGCATCTGCCTTCTCTCTACTTCTGTGACTGCTGTATCTAAATGTCCAGGGCGCTAGGCTGTGCTCGGCAGGAGGGGTGTGGAGAAGCAGGTGTGGAGAAGCTCCTACACCACTATGGCCAAAACCACAGCCCAATTCCCAACACACTGCCTTTCCAGTGCCAGAGGATGCTCACAGGAGGTAAAGGAGGCAGCTACATGCAGATTTTGGAAGACTGGCACGCACAGCGCCAGCACAGATGACAGTCCTCCTGAGGTGTCTGCAGGAAGCACTTCCTGTATCCCATTTCATTGAAGGACATAGGCGCAGGCAGGGTAGCCCCACTCCACAGCTGGGTCAGCCTCACAGCAGGCTACTCAGACACCTGCAAAGGCAGGCAGGAGGCCTTCGCTCTCTGTGCTCGGCCTTCAGAGCTCCCAGCACCATCATAGCAGAAAATAATAGTGGCTGTCTAAGCTCTAAAGAGGCGAGTCTTCTGCAGTATCGGAAAGTCCTGGATAACACAAACTGTATAGACTTAAGAGCAATGACTTCTGATGGGTAAAATTACCGTAGTATATTTTTCCTCTTCTTTATCAGCCAGCGATTTTTCAGGAACACTGTATTCATTTATAAATATCTTAACCATGAAAGTTCCAGAGGAATGGCATGCTTACAAATATAAAGGACAAATGGTTTTTTCTTCATGCTTTCACAAAGTGCCCTAAGAACTCTGCATCACTGCCAGATCCCGAGCACAAGCAGCAGCTTCAGGTCTGAGGGTCCTCGGCCCTCATCACTGCACTGCATGAAACCATGCAGAACTGGCTCTTCACATTGTGGGCTTTTAGGTGTAAAGATCTCCTATGGGGCTACTGGCTGCAGGGAAAGCTTTACAGGAAAAAGTTTCATAGAAATACCACAGAAAAATGACAGAGGGGCCCACAGAGGACCTAAAGTCACCTTCTGTGGCCACACAGTGCAAGATAGCCACTCACCCTACCAGCAAGTTGAGCCTTGTGTGCAGCTGTGGAATGTTCCCTCCTTAACACAAACACACGTGCGCGCACGCGAAAATAACAAAGCACCCTTCCTTCCAGTCCACCTTTGGAGTTGATTGAATTATAGTCTGGAATTGTAGTCACAGCTGGAAAGTGGCACAATAAAATTTTACTTCCACTTAAATGAGAGTTATGAAAGGAAATTCCCCTGAATAAGAAGTAGAAGAAATGAATCCTTTCTCAGATGAGCTGGGCCCTAATATTGCAAAAGTAAGCATTCTGTCCTCAGACTTGTGGAGCTGGTACTCACTGTTTAAGTAGCACATGCTCCATACTCAGACTCACAGTCTGCATTCCGTATTAAAAACGAAGGACCAGCTCAACCTGCTGGCATAGGCTTGTAATCCCAACACTCTGGGAGGCTGAGGCAGGAGGACTGCGGGTTTCGGCTCAGCCTGGGCAACTTAGAGATTTAGTGAGACCCTGTCTCAAAGTAAAAACTAATAAAGGGATGGGGATGGAGCTCAGTGTGGAGGACCTGGGTTCAATCCCCAGTAGAAGGAGGGAAGAGAAGGGGAGGAGAGGAGGGGAGGGAAGAGGCAAGTCAAAGTTGACTTTTGGGAAGGAAGATGTAGCCACTTCCTGCAGGAAAGAAAAACAATATAAGATTTTCTATTTTGGGGATCTGGTCAAAGAGAAAAAATTCACAAATCACATAGTTAGAGCTGAAAAGGACCTTGAAAAACTTGGTCCAATCGCCCTACTTTACAAATAAAGAAATGAGAGAGCATATTTTCCCCAAGCCACACCAAGATCCTCTGATACTATTTATTCCTTCCGCTCACCAACATACTTCTCACCACCACAGATGCCTGCGTACTGAGATGGATGTAAAATGCTCAGGTCCCAGGACCTTTTGAACAAACACCAACCTAATTAAAATACGGACATGGAGTGTATATAAGGAAACTAGTATTAGTTTCATAATTTCAAGTATCGATCTTCATTCTTAACACACAGTCCCTACTTCACAATACTTACTCGACTTCATCCTTATACCCTCAAGAGCTTTGTCCCTATCATCACACATGGAGTCAAAGAGTCTCAAAAGTCCCAAGGATCTTGGACCCGTCCCAGGGTATAATGAGACCCTTAGAAAACAGGACACGAGCATGAACTTCTGGGAGTCAAGTGCGAGTTCTGTAAAGAAGCACGAACAAGCTGTAAGTGTCAGATTTCATTTTCTGCTCTTGCCTTCGCCATCTGAAGTGAGAACAATCTGTCAACCCCACACTGCTCTTAACCTGGACTTCAGCGACACTACCTTATGCACTTAAGAGAACCAAAATTCTATACCTGCTCTTCTGTCTTTACACGCTAACTGCATCAGGTGTACTCCTCCTTTCTAGGTATCCATTTTTCCAACAAAAACTTCAAGGTTTGTAAACACAGAGTTCTGAGCATCCCAGCCCTGCACTGAGATTTACTTTGGTTCACACAGTAACGACTCCAGCACAGTGATGGCTACAGTCCTCAAGCATGTACCCTGTGTATGTTTGCCTATGCCAAGGGGTGCTGTATGTGTTAGAGGTATCCATCCATTCACCTCTCCCTGCCTATGAGGTGTGTAGGGTTATTATCCTCAAGGAATATAAGCTTCCCTGGAATGCAAGCTGCAGAAGGACAGGGGTACAGCTGTGTTTAGTGCTCCATGTCCTGAACCTAGAAAAGCACTGGGTGCACAGTAAACATGTAATATACATTCAGCAAATAAATGGATTAGTGACACTGATAGATGAACAATTAAGGTATCTTAAGAGATCGTGGAATATGACCAAGGCCCTGCAGGCATTGCATAATGGAGCTGGGATTCACACTATCAGTTCTGATTATACCAAGTCAGGGGCCAGCAAGCTTGCTCTGTACAGTGCTGGGAAATATAATTTAGATTTTGCAAACCATAGAGTCTCTGTTGGAACCACTCAACTATGTTGTAGTATGAGAACAGCCACAAAGGGTCCCAGAGAAGCAGGCTGTATAAACTTTGTTTACAAAAACAGACTCCCAGGCCATAACCCATCAGCACCTGCAGTAAGCCCTCCAGTGAGCGAGCTCTTCCTACCCCACCTCCTGGTCTTTAAAGGGAGACATGCGGATCATTATGCACTCAGAATTTGCTTTTGTATTTTTAGGCTATAAACAGAACCTGAATTATCTCTTGCATCTTGAAACCAGAATCAAGTGTGCAGGGGCGTGTGCAAGTGCACAGATGCAGTTAATCCAAAATCTGTTTTCCCAAGAAAATCTGACCTTACATTAAGCACCGTGATCTGGAAACAATGCAGGCTCCACCTTGGAAGAGAGGCAGGGCCTGCGACTGACCATTTCTGTTCTCAGAAGGAAAACAGCCTAACCAAAACTAAACACTAACCTGGTTAAACGTGAGGCTGAACATAGCTGACAGCATTAATCATCAGACAGGATAATAAAGGAAAATATGTGAGCTCTCTCCCAACTGTTTACCACTTATATTTTTCTTGGAACAGAAATGCATTTTATATATTATATGAACCTGTAAAAAACACATACCTGGTAAAATATTTGAACACATACTCTGTATCAAGAGTATTAAAACATGAAATATCCCATCATCATAAAAGAATTTTGAATTCACAAAGGTTTAAACGCCCATCCTACTCCAGCTATGGTAACAACTGCATAACAAAACTCAAGGCGCACTGGATAATCTTGATAATTACGGGCTATTCGAATGTCACAAAGCATGACCATCCTCTCGGGGAGGTGGATCCATCTCGGCAAGTAAGGCATCTCTCACAAGCAACGCTATAGTTTGAATAAACAACCTAACTCAACTGTTTCTTATAATATAAAAGTAGCTTTCTGATTTATGTGAAACTACTGCTCAGACAAATATAAAATCATCCAAGTTCTCGGTTGTCCATTATTTGAATGACATGAATATTATTTGGCTGGAAATGACCAACTCAGTACATTTTACCAAGAAATTATTATGAAATGATGTATGAAAATAAAAAGCTGAGAAAAACTTTCTTCCCATCAAGAAACTTTTTTCTTTGAGACAGGTCCTTGCTTTGTAGTACAGGCTGCCTTGAACTAGAGATCCTCCTGCCTCAGTCTTCCAAGTCCTAGGATTATAGGTATGCGCTACCATGTCCAGCTCCTTTAAGAAACTTTTAAAATTTCACACTTGTCTCACAATCACTAAGAAAATCTAATTTAATTAGAATATAAACAGCAGCAGCAGTTAGTAGTGTTGGTTGACTGTGACTTTCTAAGCATAACTTGACCTCCTTTATGTCCATTACCATTGCTCACAGCAACCCTGCAAGCCTAATGCCTTCAAGATCGCTCCATATTTTCTCTACTAGAATTTCCAGGATGCAGTTACTTTTGCCCCAACTAACCTAGCTAGTGAGCGCCTGACCCATGTAGGATTTAGAAGCTGGGTTGTCTGGCCACCAGGTCCTAACTTTACTTCTGCATTATAGTTTAATTCCCCTAAAGTGGGGTTTTCTCTTGGAGGTCCAAAAGTAGGTCTCAGAGAGCTCCTGGGCCAGGTCAAGCCATGTGAGAAACTATTAGGGGTGTGGGCTTTTCTGAGATGTGAGATTTTCTGAGATGGGAAAAGGTGAAGAAAAGGTCAGAAAAATGTACATCATACCCACAAAATACAATCATTTTCTTAAAAACAATCATTTACTTCAAAACCCTTCCTCAGTGATGTGCACATCAAAGTGCTTCATGAAACATCAAGTGCTACTATACAAGACAAGTTATTAACAAATCAACAGGCAACTTACAACTAAGGTAAAACTTGGCCCACAGCAGGTTTTAGGTGGACAAAAATGGAAACAATCGCTACAGCCTTTCTACTTGGGGAGCATTTCCTTTGGAGCTGTAGTATTATGGAGCACATTGCCATCCTGACCACGAGGACAGGAACACTCAAGTCCAGAAAGATGGCATGCCAGGCTTAACAATGGTGACGCACAGCCCTGGCCTGTGTCGGGCCATCCCTCCCGTGGACAAGTCCTGCGCAGGCACTGGATGAGCCACAGGGCTGTGGAGTGGCAGGGGAGGGGCAGGGATGTCAGTGCCCATAGCCCCTGCTTAGTCTCTGGGAGCTGCAGGTTTTCCAATGGACCACAGAAAGACATTCATTGTACCCCTCAGGCCTGCAGTAAGGGTGGAGGATGTAAGGGAATTAAGGGAATAAGGCCGTAGAAGCTGTGTGGTCCTTGTCACTGTACTGAATCACCTAAAGATCAAGGTCAGCATTTGAATAAGCCTCCCCCAATAATGATCCTCCAAATTGTATTTTAATTATATTCACATTAATAAGAAAAAACAGACTAAGACTGCCCAAAGCTGTCCTCCTTCAGTCACTGAATCTAACCATATTTTCCAACATTAACTATATTTTAATAAAATTCAAGCACTACAGAATAATTATTTCTGAATCTGATTCAAGCAGCAAATCAGTAAATGTCTGCACAGAGTAAGACAGTTAAATATAAACTTCTAGCAAGTACACACCCCTTCCACAAACCCTCACAATGTTTGTGTTTTCCAACTTCAGTTGTAATTTCTTATGAAAGTGCCATCAAGCCACCTAACAGAGGGAGCCCCTCAGCTTCCAGGCCCTACACTGAGGTCCAGACATGAGAATGGGGCAGGGACAGGCATGACACAGCCACCCCCACCCCCATCCCAGGGCCACTGAGTGCAGGCTCTGACACCTGTTAGCGCTTGGTCCAGCCAAGAGGCCTGCTGGTGTGTCGCTGCCTGGGTCAGCCTCCAGTGTGTATGCACACCATCTTCTTTCCCATGCCCACTTGCTCTCCTTTCCTGAGGATGGTAAGGCCAGTGATTCTCAGAGGGCCCCAGACCAGAATTTCCACCCTAGAAATAGGGAGTCCTATGACCTGCAGTGTTGCTTCTGGTAAGTCGACAATGAAATTTTATAAACTACTGGGACAGACAGAGAGAAAGAGAAAAGAAAAAAAAAAAGCAAGAAAATACTTCGATGTAGCACTTCCCCACTCCCTGCCTCTATGTTTAACAATCATTTAATCTACATTCTCCTTTTCCAGGAACTTGACTTTGAGGTTCTGCTAGAGTTGCACTTCTTCATTGCACAAAAGGAGTCAGGACTGGAGAGACCAACCAAGGTATGCCGGGAAAACCCTTGGGATCTCACGGTGCTGATCTCTTTTGAAAGAGTCTTGCTCCTCTCCCTGCAAGGGAGCCCGGTTCTCCATGGGAAGGAGAGGAGCCCTGAGCTCCAGCCCACAGAAAGGCCCGCTCCCACACCCTCTCTGCAATCTCGCTCCAGCTGTAGTGCGCTGGCCCAGACAGTTGTCCACATGGCACACGATGAGCACTGCTCTGGTGGACAAAGGCTCTCCTCAGGACAGGCAGGCAGGCGGCCGGTGAACCATCACAGTTGCTAAGGACATGCTCCAGGCAAGGACCACCTTCCATGAGCAGCCACCCCAAGCGCGCCCCACAGTGCTGGCGAGGACAACAGACGCTCTCACAGCCGTGGTTGGAGCTCAGGGCACGCAATGGTCCTTTCCGACCAAAAGATTGGACAATGCTCTGTTGGCGGGGTTTTGTATTTCTTTACAACTCAACTCCCTGGCCATTCTCTCTACACAGAAGGGCCTGGAATGACCACTCTCCATATTCATATTCTAGGACGGGAGGTCATCACCTGCAAACCCAGTGGCTGAGTCTTTTCTTTAAATGATAGATCATTTCATCCCTTTTTCTTTTGGTTTTGTTTTTCTTGTGAGTTCTGCTCCCATTTTGTCCCCACAAAGAACAGGGACAGATGTCACAGCATAACCAAAAAAGGTCGAGCAGTACAAGAGACAAGAAATGGCAATGAGGGCACATCGAGTGGAAAGGAAGAAATGATAACCTCATCGTTATTCACAGAGGAGATGATTGTCTATGTAGAATATCTCCAGGAATCTGTGTTTTAAATCCCTAGAATAAGTGCGTTGAGCAAGGTCACAGGGTCCATGGCTAACACACAAAAAATTAATTTTACAGTATTTTCATGAAAAGGCAATGCACAGCCAAAAACTGAAATTTTCTAAACAGAGTATTTGCAGTAGCTCTCCCAAGCTACTCTCCCAAGCTTTAAGTGTTAGACTTAAAATCTAACACACACGTAAGATTTGAGGCTGGAAACACAAAACACTGGAGAAAGACATTGAAGCTGACCTTGATGGACAAGACATCCCTTGTTCATCAATGGGATCATTTAGCATAGGAATGGGATCACTTCTCCCCCAAAGTGAGCCAGAGGCATAATTCCAATCACAGCAACAGCGAGTCTTTTAGAGTGAGAGCCAAGCTATTCTACAATTCATGTAGAAAGTGTAAGAAGGCTGGATCCTGGCCCTATGCCCCTTGTAGGAGACCAGTTTGAAACCACACTGAGCAGGTTTTAGATATTATTAATGTGGCTTATAATTCAGCTATTGACTAAAATTATGAGTCAGTCCAAGGCCTATGTGTGACTTGCTAAATGAGCCTTCGGCTGGTGTACAGAGACAGATTTCCCTAGGCCAACGGTCTCAATTGAGGTCTCAATGATCATGAGGTTGTGATGTCTCTATAGCAAGAAAACACTCCAGCTGAGAAATTATGATTGTGCAGCCATTCTCCAAGATCAAACATTAGCTAAAGATAAAGCAGGTGACTCGTTAGCTACAACCTGCAAGATAGTGCAGGTGGCTTGTTAACTGTGACCTGTCCTTCACAAGAAAGCATCGTTCCTTCCTTTTACAGCCTGGCTCATTAGTTCATTAGTTCTGCTATTCCTCACATCTGCCTTCACACTTCCTTGCTATGTTGTATAATCATAAATACTGACTAATCCAGAGTCTGTGGTCTTAGACAGGATATAGCTAAGACCAGGTGGTCTCCCCAAGTAATAAACTATCATTCCTTCTTTATTCTTTATTCCTTGTTCTTTGTATATTATTCTTTCATCCCCTGCTGTACCTTCAATCAGGTGATTGGGCATCCCCCAATAACTGGTGGTCCGGCATCAACCACCAGCCCTTTTCCTTGGGAAGCCCTCTCTGACCCTCAACTTGGCCTTGGGAGCTCTTAAGCTTATAAGGTCACATACTGCCACCCCATCGTGGGCCAAGCTTCACCAGGGCTGGCTCTCCCACAGTGGCCATATGCTCTGTGGTGATCTGTCTTAGTTACTCCCCTCATTGCTGAGATACAGCTTAAAAGAGGAGACATTTATTTTGGCTCACAGTTTGGTAGGGATTTCGGTCCATAGTTCCAAGGCAGGTAGCATGGTGGCAGGGCCTGGCAGACAGGAAGCAGAGAGTGTGAAGGGGTTATGCCCTTCTGGATCACACTCCAGGGACCCACCTCCTTGAACTGGGTTCCACCTCTTAACATCACATTCAGCTACAGACTTGTCCACAGATAAGTACCTCGCCCCCATGATCCAATCACCTCCCGAAAGCCCCGCCTTTGAGAACATGAGTCTTCAGGGAGACATCTAGATACAAACCTTAACAAGATCCCACCTCTGGACCATTCTAGGATGCTCCTGAGCTGAAGTCTGCATACCTCCCAGCTCACCCAGAGAGCCTTCTTTCTGCAGGGTTGTTTAAACTTTCCTTGAACTTGGTTCTACAGTAAGAAATACATTTACATTGTGGCCTAATATACACATACGGCAATACACATCTGTATACAGTCAATTCACACATCACACATTCGTCATGTACCCCGCCCTATCTTCCTATCTGTCCAGCAAAACACAGTATATCTTACAATGTGTACAGTTCTTGGCCAAGGCTCAGGTCATGCATGAAAAAATGTCTCTTCTACTTTATGGGGTTTTTTTTGAGACAGGGTCTCCTTATGTAGTTCAGGCCGTCTTTGAACTCACTATGTAGCTCAAGCTGGCCTCAAACTCAGCGATTCTCCTGCCTCAGCCCCCCATATGCTGGGATTACAGGCATGTGCCACCACACCTGGCATACCTAAGCCTATCTTGTATTAAAAAAAAAATTCTTATTATGACAAATTGAAATGGTTTCACATGTCATTAATGGGCCCCAAACCACATTTTTTTTTTTTAATAATTTAAGTCCTGGGGGTTAAGCTACAGCCTTGCATATGCAGCAGTGGAGCCTTCACACTGAGCTATATGCCCAGCACTTTTTAAGACAGGGTCTCACTAAGACACTAAGTTGACCAGGAGGGGGTTGAATTTCTGATCCTGCTGCCTCAGCCTCCCAGAGCACTGGGATTACAACCATGCACCACCATGCCCAGCTCAACCCACAATTTTTAAACGTTCGGCTTAACCAGGTACTCAAAAGATGGGGGCTTCAATTATATCTGGTGTAAGGGGCTGGAGCGAATGACTTTTATGACTTTGCTTGTTCATCTGTAGGACAGGGCAACACCTCTGCTGGGAAACAGCCCACGGAAAGCACAGGCCCAATGTGCAGCATCCACTACTCTAGAAACTCCAAGCCCACTTCAGTAGCTCTTAGTCTCACCACCTGGGACTCAGCCTGCTCTGGGAAATAGCACCTGGGTATTTTTATTTCAAACTGTGTTTAAACAGTGGCAGAATGATTTTATTTACGCAAAATGTTTGCATCTGTGTTCCATCAGAAAATGTCTCCTAGTTTTCAAACGTCCTGGTGACCTCGTGAGCAGCTCTTTAGGTTAGACTCCCTCACTGGACACAGCACGTTCATTCTTCAGGGTTTCGTGAGGAGTCGGCAGACACTGTCCAGGCTGCTCTGTGAAAGGTCCTGCAGAGTCTGCCCTGGGCCCACCCTTTTTGACCACTCCCTACATCTTTTGCTTCTGTGCCAGTGCTGGCAGAAGTCATTGCTCCTGGACGATCCCTCGGGCCATGATCTCGGTGCCACCCACAATTTAGGGCCCACTCTGAGGGCCCCTTTCCGAGCCATCTCCACTGTCCCCCCCACTGAGGCACCTGGCACCTCTGTCCACTGGTAAGGCAGACCTGGAAAGGTGGATCTCCCTGCCTGGCTCCTCCCCTCTTTCTCTGCTTCCTGTCTTCCATGAGGTGAGCCTCTTGCCTTTGTCAGGCCCTTCTACCATGCCTTCCTGCCTTGGACCCGATCATGCAAGAACTGAAACTTCTAACATGTGAGTCAAAACATCTCTCATTCTTTGAGTTGTGGGTGTTGGGCATTTTGTCCCAGCAATAAGGAAAGTTAACTAAGACAATGATCTTATATCTTAATTTTCTCACATTTTAATCTGGTGACTGCAATGTGGTTAACATGACCCTCTTTCCTTTTATTTTCTCTAACCAAATAGCTAGATCCAGAGATTAGATTCATTCTGATTATTTTCATCAAGAAAACTTCACAGATGAGGCATACTTCCTATTGCATTACATGAGGTGCACAATGCTTGGCTTCTTACTTTCAGAGACTCAGCAGTAGGTTCTGGTGTTGGAATCTGCTGTACCCCTTGTATAGTTATGTAACAACCTATTAGCCTCCTGAGTTTTGGCAGCCATTGAGGATGGCTACCTAAACCCAATGTGACATGGAGATTTTCTAACGACCCCATTCCTTCTTCACCTATTAGCTGGAATTCTTCTATAAAAAAACTCTCTCACCAACTCTTTGATTGCTCTAGAATTCAGTTTGATCCCTAAAGAAAAAGTAAATGCTTGATTCCCTTATCAATTTTCAGAATACGAGCTGGTTCCACAGTAATCTTCACAAGTGTCTGAAGAGAATTTTAACATTTTTCACATTGTTATAAATGTGAAAGTTTTATATACTCGATATGTTTCAATCTAGTCACTGGCGTTTTTTTCCTTTTCATCCTCAAACCAGCCTGTCTTTGCCCAATGGGAAACCCTTCAAGGCTCTCATGTCTTTGAGACATGGGGGGGTCTGACAGCTTTCTGGTGCATCTCTGTGTCCCTGGTACACCTTCCTCATTTCCTGCCCAACGAGAATCAGCCACTTCTGGTTCTAGCCCTGCTTCTTTCTAGAAAGAAGTGGTACTAAAACACTCCCAGGGCTGGCTAATTTTAGTCCTTTTCAGTGAAGAAAGCTAGGCACTGGGTGCTTTCTGGAAAGAAAAAGTTAATCATACAGTCATACTGTTTTTCCAACTCAAACATTAAACAAAGTGTTTTTAACTTAACAACTCTGCTTTTATAGTTGTATCTCTTTGTGCTTCCAAACAGCACTAACATAGCTCTTTATCCTAAATGCAAAGTATAGAGCACACGCATACACTTAAGTATGTGAACATACATATATCATGAGTACTTCAAAGTAGCAAGATCAATACAGATGTCCCTAGACTAATAACAGGGTTATGTCCAGGTAAACCCATCCTAATGTGAAGATATTTGAAGTCAAAAATGCATCTAATACCCCTAACCCCATGGGCATCCTAGCTGAACCACACAGGACATTGCATAGCAGTGTTTGTTTGTCCTCTCAGCTGGAAGCTGGGGCTGACTGTGAGCTGCAGCTCACTGCCGCTGTCCAGCATGGCAAGAAAGGACTGTCTCACACACGACCCGCCCAAGCAAAGATCAAAATTCTTAATTTGGGGGATGGTTCCTACTGAACGTGTATCACTTATGCCATTTCAAGGCTGGAAAATTGTCACTCAAACCATTGTCAACTAGGTTCCATCTGTGATGCTCTTAGCTACGGGATGAGGTTTGCAATTTCTGTGGCTTTTTTTTTTTTTTTTTTTTTTGCTCTGAGAGTATACTCCATTGAAGCTACACAGTCAAAAATATGATGCTTTAGTATCAGTTCAAATAATGTTATAGTTAAGATTCCTTCCCTCCTTTTTTCCTCCTTTCTTCTCCTTCCTCTCCCCACATTTTTTTTTTTTTCTTCTCTCAAAAAGAGAGATTTCTTCTGTTTCGTGGTACTGGGAATGGAGCCCAGGGGTCCTCTACCATAGAACTGCACCTCCAGCCCCTTTCCTTTTTTATTTTGTTAAGGTTCTCACTAAACTGCCTGGGCAGGGCCTGCCTATTCCACCTTGTCCCCTCCTCTTAATGTTACCATTTTTTAAAATTAGTTTTTAGTTTATTCTTCCATGGTTTCTTCTTGAAAATATGTGAAGAAAAAATGTCCAGTGTATATATTCAGATTTCTCCCTCTGTCCCAGCAAATGACGGCATACTATGTGTTTATGGTTGCTATCTTTACGTAATAATATGGCTCAGATCACTGCCCAGAATCCATAGAGGTCTGCTTCCTTTATTTTTACATTGTGTTGTACTTTATTGCATGGACAGACCACAGTCCCCAACTCATGGATACCTAGTTTGTTGCTGGTCTCCCGGACAGAGTACTAAAAGCAAGACTGCTGAATCAGAGAGTAAACGTGTGAGGGTCTTACTGAACCCAGAGTTCTTCCATTTTGCACTCCAACTACAGCATCTGAGGAGGTTGTCGCCCTGCAGTTTTGCCAGTCATGTGTTGTCCAGTAGGTGGGCACCTCCATCTCAGTGTGGGGTTCCACCCTCACCTGTTCATCATGGCCAAGCACGGCTTCACTGGTCTGAGGGCGCTTCGTATTTATTTTTCTGCAGATTTTCTGCTCACAACTTTTAGCCATTTTTCCATAGGGCTACTGATCTTTTCCTTCGTATTGGAAACTCTCTGTATTATAGCTATTAGGCTTTCTGCTTATGATTTAATTTGAAAATCCTTTCCCCCCTCATTTTTCATTTGTTATTTCACTTATTTGTTTTGTGCCACCCAACTCTTAAAAAATGTAAATGTGCTTTTTAAAAAGTACTACTTTTACTTGTTTGTCAGTATTTCCTCTTATTGTTTGCAGACTTTTCCTAGTCACAGTTCTTCCTACTCCAGGTTGTAGATCAATTCATTCATGCTTTCTCCTAATACAGTACTTGTGCGGTGCCAGGTGCTTTTCCATTTACACCTTTTCTATTTGGAACTCATCCAAACTGTAGTATGCTGGAAGGGATAGATCCAATTTTATCAAAAAAATCATGGATAGCCAGTTGTCCCTATGCTTTTTACTAAGTAATCTATTCTTTTCCCCCAATGATCTGAGATGCCACCTTTATCACCTTTATCACTGAATTTCCAAAAATATTTGAGTTCATCTACAGATTTTTCAATTCTGTCCCACTTGCCTTCTCTTCTGTGCTGGTACCAAGCTCTTTTAACTGTGGAAGCTGTACAACATGTTAAAAGAGCCTAGCTGTCTTTTTTCTTTTTCTGGGCATTTTTGGGCTGTCATTATTACAAAACTTAGAATCAACCCAGCTCTTTAAAAAAAAAAAAAAAAAAAGCCCTGAGAGTATTACTGAGACCATGTTAAATTTATAAATTAATGTAAGGAGAAATGCCATCTGTGTGAAACTGAGTCTTCTCGAGAGGATATTTATGAGAATGGCTAGTATTTTAGTGCAGGAGTAAGATACGCCATTTGTTAGGAAATAATTTAAGTTTGAGGAGTAATTCATGACATGGAGGGGTTTGTAAATTCGTCACAGGAAGGTATGAGGACCCAATGGGGGAGTGCTCAGGTAATGCCACAGGGCACGTAGAGGTGGAGGCAAATCCACCCTGTTCAAACAATCCATCCCAGCATGATCCATGAGAGCCACTTCTTGCAACTAGGAATTAGTCTGGAGGCGTTAAAATGTTCCCCAAATCTTGGAAGATAAACTGTGCACCAGTGAATTATTTCTCTCTCCCTAAGTCCTGACAAAGCTTGGATTTACTAAAATCCCAATGGCCAGGTTTCCAGAGCCCATGGGCTTTCAGCTCTGTCTTACTCCTAGCTGCATTTCCATCTATCACCCTGAAGGGCCGCCGCAGCCCGGCTCTTCATCACCCTGGGCACTAAGTCAAACACTTCCTCTTGCCACTGCTCAGAGGAGAAGTGCGTTCTGGGAGTGGCTTTGATGAGAGGGTAATCTCCTTGGATCCCAGTAATGTTTCCACAGGGGCATACTTTACATTGTTTTCCTTCTAGCATGTTTCTTTAAACATGTTCCGTCAGAATTCCTGAAAGGGGTTTTTATCATTTACAAAATAGAAAGTTTATCACATGATCTTTTAAGTTGTAAAAAACAGGATTACTGCTAACAATGGTTGTTAAGCATTAACTGACTGATAAATGAACAGCATATATTACAGACAGGAGGCAGTTCAAAATAAATAACCCAATACATTTAAAACAGACAATAGTTCCTGAGGTCACCAGTCCACTAGCAGACAGGGCTAACATTCTGGCTGCTGAACCAAGAACTCTACAGGACTCAAGGGCCCAAGGCCTTGCAGAACCCAAGGGCCATGTGCTTCCAGCAATTACACAGCTTACTAAGTGTAGGAATCTTGCTTTTTGTCCCAGCACAGTGTCCAATTTTAGTGGTTCTGAATAAATCCTCTGGTTTCTCAAAGTTCACAGAGACCCTCTTCACCAAGATCCTCCCTCACCTTAAATCTACCCACAGAGGATTCCCTGACCAAGAAGATCTCAGCAAAACGGCCACCACTGAGAAGGGACCAAGGATGAAAATGAGTAAGGTCAATGCTGAGGCCCGAGGGGACAAGGCCAGACAGACCTGGGTCAGGCAGGCGAAGCGGCTCTCGTCCAAGACAGTCTCATAGCTTGAGGGCTACATGGGGGAGGGAAGAGGGTCCCCCATGCCAGAGGGTGGCACAGGGGGAAACCCTGCCATCCACCTCTAACAGGTGTCCTGAATTTGTATGAAACAGCTGGGCAGGAAGAGCATCAGAAGGCAGAGGAGAGAGTGTAGGCAGTGACTCTGGGGGGATGGGGGTGCAGGCTGGCTCCTGCGATATGGGTGGGGGAGCATGAAGGCACGAAAGGGCCAAGACAGCCAGCACCCAGGTCCTTCAGTGACTCCCAGAGCCATGTACATGCCCGGTACCTGTGTGCCGGGAGCCTAGACCCAGGCCTGTGCTGGTACAGGCTCCGAAGCAGGGAGAAAGCCACAAATGGCTTGCCCCAACCTTACAGTCTAGGACCAAGGAGGGAGACAGAAACAAGCCACAAACACATGCGTGTGGCCACACCACGTGACACGAGGCAGTAGGAGTCAGGCCTGGGCAAAGGGGCCCAAAGGAGCCAGGCGAAGCAGACATGTACAGGGCGGAGAGGCTTTTGGTAAAATGAGCAAATGCCTGAGGGAAGACAGGGTGTGAGCCACACCCAGAGTGGGGCATCCACAGCCCCCTGCAGGGAACATGTCCCTGCTGAAGGGCAGCACAGCTGGCAAGAGGGATGAGGACCAGAGCCCTCCCTCAGGGGAATACTCATGGCCTCCAGTAATGGGCACCAAGCTCCGCCTCTGAGGAGCCCCGGGACACACCTCCATCTCCAGCCAGTTGCCATCTTCCTCCTCCAACACTCAGCCACCATCACCACTGCACTCTAGGAGAACTGGCTCCTGCCACCTTCCTGCCCCATGGTCTCTGCTGTGGCCACTTTCCTCCAGCTGAGAGCTATTGGCTGTAGGAGAGGACGGCCATGGGCAGGATCCCTTCCAGATCAGAATTAGAGCCACAGACCCGCACCAGGAAAAGGAGCTGCAGCTCAGAGTCCATATTCAAGGAGGCCCTACAACCAGGATGGAATAGACCCAGAGGAAGCCAGGGAATTATTCTCAGGAACTGGAACCAAGACACAGGGGGAGAAAGTCTGCAACGAGAAGGCCCCAGGCAGAGAAACAGGGTGCTGAAGAGTGAGTGGGCGGTGGCCACCCAGGGCCACAGCAACATTAGCTTGTCTGAGGAGATGGGCAGCTGGTACAGAAGACCCAGGCAATAGTCCTGGCCTCTCGGGTCTTGCTCTAGGGTCCCAGGAGCCTTAAAATACATACTCCAGTGCAGTCTGTTTCAAGGAAGCTTGAGAACACCAGAAATAAGTGTGGAAGCTATCCAGGGAGCCTCAACAAGTTCAAGGATGCACATCTGATTAAGGCTGAGCCAATCCACACTAGGCCAAGAACATACAGCGGTCAACAGGACTCTGCTTGCATTTGCTTCTGATTGAAATCATCTTCTCTATTTGTTGCCTGTCATAGCAAAGATAAATAAGTAGTCCTCCCAGATGTCTTGCCCAGTATCCATCAAGGACAAAGTGCCTACTCTGGGCAAGGCCCGCTGTTAGGCAATGCAGACAGAGAAAAGTCAGCATAGGCCCCGGCCCCTCAGGAAGCAATCCAGGGTTGCGAGGGAGACAGGCACGAGAGATCATCACAGAAATAGCTCCCAAAAGACAATGACAAAAGCAGCACAGAAGACAGAGAAAATTAACTCACCTCTTACCTCTAACTTCAAGCCCGACACTTTCTTGTAATTGGTATGAGTCAAACATTATCTTTTATGATTAAGTTTTGTTGTTCAGACCGCTTACACCATAAAATGAAGTAAAAACATGTGTCCAAATAGGAAATTCTTTAAAAACCAGAAAAACCTGGGAGTCAGAAGACTCTTAAAATGTTACCGGGTCCATCACCTACTTAAGGTGGGACCACACCTATGACACCCCAGAAAGATGAGGTTTGATAAAAGGCCAGATTATACATTAATTCATTTATGTACAAAGAGTTTCAACCTGACTGCACTGAAATCAACTTCTTCTGTCTCAGCGAACATTTTAAAATTATCTCTATCACTAAGGCCTAATTTTTTTCAACTTTAATTAAAGGCTATTTAGTTGAGCAACCAACTTTTGTTATTCCCCAAAGTGTAGCTTAAAACAAATTTTTATGTAATTACTAATAATGATTAGGCAAACTGGGGAAAAGTATATGTAAAAATAACAAAAAGCAAAGGCTTGTATAAAATACTCTAGTCACTGGGTTCAGAAGGTTAAAAACAACTATTTTGCTACATTACATTTAGTTACCCTTTTAATTAATGGTGCGTTAACCCTATACATTATAATTTAATTAGTTATCACTTTTGCACATAGTCTTCCAATAAAAGATAGAGGGTAATTGGGGCGGGGATTTAGCTCAGTGGTTCCATCGCCAGCCTCGAAAGCGCAAGGACCCGAGTTCGACCCCTGCTACCAAAAAAAAAAAAAAGATAGAGGGAAATGAAAAAATTAAGCAAATATAGTATTATGTAAGAGCTAGGAAAGGTATAACTGCAAAAAAAGAATAATAAATTTAAGGCCATTCACTTGTTCATCCCTGAAAATGGACAGAGCGTTCATCTTGAGCCAGGTGCTGTACTGAGGCCAGATGGAGGATGATAAGAGTGACAAGAGAGACAGACCAGGTGGTCAGAGTTCAGACTCAAAGACACCAACGCAAACATCCAATTGCTGAGGTAATCCATGGAAATGTAAAGCAATGATGAACAGCCTGGCTTTCCCAAAAGCTGAGCATAATGAAACACCACATTGGCCCAGAGACACTCCTCTGTGCAGACTCTGTACAGACCCAGTCCCCTCTCAAATCTGTTCTTCCTCCCAGTTGTATCCCCAACCTTTTTCCTCCCATGGAAGACACCTGAAGCCTACTTCTGGCTGGCTCCTTGACCTGGGTAGCTCTTCTCCAACCCTTCCTGCTAGGGTATGCAAGTTTAGGTAAAACACAATCTACAAAAATCCAAGTGGAAAAAAAATCTAAGTGGCTTAAAATAAAATGTGTTCCTTGCTCACGCTATTTAAAAGCTGGGGAGTCATGGCACACTACTGAACTCTGGCCCTCATTCTCCCATCTGCACAATGGGGAAAATATTGTTACCATTACATGAGGTGTGCAAAATGCAGTCGCAGCCATGCCTGGCATTTAGGAAGCCCGCAGTGAGGGGTAACTGTTATGCTGTGTCACTGCTGATCAAGGCCTTAGTGCTCCTCAGCTTGATGGTCTTAGTGCCTTAGCCTATGCTCCCATATTGAACCAGGAGCTACCTGGGGACAGCAGCGCCCACTAGTGTCTGGCAGGCACTCTGTGAATGCTTGCTAGACTGAAGCATAGAAGATGAAGGGCACTCCGAGTGGCTCCCTGCACATGTGTGCTGTACACAGAGCATGTGAGCGAGGGCACACTCACAGGTACGCCTGGCCTGCTATGACCGGAAGTGGAGATGAAAGTCAGGACAGGAAACACCTATGGCTTTAAGGTCCTTGAACCAGGCCATGGCAAGAGCCAGGACCAGACATGACTGCTGCTCCTGGGGACATCTAAGTGAAGGAATTTGGAATAAGCACAGTGCTGTCTCCGCATGGGAGAAGAATGAAGTTCAAGGTTCCCATTCCTCACTAGGGCCACACAGCACTGGCACTCAAAAACCAGCATCTCGGGGGACCCTCTCTAAGCCACGGCAGGTCCTGTGTGCTGACCGAAGAGGCAGCCACAGAGGAGCACACATCTGTCAGATATCCATCCACCATCCGCCTCCAATCACAGCTCAGGAGGCACAGACCCCGAACCTTTCTGCTCGCCTGCAAGTCTCTGAGCTCCTGCCCAGGCAAGGTGGCGAGTGGCACCTCAAGAAGGGAGGATCTGTGGCCTCTGAGGACAGCTTCTTCCCCAGCACTCAGCCTTGCCTGTGCACAACATTGGCTCCCTCAGGATGCTCTGCCCTTGTGCTCCAGGGCCATGTAAGAGCAGGAAATTCTCAGCCCAGTCAGCTATCTCTTTCTACGATCTCTACTTTTTAGCATCTTCCTCTAGGCTGTGAATTACTTACAAACAAGAATCCGCTCTTTCCCTTCCTTCCCTCCAGCACTTTGAACAAAGCTTGCACACAGCACACTCCTGATAAACATTTGTTTCTCTCCTGATGTGTTTTTTGTTACTTCCAAAGATATGAGATATGCTGTCTTTAAATAAGAATGCTCCTCCCAAGTAAGAAGAGTAATGTCTACATTACATTAAATCTTGGAAACTGTAAAGATTTAAATCTCTTTTTTTTAAGATATGTATGAGTCCTACTGTCATGATTTATAAGTCCATAAAAGCCATATATTTACAGGGCAGGATAGACAGTAAGCCTGGAATGCAAAACACAGCACTAGAATTCCTGCTGTAAAGATTACTGATGCCTCAGGCTTTTAACGAACGAGATGTCACATGAAGCTGTACATCAGGATCTCACCCTGAAGATAAAAACATCACATACATACTGCTCTGCCTGTCCACCTTTAAATCACACTCCTGGCACTCTGGTAAGTGTGCGCACACATGCACAAGCATGCAGCCAGCATGTTTAAGTGAGCGCCCGGCAACCCGAAAGCAACACCTTAAAGGTGACTGTCAGAGTGTGAACCTGACGCTGATCAAGAACTTGTAAGGTGTGGAGTGGCTCAATAAAGTCTCCAGGCAACCTTGAAATGAGGTGTGATCTGCCTTAGAAGGCTTCTGCTTTTGTACCTCCATAATCTGAATCTGATGTTCTGAACCTAACATAATATCGTATTTTGTGTCATGCACATCACTGAAGTGGGCACATGTCATGCCACGAAAGTGTAATTTCCTATTGGTGACACGGGTCTCTGAGCTGAACTCCCAGCGGCTGGCCAGCTGCCCCAGCAGACAGGCCAGGCCTGTCCGCCTGTGTGCCACACCAGGCCGCTCTCCCAACGGCTCTACTGGGGGCCTAGGGACCCAACCCACAGGTGAGGGGCAAGCAGGGTGGACACTGAGAACCACAGGTCAGACAGGAGCGCCGGGGGCCCAGGACCACCATGCACAGAGCTTCCCACATCACCGTTTCAGGGACACCTGGCTAAGTCACTCTGCTCTGGGAAGTGTGAAGTGATGACTACGAACTTGTGCCTCCCATCATGAAGGCTGATCTCTGCTTGTTTCTCCTCTACAAATTTCAATGAAATTAATAAACAGCGTATAAGCAGAAGTCCAAAACCTGCCAGTTTAAACAGTGGGACAGGAGAAAGGGGACCAGAGCTATTAAGTGCAACCGGAACCATACATAAAATTACTAACAGAGTAACAACTGTAATAACTAAAATTTCAGAATAATTTGACTGATAAGGTCATATATAAAAACCTCTTGAGTCTTATGTACATGGGAATGTTTTAATTTCATCCTATGCATATTTACTAAACTACACTACTACCCTTTCTTCTAAAACTGCCTGAAATGAATTTTTGCGATTAACAACAAATGCATCTTGAAAAGCACTGATTGCTTTCTCCCTCCACCTCGTTCAGTGAAACATCCACCACCCCCCTCCATAGCACAGTCTCCAGGGCCCAGCATGGCAGTGGCCAAGTCCTGATTTCTGGCCGGGGTGCCCAGCTCTGAGGCCTCCAGGAAACAGAGCTCTCCTCCAGCAGGAGCGGGCATAGGAACAACACAACACATCTGCAATTTCAAAGTCAGCTGGCACTGCCCCTCTCCCCACTGCAGCTCTGAGATATTTGTTTTGTTTGAGGCTGGGGAAAGGTAGAGGGTGTAGTTGAAAGTTGCCAGGGTTGAAATTCCAGCAGGCAAGGAACACCCCCTCTCCCCTCCCTGCTCCCTGAGGCCTGCCAGTCGGATTTTTCCTGTCAACACCCCACCACCCACCACCCTGCCCAGACTTCCCCAGGCTGCCGCCGCCTCCGCCTCCGCCTCCTCCTCCGCCTCCTCCTCCTCCTCCTCCTCCTCCTCCTCCTCCTCCTCCTCCTCTCCCGCTCCCCCCCTCCCTCCTCCTCCACAGCCCAGCCCCCGGGCGGTCCGTCTGGGATGCAGGTGCAGACTACAGCCACTCCTTGACTCAGACCAGAGGGGCACACGCTGCCTCGGAAAGCTCTGAGACTGTCTCTTGTCCCAGCTCCCTTCCCCGGTGTGCCTTCTTCCTCACTGTTCAGACACAGACAGCTGTGGGACTCAGAAGCTGAAAACCCGATCCCTGTCTTTCTCATTGGCCCCACGGCCGCATGTAGGGGCTCCATTTAAAAGTTTCCTGTTGGATTTTTCCAATGGGTAAATTCAACATTGTCACTTACACATACCAAGTAAATAGCAATGAATCATTCCCATAGATTAATCTCACGGTAAACCAATTATTCAAATATCCAAGAGTAACATGAGCTAAGTGCAGACTGTGGAAGGATTTGTAACATAAGATGTGCAATAATACAAATAATACCAACAGTTCAGCCTAAAAAGGACAATCACCTACACACACACACACACACACACACACACACACACACACACACAGTTTCCCTGCAGTTCTCATAAGAGAAGCCTGAAATACTGCATAAGGGCCTCCTCAAAAATTTCAGTTAAACAAAAATGCAAAACAGCCTCCAGAAAGTTCACATAGTTATTTATTTTCTTTTAGCACAATAGTTCATTTTTTCTTAAATTTTCTTAGGCGCATACATGTTGGTATACAAAATTCCTTTAATAAAAATATCTTTTTTGGAAATGTCAGTCTTTCAAGACAGTGCTCAGAGCAGTAATCACTTTTTAAAAGTCTGCAAAAATTTAAAGAATCTTATTTTAAACTTAAGTTGCAAAAATCACCCAAACTTCTGCATCTAAAAGATCCTGGATATTCTCTGTGCATTAGCAGAAGACAAGTCAAGGCTATGATCATCACATGGAAAGCAGGAAGTGGCAGCTTTGGCCAGCAATGTATGCAGGGAACAAGTCACAGAGCCTTGGCTCACACCGCTTGGGCAGACACGGAGGTCCAGGCTGTGGGTCTAGGCCAGGCCACCTGGGTTCTCGTGTGGCCCCACTTCTGACTGGCTCTCTGTGACCTTGGGCGAGGTATGTAACACTGATGTCCCTCAGTGTGCAAATTAACATGGAAATATTGCTGCCCACTCTAGGAAGCACCATGCAGTGCTCATCCCATTACTGTGATTATTGCTGCTCTTATTCTTCAATCTGTAAACAACTTACTTTTGTAGGATCTTAAGGCTGTAAGTTTTAGTTTTCCAACCTGAGTGTCGGAGTTAACAATACTTTCCCCACAAAAGACATGTGAATGCTTCCAAATGCAGGCGAGCTGTTACTCTGTGGCACAAAGAACAGAAGTGAGTTCTTGGTTCTAGAGCCTGATCCCCAAACCTCGGCTGGCTGGAGGGGTGAGGACAGTGGGGCCAGGTGAGGACAGCAGTGAGGAGGGGGAAGGACAGGGACCTCCGCTTCTCTTCTCCTCCTTCTACCCATCTTGGCCTCTTTTGAGCATCTGAGCAGAGTCTGCTCCCTGGAGGACTTGAATACATTCACATAAATGTGTAAAAGACTGATGAGCGCTTGGCCGTTTCTCCTCCACGTGTGCTTGCATTTTAACATAAACCTGACCTAAAGGGAATGGAAGTTGCCTAGTGGAACTTGGGGCACGAAGAAGACCCTGGGAAGCCAACGTGGATGAGAGTTCTGCTGCTGGCTTCCACCCTGTGCAGGTGTGTGAGAAGGGGCTGCAGATCTGCTGCCTGGGCCAGCAAAGGACCACACTGGCTCCTTTCCGTGCCCTGGCACCCCACAGTTGTCAGCAAAAGGAGGCTGGCTGGCAGGAGAGCCAGTCAGTCCATGCGCAGAGGGAGGATGCTGAGGATGTGGCAGCTGATGGGAGGAGAAGGAACTGGCATGGACCCCAGCCTCTGCACACTCTTGGCACCCTTTCTTTTTCTTTTCATTTTATAAAATATCATTTTAATTCTTGTCCTTAAAACTATAAAGATTGTACATGATTTGAAAACGAGACTGTCCCAAACAATGGCAAAAGAATCATCCATTCATTCCTTTCCTTTTGTCTGGTCACTGAAAAAGATAATGCTATCAGCTATGATTATTGTTGCTCCTCAGCTCACATTATTCTTATCCATGTATTCACCATAGTCTACTTTCCCTTCCACGAGAACTTGACACCCTTTTTCACATATTGATAATGCTGCATCTCTAGGGCCTGGCCGAAACACTGATATTTGGTGCCATGTCGTCTTTTGACTGACATCACCTATTTGATATGCTTCACTGTCCCCTGGTCGCCGCATCTCATTTGTTGCTAGAGAAAATATGGTGACTGGATTTTTTCCTTCCAGGTGTCTCATGACAGGGTCCTGACCCACTCACCCAAGCAACTGTACCCGATTTAGAGATCTTTCAAGAACAAAACTGCTGGCTACTTCAGACTCATGTCTTACAAACTGACGAATCACCTGTAATAAAGGTCTTCGAAAAAGCATGGCTCCTATCTTCTTTTTTTACAATCGAATCTTTTGGGCTCTTCCTGATGTGCCAGCCAGAACTACTTCCACCACGGAGATCGCTTCCGGAGCACAGTCTTGGCACCCTTTCATGGGTGCTGCCTGTTCAAGAGCCTGTCACTGAGAGGCTGGCCCGCTCTTGGACCATGGGGAGAGCACTACCAACCACCAAGTGTGATCCTGGGCACTGAGAATGGGATACAATAAAACATTACTATACAACACTCCACTAGAGCACACACAGCGAGCACTCATAAAAGGTAGGTACTGATGTTATCAGTCACAGTAATAATAATTTAATCCTTACAACACACATGAGGCAAGGAAAATTATCTCTATTTTATAGACGAAGGGAGACTCGGAGGTTAAGTAACATGTGAAGGTTTGCCTAGTGAATAACAAAGAGATTTTTAAAAACCCTAGAACTAAACCTGGCTTTTCTCTTCTAGATCAAAATCTTCCATGCACTACATGAAGGTAGCAAGAAGGTGCAAGAAGAGTCACACAGCAAACCTTGCACCCCATGGCCTGGCTGCTCTTGACAGCTCCCACTTGGCCAACAGGACTCACTTTTGTGCTTAACCCTACATGGCTCAGGGGACTTGGGCATCACCCTGAGAGGCAGAAGAGAAAAGCGGGCGTGGGAGACAGGAGAGGAAGCACCCAGGATCCAACAGAGATGAGATCCCTGAGCTCCACTGAGGAAGGACAACAAGGAGGCGGGCCTCCAGGAGGGTGGTGAAAAGGAACAAAGAGCTCCAGGGTAGGCCAAGTGCCCTTCACAGCAGCCACTCGTGGAAACCTGCCTGCCACTAGTGCTGTGCTCTTCCCTCATGTCTGAGAGGGGAACTGGAGAAGAGACCTTTAACTACCACAAGTAGGTGACAGCCTGGAGTCACTCCAGCGCTGTGGCCCTAGGACCCCTGCCAACAGGAAAGCCATCAAGAGGTGGCTGGACCTCGTGGCCCCCAGGAAATGGAAGCAACAGTGAAGCATTCTGTGAGGAAGCCACAAGCCAGAGACCATGCCCCTCCATGGAAAAATGATGCCAGGGGAGGAGGAGGTGAATTAAAAGCACAAGAAATCACAGGGACGAAGAAGCTCTGCAGGGAAGGAGGACAGGGAGGAGATCGTGGAGAGAACAAATGAGGCAAGCTGTACCCCAAGGACTAGAAAAAGCAGAGTCTCCAAAAGACTGTGAGCTTGCCTTAAATGATAAAAGACAAATACAAGCAACACAATGAGAGAAGCAAAACAACCCGGAAGAATGTTCAGAAATGGAAGCTGTGCTGAGACGTCTCCAAGGCTGAAGTCACTCGCAGGTCTGGCAGGTACAGACGCTGGCAGACACCCACCCTGGTCTCACTCTGCCTCATTCCCCACCGAGTCCGAGGTCTGCCAGGCTCTTCCTGAAGGCCACACATAGCCACTGCCACCAGGTGCCTGGTGTGCTGCCGGCCCGCTGTCCATGCTTTCCATGCACACTTACTTTCAACATCTGTCTCTGTCTTATATGTAGACTCCTCAGCACAGCACTAGGCCAAATCCACTTCTGCATTGCCAGTGTAGAACACCGGATGGCACACAGTATACAGCAAACACAGACTTGTTCGGCTGAGTTAAACTATCTGACCGTGATGCCAAGAAAGCATGCTGGTTCCTACGCGCAGCACAGGGTACTCCAACTGCAGCACAGCAGTCATTTACATTCAAACTAAAATCCACAGCTTGAGACTAAATACTGCTCTTGTTCCATTAGACCATCATGGCTGGGAAATTAAATTCTACCATAAAAAGATAAGCAATAGGCTTTTAAGGGGGTGGGTGACAGATAATGGCTTCAAGTGCTGATGAGAAAAGTCTTTTATAGGAATGCAACTTTGATCCTCTTAATTTTCAGTTGCTGCCAGGAAAAAAAAAAGGAAACCAAATATGATAAAGATCAAAACTGTTTTAGATGTGTGACAGACAGTTCCATCTTAATTTTTTTAGAAATGAAGCGAGCTACTCTCCAAACCTCGACATAAGAGCACTTTTCTCGTATAACCAAAGAAATGAAGCCTGGGGAGATAGAAAGAAATTTCACAATGTCAAAAGTACTCGGGTTTTCACTGCTTGAGATACAAAATAGAAACTCTCAATATTCATGCACTCACCAAAAGCCAACTCACCGAAATCAGAACCCCTGACAACAGAAAGCAAATGCATATTCTACTCCTTTCGGGAGGAAAAATAATTTGCAAAGGAATTAGAGAAAAACAGGAATTATAGACATGTGCCCCTTTCCTTTTTAATAGCATCTTACTGTTAATTCATGTTATTTAAGTAATTCACGTTCACTATAAAGGTAACAAGAAGTACATAGAACAGGAAAAAACCAAGCCTTAACCTTCTCAGCTAGAGACAACTGTTATTAGGATGTAGTGTGTTTCTTTTGGCTCATTTTGTCACACATATAAATATGTGTGTATTTTAAGTATGTGTGTGATGAGGATATATAAACATATATATTTATTGCACAAGTATAAAATACAAAAAGCAGGGGCTTACTAGGTATAGGGCCACTTCCTGTTGTGAATTTCCACTTACCAGGACTGTAACAATACAGTAAATGTGCTCAGAAAAACGTGCTTTTTATTGGATACATACCATAATACCTTAATTTACTGAAACATTTCCTACTGATGGGAAAGGAGACTGTTGCTAATAATATCATACCTCTGAAACAAGCATAACTATGAATACAGCTGACCCTGAGTGCTTCTTATGCTCTGTGTTATCTAATTCTCACAATAACCCTATGCCATAAATATTCCATTTGTGGTGGGAGAACGGAAGCTCAGAGAGGCTAAGTAACTACCTCAAGGCCTCTCAGCCATCACTCAGTGGATCCCGGCCTGTCCTAGGAGACTAGCTCCTGAAGAGTCAGGTCGGTGATGACCTTCATTGCTTCTGATCCATAAAACACCATGCTTACCGCAAAAAAAGACCAACTCAATATCACTAGATTTTTATGGTTCCATCTTAAAACATTTTATTTTTAATCAATCCCAGTTTGCTTTTTGTGTTTGTTCTGGATCAATGTAGCTTCTTTCCAATGGTCCCTGGTTTTCCCCAGTCTTTCAGAGAAGCTTTCCCTTCCTCTCTGTGTTGTTGAGTTATTCTTATCCCATGGGAACTTTTTGTAACTTCTCGGAGGTCCGTTTTTAAGAGTATACATTCTCTTCTGCTAAGCTGTCCACTTCTGTAGGTTGTTGTAATTGCCTTAAAGTATATTTTACTCTAAGATAATTAACAATACTGTTAAGAGAATTCCACAATTATTTCCATTTTGTTGTCAAAATTCTGGGTCTTTTTTTTTCCTCAACGGGATTTCCACTGGGCTTGCAATAAAAGCGGGCTAAGAATAACCAAAATCTTTACAATATCCTGCACTTCCATTTGGAGTGTATAGCCAGGTTTTCTGTCACCTTCCTGTGGATGAACCGTATCTACCGCTAAACACAAATCTATATGAAATCACTGTCTAGAAATTAACCACACAGCGCAGAAAGCAAGCTGCACAGCAGTCGGAACACTGGATTCAAGGCCTTCAAGGTGGGAGCCATTGTGGGCGCCACCCTCCCTTCTTTACCTGCTGTCTGGGTGGCCGTGCTTCTCCAGATACACAGGGCTAAAGGACAATGTGGTCACCAAAACACTATGGGTCACGACAAAAAAAAGCTCTTGTAAGAACTGAAAAATGTTATCACTGTGCTGGAGGCAGTCCCACAGCGCGCTGATGACAATGCGGTGCCCACCCTGAGGATTCACACATATGTGGTCATGGATTTCAAAGGAAAAGTTTCAAATGTCCCTTTTCAGAGGAAGATGGATGCAGTGGAGTAGAGTGGGAAAAGTATGGGCTCTAGAATCAGAATTCCGCCTGCAAGAATTCACTCTTAGCAAGTAATCTGGCAACTCCAAGCTCGATTCATTGTAAAATGCCCATTAATTTCATTATACTCTGTGCCAGGTGGCAGGGCAGGTGGTAAGCCAGACACAGTGTGTGCCTTCAAGGAGCTCACAGCCTAGAGAGGTAGAGCGGTGGCAAGGGATCTGCCTAGGTAGGAGCAGCAGTAATAGCAGCAGACAGCTGTCCACTGTGTGATTCTTCCTTTAAAGTAATGTTATGCCTTTCCTGCAAAAGAACAACCCAATTATTCTTGTAACAAGAAGACACAGAAAAAGGTCTTTTGGAGTCAAATGGTGGAACATCCTCTATGTCTTTAAAAAAAAGAAAAGTTCCAGCTACAACAAACTTAAACTATGATAGGCGTTCTCTACGCAGGAATTTTAATTTCACTTACTGTAACAGGAACTGTAAGTTCAGGAAACTAATGGTGACAGGTTGATTTATTAATTTTGACATATTTCTTGAGCTGAGATTACATTACAAAGAAGTGGAATTCTAAACAAGCCAGATCTTGCCTATACATTCAATCTTCAAATCAATAAGCTGGGATTCTGTGCAACTTGCTTCTGACCGGGGAGAGACACGCAGTGTAACCAAGACAAGACGCAGACCTTCGAGGTCAAAGTGCCTCAACGTTCTCCACTGACCTAGAACACATTTGGGAACTTACATAGAAACTTCAGCTCTTTTACTAGATAATAACAAAAGAGAAATTCAACTCAGAAGGTATTTGTGGTCACACTGACAAGAAAAAAAAGTTATTCTCTCCTAAAGAAAGTTCTCCTGTTTGCATTTACTTTACTTCCTCCAAAAAGTACTATTAGAAAAGTAATGTACACAGAATATGTGGATTACTTTAAACTTTGTAAATACCCATGAAATGTTATCTACAAATTTCTATTTGAATACACACAATAGGGAGACACTGAAATGAACTAGATCCATCAGAGTTCATAAATGGTCAGCAACCATGACAGTGTGGGTTTATTCAACTTTAAAGGCCTGGCTGGGTTCTGTGGACTATCCCAAGTCCTCTGCAGAGGAGTCAGTGTCAAGAAGAGCCACGGCCCAGACATCTCCACTGCTGTCTAGAATCCCCAGGAGTCTCAGACACAGAATTAGGGCTCCGAAGCCCCCTGTGAAGATGGACAAACACGAATCGAGGAAGAGGGTGGCTTAGCCATTCACTCAGGACACAGAGAGAGCGCTCATGAAAGACTCACATTAAAGGAGAAGCCAGAAGAAAGTGGTGGTGGTGGTAGTGGTAGTGTAACTAGGAAGGGACTGAGTAAAATTGAGTGAAAACTAAATCAATTTTAAATCACTACTTTGTTTGTGTTCAGTTCATACACATGTGTCACACTGAAGATAAGCCTTAAAAAACAGCATACATCTATTAAATTGTGCACCTTAATTAACAGCCCATATTATACTTATATGCAGAAACCCATTACAGGTAGAATGCAAGGGAGCAAAAGGGTTGACAAAGTACAGAGAGGAGCAGAAAGTGTTCCTGTGCTGACCTCAAAAGCCTTCGTAGAGAAATGCACCTGGACTTTAAAGACCAAGCTGACTTCACTTGAGAGGGAATGACGGGGGAGAAGTCTGCACCATGCTAGTCCAGGCTGAGAACAGAGAAGCTGGCTGGCCCGCAGACAGAACATGTAGGGCCATGCCAGCTGGCCTGCTGTGTGGATGCTCAAAGGCAAACACCACCACACGCCAGCCAAGCCCTGACGTCCTTGAACAACCACTGAATCCGTGATCAGCAGCACTAGTGGACAAAACAAGACCAACCTTCACTAAGAGCAACAACCTAAATGAAATAACTAGGGAACAACCACAGATGTTTTTTCCCGGCTTCATGATTTAATAGACAAATATGCTGCTTCAAAACAACTCAGTCAGGAGAACATCATAATGGAGGAGTTAACGGCTCTCCTGCTGTTGGCTCCTCCTGTCTAGGTGTGAAGAGCTGAAAGGATCCACCTCCCTCTAAAAATAGCACTGAAGAAGCATCACGTTATGAATGTTTAACAATTATAAATTTAGTATGAAATTGTGTTTAAGATGAGTGAAAAAAATGTACATTCAGATCTACAAAGCCTCACCCTAGAATTTAAATTTTTTAAATTATCTGCAAATATTACATTATATAAATGTGCTTACCATAAATAATATAAATAATTTAGATAAGATAAAATTTACAATAACTCAGAATGTATTCAAATGTATCCTAAACATAAAAGACTTTCAAAAGTAATTATAGAACCCAAAATTTAGAGGAAGATTGATTTTTTTTTTTTGGTACCAAGGATCAAACTCAGGACCTTGCACTTGCCAGGCAGGTATAGTGCAGTGCCGCTGAGCTACACCCCGGCCTGTGATTTTCTCCTGAAAAGTCATTTTATTTTACTAATCTCTGTTTACAAATACAGCCAGGCAACTTTATAGAATTTAGACTTCTTGAACAAGAGGATGCTGTCCGACTTGCTTTCAGTCTTCAGAACCTAAAACTGTGCTCCACACGTAGTGGCCATTCAACAAACTGTGCTTCAAGCAAAATTTCCTGACTGCCAACTACGTGCCACAAACAATTGAGACTGAGTCAACACAAGGGGCAGAATAAGCTCAAGGGATCTTCTTTTCTTTCCTGCAGTGCTGGAGATTGTACCCAGGGACTCACATGTGCCAGGCAATCACTCTACCACAGACCCAATCCTCCATGGAGACTTTATCACAAAGATTTTTATGTGCAAAAAAAATTTTGAACTGGAGGGACCACATGAAGCTCACTGTCTTCATGAGCTCAACTTGGCCACACAGCACTGGCTCCTTTTTAAATGAAGCTTAGCTGGGGATGTAGCTCAGTGACGCTGCACCTGCCTGGCAAGTTCAAAGTCCTGAGTTCAATCTCCAGTACTGGGGAAAACAAAACAAAACAAAACTCTTAAATGAAGTGATACGTGGAATGAATGCTCTGTGTATGAACATGGGAAGCTTCGAGCATGTGGGGGCTGGGCAATCTCCACCAGCAGGAGGAGGAGAAGGCCACTGCCAGAGAACCCACGGTCTCCATGCACAAGTAGTGTGCCAGCTTAGGCAACCAGATTTCTTCGGACAGAAAAGAAAATCAACTAGATCACCTGCTTGTCCATTTCAAAAAATGCATTTAGCTTTGTGAAATAAAAACATCTGTTTTCTTCTTCTAAAAAAAATACTCACTTTAAAAAATTATGACAATGGTAAAGAACAACAGATGGGGAAGCAAAAGGGAAAACCATACGTTCCTTATTCTAATAAAGAAGCCAAAGAATGCTTTCTTCACGTTTACAGCATTAACATCATGTGCTTCTCACAACAGAAACCAAAACAGAATCTCCGTCTAAATTCACAGAGGTTTAAAAGTATATTAATCACTACAGCTGTAGCAAGAAACACTAAGCAAGGCCAGCACAAAAGACAAGGTAAGAAGAGAAGTCAGCGAAGATTACGGAGTACCTCCCTACCATGACTTGGTAAAGGAAGTCTGGCAATTCCTTTACAATTTAGGAAACACTACAACCCATCACATGCACAGAAAGAACAGTGCAAGACTCATGGGGAGACTAGGTGAAATCTATTTCTGAGCTGATCTTCAATCTGAGGCCAAGCGCCCTGACTCTCTTACATCTGGCCCAAAGGTATAAATCTCAGAGGAAGATGATCTCCCATCCTGTTAATCCTGAGCTCCTGGCACTTCAGCTCCTGGCCTTGCTCAAAGCAGCCTGCTCCCTGCTCCCGGCACGGCCAGCACAGAGGGCCAGGTCTCCAGGGGCTCCTCTCTGATGGGCCTCTCCCCACTCCAGTTAGTACCACCACTGCATGTGCGTTATCCCCAATGAAAGTGACTGTCAGCTCTAGAACATGCAGCACAGACTTTCCATTCAACAGACATTAGCCAAAATGAATCACATTTAAGTCTCTCTGAGCCTTGGTTTCTAAATTCAGAGAATGATGATAAAATCTTTTCAGTCTTTTTCATGGAGGTGTTGCAGGCTGAAGTGACCTAATGCAGATGAAAAGGACTCCATAAAATGGAAAGGGCCAGGCAAAGGTAAGGAGTGCAACCGAGCAGGTGAGCATCACAGCTACTGCAATGGATGAAGTTACATGACTCGGTAGGGCTTAAAAGGCTTCTGCTCAAACTCCAGGGAAATCAGGTAGTGCACAAAGATTGTAGGAAAGTTTGAGTCATGAGTGGTTTGGGGATTCTGGGTCAGAAGGGAAGGTTAGCAGACACTCCTAGAATGGAACCTTCCTGGGAAGAGAACCTTCATTCACCAAAGATTCCTCAGGCTGGGAATGTTCACAATGGAAGAAATGACAAATGGGAAGGAGAGGACCCCCAGAGCTCCAGACTTAAACAGAGGGTGCCAAGGGGGCCTGGCAGCAGTACTTATCATCTGAAGTCCTTTAGGAAGCCTATTGCAAACCTTTTCCTCAGAACCCCTGAAAAGTTCTCAAATGAGAGGCAACAGAGTGCAAGAAAACTAACACAGGCCTGGGAACTCACAAGCAAAACAAATCCAAATTCTACTCTGGGCTCTGTAATTTACCAATTGGATGGCCTCTCCTCAAAACGCATTTAGTAAAATCTGTTTTGCAAGGCTGATACAAAGAATGAAGTTGATAATGCACTAGGTACAGTGTAGGGCAGAGTGGATACTAAATAAATGATCATCCTCTGTTCCTTTTTGCTGAATGAAGGATGAATCCTAATCAAATGCAATGACCCCAATCCCACCTACCTCACATGTTTGGTTTTGGTGCAGACACAGAGCCAAACTACCCTGGAGGCCCCAATCTGCTGGAAAGTAGGACAATCCATCCAGACAGCACAATGAAAATTAACAGCCCAATGACAAAGACTGGGTATCTAACCCTCCATTTCCCCAAAACTACAAAGCAGTCCCAGTGCTCCTGACTCCATCTCTCATGGGAACAATGAGCAAGGCAAGTACCTGCAGCACCCAGCTATAGTCAGGATTTGGCTACCAGAATAAAGAAGCCCCCAGCACGTCCTGAATTAGACTGCAGTGTTGTCTCAGGGTCTCTGGAAGGAGAGAAAATACCTGGAGCTAATGCTTTCAGGTGCAGTCCTTTTGTTGGTACAGCAAAGAAACTGGGAAAGAGAGGCATTCTTATACTAGAGGCTCAACTCCTTCATACCCTTGAGAGTGTTTGCTCAGAAATCAGCAATGCCATTAGCAACTACACAGGCCAGGGACACACCATCGACTTCCTGTGAGGCCTAGTGACCTGGACACAGCAGCACTTGGGTGTACTCCATGTTTGCTTACAGTGCAACCTGATCCTGACTTCAGTGAGTTATTTCATAAGCCTTTTGAGGATACTGCATTTTGTTCCTATAAGAGGCCAATCCAAATTAGCAACAAAAGAATGGTTAAACACCAGAAAAACCACCTCTTTTGTGCTGTTCAAGAAAGGGAGTCTTAGTCATTAAAAAGGTAAAGTGTCTTATTCTCTATCAACTTTCCTTTACAAGGGTCAGTCCAGTAATTTTCCAAGGGAGGGTTAAGTAGTCCTACACTAGTACCAGCTTGAGGCTAAGGAGAAGTAGCACAATTATGCAGACATGCATTTCCTAGGAATTACTCCCATTATCACCAGCTACGTAAGAAATTATCCCAAATTTAGCACCTTAAAAGTGTTCATTTTATTTTAAATCTTTATTCTCCTGTTCTTCAGATCAAATGAATTCTACTGACACATCTTCAAGTATACTGACTCTTTCCCCTCTGACGTCTCTATTGAGTTGTTAGGTAAATTCAGCAATTCTTTTTAATTTCAGATAATGTATTTTTATTTCTAGAACTCCATTTGGTTCTTTTTTATAGTTTCTATTTTTTGCTGCGATATCCTATCTTTTCATTCATATGATGCACATTTTCCTTTATATCTGACAGTTAAGCTTCATTTGTCAACTTGGTTGGCATGGAAGCCACCAAGGAAATTAGTGAAACACACTTTTAGGGATAACTGGGTGGGTCATGGAGGCATGACCTGGAGGTCTGTGTCTAATCCTTGGCCCGTTTTTCTGCTCTGTCTCCCAAGGGCCATGGAGTGATCAGCTGTCCTCTGCCATACTCTCTGTCATGCTGTTTCTGCCTTGGAGCCCTCTGACCAAGGACTGAACCCTCTGAAACCATGAGCCAAAAACACTGTCCCTACTTCCTTTAAGCTCTGTATGTCTGATATTTGGATTCAGTAAAAGGAAAGGTGACTAATACAGCAGCCTTGCATGACAATCGCTGTTTTAAAACCCTTGTCAACATATATGTCACATCACAGTCACCTTTCATTGATTATATGTTCTCTTCAGAATAAGCCACATTTTCCTGTATACCAAATAATATTGGTATCTTGGATACTGTGAACGTTCTGCTGTGGAAATACTGGATACTATTATATTCCTCTAAAGAGCATTGATAGTTTTGTTTTGGCCAGTAATTACCTTGGCTAGATGTACAAGCTTCCACATAAGAGCCCCAGCTCAAATCTTGGTAAAATTATTTTGCCTTTAGCTTAGCTGCGTGGAGACTACCCCACACGTATGTGATTCAGGCACCAGAAAGGACCAAGAAAGCTGAGGCACAGAATCCAAGGCTTGCGTTCACCTTTCTGAAATTTTCCCCACACGTTCCAGGAGTTGTGGTTGTCCTCTAACTGTCTTTGATTCTTCCAGCTAGGAAAGACTACAGGTTTCCTATCACTTTGAACTGCCCTGCATGGCAAATACCGTGACATTCCCTTTCACTAACGTCAACTTCACTTCCGAATCTGCCTCTTGTGTCGAATCTGAGTATCTTTACATAGTTCTCTTTTGTCTGGAGTTTATAACTGCTGTAGCAGCTTCCTTGGCTAAGGAAACCTAAGCTTTCTTTTCCCCCTCAAAATGTTTCACTTTTTCTCACAACGTTGTGAGTCATGAATTCGGAAAAGGTTTTGCTGATCTACGTGGCATCAGCTGGGCAGGTCAGGCACCAAGGCTGCAGCTAGTTCCAAGAGTGCTTCCTGCACATGTCTGATGGCTTGGTGTTCCTTGACTAGACTCCCTCTCTTTTCACTGCCTCTCATTCTCCAGCTTCTCCACGTAGACTCACCAAGTCATAGCAAAGGGATCTCAGGAAATCAGCACTTCTTATATGGTGACTGGCTTCAGAGAAACTGGAAATAAAAGCTGCCAGGTCAATTTTGGCTAAGCCAGAAATGGTACAGGAGCACTCCTGCCATGTTTTATTGCTCAGAAAGGCACAAGTCCTGGGCAGATTCAAGGGGAAGGAGAAACAGATGCCAATCCTTGAAGGGGGAATGGCAAAGTCACATTGCAGATATATATTAAATGACTAATTTTTGTCAATGTTTTAGAAAATATAATCTGCCATAGACTTACTATTTAATGAAACAAAACAAATGCCACCCAAAATAAAACTCCAGGAAGACACAGAATGCTAGCCCAAAGTGCACCATGTGGTCTAACCTTCATACAACTCTTTATCACTGTCCCACATTATCAATATAATTAGCTGTCTACCATTTAGAGCAAAAGGTTTCCAAAAACAGTATACTAAGTTTCCAAAGATTTCAGACTTAAATTCATGTCCACTTCAAAATATCTCCAAAGATGGCTATGATGTTATCATTCATAAATGTAGGCTATAGATATAAGGGCTTTTTGTTTTATATTTTCTTAATGGCCAATAATAATTTATGTTTTTTTAAATGTCTACTACGTGCTAAAATTTTTTCCAGGGCTAGCAAATGTCTGTTTTTATTGACTGTTGTCTATATGATATTAGAATGTCTACACACACAAGCTTCAGACAAGCACTGAGAACTGATAAGAAAGGAGGCTGGCTTGGCACTCAGGACAAAGGCAGAACAAAACTATGAAAATACAAACCCTAATACAAACGTGTTTATTTTTGTGAAAAATATATAATACATACTATTTTTATTTTATATAATATATATCTTCCCAATGCTTTCTAAGCACCTCAAGTTTTTAGTCCAAAATGAATATAATCTAAATTCTAAATGCCATATTCTAAATGAACCCATTCATAGATGACACATATTAAGAAATAATCTTACCTTGTCTTGGTTATCTTTATTCTTGTAACACAGATTTCCAATCAGACGAATGAGATGAGACTTAAACCCCTCCGCCATATTTGAAACGTCACCTTCTGCTCTTACACAACCAGAGGTACTGAAGATATTTGTGGTATCCTTTCCAGTTACATGAATCATTTGTAAAAGATCTAGAGCCAAAAGAGTAAGCTTCATTTTTCCACAGGAAAACAATTTTTAGTACCTGGCACTACATTTCTATAACATAATTTTCAGTATTTGGTACTTCATTTCCATAACAAATCTAATTATTTTAATGGATTAAAATAAAATATAGGTATAGTACTCCTTACATAATGAGATTTACACAACTTTTTTTTTTTACTTTAGTTTTGGGGGAAAAAGCCATAGTGATTATCCTAACTTGAACTTTTTATTCATCCACAAAGAAAAGTCAGCTAAAAATTTTCTAGCATCTTTCTTATAGATGTTTTCAATCCCAATTTCTTCATATAAGAACTCACCTGACAACGAGGCAGCTAAGCCTAAGTGACAAGATGTTTCTGTAATGACCTGTACCACAGAAATCAAGAGAGCTTTAGTTTGCTCAACAGCCAGATCATCAGAGACAGAGCATGTTCTCCATGCATCTACCTTAGCTACAGACAGAACAAAAAACATTGTCACACTCCATGAACACCTATTGGTAGGCTCTGAAAAGTTTCCCAGGAGCTATATGGCAGTGCTCCCACATTATCTCACTTAATCCTCTCAGCAAATCTAAGAAAAGCAATCACCTTCCCAATTTTATAATGAAGACACTGGGCTCAGAGAAGTTAGTATCATTGCAGAACTGGAACAGCAACCACATGTCCTGCTCTACAATAATGGACAGGTTGGTGAGGGTTTATCCTGATTATCACTAAAAGCATGGCATTCAACATACAACACTGGATGGAACTCTACATACCTTCTACTGCTCACTGTCAGCTCATCTACACTTGTGACACAAAGTCACCTTTGTTGGTAGATGGGCCTCTGAAAATAAGAATAACCTTCTTCAAGGGAAATATAGTAATGGGCTAACTATATAAAATAGGTCCTATCTGAATTATCTTGCAAATAGCTTGGTAATAAAGATAGTAATACTTTAAATAATGGCTTCTTATTTAAAACAATCTTCTTACAGGAACAGAATATATGTAAAACACTATTTTAAATGTAATCTGGAAAAATTTACTGTCAAATGTTGCAAAGCTAAATTTTTTTTTAAAAAAATCAACCTCACTGTATAAACATCCACCCCACAATCATGAGTACTGCACCCACTCCTGCTGAAGCATCTACTGCAGGCACCTGCAGGGCAGGCCTCTCTGTGCTCGTCTTATTATGCCGGTGCCCAACCTCATTACAGAAGGGAGCGGCAGAACTACAGTGTGGTCCCAGGATGCCCTGCATCCAAAGCCTGAGTTGTTACCACACACCATGATCTCTCTTGAGAACAAATATTCAGAAAAATCTCAAAAGCGTTATTACAATACTAAAAACTAAGGATCTGTGTTTGGATTTATCTTACAGCATGACAAGTCAAATATTTGTAAACTGAAAATAGTGTGTGATATTTCACTCACCGATCACTCCTTCCAACAAGCCAGGAAAGACCTGCAGATATCCCAGCAGCTCAGTATTGGCCGTCATTTCACACAGCACATCTAGAAGCCTAATTGTGGCCAGTACTTCCTAAACAGACAAGGAAAAGTGACTTTAAAGTATATAAGAAGCTAAATGATTTGAGTGTTACAGGTAACTGTAAGAGAACAAAATTTGATAATGAATATGAAGGTCAGTGCCTATAATACATCTAAAGAGAAATATTTATGGAGATCAAAAGAGTTACTGAATATGTACTAGGATAGCCATTTCTACTAACTACAGACATCTACCATAGAGAATGCAAGATTATGTGTTATTACTGTCTTCCTGGAGCAAAGAATTAGAAAAGTTCTTATTCAAGCAAAAATACCTTCCAACAGTGGGATAAATGCTCAAAATTACTAGCTATGCTTTCATAATATTTATGCAAATACATTCTTTTTACATTGCTCCAAGTAGGCAAGTTCTACTTTAAAGATGCAAATATACCAGGAAATACATTAATTTCTTGTCCACAGGAATCCAATAAAGTGCTGTGGTTAAAAAACTCTGGTTTCAGGGAGATTATTCCAAGGCAAATATAAACCTATATGCAACATCTTGGTGGGTTGGAAAAGATAGTGCGATTTGAAAATGTCAGTTTATACAGCTACTAAATAATTTACGTCAAATAGAACACATGGCCAAGGAATTACCAAGTACCAACTGCATGGCACTAAGTACTCTGGGTTTTTTTGTTGGTTTTTTTTGGTACCAGGGATCGAACTCGGGTCCTTGCGCTTGCAAGGCAAGCGACGGAACCACTGAGCTAAATCTCTGGCCCAAGTACTCTGTATAAAACTTTAAGATATAATTTTCTGAGGGATTTTACACCCTGTTTTTATAGTATACATTATTTGATGAAATGTAATGAAGACTATAAATTAAGGTAATAAAGATAAATTCTTCCGAAGAAAGATAAACTCTTCTTGTTACTACTAAATGTACATTTACTATTCTCTAATTAAGAGCTTTAAAAACAATATTTTAATATAGCATTCTAACATCTCAAAACAAACAGCAAGAAATAACACCTCTTTGTATATATGTGGCACTGGGAAATAAACCCAGGGCTTCATGTGTGCCAGGCAAGCACTCTATCACTGAGCTATGGCCTCAGGCCTTTTTATGTTTTGAGGAAGGGTCACACTAAGTTGTCCAGGTTGGCCTTGACCTTGAGGTCCTCCTGCCTCAGCTTCCTACGCAGCTTGGATTGCAGGTGTGTGCCACTGTGCTCAGTGAAGTAACCGATTTTTAATATCTTTCATCTTAATCACAACTTCCACTTGCTAATTAGAGAGTGAGGGGAGTGAGATTCAAAGTCTGAATTAGTGCCATGAAAAAAAGTCTTAAGAAAACCCATTAATTTCACAGGGCTTTAGCATCCTCTTCAGTTAAGTGGGTAGTTGCCCAGACTGTCATCTTTCGATACCACCTCTCCTCAGAAACGCTTGGCTGATGCCAGGCATGGGGCAGAGCACGTCCAAGATGAGCTTGGACAGCAGTCACGCCACACAGCACAGCAGAAGGAATCAGAAAGGACTTGCAGGGGATCCCTCGGCCAAGGACAGCACGGTACAACATTTGGAAGAACAGCAGTCACCTCCAAGACACTGAAAACAAGTCAAGTGGTTTGAAAGCTAGGGCTTCACAATGACAATTAAATAGCATCTTTCAGGTGATGGCACAAAATGAACATATAGCCTTGAAGATTTGTAATCAAGGGGGAAAAGATAAAGTATTTATCAATTCTTTCTTAATCAAAATGAACCTGTGAAAGCTGATTAGGAAATGCTTCTCTTTCTAAAATACTCCTGCTAATAAGGGATGATTAGTAAGAGTCAGAATACCATGACTTTGCAGCCTGGAAAAATCAAGGGACCGCAGTAATCCCTAAAGACCACTAACACCACAAAGGGAAAGACAACCAAGGATTGTGTGTCTCTTAGTGAAAGTGCATTATCAACGAAAACAGACTGCAAAAAACAAAACAACAAACTAACCTAAAACTCAGTACGCTTCTGGAACTAAATATCCCTCACAGCCAACCCTGGGGAAGAGGAGAAAGTCACCGACAACTGTGGAGACACATTCATCAAACTAGAACTGCAGAAAAACTCTACCTGAATACCGAGCCAGTTTCTTCAGCAAATAACTAGCAAAGGGAGGAAAAAAAGGAAGAAGAATGAGGGGCGAGGGAACCCTAAATATTAAAAGACAGTGCAGATACATCAATGAATTGCAAAGTATGGTCCTTATTTGTCACTGTTTTAACAAAGTGAATTTGAATGAATTTATGAAAACAATGAGGAAATCTGCATACTGTTTATCTGGCATTAAATTTTTATTATTAATCTTTTAGATGTGCTAGGTGTATTATACACGGGTCTGAAGGCACCTGGTCTTTTAGAATGTCTCTTGAAGTGTGTAAGAGCTTGGTTTCCAGCCAGGGCTGGCACAGGTAGATCCGTGCATGACACGAGGACCACAGTGGACCAGGAATGCCATGTGGAGTGGGACAGAGTCCTCGCACACGTTTTTCTCTCTTTCTATGTTTGAAATTCTCCACGCTAAAAAGACAAAAATAAAATCAGGGATTTGCAAAACAAGATCTGGAAGTTTCTTTCCATTTCCTAAAATCTATGATAGTAACTGAAGCAAACCCAAAAGAATGTTACTCTATCCCCACCTGAAACACCTCCAATTTTAGTCATTAAAAATCTTTTTATAAATAAAGTGTTTCTAATGAGCATCTGGAAATTAATAATGAAAGTAATAGCCAGGAAAAAATACTTTCTTAAAAACTTAGAGTAATGAGTAAAATCTTCTTCCAGATATTTAAAAGTATTCTAAAACTACTATAGTTAATTATAATTAAATCAGGCATTGGAGGAATAAAAAAACCTCTGAAATATTTTTTAAAAGGCAAAAGAAAAAAAAATTCATTTCCTATCTAGTTCACTTGTTTCAGTGAGCTCTGCCCTTCAGTTTATAAACTACAGTATTTTACAACTTTGTAAGTTATAGAAAAATGATAACAATGTCAATATTTTTGCCCATAAAAGAGCAAATCAGTTGTGTCTGAGCAGAACGCAATTAACTACTGCCTTTGGCACAGAGCAGTCTTTATATTCTCTGGTATATTTACTTCAATACTCCCTTACTGAACAGAAACATGCAGTTCTTCGAATTTCCTTCTTCCAGTTAATATCTTACCAGTTCCCTCTGTGACAGCTGAAAACCGAGAAATGGATCTAATATATAAGCAGGTACTATATGATAAAGATAATGAAAGCTCAGTGGTACTGATACAATGATTAACAGCTGGCACTTAGGAACCACTAGTTAGGTGCCAGTCGGCATACTTTAGTGAAATACAGCTTACAGAGAAATACGACCCATTTTGTGGGTAAAAAAAAAAAAAACAGGCATGGAGTGGATAAGTAACTTTTCCAAGGACACACATTAGCAGTATAAGAAAGCAAAATTCAAATCCAATCTTATGTGAAAGATTTTGTAAAATCTTAGACAAAAGACAAGTAATTTTTTTAAAAGACAAGTAATTAACTTGGATTCATATATCACTCCTTGCTTGCAAACAGTGTAGATTAATCAAATCTGTGGACGAGGTATAAAAAGAAACATGATACACAAAGACAAAAGTTAGCTAAATATGAAAAAAAAATTCAGAAGCCATAAGGATAGAATTGATAAGCATAACTAATAAGGCTAAGATTATCATAAATTAACTCCAACAGAAAGTTATGAGGGAAAAATTTACATATGACAGCAAGGTTAATTTTCTGAAACTATTTTTAATAAAAGCATTCGAAAAGGCAACCTAGTATGTAAAACAAATGAACATACTGGTCACTGAAGAGTATCAAAGAGAAATGATAATTAATTTGTAACTGGAAAGGGTTGTAACCCATACAAGTCTTGTGCAGTATTGGAATACCATTTTCAAAATCTCTAAACATTTTAAATATACATACAGCAATTTAACTTCAAGGAATTTATGACCCCAAATTTTCATGTTCAAAATCACAATGATATTTGTACAGAGATGTTCACCAAGCCAAGTGTGGTGGTCCGCAGCTGTCATCCCTGCACCCTGGGAGGCTGAGGCAGGAGGGTCACAAGCTCAAATCCAGCACAGGCAATTTGACAACTTAGCAAAACCCTGTCTCAACATAAAAATTTGAAGAAATGACTGGGGATGCACCTCAGTGCAAAGGCCCTGTGATCAATCCCCAGCACCACAAAAACAGAACAAAAGAAAGGAAAATGTTTACTGTAGTATTTGTAAAGATTTTTTAAAAAACAAATCTGGAAGCAACTGAAATATTTACAGAGAAGAAAGCAAATAATCATGATGCAGTATATCTAAATAGTGAAACACTATCCATCTATTAAAAAGCATCCAGTAAGTAAGAGTGGTGGCCCACTATTGTAATCCCAGCACTGGGAGAGGCTGAGGCAAGAGGGTCAAAAGCGAGCCCATTTGGCAACTTAGCAAGACCTTTTCTCAAAATGAAAAAGGGGTGGGAATGGAGTTCTCAGTACAAAGGCCCTGGGTTCAATCTCCAGAACTACAAAACCAAACCAAACCTACAAACATGCATGTGTTAAAATAGAAAGATATAGAAGTTACAAGTGAAAAAAAAATCAAGTTCGAAATAGTATATGTACTATTAATATTAAGGAAATAAAAACATAGGGATGTATACACACATGCGTGTGTATACACACACGCAAAATCTTTAGAAGGAAAACCAAAAAGGTATATACAAGTACTTCTGTAAAAATAGGGGCTGGACAATAAAGGAGGAAACTGCTTTAACTCTGTGTCTTTCATTGACTTCAGCTTAAATAATTTTTTAAGAAAAAAGGAAGTATTTTTGCATAAATTATGCTCTTCATGAATACATGGAATGAAAGAACACTATTTTTATCTATCTATGTATGTCCTAAGTGCCTTCTGCATATCAGATACTATGTCTTAAATTGGGATTGAAGGACTGTATCAGAATGGAAAGCCCACACCCTAAAGACAACTCTCACAGTACATGTGTGTCAGAAAATACAAAGCTACAAAAACCTTTTTTAAGCTTTCCGAGGACAGACAAGGCTCATGACAAGTAATCAAAATTCAATAAGCTGAAGCTTAAATCTTACAGATGAAATACCCTCACAAAAATGTATGAAAACTTGGAAACAAGTACATATAAAATAACACAAAAGATGGGAAAAGTGAGCTCTAGGCTACTTTCAGAAAGGAACATACAGACAAAACTGGAGGATTTTAAGGCCAGACAACTGTATAAGTTAAAAACTAGAGGCTGTAAATTCAACTGTTTTCAGTTTCCAGTCACAGCATTATAGCTTGTCCTTAAGAATAAAGTTGCTGATAGGTAAATGGAGGGGTTTGCTGGGAGAATAGCTGAGAGGAGCCCAGACCTGCAGTTCTTTCCGATTTCCAAAATACAGAGGCCCCAGTCATGTAATAGCACTTAATTTCTAGATATGTACCAACAGGTGCTCAAAGTCAGCACACCACTGCGAACCTGGTATATTTAACACAAGGGCCATCTTAAAAACTACTTTTTTCCCCCACTTCCACCTTAAGGTGTAACATATATCCATACATTAATATAGACAAGCCATGAGTAAGCAGATCAATAAATTTCTAAAAGTGAACTATTTTGGCTTTTCAGAAGAAAATTGCTTACAATTTTCTATCACAGAAACTATTTGAAAGAAAAATATAAATTTTCTTAAATATGAAGAATTATACTAGGTAACTTCTCAGTAGGATACTGAAATCTCTTAAACAAAATCCTGTGAACAGCAGAAAGTTGTGATTTAACGAATATTAAGTGTTACTGTCTTTCCTGTCTCCTAGACAATTAATTTTTTAAACTTTTTTGAAGCACAGCTCACTGCTCCTCCTGCTGGAAACAAAGGCAAATCTATCTCCAGAAAGGAAAAGGAAGCTGGTAAGAAAGACCTTCCTCTTTCCATCACAGAAAATGAGGACTCAGATTCTGGAAGGGTCAGGGACACCAAACCTGGTCTGCAGGACACAGTAGAAGAAAGCTGACAAGTGGCTGTGAGCCAGAGCACAGGCACAAAGAAGGGACGCGCTCTCCTGACAGAACAGTCATGATCATGGCTGCACTGACGACAGGCGTTAAACAATTCACATGATCACATGTAGCTCTCCAGGACATGACACGCTCACTACCGTGTTCTCTGCTCCTTCACACCTTGATGGGGCTGAGGGTCCACCCTGGATTCCAATCCTCCCAACCTGTCCCACCTGTAGCCAACAGGGACTCCAGCAGCAATTACTCCTCTGCCTGATCATTCCTACCAGCACACAAATGACCTCCCATCATTTAAAAAATGTGTTGAAATCAACTCACTGAGGTATGAATTACATGCAATAAAGCACATTCATAAGAGCATAGTACATACAGAGTTGTGTGCACAACATTTCTACTACCCAAAAAGTTCTCTTACATCTCTCTGCAATCAATCAGCCCAGGTGACCTGTGACTCATTTCCCGTTGTTATCGCCACGGTTGGCCTGCTACTGAGTCTCACAGAATGGAGACCGACAGTCTGTTCTCTACTGTCTGGCTGCTCTCAGCTGGCACTTCTGAGTTTCATCCCTGTTGTACCTGAAGTGCTTTTTGTGGCTGAATCATTTGCCAGAGAAAGAACAATTCTGATTTTAACTCAGAAGGGACGGAAGGAGGAAAAGATAAAAATAAAGAGAAGCTGCCAAGTGAAAAATTGGGAATAGAATAAATGATCCCTAGCTTCCGTGCCCTTAGTAGACACAAGGCCTAAAGAGCCTAGGATGGGCTGAAGGAGAAGAAAAAGTGCTGGAAATGGTTAACCAGGAGGGGCTGGAATAAGGAAGCTCCTATATTGGACAGGAGAAATCAACTTCCTAGAAGGCAATCTGGAAATGTAAACCAAAAGCTTTTAAATTGTATATACCTTATATCCAGCAAGTCCGCTGCTAAGATAAAATCCTAGGTTAGTAACAAGAGAAATGTACAAAGCTGTAACTATGAAGCCATATACTATGGCACAATTGGCATGGCTTACGTGTCCAACCACAGGGAATTAGTCGAATAAATTATGCAAAGTTCTTCACCTGGAATCATTGTATTGGCATTTTAAAAAGACAGTCACAATGTCCTGTCATTTCTTCACTCTGCAAATATTTCCCATGTGCTATATTGTGCTATACCCACGCACCAACTCCTGCCCTTGTGGAACCTACATTCACAGGAAAAATAGGACTTACAACAGATGGCACAGAAGACTCCACTTCTACAGACTTATGCCCTGTATGTATGGACCTGCCTTCTGTTATCTGCCTAAAAAAAGGCATTAACCAGACAGGCAGGAAGGAATAAGGGCACTGGTTCCCTTATCTGAATTTTCTATGTATTCTAATATAAGGATACATTACCTCAGTAATATCTTTAAAATCTTTTAAGAACAAATTGTCACAGAGGACATGGCCAAGTTAGAAAACCTACAGTCCCCCCGGGCTGTGGGGTGTGTCCTTACCTCATCCTCAGCGTGGGGCTCGGAGGTCAGCTTAAGCACAGTTCTGCACTGGTCCACAAAGGAGCTTGCGATCAACTCGGCATGGTGCAAAAACACAGAGATCTCATCCTTGGTCAGCTGTTCATCATTCACCAGCTTGGCAATCATAAGATCTAACAGGGTAACCCTGGAAAATAGAAGGTGTCCATGTGAGTAGATAACATGTGAACTGTACAATCCTAGAAACATATGAGGACAACTTTAGGGGAATATTTTTATTTTAAATTCCTCACCTTATTACAATGTCTAGTTAGGAAAAACATTTTCTGAATAAAGCAAACCTTCACTAATTACCTGTTTTTCAAAATCTTGAATTCTTTCATGTGACTTAGCTATCGACACAAGAATTGTCTAATGCACTTTTTATATCTATTTTATTTCTATTTCTTTTGGGATGGAAATAATTCAACAGTTCAGAAACACTGTCAGCTGAAGTTGTATGAATACATCCCACAAAGGGAATTGGGTCCCAACTCATTATTAAAAGTAAGGTAAGCATTTTACACACATTAGCTCATGCGATCCTCACAAGACCTCCGGGGGTGGGTCGTGCTCTTAGCGTCTTCTGAAGATTCGCAGAGGCTTAGTGAGGTTAATTAACTTGCCTTGTGTCACACAAACACTAAGGGACATTGGCCAGGAGTTTAAATCATTCATTTGATAGTCTTCCTTCTCCTAGGAAAAATCAGCCACACTTAGGGCAATCTATGCAGCATAAATCATAGAGGATATCTGCTCAGAATCGCAATTGTACTTGGGATTATATGTATAATTCTCATTTCTTCATATGCTAGAAAGGGTGTAAATAGCTAAAACACTTAGCAAATGGAGGGAAAAGACACCAAAATTAGGCATCTCTTACCAAAGGAGAATTATGAATTGTTTACTGCTTCAAGTAAGAAACAAACTATAATGAATGAATATTTTCTGTGTTGTATTTTATTTCTTACTTAAAGCAGTAAACCCTTTATATTTTTATTTACTACTTTATATACTGATGTAAAAAAGGCATAGGTTTGGACTTCAGATTTGTGGTGTGGTAAACAAAAATAATTAAACACCCAAAGCCAGGGCAACGAGGTAGCCATGACCTTGCAACTAAAGACACCTGATCTGTATTTCAGTTCTTTATTGTAGCACTTTCATCAGGGGACTGCCATCATTGTCCCCTTTTTGCAGATGAAATGAATTTCTAAAAAGATCAGGTAACTTATCCAAAGTAGTGAGCAGCCCAACTAGACCCTGCCCTTTACTAATTAGACCCTGTCCTTTATTATTGCCCTTTACTACTAGACCCTGCCCTTTACTAGCCCCTGTCCTTTACTATTGCATGCATGGGTTATAACCTGAACACCATACATGCTGCCTGCCACAGGCGGCTCATCCAGCACTCAGCCTTCTCACCAGGAAAAGGGACCAGAATGTGCACAAATGTAGGCTCTCATTTTTATGACTTGCACCATACAAACTGATCTGGAGGCCATGACCAGAATTTTCTTACCAAATGATCTGCCCAAATAGACCACCAGCCCCTGAACAAAGGAAATGGAACTCAACAACAATGAAAAGAACCCGCACATGAGAAGAGCTCTGGAGTTGACACAACATTGTCACAGGTGCACAAGACAACATGCAGTCACTGCCACCAAACTGGGCAGGCAGGGACCATGCTCACTGCTCACCACGTGCCCCGGGACCACCAGCAGGTGCTGCAGGAATAGTCTTATTTTACTGAAGTGTTCACAACATGCTTCACTCAGTCAGACCGTGTACCCCAGTGGGCTGGAGCACAGCCCGGGCCCTGCAGGTGTTGAAAGTCCCTGGAGCTCCTGGTGTGTGCTCTCAACTGTGGAGCCCTCATGTGTTCCAAGGGTTCTCCACAAAAGTTCCTCGTCTCAGCCCCACAATGCAAGGAAGATTCTGAGTAACTTACTCTCTTCTTGGTTCTCTGGAATATTCCTGTTACACCAGAGTTTATTCATAACCTGGGGTGGGGGAGCCCTAATCCAGATTCGCAATCACTGCCTTGATCCTTCCAACCCTACTATCTGCCAACATTCAAATCAACAAAAAATACACGTGCTCTTGGAGGAGGCAGCAGGGATCCCGAAGCCTCTACTTCACCTGGAACGCAGGTAGCTTTTGCCAAGACCCCAGCCCCACTCCCAGTCCTCGCCCTGCACATTAGCACTGAGACTGCCCACACTGAACATACAGAACCCTTTCTCCAACCGCTGAGGTCAGCTGTCAAAAGAGCTCAGTGCTCCCAGGCTACCCTGCAACCCCAGGACCTGAATTCCCACATGGCTCTGTAGGCCCTCGGAGCCCCTCCACTCCCAGGTTAACCACCCCACCCACTACTTGTATTGTACTTTTTTGTTCTGTGTCCCTCTCACATCATGTAGGCTCCACAAGGGTAGGGGTGTATTCAGCAGGCACTCAATAAATACTTGTTGAATGAACAAAAAACCTTTTGTAACCAAAACAGAGCCCAACCTCTCCAACAGCATGGAACAGTGCTGTAGCCACAAGGAGGCAGACTGAAATTACTCACTGAAGCAAAGCAAATAATACAATTTACTAAAAACTACAGGGAGGTAAAAGGTATTTATAGTCTTTCCACCCCTCTCCCCCAAAGCACTGTATCTCTGGCATTTTAGGCCTCACTGCCTTTCATCCTAAGTGGTCAGATATATTTAAAAAACTGCTAGTATAATTAAATTGCTTCTGTGGGCATATATGTGCAATGTAGAAACAAAAGCACAAGTCTTGAGCCAGAACGTTCTTGGTGTTTTCTGAAAAAGTAGCTCACAGCTGACAATCTGATTGAGACCACGTTCCTACTCGAGGCATGAAATACAAAGTCCAACCTCCATTCCAATCCAACTCCCATTCCAATCCAATCCCCATGAAACTGAGGGCTTGGCCATCATTCACTCATTGAAATAACACGCAGTGACTAACTGTGACATCCAAAACACGAGTATCAGAGAAGCATACTGATCAGTGGTCATGTAGGAGCAAGGAACACATGGAAGAGACCATCTCTTCTCACACTCCATGTTGTTGGGTGTTTCCGCTTCTCGTGTGTAACATGAACATCACCTTACACCGTATACTTCAGCTGCAGGCAGCATAGTGCTGCAGTTAGCAGTCTAGACTGAAGCCCAATGGCCTGGATCAAATCCTGGCCCTGCCATTTAGTAGCTGGAGCAGCCACATGGGCACCCTTACTGTGCACACAGCCACAGGGCAGGTACACTGTGAGTACAGGTCTTCTGGGGCAGTATGATGGAAGAACTAACATTTATAAGGTGCTTAGAACATCCTCCTACTCACATAACAGAGGTTGTGCACAAATTTGTTAAGAAAAAAATATAAATGCTTTCACTGATAATGCATTTCTAGTAAAAGCAAGTAATACTCAATAGTACAGTAGGCAGAACAAAGCTGGAGCTGTTCTTAAAGTGACTTTTTTTAACATTTAGAATGTGATCAATTAAATGTTAAATTTCCGAAAGCACATCAGTCTCATAAAATTTTGGAAAGAAAAAGGGCTTATCCCAGAACACCACTTGAACATCTCAATATTGCTAGTAGGGTTGTAACTTAATATCTGGTGCCCAAGGACAGCAGACCTTTCCCTGCCTTCCATCTTAGAAAGGGTGAGCTAGTCCTCCTGGAGTTCTAGCCTTCTGCTGGCTGTGAGGCCCAAGCACACCACATGGACACAGGAATCTCTGCTGCCCTTGAACACCAGGAATTGGAACACTATCTTTAACTCACACAATTACTCCACAACAACGTCACTATCACCTAGACACAAAATGCTATTTAAAAAAAAAAAGCAGTAATCCTTTCTCAAATACTAATATGTTGAACAACTTTGGTGTTAACACAAGAAACTCAATGAATATAAGTTCAATTAAAAATTAGATAAAGGACCTAGGGGCAGTGGTGCACCCCTATAATCAGCTCCTCTAGAGGCTGAAGCAGAGGATCACAAGTTTAAGGCCAGTCTGAGGAACTCAGCCAGACCTTGTCTCCAAATTAAAAATTAAGGGGTTGGGGTACCCTGGGGATATAGCTTAGTGGGAGAGAGCCCTTATGTTTGATCCTAGTATGGTATCAAAAAGAAAAAAAGTAAAGGGTAAAGCTCCACTTTAAAATTCTCAAAGGTTTTTTGAACAATAAAAAAATTTACATGATATTATCTCCAATATATATAATTTATAGGTAACCTACTATTGTCAAATTTGATATTAAATATTAACAAAGCTTAATCACTTTCTGATTTTTTAAAATATAAACAAATGCAAGTGGATATTCTCATATTTTCTCATGATACTCAACAGGCAGATCTTGCACCCCCTACTCTGGAGACTATTACTCTAGAAGATAACTACACAAAATGATGCCTAGTGACCAAATAAAGGATGGAGAACTAAAAGCGAACCAATGTGAAACCAGCACCCATATGGAGGCCAAATGTCTATCAATGGCTGAGTGGATAAATAAAATAGGGTGTGTGAGAGTATGCCAAAGATGACATGAGGGCAAAGGAGAGCTGTGACAGGAGAAATGAATTCCTAGGACACCGAGAAGGTAGAGGTGATAAGGGTTATTGCTCAGTGTGAACCAGAGAGTTCAGGAGGAAGAGCTGAGAGGAGTTCTAAGGATTCCAACTCATAGCAGGTGATATTAATCAGCCCACTAGATAAACCTTTTATTAAGTAAGGAAATTCATTCATTCACTTATGCTTTCATTGAAAAAACATTTTATTTTTAAAGTACCCGCTATGTGCCCAGCACTGTCTGAACACATGAGCAGTGGGGAATATGAAGGATCAAGTCCTTGCCCGCATGACACTAACAACCTAAGGGTAGTGTGCTACAAGTAAGCAAGGACACACCACAATAAGACACTTGTGGAAGAGAGTGACAGCACATCTTTGTGATAAAGCACAGCAGGGACAGAGGAAACTCATAAGCAAGATCTTGCAAGAAGAAGGAAACAACTGCTGCAATTTCTCAATAAGAGCAGGAAATCATTGGTCAGTCATCCTCAGGAGTGTAATACATCATTACAAAATATCATTAGGCAAAAACATGGAGTACATATATAAATTTGAATATCAAATTATAAAGAAGCTATGCATGCCCCTTACATTCAGGTGCTCCTTATTGCAAAACAATTACTAATTTTTAGTGCTGTACATCATTTTTATTTTAGGTCAAAACACTACAATAATTCTTCTTGTGGATACAGTGGAAGTGGAGGTAGTGGCTCTGGATTTATAAATCTAGTATTTAAGCTGACTTTAAAAGCATGAATTTTTCCTTTGTGCAGAAAGTTATTACAGAAGGAAAAAAAACTACTTAACAAAAATCTACAAAGGAGTGTATAGAGCTTAACCGCCAGAACCTAAATGCATACTAAGAATTCCAAAACTACTGCAATTATAAAACTTGTGACTAAAATCGAGATTGTAAAATACTTAACTTTTTGATCATTAGATCTGTAATTTCTGGATAAACTTCATTCCCTAAGGCAACATTGCTAGTAAGATTACAAAACAACACATGCTGCTGGAATGGAAAGTGTACTGGAAATTATTTTACTCAACTCTTTTATTTAACACATCAAAAAACTGAATCCAATTAAGGTGGAAAAACCTGGCTACAGTACATACAGAATTACTGTCACAGCAAGTCACAGAACTAAAGTCTCACCACTTCCTACTACAATAGCTTTAGGAACGTGGACAGGTATCATTTTCTTTTTGTCTGCATTACCTATCAAAAGACTGCAAACCTAAGAGAGGATATCCCAGATTATCCCAGTGAAATGAATAATGAATGTATCTCAAATATACAACTATAATGCATATGTGCATAAGTTACTATTATAAAATCAAGGCACAAGCATAACATCTTGTTCTTAAACTATTTTTTTGTTAAATATGCCTCTACTGCATAAGGGCTCCAGCCCAAATTCTGCAACCCGACGTAAATCACTGCCTCTTGTGGCTGAGCTGTAATGCTAACCAACCAATTTGAAACCAGCACCAACACAGCAACATGTACTTAGAGGTCTGTGCCAAGTACGAAACCGAAACCGCACAGCTCTTCAGCCTGGGCTGCAGGATGCTCCGCATGGAATGCTAACTTCGTAAAACCACGCTGGTTTGGGGGTTACCTTTCTTGATGGCTCAGTTTGGCGTACATGGCTTGCACCAATTCTGGGTTTTTCAGAAAGTGGTCTGTAATAATCAGGAACCTAAGAGGAAAAGGGGGGAAAAGTTCAATTACTAGAAACGTGAGACAGATAAGACTTTAGCTACCACACAGGTATATCCCAATTAAGAGCACTTCATTGAGCAATTCCTTTCATTGAATTTTTCATTTTGCTGTAATCTTAAATGTTTTAGAAGGCTCACATAATATTTTTCTATTAGCAGCTAAAAGGGACAAAAATCATTTACTCCAACTGAAAATTTTATGGAGATTCAACTCCTTAAGAAAGGGCCTATTACAACTATTATCTAAGCTGAGAAAGAAAAATCTTCATTATAAACAGCAATATAAAATTTACCTACAAGTTCAGGTAATGACACAAAATGTATTACCTTGTTTTAGTCAAAAGCTTAATGCTATAAAGTCAGGCAGAGAAATAGACGTGTTATATTTTTATTTAAAGATAAGCCAACAACACAGTAATGAAGCCTGGCTTTATTTTCCGCTCTTTTAAAGAGTTCTCAAGTTACCAAGAAAATATCCTCATTGTCAACCAATGTGCTCATCTGAACTTAAAGAGATCAACTATGAAAGCCCAAGGCAAAGATTATAGGGCATATGTCTTCAAAGTACTACTGTGACATCTAAAAGATTGAGTAGCACAATTAATTCTGAATTGTATTTACCAGAGGGCATCTGAGGGAAAGATTTAAGAACTAAGGAATATACTGTTTATAACCAAGGTTACAGTAAGGAGAGTTAAATGTTAAGTATTAAATATACTATCACACAGTTTAATCACTTGTTAGCAAATAAAATATATCTTTCAGTATGATAACCAAATGAAGCATATTAGCTAGCATAGGTGTAGCTTGGTACTAGAGTGCTTGCCTAGCAATCAAGAGGACCTGGGTTCAATCACCAGAACCACAAAAAAACCCCAAAAAACGGCTATTCCATTTCTTCTACAACCTTTAAAATGGCTGATCAATACTCTGATATAAAATATTTCTAACAATAATAGATAATATTTAAATTTTTCAATCAGCATTCATATTAATTTAGGTAGGTCAGCAAGTAGCAATAACAGGAATTCAGGCGTTCCAAGCTGGGTTCACAAAGGAGGCATCCTAAAGCTTATTCATAATATAACTACTTGGAACACAGAACATTTTCCCAGAAGAGCATCATTCAAAAATACAATATTCTAAACACTGTGTTAGCGGCTAGATCACAAGCCTTAGTTCCAAAAATGCTCTCTAATCACAGGGGAAAGGCCCGTCAGTAGATAACCACAGAAGAATGTATAAGTGCACCAGGTAAGACACACATCATGGATTAAAGAAAGAGCAAAGTGTATTTCACAGCAGGGTTGGGAGAAGGGGCAAAGGCAGGGGATCAAAGAAACCAGAGAGAAGTTTTGTGAATCCTTGCTGAAACCCTAAGAAGAGAACATTGTTCTGGAGGGGAACAAAAGAATTCAGAAAAAGGATGAAGGCAAAAATAGCAGTGTGTTCAGCAATTAGACAAGAGAAAGAAATAAAAGGAATAACGATAGGAGAGGAAGAAGTTAAACTGCCATTATTTGCTGACGATATGATACTCTGCATAGAAGACCCAAAAAACTCCGCCAAAAGACTTCTACACTTAATTGACAGATTCAGTAGAGTAGCTGGATACAAGGTCAACACTCAAAAATCACTAGCCTTCTTGCCCACCCCCCTTAAGTTTATTTGTACACTTTAGGTATAAAATACAGTTACATTCATCATTGGGATCTTGTACCATTACATGAGTATCTTGGTTCTTATTTTTTCCCCCTTCCCCTGCCCTCCCTTCACCCCCTCCACCCTTCCCTATTGGCAAAGACTTTGTTTCCATTTTTTTCCTTTTCTCATATTTTTTCTTTTCCCTTCTTTCCTATCCCCTACCCCTCCCACTTCCCCTACTCCTTTAGACCTTTACTTCCTATTACACAATATCAATTATACATTTTTAAAATTATAATATCAAGATCTAGAAGATATTACCACAGATTTTGTAGAATTTAAAAGGATCTAGAAAGCATATTACAAAAATCTTTCTTGAAATAAATTTGACAACTTCTAAGAAGTACCTTGGAAGACAAATAAATGAAACTGACTCTGGAGGAAACAGAAAATTTGAATAGCACCTACTGAAAGAAAGTATATTCCTAGCTTGAAAACCTACCTATATGACAACAACAGGCTCATATACATTTTAACTGATAAATTATATTAAACATTTAAAGCAGAAAAAAAAAGGAACACTTCTCCTCTCATTTTAGGAAATCAACATTGTGCTAATCCTAAAACTGGATAAAGATAATAGAAGAAAAAAGTATGAACATAGATAGAAATTTGTTTAACAAAACAAACTATTAGAAAGTCAGATCTGGCAGGATGTAGAAAGTGGTTTTATTATAGGGATGGCAGTGTTGGTTTAGCATTGGAAGATCCTCCCCCCTAAGTCACCATTTTAACAGAGGAAAGGAAAAAGCCGTATGATCCTGTCAGTAGTTCGGGAAAAAGTATTGGACTAAATTCTATAGCTGTTCATGGTAAAAGCTATCAGAAGACTAGAAGTAGAACAGAACCTTCTCAACAGATCAAAGACGTGTACTCCATACTTCCAGTGAGAACGCCTTATATGAATAGAGAAGATAAAATCCTTTCGCCCTAAGGTGGGGAACAAGGGCAGATATGCCTACTCTTTATATGTCCATTAAACTTTGAAACCTAGGCCCAAACCAAAATAGTCTGGCAATAAACTGACACAATTAGGATAGGATTGGCAAGGTAGAAGTAAAATCTTTATATGTAGATGAAATAATCATCTACAGAGAAAGTACTAAGAAATCTGTAAGAGTCCGTAAAACTTGTATTTGAATTTAGCAGGATTAGAAAACACAAGGTATATATAAAAATTCAGGTCTATGTATACTTGCTATATATGAAGAATTGGATATTGAAATTTAAAAATTATGTAGGGGTACAAAGGACCTAGAAAAGTAAAAAGAAAAAAAATCAGTGTTGGAAGACATTTATTATCTAATTTTAAGACTTCCTCTAAAGCTATAGTAATCAAGGCAGTGTTGGTGTAAGGAAAGACATATAGATCACTGGAATAAAACAGAGAATCTAGAAATAGAACCACACATATATGGTCCACTGAGTTTTGAAAGATTATTTAACATTAACATTTTGTAGAACATAACTCAATTCAAGAGCAGAGGAAAAGATAGTGTTTTCAGCAAATGGCACTAAAACACCTGGTATCTGTATATAAAAAATTAACCTCAACCCTTTATTTCCATACATAAAAATAACTTGGAAGGATCTATGAACCTAAATATGAATGACTAAAACTATAAAACTTTAATAAGAAATTATAAGGGAAAATGTTTATGAATTTAAGGTAGGCAAGAATTTCCTAGGATATAAAAAACATGATGTATAAAAGAAAAAAATTGATAAAGGAGATTCCATCAAAATTTAGAACTTTAAATGACATCGTTAAGAAAATGAAATGTAGTCCTTAAACAGACCATATATTTACTGCATATAACCTATGAGCAGAATATATAAAGAATTCTTACACCTCATTAACAGGCAACCCAATTAAAAAGTAGACACAAGAAGATGATAAATAGCCAGTACAGCACAGGGAAAGGTGTGCAACACTAGAATCAGAAAAATACTAATCGGTACAATAACAAGATTGAATTATACACTCATTAGGGAGATGAAGTTAAAAGTTTTAAAAGAACAAATGTCAGCTTAGGTGTGAACCAGTTAGAACTTTCTAATACTGCTAATGTGAATGTAAAATGATAAAACCATTTTGGAAAACAATATAGAAATTTCTTATGTTACTGTTAAGAACCAACAGTCCTGTTCTTAAGGTTTTACTTGAGAAGAATGAAAACACATGTTCACAATAGATTTGTACATACAAGTTGAGTATCTCTTATCTGAAATTCTTGGGACCAGAGTGTTTAAGATTTTGTTTTGAAATCCACTTGATCTGCAAAGAGGATAGCTACTCCTGCTTTTTTTTTTTCGGGTTCCTGTCACATGGAGTATTGTTTTCCACCCTTTAACTTTCAGTCTATGAATTTCTTTTTGAATTAAATGTGTTTCTTGTGTGCAGCATATTGTTGGATTTTGCTTCTTGATCCATTCTGCCAGTCTATTTCTTTTGACTGGTAAATTGAGACCATTCACATTGATGGTTATAACTCACACATATTGACTTATCATTGTCATGACTCCTGTTTGTTGGATTCTCCCCCTTTGCATTTAATTTCTTGTTGCACCCGACAGATTCATTCTGCTGGGCTTCCTGGGGTTGTGATCCTCTTTGTCTTTTCCTAGGATATTGTGTAAAATTTTTTGGAGTGCTGGTTTGGTATTCATGAAGTTCCTAAGCTGCTGTTTGTCATGAAAGTATCTTATTTCTCCATCAATTTTGAAACAAAATTTTGCAGGGTACATCGATCTGGGTTGGAGGCTGTTTTCCTTTAGGGCTTGAAATACATCACTCCAAGCTCTTCATGCCTCGAGGGTTTCCACTGAGAAGTCTGCTGTGATTCTGATGGGCTTTCCTTTGTATGTGATTTGTTTCTTTTCTCTGACTGCTTGGAGAATTTTGTTCTTCTGTTGGGTGTCTGGAATCCTAACAATTATATGCCTATGTGTAGATTTTTTTTGATCAAGGCTAGTTGGAGTCCTATATGCCTCCCTTATCTATATGTCAAGTTCTTTTCCCCTGCTTGGGAAGTTTTCTGCCATCACTTCTGTGAACAGTTTTTTTATGTCATCAGCACTCTCTCCTGTTTCTTCATTGACTCCGATCAGTCTTATGTTACTCTTCTTTGCATCGTCTAGCACCTGCTGGATTGATTTCTCAGGGTCCCTTACAATTTTGAAGCAATTTTTCTTTTCCTGGTCACTAATTGCAATCTTATCTTCTATATCTGAAATTCTCTCCTCACATTGGCTCATTCTGCTGTGTAGACTTTCAGTGGAGTTTTTCATCTCCTGGAAATCTGTTTGCATCTGTTTTATGGATTCCACTTGTTTCCTATGTTGGGATTCCATCATGTTCCTGAGCTCCTCTCTAGATTTATTAACCATGTCTTGTACTATGAGCACAATTTCTCCTGTTATCTGAGAAATTATTTCTGATTTCATTTTTTCCATATCCTCTTTTGTTGCCAGTTCAGGGAGTACAGGTGGTTGAGTAACAATCAGAGTGTTCCATCTCATTTCCCTTTAGGGTTTCTGTAGATGATCTGGAAGTCTGGTTTTGAGACTTGTTTACGTGTCTTCTCATTTCTATGGGGGGGGGGCTCACCTCCTCTGAGCTGGAGGGGGTGGTACGGTGGCCCAGAAGCCTCCTCTTGTGCGCTGGGAGCAGCTCACCTCCTCTGTGCTGGCAGGGGTGGTATGGTGGCCCAGAAGCCTCCTCTTGTGCGTTGGGAGCGGCTCACCTCCTCTGTGCTCTCAATAGCCTTCTTGTACACAAAAACAGCAGTGTGTTCAAAGAACTATAAGCAATCAAATATTATTAGCGGTTGTTGAGGTTCAGACCTAAAATGTCCCCCAAAAGTCTCATTCATTCAGAGGTGGGGTTTTGGGAAGGTGACTGAATCATGGGGGTTCTATATTCATAGGTGGATTAATCCATTGATGAGTTCAGAGCTTAATGTGTAATTAGGAGATGGGGCCTGCTTGAAAAAGGTGGGTTACTGAGGATGTGACCTGGAGGGTATGTTCTTGTCTCTGGCTCCTCCTTTCTCTCTCTGTTTTCTGTTGCCATAAGGTGAGCAGTGTTTCCTCCACCATGCCCTTCCACCAAACAGTTTCTGCTTTGGAGCCAGCCAACCAAGGGCTGAACCGATGGAAACCATGAGCCAAATAAACCTCTCCTCCTTAAGTTGCCATTTACATATTTTGTCCCAGGCACACAAAAGTGACTAATACAGGGGTTCCAGAGGGATTCAAGGCCCTGAGCTACTACCCTTGGGGCTGGGCATGCTTCTCAAAAACAGCCCTCAGTGGTCCCAGAAACAGCTCAGCAAAAGAACATCGCCTCCAGCCAGGCTTGAGCTGATGCAGATTGAAGTGATACCTGTGGCTACTTTCAAGACAGTCACAACCAATATCTTCTTTTTTCTTGATCACTTTTGTTGTTCTTTTAAAAGAAGTGACTTTTCAATTTTTTATTTTTCCACTGGTTTTGTTTTCTGTTTCACTGATTTCTGCCCTTATCGTTTACTATCTCCTTTCTTACTCTAGATTTACTGTGCTCTTCTTTTTCTACTTTCTGGAAGTAGGTAGACAGATCTGGAATCAGGGACCTGATATTCCACAATTCTGGGAAAGACAGCCATTTCATCACCCAATGCAGAGTTTGCAAGCAAAATTTTGCTGAATGCTTCTATTGGTGAACTGAATTGTTTACAAACAGAAGTATTCACAACAGGTCACCGATACCAGATCTTTCTTGGTTTCTAATGTTTGCAGTATCCAAAACTTCAAACTTCCCTAAACGCTGCTTTTGCTTTATCCCACAAATTCTAGAGTGTTGTGCCTTCATTACCACCCTTTGTCTTTTGACTTCTTTGACAAATCAATAATTGACAAATCAATTATTTAGATGTCTTAATTTCTAGAGATTTAGGAATTTTCTAGGTACTTTTTGTTATGGTTTTCTAATAGCTCTCTGTGATCTGAGAACATACAGTAATACCTCAGTTCGTGAACACTTCTGTTGGCAAACAATTCAGCTCGTCAACAGAAGCATTCAGCTAAATTTTCCTTCTGTTCACAAACTCTGCATCAGGTGACAAAATGACCACAGCTATCTTCCCCAGAATTGTGGAACAAAAGTTCGTGAACTGAGGTACCACTGTACTCTGCATGATTTCCACCCCTTACACCACAGCACAGCTTAGGGTCGGCACTGGTGAATTTGATACATGCAGAGGAAGAGAAAGTCACAGTGGCTACATGCTGCAGTCTTGCCAAGATGGTTAACTTCTACTTTGTGTCTGTCTATACCTTCTGCCCAAGGCTGAAAGCAGCTGTTAAAATTTATAACTATCACTTCTATTTCTGGGCAGAAGAGAGTAACAATTTACCCTCCTACATTAAATAATGTAAAAACAAGTAAAATATATGAAACTGTTTCCAGACAATGGGCAACAGAAAAAGTACTTTAGAGAATTTCTTTGTAAACAAAACTAACAAATATTTGATAAATGTGATCTGATCATATGTTTACAAAATTCTTAAGAACTTTAACAGTGAACTGAGAACACAATGAAGGAAGGGTAAGTCCCGTGTGCTGGGATGAAGTTGTAAAAATTGAAGGAAAAGTTTTCCCACAGATGGGCTGGGGAGGGTGCAGGAAATATGGCAATGACCAAAAAAAGGAAGGTGAATCACGACTATAATGGCACTGTTACTGGGACTGTGTGTGTGAATCACCTTCTCAATACTGTAGCAAACACCTGAGATAATCAACACAACAAGAAAAGGCTTATTTTGGCTCACAGTTCGAGATTTCAGTCTATGATCACTTGGCCTGCTGGTCTCGGCCTGTGGGTAATTCCCAAACATCTCAATAACAAGGTTTATGGAGGAAGATTTTTTTAGATCCCAAAGTATCCCATATAACATTTCAAAACAAAAGATATGCACCAGAACCTTTTAAAAAGTCACAAATTGCATTCCATATTCAACTGGAAGAAAGTCAGGATTGCATAGTGATTTTGAGGAGCACTTCTGGTGGCATGAAAGGAGGTTCTTGCATACAAAGCAACTGCCTGCTGATGACCATATTAATTCTGCGACAATCAGAAAGAAATGTTCTAAGCAGTGCACATTCTGACATGGTAGTGTATTACCTGCCTACGTGTTTCACTAGGTTTGGGTTGTATCTTTTTAATTAAACATTTGTATTTTGAGGTAAATGTAGATTCGCATGCAGTTTTAAGAAGTGATTCAGTGTAGCCTTTACCTAGTTTCCCAAAGAGTGACATCTTATAAAACTATAGTAATCACAACCCAAATACTGACATTGGTAAAATCCAAAGACCCCATTCACATTACCTTTACAGTATGAGTGTGTGTGGTGTGTGTGTGTTAAACTGTATGTGGTTTTCTCACATGAGAAGGTTTATAAATTCATAATCACAGTTAAGACACATAGCAAGGGACTCCTCCTGAGGCCCTTTTACACCCATACCAATCTACATCTCAAATATCCCTCCTCAATCTCTGATACTTCTATAATTTTTTCATTTCAAGAATGTTATATAAATGGAATAATATATCATTTAAGGTTTTTTTTTTTCCTGTTCAGCATAATTCCCAGGAGATTTTTCCCAAATTACTGCTTATACCAATAGTTTGTTTCTTTTTGATGCTGAGTATATTTCAGTTTTGGTTCTGTTTTAACAATCTGAATAGAACTGGGCAGACAGTAATATTTTATAATTTCTATAAATTCCTTTTTTTAAAAGGAAATAGCCGGAGTTACACCTCTGCACAGAATGCCTGATTTTCAGGAACATGTTTCTGATGTTAGGTGAAGACCAACAAAACTTTATGTATAGAGACAAGCAGTGGGCTGGACTTGGACCATGGCAGTAGTTTGCCAACAACTGTTCTAGGTGATACAGATAAAATGATGATCAGGATAAACTCCAGGGCTTAGGAATCTGATCCTACATCCCAGAAACAAATAAGGAAACAAATAAAATGTTTATTTTCTATAGTGATGAGTGTCATGAAGCAAATAAATAAAGAGAAGTAAAGAGATACAGATTTGGAGGGGATATAAATTACATACAATATTAACTCTTTAATGTAAGGTGCCAGGGAGGTCTCCTGGAAGAAACAGCACCTGGGTAGAGACCTGGAGAATCTAGCCATGCATGGATCAAAAGAAAGATAATTGAGCAGCAGGAGGAACAGGTATAAAGATTCAGGAGAGTGCAAACAGCGGGTATTCAAAAACAGTAAGGCCAGTTGGAACTAATGAGCAAGAGAGTGAGTCATAAGAAACAAGAGGACAAAGTCAGCTAGGAGCCAACACAGGACCTTGCTTCTAGGCCCTGGGAAGCCAATGGAGGGCGTATTTAAGCAGGGGAGTGACAAGAGCTAAGGAAGTTGTTATAAGGTCACTCTAGCTACTGTGTGCCAATCAGAAGGACAAGAGAGACAGACAAGTGAGAAGGGGCTAGCAGCAGCCTGTCTACATGGGGGACCATGGTGCTGTCCTGGCAGAGGAGGTATGAAGCAGGTGAGCTGGGAACATTTGAGACACAGCTGGTGAGTCTAAGGGGCAAGCGGAAAAGAATCAGGAGCAACTCATGGGCTCTGAGTTGCACAGGTCTGGGCCTTGGTGAGGGATAAATGGTGGCACCATATTCAGAAACAATACAGACTGGTAGAACTACAGCAGGTATTAAGGGTAGTGAAGCAAAAGTGCAGATTTACCCTTGACAAGCTAGAGAAGCAACTGGAAGCACATAGTAGGAAGCTCTATGTGCAAATCTGGAACCTTGGCAAAACATCAAGATATGAAACATAAATGTGGACATCAAGGGGTAGTTCAAGATGCAGTACAAGACGAGATCACCCAGGGAATGAGCCATGATAGAGGACAGTGGTCTGAGGGCAGGTACAGAGAACAGGAACCAGCAAAGAAGGCAGAAAGGCAGAAAGCATGCGTGAATACAAACCCAGCAGACAAGGGAAAGGAGACAGAACGCTGTGATATGTCAGCTCCTGAACATACCTAAACTGAATGACCCTAGGACTGTTCGGTTGTGTGAGCCAATAACTTTCCTTCTGTGCACATGCTACCTGAAATGGCCTGAGATCCAGAGGAATCGTGGCCATCGATATGCTTATTATACAGCAGGTACTACCTTAGGACCCAATAACAAGCAACACAAATCTGCTGTCAGGGAGCTCACAGTCTCATGGACTCTTGGTACTTAGCAAATAAAACAGAATTCAGCAACAAAAATTTTTTCTGAGTAAGCTGACTCTAAAGACTCATTCCATCTTCTTAAGTCTCACACTGAGGGATACTTTCTAAATCGAATACATTGTAATACATATTTCATGGTCCAACTTTTGTCTGCATATGGTAATTAAAATACAAACGGATTTTCAGAAAAATAAATAATTTTCAATTAGGTATAATTTCAACAGAATGATAACAGTTTACTCTGGAAGAGGCCAAGACTAAAAAGGTTCAAACCTTAGCTACGAATGCAAATGGGACTGGCAGTAACTCAAGGCTCTCAGCTTGAGGCACCCCGCACACTCACTGCAGTGAGGAATGCACCTCAAAAACAGACTATAAGGGGGCCAGGGATTTAGCTCAGTGGTGCTGCCTCCTGCCATGCAAGCACGAGGTCCTGAGTTCGATTCCTGCTACCAAAAAACCCCCAAAACAAACAACAACAAAACAGACTGTAAGGAACAAGAGAAGACTATTAAAATGTAAACAAAATTTTGATGAATTTCATAGTAAGAATAGGTCAATTCATCAAGAGGCCATAGCAATTATATATTTATATGTACTTAACAACAGAGCCTGAAAACAACTGAATCAAAAACTGAAGAAACTGAAAGGAGAAAAAGACAATAATTTACTTCCCTTAATGAACAGAGCTAGACAGAAGACCACAAGGAAAGAAAAGATTTGAACGCTATAAACCAACTAGACTTTGCAGGTATCTACAGAGCACTCTACCCAAAACAGCAGAATATGACACTTCTGAAATACAACACTACATGAAATGTTCCCCTAGTATGCCATATGGTGAACCATAAAGCCACCTCACTACTATTTAAAACATATGAAATCATATAAAATGTGTTCTCTAACCACAATGGCCTGAAACTAGAAATCAGCAATAAAAGGAAATGTAGGAAATACACAGATATGTGGAAATTAGACAAACTCCTAAAAAACCAATGGATTCAAGAAAGCATAGAGGAAAGTGAGATATAATTTGAAGTGAAACTTATCAGATACTAAATTGTGGGATGCTAAAGCAGTTTTTATAAGAAAATTTATAGGTGTGAATTCCTATAGAGAAGAGAAGGAAGAGTCTCGGCAAAGCCTATGCTGCTCCTCACAGGAAAGGGTGGAGGCCTGCGTTCCATGGTGCACTCGGTCCTAAGGCAGGCTGTCAGGAGGCAGACTCTCGTGTGGTGTTGTTCTGATGAGGAAAGGCCCTTTCCATCCCAGCCCTCTCAGAAAATAGAACCACTTTGTGCGGTCAAGATGCAGCTTTTCCACAATGGGGCATCTCACAATTCACGTGCCAGTCATGCAGGCCCTTCTGGTGTGTGGGACCAGGATGGCAGGGAGCTGGTCCCTTTGCTCTCACCGCTGTCCCCTTAAAGAACAAACTCTAAAGCCACCAATGGCTGCTGTACCTCACAGCTTTACTGGTCACAGCAGTCTGGCCTCCACCTCGGCCTGTGTGTCTGATGTGGAATCCCAGAAGGAAAGAACATAAAATTGAAAAAGTATTCAAACAAATGATGGCTAGAAACTTCCCAAATTGCATGAAAGAGAAAAGCTATAGATTCAATAAGCTGAGGGAACTCCAGAAAGAAATCCATGCCAAGACACCACTTCTGAGAAGTCAAAAATCTTCAAAGCAACCAGAGAGAAACGATGCATTCTGTGTGGGGAGCGATGTGACCAGCAGTGCAAGGCACAGGTCAGGCTCTGGTCTCCAACAAACTATATGCTGAGGCCTCCATGTTGAACTATATACAGGCTCCATGTCGGATCCCTGTGCTCCAGGGCTGCTGAGGCATGTGCATGCTGTGCTTTGGCACCTCGAGAGTGTCCTTCCCCTCCACACACCATACACAACCTCCCTAATCCTGTAAGGCATAAGCCAAGCTCTACTTCATTCCTTTCACAGATTCACCAGCATCTACTCAAAACCTTTTCTAGTTCTGTTGGCCACATGTTAAGTGTTAAGTGTTAGTTAGGATAATTCAAATTTTTACTTAAAACCGCTACAAGGAAGATGACCTTTCAGGATGTCGTTATGCAATCAAATTTCTAGCAAGATACTTACGGCCATTCTGATTCCGGCTGCTTTTGGTGAGCTTCTATGACATTAATCGCGATATTGAGGTTTTCTTCCAGTTCCTTCATTCTTTCAGAATTAAGAGATGTGAATAAGATCATTGAGCAGTAGGCAACAATTTTTTTGTCTGGATGATTTAAGCAAGACCTTCCAAACAAAGAAATAAGATTTTTAGTCCAATTCAGCGACATAAGATAGGATTATAACATAAATAACAATGATCCCATTAGCAAATTCAGTACTGATATTTTTATTCACTTTTTCTTTTTAGTACTGGGGATCAAACTCAGGACCTTGCACTTTCAAGGCAGGTGCGGTGCTACTGAACTAAATCTCTGGCCCTTTAGTACTGATATTTTTAAGGATTATTGAGTACTAAATATTTGTGAGGATTACTGATATTCAGATTTACTGATATTTTTAAAGATTTGATGAAGATTTATAATGCTTTGAAACAAGTACTTTACTGTAAAAATAGCAAAAATAAATTCACAAAAAGTTGCTGTTGACAGGAGTCAATCAAAAACCAAATAACATTTAATTAAAGATAAAAATAATCACATTTATAAAACATTATGATCCTCATTCTTGTTAGAAAAACCAAGAATGGTTGGGTTCAGGTGTGGTCAGTGGTGGAACATTTGCTACCATACAGGAAGCCAGGGGTTCAATTCCCAGCACCAAAACAAGAGGAGGGAAGGAGAGAAGGTAAAGGAAAAGAAAGGAAAGGAAAAACTTTCAGGCAGAAAATGATAGCTCAAAGACCAGAAGCACCCTTCAGTAGTCATGAGAGACGGTACATCTGAAGAACAGACAGTACAGTACGGTGGCAAGAGACAGAACTCAGGGTCAAGGGTCTCAGTGTGATCCCTATCTCATCTACTTGCCAGCTACATGATCTTAGGAAAGTTGCTGATTTGTCAATTGTCCATATTATCGTGGTTCCTGTGCTACGGCAGGATGCTTTTCCATTTAAATTTCACAATACTCTTCTGAGGAGGGTATTACCCATAGATTACAATTAAACAATCTATTAACTTCACTTATCCAATGGCATGGAGCCAGTACCTGCCAAAACTGGAATTCAGATTTGACATTGTCTCATAAATGCGTAGAGTGAAATCACGTAACCTTTCAGTATGTTTTCTGTTATAAAAAAATGAAACATAATAAAAGACTTTCTCCAACTGTCTCACAGGGCTTTAGTGAGGATAAATAAGATAATATAAAAGTACCTTGTAAACTGTTAAGATAGCTCTGTTCAAGGGCTTCTCCTTTGTTTCCCTACTATACCCTGGGTTTATCCTCCGTATATCAGTCCTTACACTACAGTATACTCTGCTGTCCCTTTCCTTCCAAAGCATGGAACCTTAGAGAATAAGTTACCAGTGTATTCTAGCCATGCAGCTCAAAACTCAGGAGATGTTAGGAGCCAAAAATATTTTAAAGGAAGGAATTTTCAAAAATAAGTAATGTCTATTTCTGTACCTTGAACCTCATCACTCTTCCCTTCTACCTAAGTTCAATTATTATTGCTCACACGATGGCAGACACACACACACACACACACACACACACACACACACACACCCCTTCAACTCTAATTATGTGCAGGAATTTGGGTGAGGACTCAGGGAGCTGGAAGTGCATTAGAGTCCGTGTGATCCTACACCAGTACTTCACAGATGAGCCCAGAAAATCCACACAACTGGGGGAGGCAGCATAGACCTGCAGCAGCATGCTGCTTATATAGTAAACAGGGAGGCTGTGGGTCCAGACAACAGGGCCAGGCTCACTTGCTGGCTTGGCCATGTACCAGCACTTGGCCTCAGGTCATTCATCTGTCTACACAGGAACAGTCTTCTCATCTACAGGGTTGCAGGAAGGACAAGGGTGATATACAGAAAATGCCCAACTCAGGGCATTTACACAATAGCTGCTGCTCTGCTGCTTACACTGGTGCCACCACGAGCATCATCTCATTCATGGGCACCACGGTCCAGATTAGAAGTTCAGCCTTCTGCCCCCAGACAGTGCCTTTCCCATTGCCAAGCCAGCCTCCATCTGCTTACCTTTGATCCCCATGCTCAACTTTTTATGAACAACAGAGCTAGTTTTAAAAAGTAGTACATCACCAGGAAAAGATGCAGAATCCAATCTAGATAAATGGATAAAAAATCCACTTCTTACACTGAAAAACAGGCCACCTACCCATTTCTTACACTGCTAACAGACTGGTTAACCACTTGTCACACTGAAACTAAACTAATTACCCATATCACCTTACACTGATAGACTGGATACTCCATTTTACACTGATAATGATTGGTTACCTACTTCTTCCACTAAGAGACAAACTGGTTATCCACACCTTAAATGGACAAATTGATTATTTACAACATACAATTCTCCATACCTACCAAAACATATAGCATCATGCTAGGCATATAAATAGTAAGTATATAAAGGATTAATTCATTGCCCATAGCTTAATGTTTTATGTTAAATTCAGGTGTCCTCAGCAACGCTACTTACTTTATGACTTACTTTTTGAAAAGTACATGGACATACAGTCCATACAGTCAAAGTCACACATCTTAAGTGTGCCTACAGCTCAGTGAACTAGCAGCCACCACCCAGATTGAGACAGAACACAGCCAGGGCCCACCACTCTCCTAGCTGCCACCCACCCCCAGCACCTGCCAGGACATCTACTGTCCTAAATTCCATGACCACAGCTTAGTTTTGCCTAGTTGTTTTTTTTTTTACTTCATATAAAGGAATGATGTGACTACAGTCTTTTCAGGAGTCAGAAAAATCCCTTTCCGTATACTCACATGAAGAGTTCTGGGAAAGCATGCACCCAAACAATAGACTGGGAGTCTTCATTCCGTGAGGCGATGTTGCCCAAGAACTGCAGGCCACAGCGGAAAGCTAGGAATGCGGAAAAGGAAAACAGAAAGGTCTCTCATTAAACACACGACTGAGTACACATGAAGAAGACACGGTCCTCATGTTACTAAGTAGAAGTTTCTGTTTGTTTCTTTTAAATATAAAGGTTCTCTCCATAGTGAAACTTTAGGTGTGACGTTAATAATGCCTCATCAAAGCCATATATTCTAAACAAAATTAATTAACTTCTTTAAAAATACTATAAATGTAGGGCTAGGGATTTAGCTCAGTGGTTCCACTGCCTGCCTCGCAAGCGCAAGGTCCTGAGTTCGATCCGTGGTACCCAAACAAAACAAAACAAAAACCAAAAATACTATAAATGTAAATATAAATATACCTATAATTACATTCAATATCCTGAATATGCACTCCTATTAAAAGATAGCTACACTTAAAATGGATTTTTAAAATTTTAACTACATTCTATTTAAAACAGACATATCTGCAGGAGGCTGAGGCAAAAGGGTAGTGAGTTAGAAGGCGGTCTATGCTACCTAGAAAGTTCAAGGACAGCCCGGACTACACACAGATCCTGTCTCAACACCCCCACACACACAAAAAAAGGAAAAAAAAATTAAAACAGACATATTTAAAACATAAGGTTGTAAAACTACTGCAAGTTCAAGAGTGGTAAAAAGATATAGTGGTCAAATAACAGCCAAAACATAAGTCATAGAGCTCTTAAAATCAGACATAATAAAATGTAATGCCAAAAGCATTATTAGAGTTTTTTAAAATAATAATTAGATGATGACTTAATTTACCAAAGAGATACAACAATTTTAAATTGAAATGTGCCTAATAACATGGCCTCAAATATATATAGAAGAAAAACTAACAAAAGTAAAAGAGGAACGAAAACAATTGACAATTACCATTGGAAAATTAAAAGATAACTTTCTTAGCAACTATGAGCAGACAAATAAAACTGCAGAACACTGGCCAAAAATCCCAGAGCAGAGACAGCACCAAGGCCAGTGAGGGTGTGGAGCCATGGGAGATCTCAGTCACTGCTGGTGGGAACTCTGCAAAGCAGCTTGGCAATTTCTTACAGATCTAAACATATTTTACCATATGATCCAGCAACTGTGCTCCTAGGCATTCACCCAGCAGAGCTGAAAACATATGCCCACTGAAAAGCCTGTGCTTGATTTTTATAGCTTTATTCCTAAGTGCAAAAACCTGAAGCAGCAAGGACAGCACTTGTCCTTCAGCAGGTGAGTGGTTAAATAATCTGTGGCACAGCCAGACAATGAATATTATTTTGCACTAAAAAGAAATGAGCTATTAAGCCAAGGAAAGACATGGAAGAAACTTAGACATATATCACTAAATTCAAGAAACCAATCTGAAAAGGATTCCAACCATATGACATTCTGCAAGAGGGAAAACTAAGAAAGACAGAAAAAAAATCCATTGGAAAGAGAAGAATGAATAGGATGAGTACAAAGAATTTTTAGGGCATGAATGTATTCTCCCCCATGCTGTAGTGGTGCAGGTAGGTCACTGGACATCTGCCCAACCCCACAGAATGAACAACACCAACAGTGAACCTAACATAAACTATGGACTTCTGGTGACAACGATGTACCACTCTGGCATGGGATGCTGATAGTGAAGGAGGCTATGGACATGGGGGGAGAGAGGATAGATACAAAATCTCTGTACCTTCCACTCAATTTTGCTGCGAACCTAAAAAGCGCTCTAAAAAACAGTCTGTTGTTTTACTGTAAAATAAAACAGTCGAATAAAGTTGTTAGGAACACCTTCCAAAAAGACTTCAGTTCCATTCCCAACTTGGTGTGAACGTGGGCAAGCACTTTACCCTTTGTGAAATTCAGCTTCCTCACCAGCCTACACAGAGGCTGTCTGCAGAGTCACGCGGGGAATGAGGTGAGAGCTTATGGTGTTGCGTGCGAAACAGGGACCACAGTGAAGCCCATTCAACCACCCTCTTTACCAGCGTGCTGGGGGTTGATACCGTGAGCTTCTAAAGTCAGACGTCCATGAGCGAAATGAAACCATAAGTGTGCTCCTGTGCCCCAACTGCAAACTCTACCTGACCTGCTCTGAACCTTATTCCGGACACCAGGGATTTTATCCTCACCCACGAGCACAGAAAACCAAGGCCCAGGGAGCTAAGGAACTAAACCAAAGTTCCATAATTATCAAGTATCTCCATTCAGGATTTATCCCTGTGATTACATCAACCAATAAGCTAAAAATGTTATCTCAGGCTTATCAAAAGCTCCATTTGGTAATTATATATGAATCCGAACGAAAAAGAAAAATTTAACACTAACAACAAAACCCTGCAGAATACCAAGTCTTCTCAAGGACAGTATAGCAAGCCATAAAACATTTCACTACACAATGGACCATAACGCAACTCTAAAGCAATTTTAAAGGACTGACTTACCGATAGTGATTATGGTAGACATAATTTCCCAAAATAATCAGAAAACCCATAAGTTTAAAAGTCAAGAGATATACTTCTAAATAACCCACTCAGACAAAAAAGAATTCACAAAATCTTAGAATACAATTAACAAAAACTGACTGAAACATTCTGTAAAATGTTCAGAGAAAGACTGAAGATTCCTAAACCCATTAGGGAATCTGAATCAGTAGTCAAAAGCTTCTCACAAAGAAAACACTGAAAGATTTTTAAACAGATGAAATAAAATAGCACCCATTTAAAAAATATTTATAAACTGGAGTATATTAAAATTGGTAACATTAATAACATTAACTTTTTTCTCAAATATGAGAAAAAACCCAAAAAAACTAGCCACAGACTAGGAAAAGATACATGGAATACATAACTGCCACTGGATGGATATCAGTAAGTATTAAAAGAGCTCCCATAAATCACTTAAAAAGACCGACAAGTCAATAGAAAAATGAAGAGGCATTATGAAAAAAATTCATAAAGTAAGATTCAAAAGGCAAAAAATACATATGAAAAGGGGCTCAGCCCCATGGGAAAAGGCTCTACTCCACACCCACCAGACTAGCACAACTTAAAGTCAGAAAATGGTAAGGCTGTAAACCAACAGGAGCTAAAGGTTCTCTAAAGCCCATAATATGCAAGAGATTGCAGGGGCTGCTACACAGGATGCATTTAAAATACTTCTGAGTGGGCACTAGTTCTTAATTTTGCCTTTCAGCTCCAAATAAATCTTCACTGTCTGCACTGTGACAATAAAGGTGGGTCCTTCAAAGGCACTTCTGCCATCCGCTGACACAGTGCCCTGCCCCGGAGGGAGACTTCCCACAAGTCACCAATTCCACCTCTCAGTGACTTCACCACCACCCAGTTCCCTCTCCGAGGAAGTGTGACCTCAGCCCCAGGGGAGGACGTTCCATCTCAGCAGGGGCAGAGGCTGCTGGTTAGATCTGGGATTCCTGACTCTTCAGCCTTCTCCTTAGCTCTTACTAGTCAATCCCTTGGTCCAAGGCGGTGGCAGTCATTCTTTACATTAAGCCTTCCCTGTCCCAGTGATGCAGGGGCTTCTGTCTCCTGTCTCCCCCTCCTTGGCAGAGTGGATGACTGGGAAAGAGGAACCCAATAGGAGCAAGAGAAGCAGCATCGAGCACAAGCCCTAGAAAACAGCAAGAGAGAGCTAAAGCAGGCAGGACCAAGTCAGGTCACAAAACCAGCTCATTTAGCAAAGAAAATGTAATGTAAGGAATTAAACGGAAAAGCACTCTGAGGCTAACAAAGAGCCCAACACTAAGGAAACAGCTCCAGCCTCAGACCTGGAGAATAAAGGAAAGCAGGGAGGGTGCAGAGCTATAACCCAGGTCTCCCAGGACAAGGCACAGGGGGGAGGGCCTTCTCCACAGCTGCAATTCAAGAAGGTGAGGCAACTGGAACCACTGGAGCTTCCTTCCATGCCATGCTGCCACTGGGGGACAGGACCTGGGAGCAGGCTCCATCTCCTCCTCCCAATCCCTGGCTGAACCGCAGGCCAAGCACCGCAGCACAGTGAGGAAGGGTGAGCTTGCGGCTGCACAAGGATAGTCACACAGCACCTGTGGTCACTAAGCAGTTGCTGACACAGCCCGAGCCCTTTACAGGGCTCCCTGTGAACTCCCCTCACCGTCTTGCAAAGTAGGTACTGTTTCTGTTTCCATGATTACAGAGGAGGCACAAGTAGCTAGCAGGGGTCCTGCCAAACCTCAGTCAGCACCAGAGGCCCTAACCCTCCTGTGAACTGAAAGAGCCCATGGCCAGCCAGATGGTCCCAGGATGGCAAGGCCAAGGAGGGGAATACTGAAAATACTCCCCAATCCCCGAGTGTCCCCTGCCCCAGCCCCTTCCTTGAGATCCCTCACCAACTAAAGGGCCAGTGACTACATAGTGAGATCAAGGCCAGCCTGGACTACATAGCAAGACCCTATTTCAAAAAAGAAAAGAAAGGGCCGGGGATTTAGCTCAGTGGTTCCGGCACCTGCCTCAAAAGCACAAGGTCCCGAGTTCAATCCTTGGTACCAAAAAAAAAAAAAAAGAAAGAGAGGAGTCAAGTTTAAGACCCGCCTGGGCAACTTGAGAGGCTTAGCAAGACTCTGTCTCAAAATAAAAAATAAAAATTAAAAAATTAAGTGTTTCTCACAGCCTGTATATACAATGATTATTTTCCTAAGTTTTTAAAAATTAGTGTATAATGAGAATATATTAAAGGTTCATAGAAAAACATTTTCAGGTAAGACATAATATTAAAAGAAAATTATATTTCTACTGGATATTTTAGAATATTAATCCTCAAATCTGTGTAAAGTTTAACATACAAAAAAAAAAATCCCAACAACATAATTTGGCCCACAGACTCAACCATTCACCAGGCAAATAAAGACTGGCCCTCTGAATCAGAACAAAATTCTGGGAAGGAAAAGGTTTAAAGATGTCCTAGACACCAGAAAAGACAACTCCAGGCAAGTAAAATGACAAACAGCTTATCAACTGATCTTTATGTAAATAATATTGCAAAAGTTACAAAGCCCCTCAGAAATCTCAATGTTATTTTTACATATTAGGAAAGAATAAAGGCCAAAAACAACATCAATAACTCAATTAAAATAACTCATGCTTGTGTTTCCATAAAATTTGATGAGTAATATGTCACTCCACCGCAATTATTCTCTGAAAATAATACACTAAATATTATTCTGACAACGTAATTACTGTTCTTACCTTAAGAATGTTAACAAAGCACTGGCACAGTTACCCTGCTAAAAATCTCCCTAAGGTTCTCAAAGAGAAAATATCAAAAGATGGTATGGGTGCTTTATAAAGAAGATTTCTTATAAGATTGTTTCTATTAGCTTTGAACTTATACACTATGAAAAATGTTAAGTTTCTTGTTGAATCCAAATTTCAGTGTTGAATTCCAAATAAAACTCTGTAATTTTACTAAAGTACCTTTTGCAAGAAGATGGTAAGAAATATTTAACTTTCATTTTTTTCTTGCCTTGGTAATATCCAATTCTGCTACTGAACATAGGTTAGCTACTTAAAACTGATACAACAGAAAAATTAAAGACCTAAATAAATGGAAAGTGCTCCATCTTTATGGACTATAATACTCAGTAGTGTTAAGATGGCAAATCTCCCCAAATTGATCTATAGATTAAAAATAACTCTCAGTATTTGCAATATATAAATAACATGTATAACTCAACAATAAAACAATAGCACAATTAAGCTCTAAGCAAAGGACATAAATAGACATTTCTCCAAAGAAGATTTACAAATGGTCAAGGAACACATGCAGATGTTTGACATCGTAGGTCATTTGGGAAATGCAAATAAAACCACAATCAGGTACCATCACTTCACACCCACACAGAAAACTATAATCCATAACAAAGTGTAAGCAAGGATACAAAGAGACTCATACACTTTTGGTGAAAATGTAAAATGGCTCAGCTGGTAGGAACAGTTTAGTGGCGCCTCAAAATGTTAAATATAGAGTCGTCATATGATCCAGCAGTTCTAGTCCTAAGTATACACCCAAATGAACTGCAGACAGGAACTCAAACAACAACAAAAAAACCACGTATGTACAGCAGCATTACCCATGATAGCCAAAGTAAAACAACCTCATCTATCAAATGTATGAACATGATACATCCATACAATGGAGTATTATTCAGCCAAAATGAACAAAGTTCTGATGTATGTATACGCTTAGTGCGGAGGAACTCAAAAACACGGCACACTATGTGAAAGAAGTCAGGTGTAAAAGGCTAAATGATTCTGATTCTATTCTATGAGATATCCAGAATAGGGGAAGTCCAAAGAGACAAATGCAGAACTGTGGTCATCGGGGGCTGCAGGAAGGGAAAATGGAGAGGAGTTGCTTACTGAAAACAGTTTCCTTTTGGAGTAATGAAAACATTTTTAATTAGGGAGAAGTAATGTTTGTACAACATTGTGAACATACTAAATGCCACTCGGTTGTTCACTTTAAAATGGATTATTCTGTTATAAAAATCTGTCCACAAAAATATACTAATTAATAAACTGATATAACCACAACTACTTAAGTTGTGAACAACTGGTACTAAAATGTAACAGAAAACAGGTCGATAAAGATCTACTCTCTCTGCCACCAACCAACATACTGCTCCATTACAGACTAGATCCTAAAAGCAGTTTCTATTAAGTTTGTCTCGGGTCATCTCCCTGCTTTGCTGGAAAGTAACCTGCGAAGTAAGGATGAAATAACTGTGTATCATATATAGGCACCATAAAAACTAAATACATCTTTTACAGGAGATTTGGGATGGCTCAGAAAGAGGGTGTGGAGTCAAGGAAGACATTTTTAAGAGAGAAAGCAGGAGAGAGCCTCAGATTCTGACGCAAAAGCTGGAGGACAGAGGGGACCCTGCAAGCCGCTGAGAGGAGGGGAAGGTTCCCAGAGAAGAGCATGTGAGTGGGTGAGCAGGGTCCGAATCCAGAGCACCCGAGGAGGGGCTGGCTGGGCTCTAACAGTGTTTAAACACTTCCGCCTTGCTTCTTTATTTAGGAATACACCGCTGAAAGAACACACCCCCAGAAGACTTACTCCTGCTGAGCCCCGCCGATGACGCAGCAACCACACTGGTGTTTTCCAGCCATGGTAAAAGAGGGTGCATTCTCAACTTGCCTACTCTGCTACCCTGCACACAGACTCAGAAAACAGCTGCCATGCCACGCAACATACTCAAACGGGGACTTCGTTGTTGATTTCTAATGCCCCAATTTTGAGTACCTGAGGCTTCCATTTTATTATGAAATGGTGCTACAAAAATCCTTCTAAATAGAGAACCTCTTAAAAACACCTGACAACTAAATTCTACATCCTATCAATTTCTTGAAAATATTTACAAACTACTGTTGCTCAGAAAAACACATTGTGTGTAATTCTTAGATGATGTAATTATTTTTTAATTACCATTTTCCAAAGCATGATTTACAAATCAAACAAAAAGAGCCAAGAATTTCAGCAAACTGAATTTGAAATGAAAACACCAGGTAACCACAAAACAGAAAAATTAAACCATGTCAGGGAGCACCTCTCTACCGCACAATTTCACCTCTGAGCTTCAGTTTTAGTGTCTGTAAAAAGAGACTCATCTCTAATTCTCACCACCTGCCAAGAGAAGCATGCATATCAACAATAACATAATCAAGCCTCATATAGTAGGAAAAAGGATTAAAAACTGTATGTAAATCAATTTATACAAGGTATGATTGAAAAAGTGTTTAAATTTTTAAAAAATTATTACAATAAATGATACATTTCCATTAATCCCTTTAAAAATACTGCCCCTCACTTCGAACACACTTCCTCTATTGTTCTGCCACTCTCTGAAGCAGTTTCGGAAGTCCTCTTTCATGTCTTTAGTTGCCCTGTCATGCTGCCTTGATATACTGAAATCGATTCAAAACATTTCCCTTTCGTGGTCTCTTTGACTTTGGGGAACAGCCAGAAATCAGTGTCGGATCGGGTGAATAAGGTGAATGAAGACACACTGAAACATTTTTATGAGTCTGCCTTTTGGTTGGATGGCACTGAGCAGCAGCATTCACCATATTTCTGATCACACCTCATAAAGACACTCACTAGATATTTACATTATGATTTTCTTATCAAATAATTTAGATTTATCCTAAAATATCTCAATTCCTTGGACAAGAGGTCATATACAAAATCCCTTGGTGTTTTTAACATTCAGATAATAACCCTTGTCCAAAAGAAGTATTTAGGTTCAGAGTATGAAGACTAAAAAACATTTAAAATAGTCTAAATAATCTTTTAGCTCTTCAAGCAAAGCAGCTTGGTGTTTCTCTTAATCAACAGCTACTAACACTCAGAACTAACTTCCCTTTCTGTATCTAACTTATTCAACAGATTTTATATCTGGCTCCCCACACTAGAATGTGAGCTCCCGAGGGCAGAAATTTTTGTCTGTTTTGGTCACTGTTGGAATCGTACCCAAACCTACAAGAGAGCCTGCCACACCCATAAATATCTGAAGACAATGTATTAGACTGCTCAGGCTGCCATCATGAAGAGGCAAAGACTGGGCAGCTTCAACAACAGATGGTTATTTTCTCAAAGTTCTGGGTCCTAGAAGTCCAAGGTCAAGGGACCAATAGCACAACCTCTTCTGTGACCTTTCTTTTTGCCATTGGACGGCCACCTTCTCCCCTCATCTTCACATGCTCTTTATTCTGTGTCTATATCATACTATCCTCTTCTTCCAAAGACACATCTGACATCCTCGTTGTAATTACCCCTTTAAAAGTCTATCTCCAGGTACAGTCATATTCCAGCTAGGACCCCTTATGGTTCGAATGTTTGTGTCACTCCAAAATTCAATGTTAAAATTAAATCCCAGGTCTTGGTCGGAATAAGTGACCCTTGGGAAGTGAGTAGGTCCTGGAGTTAACACTCTTGTAAGAAAGATGTCAGAGGGGGCTCTTGCCTTTCGCCTTTCTACCACGTGAGGACACAGCAAAAAGTGACATCTTTAAGGCAGAGAGTAGCTTCACCATACACTGAATCCAGTGCCCTGAGCTCAGATTTTCCAGCCTCTAGAATTATGAGCAATAAAACTTCTACTGTTTACCAATTACCCAGGCTAAGTACACTGCATAGCAGCCTGAACAGACTAAGGAAGACTGCAGTGTAACAAGGCAGGAAGAAGTCAGGCAAGGTAGTGCACAACTGTAAGACCAACTATTCGGGAGGCCAAAGAAGAAAGATCATGAGTTCAGGTCCCAATCTGAGCAAGTTATCAAGACCTTGTCTCAAGATAAAAAATAAAAAGGGCTCAGGATAGGGCCAGGGATTTAGTTCAGTGGTGCCACTGCCTGCCTCGCAAGTGCAAGGTCCTGAGTTTGATTCCTGTTACCCTCCCCAAAAAGAGACGAGGAGGAAGAGAAAGAGGAAGAGGAAGAAGGGGAGGAAGGTGAAGGAAAAAAAGGAGAAGATAAAGAGGAAGAGCACAAGGAAGAAGGGAAGAAACACAATTCGGTCACTGTAACTTTATAACTCGCTAATATCTCACTAGTGACGTTTCTCTATCTCATGAAATATAGAATATGTGCAGCCACGGATGATGTAACCAAGCACTGGTTTAAAGCCTTTTTCCGAGATATAAAATCCTTCATGACCTAATTCCAAATTACCTGTCAACAGGGCATCCTGCTCCACTCGAAGTTCACGAAACAGAAGAATCAAGTCAACAGCAACGCCAATCGTATCCAAGTTCCTGTATCAGGTTTTAAAAAGACAAAATTAGACATGCTCTTTCCTAAAACTGGATTTCAAATGATGATTTAATGCATGATGCAGACACAACTGGCAAATAGTTCCTGTGGTGGGCAGAGTAACAGCCTCCAGAGAAGTCCACATCCTAATCTTCCAAACCTGGGGATATATCACCCTATGCAGCAAAAAGGACTACACAGACAAGAGCAAACCAAGAATCTTGAGGTGGGAAGACTGCCCTGGATATGTGGGGGCCCAATATAATCACAACTATCCTTATAAATCAGAGCTAGGGGGAACCAAGGAATGCAGATACAAAATATGGACCAAGGAATGCAGCAGCCTCTGGAAGCTGGAAGGCAAGGAAACAGATTCTACCTTAGAGCTTCCAGAAGGGAACACAGCCATACTGACCCCCTATTGGTCTTTGGAATCCCAGGACTGTAATATAATAAATGCATGCTGGTTTTTGTTTTGTTTTGTTTTTTGTGGTGCCAGGGATTGAACTCAGGACCTTGCGCTTGCAAGGCAGTTGGTGGCACCACTGAGCTAAATCCCTGGGCCAATCCATGCTGTTTTAAACCATTGAGTTTTTGGAATTTGTTACAGCAGCAAAGGAAACTAATATAGATTTGGGTAACAGCAGCAGGGTGCTGCTGTAACAAATACCTAAAACGTAGAAGAGGCTTTAGAATTTGACAAGGGACCGAAGCTAACAGAACTCTGAGAAACAGGACTGAAAAAAGCCCACAGTGCCTTGAGCAGAGTGTTGGGAGAAATAGGGGCCCTGCAGGACTGATGAGGGGAGCACGGAAAGAAATGAGACACATGCCGTTAGAGACCGGAGGAAAGAGATCCCAGCCACATAGTGGCAAGAGTCCCTGAACTGCATCCCTCAAGGAAGTGGAAGCAAAAGGGAAGGGGGATGCCTATGCTGCTGTCCTGGGCCTGTTCAGCTGTCATCTTATGCCTGGTGTACTTGGGGAGCGGACATTTGTTTCCTGGTTTCACAGGTACACAGATTGTTCATCTGTGTTTCTGTGCAAGAAGCCCCTAGGAACGTGGGAATTTTTAATTAACTCTAGAGCTGATGAGATTACGGATCTGCTAAATAGGAGTCAATGCTATAATGGGTTGAGAATTTGGGGTATCTTGGGGTGGGGCGAGTATATTTTACATGTGTGATAGATGTAGGAACCAGAGACTGTGTGGTAAGCAAAAAAATGGTCCACCAAAGCTGTTCATATTGTAAACCCTGGTCTTGTAAAAATGTATTATGTGGCAAAAGAAATGTGGCATAATTAGAAAGTTGTATTTGGTTTTTGTCTTGGGTTCCTGGCACAGGACACCCTTTAACTTTCCTCAATGAAAGGGGCATCTTTTGTTATTCATAATAAGCCCTGTTCCATGCTGCCAGAGTTCAGGCTAGTGAGGTAATTCTGACATAGTTCAGAAGGGTGGATGGCCTGACTTCACCTTTAGGGGAAGAGAGAGGGACCAGGATTGAATTCAATTACCAATGAATGGCCAGTAATTCAACCAATCCCACCTGCACAAGGGGGTCTGGAGGGCTTCCAGGCTGCTGAAAGGAGGATGGCATATCCAGAGAGGGCATGTGACTGGCACCCACTGCCACGCTGTCCTGTGCTCATCTCCCACTTGAATGTTCTGAGGTGCATCCCTTATAGGAAGCATAACAGCATGTAAACAGCTTCCTTAGCTCTGTGAGTACTTCTAGTAACTCATCAAACCTGAGGGGGCTCATGGGACTCAACTGAACCCTCCCAGTTTTTTAGTCAGCCGTGCAGAATTGCAGCCTGGGCACTCCATTTGCAGCTGGCATCTGAAGTGGTAGCAGTCTTCTGGACTGAGCCTTTAAGTTACGTTGTATCTGATACCACTAACTCCCCACAGACTGTCAGAACAGAAGTGAGTTGTCAGACACCTAGTTGGTGTCAGAGAATCCGAATTGGCTGGTGTCAAGACCTCTGTAGATGTGATTAAATGACTATGGTCTGAGATAGAGATTATCTTGGGTTATCCAGATTTGGCTGAATCTAGTAAGGGTCCTCATGAAATGGAAGCACGAAGGTCAGAGTCAAAAAAAGACATCTGTTAGATGCCACACTACTCTTGTACCTTTGTGTATGTATATGTGTGGTAATGGGGATTGAACCCAGACTCTGCTCTGAGCTACATCCCCAGCATCCCCCCTCCTTTCTAAATTTTGAGACAAGTTATTGCAAAGTCACTGAGTTCTCCAGTCAGCAGTCCCTGATTGCTTAAACTCTGCAATCCCTCTGCCTCAGTCTCCCTACAGATTACTGAGATGTCACATGTGCTCCAGCCACACCTAGCACTGCTGCTTCTGAAGATGGAGGATGGGGCCATGAGCCAAGGAAAGCAGGCAGCCTCTAGAAGCTGCAAAAGACAAAGAAATTAATTCTCTTCTAGAGCCTCCAGAAAGAACCAGCCCTGCAGATACTCAGACTGTAGGCCAGGAGAGCTGACTGTGGACTTTGGAACTCCAGAGCTGTAAGATAAAAACCCTCTGTTGTTTCTAGCCCTAAGTTTGTGGCAATTTGTTACAGCAGCAACAGGAAACTAATCCAGCTCTGTGACTTCTTCACTTCTCCGAAGCATGAGGACATTGACTCCTAAAGAGAAGGCTCCTGCTTTGCACAGATCAAATGCCAGAACCCTGTGGTAAGCCCTGGTTTTAGTGAGAGGTACTTGTGGTGGCCAGAGATACCGTGTCTGTGGTGTTCTCTCCATGCCCCAAGCCCAGGGGGTCAGGGCCACTGCTTCTTGCCTCTTGTCTCACACTAAAGACATGGGAAAAGAGCTCAGCACTGCCTCCAGGAAGAGGCTGTTCCACCTCTTCTGCTCTTGATTAGACATGGACAGATGGCTGCCAGGCTACTGGGCCTGCTGCCTATCTCTCTGCAGCAAAGTATGCTAAGAATGGTGTTTGCGTTGTTAAATGTTTGGGAGAAAAAAATCAAAAGGATAGAACTTTACACCTTGATAATTTCATGAAATTCCAAATTCAGTTGTTCAAAAGTGAAGCTTTACTGGAATACAATCCAGGCTCACTCATTAATACTGTTTGTGGCTGCTCTCACCCTACACTGGGAGAGTCGAGAAACTTGAGAAACAGCAACTGCAAAGCCTTCTTATGCACCTGCTGGCCCTTTATAGAAGCAGTGCCGTGACCCCGGCAATAGGAGTCACATTCACATGCAGAGCTAACTGCTTTGAACTGTCTTCCTTAAGTGTGTCCTCCAACTTCATGGAACTCCCAGTTTGCTCTGCTGTATTTCACTTCCTTCCATACATAAAGATCCAGGCCTGAGAGGCATTGTGTTTTTTGATTAACTCCTTACTAACGTTTTTTTTTAAACCAGAAAAAAAATACATAGTTTGTAATCTGATTCTTGCCTGACTGGCTCAAAAATAAAGACTTTAGTTAAAGTTGGCTGCAAAATTCTTAATAAAATCTCTTACTTTTTGGACTAGAAAATTGTTACTCAGGAGCTAATACCCTAAATGGTTGGAATTTCCCTGTGAAAATCATCAGTGACTGTAGGATAGCACAATCCTAGAAATTCAGACAGAAAAACTAGTATCTTTAATTGTTCGTTTTCATTTCCACCAACCTAAGTTGCATGCAATATACAGGTTTTATCACTGCATACACCACCCGTGCTTGGATGGCCACACTGGGGGATCGCTGTTATTTTATTTGGTGTCATATTTATTTTTGTAATATTTGAACTTTTACCACTTGCACATTTTGCTCAAAAAAATATAATTGTTTTAAAGTGAGGCATATAGGACTCCAAATAGCCTTGATAAAAAAAAAACCCTACACATAGGCATTTTATTGTTAAGATTCCAGAAACTCAACAGAAGAACAAAGTTCTACAAGCAGTTAGAGAAAAGAAACAAATCACACACAAAGGAAAGCCCATTAGAATCACAGCAGACTTCTTAACACAAACCAACACAAACCAAGAAGAGCTTAGAGTGACATATTCCAAACCCTAAAAGAAAACAGCTTCCAGCCCAGATTGATGTACCCTGAAAAACTATCTTTCAAAATTGATGGAGAAATAAGATACTTCCATGACAAAGAGCACCTTAGGAACTTCGTGAATACCAAACCAGCACTCCAAAGAATTTTACACAATATGCTAGGAACAGACATTGAGGATCACAACCCCAGGAAGCAAAGCAGAATGAACCCATCTGGCATGACAAGAAATTAAATGGAAAGGGGGAGAACCGAACAAAAAGAAAAAGTCATGGCAATGATAAGTCAACGCGTTTCAGTTATAACCATCAACGTTAATGGTCTCAATTCACAAATCAAAAGAAACAGACTAGCAGAATGGGTCAAGAAGCAAAATCCAACAATATGCTGCGTATAAGAAACACACTTAATTCAAAAGGAAACTCATAGACTGAAAGTTAAAGGGTGGAAAACAATACTCCATGCAACAGGAACCCCCCAAAAAGCAGGAGTAGCTATCCTCTTGGCAGATCAAGTAGATTTCAAACCAACGCTGATTAAGAGAGACGAAGAAGGACACTACATCCTTGTAAAGGGAAGAATCCAAAAGGAAGAGATGACAATCATAAATATCTATGCATCAAACACTAGTGCGCCCAACTATACAAAACAAATACTAACGGACATGAAAAGTCATATATGCCCTAATACAATTGTAGTGGGGGACCTCAACACCCCACTGTCACAAATAGATAGATCAACTAGACAAAAAATAAGTAATAAAATACTAGAACTCAATCGAACTCTTGAACAAATGAACTTAACAGATGTTTACAGAGTCTTCCACCCCACAAAATCAGAATACACATTCTTCTCAGCTGCACATGGGTCATTCTCAAAAATAGACCACATACTCACACATAGAACATGCTTACGTAAGTGCAAAGGAATTGAAGTTATCCCCTGTATATTATCAGACTATAGTGCGATGAAATTGGAGATCCATAGCAAAAGAAACTCAAAAAATTTCACGAACACGTGGAAATTGAACAACACACTTCTGAATAACCAGTGGGTCACAGAGGAAATTAAAGAAGAAATCAGACAGTTCCTTCAATTAAATGACAATGACAATACAACATATCAGAATCTATGGGACACAATGAAAGCAGTCTTATGAGGGAAATTCATAGCAGTGAATACGCATATTAGGAAAACAGAACGAGCCCAATTAAACAACCTGACGCTGAACCTCAAGCTTCTAGAAAAAGAAGAGCAGGACAAACCCGAAGCTCATACAAGGGAAGAAATTATAAAGATCAGAGGAGAAATCAATGCAATGGAGACTAAGAGAACGATACAAAAAAATCAATGAAGCCAAGAGTTGGTTCTTCGAAAGAATCAACAAAATTGACAGACCCTTAGCCAATCTTATCAGAAAAAGGAAAGGAAAGAAAAGGCCCAAATCCATACAATTAGGAATGAAAAGGGTGAAATTACAACAGACCCTGCAGAAATCCAGAGGATCATCAAGACCTACTTCCAGAACTTATACACCAATAAGATGGAAAACACAGAAGAAATGGACAGATTCGTAGATACATATGAATTACCAAAGTTGAATGAAGAAGACCTAAAAATTCTAAACAACCCAATATCAACCAATGAAATTGAAAATGTAATTAAAAACTTAACAACTAAGAAAAGCCCGGGCCCTGATGGTTTCACTGCTGAATTCTACAAGCCATTTAGAGAGGAACTACTGCCACTACTGTTTAAACTCTTCAATGAAATTGAAAGGGAAGCAATACTCCCAAATTCATTCCTGGAAGCAAGCATCACCTTGATCCCCAAAGCAGAGAAAGACCCAACCGAAAAGGAGAACTATAGGCCAATCTCACTAATGAACATAGATGCAAAAATCCTTAATAAGATACTGGCAAATAGAATGCAGAAGATCATCAAGAAGATCATACACCCTGACCAAGTGGGATTCATCCCAGGGATGCAGGGATGGTTCAACATATGCAAATCAATCAATGTAATACACTATATCAATGGAGCCAAGGACAAAAACCATATGATTATCTCCATAGATGCAGAAAAAGCATTTGACAAAATCCAGCACGAATTTATGATAAAAATGCTAAAAAAATTGGAATAGATGGTCTCTACCTCAAACTGATAGAAGCCATCTATGAAAAACCAACAGCCAATATCATACTAAATGGTCAAAAACTGAAATCCTTCACACTAAAATCAGGAACAAGACAAGGATGTCCACTATCACCACTCTTGTTCAATATAGTTTTGGAAACATTAGCCACGGCAATTAGACAAAGAGAAAGAAATAAAAGGAATAAAGATAGGAAATGAAGAAGTCAAATTGTCATTATTTGCAGATGACATGATACTCTATATAGAAGACCTCAAGAACTTCACCAAAAGTCTTCTAGACTTAATAACCAAATTCAGTCAAGTAGCTGGATACAAGGTCAACACACAAAAATCAATAGCTTTCCTCTACATGAATGACAGACTCACTGAGAGAGAAATAGGGCAAACAATTCCTTTCACAATAGCATCCAAAAACCTGAAATATCTAGGAATCAACCTAATGAAAGAACTCAAAGACCTCTTCTCTGAAAACTATAGCACTCTGAAAAGAGAGATTGAAGATGATATCAGAAAATGGACAGACATCCCCTGCTCCTGGGTAGGAAGATTTAATATAGTGAAAATGGCCACACTTCCAAAACTGCTATATAGATTCAATGCAATTCCAATTGAGATCCCAGCAGTATACTTCATGGACCTTGAGAAAACAATCCAAAAATTCATTTGGAACAAGAAGAGACCCAGAATAGCAAAAGCAATTCTAGGTAACAGAGACATGGCAGGGGGTATCACAATCCCCAACCTGCAACTATACTACAAAGCTACTGTGATAAAAACAGCATAGTAGTGGCAAAGAAACAGACCTGAGGACCAGTGGAACAGATTAGAAGATGCAGAAACAACGCCAGACACACTCAGCCATCTTATCTTCGATAAAGGAGCCAAATACCCTCACTGGAGGAAAGATAGCCTCTTTAATAAATGGTGCTGGAAAAATTGGGTTTCAACTTGTCAAAGATTAAAACTAGACCTATATCTCTCGCCATGCACTAAACTAAAATCAATGGATTAAAGAACTAAATATTAAAATAGAAACGCTGAACCTGTTGGAACAGAGGTTAGGTAGAACTCTTGAAGACATCGGTGTAGGAAAAGATTTTATGAACAAAACCTCAGTTGCCCGTGAACTAGCACAAACAATCAACAAGTGGGATCTCTTCTTATTAAAAAGCTTCTGCACAGCAAGAGAAACCACCAGCAGTGTGAAGAGACAACCCACAATGTGGGAAAAAATCTTTACCTGCTTTTCCTCAGACAAAGGTCTACTATCTCAAATCTATAAAGAACTTAAAAAGATCAGACCTCCCAAATTTAAAGACCCAATCCGAAAATGGGCATCTGAAATGAACAAACATTTCTCAGACAAGGAAATAGAAATAGCAAATAAATACATGAAAAAATGTTCAACATCACTGGTCATTTGAGAGATGCAAATGAAAACAATGCTGAGATTCCACCTCACTCCAGAAAGAATGGCTGCTATCATGAAATCAACCAATAACAAATGCTGGCAGGGCTGTGGGGAAAGAGGAACCCTGCTCCACTGCTGGTGGGAGTGTAGACTGGTGCAACCACGGTGGAAATCAGTACAGAGATACCTCAAAGAACTAGGACTGGAAGTCCCATTTGACCCCATTATTCCACTGCTGGGGATCTTCCCCAAAGAATTAAAAGAATCATACCACAGTGATATATGTGCATCTATGTTCATAGCAGCACAGTTTGTGATAGCTAAAACTTGGAAACAGCCCAAATGCCCATCAACTGGAGACTGGATAAAGAAAATGTGGGTTTTTTAATAAAATGGAGTACTACTCAGCCATAAAAAATGAGAGATTAGAGACATTTATACCTAAATGGATGCACATTGAGGCGATACTCTTAAGTGAAATGAATAGGACACACATGTATAAATACCAAATAGTTTCTCTGGTGTGAGAAACTGAAAGTGTAAATAAGGACTAAAATGTATAATAGGTAATGTGAAATAGGAAGAAAAGGGGCAAAGGGGAAGTGGGAGGAGTAGGGGAAAGGAAAGAAGGGAATGGAATTAATATGAGAAAATGAAAAAATGGAAACAAAGTCTTTGTAAATAGGAAGGAATGGGGGGTTGAAGGGAGGGCAGGGGAAGGGTGAAAAACAGGAACCAAGAGAGATTATGTAAAGGTGCAAATTTCCAAGGATGAGTGTCATTATATTGTATACCTAAAATGTACCAATGATTAGAATGAATAACCGATGATGCAAAATAGGAAGAAAATGTCCAAAGGGGTAGGGGTAGTGGGAGGGGCAGGGGAAAGGAAAGAAGGGAAAGGAAAAATGATGAGAAATGGAAAAAATGGAAATAAAGTCTTTGTAAATAGGGAAGGGTGAAGAGGGTGAAGGGAGGGCTGGGAATGGGGAAAAAACAAGAACCAAGATGCATCATGTAAAGGTAAAATTCCCAATGAGAAATGTCATTGTGTTGTATACCTAAAATGTACCAATAAAAGAATTTAAGAAAAAAAATAAAAATAAAAATAACTGAAAGAAAGTAACATCTTAAGCTTATACAGTACTGGCACTTCTGAGTCAGAAACATCAAACACGCATCATCCCAAGTATACAGGCTGGGGTAGGCATTTTACTAAGTAATCTCATCTACCCCTCACTGCTATTCTGTGCTATGGGGGAGAAAACTGATACTCAGAATGGCTTTGTCTCTTGTCCAAGGTCACGTGACTACGTGAGGGCTGGAGAAGTCAAAGGCAACAGGGCCAGTGTGCAGGCCTTGAGATCGGCACAGCCCCCTGCTTTAGAGTCAGATGCTTGAAGTCAGAATATTTGCAAGCTCTTGTGCTTGTTCAGTGAATGACTTTAGGATGCTTTTTTTTTTTTGGTACCGAGGATTAGGATAAATTTTTTAACCTCTCCTATCAGTTTCTTCTTTTAGGAAAATGAAAACATGGTAGTGTCCTATATTTTCAGTTTGTCCTAAGAATTATGCAAGACACTGCAAACACAGTGCTGGGCACAAAGCCTGGTCCTGGAGCTCATGTCCTTGCCTGAAGAGGCCAGCGAAGCAGACAGGATTTCCCTTCCACACCACTTTAGAGGGCTTCCTTACCTGGAAAAGGACGAAAGGTAAGAGCTCTCTGGCTCGATGCTTCTAGCACAGAACTAGTTCTGTTTTAAAATATTAACTATTAGCAGCAAGATTATTACTCTGTCCACCTATTTTTCTGCAAATGGGTGGCAGGCTTAGTTCAGCACTTTAGTTAACCCCAGCCTTTCCCCCTATTCCTTTGATCTTAAAAATCTCATTAATCATATTGAAGCCTCAAGCATAAGACTGTCTAGGTAGCAAAGGACGTCCCTCAGATGGCTTCTGGACCAGCCAGCCTCACCCATCACAGTTGTGACAGGGGGCCTGGAGGCTCTATCTACATGAAGGTCCAGGAAAGAAATCCTGGGCATCCAACTGTGGCTGCTGGCTTCAAGTAAAAATGTTAATGAAAAGCAGATTCCACAAAATCAAAAAGGAAAGAGTCTCAGGTCTAGGAGGAGAGAATAGTAAGTGCAAGAAAAAAGCAGTGTGGGGCAATCTCTCTCTAGCACCGTTTAACTACTTTTTAAAATGTTCATGTTATAAAATAGATGAAATCAGATCTTGGAACTCCGTCTTAAGACAGATCATCTTCAAAATTTACAAAACATGGTTCTTGTTCAAAGTAACTAATGAAAACATTTGCAACTAAGAAGTGAGGCTAAGAACTGCTGATGAACTCAGGTAGGCCGAATCTTCCAACAAAGAATCAAACTCAAGTTCAAACTGCTGTCACATACAGAGCCACAGACCTCAAAACACATTACAAATACAAACAGGAAATCTAAATAACTCCTAAGGTTAAACATAGTCTGCTCCATGCTGGGCTGATGCATATGCTGGTCTGACTGACTCTAAGGGTGTGACACATAGAGGACGTACTTCTCCTCTGTGGTGGTAAAGGGTAGTACTGGAAAAGCAATAGGTGATACCAAAGCCACAATTCTTAACAGTTAGCCCCATATGACAGAACCAGCATGCACATAAACTCGGAAATACACTCAGAGGTATATGTGTCCCATGAGGAATACTACCTGATGGAATTCTGGTTCACAGAGCACTCTATACAAGCATTCCGGAGACACCGGAAGCACTCTGTTATCAACTGCAGACTGGAAGCCAAATGCTCCACTTGGGTCGGATCTCTGCAGGCCAGCTCAACAGCATGAGAAGATCTCTTCAAGATATCCAGGACTCTCTGGAAGATCGTCCTGGGTGCTGTTTCTCTGAAAGAGGACAAAATTGTTACAAACTAGGGGAAAAAAAGATTTTAATTTTCAAATGATCTGTTCAGAAACTGCTTTATCTACTTCTGGGGGAGGTAGGCTAAACTTGTGTGTCCCAGCTCCTTTGTTACAATACAGAACACAAGTGCTGTACACACAGGTGCTGACCACACACCAGGCACTGCTCAGCCTTTCTGTGCATTTTCTCTTAAGGTTTCCAATAACCACAGAGTCAATGCTGTCCTCTCCAACTTACAGAGAGATAAGGAACACAGTGAGAAGGCAGAGTAAGGCCACGAAGCCAATGACTGGTAGAGCCAGCAGAAGCGCTATGACTCCAGTATCCCACCCTGTAACACCCAAAGGCAGCTCAAATGACTGTTCACACTCCTGGACCTGCCCTGCCACCCAATGTACACCATGGTGAGAAACATTCACAAGGGCCAGCTGGAGAACAGGTGCGCCACCCACCCGGACACAGTGAGGCCACAGCAGCTGCACCACTGTGCTCCCGTGTGTCCAACTACACAGGCGAGAGGTAGAGGCAGGGTGTGAAGGGGCGCCAGTCTCCCACCTGGAACGCACACCAGGAAGGTGACCCTGCAGCAGCCCCTCGGACCTCTGTCTGTGGCTGCCTCTCATGCCAGGACTGCTGCCTGCACTGGCTATCTGTTCAGAGCTCTCAAGATAACTGTTTTGTGCAACGTGGCTCCTAAATTCAAGCCAACCTCCTCATTCCATAAAACCCCTAAAGAAATTGCAATCTGAATGTCAGAAGAAAAACTGCCATGTTGGACAATTTAAGAGACTCTCGCAGATGATCCGGGCAGAGGTTCTCTTTGCTCTCACTGGGGAATCACAGGACCCTACATTTATTGCATCCTTGGATCGTGCCAGAGCACAAGGGAGCTGAACCGCACCTCCGGACTGATGACCCTGAGCGGCTGGAGGCTGCAGAAGACATTCCACAGATGTCCCTTTCCTCTCCTGGGCCAGGAGACACTTCTTGTCCATAAGCTTTGGCACCAGGACTTCTTGTACACCATGTGTGCATGTCTGTCTTGTGAAGAGACTAGAATCACATGATTCATCATGTTTTCCTGTCTGTCTGGGCCCTCAGTGAGCCTGGAGTCAAGTTGATGGTCACATTTAACAATGGTACGAATCCTTTTCCTATCAGGCTTTTCCTTTTTCTCCAATTTATTCCCTTGGTTTGGTTTGGTTTTTGGCTGGTGCTGGGGATCAAACCGCAGCAAGTACTCAACACTGAACTTATCCCCAGCTCCCTCCACTATCTTTCATCTTTTTCATTGTATTTTTCAAGACATCTAAAGTTTGTTTTGAAAAAGAAGCAGAGTATTAATCACTTGAAAATTGGTAAACACATAAAATAATTTGCCTGGATCTCCCCCAGTCAGCCCTCTAAGTATGCATCAGGAAATGTTGACCCAGTGTCTCTGTGATGAGAAACCCGATGAAAATAATGAACTCAAGGGTACAACATTAACCCTGCCTTGGCAAATGTATGAAACGATCGAGTACATGAGATATTTTTTGTGACAATGATGCCATGAAAAGAACGCTCACTGACACTCCCCAGGTGGCCCTGAGGAGTACTGAACGTCCTGCAGAAAGTACCCAGGCATGGAAAACTTTGCAAAGAACACCGAGAGTGACCACAGTGCCTATAACAGACTATAAATCCAATTCCACCGCAAAAAGTTTAATGACATTTATTATTTAATGTTACAAACAAAAACAGAGCTCTACAACCTCAGTAATCTCTAATAATACCTCCTTTTTCTACTCAGCTGGCTAAGAAATACGAATTTACACATGCCTATGATAAAGAAGCCGGTGTTACTTCTCTCAGCTGGTCCTCTGTGTTCTGCTTTCTAGGGGCTCCAGTCTTCCCACCAGAAAGCCTTCCTTCCAAGGCAGAGTCAGTCCTTGGAACCTTGTGTCAATCAGAAAAGACAGCAATACAGCAAAATCCAGAATGAAGCTGGGGCACAGACTACACGAGGTAGAAGAAAAACATCATTCTTAGGAAAACTGATACTCCAATTATGGAACAGCGCTCACTAACTATCCTCTGAATATTCCCAGTGTTTTTTCATGTTAACGTGTCATATATGTAGCACGCTTTCAACACACTCACACACACACACACACACACTCATAAATGTAACTGAACTAAAGCCAACCAATTTCTGAAATCCAAATAACTATTAACAGCTACTAAAGAAGAACCCCATATGACAGCATCTAGCACACAGTTACCTGTTTACTGTACAAGGGACAGTCCCCAGGCTGCACACCCATGGATTCAAACACACTTCCAATCCCATGTTGCTGTTCGAACACATCCCCCACAGAGACATCCTTTCCACACCAGGCCTACTCAACCCTCTGCTGACAGAATCTTGCATATCCTTTTTTTAAAAACCTTTGAAACAGGCCTGGCAAAACTCTTCTGCTACACCAGGTTAGCAGCCTCCCATCTCTGTGCTCCCTAGAACTGCTCCAAAGGCTGGAGCTAACTCATCCACATGCTTGATAACTACTTGTCCTTGTCCACTCTCCCAGCTGGACTCTATGTCCCTGAAAAGCAGAGACTGCAAGTACCTTACTCTTTTCTGTATCTCCAGGGCCCAAGAGGCACTCACTAGTGGAACTGACTCAGGTCAGGGCTAAATAGCGAGGGAACTGGCACAGCCAGAGTGGCCTGAGCCCCCAGGACACCGGGTTACGCGGTCCAGGCCCTCAATGGCATGAGCAGTTACCCATGCTCTCGGAAGAACACCAGCTCAAGCTTCCCACTGACAGCCACACATTCTAGACACGGAGGCTGGAAAAATGATCGTATTTTAAAATGCGGAATAATGTAAACAGCTACTTAGGTCTAATGACTAAACAAAATAGCTAGTTAAGTCAGTCATTCCTATATCACAAACATTAATAATAATTGCTGTCATTTCTCTTTAACCAAACTAACAAAAAAAATTCACAAAAGCCTTAAAAAGCTTAGCTACCTCATTCACAGAAGGCAGAAAAGTACTTACGAGGACAATTAAAATTCAACCGTTAGACATTCCTATTACATAGGAATGCATACCCTGAAGACAATGTATAAATGAAATGTTACATTACAGACAAAAAATCCTTTGAATTACACAAAAGGTAGCATTTCATTTCCTTCAAGTTTGAACAGATCTGTAGGTTTAATCTTGGCAAGTCCTGCTTGAGTAAAATTGAAGAAAACTACCTGTGATTGTATGTCACAGTAAGATGGCCGAATATACTGTATTTATACACATTTTACAGTTAATTCCTCAGCTGGGACCTCCTACTGAAAAGGAAGCTAAATGCTAGTCATTGTAATACAGCAACTAAGACTCACACTTGTTAAAAGATTTATTCTAATACCTTCCAGTTCATTAAAAGCTGGCATATGTGGTTCAGAGTAGTTTAACCACTGTAGCTGAGAAAAATGATTAAAATACACACAAGTTCAGAGATTAAAATAACAATCTCTGGTTGTTATCTAAAACCATAAACCTCACTCACTGATTTGACCAGGCTAGATTGATCAAAAACAGAAATAAACACATTTCTACCTCCTGCCACAAACAGCCCAGGGCAAAATGTTGCAATCCAGCTTTGCAAAACTCAAACCTCTCCTTTGTACACATCCCAGCCCACCCTGTCAGGTCCAGGGCACTGAAGCTGTCCCCAACAGCCCAGACCTCCATCTAGCAGAGTTGCAAATATTTTCCACAAAGGCCTGACTGCAAATATGTTAGGCCTTGATCCCCAGAAAGTCTCTGCCACCACAGCTTCTCAGACCCTGGCAGCACGCAAGTGGCCACAGATGACGCCTAAACAAATGAGCACACCTGGGTTCTAATAAAACTCTACTGTGGACACAAAAACTTAAAGTTCATATATGTTTCCTGGGTCGTGAAATTTTATGTTTTCTTCCAACCACTTAAAAATGTAAAATTCAAGGCAGGCGTGATGGCACATGCCTATAATACCAGCTACCTGGGAGACTGAGACAGAAGAATCACAAGTTCAAGGCCAGCCTGAGCAACTCAGGGAGACCCTGTCTCAAAGTTTTAAAAGGACTAGAGGTGTAGCTCAGTGGTAGACCACTTGCCTAACATATGCAAGCCCCTGACTTCAATCTCTGCGCCCCTATCCCCGGGGCAGGGGGAGTGAAAAATCATTCTTAACTCACAGACCACAATAAACAGGTGGTAGGCCAGATTTGGCCTCAGTCTGGCAACCCCTACTTTAATAGGTTCCAGACACACCAATCTTCTCCTGACCCCAAAAATCAAATGCTTCCATCTTTCCCCCTCACCACATTCAAAGTTCATTTCCTTAGAGCAAACAGAAGTTCAAATGCATTCAGCTGAATGAAAGAAACTAAGAAAAAGCCAACGTGGCCCAGAGATGGAAAATAAACCCCTGGACCGGAAGCACCAGTCCAGAAACAGAAGAGCATGCGTGGGAATGTGCTGAGAAAGACATGCAGGGGAAGGTGGGGCTGCTCAGCAAGAGTACTGAGACAACTGCTCTCCACCAGGAAGGTCCGCCAGTTAAGTCGATCTTTACTGTACCCAGACCCCAGAAGTAGCTCCAGGTGGGCTTAGGAACAGAAAGAGGACAGAACTCTGGAAGAACACACATGGTGTCCTCACACTCTTAGCACAAAGACTTTGTATGCAAGATGTTAAGAGCTTTATTAAAAACCTTAAGAGTGACGTTGGTTCACAGAACTGAAGAGAGGGAGCCAGCTATGTGCGTGCCTCCTGGAGAAGAGACTGGGTGGGGGGCAAAGGCGCATGGGCTGTGTGGTAGGGAAGTCAGGGCCAGGCTCGCCAGAGCCAGAGTCAGAAAGGAGAGGGGGCCACACACACGGGCACCACACTGGAAGGACAGCAGCTTTCATCCCAACATGAAGCCATGGAAGGTGCTGGGCAAAGGGGTGGCAGCAATTGACTCTGTGTGTGTGTGTGTGTGTGTGTGTGTGTGTGTGTGTGTGTGTGCATTACTGAGGACTGAAGGCAGGGCCTTCACACTGAGCTATATCCCCAGCCCTTTTTTCAATTTTTTTTGCTTTTTAGACAGGATCTTACTACGTCGCTAAGTTGCCCAAGCTAGGCTGAAACTTGTGATCCTCCTGTCTCAGCCTCCCCAGTGATGAGACTACAGGATTCCCCCACTACACTGGCTCTCATTTATATTTTTAAATGATCCTATTGGCTGCTCTGTAAAGAACTGATTACAGGGGCAAAAAGTAAAGATACCAAGAGATCAGGGAGAAGGCTACGAAGCTGAGAAGAGCGAGCAGAAATCTGATTCTGGCTATTTTGGAGATGCTCCATAGGATCTGATGAGAACTGTTAAGGGGGTCAGATGAGAAAGGACAGTCCAGGATGACTCCAAAACTTTGGCCTGAGGAATAAATGCAAAGACGCATCTATTGTTTAGAGAAAGGGAAACAGAGATGCCAATTATGAGGCTCTTTGAGGGGGAAAAGCCCCCGAGTTTGGATTGGGCTTTGTTAAGTCTGAAGGGCCTATCAGAAGCATGAGTGGAGGGCAGGCTGTGGCTCAGTGCCCCGTGCTCAGTCCCTCCACTACCTGTGACTCCAGCACTCCGGAGGTGAGGCAGGAGGATCACGAGTTCAAGGCCAGCCTGGGTTACATACTGAGTCCAAGGCCAGCCTACACTACCCTGCATCAAAACAAAAACAAAAGAAAAAGAGGAGGGGCGCGAAGCGGGGAGGAGGCAGAAATATGGAAGAAGCAGGTGAACAGGCAAGCCTGCAGCTCCAGAGAAAAGACCAGCTAAGAAAATGTCACGGTCGCCAGCACATGCAAGGTGTCCGAACCCCAAGAGTAAAGGAGACCACTGTGGGGCTTGGTACAAATAGAAAGAGAAGTGAGTGATGTGTGGATTCTGAGGTCTGAAAAGGAACACAGATCAGGGAAACGGAGGAAGAGACTTTTCTCAGGATGGAAACAACTAACTACACAGGATCTCTTGGCAATTTCAGAGGGAGGGAAAAAGAGAAATTTCTAGAGCAATTCGTGCAAAAGGCAGTAGAAGCCAGAGCAAAGCTGAGGGAGCCAGCACAAGAGCCAGAAAGTTCACCCGTGCAATAGAAGGGAAGGCGGGGGACAGTTCCTGGAATTTTCTCTCTTCCAGTTGTTCCTGTCTTCTCAGTAAACAAGCGCTGGGAGTGGAGATTTAAAGAGAGTGAAAGTCATGAAGCAGCTGACTAGGAGACAGGAGATTAATGCAGAGGCAAAGAGTGCAGCATGGCAAGCAGGGATAACACCACCCAAAGTGCATAGCCACAGATTTAAATAAGACTGGAGGATGCAGAGAAAAGGAGACTCTTATGCACTGCGAATGGGAATGTAAATTCATCTCCCATTATCACCAGAAAGTTTAAGGAGGGTCCTCAAAAAAGCACAACTACCCTATGATGCAGTGGTCCCACTTCTGTGCATGACCCCACAAAGCTGGATCAGTACACTGAAGAAACATTTGCACCCCATGTTCAAGGCAGAATTACTCACAAGAGCCAAGATGCAGCATTGACCTAGTGTCCATCAGCAGATGAAAGGATAAAAACACACTGGAATACTATGCAGCCTAAAAGGAGAAATGCAACAACCTGAATGAATCTGGAGGACACTGTGCCAAGTGCAATCAGCCAGGCACAGGAAGACAATCATTGCACCACCTCACTTGCAGGTGGAATCTCATGGAAGTAGAGCAGGATGCTTAGCAGAAGCTGAGGGACAGGGAGGGAGGACAGGAAGAGTTGCCCATCAAGGAGCACAAGGCTTTGGGGAAACAGGACAGACAGATTCGGAGAGCTGCTGCACACCCGGTGACAGTAGCCAAGAATAATCTACTGTAGATTTCAAAGTAAGTAAGAGTAAATTTGAACTGTCTCATCATACCAAAAATGATAGGTAAGCACAGTGATGGGTAAGATAACAAGCTTGCGTCCATCATTTCACATGCCGGGCATGGTGGCACACACTTGTAATCCCAGCTGCTTGAGGGGCCAAGGGCAAAGGATCAGGAGTTCAAGGCAAGCCTAGGTAACACAGTGAGACCCTGTCTCAAATAAAAATTTTACAAGGACTGGAGATGTAGTTCAGTGGTAGAGCGCTTGTATGAGGACTTGGGTTCAATCCCCAAAACCACAAAAAAATACATATATAGAAAACATCACATTGTACCCCGTAAATGTATATGATGATTTGTGAATCAAAAATAAGTTTAAAATTAATTTTAAAGTTTTTTAAATAAAGTAAGACCAGTCAGCATGGTTATATAGCTGCATTTTAAAGAGACAGTCGCTGTGGCTGCATGTTTTTCTCCAGCCTCATCCTGTTACGTGGGTGCTGGTACAAACAAGTTGGGTTTACCCAGAGCTGGGGTTTTACCAGCCAAGCACAACAAAGTTAAGAGGGAGGCAGGGAGTTCAGGATGCATACAAGGAAATGCTTTTATTGCTGATCCATGGATCTAAGTTGGATTAAGAAGGGAATGTGAACATTACGAAGGGGAATGAAAAACAAAAAGGGTAATGATATTCCTATCATCAACAGATCATGGGTCAGTGGGGTTGAAGATTTGGAGTAGGGGCCCTCGAGAGAAGATAAGACAGGAAGCCGGAAGTGGGACTGCTGAAGTTGTAGAGTCCTAAGAAGGTCCAGGTGAGGACCTGCAACTCAAAGGCCAGAAGGGGTGGGGGCCTAGATCACTAGAGGGGAATCAAGGAATAAGAGCTCTGAGAATAAAATGAAAATCTGTGTAAGGTTGTAGACAACTGAAGTAATACAGAGTTACCACTGGCAGGACTAAACCTTTCAAGGAATTCAATGGAGTGACTCGTAAATCTCCTGTAGCAGCGAAAGTGATTAAGTAGGTGGTACAAAGCGGCACACTGCAATGGCATGAGATTAAACACTGGAGGGGTCTTGAGGAGAAAGATCTGCCAGCAGCAGTAACAATCAAGAACGCCTACCAACCTTCAGCCCAGTGGTGCACTAAAGGCCAAAGAGGACGTGCTCCCCCTATAGCCTCTGGGAAGCCAGTTCCTCAGACGTGAGTGTCTTTCCCTCAGATCTAGAAGAGGAAAGAACTGTTCGGAGAAGCTCAGGATACAGGGAATTCTGCCACAGGCAGAGGTAGGATTTGAAGAGCTGGGAAGTCAAAAAAGGATTCCTACAAAAGCCTTAAGGGGGTGAAAGTCCCAAGAAACGAAAAAACCTATTTTCCCTTATGAATTAGAAAACTGAATTTCCAGCAAAATGTTCATTGAGATTTTATTTTGAATGGCACTGAATCCACAGGTCAATTTGGAAATCGTCCATGTCTTTGTTATTGAGGTTTTCCTATAATGTGGGGTGGCAAGGACAATAAAAGCAGCTAACACTTGAGCTGTGCTTACTGTGTGCCTGGTATTCTCTAAGCATGTGCATGTAAGCTCCTCAAGGCCTATGAGGACTCTCATGCACTCACGAGTCGTCTTTCTAACTCCACCTTATCTAGGCTGCAGCCATCAGAGATCCTGGTCAGCCTGCTGACAGTCCCAGGGTTCCTTGCTGCCCAGTGCCTTTGCCCACAGTACAGAGACCAAGCCGTTGGGTCCAGCGACCACTACAAAAGACCAGAAGAAGGGAAGAGCTGAAGCTCCCCTCTCAAGGTTCTGGTAGTCCAAGTCTACCCTTATTTATTTTGATTTGCTGGCTCAGACTCTTTCCTGTCCACTTCGTGCACTTAGCATAACTGAATGTGAGAGGTGGCCCACAGTGACCATGTCTGTATTTTGAAACTGAGTCAGAACACCTTAGCAAATAGTTCCATGTGGCCCTACGGCTCATGACATAGGTAAAAATAAAGGAAACTGCCATTGCGCTGCAAAAAGTTCTTTTTATAGTATAACTTAATTGAAGTTCTCTCTCAACAAAGTTGAATTGAATCATGGCTGAGTCAAAAAACCATATGGCATCCTCAGTAAGCAGGGACTTGTGTGGGTTTTTTGTTTTGGAGGGGTTTTCCTTTTGTTGTGTTCTTTTGGTGGAAAGACTTCTGCTGGCCGCAGGCTCAGCAATGTTGGGGGAAACCCATATGTGTGTGTACGCAGACGAGAGGTTTATTTTTACTTCTGTGGTGTGCTGACCTCTAACATGCTCCACCTATTCACTCTATGTAGTTCAGTCAATGTGTCACACAAGCAAAAAGAACACAGTCTACCTCTGCCCCATGAAATCAGTCATCCGCCATAGCTAATGTTTCCTGGACCTTTTTAGTTGTTCTTCTGGGCTCTCATTTTATATATGAAAGACTCAAAACTTAGATATTCAAGAAAATAATAAAAAATATTAGCAAAAGCTTATTATGTGCTAGATGTGAAAGCAGTATGAAGAACACAGAAGCAAACAAGAAGAATCATGCCGCTGGGTTGCTCTTGGGACTGGCAGGTAATTATATGCTTATAATGCTCTATGTGAAGTTCTGGAAAAGAGGCAAAAGTGCCAGGGAAACACGGGGTTGGGGGGAGGCGCCCAAAGGCAGAAAAACTTCCAGGAGTTAGTGAGACGGAAAGCCAATCTTGACAGGAAATCAAGAGTGTGAGTATGCTCAGAAGAAAAAAGAAGGCCTAAGCCCAGGAACAGTACTAAGAATCTGAGCTATTCCCATACCAGTGGTGGAGGCAAATGGAATATGCTCGTTGCACTATAGCAACTATTACTGGAGCACAAAACACTGAACATGGCAGATGTGGGGTGAGGACGGGAATGAATAATGCGGCACACCGAATGGATGACCTTCTGGTGATTGGAGAGATTATTATTGACTGGCTCTCTGTCAGCTCTGAGCAGTGATTTTCTCTTTGGCACCAATGGCTCCGCATGTATTTAGTTCAATATTTACTGAGGGAACCCTGCAAGGAGATATCACAAAAAGTAGTCTCTGCCCTCCAGAAAGACAGATAAAAGGCTGTGGTTGCATTATAAAATGAAAAACGGGAGTACATTCCAAACAATGCAGGATGTTTATTTTATTTTAATTATAAATGTATAGCCCAATTTAGAAACAAGGTATGTATCTCTATACAACAGTAGCTGTATGTAAACATACATAATCAGGACAGAGCCCAAGAGCCCGACATGTTCACAGCTGGCAGAGGCAGTGTGCAATTTAACTCTGGCCAAGATTGCCCTGTACCCTTTGGTGATCAGAGCTTCGACATGAAACTCAGGGCCATGATACAACTCCCCTGTGTGCAAAGAATGACAACAATTGCAATCACTGCAGCCCTATGCACAGGTTATGTGTAAAGCTGTGTCTCTCCAATGTCAGGAGGAGTAGGGCCTGGTTCATGATGCTGGCCAGCTAGTGACCAGACACACAGTATGTCCAGTATTACCATGATACATGTCCTCACAAAAGGATGTGGTTTTAGACCAGGGTCAATGGTAAGAGGGACAGGAAAATACAAAACCATTACAGAGGGAGGAGTGATCCCAGAATGGGAGCAACAACAAAACTCTCTCTCAAGGTGAACCAGTTAACTAAAGGTTCAAAGAGAAAAACTAAGACACAACACACACACACACACACGCACACACGCGCACACACACACACACACACACACGTCCATTCCCAGTGACCTACTCCCAGAATCTGTCTTCTAATCCTGCAACTCTAGGCTGTGCTGGACTAACTCTTGGGTCACAGAGGAAGAACACTTTCATCAAGGAGCACACAGAGTCCAGTGTGCCTTACTATTTACAAAGTGATCACCATGGTTCCTCAACCTCAGAGACCAGGAGGCAAAGAAAGAGTTACCACACTCCAGGGGGAATGAGCCCTGGTCACTGAACAGCCAGGGTCACTGCTGCCAAGATGGGAGCATGAAGATGTGAGAACTGGAACTTCGGAATCCCTGGGATCTCTTGGGTCCCACACCTAGTGATAACTATGAACAGGCAACTGTAACGGACTAGACTAACCAGAGAGGTGCAAGAGAGAGCTCAGACCCCTTCACAGAGAGCCTAGCCACACTGCTGGCTAAAAATAAGGGAAATCTAGAATGGGGTGTGGCGACAGAGATGTGGCTCCCCTTCCACAGCCTCAGGACGGGCTGCAGTAGGGAGCCATAACATGTTCTAACAGCACTTCCACCTAGATCTCCCGCAGACCCCACTAGCTACTACCTGATAGAGCTGGCAGGAGAGGTCAGTCTTGGGGCAGAGACCTAAGCAGAAGAGCGGCCTGCACCCCATGCTTCTGGAGTCTCTTGGTCCACCTCTGAGCCCAGCCAGACCTCAGGGGCAATTCCCAAGCAAGGGCAACAGGCTAAGAGACTACCCCCGTTGTGGAATCTTTGGAGGGACAATTTGAAGGTGCACCCTCCAGCTCCTGGGGGGACACCTAATAAAACTGAGTGCCGGCTGCCCACAGCAGGCCCCTTCCGCGTTCACTCACACTCTCCAACACGCCTGACTGCTGGGGATCACCCACAGTTAAATTTAATGCTTGCACCAAGTCCTTCCCTCAGATTTTGGGGGAGAAACTAAAAACAAAGGCTCATGTACACAACGAGACATGTCTACAGATGGGTTTCTGCAGGTCTGTTCAAAATACTAAAACTTCAGACAGCCCACAATCCATCCATCCACGGGAAGAACGTGGAGAATTTATTATGTATTCTTATCATGATATAGTCATTCCCTCTTATCCATGGGCAATACCTTCCAAGACCCCTCAGGGAATGCTTGAAATTGCAGATTCTACTGAACTCTATTTATACACTATGTTTTATCTGTGCATATGTATGACAAAGTTTAATTTACAAATTATCCACAGGATCTTAATAACTAGTAATAAAACAGAACAATTATAACAATATAGCATAACAAGTTATTTAAAACTTATGAACTGTTTATTTCTGGGATTTTCCATTTAAAATTTTCCAATCACCACCCAGGGGAAACTACTGTATACTCCACAATATTTGAGCTAATGATCTAGCTCTTTATGTTTAAAACTGGTAGGATCGAGAATATAATGTAGATAGTCATGATGGTGCATACCTGTGATATAAGCTACTTCAGAAGCTGAAGCAAAAGCATCACAAGTTCAGGGCCAGCCTGGGCAACTTAGCGAACCCTTTCTCAAAACATAAGCCAGGTGTGATGGAGCACACATGGAATCCCAGCACACTGGGAGGCTGTAGCAAGAAGATTGCCAAGTTCAAGCCCAGCCTAGGCAATTTAGCGAATTAGCAAGACTCTGTCAAAATTAAAAAGGGCTGGGGATGTAGATGCAGGATGAAGGTTTTGGGTTCAAACTCTAGTACCACCCCTGCCCCCAATAATCAAAAGGGCTGGGGATGTGGCTCAGCACTAAAGCACTTGCCTAGCATGCATGAGAACCATGGGTTCAAGCTCCAGTGGCACACACACAAAAAAAATTTAAAATGCAAGCTGCAGAATATACACCATAAACAACACACACTGTCCATGTAAATTTTAAAATAAAGCAATGTGTATTTATGGATGACTGCCTCTGCATAAGGAGGGAAGAATGGGCCTGGCATGTACCACACTGAGGAAGTGGCAGGTGGCTTCTACCTCATGTGAGTCATACCCTTTCAAAAAAGCACACGGTCTCCTCCGCCAACCCGTAGAACACGGCAAGAGGAGGGCACCATTTCCAAGGCCAGATTAAAGCCTTCAGCGCACATTCCTGGACCACTTGCTTTGGAACACACAGCCGCCACACCAGAAACAGTCCTAGGAAGGGGTCCTGCCACAGAAGCACATGAACCTGGAAGCTGATCCTGCGGCATGCTCAGGGCTTGAGAAGATGCGACCCTGTGGACACGGTGCCAGCAACCTCATGGGAGACATGGAGCCAGAACCACCCACCAAGCTGCTCCTGGCTCCCTCACCTCATGCACAGCGGGAAATCATAAATGCTTGTGGTTTCCAGCTGCTACCTTGTGGGGTAATGTATTCCAATACTGAGGGTATTAATGGCATGAGTAATGGTTTTAGATTTTGAGAGAACAGAGCAAAATTTAATAGTTGTTAATTTTACAAGTGAAGCACACACACACACAAACGGAACACAATGGTACTTAGCAGATTATCTGTCATATCAACCTCCATAAAGGCATTATATTATTATGTATTTGTAGTTTTGACTTGTCAAGAGTTTAAAAATAAACCAACAAAAACACTAGGATGAAAGCTAATGAAAAGCTTCAGTTTCCTTTTTTCTTAAGTGTATACAAGTGTGGCTTCTTCAAAATGTCAGTTCCTAATGTGTTATCATTAATGCAAAATCGTCTAAATTCTTCTGCTTAAGTCAGAACATTTTTTTAAGTATTCACTTTTTTATTGGAAATATAGTTTAAAGCTGCTTAGTAAAATGGACTACTTCCATTTTTTCCTACATGTGGTCTCAGGAAATTCATTCATTCAGCTGCCGATCGATCACCTGTGCTCACCTCCAGCTCCAGGATCAGAAGAACAGTGAGAGGTGCAGGTGAAAGGTACAAGTTCATAAAGCAAAGCCCAGTGAACTCCAAGGTCCTTCCAGGTTCTCAACTATAGTGCCCAATTCCTCTTCTTTTTTTACATCAACGTTTACAATTTAAAACATATTGTGTGGTCAATAGTAATTCTTAAATAGTGGGCAGAAGAGGCCCATGGTATTTCCTCAAAGTTCCTCAGCCAGGCTCAAATGAGTTTTTCTGGGGGATGGCAGAGAGGGGTAATGATTCACATGCAGAGAACTAGGGTATAATTCATGCACAGTGAAATGCACAAATCTTAAACATCAGTTTAATGAGCTGTGACAAATGCATACATGCAGGCATCTGCTACCGCCACCTGGACACAACATATCTCCTTCGTCCTGGGAAGTTCCCTCATGGTGCTTTCTACTCATCCAACCTCTCTTCCCAATCACTGAACTTCAAAGAAACAATATCAAAGCTGGCCATGAAAGTGTGTACCTGTCATCCCAGCACTCTGGGAGACAGGAGGATCACAAGTTCAAGCGCAGCCTGGGCAATTTATGAGACTTAGTAAAACCCTATCCTCAAAACAAAAAATTTTGGGGCCAGGGATTTAGCTCAGTGGTTCCGCTGCCTGCCTCACAAGCGGAAGGACCCAAGTTCAATCCCCAGTACCAAAAAATTTTTTAAATTTTTAAATTAAAAATTTTAAAAAGAGCTGCAGATGTAGCTCAGCACAAAGATCCTAGGTTCAATCCTCACACTAACCAAAGGAAAAAATATATATATATACATATATATTATTATTATTATTATTGTCTGGTTCCTTTTGTTAAGTATGTTTCTGAGATTCTTCCACATTGGTCTATGTATCAGTGCTTCATTCATTTTTAACTACTAAGACGTATTAGCTACTCTCCCAATGATGAACCTTTGAGTTGTTTCCAATATTTGACTATATTAATCAAGTTGCTCTGAGAATTCTTTAACAAGTCTTTTATGACCATTAGTTTTTATCTCTCTTAGGTAAACACCTAGGCTTACAGCAAGTGCACATTTAACTTTAAAACTGCCAAAATGTTTCCCAACACAGGTGCACCATTTACACCCCCAGCAGCAATATGTATGAATTCCAGTTGTTCCACATTTTGGTGTTGTTGGTCATTTTAATTTTAGCTGTTCTAATGGGTACACAAAGGTATCTTATTATAGTTTTACTTGTTTATAACAGCTCTACTGAGCTGTAACTCACAGAGAATATAATTCACCTATCTGAAGTATAAACCCATATATTTTCATAGGCATATTACATTAATTTTTAAATTACAATAAAATACACATATATATAGCATAAAATTTGCCAGTTTGACCCTTCATAAGTCTATAATTCAGTGGCTTTAATTGAATTCACAATGTTGTACAACCATCACCACTACCTTTTTCCAAACTTTGTTAACCCTCAAATGAAAAACTGTAACTACTAAGTAACATCTCCCTATTACCTCTCCCCTCAAATCCTGGTAATCTTCAATCTACTTTCTATCTCTATGAATCTGCCTGTTGGGGTACTTCATCTAAGTACCTTTGGGTACATATTAAAGAGTGGAATTTCTTGGTCATATTCTATGGTTAACTTTTTGGGCAACCACCAGCTGCTTTTCATGGAGGCCGCACATTGACACTTCCACAAGTGGTGTATACTGGTGTATAAAGGATTCCACATCCTCACCAATACCTGTTCTTTACCTTTGCTGGGGTAGGTGGAGATAACAGTCACCCTAAAGGATGTTAAGAGTGGTCTATCATTGTGATTTTAATTGTATTTCCCTAAAGGACTAATGATGCTGAGCAACATAATCACATGTTGATTGGCATTTACTTGTATTTTTATAAAGCACAGAAGTTTTTGCCCAATTTGTGTTATATATGGTGCTAGGGATGAACCCAAGGCCTGGTACATGCTAGGCAAGCACGCTACCACTGAGCTATATGCTCAATTTTTTAACTGGGCTCTCTTTCTGTGGAGTTGTAGGAATACACTATGCATACTGAAACAAGTCTTTTGTCAAATATATGTACTGCAAACACTTTCAGAGTGTGTTTTGCCTTTTAATTTTCTTAATGTTGTTCTTCTGAGAAGCTTTTAATTTTGATGAAGTCTTATCTGATGAAGCCAGTATTGTTCTTACACAATCGATGTTATCTGTATCCTGGATAAGAAATGTTTGCCTACACCCTGAAGGTCACAAAGATATCTCCATGTTTTTCTCCTAAACACTTCACAGTTTTGGCTTTTACATTTAGATCTATGATCCATGTTGAAATACTTTTTGTGAGTGGTGTGAGGTGTGCAAAGTTCAATTTATTCCAATTAAATGACATCTAGCTGGGCCACCACCATGTATTGAAAGAAATAAAGGTTTTGTATTGATGTGGGTTTTAAGTTTGCAAATATTTTGCAAAGAAAATATACCTGGAAATGGCCTCAATTTTTCCATACAAAATATTCAGCATTTAATAAAAAGATAGGACCAAATGACTAATCATAGATCAAAACTGAAAATCAAAAGTTATCAAATACATCCTTTAAACTGCAATTAATATGCTCAAGAAGACAGATAAGCTGAATCTCAATACTGTACAGGAATCTTTTTAAGAAAGAATCAAACAGAAATTTCATAAGACAATAACTCAAAAGTAGTTGAGGATGCTGTCATGTGCCTGTAATCTGAGCACTCTGGTGGCTGAGACGAAGATCCCAAGTTTAAACCCAGCCTAGGCAACACAGCAACTTAGCAAGACCCTGTCTCAAAATAAAAAGAGCTTGAGAGGTACTGCAAAAGCCCCAGGTTCAATCCCCAGGACCACAAATAAATTAATAACTCAAAAATACAATCCCTGTATCTAAGAACTGAACACATGACATAATATTAGATGCAGAAGAGGATTAGAGAACCAGAAGGAAATGAGTAGGAAATTTTCAAACAGAAGCTCAGAGAGAAAAAAGAACAGAAATACAGCAAAGTACCTATGAGATAGACAGAATATAGCAAAAGGTTTAACATGTGTGGGACTGGAGTTTCAGAGGCAAAGGAGAGGGTAGAGAGAGGCAATATTTGAAGAAATACTGGCTGACGATGTCCCACACTGGTGAAAACCATCAGAGTCAAGAAAAATTATCTGAACTGGATGACTACAAAAACCAAATAGCATCACCCTCACAGGTCTTCCACTCCGGAAGGAGACAGAATAAACAAGATATTTCTATGTGATATTGCACTAAGTGCTTTTTTAAAAATAGCTCATAAACGGGCTGGCGATTTAGCTCTGTGGCACCATGCCTGCCTCAAAACCGCAAGGTACTGAGTTCAATCCTTGGTACCTCAAAAAAAAAAGCTTATAAAGTAAAGGGGCTCAGAAGCATGGAGAAAAGAACTATTAGTGCACTAACTTGGAAGAAAACAAAACAATTTTGACTGAACACAGATTAAAGAGAAAAAACAAGCCAAACTGACAGATCTTGGGGGAAAATTACATGAGTAAGTCTATGTGAGTGAGAAAAGTACCAAGCAAGCAAAAATGAGTAGTAAGCTACACAAACAGCAGCAACTGCACAGGGATTTAAGCATCTGCTGATACCATGTTTTGTGCTCGATGCCAGGGATGCAGTGAATGGGATATGCTGATCTGATGAAGGAACAAATATGAGAATCTGTATAAAACAATTTCAAATGTTGCATTAGTTCAGGAATGCTCAAGAGCCAGAACACGATCTTCCCTACAGAAGAAAATAAATTAAGTGCAGCACCACGACTTTCTACAATGAGACAAAGACTCACGTGTGGCCATTAAAATGTGACTAATGTAACTACTGAATCATCACTTTTACTTATTTTAAATTAATCTGAATTTAAGTAGCTCCATGTGGCTAGTAGCCACTTAATGACAGGTATAAAGCATGGCAATCAATCTTGCTTGGCTCCACTCTCCAATTATGGGGTCCGGAGAAGTCTTAGATACATTAGAAAGGTAAGAGTGGAAAATAAAACCTCCAGAAGTCCAAAAGTGGAATTTTAAACTCATTTACTTTGCTCTAGAAAGAGACACAAGTTAAAATAACACACAGCACTCAGATGGGGGTAAAAAAAAAAATCACCCGTTAAAAAATGTGAAATACACAGATATCCACATTAAACAAAAGGTATAAAACAAATATAAAGTAGGTGAGACAAAGAAAAAAATAGCTGAGAAGAATCTTAACACTGACATTTTATGATAAATTAACAAATGTTAATGACAATGCTGTTGGAGGACTACAGAATGTGTGAAACAGAGCATGAATACTTTAGAGTACATTCACGATTTGTTGTTAGGTAGCCAATTACTCCCTAAATTTGGCGATTTAAAATGAAATTTATGATCTCCCACACTCAGGTGGGAGGGCAGGATCCTGGGGAGCTCCGGGTCTCTGGAGGCTGCACTGGTGACCGCAGGTCTGACAGGGACCAGATGTCCACTCCTGAGATGGCTGCTCAGTGGCCTGGACAGCAGGCCTGTCCCTGCCACAGCTCCCAGCAGTGGTGCTGAGTACCCTGCTGCCATGCCAGCTGTGCGTCCTAGTGTGTGATCCAAGATGGGGCCAAGAAGCTGGAGCATCGCCCAGGACCTCATCTCAGTCACACACCGTCTCCACTGTCAGATTCAATTCCTGATGGGCAAGGGACTAAATTCAGCCCACACTTGGGGGGTAAAACTCACCTCTTCCAGTCAAAGAATTTGTGGGCATGTATAAAACCACTTCTAATAAAAGAAAAGCATTTCCTCTTACTCGGGGCTGCCAAAATCTGTAATGAGACCCTGGGATCTCTCTCTCTCTGGAAACCTCAAAATTAGAATAAATTATCATCTTCCTGAAATAGCTCCAGTTGTTTCCAGGAAGGCAGGAGATGAAACACAATTTGGTTCTCAGTCACTTAGAGCTGAGTTATTTCTTAATAGCGGGTCCTAAGTAAGTGGTATCTACTGTGCATAAACCATCTAATACCACTGATCTTCACAGTAATCCAGCCAAGTGGTTATTATAATCCATTTCCAAGATGAGAAACAAGGAGTCTACAGGGACTAAGCCAGGATGCAGATCCGGGTCTATGTGGATCAAATCCATTGCTCTTCCACTGTGACGCTTCTGCTATTTGAGCCACCACAGACAGGTATCTGTTTTCTGGCGCCAAGGACCACAAAGCACATGAATTCTACAATTCTTCTCAGCTCTTGCTCCCCGCAAGAAAAGGTAAGAAGAATCTTAGAATTACTCTCTTGTTTTCACTTTGTCTGGTGTTTCCTACCTGCTACTCTACAGACTCATTTGGCCTCTATGTCTCAGCCAGCTCCTGGCAGCTTGAGTCATCCTCTCCAGGAAGTCCCTCTGCATTCCTGCTCATGCTGGACAACAACTGTGTCTCTCCATCCCAGTTCACTTTTCCTGGTCTCCAAACTGCCTGGAACAAGGTCTCCATCCCGGAACTTGAACCCATCTAGAAATAGTCTTGTTTCCGCATCCTCCATCAATGACCCAATTGGTCCCTGAGTCCTGTCCACTCAGTCTTATAAATATTTCTCAGTATTTATCCTCTCCATCTCCACAACATCCTAATTCAGGCACTTTTTCACTTGAGTTTCTGCAATAGCTTAAGACCCCCCGGCCTGTAGCTTTACTCTTTTATTCCCTAGGATGGCAACACAAAGGTCTAATACAAGGATCTTCTCATGTCATACCCTTGATAAAAACCTACAATGGCTCCCCAGAACTTGCTTCACAATAGGGCAAGTCAAGAAGGGTACTGTAAACTGGCTCAGGGCCTTGGACTTTCTCCAACAGGTTACGAAAAGAAAACTGATGCTTGAACGTCTCCCCTGGACCAGACGTTAAGTGTTGCTTCATTTAATTCTCTCTGGAGCTCTGCAAAACCAGTCTAGGGTCCCTTCACAAATACTGTTCTTTCTAGCTAGACCTCAAATCTGTACCCCAGTAGCTGCATTAATCTTACAGCCCTTCCTGGCTCACCTATCTATGCAACAGATTCTCGTGCCCCTCTGTGCCAGCACCTTGTTCCTGTTCAGACCTCCATTATGACTCGATTGCGCAGCAACCCCCTGACATACTTGATAAAAGAGTCATGTGACATTTATCTTTGTATGCTGAGGCCCCAGCAAAGAGCCCATTCCACAGCAGGTGTTCAGCAAATGGCTCGTGCTGGAGTTAGGGGTCCCGGGAGGGACAGATCTATGCCTGAGCTTCAAATCAACATGTATCTTAATAGTATACTTTAACATACCTCCCCCAAAAGCCCAAATAGAGGAGCCTGGAGCGTTCAGCTCCAGTCTTCTCATTGTGATTGGAGCAAACGGAAGCCTCAATTAGAGACAGGAGCATGGTTAGCAATCACCTGGACCAAGTCTGAGTCTTCCTTTCTTCTGTGCTCTCTGCTTTGGCCACATCCCCAGGATTGCATATCATCTTAGCTCTCTCCAAAAGACAGCAAGGACTTCACAAGCACCATACCATACCGGGACCATGTGTTAAAAGTCAATGTCAGCTAACCTTTATTTAGTGTGCGCTAGGCTGGTCCTCAGGATTTAATATGCATTCTCTCATTTAATCCTCGTGACAACCCCGCTAGTGAGATGGTGTTCAACATTACTCCCATCACACAGAAGAGGAAAGGAGCCCAGAGAACAATGGAACAAAATCATGCAAGCACTGACTGCGGGCTTCACGTACTGTTTGCAGTGCTTTACTTCATCTGGCCCTCTGCACAATCCAACAATGACGTTATGCACTCTATTACCACGTCTAGGCCATAAATCTAAGAAAAAGTGTTTAATAACCCAGCCGGCGAGGCCGAGAGCTAAATCCAGGTCTGCCGGGCTCCTATGCATCGTCTCCCTCGAACTGGTGGAAGAGATGTCCCCCAGGAGGCGGTGAGGCCTGGGCTCTGCAGAGACGATGCCAACCCCCAGCAGACCAGGGACGCGGATTCTGCGAGTGCGGGGCTGAGTCCGCAGTGCCCCGCAGAGCCCAGCCTGGCCCGCAGCGCGCGGGAGATCCGAAGCGCGGCCAGGATGGGACCGCCCCGCCCCGCTGCCCTTGCAGTTACCGATTGCGCTGCTCCTTGAAGAGCGCTGTAAGCGCGCGCAGGGCCTCCAAGTCCTGGATGGGCGCAGGGATCAGGATACCAGACAGCCGGGCGGGCTGTGGCCTGGGCGCCGCCATCTTGCCGCTCGCTAAGCGGGGAGCGGGCGAGGACTAGGAGGAGACCCGCAGAGGAAGAGGGCGAGACAAGGCGAGGAGGAGCGAGAGCGCGCGGCGAGAACGCGCCCCACAGCCCGACCGCTGCCCCCAGCGCGCGCACCCGACCCGGAGCGCGAGGCGGGGCCTGGTCGCCTCAGGCGCTGGACACGGACTGGCGGAGGGCGAGGGGCTCGGAGGAAGTCCCGCCCCGGAGGCGGGGAAAAGGCGGAGCCTAGCGCTGGGCTTCTGGGAGGCTCGGACAGGGCGTCCCCAGGGGAGGGCCTGTCAGGAGGAGATGCAGCAGGACCCCTATCCTGGGAGAGGCGACCGGGTCGGGGCACTCTGGGAGGGATCTCCAAGGGAGGGGATGCTGGGCCGAGGTGTCATCATGGGAGATGGTAGGAGAAGGCCCAGAGCAAGGGCTGCCCCCAGGGGAGGAGATGACAAACTAAGTGTCGCCTTGAGGGGAGGGAGGGCCTGGGACAGAGGCTCCCCCAGGGAGGGGATGTCGGTGGGAGTTGTCACCGTGGGAGGGTGAGGACAGGTGCTCCTTGAGGGGAGGTGATTTGGGGCAGAGTTATGATCATGGGAAGGGGAGAGGGTACTGAGGGGACAGGGGCTCCCCTGAGCGGAGCGGGTGCCGGGCAGAGGTGGTTCCATGGGTGGGGGGAGCAGTGCTCCTCCCAGGTGGTCCCATAGAAGGGAGAATGACGGACAGGTACACCCCCGGGGAAGGCGATGCCCACTGGAGAACCCCATAGAGGGGGTTGGCAGCAAGGCCTCTGTCTTGGCAGGCCTCCTATGGGAGGGGCCTGAGTCAGAGGCTCCCCTAAAGTGGAGGAGATGCCTCTAAAGCAGAGGCCTCCCAGGGAGGAGATGTTGGCCCAGGGGCCAAGCAGAGACTTCCCCTGAAAAGACTGAAGACCCAGATCCTGTCTTCTAAGCAGAGCAGGGTTCCCAGCCCGAGTGGAGCAGCCTGTCAGCCGCTGGCAAGTCTTAGGTCCTGAGAGCTCAGTTCACAATTCTTACTGATCGGTACCAGCTCACTTGCCAGGCAAGCAGCTTAGGGTTGAGAGAATACATTGCTCCAGCTCATCAGTCTTTGAAACAGAAGTCAAAAAGCTAACTTCTACAGCGGTAGGCTAAGGATTGGCTTTTTTCTAAGGGAAGTGAATATACTTAGGAACCAGACACAGCTTCCCTGTCTGGTGTTGATAATCCACATATTTTCCTCCATCACCCTTTCCTCGAGTGTACTGTAGACACATTCCTTCACCAAGAATCATTGCCAAGGCCTGTGCTGGGCACTGGAGATATGAAGATTAGTAAGAGATGGTTCCAACCCGGAAAAGACTTAGACTACTGAGAGAGAAAGAGACACAAACATAACTTAGTCCAGTTAACTGCTCTGATACAGGATGTGCAAACACACCCTCCACATTCCAGTTGAGGAGTGAGAGTGGGTTTGTAATGTGACACTTTCAATATCCATTGCTGAGTAAAATTTATAGACACCAGAAACAGGAGAATGTGCAGGGAAATGAGCTCTGAACACACAGGTTGCTTGATATTGTCATTCAGTCTTTCCCATCTCATTGACCGCGTGTTCATTCATTCCACAAATGTTCCTGTGTGCCTACTGGGTTCCGGATGCTTTATCGCCTACTCTCTATGGGACTTGAATTGTCAAGACAATTCAAAATGTGCAAGAATCCCTGGCTAGCAGGGTCAAAACCTAACAGGCATTTCCTTGAGGAGCAGGGCATAGTCAGATGTGCTTGTTGCGCATGGAGGTCTCGACCTTTGGTTTTCTATCCTCAGTTATAAAACAAAACTCCAAATCATCCAAAAAACATTCCTCCTATCTTTTTTTTTCCTGCTGAGCATTGAACCCAGAGCCCTTCACACTAAGTTACATCCCCAACCCCCCTCGCTACCCCAGTCTCACTATGTTGCACAGACTGATTTTGACCTCCTGAGCTCTAGATCCTCCAGCCTGAGCCTCTCAAGTAGTTTGGACTACAGGCTAACGGCCACTGTAGCCTCAAATTATCTCTTAATGAGCTTCCTTAACCAATTATTTAAAAGTGTAACACACAGCCCAAACTTCTGGAGCATGGAAATTTTGCTCCATAGCCTTTAAACGTCGATGTTTCTTTTCCTCACACTTCTAATCTGTCCTGCCAATCTATTTTGTTTGTTGTCATTTATTTTGTTGCTGCTATAAGGTAAGCTCCAGAAGGGTAGAGAGTCTTGTCTTTTTTGTTTATTTTTGTATGTCCAGCCCATCACCTAGAAAAAGACCAACTATATGGAAATGGCTCAATAAATATTAATTGGATTAATGAGCAAAGAATATTTTAAAAATAAACTATTTTCTGAAGGGAAAAAGGAAATAGCATGCATCCAGAAGTAGTACAAGGAGCCAGAAAGTTCAGGAAAGAAAGAAGGAGAGCCAGGTACAGTGGCACGCACCTGTGATCCCAGCACTCTAGGAGGCTGATGCAGGAGGATCTCAAGTTCTAGCCACTTAGCAATTTAATGAGACCCTATCTCAAAAGATAAAAGGACTGGTGATATAGCTTAGTGCAAAAGCACTGGGTTCAATCTCCAGTAGTGGAAAATAGAGCGAGGAAGGAAAAAAGGAGAGGGAAGAAAAATTATGAGAGAAGATCGAAGGGGGAGATTAACAGAACAGATAAAAAGAAGTATGGGAAAGAGAAACAAAATGAAACTAAATTGGTCAAACAGTGGATGTTATTGACAACCTAGAATTGACTAGAAGATTTCAACCTTGACTGAAGCAATGGAACTAAGTTAATATTTCACCTAGGTTAAATGGCATCTTTTAATGTTATGTAACTATTTACCTTAGATAAACCAGATAAACGTGCCACCAGGTTGATGTGCATGCCCTCACCTCAGATAAAATCTGTGAAATAAATTTATGTCTTGAGCCCACTGCAAAAGAACTGAATCAGCAATTATCCAGTAATTTTTTAAAAATGTAAATGGCTGGGTGTGGTATGAACACCTCTAAACCCAGCACTCTAGCAAGCTGAGGCAGAAGGATCACAAGTTCAAGGCCAGACTGGGCAGTTTAGCGACTTAGTGAGATCCTGTCTCAAAATAAAAAGGGTTAAGGATATAGCCCAATGGGAAGGTCCTGGGTTCCAGTGTCACACATAGAAGAGTAAATTAAAATAAACAGAAGGGCAGAAAGGAAGAAAGGGGGAAATCCAAGAGAAAGGTGAGGTGCTAAGCAAAAACAAATTTGAACCAAAGTGCAAATGGTTATGGCTAGAGAGGAAGGAAGGAAAGAAGTGGATACTAGTAAAACAAAGAGAAGATAAACAGCAGGTGGATAGGAGAGTTCTTGCCTGCTCCTGAATCTGAAATTCTCTGTACATCTCTGCCTGTGGTTCTCTCCCTGGAAAGCTTGTCACTTACCACCTAGTGTGTCACTGGGAACAACCCTACTCTATAGATACCTGTTGTTATGGTTTAGATGTAAAATGTCCCCCAAAGTCCCATGTGCCCAGAGGTAGGGCTTTTCAAAGGTGATTGGGTCATGGGGCATTTTACCCATCAGTGGACTCAACCACTGATGAGTGCATAGCTGACTATACTGTTGGGAGATGGGGCTAGTTGGAGATGGTCACTGGGTACGAGATCTTGAAGGGTGCGTTCTGGTCTCTGGCCCCTTTCTCCCCTCTTTACTTCCTGGTTGCCATGAGGTGAGCAGCTTTCTTCCACCAGGCCCTTCCACCATGTTGTATCTGCCTTGGGGCCAGCTGACCAGGAACTGAATCCACTGAAACCATAAGCCTAATAACCTTATCCCCCTTTAAGTTTCAGGTATCAAGTATTTTGTCCAAGTGACAGGAAAGGGACACCTTTCTTGGCTTTGACTTTCTATACTCAGCTTTGGGCTACTGTTACCCACTCCGAGGGTTCCTGTGCCCTCTGCCAGAAGCATCTGGGTGGAAACACCTTGACACAGGAATAGGCTTTTATTCTTGTGCTGGAGCACAAGAGAGAAAGCTGAGAAGCCCTAAGGTGACCTACACAAAGAACAAAGATGTACAAGACGGGTTCACTTTTTACTGCTCAATTCCATGGTATGTTTGATAAGACTGAGTCCTAGTCTAGCTGTCTCACTACAGACCTGTTTATGTACCTGTCTTCCACATCTGAGGTCCTTTAAGACAGGAATTTTGTCTTCCTTATCCCAGTCTTTTTGCTTAGAAGCCATGCTGTATTTGTTGAACTGAAGACTCTGAGGTCAATAAAGAAAGAGGAAAAAGGTAACAGTATAATTGTTCAGAGTGGGGATAGGCAAACTGCAACCTGTGAGCCAACTTTTTCCCTCCACCCGTTTTTATAAATAAAGTTGCATTGGAAAGTGACACTGTCAAAAAAAAAAAGGAAACTGACGCTGTCATTCATTTGCATATTACTGTGGGTACTTTAACACTATAATGGCTGAGTCAAGTAGTACAGCCTAAAGTGTGAACCATTAACTGTTTGCCCCTTTGTAGAAAAGGTTTGCCAAACCTGATAAAGAACAGGAGGCCTAGGGCTGGGATGTAGCTGGGTGGTGCGGTGTTTGCCTAGCATACATGAGGCCCTGGGTCAGACCCTGGGAACCATGCAAAAACATGAACTCCACCAAAAAGAGGAAGACCTGGACAACATGAGTCTTGCTTTTGTCTCTTAAGACCTGGCCTCAGACCATCTCAGCATTTAAAAAGTAATGCTCTCTTTAAGCACCTTTCCATGTGCAAATTGAAATAGCAATAGGGCTGACTATACGTACTGGATTGGTCTATTGGGAGGATTCGGTGAGAGATAGTCTGTGTCAGTCAGAGCTCATCAGAGATTCACCTTTGCTCAGTGAGTATTAACACTGAACAGTGTCGCATGGGCCAGAGAGACCTACAGAGAGATCAAATAAACTGCAAGATGGATTGGAAGAAATTATCCAGCATGAAGAAATAAAAACACAGGAAGACTAAGACACAGGGAACATACTGGAAAGGTCTCAAGTTGTGTCTCTGGAGTCCCAGAAAGACAGAGAAATAGGACAGAAGCTATACTTAGATTCCAAACCATAGATTTAAGAAGCTCGAGGAATACAAAGCAGAATAATTAGAAAACAGTCTCTATATAGACACATCATGATGAAGCTGTAGAAAAAGAAAATCTTACACAAAGCTATAGGAAAACCATAATGTTTATTTCTAAAGGAGTAAGGGTATAAGTGGGCTGGATTCCCTACAGAAACATTGGGAACCAAAATAATGAAATTCTATCTCCAGTGTGTTGAAAAATATAAATAACTACCAAGAGATCCATGCTAAAAGACATACAAAAGGATGTGAATTAAACCAGGCATGGTGATGTATGTATGCCTATATAGCCCAGGTGCTCAGGAGAGGGAGTCAGAAGGATTTTGAGTTCAAGGCCAACCTTGCCAGCATGGCAAGACCCTGTCTCAAAAAGAAAAGTGATTTAGAGAAGATAATCCAGGATGGAAGATGAGAGATCCAAGAAAGAATAAAGATCAGTGAGAATAAACTCATCAAAACTATGGGCTTCAAGCTGGGTGTGGTGGTGCACACCTATAACCCCAGTACTTGGGAACCTGAGGCAGGAAGATCATCGGTATCAAAAAAAAAAAAAAAAAAAAAAAGAGCACCTAGTTTGAAACAATAATAATGACTCATACGGTTTAAAGTGCCCAAGAAACTAGAACATTCATGACATGGCTCTGCTGCAAACCATCATGACACCCCCCAGGGAGGAACTGTTGTCCTCGCCTTCCCCAGCTGGTGCTCCTAGGCTCTCAAAAGGCCACCTCTGTGCCCAGGGGCCCAGGTGCAGCTCCTTCCTGAGGACTTCCTCTGTCACAGAAGACCATATTTGGAATTTCCCTTTTAGGAGTGACATTATCTGAACTTGAGCGCCCAGTTACAAACATCTGGCAGAATTGTGTGGAAGAGAACCTTATGGATGCCACTGGACATGGGACTAGCCCTGAGAGTGGATTAGACCAGTGCTGTTCAAAGTGCTGTGTGGATGAACTCATGACAAGATTCCACTCCTGGGTTAGATGACAAAGACTCTACTAGATGACCCATAAACACACTTGCCCCACAGAAAACTGTCATTAAACCTAGACACACCACAGGAAGCAACCACCAGCACGTGTCTGAGAGTGAGAAACAGGCAAGACTCTGATGACGGGACCTCAAAGGAGAGAGATGGCGCCATGGTGCGTTTCTCTCTGTGGCCATATCTAATCGTAGTACGTACTAGTACACATGTGCAAATCCTTCATTCTTTCTGGCCTGGAGAATGTAAAAATAATTGTAGTAAAATGTAAACACTGAAGAGAATGAGCAACCCAAAAAGAGGAAGAGCCAGAGAGGAGATTCCGGATTAGGAGATTCCTGACTTTCCACGGAATCTTATCACGAGATTCAGATCCTAAGCAGCTCAACTGAAGACAAAAGGCCTGAAGCAAGACTGGAGATACCCTAAAAGAACAGTTTTCAGTCCAAGTCCACGTAAGAAAATTGTCTATAAAAACAAAGGAACCAACACTCAACACAAGAAAATAACGTAATCCAGAATCTCCACAGTTTAATAATCACAATTTTGGTCTTCAATCCAAAAGCTACTTGAAATACAAAGAAACAAGAAAGTAGAACCCACTCTCAAGAGGAAAGAAAATCCATTGACCCATCAATGAGATGGAGCAGATGTTAGGACCACCAGAAACAAAATTTAAAGCAACATTTATAGCTAAAGTCTATGATGGAAAACAAAACATGCCTTCAATGAATAAAAACCTTAAGAGACAAATGGTAAATCCTGGCAGAGACATAGAAACAATTTTAAAAGACCAAGTTGGAGTTATAAACCTGAAAAATATTATTTCTGAAATTACAAGTTCACCAGAGGGATAAAACAGTTAAACAACATAACAAGAGAAAGAATAAGTGATATCGAATCAGCGGGTATATAAGAGAAATGATAGATCAAACATTTCTAAGGATAAGGAAAAATGTTAAAAATATAGTGAACAGAAAGAATCTCTTAGAACTGTTATGGAATATCAAATATTCAATATTACTGTAATTGCATATACATCTTAAAGAAGAAAAGGTTTTGTGTGGCTCATAGTTTCGGTGATTTCAGTCAATGTTTGGCTGGCTCCAAGCTCAAACACAGCAGAAGGGCATGGCAGAAGAAACCTGTTCACATCACGGCAGCCAGGAAGCAGAGAAAGCAGGGAAGAGCCAGAGAGAAAGGGGCTCGGACCCAGATATAGTTCCCAAGGTCATGTACTCCATAACACAACCAGACACACCCAGAAGTGTGCTTTATTAATCCTTAGGCATCTCTCCAGTTAATCAAGCTGGCAATCAAGATTAACAATCACAGGTAAATATTCATTTCTGATTATTATATCTTCACAGTGAATTTTCTCTTTCATCATTATGAAGTGTGCCTTGGAACCAGCCAACCAAGGACTGAAACCCCTGAAACTAGAGCCAAAATAAAGTTTTTCTCCTTAAGCTGTGTGTGTTAGATATTTTGTCCCCAAAATGGAAAAGTGACTAATAGAAACCTTTGGAACTGGTTTATGGGAGGAATTTCAGAAAGATTGAAAGATGTGGTCCAGTAAAGCCTTGAAATGTTATAAGCAGATCTTATGGATAATGGATATTCTGATGGAGCTCAGAGACCAAAATGCTGATGGGAAGGCACATAATAAAGGCTATGCTCATGAAATATCAGACAAGAACGAGGACTCTACAGTGAATTGAACAAGAGCCTGTTCATATTACATTCTAGCAAATAATTTGTCTACATTTTGTCCATGCCTTAAAACCATATAAGGCTGAGTTTAGAGGTGATGGGCTGAATTGATTTGGTGGAGGAAATTCCAGGTAGCCTAATACTCAGGCTGTCGTACGAGTGCTGCTGGCTGCTTTTAGCCAGATTTATAGTGAAAATCAGGAGCAAAAAGCAGAGATGAAATATTTGAAAAACTTGCAGTTTGGCCATAAAAAAGTATTTGTAAAGTTGAAGCCAAAGAAGGTGTGGTTGCTAAAGAAATGTGTGCTGTTCAAAAGAAGCCAAGTACTTTGGATTGGGACAAGAAAGATACCTTGAGGACATCTCATAAATTGGCCAGACCCCCAGTCATCATAGGCTTAAGGGTGTAAACATATAAACTACTTTTCAAAAAGTGTAAACTCCTTTGAAAAGCTTTGTTGTGAGCAGAGAGCCCCAGGGCGTCCTGCTCACTCAGGGCTGCCTTGGAAACTGTTTCCCTGCACTCAGCCATCAAGGCACTCAGAGGCCACTGTAGCCATGGCCCAAGGGGGGACCAGCTACAGCTCATGCTGGTGCCAGACCTTGGTATCATCCACTTGGTACTGGTTTTTCAGGCATACAGAATGCAAGAGGTTTCACCGCCTGCTGCACACGCGCAAGGACCCGAGTTCTATCCCCAGTACCAAAAAAAAAAGAATGCAAGAGTTATGGGGTCATGGAAGTTTCCACCCAGATTTCAAACGAAGGCCTGGGAGGCCAGCCAATGAGTGACAGAATCACAGCCCCTTCTGGGAGCCACTAAGGGCAATTCATGAAGCTGTGAGAATGAAGCTGAAGCTTCAGTGAAGACCCCAGGAAGATGGAGGTGCCAGAAATGTGGAAAGCCATGGGCATCCAGCCAAGGAAGCCCAAGAGAGAGGCCACATGGGCTTCAACCCAAACCCAAGCCCTTTGGAGCTCATGCCACCAGGTGCTCAGTCTCCTGGCCATGAAGCTATGAGATTTAATGTCTGCCTGCTAGGTTTTGGTTTTGCTTTGATTCGATTCTTTTTGCTTTCTCCCTATTCCTTCCTTTTGGAATGGGAATGTTTACCCTGTGCCGTTGTATCTTGAGAACATGTGTCTTGCTTTTTCAATTTTATGGGATCACAGCTAAAAATTTGCCTTGAGTCTCAAAGGAGACTTTGGGCTTGGACTTTTGAGCAATGCTAGAACTGTCGAGATGTTGTGTAAAAATTAGTGTATTTTCAGTTGTAATCAGGATAGTTATATAATATTGGGCTGAATTAGGACTTTGTTATAGTCTATACTTGGTGATTGAGTATGATTTAAGGGGATGTATTTGGGTGTCAGGTTGACAAGTAGTAGATTTCTGATGGTCAGTCTTGATTGTCAGCTTGACTGGCTTGAGAGATTCCCTGGGAGATTAATAAAGCATACTTCTGGATGTGTCTGACAGGGGCATGACCTTGGGAACTGTACCTGGTCCCTGGCCCCTTTCTCACTGGCTGTTCCGTGGTTTCTCTGCTTCCTGGCTGCCATGATGTGAGCAGTTTTCTTCTGCCATGCCCTTCTGGCATGTTTGAGCTTGGAACCAGCCAGCTATTGACTGAAATCACTGAAACTCTGAGCCAAATAAACCTTTCATCCTTTAAAATGTATATTTTGGGTATTTTGGCCCAGAAATGGAGAGGTAACTAACACAATGCCCAACTAGAAAGTTTCAAATAAATGAAGAAAATTTGACAGAATTCTAGGGAGACAGGTAATCCCACAGTCATAGTGGGAAATTTCAATACTCCTATCTCAGTCGTGGGTAAAACAACTACACGAAAATTAGCAAAGAACAATATTAGCCTGAATAATAGTATCAACCTCCTTCGTTTAATTAAAATTTTATAACCAACATCCAACAATAATAGAATGCACGTTATTTTCAAGTACACATAGGTAAGCCATATTCTGAACCATGAGATAAACAATAAAATATTTTTAAATATTACCTTTTATATCAAAACTTGTGGGATAAAGTTAAAGCAATGTTTTGGGGGAAATGTACAGTTTCAAATGCCCAGTTTAGAAGAGAGCAAAAATCTCAAATCTACTATCTATGCTTCCACCATAAGATACTAGAAAAAGATAAGAAACTTAAAACCAAAGCACACAGAAGGAAAGAAATAAAAAAGATAAGAGAAGAAAGAAAAGATTCAAAGAGCAAAATAAGATGTGATGGTTAGATTTAACCATCAACTTGATTGGCACGGGAGTCACCAAGGGCATTAGTAAACCATACATCTGGATGTGTGTCAGTCAGTATTTACCAGAGAAACATACATAGTACAAGATATGTAACTAAATATATATATAGTTATAGTTATATGAGAATTTACAAGATTGGCGTATAATGATCACCCACAGGGTCGGATGAGGAAAAGTCCAGAGAGTCTGTGTGCACACTGGAGACCAAGGGCTTTAGTCGAAAGTCTGGAGCTCACTTCAGTGTGCTGTGAGGGTCCATATCAGGAGGCTGATGGGTCTACACCAGAAGGCTGAAGGATCCCCTGCCAGAAGTCAAAGAATCTGTGCTGGAAGGCAGGAGATGACATCCAAGGCAAAGATGGGAGTTCCTCCACAGGAGCAGAAGCAGCCTCAGCCTGCCTCATTTCCCCTTTATAATATCGAGGCTAGGAGCAGCCCTAGGGTGGCTCTCCCATGTGCCCTAGAACATGGAATTGCTGAGACAAGGTGGGTCTTCAACTCCCTGGCCATGGAATTGCTAAGCAATTTAGCTAAGCTTCTCATGACCAAATTTCTGAAGTTGACACAATCATTCAACCATCACAGGGTGGATCAGGAAGGCATGCTCTTGGGGTCTATGTCTGGATCCTGGCCCCCTCCTCTATTTCCTGGCCACCATGAACTAAGCTGCTATTCTCCACCAGGCCCTTCTACCCTGATGTTCCTGCCTTAGAGCCTGCCAACCATGGATTAAACCCTCTGAAACTATGAGTCAAATTATACCTCTCCTCCTTCAAGTTGTGGATGCTGGGTATTTTCTCCCAGCAAAAGGAAAGCTGAAAATACACAGAATATCAATGGAACCAAAATTTAATTCTTTGAAAAGATTAATAAAATTGATAAGCCTTTACACTGATCAAGAAGAAGCAGGCACAAATGTCCAATATCAACAATAAAAAGGAGCTATTACCCTACATTCTATTGGCATAAAAGAATATTAAGATTATTTTATGAGTAACTCTATGGCAATAAACCTGACAACCTGTGTGAAATGGACAAAGTCCTTAAAAACACAAATTACCAAAACTCATCCAGGAAAAAATATAAGATTTGAACTGTCCAATATTAATTAAATGAATTTATAAGTAAAAACTCCCACAAAGCAAATCCTAGACTGACATGACTTCAGTGGTAACTATTATCATGGATTGAGGGAAAAAATAAACTGTTTCAGAAAATAGAGAGACACTGAGGACTTAGGGCGTGACTCAGTGGCAGTGTGCTTGTCTAGGAAACAGAGAGACGTCACTTCCAAGCTTATTGTATGAAGCTAGTGCTATTCTAATTCCAAAGCCAGGCAAAGACCTCACAAGATAAAAGAGCTACAGACCAAAATCTCTAAGGTCTTAGAAAAAAATCTTTAACAAAGTATTAGCAAAAGAAATCTAAACATATAAAAATGACGAGAAGACTGGGGACAAAGCTCAGTGGTAGAGTGCTTGCCTACCATGCACAAGCCCTGGCTTGGTCCCCAGCACAGAAAAAAAAGGCATCAAAACCAAGTGAGGCATATTTTGATAATATACGATTAGTTTAACATTCCAAAATCAATATGTCACCATATTAACACAAGTGAAAGGCTATATGATCATTTTAATAGATATGGGCAAAAAAAATTTGGTGGGATTCAATTCCTTGATAAAAAACTGTCAAAAAACTAAAAATAGAGAACTTTCAAAATTGAATGTAGAGCTTCTTCTTTCTTCTTTTTCTTTTTTAAATGTTATATCTAACATTCTACTCAATGGTGAAAGACAATGCTTTCTTTTATATAAGATTGGGAACAGGGCAAATCTACTTACTACTTTACTGAAGGCCCGTGTCAAGGTCAGAAGTAGAAATAGCAGACATACAGGTTAGCAAAAAAGTAAAGGTGTCCCTTATGCAGATGACTATCATGCATGTAGAAAGCCCTGATGGATAAATAAGATGCTACCAGAACTAATAGGTAAACATAGCAAGGTTGTAGGATACAGTGTTAATATATGAAAGTCAACTGTATCCCTATATACTGGCAATGAACAGTTACAACTTCCTTCTATATCAAGGAATATGTTTAATGAAAGATGTACAATGTAAACTATAAAAAACTACAAGAGTTTGGAAAAGACCTAACTCAATGGAAAAATATACCATGTTTGTAGATTGTTGAGACACCAGTCCTCAAATTGATCTATAGATTCAATGTAATCCAATTAAACCTTTAACAGACTTTGTAAAAATACTTGAAAAGCTGATTAAATGTATATGAAAAGGCAAAAGGTCCAGTATATCAAAACAATTTTGAAAAAGAGCAAAGTTGAAAAACCTTATCTCTTTGACTTGAAGGCTTATTATAGAGCTATGTTCATCAGAATAGTATAGAATTGGGCCGGGGATTTAGCTCGGTGGTTTTGCCACCTGCTGCACAAGCACAAGGACCCAAGTTTGATTCCCGGTACCAAAAAAAAACCCCAAAAGTATAGAATTGCCATGTAGATCAACTGAATTAAATGAGTCTAGAAAAAATCCATATATATATGGTTAGTTAGTTTTTCATTGAAATGCCAAGGAAATTCAAAGGGGAAATCAAAGATATCACTGTACCAAATTGGAAAGGCTAGTTAAAATGACAGTTAATAACAAGTGTCACTGTATAAGAGCTCCAACTGGGCTCTTATATAGTGACACTTGTTACAGTATTAACTTGGAACTCCTGTATATTGTTATTAGGAATGGAAATTGATATATGACCACTTTGCAAAATCGTATGGAAATACTTTCAAAAGTTAAACATATGCTTACAACATATCCCAGCATTTCCACACAAGTTCACACAAAGACATGTACATGACTGTTCACAGTAACGTCATTCATAAAAACCCAAATTAGAAAGAACCCAAATGTCCATAAAGTGGTGAATGGGCAAATAGTGGCATATCCATATGATAGAATACTACTCGGCAATAAAAAGGAATACAATGTTCATGCATGGAAATGTGTGGACGAATGTCAAAAACATCACGCCAAAGGAAATACATCAAACAAGAAAGACTGTGCTGTTTGGTGACAGAAAGCAGGTCAGCAGCTGTTTGGGATGGGGACAGGATGGAGCAATCTCCTAGGTAAGGGAACTGTTCTCTCTCTCGATGGTGATGGTGGTTACCAGTTGTACACAGTGACCCAAGTCCATCAAACCATACACTTCAAAAGGAGACTCTCTGATTGCACATGAATAATACTGAAACTTCCAACAGCAGTGACCCTACCACAGTCCCTGCTTAGCCAGCCTGCACTGCTTACTTGGTCACTCATCCTTGTCCTCCTTGGCTGGCACTTGCAGCCTGCAGTTATTAACGTAGTAGTCTGTGTCCTTGTTTACTGTCTCCTTGCCTAACGTGTCAGCTCCACAGGGGTAGGAAGCTTATCTATCTGACTTACTATCATATCCTGGCACCTAGCACAGGGCTGTGCTTTGAGACCCATGTTTGAAGGAAGGTGCCAGCCTCCCTGTATCACGCACTGGTGGAGGACCCTTGTGTGGGTCATCCCATCTCATAGAGCCTCTCTTCCTTATCTGCAGTGAAGAGTGGTGGCTGCCAGATGATGAAAAACATTGTGACAAAGCCCCGCTGAGGGGCAGGCACCAAAAGTGCCCTGGTAGTAGGACAGTACCAAGCTAGGGCACCCGCATCTGCTCCCCTTGCTCTTTTGTGAATCAGAAGGCAGAGCCATCTGCTGGGGGAGAGGCTGCAGCTTTGGAAAAGTTGTAGAGAGAGGCAGTGGTGGATGGGTGCAAGCAGCTGACTCTGGGTGCTCCAGCCTTTCGGGCTCCAGCATCCTTGTGGACTTTCTCTCGTGGGTCCAGGAGGCTGGTATGGGGCGGCGGAGACAGGTGCGGTTAATCCCCTGGCTTGGCCCTGCCGGATGAGTAGGGCGGACGGACAAGGGCCAAGCCATTAAGGATGCTGGCAAGAGCAGCTACGATGATGTCCCGTGTGGTCAGGAGGCCTGGAGGTGGCAGCCAGGGAGCCAGCGTCCATGGGAAAGTGCAGAAGCCGGGATCAGAAGGAGGTCAAGGGAGCAGGATGGCCGGAGGCGTGAGAGGACCAGCAGCTTCGGAAGCTGTGGTCAGCGAGTGGGATCACGGAGAGCAGTTGGAACCCTCCGCTGATGACAGGGCCCAGGGCGTGGGCGGTGGCAGTGCTAGGAGGTGAAGGTCGGGCCGGGAGGTGTGGGAAGGGGTGCGGAGCGCTGGCAGCCCGCTCCGGAGGCCTCGTGTGCAGGGTGTCTGGCTGTGTCCCCTGACTCACAGGCTGACGGGCCTCTCCTCCCACTCTGTCCGCCCCTCCTTCCTCCTGTCCTGTTCTGCCTTCGCCCGGATACCCGAGCCAAGGTTCTCCACCACGAACCCTTTCTCAAACAGAACTTATTTTCTTTATACCGAATCCTTCCCCTTTTAAACCACACTGTCATTGCCTTCCCAATCCCTAATTTTTATGTCATTCATTTCCTCCTCCTCTTTGCTGGCTTTGCTCCCACTCCCTCTTCTGCTACAGACCCTCGGGAATTAGTTTGTCCATGATATTCCTTTCTTCTTTTTCTTTTCCTTTCTCTTTTTCCCTTTTTTATTTTCCTTTCTCTCACTCCCCCCGCCCCTTTCTTCACTAGCGATGGAACCCAGTGCTTCACGAGTGCCAGGTAAACACTCCACCAGTGAGCTACACCCCAGCCCACATCCATGACATTTCTGAGCAAGTTTCAGAGCAAGAATCCTGCCCAGGAGCTGGTGCTGCAGATCCCACCAGAAGGCCTGGGAAGTGGCTGGGGAGTGGCAAGCCAGGGTAGAGAAAAACAGGCTGGAAGAAGCCCTCAGAGGAGGCAGAAATGGCACAGGGTTGTGGTCACACAGATATGAATTCTAAGCGTGCTCTGTCTATCACAGCGTGGAAACCTCAGACAAATTACTTCGCTCAGCTTCAGTAAGCCAAGGAAAACAAAACCTAAAGAAGGCATTGAAAATATTAGCTGCATGAGCCACTGGCATGCGTGAGACAAAGCAGGTACTATAGTCCCCCTTCACGTGTACCAGATATGTGCCAAGACCCCCAGTGGATGACTGCAACCCAGGATAGTGCTAGGCCCCGTATAGCCTACGTTTTTTCCTATACATACCTATAGCAGAGTTAATAAGAAGTTAATAACTCTAAGAAGTTAATAACTAATATTAAATCAGAACTATTTATTCTGTCATAAAAGTTATGCAAATATGGTCTCTCTCAAAATGTCGTATTGTCCTGACCTCACTTGGCGATGATTTAAGAAGACGCGGTGCCCATATGAGGAGGCGGAGAGAGGTGAGTGACAGGGTGCTGGGACGTAGTGCTAGGCTGCCACACCAGAGACCTTGAACACAAGCCCTGTGATGCAGCAGCTGCTAAGTGACCTCGAGCGGGTAGCACAGAGGGACATTTCATTCTCTGGTTGCATGGGGCTGGACAGGGCGAGGTCTCTGCACGCTCCTCAGAGTGGGCTGCAATTTAAAACTTAGGAGCCGTTTATTTCTGCAGTTTGCCATGTAATAGTTCCAGGCTGTGGTTGACCTCTGGAACAGAAAGCTCAGAAACCAAAACTGGGGTGAGGAGGGGTGGGTACCCTGATTGTCCTAGTTCCCTTCCCGTAAAGCACACAGAGCTGGAGCCTTCCCTGCAGTGCCCTGGATGGGGAAGGAGTCATGCTTGATGCCAGTCCTGACTCACTTCCACATCTTGGTTTTTCTTCTGTAAAATGAGTTACTTATACCTGAGAGCATGGATATGTATCTAAAGATACACTGCAAGAGAAAATGTTTTAGACTCAAGTCGACAAACAGCTATTCCAGCTCCCTACAGCCAACCTGGATCACTCTGGTCCTGGTCCACTGAGAAGACTCTGCAGCAGCAGATGCTGTTTTATTTGCTCAATTCCATCCTTCCCGGTGGAGGAGTGTGCATTCAGACTGTGGATGAGAAGCTCTGGGTCAAGTTGCCTGTGTCCAGACTCCTGTGGGGAGCGCTGCCCGCCAGCCTGTGACCTGGGCATGTCACGCAAGCTTGGAGGGGCTCGGTGTCACCTGGGAGGCAGGGATGGACCGGGATCAGCATGAGCACTCTGCAAAGGCTGACCAGTGCTCAGGTGTTACCAGCATCGTCACCACATCTTTCAAAGTCACCCTATTACCTGAAAATGCCATGCCCCCCCTCTTCAAACGCATGGCCATCTCTATTGCCTGAGCCTCGGAATGGCCACACAGCTTGATCTAGGCTTGGGTTGGACACCCCCAAGAGTGGACACGTGTCCAGAGTGACAGTCCCCCTCCTCAGGTGCCTCCCAGCTTGGTTTTCTGTTATTTCCATTACTTTTATGTGACCCACTATCCCACCACCACAGACAGCTACGCCCAGGGGGAAAAGGTGAAGTAGTTGATGGTTTGGCTGTTTTTTAAAGTAGGCTTCTGGGAAAGGAGATATTGCACAGGACTGGGATGTCAGGAGGTGAGGCTGGGTGGAAGGGGTTGGAGGAGGTCTAGAAACTCCTAGCCGGCCCTCTGCAGCCAACAGGCTCTTTGGTCCACGTTGTGGCTCTCATTTCTGCCTCCAAGCAGTAGCACTGCCTTACCACACCCAAAGGCTCTCTGTCCCCTCCCCTGTGCCCCATGAGGCCCTTGACACAATGCAAGTCTGCCCTGCCCCAAGTACCCCAGGCACCCACCCTAATTTATGCCCATGCAGACACACAAGCTCTATGCTCTACTTTCGTAGCCTTTACTCTGAGCTACATTTTCAGCCTTTTTGATTTTTAACTTTTTTTTTTTTTTTGAGACAGGCTGAGTTCAGACTTGCATCCTCCTGCCTCGGCCTCCCAGAGTGCTAGGATTGCAAGCCTGCATCACCGTGCCCTGATCTGAATATGCTTCTTTTTGTCAGTGTCTGTATCTTCAAAGACATTAATCTCAAATGTAGGAAATGAAACAGTGGGAGATTTCAGAGCTCAACATAGAAGAGAGGATGCATGTTGTGTCATGAGAAATCAGAGACAATATTCTGCTTGAGGGACTTGGGGTCGGGACACCTAGTATTCTGTGGGTTGTTTCCAACGATTTCTAGTTTTCTATTCTGGGAGCACACGGTTGTGCTGTGAACACTACAGAGGAACCTGGCCACCCCACAGGCTATAGAGGGGAGAGGCAGGTGAGGGAGATCGCTTTGCAGAAAAGCACAAGGGCTTGCTTGGAGACCCCTGAAAGGTGGGTCCTGGCGGAGGAGGAAAGAGACAGTAACCCGAGCAGAGGAAGTTTCTGCTATCTGGGAAGCGGCAAGCAGCCATTTGAGGCCACAGAGTGCCACCTAGTGGCCACTGGGGAAACGCTTGTGTGGAGGAGGCAGATGAGATGCGTTCAGAGGCTCCTGGAGCAGGGGTCCCAGCACTAGCAGGACATGGGCCAGGTTCTCAGTTCCCAAGCTCACCTCCCTGCCCTCACTGAGGCAACCCGGAGGACTCTGGTCCCCATCCCAGTCAGACACCGGTTTGAGACCCTGTGCCTGTCAAGAAGCAGGAAAGGGGTCTTTCTGTCCCTGCCCTGGGAACCCCCAGCCTGGGCCAGCCTCGGGCCTACCATGCACTCACACTGCCTCTGCTCCTCACAGAAGATGGAAGTCTGTCCCCGAGGCCCAGCTGAAGTCAGCACTTTGTGGTGACACAGTGACACATGCTCAGAGCTGCCTGCCAGAGGAAGGAGCCCCACTGGAGTCAGGGCTCAGCTGGGCCTGAACAGGGACACTGTGGGGGCCTGAGCTGAGCAGTCCTCCCAGAGAGATTTGCTTGCTCCTCATCAAAATTAGCTTCCTGCCATTTGGCCTCTTTCGTCCTTGTTCACCCTGTGATGTCAATCAGAATAATTTTTGTCTTTCATGCGATGACTGTGAGCAGCTTCCATGACCACTGAAAGCTGTCACATTCAGCTAAGTGTGTCCAGCTCCCCTTCATGTTTTAAAGGGAACAGGTCTGCCCCTGGGGACGCAGTGTCTGGGGACCTTTTGGCTGTCATCCCCGGGCAGGGAGCTGGCTACTGACACCTAGTGGTCGAGGCCGGCAGTGTACAGGATGCTGCCCGCTGGCTCCACTCACAGAGGGACCCAAGGTCACCAGTGCCCAGGGCCAGAGCCCCTTGTGAGAGTCCTGCAAGGTTACCAGAGCCCGGTTCCTTCTGCGGCAATGCTTCCTGCACCCACATTTCTATGGTCACAAGGTGCAGACCTGTAGCCCAGATCTGAGTGTCGAGGACCTCTCGGGCTCTGGACTCTGGACCTCCCTCAGTGTGGCCTTTTGCTCTTGAGCCCTTGTGGCAACCCAAGGCTTATATGACTTGTATGTCCTTAATTGGTGCTGCTGACCAAGGGACTTAGAAGCTCAACTATGCACATGATTAAATAAAAGCCAATAGAAAACAGTGTCATTTTTACACACACACGAATTGGGTAAAATGAACATTCCTGTTGCACAGATTCAATTTTAAATGATCACTATTTTATAAAATTTTTTAGCTGCTTTTTTCTAAACAAAGAAATGGTGAAACCGTACCAAAGCCCTCCAGAGCAGCAGAACAAAGAAAAAGCCTCTTGTCAAGTCAAATGCGAAAGGCCTGCTCCCAGCGCCCCTAATTATATCTTGGAAGGGTGGCTTTGTACCACGGACATTTGAGATCATTTTTCACGAGCTCAGGTTACCCCCTTGAAGATTTTTAGGAAGTTTCATGATATGGAGACATTGTTGAAAAATTGGCTGCTTGACTTCTGCTAAGCAATCAGATGTGGAGATCAAATCCGTTTCTGCCCACTTAGACAGCTTAGAGTATTTCTGGTTATCTCAGGCAAAATGAGATCGCAACTTTAACCCAGACTTCTAAGAGAAGTCAGACGGCTTCCCCTGCTTTCCTGAGTGTGGTTTTCACAAAGACGCTCTGAGCAGGGCAGCTGGACTGAAGGCACACATTGAGCTCTAATATCTGACATTCTACGGGTGTCACTATCAGGTTACTGAAGGAGCACCAAAGGCTGGTTTTCTTTTATAAATTGGAAGATGTGCTAAGAAATACAAGCATTCTCTCTCTCTCTCTCTCTCTCTCTCTCTCTCTCTCTCCCTCCCTCCCTCTCTCTCCTTCCTTCTTCCTCAATACCCCCATACTGGGCCTTGTATGTTCTAAGCACAAGTTCAGCCCCTGAGCTACACCCCAGCCTCTGAACCATCTCTTTCATCAGACCCTGGAATTCTAAAGTCCAGGCCACTCTTGCCCTGTCCTGAATTCTCAGTTTGACTGCGGAAAATATCATCAAAGCCTAATGAAACCAAGGTCTGGTGGCGGATCTAGGTGCCTCTGCCTCTCTGCTAGAGAAGTCTGTGCAGGAGCCTATTTCTCCATGGGGTCAAGATGTGGAGGAGGCCTCTTGTTCCCATGCCAAGTGTTCATTCCAGGGAGGAGGAGTGTCTGGCAAATAGGAATATGTTATAAATCACATTTTAGCAAGGATGACAAAGCTCAGGAGCCCTTGCCTTAGGGAACCTCTCCAATTTGTCAGTTAGAATTCAGCCTCTGCAGGGAGCGGGCCCATGCTTGTTTCAGGAGGCTGTTCCGTCTGTCCGGCAATACAGGGTCCTGCTGGGGAGCCAGAGCAGGCAGAGCTCAGCAGGAACACAGCAAGGAATGTGGTCCTCTGCATAGAGAGTTCCATCTGTCGGTCTGAGTCACTCTGTCCCTGAGTCCCTTGCCATCCAGGGCCTTTCTCAGACCCCAAGAGGGCACATGGATGAGCCTGGGAAAGCACGGGGCTGTGTACACACCTGTAATCGCAGCCCCTCCAGAGACTGAAGCAGGGGGATTACAAGTTCAAACCCAGCCTGGGCAACTTAGTGAGACCCTATCTCAAAATAAAGAGTTGGGGATGGAGCTCAGTGTGAAAGCCTTGGATTCAATCCCCAGTATTGGTAGGGAGAAAAAACCCAAACAAAAAACACCAGGCTCCACTCAGAGTTTTGGCTACTCAGAATTATAACCCGGCTTGAAAGCTGTCGCTTTTATGAACAGGACAGTGGAAGGATCTACTGCAAAACCAACAGCCCAAATAAAAAGCACTGTGTTGGAAGGGCAGGGCCAGACTAGACTCGTTTCTGTCCACCCTTGGGTCCAACTAGGCCTTTCTGGGATGTGAGGAAGGAGAGGGTTTGGATTCTGAGCCCTTTTAGCTGGTGATTCTGAAACCTCTCCAAAGCAGGCACATGCCTATGATGCCACCACTTGGGAGGCTGAGGCAGGAAGAGCGTTACACGTTAAAGGCCAGCCTGGGCTACACAGAGAGTTCAAGGCCAGCCTAGAATACTTAGCGAGACTCTGTCTCAAAAAACAAAAAGTCTCCTGCTGTGAAAGGTACCCAAGGACCACTGCAAGGCCTGGGTGCCTGCAGAAGGACAGGGAACATCATTCTCCATAATATCATTCTCTGGGGAGCGGAGAGGCTGCAGGCCCTGTGTCCATGACTCCATACACTTATGTTTCCTTGGTGCTCCAGTCACTTGGTCTCTGTCTCAAGTCCAAGGAACCCGGGGCCCAGCACCACCTGGACCAAGGCCTTGGGTACCAGCCACAGACCTGGCATCAGAGCCTGTGCCAGCAGGCCCTCACCTCAGACACTGGCAGCTGGGAGCGTGGGGGGCATGGACCTGGGGACCTGCAGCCAGCCATCATCTGCATCAGATCCCCTCAGTGTGCCCTGGGAGAGTTTGGCAGGCACTCACTGTTCAGGTCCTGGAAACTCGGCTGCCTATGAGTGAGGTGTGGGAGTGGTGGCGCAGTCCTGTCATCCCAGCACTCTGTCTGAAAGGCTGAGGCAGGAGGATCGAAAAGTTCCAGCCCAGCCCAGCCCAGGCAGTTTAGTGAGACCTTGTCTCAAAATAAAAAGGGCTGAGGGTGTAGCTCAGTGCAAAGGCCCTGGGGTCAATCCCAGGATCAAGAAAGAAAGAAAGAAAGAAAGAAAGAAAGAAAGAAAGAAAGAAAGAAAGAAAGAAAGAAAGAAAGAAAGAAAGAGAGAGAAAAAGCTGAGTGTGGTGACCACAAATACACACTGCCCAGCTGGTCCCACAGGCCACCTGTGCTTACCCATTCTGCCCCCCAGCTGCACCCCTGTTCCCCTGAGGGGCAGTTTGGTGCCTGAGTCTCTGGGTGCCACCTCCAGCCCACACTTCCCTTGGGAATGCAGGGATTCTGCAGCCCCCACCCTCTACTGAGGCGTCTGCCACCTGGGCCAGCCCCTCCCTGGCCATGACCTCCTGGCAGGGACCCAGGTCTAAGACCGAAGTGCAGTGACTGCTTGGCCCCTCAGGCCCCACACCAGCTCTGGGGGTGAGGAGGGTCAGGAGGGGTCAAGGCCTGGGGACCAGAGGTCAGCGTGAAGTGTCCCCTTGCCTGCTGGCCAGACTTCTAAGGACAGGTGTGGGGGTGGGGACAGAAGTGCCTCTCTCCTCGCTGCTGTCCCAGAAATCCCTGAGTCCCACACCCTGACTCCTGTACCCCCATGCCTCAAAGGAGTTGCCCCTTGGCTTCCTGGGCCTCTGCCAGTCTTCCTTCTTCAACACCCACCTAAAAACCAGCTCCTTCGGGAAGCTTCCTCTGTCCCTGGTCCTTGTATCTGCTCAGAATTATTTGTCACAGCCTCTGCTCTCACCTTAAGGCCCAGCCCCTCAGCTACACTTCTACGCAGCCCTGTTTTACCCTTTACAACAGCACCTCCCAGCAGGGACCAAATTTAGTCAATCAACAAACATTTATTTCATTCCTTCTCTGGCCAGCATTACCCTGGGCATTCCTCATCTTGTCCCACAGCTCAGAGAAAACTGCCCAGAATGGAGGAGCCACAGTGACTGAGATGCATGATTTGTCCTGCTTGGTCTAAAGGAAGGAGTGGCCTCGAGGAAGCTCTAGCCCCTTCCTTGCTGAAGGTTCTATGGAAGCCCACAGGGACCAGCACCTGGGAGGGTGAGTTGCCAACACTCTGAGGTCTGGCTTCCCTTGCTGTTGTGACATCACCGATGCACCCAAGGTGGCCTGTGTAGTGGGTGCGTGGAGGAGGGAACCAGGGCACAGAGAGGTTAAATGACTGTTACAGGTCACACAGTGAGGCAGGCACTGCTCCAGGCTCCTCGTGTGGGCACAGTGAGCCTGGCCAGTCCTCTCTGCTACCTCAGGGCTGTCCCAGTGCAAAAGGGCTGGCCCCCAACCTCATGCTCCCTGGGTGCTGTGATCAGAGACACATTTCAGACCCAAGGGAAGAAGGCAGCAGCAGAGTAGGGAGGGTGTCCATGAAGGTGTTCAGGATCCAAGAAGAGGGCAGAGGGTGGAGGGTGGCCAGCTGGGACAGCTCCCCTCGACCTAACTGCCAGCCTCTGTGGCAGGGCTGGAGCACAAGAGAGCTGGATGCTCCTGCATGACTCATGTCACAGTGGCAGCCTCCCGCAGGGCTGTGTCGATACTGGCTGGCTACTCTTCCAGCCACCCACACTGGGACAGCACCTGCAGCCACCTCCACCCGCCCTGCCCCTGTGCCACCAACCTGACCCCTATGAAGGGCTCCATGGACACAGACACAGTCACAGCCGGAGGATGCTGCTGCCAGGCTGCACTCAACTAGAAAAATGCTTTGAGTGCAAGTCAAATTCTCCTTAATGCACTTTCCATTCTCTGCAAAAACCACAGCCATCAATTACAAAAACAAAAGCACACCAAGAGCTTTCCTCCTGCCCACCTTACCATTTCCTTTGATCCACTAAAATCCGAGAGTGAACCCCACTTCATCTCCGGAGAGTGCTACGAAGAGGGAATAATTATCCAGAAAGTGGCCTTCCAAGTGTTTGCTCTGCGATGAAAGAAAACTTTTGAGGATTGGAAGAAAGAAGGGATGTGTGAGTCTCTCCAGATGCCATCAGGAGGAATATTAATGAATTAATGATTTACTCGAGTTTTATATGTCTATTTGCTTTTCGATGCATAAGCATACATCGTTTCCTTAGTAACCTTGACATCAGACCAAACTTCATCTCTCTGGAGCAAAAGGGCAGCTCTCAAGGAAAAGCATACAGTCCCTCTTGCTTTTTTCAATGTTTGGCAATGGGAAAATGATAAATTGATATTTTCTAAAGGAGCTATTTTTCTTCTTTCCTTTCCTTCCCATTACCATTGAGATGTGACATTTGAAACACCTACCCTATCCACATCTACTGCCACCCCCTTCCTTCCCAACATGCCTTTGGTCTTAACCACATAGCGCTGTTTTCTCCAGTGTGTCATTTATTTATGTGTGCATGCACATACACACACGCGCACACATACACACTGTCAACTTCTTAGTGACAAAAATAATGTAGATTTATTTTCTTAGTTGATGCAAAAACTGTAGCAATCCCATCCCTCATGTACAAGGCCAGCCCATAGACTTAGTGAGTGTTCACAAAGTGCTAGTGGGTGAGAATGGAAAGTTCTGCGTTTGCCAAGTTTTAAAAAAAAAAAAGAAGAAGAAGCCCGTTTATTCACCATAGCTCAAGTGGCATCGAGTCAAATTTCCTTGGTACAATACTCATAAAGGAATCTGGTCCGACAGACAAATATAGGTGGCTGAGAATAGAATGACTATAGATTAAGACTCACACCCAACTCGATAACATTTTCCTTGATCTGCCACAGCTGTGAGATTACTCAAATAAGAGGATTTTGTAATTTTCCTTTGGGGAGACAAGTTAAAAGAAATAATAGGAAACAAGGAGATAGATCCTTTACAAATAGGAAGGGGACCAACAGATGGAGGGGAGGGAGGGGCAGGAGACATAAAAAGAATTAAAATGTGTTATGTGCCTCCACCTAATCCTCACAATGAATGCTACCATTAGGTGCAGCAAACATGTACTAATAAAAGTAAAAATTAAAAATATATAAAAGAAATAGAAGGCACAGGGAGAGAAATTTACTGGCTGAGAAAGAACTAAAACACTTTCCAACAAGCAGCAAACTAGAAGGGCAGACAGAATATGTTTTCAGCACTATCAGCAAATGTCTGAATCTTCACAGGCGTCCTCCTTGCTGCTGCAGCTGCTCCATTTGGGTCTGGGAGTGGAGGATCATGGTCAAGGTGAAGCTTAGCAGGAAGGAAGGCAGCAGGGAGGAGCCCTTTGCTTACTCATTCAGCCAAAGGAGGGTAAGGACACAGCTCCGGGGACCTCACGGGCTTCCTGGTCTGGTGGGATCAAGGCACGGAGACAACAATAGAATGAGGTACTGTGACTCAGGTGGGGACTCATTCAGCCTGAAGGGGTGCGGAAGGGCGTTCCTTGGGCAGGGAGTTTGAGCAAGGCCTTGGCAGATGAACAACAGGTCAGCGGGAAGACATTGTTGTATTGAAAATTTCGTATTCTAAAACCATCATTTCCCTTCCTGCATTAGCAAAGCTCCCTAGGACCAGACAACCCCCAGGGCTGACTGCTCTGCCCCATGCTGGGAGTCATGGGTTCCCCAGAAATCCAGAGGTGAGGTCTCTGATCTCAGCTGTCACTTGCATGGGTTGGACAGGATTGGAGTCACACATGGCAAAGGGGACACTAACTTGGACATGACCCGCTTTGCTGGCTGACAGGTGCCCAGATCCCTGCACCTCACTGGGAATGAGAAGGGCTCAGCTGGGGACCTCAGAGCCTCCAGAGGACAGCAGAGTCAGTCTGGGCCCAGTGCCACCAGAAAGCACCAACACTTTTCTGTTTCCTTTAACCAAACTCAGCCCCTGCTTGTCTAAAACCCGACCCCAATTTTGAGAGACTGATGCTTTTGGAGCCTTGACTTGGGTGTTCATAGGGGAACCTGAGCCCAGCCAGTCTCCCTGTCCTGCCTCCTCCGGTTTGTATGAGACAGACACTTTTTATGACCAGTCCCAAGACCAGAGGGCAGACTTCAGTTGGGAGCGGGGGGGATGAGTGGAGAAGCCTAGCTGGTTGGTGACAAGGACTGGAACCCAGCCACCTACCTCTCCCGACCTGATCTGCCAGCCCTGGACATATAGGGGTAGTGAGGCCAGGGCTGAGCCTTGCATCCACTCTGAGACTCCCTTGTGATTCTGCGGGACACCTCCCATCTCTGTGTCCCCATGAAGGACAGTGAGGGCTGGCTCACTGGATCCAAATCCAGGTGCTTAGAGAGGGGTCGAGAGCTCAGAAAGTGGGTGCTCCTGGCCTGGCTTTAGCCATCTGATTGGGTTGCATTAGCGGAAAGAGGGCATCTTCCACACTGCCATACAGCGCACAGTGACACCCAAGTGGGGAGAGTTCCAGGTCTCTTCTGCGAGCAAGGCTGTTTAGAACTTATGGCTTCTGTCCATGCTGCGCCAGCCCTGCCTGAGCCCCCACTGGGGTTCCGGACATCACGGTGTGGGCCTGGCTTAGAGCGCCCAGCCCAAGCACCAGGTGTGTCCAAAGTCATTTGCTTGAGGTTTTTTCTTTTTGAAACAGGCTCTCACTATGTAGTCCAGGCTGGCCTCAAACTCTGACTGACAGCGATCACCCTGCCTCAGCCTCCTGAGTGCTGGAATTATAGGCATTCACTACATCTGCTTGGCGAGGAACCTTTTCTTTTTTCCCTATGCAAACTGATAGGGGATTTTTTTTTTTTGGTACTGGTGATCGAACTTGGGTCCTTGCACTTGCATAGCAGGAGGTGAAACCACTGAGCTAAATCCCCGGCCCTCTGATAGGGGACTTTTAGGGAAAGCCTGATGTAAACGAAGACAACTTCAGAATTTAGTATTTTGCAATGTTCCCCGAACATCCTGGAGTCTCATGCACAGACCTGGAGTGTGCAGCCGCCCACAGTACCTCATGACTGTATATTGAAGTCCGGGAGCGGGAGTGCAGGGGTGTAGGGAAGAGTCAGGCACACTCACTTTCTGGTGTCGCCAACTTGTGACTGGGGCTCTGTGCTTCAGTTTCCCCACTGGAAAAATTGGTGATTCAAAATACACCAGCTCAGAGGGTGGCCATCAGTGAATTTTTTTTTTTTTTTTTTTTTTTGGTACCGGGGATCAAACTTGAGACCTTGAGCTTTCCAGTCAAGCGGTGGAACCACTGAGCTAAATCGCTGGCCCTCATCAGCTATTTTTAACACCCCCCTGGAGTTCACCTGCTAGTGGTCCGCACTGTATCTGCTGCTCACACCCCTTGGGATGGTTAAGCTGTGCCTCAAACCAATGCCTCCTTCAGACGATGAGGAAACGAGACAGCGACTGTCCTGGAGGAAAGGACTTGCATGATCCTCACCTGGACTTGCTGGGGTAACGATCGCGCCCTACCCTATTTGCAGACAAGGAAAAGGGACTTCAGCAAAGCTCAGGCCTTGGTCCCAGGTCACCCAGATGATGTGGCAGAAGCAGGAATTTCACCCACATCTCTGTGGCTTCAAAGTAGATGTGATTATTGTTTCATTTTCAGTTCAGTTGATCCTTTACTATGCAGGACAATAAATACATGTGCAAATACAGTCAGCATCTGGCATCTGCTAACACTCTAATGCCAAGATGCTTGTGGGCAAGGGGAATTACCCTAGTTAACACCCCACACCCAGCTGTCCTCCAGGATCTAACTGCAGGGCCACAAGTTCACACAAAGGTATCGCAAGGCTGGCTGGGACGTGTGTCACCAGGCACCATTCTGCATTTGTGTTGTAGGATTTTGGCTCTGATCTGGGGTCCCCCAGCTACAGCTGGTCGGGGCGGGGGGGCTCTGATGTGGCTGCTCCTCTGATGCAGTGATCCATCAGCTCCTTCCCAGCTCCGCTCCGAAGTGGTTATCAGCCCTGTCCCTTGTCGTGTCTTAGTTTCCATGACTTACATTTTCCAGGCCCACCCTGTCCTGCGCACTGCGGTAGCTTCTTAAGCCAAAACAATAGCAGCACGTCCTTGCTTGGGTGTTTTGAAGTTGGTCGCAATCCCAGGTTACCTATCAGTTAGGAAAATAAACGCTGCCCCCCCATCCTCCCCCGCCCCACGAGGGGCGTACGAGCCAGAAAACAAAGCCTCTTTTTCTGCAGCCTGCACTGGCAGATGAGGACTCATTTTCCAGGTGGGGCTAGCGAGGAAAAGCAAACAGCCTGCTTCTTGACCCATGGGAAGGACAGATCAGGCACCTCCAGCGGGGTGGGGGTGGCAGAACCCACAGGCTGTGCCCCAAATTGTGACTCCAGCTCCTCCTTCAGCTCAGAGCCCCTTCTCCTCACACTTCCCTCATTCCTTTCTTTGTCTCCTTCTTTGAAGCGATATAATTACTCCTCACTCTGTTCCTCACTGTAGCCAGATGGAACTCCTGTTCTCAGAACACTCCTTTCTCAGTGCATTCTGTTCTTGTTTAATGAATGCAGTAGCTTCAATTGCTCTAAGAATCTGCTTAGAGGTTCTTGTGTTTGTGGGTTTTTTCTTTTTAAATTCTTGCCCATTAATCAATTCCATCAGGGACTTTTTTCTGTATACTTTGATCCCAAATGTTGGAGACCTTCCTCAAAGTCAGGGGCTCCTAGATGTCTCTCACTTTTTTGTAACGAGTCACAGAAAGCACAGGTGAGCAGGGCTGTTTGGCTGGGTTTCAGTCTACAGTGACAAGGATGGGTAGCAGCTCCTGGATGTCAGAATGGGCAAGGTTTTTGAAAAAGTATCTTGTGCTTTGGGGGGTAGATATCTCAACACCTGGGGTTCTTGGTGAGCAGATGGCTGCCTGGCCTGGAAACTGACTCTGGAGTTTATGTCAAGGAGACCAGCACTCAAATCCACTCCCAGCACATGCAGCTGTGCGAGCTTGGGTCCTCGTTGAATCCTCCTACAGCTGTGTTTCCCATCTGTAAGGAGATCACCCCAGCAGTTGCAGAGTGGCTAGGGTTTCATCACCGTGACCTTCACCTTTCTGACCACACCCAAGTTCAGGGGACCCACCAGGTCCTCAGGACCCCCAGGAACCCAGGCCTTTGAACACAAAGAGTCTCTTTCTTTGTCTGCTGCGCACACCCCTCCCCCTCCTCAGCTGGTGAGACCAAGCTTTGCTCTTCCCCCAATTGCAATTTACCTTATTTGCATATAGCTTTTTCATTCTAATTCCCCAGCTGGAGAGCTCTGTTGCCAGGGTAACGGGGACCAGGCTTGCCCTTCCCTCCCAGACCGTGAGGGAGACCAGGGCATTTCTTAGTGGGATTCTCCTGTGTTCTTGGTCCCCCGGAGAAGACAAACAGATTGCAATTCCTCCTGTTTCTTTCATCTATTTCTCCCCTGGGTCTGATGATCTTTGCCTTCCCCACACTTGTGAGTTCTCCACACTTGTGATTTCTCCTGGCTGGCGGGGGGCTGTGATTCTTGTTCTTCCCCATGGTCCTGGCTGGGCAGCCTCTAGGACTGCAGGAATGGTCACAACAGGAACCTGGTGACGCTCTCCATGGAGCTCTGGTACACATGAATGCCTTCTTCACATCACGCCCTGCTTCCTGTCTTCAACACACTTGTAACACTGCAACATGAGGTCTATGTTGGAGACTCTGCCTGGCCGCACTGGCTACAGGTGGCCTGCCTGAGCTGCCTGAGCAATGAGGACGGTGGGTGAAGAGGAGGGCAGAAGGAAAGCCTTTACTATAACCATGCCAAGGACACAGGAGCCCAGTGAATGACTGCCACCACGGAAGATCCCATCCAAACAGCTGAGGCCACAGTCAGTTTAGGGGGAAATTTAAACAACAGAAAGAGAGGGGGAAAGGGAAGGCAATCAGGAAGGAGAAACTTTCTTCATTCCTGCTCAGCTTGTCACCAGCTCTGTGACCTTGATCAAGTCACTTTGCCTGCTTAAGGTGTCATTTTATCCTGCCCTGCCCAGAATCTAAGAGGTTCTCCCACTAGAAGATGTGATCCAGACCCACAGCCAGAGTTAAAACAGAGATGATAAAGTGTAACCACAAGGTCACTTGAGTATACAAGTGATTTCAGTAGCACATCTCTATGAGGCCTGTACTGTGAAAGGCACTTTGGTGTAGTCCATGCCAGGTTCCGTGTCTAATTTGTATCACAATCACAGTACAGGCCTGCTTCCTTATTTCTCCTTTATCCACTAGGAAATAGTTTTAGGGGTTGAAATGATTTGTCCAGACCCACATAGCTATCAAGTAAGTGACTGCCTGAATTCAGGTTTGTTGCCTCCTAAAGCCCATCTCCTACTTGAAAGGTTACCTGTTTGCAATTACCTGTCTGGAACCCCTCTACCACTGAGCTGCACCCCCAGCCCCTCGAGCCGTTTTTAAACAACATATACTGTATCTCCCTAAAGAGATGTGTGAATCTTATTCAGTCAGTGTGCTTCAAACAGCTATGCTAGCATCACAAAAAGAAAAGACGGGCTCTTTTTTTTTTTTTTGGAACCAGGGATCGAACTCAGGACCTTGGGCTTTCAAGGTAGCTAGCAGAAAGAAGGGCTCTTTGAAGGATGCAAAAAGCCCACTTCAGACACTGTCCTCCCTGACAGTCAATTAATTACGAGAGACAAGTTGCATTGTTTTTATTTCTCTTGCTAAATGTTTCACTCGCGTAAAGTCTGATGGCTGAGCTTGAAGTAGCTGTCTGGTGGTTGCTTGCCATAGATCTGCTTTGCTTTGCTGACAGTCATTTGCTGTGGATCTTTCTCAACTGATTCCAGAGTCACTTGGCAGTTGGTCCTGGCAAGGTCACTGCCCAGGTGCCTGTTACTGCCACAGCCTTTGGCAGGTGCTGCTGGGGAGCAGAGTTCTTGTTCATTAGTCTCATTCCACTTCAGCAGAGGTTTGGAACTTGGTTCCCAGTACAGCCCCACAAGAGGAACTGCAGGGTGAGACGGCAAGGACTCCAGGCCACTCCCTGGTGATGGCATGTCAGTGGCCCCAGGACTGCAGCTAGTGGCCTCAGCATGGGGAACAGGGCAGATCCTGACCTGACATGCAGCAGGTGTAGGGGTGCAAAGAGGGTGCAGAACTTAACATTTAAATGTGAGGGGGGCGCAAAATACGGCGAATGTTTAAATTAAAATAAATACTACAGTAAAAGTCATTGCCAAGAAGGGTGGGGTAAGTGTGTTCGAGGTGGGGGAGGGTTGAGAGGGATTAATGCTACTGTGCTTTTTACTGTAATAAATTATTCTCTTTAGATATCCATTGTATTTTGCGATCACCCCTTGTTGATCAACTGTTTACGACCCTTTTTCTGAAGTAAAAACATCAATGTGTCTTTATCTACCTTATTCACTAGCTCTGGCACCATGTGACTTCTAGCTCTTCTCCAAAATCAAAATGACCATGAAAGGGAAACGTTTTGAATCAGTTCAGAACAGTGAGGCAGCCAGCACAGTGCAACTAAAGACACTCACAGAAGAGCACTTCCAGAACTGCTTCATGAAGTGGCAAGAACGTTGGGATGAGTGTGTTCAGAGTGAAGGGGAGGATATGGAAGGAAATTTAGGGCAATGTGTCTTTTACTATGGTAAGAATTTTTAAATTCACATATTCCCTTTATTTTGTGATCGTGCAATTGCTTTCTGTGCATTAGAGAGTGTTTGCTTTTTGTTTTCTTTCCCCTAGTTCCACCGCAAGTCAAGTCAGGAGGCTGAGCTGAGACTCAGCCACCACCCACTCTCCTCTTTACTAGAGGGGTGAATACCACAGGGCCTTGCCCTCATTTGCCTCATTTGTCAGATAGAAAGTTAGAGAAAGACTAACTCAGTTGTGAGGAGGCGATGATGTAAGTCCATGGCTCCAATAGCCCTGAGTGGTTATTATTACTCTGATCATTACAAAGCGCTCTAAAGCTGGGTGCAGTATCACATGCCTGTTGTCTGTTACTTGGGAGGCTGAGGAAGGAGGAGCACCCAGGAGTTCAGTGTCAGCTTGGGAAACATAGTGAGACCCTTTCTCAAAAAATAATAAACAAGCTGGGGCTGCTGGAGCGCTTGCCTAGCACGCACAGAACCCTGGGTTTGAGCCCCGCTCCACAAAGCAAAACAAAAAGCCCAAAAGGAGTCAGGTGTGATGAAGGCTTGTTTGAACAGAGTACTTAATGAGCCCGGCATGGGCTAGGTGTTGTGTGGGATATGGAAAAAGATAGCAGAATCTTTTCTCTGAAGGAGCTGAACCAGATTGAAGATGTGACTCAGCACAAATACAGAGCGAGGGAGAGGGCAGAAGGGAGAGGGGAGAGGGCAGAGGGAGACTGGCGAAGTTATCACCACACACAGAGGCAATTGCGCTCAGGGTCCTGGAGACAGCAGCCCCCGCCCTCCTGCATGCAGACCCCACAACTGAGTAACATTCAGATTTTCTCGGTGGTAACGCCCACTCATCCTGAGGGACGGTGGGCGTGTCCAGGAGAGGTGTGTCCAGGAGAGGCGGGCCTCAGTCGCATGTTCCATCCTGGAACCTGGTCACCCTTGCCAAAGATGACTCAGGTGAGCATGTTATGGGCACCCTGCTGCGATCCAACCGGTATGGTCACGCCAGGTGTCCCTCCACCCACCTGGTGGCGCCCAGGAAAATCCCCTGGCTCCTCTTCACTGGAATCAGGATGGGAGAGATGCAGGAGAGAAACACCCTGCGGGAGGAAGAGCAACGTTAAAAGAAAAAGACGGGGAGAGGAAGAGAATCGATCATATGTACAAACACTAATCGGGCCGGGAGGATGGCCTGGCGCGTGGCAGGATGCCCATGCCTTAAAAGGGCTGATGGCCTAAGGGGCCAACTCTCATTATGGAAATAACAAGGCTCTTAGGTATGGCAAGTTCTAAAAAAAACAAAATGAAAGAGGACAACAGTGTGCTTACCAAGGAGGTGAAAAGGCACAACTTTTATTATATTTTATTTTGATTTTTGAGACAGGGTCTCACTATGTAGTCCAGGCTGGCCTTGAACTCACTATGTAGCCCCAGCTGGCCTCGAACTTGCAGTGATCCTCCTGCCTTAGCCTCCAGAGTGCTGGGATTACAGGAATGTGCCACCATGCCAGCTCAAGAGGTACAACTTTTAAAGGAACATGTAAGTGAAGACCTGCAGGAGTAGGCAGTAGCCAGGTGAAGAGGGCAAGGACAAGCATATCAGCCAGGGGAACAGCATGTAGAAGGACTCCATGGTGGGAGAGAGCTTGGAAGATCTGAGGAGCGAAAGAGGCCAAGGTATCTAAAGCTCTGTGAGCACAGGGAGCTGGCTTGATGCTATTATTTCATATACTAAAGACATGATATACCCTACTCCATCTAATGAACCCACTGAGTGGGGGGTGCTCTGCTGGGAAGTCAGAAGGTTTGGGTTGGAATCCTGACCTGCTGCTTACACAGTGTGGAAACAAAGGTGCTTCATTCTCAGATGCCTGTTTCCTGTCTGTGAGGTGGAGCTAACAGCTCTTCTGCCGAGAAGGAAATGTGGAAAGTGGCCTGTGTGGCCTTGGACCCGTGGAGGTTCTCACTGAAGGAGAGCTGCTATTCTTGTCCCAAATACCTGCCCTCCCCTCCACTGGAGAATGAAAGGGGATTTGGTTCTGGCTCAGCCTCTGGGTGCTTTGCCTCTTAGCTTACTTAACCTGGAGAGGGGAAGAAAGGATTATTTTTAGAACCCTTTTGGAGATTCACACCAAGAAAATACCAGGGGGCCTATGTCTTCTCCCTGTCTAGTCCTCATTTACAGTGTGTGATGGAAAAATTCAGTGTGCATTTAAATTTTTAAAAATTATTACACGGGAGTACAACTTGTTGTGAATTCCCCTCAAAATCTTCCTCCTTACTTCGAATTCACTGATCCCATCATCCTTGCCACTTTCTGAAGTGGTTCTGGAGTCTTCTTTCTTGAACGTCTTCAGATGCACTGCTGAAGCTGCCTTGGTGTCCTAAATTGACTCAAATTGTTTCCTTTCCATGGTCATTTTGACACTGGGGAAGAGCCAGAAGTCACACAGCACCAGATCTGGTGAACAAGGCATGGATGAGGATACAGCGTCATGTTTTCATGAGCCTGCCTTTCCATTGGATGGCACTCAGCCTTCACCTAATTTTTTATCACATCTTATAGAGACACTCAGGAAAGAGGCCTTCCAGAACTGCTTCAGCAAGTGGCAACAGTGATGGGTCAGTGTGTTTGAAGGGGGGGAAATGTTCTGAGGGAAATTCACATCATGCTTTTTTTTTTGTACCAGGGATCGAACACAGGGCCTTGCACTTGCAAGGCAGGCATGGTGCCACTGAGCTAAATCCCCGTCCAATGATGCATTTTTTTATTGTAATAAATTTTTAAATTTAAACATTGAGTGAGTGTTTTGATTGCCCCTTGAAGTGACAGAAAGCAGAAGAGAAGCTAGAAAGCAAGACTGCTGTAAAGGACAAGTACAAATGCTGTAAAACTCCCCCTACACGCTCACCTGAGCAGCACATGTGCTGAACTTGGAGTGGCATGTGGGAGATGGCATGGTCCCCAACGTGACACACTGATGATGCAGTTCATATTTTTGAACCCCAGGAGACAATGGAATGGCATCTTCAAATTACTGGAAGGAAAAAACTAAACAGACTCTGCTAACCTTTTTGAAGGAGAGATTCTCAGATATGAAGACCAAACAAAAATGTCCTCTAACAAAAGGTAATAGGGTCTGTAAGGGGCAGATTCCCACACCAAGGAGCCCAGGAAAGGTTCTCCCGGTGGAAGGAAAAAGATTGAGACAGACATACTGGCCTGCAGGAAGCCAAGCAGACCACAAAGAGGGTAAATATTGGGTAAATACATGAGAACATATTAACTATGTAAAACAATAATGAAGAAATAAATACTAAAATGCAAGCTATTGGTGGTGCCAGGGCGGGAGAAACAGAGCCACAGAACATTTGCAAGAAAAGCCCCTCTGCTGGCAGAGAGCGAGTCCAGACAGATTTCAAAGGCTGAAATCACACAACAGTGTATTCTCTGACCACAGTGCAATTAAACAAGAAATTAATAACGGAAAGATAATTGGAGAACCCCCAAGTGTTTGAAAATTAAGCAACATACTTCTAAATAACCCACAGGTCAGCGAAGAAATCACAATGGAAATTAGAAAATACTTTGGACTGAATGATAATGAAAATAAACATATTGAAACTTGTGGGAAGCAGATAAGAAAGTGCTTAGGTAGAAATTTCTAGACTTAAATGCATTTATTAGACAATAAGAAGGTTGAAAATTGATGATCTAAGCTTTTGCCTGATGGAACCAGGAGAAAAGCTCCAGTAGATTAAACCTAAAGAAAGTAGAAGGGAGAATGTAATCAAGGGTGGAAATCATGAATTTGAAAATGGTTACACAATGGAGAAACAAGCAAAGGCAATGTAGGAGTTTAAAAAAATTAATAAAATTGACAATCCCACCAAGACTGATTGATCAAAAAGGGAAAAGCCCACATTTTTTATCTCAATATTGGAAATGAAAAGGGACCATCGCTACAGAGCCTAATGATATTTCAAATGTACAAAAGCATATCTCAACTTCATGTCAATAGAGCTGGCATCTTGGATGAAATGGACACATTCCTTAATGCTGACAATTTAGCAAAATCTTGGATATAAGATGAAATAAAAATCCAAATAATTCTAAACTGTTAAAAAAAAGGGGGGGCCAAGGATTTAGCTCAGTGGTTCCACCTCCTGCCTCAAAAGCTCAAGGTCCCGAGTTCGATCCCCAATACCAAAAAGAAAACAAAAAAAAAACACCTCAAGCCAGGCATGATGGTGCATGCCTGTAATCCCAGCACTCTGAGAGTTCCAGCCAAGTTCCAGTCAAGTCAGAAAATTTCTGACTTACCAAGACCCTGTCTCAAAATACAAAATAAAAAGGCTGAGGATGTAGCTCATTGTGAAGGCCCTGGGTTCCATCTCCAGTACCATCCCCCACCAAAATTTCAATCTGTAATTTACCACCCTTTCAAGAAGAAAACTCCAGACTTCGATGGCTTCACTAGTCATCTTCCAAACATTTAAGAAATAATACCAATCTCACTCAAACTCTTATAGAGAACAGAGGAGCAGAGGATACCTCCCAACTTCTTTTATGAGGCCAGCAAAATCCTGACATCACAACCCAACAAGAACTGTAGGAGAAATCTGTAGTCTTTTATCTCTCAGGAAAATAGATGGAAAGATCCTAAACAAAGTATTAGTAAGTCAAATCCATAAATACAGTAAAAGGATGATATTTCATGACCAAGTGGAGCTAATTCCACAAATGAAGTTTAATATAGCCTTTGAAAATCATTGTAATTTGCCATGATATCTGAATAAAGGGGAAAACCCATATAATTGTGCCCATTGAAGCAGAAACATGCTTAATCAAATTCAAGACTTATTCATGACAAAATTATCTGCTAATTAAGGAACTTCCTTAATCTGATAATCTGTCTACTGTTAATGTTAATTAAACTATTCAAGTACTTGCTTTGGCAGCACATATACTAATTAAACTGTTCAGCATTTTCTTTTTGTTTTCTACTACTACCACTTCTGTTCAACATGGTACAGGAGGTCCTAGCAAACATAATAAAATAGAAAAGAAAAAGGTATAAAAATTGGAAAGGAAAATTGATTTTGTTCTTTGTATGACGTAATTGTACACAGAACAATCTACACACTATTGGAATTAATAATGAATTTAGCAAGGTCACTGGGTAAAATGTCAACATGAAATTACTTTTACTTTTACATACTAGTAACAAACAACTAAAAAATGAAAATAAAACAATTTTCATTAGTATGAAAATGTAAGATATTAGGAATAATTTTTTTCAATCACTGGAGATCAAACTCAGGGCCTCACACATGCTAGGCAAGTTCTGTACCATGGAGCTAATCCCCAGGCCAGAATAATCTTTTAAAATATGTGCAAGAACACTGAAAATTATTAAACATTTCTAACAGAAATTAAAGAAGACCAAAATCAGTGGAGAGGTATACCATATTCATGGATCAGAAGGCTTCATATTGTTATGATGTCAAATGTCCCAAACTGATCTATAGATTTAATATTGCAGTGAATTCTTTTTTTTTTTTTTTTTTTTTTTTGGTACCAGGGATCGAACTCGGGTCCTTGCGCTTGTGCAGCAGGTGGCTAAACCATTGAGCTAAATCCCCAGCCCCTACAGTGAATTCTTATAAATGTATGTTGCTCCATCCTCCACTGTGAATACAAGTTTAACTAAAAACACTCAGGAAAGGGGACTTCCAGAAAGGATTCAGAAAATGGCCAGAATGATGGGATAAATGTGTTGAAGCAAGGGGGAATATTTTGAGGTGGAATCATGGCAGTTTATCTTTTACTGTAAATCTTTAGAAATTTAAACATTCACTATGTGTTGTTTTTTGTTTTGGGGGTTTTTTTGTACCAAGGATTGAACTCAGGACCTTGTGCTTGTAAGGCAGGCAGTGAAACCAATGAGCTAAATCCCCAGCCCACCATTCACTGTGTTTTGATCACACCTTGTACATTCACAGCCCCATTCATGTGAAGATCAAAAGTAAGCAAAGTAGTGACAGAAGTCAGGATACATGTGGGTGCTGGGTGCCAACAGGAGCCATGAAGGCCTCTGGACACTGAAGTTGCTCTTTGTGAGGGTGGGAAGTATGCAGGTCTACACAGGTAGAAGCAATCTCGAAGCTGCATGCTTTTGACTTATGTGCCTCACTTAACCTCACTGGAAAACCAGCAAAGCCTGGACTGGGGATGTAGCTCAGGGTATGGTGCCTGCCTGGCAAGCACAAGGTCCTGAGTTTGGTTCCCAATACCAAAAAAACCCCAAAAACAAATAACGAAAAACCCAAAAACAGCAAATCCCTAAGTGCAGAAATCATTTTCTAAAGAAATTGTTGTAGTTGAAAGGAAAAATGCCTTGGTTCCTGACCAAGCATTTTTGGGACAACAGTGCTCAAACTCTTGACAGAGAACAGCTCCCTTTAGGCCCTTGCATGTTTCCAACTTGGACCCATGGACAAGGCCCCAAATACAGCTGCGCTGCATCTTGTTGGACCTCCTAGACCAGTGGGGCTGAACCTATGGCACCCATGCCACATCGGTTTATGTCATTGAAAACTCTAAAAGGTTCACCATCATTGTCCTAGACCTTGAGCACACAGCATGGGGTGCTGTGACAGACCGTTTCTCACTCACTTTGTATGGACCAAGCTGGCTACCGGGAGATGTCGTGGAAGCCAGTGGACACACAGGTTCTGAGTGCTGTGAGACTTTCTACTTCATCCCACACACTCCTGTGAGGTGGCTGCAGCCTGCATAACCTTGTCTCAGTCAGCAATGGATGGGTCTGTCCTTTGTGTTGTCGCTCTGCACATGGGCTCTGGGGACTGTGTAATAAGCTGTCTGAATCCAGAAGGGGCTCATTGTTTCTCTACTTCTGGTTCCACTGGGCCTCAACCTCCTCTGGATTTGTGCTTGACAACTGTCCCCTATAGGACATGGATTGTTCTCATTTCAGAAGGAGAGTGGAGGGCAAGTAGAAGATGGTGTTTGATGAAGGCTGGATCGTGTGCTGAGTGCCACACGCGCAACACAATTTACTTGGCACAGATTTCTACAATCATTTTCTCCATTTGCTTATTCCCTGGCTGCCCATTTTGGGTTGCAGCAGAGACTATATGAGAAGAATGTTCAGATCCAGCCCTTAGGAGTCAGCCCTTCTGACTGCAGGATGCCACCTTGCACAGGGCTGAGGGGGATGGTGACTGGTTTCTCTCCATCAAAGGATGGAATACAAAGCTGGTGTGGTGGGGCACACCTCTAATCCCAGCACTCGGGAGGCTGATCACTGCAAATTCAAGGCCAGCCTGGGCTACATAAGGAGTTCAGGACCAACCTGCACTGTGTAGACAGACTCTGTTTCGAAAAAATAGAGAGAGAGAGAATTGAGGGGTGAGCTGAACATGTAGGAGCTATCTGTAGCCCAAACCATTAGGACCATATTTTTCACTGCATTGATGCAGAGTGGTGGGGGGGGGGACCAAGCACCACGGAGCCCTTACCAGGTACTGGGCGCTGTACTGGGAGCTTTCGGGACAGCACTCTCATCACCATATCTATCTCAGAGAGGCTCAGCAACTTGCCCACATCACACAGCTTGTCAGAGCAGAGCTGTGACTCAAATTCAGGCTGTCAGACCCCCCAAGCTGAACTGTTTTCACCATTGTGCTTTGACAGGAACGTGCATGGCTATCCTAAGTCAGTTGTCAAGGAAACTGCATCCCTGCCCTGCCTCAGGCTGGGCAGAGTATCCTCCGGTTGGAGGCCCCAGCAGGTCAGGCACCAGCACTGCCAGGCCTCAGAGGGCTCTGGCCCACAGACCACCCAGGTCTGCCCCCACCGAGCTCCGTTCCCAGCCTCACTGTGCCGCCTCTGCTGTGGGGCTCAGCAGCCGGTGCTGGTCGGCCACATGACGCCTTCTTCTCTGCCCTGTCTCTCACCAGCCACTGTCCAGCTTGGATTGCCAAGAAGCCACCCCCTCCTGCCTCCCTTCTTCCCAGAGAGAGATTGCTTCTCCTTTCCTCTGCTCAAGGGCTCTGTACTCTAATGACACCTCCCTCCCCCAACGGCTGACAGGCAAAACTGTGGATGATGATATAATATCACTAATAACAGGGAAGTGGTGTGAATACCCCAAGGCCAGAGATAAAATAAAACAGTGATGACAGTCGCTGGGCAGCTGAAAGATGGCTGTTACAGCAGCACTGTCTTCCTCAGAGGCTGAGGCAGTGGTCAGGAGGGGCAAGCACGGCTCTGAGCCGTGTCCTGCTGCTTCACAAATGACCTCTGCTCTGGGACCCGGGGAGTGGACTGCACGCCTCCAAATACAGAGGGCTGCGGCTTGCACTTCCTGTGGCTGAATGCAAGTCAGCGTTTGTACCAGCGAGGCCTCCTTGGAGAGGCCTGGAACAATTAACTCTGGCAGAATGGAGATAAATCAAAATATGGAAGCTACTGCACGATCCCCCACTAAGAAAATACTGCAGAAATTGGCCCAGGGCAACATTCTAGAAGACAAAAGTTTTGCAGTGTTCATGTTCAGGGTCTTTCTTTCTTTCTTTCTTTCTTTGTTCTTTCTTTTTTTCTTATTATCCTTTTTTTTTTATTATTTTGGTAAAATAACATAAGATTTATCATTTCATTTTTTTTGTTTTCTTTTACTAGGTAGCCCAGGCTGGCCTCAAACTCATGGTAATCTTCCTGTCTCATCCTTCTGAGTACTGGGACTACAGGCATGCCACTCTACCTGGCTATCCAATTTACCATTTCAGTCATTATTTTTTAAAGCATGCAACTCTGTAGCATTGTGTACACTTGCACTGTCATACAGCCATCGCCATCATCCACTTCCAGAACATGTTCATCCCCCCAGATGGAAGCTCTGGCCCCAGGAAACAGATACCCCTCCTTCCAGCCACCTGCAAACACCCCCCACCCCACCCCCATCCCGTTCTGCTCACTGTCTCCAGGAGTCTGACTTCTCAAGTACATCACAGCCCTGTTGTGACTGGCGCATGGCACTCAGCTTGATGTTTTAAGGCTCATCCATGTGGTAGCGCGAACAAATTTCCTTCCTCTTGAAGGCTGAGTACTGTTCTACCAGATGTGGTAGAACAAAATCACATTTTGCCTACCTGTCTACTGATTGATGGACAATTTGGTCACTTCCAAATTTGGCTATTTGTCAAATGATTTCTATTAGTCACCTTTACCTTTTTTGTTGGTGGTGATGGTGGTGGTACTTGGGATGGAGCCCAGGACCTCACGCATGCTAGGCAAGTGCTCTACCACTGAGCTACATCACCAACCCTCCTTTACTCTTTTATAAAATTATTTATAATTTATGCCTTACAAAAAGATCCAAGGTGACTGCCCTTTAAACATAACTTGTATGCTTTAGAACAGTATGACACAGAGTAAGAAAGAGGAGATTAGAAACAAGATGGGAGATAAAATTAAATTTAAATGCCAGACTGTAGATCATTCAACTGAGCATTACATTGAGATTTGAGCTTCCCAGCAACCAAAGTAAAAAGGGACACTTTGATTCTTAGGAGTCTAAAAGCACATGCTATTTTTAAGTTTGTAAAGTTAAATTATGACTGATTTTATTGGATTCTTCTTCCAGAATTTATTTCTCTTGTGAAATTAAAATCTTTCATCTTAAACAGTTTGGTGCATAGAAAGAAAAGAAATAAAAGTGATGAAAAGAAATCTCAGTCCAGTAAATTTGGAATAGACAAAGAAACTGGCTTGAACTAGGCCTGAGAGACCTAGTTTTTCCTCACATTATCATTGTGATAGTGTCCCTAAGGGCATTGTGTCCCCCGGTCACCATACCACGGGGACTCCTACATACCTGGGGTATAGGAGACAAGCAAAATAAAAAAGGAAATAAAAGAAGAGCAAAGCGATGTTTCCTGCAAGCTGCAAAATCAAGTCCCCAGAGAAGAAAGGGGGGAGGAACAGGAACAAGCATTTTCTGAGCTGGTCTGGGACAGGCTCCATGCCCAGGTTTTACATTCACCACCTTGCTTTGTTCCCACAAAATCCTGCAAGGTACTAATTATCAGGGCCATTTCATAGATGAGAAAACTGATACAGATGAGGAAAACTCTTTGGGAGGATTTTGAAAGAGTGGTTGAGACATGCTAGGCCTTGGTTTGTCCATCCCCAGGAGCCATGAGAACAGGGCTCTTCTCCCAGTGACTATGGTCAGATGTGCCCCTCTGGAGTAACGGGACTGGGCTCACCAGCTGGGTCAATTTAATACGCTCACACCAAAGCAGAACCTGTCCTGGCTATGACTCCTAGCCTGTAGGTGTGGCTATTATTGGGCTATTATTTTTATTTGGGGGATGTTTACATTCTGGGATTTGACATGTTAGTCAGCTTTCCTGTAGCTGGGAGAAAATACTCAACACCCACAATTTAAAGGAAGAGAGGTTTTAATTTAGCTCATGGTTTTAGGGCATTCAGTCCATAGTCAGCTGGCTCCAAGGCAGAAGCAGCATGATGGAAGGGCCTGGTGGAGCAAAGCTGCTCAACTTGTGGCAACAGGAAATGAAAGGAGGAGCCAGGGACAGAATACACCTTGCTGGGTCACCCCCTTAGAGACCCACCGCTTCTGAACAGGCCTCACCTCCTAATAGCACATTCAGCCATGAACTCATCAGTGGATGAACCCACTGATGAATATAGAGACTCCATAATCCAATCACCTTCTAACAGTCCCACCTCTAAATGCATGAGATTTTGGGGGGACATTTTAGATCCAAACCATAATGGTACATAATAAATGTTTAACAGCGCATCATGAACTTGAATCGAGCATCTGTAGAGGGGAAAGAACAGCCTCTCCTCTCCATTTGTAGCTAAGAGAGCCAGAGGCCCTCAAGGTCAGAAACTCTGGCTGTCTCTCTAAGGTTCACCATTGCCCTCTGCCAAATGTTCATAACAATGCTGATATTCAAGTATTGTTTGAAGGAGATGCACATCAAGTTGCTAGTGTTTCTCCAAGTAGGCCCTGGCTGTCCAGTGGGAAGCATCTTTTCCTTTTCGATCTCTATTAGAAATAGTGGCATAGCACCTACCTGGCAATCGTGAGGCCCTAAGTTCCATTCCCAGTACCAAAAAAAAATAGAAAAGAAAAGAAAAGAAATAGACTGGCTACACACTAGAGCTCCAATCTCTGAGCTCTGCCTCCCTTTCATCCTCTTACTTCCACTCCATCACACCTCTCCGTGAACCCAGAGGTGCCCATTTCTGAGTGCCAATCCACCAGGCCAGGCCCTGCCCCCAGCTGCAAAGATCATCCCAAACTCTCTGCATCTGTTTGAGGGCCCACGCCAGCCTCATTGTCACACAGTAAGCAGGGAGGTGGCAGGGCAGCCACAGGTCACCCAGTGAGCTTTCTCATGTCCCCTAGGTAAATGCCACCAAATTGTTGTGGCACAGAAAGAAAATTAAAATTCCCCTCCTATCCCCTTGGACTGGAAGCAGTCTAGAATCCAGAAAATGCCCAGCTCCCCTAAATCCCACTGGATAATGGGACTTCTCCTTGCCCACCAGAAACACTTACGTGCGCCCCATGAAGCCTCCCAGCACAGCAGGCGCGCACCCCTGACCTTGATGTCTCCGCCCCATGCTGGTTTTATCTGCTTGGGGCAGCTCAGTGCCTGAGCAAGGGTCTCAGGGGACAGTAAAATGTCAGGGTCCAGTGTTGGTGGGCGTTCCATGTAGCTGGCCCTGATAAGCGTTTAGGTACCCTGCTTAGACTGTGGGAACGTGAACCACACAGGACATCCACTGAGGCACTAGATGGCGTCCTTCTCTGTGACAGTTCTCAGTCCCTCCTGTCCCCCAGGAGGCCCCTTCTTCTTTGACCCAGTCTCCTAACTCATATCCTCTCCCCGATTTCTCCCCTTCCCTGCCTCTCCACCTGTCCTCAAGCCAGGCCACGTGTGGGCTGTGTGGGGTGAAGGAGAGGCGGCTGGCTTCTCTGGGGCTCGGCTTCAGCACCACACACCAGGTACTCCTGGGCTTACAGGAAATGGTCCTGAGCCAGCCATGGACAGAGACCTGAGCTTTGTCCCTGGGTACATCTGCGGAGGAAGAGAGAAAGTAGGAGGGAGACAGAGGAAGAAGGGGGTCTCCCAGTCCTGGCAAGATGCGCTATCTGTCCCCAGACCTTGGGCCCTCGGGCCAACCCTGTCTGCATCCAAGTCTGCGGCAGCCAGGGCTGTGACCCCCAAGCTGCACCTGATCCCTGAGGCAATAGAGCCCAAGAATGTAGGAGAGGCAATGGGGAATTTTTAAAAACCAAGTCTTATTTGGGGGGACCATTCCCTTGACCCCAGCACTCTGTCGAGGGGTCCCAGGGTCCCTTGAACAGTGGCCTGGCTTCGTTAAGGCTGGGAGCCCCCAGGAGAAGCCAGCTGGGCCACTAGCACCTGGGACCCCTGAGCCAGTGTGTGGCTTTGGGGCCAACCGGAGGCTATAGGGCAACAAGAGTGGACAAGGGCTTTCCAGAACCATTCAAGGAAATCAAGAGGGGCCAGCCAAAGCCCAAGGGGAGACTCGTTCCAGCCGTGAGCTGGGGGACCTTGTCACTCCAACTCTACGGCACAGCTTTGGCCCCAAGAGCAGCCTGGGTCTGACCCAGCAGAGCAAACAGGCTACTGCAAGGCCATCAGGTCCCCCTCAATGAGCTGCTCCTGAAATCAGGTGGCCGGGCCCTGGGCATACTACCGGGCAGCTGGTCCATCTCAGGTTGGGCGCACTGGCAGCCTGGCACCTCTGCAGGGCAGTGGGAGTCGGGTTCCCTTCTTCTCATACCCACCTCCCTGGGTGAATTACCCGCACACGATTAATTACACAGTTATCTAGGTTGGGTTGGGAAGACCAATGACCAAATTTTCCAGATGGGCCGGGATAAGAGTGTTTCCACCCTGCAGGGTGGAAAACTTTCCTTTTTCACCTCTAACACCCCAAGTGGCTGCCACACTTGGGGCAACAGCTCGGCCCTGGGTGAGCCCAGCTCAAGCAGCTCCTTATCATTTTCAAAGCCTTGCCTGCCCCAACCCCAGGCATCTGGCACACAAGCGCCCTTGACCAGTCCTGCTGTCCCCCAAAGCTGGCGGCATCAGCAAGAGCAGGCAGCATGGAATTTGGAGCATGGCTCTCTGGGACCATGGTGGCCCTTGCTTGGGTCCAAGGTCAGGACCCTGGAGGAGGTGGTGGGAGAAGCTGCCTTGGCTCCTGCCTTCGCCCATGCTGGCCTTCAGAGAGTAGAACTGTGAAGGGGACACAGCCCAGGGTCAAGGGAGTCAACGATCGGGCCTGGGGCACTCACTGGGCACTGGAGGCCAGATCTCGCACAGCAGGGTCCTGGGCCCTTTCAATGCCCTCTTTCCTGGAAAATGCTAGAAGTTATAGCATGAGAGAAGAGAAGGGTTGAGGAGAGCTCAGAAAGAATTTCCAAGGATGAGGTCCGAGCCCAGACTACCTGAAGCCTCCTTAGAACTATCCTTCCTCAGCCCCCACTGCTGCTGGCCACACCAGCTGTCACAGTGAGATCCGGGCTCCCAGATGGCTTGACAGAGCCATGGTCCTTTCCCGTCGGTTTGCTGTGTTTTCAGGGTTTCCACAAAACAAACATCTCCCAGGTGCCTGTTCTGTGCCAGGCACTGCCCAGACTGATGCCAGAGGAAGTAAAGAGGAGAGTGCTCTCTGCTTGGCAAGGGACAGATGCATAAAGGGACATTTATAACAGTTATAAATACCTCTGAGTTTCACTGTGTCCACACTAGACTCTAGGAGAAGATGCTGTCTAACTGAAGACTGTCCTCTCTAAAGCATCTGTAATGACAGCACTGTTGCCTGAGGACCTACTGTGCACCTACCGGGGACATTCTGCTAAGTGTTTTATGTCATCATCCCATTTCATCCTTACAACCACTCCTGTGAAGTCCACATGATTATTCTCATTTTGAGATAGGGTATTGCAAAGTTGCCAGTTTGAGTTTGAAATTGTGATCTCCTTGACTCAGTCTCTCAGAGTGCTGGGATCACAGGTGCGCACCACCTTGCCCAGCTAACAGTGATCCCTTCATTTTTTTTTTTTTGGTACCGGGGATCGAACTTGGGTCCTTCCACTTGTGAGGCAGGAGGCGGAACCACTGAGCTAAATCCCCGGCCCCAGTAATCCCTTCTTAACTGGGGCCTTAGGACAAAATAACAGAGGGGAGGGCTGGGGATTTAGCTCAGTGGCACTGCGCCTGCCTCGCAAGCGCAAGGTCCCGAGTTCAAGCCCTGGTACCAAAAATCCAAAAAATTTTCAAACAAAATAACAGAGGGGAGGGCCAGGAAATTAGCTCAGTGGCACTGTGCCTGCCTCACAAGCACAAGGTCCTGAGTTCTATCCCCACTACCAAAAATAAATAAAATAACTGAGGGGAATTGCTCAAGGAAAATCCATTTATAAGAGTACAAAGAGGCGTAACACAGACCCCAAATTGAATCATTTTTGCTAATCTACAACTAGAAATAAAAAATTTAAAAAGAAAAAAGGGCTGCAGATGTAGCACAGTGCAAAGGACCTGAGTTCAGTTCCCAGGACCACACACACACACACACACACACACACACAGAGGCATAACTGTAATCTCAACACTCAGGAGGCTGAGGCAGGAGAATTGCAGGGAGTTCAAAGCCAGCCTGGACTATCTAGTGAGTTCAAGGGCTGCCTGAACTACATAAGATCTTATCTCAAAAAGAGGTGGGGGTAATTGTTGTTAGGGACCCATAAGCACCTCCAGCTGTTGTTAGCTGACCCTGACAGTAGTTTCTTTGAAAGAAAAATGAACACTTCTCAGTCCATCAGGTGGCCAACATGAAGTGAGAGGAAATGTGAAAAATTTAGCATTCTGTGTAATTATACACCTGTCTGCTGAGTCTCTCACAGATGATGAAGAAATGGAAATGTAGGATTGGAAAGACACCAGCCCTCTGGAGCACAATCATGAGGCTTAATCAGCAGTGGCACTAATCATTGCCATTACTTTTATGGTTAATGATGAGAGCTCTCACACATGTGCTGCACTTTACAGTTTGCAAGCTCTTATGTCCTCATAATCTGGAGGGTTTCTCACTGCCATAGCAGGCTTACTGTCTCCACCTTGAGATGCAGAAACTGAGGCTCAGACACTGGCACTGTAGGGCCAGGCTTCAGTCTCCTCTCTTGCTCTCTGGTCCCCAACATAGCAGTACCCAGCCCTCACTGACCTGGGACTGAAGGGTCCCCTCCGGAAAGGCCCTGATTGGCTGTTTTGGGTCACACGCTCACCTGAGAGCCAATCAACACGAGGAGGTATGGCTCTGATTGGCTGTTTTGAGTCATATGCTCATCTAAGAGCCAATCAATATCAAGAGGCGTGGCTCTGCCCACCAAAGGTAGCCCCCACTCAATTCCTACTGAGAGAATTTAAGTGTCCTTTCCCAGAATCAGCCAGGAATTCTCCCAGCCCAGTCAGCCCTCAGGAATGAGAAAGCTCCAGTAATCACCTAAGTGATTGAAGAATCTGGCCCAGAACCACCTGGCTGCTGCAGATTTGTCCCTACCCAGGCTGCTGCTAGGCTTTTGGGCCACACATGCTTCCCATGTCCTACCCCTAGCCTTTGAGGTTTCCATTTCTGCTTCTCTGCCAGCACTCCAGTTCCTAGGCCGGGAGAGCAGTTTAGATACTGGATGTGGCTTCCTATACCTTCCGGCCCCTCACAAGGTTTATTCCTTCCCACTACTCATGCTCCCAAGGCCTCAGAAGTCCTGTGCCTGGCTGGTTCAGCCTGGCTTGGACTGACCACTGCCTGAAATGAATGACCTCAGAAACTCTGGGGCTCCCAAAGGTGGCCAAGACCATGCCCTTCAGAGTGGTACTGAGTGGTGTTACCCAACATCACCCACAGCAAAACTACAGTGACAGTGAAGTCCAGGCATGGGCTGTGATCTGAGCCAGGTCCAGCATCCAGACTGCTGAGTGGCACTTAGGCCCAGGCCGAGAGAGTGTGGTGAAGTCTATGCCTGGCAAGAGATTCACCAGGGGAGGGTCTGGAGGAGAGCACTGTGGGAAGATGGCGCCTGGATACTGAGTCTTGCAGGTCTCAGTAGCCTTGGGGTGTTGGAAACTCCAGGCCTTCAACTCAGGCCAATGGTGGTGTCAGCTCACCCAGGAAGCTCAGTGCATCCATGTCTGTTCTGACACAGTTAGAAGTAGTGGTGGTGAACCTATGGCAAGCATGTTGCAGCGGGCTGTTTCTATCATTGGAAACTCTCAAAGGTTCACCGTCACTGGTTTAGTCACACAACCTGAATTTGAATCCCCATTTTAGCACCTTTGTCCCTATAAAGCTATGTGACTTTTGGCAATTGAATTCTCCTCTGTGAGTCCCAGTTTTCCTCTCTAGATGTTGGGCCTAGTCATGTCCATATCACTGGGCACTTTGGCCAAGTGCCTGGCATGAGCACAGCATATAGCAGGGACTGTGTGGACAGCAGCCCTCACTCCTTACTGAAGAGCCCCTGTCTCCACAGTGATTCCCAGAGAGGATCAGAGGGCCTGATGGACACCCCGGAGGTCATGGAGATGCCACAGCCATGTGATCTGCCTAGCAGGGCCGGATGTGGGGTGTGCAGCAGACTTGCCACACTTCTTGAGGTGGGGCATGTGCAGGGCTTTGTGTCCCCCAGAAGTTCACGTTTGGAAACTGAATTCCCAGACTCATATGTTAATGGGATTTGGAGGTGGGGCCTTTGAGAGGTGGCCAGGGTCCACGGAGTCATGAGGACAGGGTCTCCATGATGCCCTTAGTGACTTTATAGGAAGAGGAAGAGACACAGAAGCTAGTGCACTTGCTCTGTCTTTCCATGTGATGTCCCCTGCCATACTGTGATGCAGCACAAGGCCCTTGCCAGATGCTGAGCAGATGCGGGACCATGCCCTTGGACTTCTCGGCCTCCAGAACCATGAACCAAATAACTTCAATTCTTTATAAATTACCTGGTCTTGGGTATTTTATTACAGCAATAGAAAACAAGGCAACATGGTGTTGGAAATGAGGTGCAAAGAAGTTTTTCCAATATACAAGCTGGGCAGAAAGGGCTTTGGAATGGCTTTTGAAATGGAGATTCCTAGTCTCTTTGCTATTAGAGGACTGACCTAGCAGAAGCCTATTCTTCTTTTCCTTTCTTTTCTTTTTTCTTATGGCTTGTGTCTAGATGTCTCCCCAAAGACTTATGGGCTCATAGGTGGGGCTTTTCAGAGCTGGCTGGATCTAGGATGATACTGGGATTAAGGGTGTGGATAATTGAAGCCCTACCCTGGGTGTGGATGGCACCACCCAAAAGGCTGGTAGCCTGAATGGAATAAAAGGGAAAAACGAAAGGCTGTGGTGGTGGCTGCTGCTGCTGCTTGCTGCCTTCTGCCTGCCACACCATGGACTGTTTGTCCTCTGTGATGCCCCTCTGCAATGCCACTCTGCCTTGGAGCCAGCTGACTATGGACTGAAACCTCTACAAACTGTGAGCTGATATAAACCTTTCCTCCTTTAACTTCAGGGTATCAGGTATTTTGTTTCAGTAACAAGAAAAGTAACTGAGACTTTTTTTTTAGACAGGGTCACACTCGATAGTTCAGGCTGGCTTCGAACTTGTTATGTAGCCCAAAATGGCCTCACAATCATTGCAATCCTCCTGCCTCAGCCTCCCCAGTGCTGGGATTACAGATTCACACCACCATGACCAGCTGGGAGCTCATTCTTGAAAGACTCCCATGCACAGGGCATCTGGAGATCACAAAGTTGTTTATTTTTCATCTGTAGGAAAGGTGGGTGCAGGGTGCAGAGGAACCCAGCCAGGTCACTGTGTACACTGAGGCCAAACCCAACCCAGCGTCCTGTGTCTTTCTCAAGAGATTTTTCTGCCTGTCAACAGAACTGCAGTTTGCCATCTAAGAGCCAGGGCTATCACTGCCATGCTGCTTCTGGGCAAAATGGGGTGTATGTGTAGGTGCTACTGTTCCCAGCCCTGAACTTGGAGCATGTATATCTGACTGGCAAAAAAAGGTATTAAAATGTCAAACTTCATATAATTAGGGCAAAGAACTGGCCTTCTCTTGGCCTTTGGATGCCTGGTTGTCCCTTTGAAAAATGTCTTTCTTTGCTTGATCCTGTGGGCAAGGCCCATCCCACAGGCAGAGAAGGAGCAAAATTTAGCCTTTGCATTAAAAAAATATAAGCAAGGTTTTCATCTAAATAGCTGAGCAACTGTATACATTATTTAAACATCAGATACATTAGATGGATGGATTCACCCGGCTCAGTGTAATACACCTGAGCCTAACACTACAAACCAATACATGACATAAGAACTGCCTGAGCAGAACAGCCAGGTACAGAGAAGTCCTTGGGAGCTGGGATTTGGCCTGGGTGCCCTTGGCTGTGCTGTGGCCCTGCCCTCAGAACCAGTACTCCGAGACAAAGATGTGGACGTTGACGACGTTTCGGTGGGAGACCACACCCCCGACCACGTAGTTCATCTCCAGCTTCAGGACAGCGTGGAATGGGCCCACGATGGGCCGCACTTGGCGTACGACACCTGAGAGAGAGCAGAAGGTGTGCTGGGGGTTAGCAGGGACCAGGGCCACATGGACTGATTTCTCCCAAGGACCCTCAGGGCTGAGAGGGGTCTTAAATTTCATGGGGCATAGCCAGGGCCAGTTGTTTGAGACTCCAGCAAAACATCCCCCTCTCAGTGGTCATTTTGGCTTCTGCACACACCTCCGGGGACCTCTGACAGGAAGCTTACTACTTCCTGTCCATCACACACAGCGTACACAATGTGGGAAGCAGTGAGTGGGCTCCAGGGGCCATGCCAGTTCCTGACGTCTCAGAGCCCAAGTTTCTGCCCTACTACCTGCTACCAGGCAGGACTTAGAAGAGCCTCACAAAGGCCTGGCATGGAGCAGGTGCCCAATAGGATCCTGCCCTGCCTTGTGCCCCACCCCGGGGTGGCGGGGGAGCCATGATCTTTCCCGGTGGTAGCTGAGGATCACAGAGGGTCCTGGATTCCTTTTCCAAGCAGGGGTGGTCCTGATTCCCTGCAGGACATGACCTGGGTCTTCTGTAACACACACTCCGGTGCCCAGCACAGTGTCTGCCATAGCATCGCCCCCAGCATACATCGCTGACCTTCCTGCCCAGCAATTCTCCCTCAGTAGGCACCAGGACCCATCCACAGTGTCACAGACAAACTGACAGAGCTCTGGTTTCAAAGCTGGTGGAGAGGGCTTGGGCAGCAAAGGCTTCGGGTCAGGCTCCAGAGAGTCCACACGGGCTCTGTGGGGGCGGGGTGGGTATGCTGAACCCACACACGTGCAGGGCCCTCTATAGCTCTGTGCGTGTCATGGGAATTCTTGGGACTTTTGGACACAGAGTTTGAGTCTACCCACTTGGGTTATTCAAGTTTCTTAACCATTCTGAGTCTTGATTTCCTCTTCTGTGAACAAGGATTTTTTTTTTTACATAGCAACCTTAAACCAGGCATGGTGGCGTGCACTATGATTCCAGCTGTGGGGGAGGCTGAGGCAGGAGTATTGCAAATTCAAAGCCTAGTGTACACAGTAAGATTGGTCTCAGAATAAAAATAAAAAGGTTCTGGGGGATGTAGCTCAGTGATACAGTACTTGCTTAGCATGCATGAGGCCTGGGTTCTATCCCCAATATTGAGGGGAACAAATCAACCTTTAACAAGAAGCAAAGCAAACAAGGTCATTCAGAAATGGCTGCTGCCATCCCAAAAGATTCTGGTGTCTCAATGGGATGTGAAGCCCAGTTCAGTATGGCTGGACTTGTGCACTCCTGAAACAGCAAGGCAGACACATTTCTCTGGGGCTGAGTTTTAAATCTTATTTGAAAGGAAAGCCCTCAATAGGCTGGAAATGTTCACAGCTAAACACATCATTATCCACACCTAAATCCATCATTGTGGGCCCTTCGCAAGCTTTAGGGTCTGTAGCGGCTGGCACTGTTAGGGAATGGGGGTCAGGCTGAATTACCCATGTAGGTCACATTCAGGGCCAGAGCTTTTTTCTTTCCTTTCTTTCTTTCTCTTTTTTAACTGGGGGTTGAACACAGGGCCTTCTTACTGAGCTACATCTCCTGCTCTCTTGAAATTTTTAATTTTAAGACAAGGACTTGCTAAATTTATAAGTTTCCCAGGCTGGACTTAAACTTACCATTTTCCTGCCTCAGCCTCCCAGAGTGTTGGGATTCTAGGCATGTGCCACCGTGCCCAGGTTTGGATTTTCTCAGGATCTTTGCATTTAGCGAGATGACCCATCAGTCAGAACAGACAGGGATGCTGTGCGTGTTAAGCAAGAAGCCGCCTAGGTGCACACAGCAGGTCTGCAAGGGGTGTATCCCTTTCGGTCCTTCCAGAATCATCTCCTCCAGCCCCATCTGCCTGGAAGTCCAGGTTCATCTCTCACTCTCTTCACAGCCCACTCGGCCTGGGCTTGTTTCCCCAACATGCTCGTTCAGTGGACCAGACCACCACGTCTCCAGCCTGGGCACGTTTCCCCAGAGTGCTGTCTCAGAGGAATGTGCCTCCTCCATCCCCATGAGACTTCAGGCATGACTTTCCCCTCCTTGCCCTCATCTTGACTGAGCCAAGGCCAGAAGCCAGGTTGCTTCATGAAAGAGGACAGAAACAGTCCAGCTGGTCTCTGGTGCCTGGCACATGATGGATGCCAGGTAAATGTCTATAGGATCAAGTGGTTGGTGCTACTTCTTCACAGCTTCATACCTATCGTCATCTTTCCTTTTATCCATCCACTCATCTATCCATCCACCCCCCAATCAACTGATTGATCCACCCATTTATCTATCTTCCCATCCATCTATCCATCTTCCCATCCGTCCATCCATCCATCTATCTATTCGTCCATCTGTTCACCCACCCATCCACCTACTGATTGACAGATCCATCCATCCATCCATCCATCCATCCATCCATCCATCCACACACATCTATCTATCTTCCCATCCATGCATCCAATGGAGACTACTCTGCACAGGGAGTTTTAAGGGTGATTCCTCTGAGGAAATGACACTAAAGTTGAGTTTTGAAGAATAAATAAGATCCAAGAAAGCAGGAAGGACATGAGCAAAGCCCAAAGATGTGAGAGCTCAGGCCAGTCCTGGGGGTACTGTCAGTCTTGGGATGAGACTGGAGTGGTGGTAAAGGGTGCTCAGGGACCTCACCTCATTTGACTCATGGAACTAGGGGGCTATGCCATCTCCTGTCTTTCTCCCCACCCTGGGCTCCAGACAACTGTTAGCTCAGATCTTTTGCTAATTTCCCACTGCAGGAAAGCAAGGGAGGAAAGGAAGCAAGGACATTCACTCATATGTGGCTTTGCAGATGTTACAAAGCCCAACCCAGGGTCCAGTCCCATCCACCCACTTGATCCTATGGGCATCTGTCAGGTGCCAGGCACTGGGGCCAGCTGGACACTGAGGCATGAAGTCTTCCCTAGCCTTCTCTTTGTCACATGATCCCTGGTTTTTCAGCTGTGATGCTGCACCTGCCTCTTGCAAGGTCTCCCACAACGGGCTTCCTGTTTGGGGTAGAGTCTGCATCATGCTATGGCTATCTCCCTGCTCCTAGCCAGTGCCTGGGCAGACACATGGCAGGAGTTTGGCAGTGATTACTGGATGGGAAGAAGACAAAACTTTGTCCTGAAGGAAAGAGGGATCCACAGAAGGCCCAGGGTGAGGGTGGTTTTGGCTGGATCAGCCCTTCTAGCCGCAAAATGCAGGACAAAGAGAGAGGCACATTTCCACCACGCCCGGCTGGCCCAGCCTTCCTGCTGGAGTGTTTACCTTCCCACCTTTGCAAGGGCTCAGGGGAAAAAAGAGGACATGGTGCTGAGTTCAACTGTGTTAATCTTCCCAATCCTCGTCCGTGGCATTTCTGCTCCGGGTCTCAGACGCGGCTGGTATTCCTCAGCATGTCTGTGCCTCTTAAAGATATAATTAAGCCTTTTTTCCCCATTGAAAAATGCAGGCCCCCTGGGGCATTCTCTTCATGTCTTGGCTCCACTTTGAAACTGCAGCTGATGCAGGATCCTGAGTGCGAAGCCCGCCGTTCCCTCCCTTAGGGAGAATGCTATCGCTCCTGTGGTCCCTGCGCCTGGCCCCTGAAGCCATCTCCCTGCTTCTGTCTCTGATTGTGAAATGATAAAGGTCAGCCCCAGGGCTCTGTGCATGGGTCTAGGTCTCTGACTCCACTCGAGACACTGATCTGTAAAGACACCTGAGTCGCAGCCTCGACACTGACCAGCAGGGTGACCTCGCACAAAGTGCCATCCATCCTGAAGCTCCGCCTTCAGCCAGGAGCCCTGGGATCCTAACTGACGGGTGGGATGGAGTGAGTGGGTTGTCAGAGCGCCAATAAACAAGGTGATGAACCCAGACCTGCAACTCCCTTGAACCCGCAGAAATCACCAGGGGCTTTCAAAAGACAGCAACTGAGCACAAAAAGGCAGAGGCCAGGCTTTGAGAAGAGAATGAGAAGCCTTCCCATCTGAAATCGGATGAGGAGCCTTCTCTCTGCCCAGAGCACTGTCTTTCTTGGCAGCTCTTGCATCCCTGGTTCTCAGAACATAGTGGGTCTTTAGGTCTATTCTGTCCCAGATGCACTCAATACATGGTTGTTGAATGAATGGATGAACTAAAGATCCAGTAAGGAGCACAGTTTCTTTTTCTTTTTCTTTTCTTTTCTTTTTTTTTTGGTACCGGGATCGAACTTGGGTCCTTGCGCTTGCGAGGCAGGTGGCAGAACCATTGAGCTAAATCCCTGGGCCAAGGAAGACAATTTCTAATTGAAAATGATCACACACAAATGAAAGTATTGGGAAATCACTGCCAACAGCCAACGCCATTGAGAGTTCAGATATTGACCTCTCAAAAGGAGAACGGGCAACAAAAGAGGACCAGGCCTCACTGTCCTGACTTGGTGGCCACCAGCTGTAGCAGGGAGTGAGGCGAAGAATGTATGATAAGGGGGTCAGAGGACCCCACGAGGTCTTGGCCGTCACACAATGACTGTCACATGACTGGAAAGAAGCCAACAGTGAAGGTCCTGGGTAGGAGTCATAGTCCCGGCAGTCTGAGTGAACCCGTAAACCAAGGCAAGAACAAGAAGAAATGCTGGGGCCCAGGTTGAGGACACCTTTTCTGAAATGCTTGGGACCAGCATTCTGGATTTGGGAATATTTGCATCTACATAACCAGCTGTCTTGAAGACTGAACCAGGTTAAACAGGAAATTCATTTATGCTTCCATGCACCTATTCACACAGCCTAGAAATAATTTCTCCACTATTTTTCATAATTTTGTGCATGAAGCAAAGTTTCATGTTGTGGAATTTTCCACTCATGGTGTCATCTCAGCATTTAAAAAGTTTCAGATTTTGGAGCATTTTGGATTTTTAAATTTCTGGACCAGGGATGCTCAATTTGAACCTTCAAAGCTTCACATGAGGGTGCAGATGGGCTCCACTGCCAGGGAAGGGGAGCAGATGTTGATGTCCACGCTTGTTCCTGTCTCACATGGTCTCCATGCCGTGGACAAAGAAGAGACAGTCACCTTCCTTTGTGAGGGACAAAGAGAGGCTCTGAAAGTAGAGTGTCCCATATGCCAAGCTAATGGGGCAGTGAACTGCACTCCAGCTGGGATTGACCTTAAAGCCCAGCCCCTTCCAACCCACTGACACCTCACTGCGACATGTCAGGCAAGACACTCCCAGAAAGTACTGCCCGAGCTGAGTCACAAACCCACACAAGTGTGACAGGAAGGAAGCACGAGCCCCAGAGTAATCACAGCTAAAGGGCCGGAGCTCCAGAGCTGCCTGCCTGGAGCCATGGCTGGGAAGGAAAGAGGACAGGTGTCCGGGCTGCATATTTAAAATACCAAATGTCACTCAACATGTCTCAGAGAAACTCATTGCCCGGATTTCTTGATTATTGTAAATGTGCTCCCCCACCCCAGGCCTCCTGAGTGGTAGAGCAGACGCTTCGGGGGAGACTGCTGTCACCAGCCGAAGGAGAGACAGAAAGCCCAGGGCAATGTGGAGAGAAGTGTAGGCAGTGCATGAGGCTTTTGGCAGCTCATCCATGGCCATCACCTCTTTCCTGCCCCTGCCAGCCCAGGAGGGGACTGAGCTGTGAGGGGCTGGGGTGGCTCTGGGCGTGGACACCAGTGTGAGCGTGTGGGCAGGGCAGCTGGGTGCCTTCACCCTCCCTGGGAGACGGGAACACGGAAGGAAGGTGCAGGGTTCTGACTAGATATCATGATCTTTCATGGACAGCAGCACTGATGCATTTCAGTGGTCTGGGTCACACCAAGGCTTGAAGAGATGTCCCCTTCACTCCGTTCTTCTGAGCAGCACCATGAACCAGCCCTTCCATGAGGACAGGAAATGCTTCTGCTGGCCAAAGCAAGGCCCCTCTTCAGTGTCCCTTTTTCCAAGCTGGTGTCCTACACAGATGCTTCTGGCACAGGTGAGAGACCCAGAATCCTCAGCCATCGACTGAACACTTAGGTGCCTACTCTGAGGACTGTGTTCACTGCTGGTGTGGGACACAGAGGTGACAACTCTGAGATTTCAGGATTGGTCCAGACTGCATGGAACTCTGCTACTCAAGGTCAGCTGGGAAGGTCACACCAGCAGGAGCCCACATCAAGTTCCCATGTGCGCAGGAGGTGCCTAACTCACATTATCGCCCTGAACTCCCCCAACCCCGTGCCTCCTTTTCCTCCCTGGAGAGTCTCCTGTGCGGTTGCCATCACTCCCCCAACCTTATTTTGCACAACCCGCTTCTACTGCCATTTGGCTGAAGCACTTTGTTTGAAAACAAGAGTAATTTAGGAAGGTGGGTGGTGATACCAAAGCAGGAGAAACTCACAAATCATTCTGTGGGACACAGACCATCCCAGGAGGTGTGCGGGAGACTCAGAAGGCTGTAGTCGACTCCTTTTAACCCCTCGGGGGCCTTGGAAGTTAGCAGGTGGAGGCTGAGGGGTTCTGGAGGCAGCCAGGAGACGGGCTTGGTGACCTGCTAGTGGGCACATCTGGTCTGTGCATACGTGTGTGTGTGTGCGAGAGAGAGAGAGAGAGAGAGAGATCCCTCTACCTGTTGCCATGGAAACAGCCTCACCAAGGTCAGCAGCAGCTCAGCTTTGCTGAGACTGTTGGTGGATCCTCTGAGCCCATCCGACTTGACTCAGCACAGCGGCCAGGTTCAGCTGCCCGTGGCGTTGGACACGTGGTGTCCCCCTGGCTGCCAGCCCCCCTGCCCCTCTTTGGCCAGCTCCTCCCATCCCTGACCATTGACCCTCGCCCCTCTCCCCAGGGTGGCAAGCATGACTGCCACTGCACTCTGCCACCATCCACGGGCGGAAGCCTGCCAGCCTTGCTGATGCCAGCCAGCATCTCTGTGGCTTCTCACAAGCCCAAAGCAGACTCGTCACCTCCTCCAAACCTTCCCCGCCACACCTCCCTGTCTCAGCCTCCTGGCTGTGTGTGCCCACACGTCCGACCATGGGCAGAGCCTGGCACCACCTTCGCATCCATCCCTGCCCATCCCTTTCCCAAGAACTCTTTCTGCTGGCCCTGCCTGGTGGGAGTCACTGTCACCCTGGCCCGGATGGCCACAGTGGCCGTTTACACTCAGAGTGGCCCCTATAACCATTAGATCAATTTGCTCCTTATCTTGAAACCTCCCACCTGGCTGCTCAGTGGAAAAGCCAGAGGCAGAGGTGTGGAATTCTGATGGCCTCTGGACCCTGTCCTCACTGCCACCTTCCTGTGGTTCCGCTCCAGATCCAGCACCACAAGCTCACCTACCCCAGGGCCTTTGCTCATGCTGTCCTTGCATCTGGAATAAAAAGGCTCTGACACAGGGACCCACATCTGTGCCCCTGTCTTGATCTCTGCGGGTCTCCTAGAGGAGTCCCTGACTGGGACACACAGTTAGAAAAGGTAGGGGAGGCATCCCTGGCTCATCCAGGTTCTGTTGAAGCAAGAATAAAGAGCCAGGTCTGGGTGTGGCTGATGGGTGGGGCAGAGGAGAAGGCGGAGGAAGGGAGAAGACAGGCAGACTTGGGAGAGTCAGGGGGAGACCTGGCTGCTTAGCCTCGGCCTGGAAGCCCCCCGCCCCGCCCCGCCCTGCCCCTAGTGCTGAGCACCCAGGGCCCAGGAACATGTCAGTGACCAGGACAGACAGACAGAATCCCTGCCTCCCATGCTTCCTATTCCAGAGGGCAGGAGTGGGGCAGGAAGCAGCGAAGGTCCAGGCTGTGCAGTCCACACAGCGGCCACCAGTGAGCATGACGGGACCGGCAGACACAGGGCCTGGCAGGCACCCGAGGGGCCCCCTTGCCCACCTCGGCCCTGGCCCCTGACACCTGGGCACTGTGCTCCTCCCACCCCATCCCCTTCTGTCCTCCCTGAGCCCCAGGCTCCTGCTCAGGACCCCACACCGTGGCCCTGTCCAGCACAGTCTGATTCCACCCCTGCCACAGAGTCCCCAGGGACTAGGGCATGTGGCTGCAGGGACCCCACAGCGTGGGCCTTGACGGTTTCCAAGGCCTGCCAGCCCAGAAGTCTCCCAGCCTGGCCCAGGCAGGCACGGTGAGTTTTTCTGACCCTGTCTTCCTCGGGGCTGTTGCTGCCCAGACACGGTGGCACCTTCAGTGCAGAGCAGCGTCAGCTGCCAGGCTCTGTGGCTGCAGCAGGTCACAGGGGCTGCGCCCCAAGGTTCTGTGCACAGGGACAGGCCCCACCCATGCCCTCTCTGCCAGGGTCTGGGCTGGGCAGTGTCCTCACTGGCACACCCCTGGCCCTGTCACCTGGCTCCATCCAGCTCCCGGCAGAAGCCAACCCCACCAAGGCCACAGGGTCAACAGCGGTGAGGGACGTCTATGACCCCAGGGTGGAGGATGCCCTCGCGTGCTCCAGGACACAATAGCCGCCATCAGACAGCCGGTCTCTGCTCGGGTGAGGGGGGGGGTCTCTTCTGTCCCTGCCTTGCCCCTGCCAGGGACCCTGCAGCTCCACCCTCTTCCACCCGAAGCCTCCAGGGGGAGCCAGGCCTGGCCCACCTCAGGCCCTCCTGGCCCATCGAGGGGAGGACTTGGCAGCTGGCCAGGGTGCGGCCTGGGGTGACAGGGCTGTGCCTCCCAGAGAAGAGAAGGTGCCTAATCCTGAGATTTGCTGTGAAAGCCAGGACAGGGCCGATCACTCATCGGTGGGCAGGGATGGCTGCGCTGTTGTTTTTAGGTGGAATTTCTGAATGTCATTTGTAATGTGCACTGAGCCCGGGCCAAGCTTGCTAAATCAGACTTCAGGATGGGTCAGCAGCACCTGTTTAACCCCTTACAAGGGAACGATTTTAAAGAAGTGATTCAGACCCTGCTAGCTGGGACCTTTGGGTTTTGTAGTATATGACATGTTCAACTGTCCATGCCACCCACCTTTCCTGTCCCTCTGAGACATTAATGGGGAAGCAGCCAACCCTGAAAAACAAGCACTGTGAGTTTCGGGAACTCAGAGGCAGGATGCTAGGGAAACTGGGAAGCGGCTTCCCGAAGGCAGGACTTGTAGCTCAGATGTCGGTTTGTTTCTCGGCACCCAATGCAGTGCGTGGGTGGAGTGGGAACCCAGTGTGTGCGTGCTGAATGAATAAGATAATGTGAGGTGCATGGACTTGGGGATGGGACCTCCACCATCCCCGCCAGGCCCAGCACCCTGTCACTGCTCGTGCCAGCCTGCCCACTGTATCGCTCTAGCCTGCCCTCGCCTAGCAGGCTCTGAGCTCTGCCCAGCCTCCACCTCCCAACTGGACGCCTCTGGTCCTGTGTCCATGGCTGTGGAGGCTCAGCCAAGCATCGCACTGATTTAGGCAACAGTCCCTGTGCGCTCACAGGGGGATGTAAAGCAATCTCACAATGTAAAATGTGCTGGCAACTTGAAGAGGGTGTGGGGTACTGCCCAGCGTGTCCACACAGGGTCAAGTTCAGGCTCCATGTCAGGCACCAGCAGTGTCCAGTACATGAGCTGTTGAGTCCCCCTTCCTGAAGTTTCTGTGGCCTTTTTTTCTTTTTGTTTTTCCTTTTCTTCCTCCACCTTCTCTTCCTTCTCCCCTCCCCCAGTCATGGGGATTAAATCAAGGGCTTTTGCACTGAGCTGTATCCCCAGCTCTCTTCTATTTTTCATTTTGAGACAGAGTCTCACTAAGTCATTAAGTTGCCCAGGCTGGGCTTGAACTTGCAATCCTCCTGCCTCAGCCTCCCAGTGCTGGGATTACAGGTGTGCACCACCATGTCCAGCTAGGCACTTTGTTTTTTCCCCTGCAAATGGTGATGCCAGCCCAGGTGGCTGTCCCACAAGGCTGCATGAGGACCTAAATTCCTGTCCCTTGTGAAAGGATTCTGAGCGAATGCTCAGGGGTGGCGCAGCACGAGGCAAATCCAGAGCAAAACTCAGCAGAAACCAAATCCCAGCCCTGGGCCTAGGGAATCCTTGGGCTAGAGATACGAGGCCTGGCCTTGATACTGCAAGGCCATCCTCTACCCAAGCAGCTCAGAGATCAGATAACATGTGCCCACCCCACCCATACCCCCACATGTTCCATAAGCCCACTTACACTCCCTCACACACCCCCACAGTCAGCTAAATCAGATGGCAGGGCTCACTCAGAAATGAATGTGCAAAACAGCATGGGCTTGAGTCTTTGTGCTGCCTATCATTAAAGCCCAATTCCGGCCTTCACTGACTGCCCCGCCTGCAGACCACCTCCTACATCGCAGCCCAGCATCTGCCACCTAGGAAAAGGGTTGGGCTTAGGGCTCCTAGGGACCCTAAGGAGGTGGCAGGGAGACCCCAGGCAGCAGCCTCCAGTAGGCGGTGTCCAGAACCCTGCCCCTTCCCAGGCATGGCAGCATTTTGAAACTCCCTCTTGACCTCATGAATGCAGAGGTCTTTACTGCTATAGACAGACGCCGGAGGTGTAGACACCAGCCAGTACAGACCAGAGGCCAACGGGGCTTCACAGGGACAGAGGCCCAGGTCTAACTATGGTCCTCACACATCTGTGGCTGCTTGGCCATGGTGCTAGCACTGGTGTCCCCTCCTCTGAGAACCTCTGCTGACTGTACAGTTGTCAGGCAGTGATGTCCCAGCTGGCTTGCAAACAGCTGAGATCAACTCTGCCCAGGAACACAGCCCCAAAGCCCCAGGATCCCAAGGGCCATAGGCAAAATCAGCCGCAGGCCAGAAAAAGAACTTCAGCCTGGTGCCAGTGTCTGCCCAAACCATGGCCCAGAGCAGGCAGTGTTCAGTGAGCACCCCCAGCTAGCAGGTGCCCCTTTAGAAGTGCTACCAGTGGCCCAGAGATGCGATGGGGCTCCTGAGCCTCCCAGGCTGCAGTGGAGAGTAGCCTGCACCACCCCAGAAACACTTCCTCCCTCCCTGCAGCCTAAGCCAGTGCCTGACGTGACAAGCCTGCCCAGGACAGGCCTGAAACAAACACAACCCCAGCTCTGCAGTTCTGCAGTTGTGGTCACTTCATTCCGTTCTTTCCTTTGCCCAAGGCAGGGCTCGGGCCTCATCCCGGGTGGCTTTGCAAGGATGCCCAGGAATGTGGGGGTGAGTGAGGAGGAGTGGGAAGCCGCAAGGGTTCAAGTCCGTAGTGCCCAGGGCCGCTTCACCCTGGGCTCAGGTCCAGTGAGAGAAGCCTCCATGGCCAGGTGGACAGGGCCAGAGCCGTGGGTGGAAGGAGAGAGGGGAGGATGCAGGAAGGGAGACAGCTGGGGACAGAGAATGAGGTCACAACCACGGGTTCAGAGAAGAGAACACAGCCAGAAACACATGCCCTTGTCCCCTCCCCAAAGGATCTGCCTGGCCTGGTCCCCAGCTCCACTGGGAGAAGACAAAGGGACTGGGTGGGTCATCCTGTGAGCACCCTGAGGAGTGCAAGGGGCTGGCCCACCTGTGGGTAAGAGGAACGGGCGAGGGCCAGCAGGGTCCCTTGGCAGCCCCAGCCCAGCATTCCGAAGACCACAGCACCAGGCCAGGGATGGTGGCAGGGGTGACCCACATTTCACTGCCAGGAAGTCCCTCCCAGGGACAGCACCTGTGGTCACCTCTCACACCTTCGGGGCTCCATGGCCCACTGTGCCCGAGAGTCACTGGAGAAGACCCCTTCTTTCTTTGGGCCTCAGCTTCCCTATCTGCAAGAAGCAAGAGCTGGGAGACGGCAGGATTTTCTGCCCCAGTGGATGGGAAGCCGAGAAATAGAAGCTCTCAGGGAGAGGTTCTGCCTGCAGTGCAGCTGCGGGCTGCTGCTCTGGGCCTGGGCCTTCTGCTCGGTTCACCCTAGGAAGGATTTAGCAGGGAATGAAAGGTGCAAAAATAGCAAACGACCCGCCCCCAAGAGAGCTGAGGGCCACAGTGTCCTTGTGCTCTCCTAGGCTGAAGGCAGGGCTGTTGGGTGTTTGTACATCTCTGGGTGTACAAAACCCACCTAGGGCTAGGCAGGTACAGATGGGGCCGGGAGGGGTGCAGAAACTAGAAGGATGAAGGAGCAAATCGGAAGGTCCTAGGATTTTGGGGGCCAGGGTCAGGGCCAGTCACAGCCACACCTGCAGGCCAGGCCCAGGGCAGGCGCACAGTGGGCTTCTACAGGCCAGCAAAGCAGCAGAAACCTTTAGCCCTTCTCCCCCGTCTTGGTCCTCAGGCATGGCAAAGGACCCCTTAACATCCCTTTCTCTAAACTCTCATTTTACAATAGGAGAAACTGAGCCCCAGCGTGGGTACTGACTCAAGGGCAAGCAGCAAGTTTTATGGCTGCTGGCACTGAACGTGTGCCCTCCCCTGGGATCGCAGCGAGAGCTGATGCACCATTAATTGTAATTAACTAATTATTCCTGCTGCCAACTAGCGGAGGAGGTGGCTGGCGGCAGGGAGCCCCCCCAATGACTCAGCCGTGTTTACAACTTGCAAACCCATTTAAGAGTTTGTAAAGTCACTATAAATGGTTCTTTGGCAACATGGGAATAACGATCCCCTTTCTCCAGCTGCCAGTGTTAACAACCGTCAGGCTTGGGGCATCAGGGATGGAAGTTCTGAGGTCCAACAGCGCCACCTGGAGGCCATGTTCCAAATGGCTCTGCTCTGGCTGAGCAGAATCCAGGGCCCAGCCTCTACCTGGGACTCACAATGGCGACACTGAGGGCCAGGGGAGGGCAGGGACTGTCCCTTCGCTGCTCCACTGCTTTGGAAGTATTCAGAGTATAAATCAAATTCCAAAGTGGCAGATGTGACTTTTCTTTCCCCATGAGTAAAAATTCTTTACACAGTGATAGTTCGGGCGAAGCTCTGTGAAAGAAACCTGTGTACAGAGCACGGCGGGTCTGAGTATCTTTTAAGTGTGCAGGTCACACTGAAAGCCAGGGAGGTCCCTGTCACAGCTGTCAGCTGCCATCGGACTTCTAAGGCTCCCCCGTCACCGTGGCCTCACCCTTAGTTCCCATGCACATGGGCCACTCCCTGTGCCTGGGCCACCTGTTCTCCTTCCTCTGCACCCAAGTGCTCCACCCAGTGCCCCTGCACAGAAGTGTCCTCTAACCATCCAGTCACAGCCGCCTCTGTGTTCCTCAGACACCAAATCTTCGGGGAGGAAAGCAGTGGGGTCCACACTCAGAGGGACTTCGAGCAAAGACCAGGCCTGGGTCCTCTTATTACCAATGACAGGCACCGTGACCCGCTCAAGGTCACACAGCAAGTCACAGTAAATCTGTGGCTGAGACTAGCACTCAGGTTCTCTGACTCCCTTGCTCCCCACCCCTACTCCACCACAAAAAGAAAAATCCTATGAGCCCTGTGACAAATGCTCACTCGTGTGAACGTTCGAAATCACATCTGTGGGATGTGGATGGATTCAACCCACCGTCCTCACCGAGGGAGAGACTGAGGCCACCGAGGTTCACACAAAGCCAGCAGCACAGCCAGGATGGACACCAGCCAGGCTCCACCTGAGATGGGGCGGCGGGGGGGGGGGGGCTGTGGTGCTGGTGGCCCCTGAATGACAGGAGGGACTGGATTTGGGAAGGGGACTCAGACTCCTCAGCACAAGCCTGCAGGCCTCGGCTAAGCTTTGGGCTCGGTGATGGTGGAGGGGCCACTCACCCACAGTCATGCCATCCATGTAGCGTTTGATGATGTCAAAGGAGTCCCGAAGGTTCCCCTCTGTGATGTCGAAGATGATGTCGGCCTGGTTGGCCGGGTACAGCGGCGTGACAGCCCGCAAGAAGACGATCTCTGCGGGAGAGGTGGGTCATGGAGCAGTGGGGCACGGCCCAGCCCACCCGGAACTTGCCCCGGGTGGGGGGTGTCGACACAGGGTGGGAGGTGTCCTTCTCAAGGCAATGTCGCTGAAGCCATGGACCCCTGGGACTTCAGGGATGGGGAAGGAGGGAACCTGGGCATCACAGTGCAGCCCATTCCTGTTTTATCAGGGGAAACAGGTCTGGAGAGATTTGAGGTCATCCCTGAGGTAACAGAGCCAGTCAGCAGCAGGGCCTGGGCTGAGAAGCACTTAGAGATTAGTTATGAATATTTATGAAGCTGGCAGCAGGGACAGAGGTGGGAGAGAGTGCTAGGACCAGACCGGCTCCCCCTGGCTCAGTGACCCGGCTCCGTCAGCCACTCCTCGCTCGGGTGGGCTGTGGGCAGCTGAGACCACGCATCTTGCAGACCCCTGACATGAAGCAGACCAAGCCACTCTGCTCTGGGAGCCATGGAGCCCAGATTCCACCCTGGCTCAGGGCCATCTTGGGGGAGACTCCCCTGGGCCTCAGTTCCTTCACCAGTAAAGAGAAGGAGGAACCTGGCTGACCTTTCGGGGCTAAAGGTCAGGGTCTGGATTTCTTGGACCCAAGACGCTAAGAGGTGTCTCGGTCTGTGCCCAACTTCCTGTGAGTGACCAACTGCCATACCAGCCCTGGCCGGAGAGGCCACAGGGCCTGCCATGAGGGATTTGCGAGGGATTTGCTGTGGTTTGGTGAAACCCCATCACTTTGCACACAAGACAAATACCAGTCAGTGATCTCCTCCAACCCAAGCTTGTGGCCCCTTGGGAGATTCTGGGCTCTTCCTTCTCTGGAGGAATGAGCCAGGAGGACAGAGTCAGGGCCGGGGCTACTGCATCTTGGGGGTCTCTCTGCCCTCTCTACCGCTGCCAGGTGGCCCTGTCAGTGTCAGCACAGTGTGCTGTCCTGGGTGGTTTTCCTTGGCTAGTTCAATTGCATTTCTTCCCTGAGAGAGTCTTTCTTGCCACTGTGTCCCCATGGCCTGACATACAGGGTTTAGGGCTGCTGAGTGGCCTAGTGACGGGGAGCCCCTGCGAAGGCCAGAGAGGGGACTCCACAGTGGAAGAGCATGGCTGGGGTCCACCCTGCCCTGCACACCCCAGCGGTGAGGTGTACCGAGCGGGGCTCCATCCACAGCTGCTGCAGGCCACTGGAAGCACACAGCCCCACCTCTGTCCTGGGAAGTGTGTAGTGACAGTAAGCCTACACAGCACCCCAGGAGCTCCTCGGAGAGCCAGGCAGGGTGAGAATGCTGACCGTGAAACTGCAGGCACCCTGCTTCCAGTCCCAGATCCCCAGAACGAAGTTTCAATGTGCAAATCTCACCAGCTGCAACCTTTCGAGGATCCCTCAAAGCCGTGAGTGGGGCCCCAACTCCAAGCCCAGGCTCTTTCCAATCTTTCCAACCCACCCTTTGCCAAGCAGCTGCCACTCCCGCCAGAGCAATGTGGCTTGGTCCTCTGGCGCCCACCCTGGCCCCCTCACCTCGGGACCTCGACAGCTGTGACCTCCACGGTTTGGGCAACCTCCTCCCTCCTCCCCTTTCACTGGCTCACCCCCTATTCAAGTGCCACCGTGAATGTCACTTCCTCCCAGAAGCCCACTCTCACTCCCCAGGGCCTGACACAGAATCAGCACTACACAGTTTTGCACAGTGACTGTCCAGCTCAACCGAGGGTAGGGGTGAGGTGGAACGGCACTGTGCAGCCTGGGAACGCGGAGAGGCCCCGCCAGCCATCAGCCCCCAACCACATCTAGCAAAGACGGGCTCCTGAAGGCCACGCCCACAGCTTGAGCAGAGAGAGCCCCCTCCCAGGGGCCCCAGGACCCCCCCTCAGTCTGCTCACCTTCAGGGTGGGAGAACTCTCGGAAGGTGGGCAGCGAGATGACAGTGTGTGAAATGGTGTGCACAGGGTCCCGCACACAGGCTGAGTCACTGGGGCGGCAGGACTTGATGCAGCGGACGGTGTCTGTCTTCTCCTGGCGGAGCCTGCGGGAAACCACTGCACATGAGGCTGAAGGGAGAGCCAAGACCCCAGCTCCCTTTGAGGTCAAGGCCCAGGGACAGCAGCAAGTGAAACAGTGCCACCAGGCCACAGTGGTGACTTCTGTAGCTCGGCTGCTCCACAGGGACACCACACGGCCCTTCCTACAGATGACCTGGACCAAACCCAGGAGATGCCCTCTGGTTTCCACCCTGCCTGGGTGTGGGTAGGCACAGCTTGGAGATTTGCCAACTGTACCAACTGAGAGTCAGGCGCTAGGAGTGCCAAATACATTCACTCATTGCTTGCTCAACAGATGTGCCCTGAGTGCCACTGGGCTGGCAGGTGCTGCAGACACTGGGTAGGAGGTGGGCAGCGAGGGTCGTGGTGAGGATGCACACACAGAGTGCTGAGCTCAGCACCCAGAGCTCAGAGCCAAGTCCACACCACCATTTGAGGAGGAGGAGGAGCAGGAGGAGGAGGAGGAGCAGGAGGAGGAGGAGGAGGAGCAGGAGGAGGAGGAGGAGGAGCAGGAGGAGGAGCAGGAGGAGGAGGAGGAGGAGGAGGAGGAGGTGGAGCAGGAGGAGGAGAGGCTGGCGTCTATTCCAGGCCTGGATTCCAGCACCGTGCTTGCATTTCTTCAAATCTCTTTATCATAAAACACAAATGCCAAAGCAACAAAAATGAGTCTAGTTTAGTGAGTTGTCATAAGGTGAACCTCTTTCTAATCACCACCCATGTTGAAAAAGAGGCTTTGAGAGCCAGCTGAGACCACCAGACCAGTGACCAACCCTCCTTCGCCCCACCATGAGCCCTAGTGTGAGCCTCCAGCTGGCCCTGCCTGGTTTCTTCACAGCTTTACCACACGTGCACATCTCTAGCCCAGTCACACCCTCCTCTCCACCCATCAGCGTCCGTGCAGTGTATCTGCTAAAGCTCCCAGCTTCTTGGAGCTGTGGAGTCTCCCGAGGTCTGGATGTGACCGCTGTGTCCCTGTGGTGTGGCTCAGGGTGCTCCTCTGGCCTCTGATTCCTGCACATTGGCCGCTGGGTCGGACACAGGCCCTGTCCCTTTGGGAAGACAGTGGGGTGCATCTTCCCCTGGGACCCGGTGCCTGGCGTCTTTCTATGATGCCTGCACTAACTCACTGGGGATTGCAAAATGCTGAAGGTCTCTAGTTTTCACATTTCCAGGTTGGGACATTTCAGTAAAGAGATGCCTCTTCTCACATGCTCCTGCTATGTGGTTACCAAGAGGTACCGCTCATTGTATTTACCAATTTTCCAGGCAGTGAGCTACCTAAATTACTGTCATTCTCTCCAAATGATTGTTTGTTTGTTTGTCTGGAGACGAGGTCTTGCTGTGTAGTCCAGGCTGGCCTTGAACTCACTGTGTAGCCCAAGCTGGCCTCAAACTCATGGTGATCCTTCTGCCTCAGCCTCCTGAGTGCTACATTTTTTTTTTTTTGGTACTGGGGATCGAACTTGGGACCTTGCACTTGCGAGGCAGGCAGCAGAACCACTGAGCTAAACCCCCAGCCCCTGAGTGGTACAATTATAGGCATGTGTCACCGTATCTGGCTTCCAAATGATCTTTTAAAGAATATCAGTATGAGTTCATAACTGAAACCAATTTGAAGAGGTTTCATCCATTGTTGTTACTATTCTTTGTTGAAACTCAGTTTGATTTTTTTCCCATTTTTTGGCCAGAGAGAAAATATAGTTAGCTCTGAGGCTCACAGTCCTTCATAGCTTTGGGTTATTTGATGGACAAGATGTTTGGCTTCCTCTTAATCTTTTTTTGCCCTAGAATTAGAATCATTCATTTCTCCCAGAAGTCCTAGATTTGATTTTTTCCTGTGTGTGTGAATTTTTAAATGATATTTTAAGATCACAATCTGGATACAAGTGATGCTGAGTGCTAGAAACAGTCTTGTTTCTAGGCCTCTTCTGTAGACATTTTAAAAATACATCATGAGTTCATGCTGATATTTCCAATTCAAAACAAGGATGCCATGGTTTTTTACTTAATCTTTTCCATATTACAAAGAAATTACCTTTGTTTCCTGTTCGAATCCTGGCTCGGGAGGACACAGGGGCTGGTAGAGCATCTCATAATTACTCATTTAGTTTATCCCACACTTCACACATGTAGTCTCATAACAGCAATACTAAAATTACCATCACTAGCCAGGCATGGTGGTACCTGACTGTAATCCCAGCACTCAGGAGGGTGAAGCAGGAGGATCACTGCGAGTTCAAGGCCAGCCTGAGGTACACAATGAGTTCAAGGCCAACCTGAACTACATGGCAAGATTCTGTCTCAAAAAACTAAAATAAAATAAAATTACCATCACTAACATAATTGGTTAAAATAATTTCTTTGATACTTTTCACTCAATACTGTATCTCTATCATCTGAGCTATCTGGCAATTCATACTATATCTCCCTTATTACAGTCATTTGGTTGTAATTCCACAAGGAACTCTATGGTCAGTGCCTGCATGTTCATAATTGCTGTGCTCTTTCTACATAAAAGTCAGTTTTGCTGGATATAAAATCATTGGCTTATACTTCGTTTTTTGAGTATCCTAAGTATGTTTTATCATGCTTTTAGCAGAAAGTATTGTCAGAAAGTCTGATGACAATATATTTTTCCCTTAAAGTCACCCCTGTTTTTTGTCTTGATGTCCATAATTTGTTTTCCCTCTTTTTCTTTAAAGTCCAATAATTTACAGGAATATGTCTTGGTGTTGGTTGTGGGCTGACAAATATTTTCGGGTATGTGGCGTATTCTTGCAATATGGAATTTCCAAACTTTTTTTTTTTTAGTGAATAGGAAGTTTTCTTGAGTTATCATTTACAGTCCCTGCCACCCTTTCCCCGACCCCGTGTTTTGAGTTTCCTCTTCAGGGATGCCTATTATCTGTATGTTGGGTCTGCTTTGCGTATTTTGAATAGTTGTCATTTTTTCTTCAAGCCTTTCATCTCTTTTGTTATTCCTATTTTAATTTTTTAAATTGTTCCTTGCAGCTTCTATTTCTCTTAAGCACTTATCAACTTTTATATCCTTCTAGTTTACTCTTTATTTCTGAAATGATTTGAGTCCTCTGTCTCATGTCTTGGTTTTTCCTAATCCTAACTTACATTTTCTTCCATGTCTGGATCATTTTCTTAACACTTGTGGTTGTTTCCAGATAGAATAGTAGAATATTGATCTGTCTATGAGCGTGTTTTTCAGATGTGCTTTCATTATCCAGAGGGATACTATTCTGGCCCTTATTCTTTTTTTCTTGTTATAGTTCTATCCATTGGTTTGCTACGGCTGCCATAACAGAACAGCACAGTTGGGTTGGGCTTAAATAACACACGTACTATCTCACGGTTCTGGAGACTGGAAGTCCAAGATCATGGTGTTGGGAGGCCCCTGCTTGGCTCGCCTTTCTTGCCCCTCTGTCTGTCTTCTCATGTGTTTTCCCAGAGTCCTCTTTCAGATAAAGTCTCCGGTCAAGCTGGATTAGAGTCCACTATGATGACCTCATTTTTTAACCTTACTTCCTTCTTCTAAGGCCCAATCACACAGTCATACTCAGAGTTACTGGGGTTAGGACGTCAATGCACTTTGTACTAATGCTAGGGATTGAATTGTGTCCTTTTGAAAAAGATATGGCAAAGTTGCTGCCTCCATGATCTCTGAATGGAACTTATTTAGAAGTAGGGTCATTGCAGATCTGATTAGTTAAAAGGAGCTCACAATGGAGCAGGGCCTAATCTAGTACCATGGTTGTCCTTCTCAGAAGAGGGCCATATGGAGACAAGGACACATGGGGGATTGCTATGTGATGACAAAGGCAGGGATGGGAGCGGCACCTCTAAAGTTAAGGAATGCCAGAGGTATCACGGACAGGAAGGGGGTTCCCTGAGAGGAATGGGGTGCCCTGACAGGAAGGGAGTTACCCAACAGTAGGAAGGGATTTCTCTGATAGGTTTGAGGGAGCACAGTCCTGCCAACACCTTGGTTTTGGACTTCTGGCCTCTAGCACTGTGACACAGTGGTCTTCTACTATTTTTAAGCCACGCAGTTTGTGGGACTTCACTACAGAGACTAAGAGAACTTGACTTTGATGCTTTGGGGTCCATCATCTTCCTGGGAAACTTAGTTTTCCTGGAATTTTAAAAACAGTAGAGTTCGCAGTGGTCATTCTGACCTGGTGGAGCTCCCCAGTCTGCCGCCTTTGCTAGCTCACTTTCTGGTATTTCTCTACTGTTTCTGGGGCCGTCCTCTTCCAGAGTGTCTATTGTCTCTTTCCTGCTCAACCTTCTCTTTTATTTCTGGGAGCTCTTCCTAGAGTGAGATCCTGACCTTAAGGGAAGCCCTGGTGGCTCTAAGTTCCCAAGGGTGACACCGCTCCAGCCCCTCAGTCCTTACACAGGCTCTTGCATCTCTGGTGCCTGGAAGGAGCAGGATGCTTCTCAGTTCAGTGGCTATTCCTGAACGGGCCCCTGCCCTTTGGGGTGCCCTTGGGTTGTTTTGGGTTCTCTGCTCTCCACCTGTGGGTGGGTCTGAGTTGTCTCTTGGGGATTCATGGGGAAGCCTTTGTTCACCTGGAAATGTTTTCTGTGGATGTTTACTTTCTAAGTGTTCCACGTGTTTGAGGTCATGATTCAGGGAGCCACTGTATCTCCCAGGGTCAAGGCTGCAGAGTTCACACACCATTTCCTGTCTCCCTCAGATCTCCCTCTGCCATCCTGCCACTCCCCCCGCCCCCACTAGCTGATGAAATATCCTGCTCTGGGCCAGGGAGTGGCAGGATGGGGGCTTGTATCCAGAGGTAACAATCCAATCCCAGGAATGCTGCCCTCTTCCTGCCCACTTGCACAGCACAGGACAGGGTTCAGGGGCCAGGCTACAGGGGCTTGGACACTGACCTCATCAGATACAGCGACAGAATTCGGGGCAACTCACTTAACCTCTCTGTGCCTCCATGTCCTGGCTGTGAAGTGGGGAAATGGCACTTTTCTTCCCAAGGCTCCCGCTAGGATAAGCAACTTCACACTGCACACCTTGTAAATGTTAGCTGTCATGATTACTACTATTATCATTACAGTTGGACCAAGCATTGTTTTTATCTTTTTCCCTTGGGGGCTTGATTTACTCCAGTGACAGCCAGAAAAGCACAAGTCTAGGAGCCAGAAGTGGAGGTAGCTAGGCACGTCTGTGACCTTGAATGTACCCAGACTTTCAGAGCCTGCATCCCCCAGTTAAACCCAGAACCAAAGAAGCATCCAGGGACCTTCCTAAGAATGAGAAACTGACAGCCGCACTCACTGACACCACACCACCCAGGGTGTTACTTCACGGCACCTGCATGAGGTGGGCTGGAAGCTCTGGAAGGTGGCCTGTTGGTGGCCCAGAGCTGGTCAGTGGCACAGAGGAGAGTGAAACTCCTGCTCGCCTGGTTTTCTGTACACAGTTTGGTTTCTCAGTCGTCCAACCTAGAAACACAGCTCTGTAACTCCAAGGAGCTGCAAGGCAGAAGAGAGCAGCCGAGTCACTCAGAAATCATCCCCTACATGCACACTCAGTGCCTCACAGAAAAACCTCAGCTGTCCTAAAACAGAATAGGCCACCCTGAGAGGAGGGAGTACAACACACAGGCAAGTTCAAGCAGAGCTGAGACTCATTTGGGGCAGTGCTGTGGAGGGGACTCTGGCCAGCTCTGTGGCACTGGGTGCCTCTGGGACCCCTGAGGGCCCTCCCCCATCTTAACCCTCCTATGCACACAAAAGCAAAAGTGCTCCTCTTGGCCGGAATAATCTGAACCATGACGACAACGAAGGATGAAACAGAACAACCGAGTACCTCCTGGGCCTCACAGGCTTCACAGAAGAGGCTGTCCTTGAACTAAGCCTTGAAAATGCTATCCATCCGCCCACCCATCCAGCCAGCCAATCGTGTATCCACCTACCCATCCTCCACTCCCCTATCCACCCATCTGTCATCTATCCCTCCATTCTCCCACCCTCCATCCACCATCCACCAATCCATCCATCCATCCATGCATATGTCCATTCCGATACCTAGTGAGCTCCTTTTTCAGGCCAAACATTCCAAAGGCACTGAAGATACAGATATTTACCAGACACAATCTCTGCCTTCAAAAAGCGCACAGCCCAGTGTGGACAATAAATAACAATCACAGACACTGGGGTGAAGGCTCTGGTGGAGGAGGCCTGGGGCCAGAAAGCACAGACTGAGGAAGGCCTTACTGAGGCAGTGACTTTTGGCCTAAGTCTGCAAGGACAATGGCAGTTTGCAGGATGGCAAGGCTCATGCTCAGACATCAGAAGGCACATTCAAGAAAACATAAGCCACCCTGGGAGGTCAGACACAAGCAAATGGTGTAAGTGGAAGCTGGAGCTGGAGCAGGAAAGGTGGGAGTCTAACTCCACATTGCAGACCAGGAAAGAGCAAGGGAAGGCTCCACAGAGGACCACAGCAGTCATGACAGCTAGTACTTCAGAGGTCCCCCGCATGCACTGAGACAGGAGGTTGGAGGCCAGCCTGGAGCGGACACTGCTGGAGACAGAGCAGGACAATTGTAGCTGACTCACTGGAGCCCCATGTACCCCGTGAGATGTCATGGTGGGAAGGACCGCAGGACCCAGCAATGGCCTTTACTCCACCGCGCCGAGGCATCCTGCCTCCCCTCTTCTGGCATTTGCTTAGAAACAGCATCAGCAGCCAAAGCCACAGGAGCTCTGGAGCCGCAAGCCAATGCTGGCAGAGCCCTTCCCTCAGTGCACAGGGACGGGTGCCACTGTGTGCAGCACCTTGCTAGGAGACGGGAACACACACTGGAGATGGACCTGATCCCTGCCTTCACCAAGCCTTCTGGATGGCGGAGAGGAAAGATTCAGCAAACACAGATAAACGGGTCTTGCAGCCTGGTACCATGAAGGAAAGGGTTTTGAGAAAGACCGACAGCAAGAACACAACCCGGGGGTGTCCAGCAAAGCCTCTGAGTGCACTGGGTGTGGCCTGAGCCTCCCATGGCTCATGTGTTGAACTTCAGTCCTCACTGAGGTAGGTGAGGTGCCTACAGGAGGTGCCTTGGGCTCACATAATGTGATCAGGGTGGAGCCTCCTGCCTGAATCCTGGAGGCTTCCTAAGAAGAGGGGGAGAGACCAGGGAGACACAGATGCAACACACATGCTCCCTGTCTGCCTTGTGATGCTCCATGCCACATGGAGACTCTGCCCAAGAGATCTCCCATCACCAGACATGCTCCTTTGACTTCCAGAATGATGAGCCAAAAAGCCTCTTTTCCTTTTAAAGATACCCAGCTTCAGGAAGTGTATTACAGTAAGGAAAATTGGACAAGTTCAGCATTGTTTTTTTTTGTACCAAGGATCAAACTCGGGATCTTGTGCTTGTGAGGCAGGCGGCAGAACCACTGAGCTAAATCCCCAGCCCTGATTCAGCTTCTTAAAGGAAGGGACCCGTAAGCTGAGGTTTAAGTAGGACTCAGGCCAAGGGTATAAAGTATGTGCAAAGGGCCTGAGGTCGCAAAGAGCTGGGCCGTGTGGGTGGAAGGAAATGAGCAAGAGGAGAATAGTTTGAGGTCAGGCTGAAGATGGCTTGCAGGGGCAAAATTATGCCCAGCCTTAAGGATTTGGGGGCCCAGCCTAAATGCAAAGGAAGCCATGACAAGTTTTAGGCGGAGGCTTGAAAGATCACTGGTTACTGAGCAGAGTGAGCCATGGAGACACACAGAGGCAGGTGGGTCAAGGCCCTGGATGGAGGGTCTGAAAGAGGTAGAGCTGTGCGGTCAGTCACCGGAGGTTGGGTACAGCGGTATGATCTTAGGCAAGTCACACGCCCCCTCGGATTGTCTGCGGGGATGATGCCTGCCCGGGAGGACTGGAAGTGGCACATGAAGGTTCCGATCCCACGACCCCAGGAGCATGGCTCTGCCTCCTGCTGGCATGGCGCCGGGACCCCCCCAGAGACAACTGACCCCCCTCAGACAAGGGCTTCACCCAGGAGGCAGCAGCGGGGTCAGGGCTTTTCCAGAGCCTTAGTCTATCTGTGGCTTTCATGCCTTGGTTAAATGCTTAGTCTGGGTGACAGAGCCAGGGACCAAGCACGGGCCACAGGATTCCTTGGCCTGGCACCACAGCCACCTTGGTCACCTTGGCCAAGCCCTCCCACTTCTCAGAGCCTCAGTGTGCACATCTGAAAAATGAGAGGCGCTGAACTCAGTCGCCTCTGATCACCTTTCTCCTTTGGGTTAAGGGGACAATGCAGAGGACAGAGGTCACTGACTACGAGCCACCCAAAGTCGCTCCCCTCTCCAGGCTTCCAGAGGCCCACGCACTGGGCTCCATGTGCTGGCCAGGAAGGGCTCCACTCACCCCTGGGAGACTGAAAACACAGACACCTCCGAGCACACCAAATAAAACCAAGGCACGCGAGCATGCTGTGCGGGATGCTGTGGCGACTTTATTAGAGTCCCAAGGCAGGGACAGGAAAGCGACAGCTGGGACCCCACGGCCAAGCAAGTGCTCAGAGCTCTGCAGACACAAAGATGTAAAGCTTGGCCACAAAGGAGCTGACGGTGCCGTGGCGATGGAGATCCATCTTGACGGTCAGGAGCAAGTCCCTGGGCTCGGGGACAGGCTTGGTGAGGGCCACCACCCCACTGAGGGGGCTCACCTTCCGGGTGGTGAAAAAGCCCTCCTCATTGCCACTGGTGATGGCCAGGTGCATGCTGTCCCCAGGGACGGTACTGGAGGGGCCCATGCGGAAAACCACCGCGGGCACTTGGATGTTGGTGGGGAAAGAGAGGTGGTAGTAGGTTATTCTCAGAGGCAGCTTGGGGCACTCCGGGTTCTCATGGCAAGGCAAGCGCTCGCAGCGGCTGCAAGACAAGTGGACAGAGAGACAAGACGAGCATTAGGGTGAATCCAGCAAGCGGAGAAACCACAGAGCGGGCAAGCGGGGGCAAGCACCCCTCACTCACCTGGGGGAGGCGCTGGGGACCTCCAGACTGCTGACTCAGGGACCAGCCTCTTCCCACACCCTCAGGGGGCGCTGGTGGCTGGGCGCCAAGGGCTATGCCCAGGGTGAGGTGTGTCCCACCCCAGGCTCAGCCGGCAGGCACATCCTGCCCTCTAAGCAGTGCCCCTATCAATGGCCCCTGGTGGGTCTCACTGATGACTGCTGAAGGGGTCAACCACTAGCAGCCCACTGACCGCATGCCAGGCTATGCCTGGCCTGGCATTCTCTGGTGTGATCACTACAAGTGCTCATCATGGTGGCTTGAGTGCCAGTTTTCAGACAAGGACACTGAGCCTCAGAGAGAAAGTGAGTTCCCAAGGTCACAAAGTGAGGGAGGGATGCAGGTCTGGGTGTAGGTAGTGCGGCCGGCTCCCTCATTCCTTGTCACTAAGCTTTGGGCTCCAGGCCATTTCCTGTCTCTGTCCACAGAGCCAGCTCAGGGCTCAGAATGGAGATGAAGGCAGGTGCTAACTTCCTGTGACAGAGTGGAGACAGGTTCTAATTTCCTGTGACAGGGTAGAGACAGGTTTTAACTTCCTGTGACAAGACGGAGACAGGATCTAACCTTCTATCAGGAGGAGATAGGACCTAACTTCCTATAGTAGAGATGGCAGACAGGATGGAAAACAGGATCTAACTTCTTTATAAGGACGGGGACAGCAACTATCGTCTTGTGATAAGATAAGGATTGGTTCTCAACCCAAGTGGCCATCAACTGGAGACTGGATAAAGAAGATGCCGGTTTTTTATAAAATGGAGTACTACTCAGCCATGAAGAACCAGAAACTAGAGACATTTATAGCTAAATGGATGCATACTGAGGCCATCCTCTTAAGTGAAATAAATAGGACACACATGTGTAAATACCAAATAGTTTCTCTAATGTGAGAAACTGATAGTGTAATTAAGGATACACACGGATGTAATGGCCTAATAACATATTTCTTGGATTATGTGTCCATCGCGTGTCATATGACTATATCGAAATTTAAATTAGGCAGAAGTTTGGCTTATGTGGAGTCTGCTAGCTAACTGGAGTTTTTTTTCCAGACCACTATTTGTTCAATGTTGGTTTTGGGGATCTTTCTGAAACAAATACATCCTCTGGTGTCTTGTTGGTGCTTGAGATGTTTTATTAAGTTATATGGAAAAATGTTTAAGTGCTTTTCAGTTTTGTTTTGGTTGAGTTCTACTGTATTTGAATATTACGGTAGTCTTTTTTCCCTTGCATTATTTTTCTTTGAATGTTTTTAATTTCTGTATGTGTGTGTGTTTGATAATAAAGTTATTTTTAACAAAATAAGGATTGGTTCTAACTTCCTGTTACAGGTTCTAATTTCCTGTGGCAAGATGGTGACAGGAAGTACGTATCTTCTGCGTCCAGAACTGCAGGCCCATAATATTCTGAAGGCAGTGTGACAGGAATTTAAGAACCAAAGGCAAGGTATGGAGCCACATACATGGCCAAGCACGCCCCTGGAAGCTTTGCATCTTAACTGTGTTTGGATTCTCCGCTTAGGGGCGTCCTCTCTCCTGGTCTTCCATCGTATTTCCTTTCTGGCTTTTTAAGTTTCCAGGCCTCAGTTGGGTTACTTATTTTATGGTTGGCACACACTGTGAGTGGGTCTGTTTCCATCCTATTTCCAGGCTGTTCAGAGGATTGACAAGAAGCCTTTCATTTACTTGGCCGAGTACCATTCTGGCTCCTAGATCGGACAGCCCTGGGAATGAGGTCCGTGGCACCGGGGACATCAAGAGGCGAATCCCTCATGGGAGGGTGCCTGGGGAGGTAAGTGGGCACAGAACTGCTGAGGGACAGCCACCTGCAAGACGCTCAGGTTCAGACCAAACGGGAGTGTTCCTGTGCCAGGAAGCCTCCCGACCTAAGAGAGAGGCCTCTGAAGGGCTGGAAGCTGGGGATCACCATGGGGAACTGGTGTGAACAGCTGGGGTCCACGGACTGTGCCCTCTTAGGAGCTGCGTGACATTGTGTGCACCCTGAGGCTGCCTTTCCCTAGCTCATTTCACCGTCCCTAGTGTTGCTCCTGGACTACTGATGGGACGACAGAAGGTCCATGTCTTGTCCATAGCTCCATGGCCTGTGGCCAGTAGCAAGTTTGGGTTTCAAAGCCAATCCATCTCCCTTCAAAGCCTTCACACACACAAACACATGCACATGCACACGTGCACACTGCACATACACTCCTGCCCTATTGCCTCCGAAATGGCCTGGGTGGCCCTGGCCAGCAGGTGGCACTAAAGTCTCCCTCCTGCAGGACTTCACTCCCCACAGGTGAGGCCAGTCCTGCCCACGGAGGCTTTGGATTTGCCCAATGTTATGGAACACGCCAGCGTACGTGGAAGGCAGGGACCAGGAGGCGTGTGCCAGGTGCTGGTACAGTAGTGGCGACAGCCATCCCACAGCAGAGGCTGGACACCCCTTCCTCCCCGGTGGCCCACACTGCAGAGCACCCAGCCCGTCCACTGACACAAGCATTCGCTCTCTCCCAGGGGGCAGGTAGCAGGTCCCAGCTTTATCTCCGGGACTGCACCCCTACTGTGTGGGCTATAAAAGGTCGCTGTGCAGATAAGCTTGCCCTGGATTTTCCTGGTCAGTCCCAACATCAGTGACCTTGGCCTACTGTGCCCCAGGCTTACTGAAACAACCCCCAAATCATAACTGCTGTCAGCTTGGGAACGGTGCTGAAGCTTGTGTCATGAGTGTGCCTAGATTAGAGCCGGGCTGTCACCACTGAACCTGAGACAGAGCACCCCCGGGGCCAGGCTCCCACTTCCACTGCTGAGTCCCCTCATAGCACCGTGCATTCCAGGACAATGTGACCCCATTTTCCAGTTCGATACAACTGACCACAGCACCCCAAGTTCTGTGAAGATCATTGAGAGCGACCTCTGATTAGAGCCTTGGGGACAGGCGGCTCAGACACACAGGCTGTCTGAGGCTCGAAGCCATTCCTGAGCAGTTCCCTGACTGTCACAGGCTTCTCATTCTGGGGAGGACCTGGACAGAAGCCATCAAGGACTTTGCCCTCTGCTCCCAGAGCTGGTCACTCACGGCCCTTTCCCCGTGGAGGTGGCAGCATTCATGACCCTGTGTCATCAGGGTGGGCCCCACTGAGGGGATGAAGAGAATGTCCCATGTCCCCAGCCCCACCGCAGGCTCTGGACAGCCCTGATACTTCCACCCACGGGTAGCAGGGCACTGTGTGGCTGGTAGCTTCACAGCCTGGCACCCAGCTCAGCCCTGTGGTTTGCCGCCTGGTTTGGCTGCACACGCTCCGGTTCTCACCCCTTAACTGCTGGGGACACTACCTGGACAGAAGCAGGCCACACAGAGAGATGGAGGGAGCCAGAAAGACACAGAGAGGCAGGGAGCAACTTTCTCATCTTTCCCTTGGAGGCCCTAGAATGGGCTTCCCTCACTGAGCACTAATGTAACACTCAGCTCTTCTAGATTTTAAACACCGCGTTCTCAAGGTCAAACAGTAAGTCCTCGAGAAGGCCTGGCTTTTCAATGAGGAACAGGTGCCGTGAAAGAGAAACCTCCAGTCTGGAGGTCCATGGAGCCGGGAGAAGGTTGGCCTCCCCTTGCCTGGCCCCTTGGTGGGTGTCCTGCACATTTGCTTTACCTCCCTGCAGCTCCTCCAATATCAATGGTGCTCCTGTGGTCCTGAGCAGTGCCCGACTAGGCCAGGGGTAAAACCCTCTGTGGCCCCCAATTGGAGGTTCCAGGCCCAGTCCCCGTGGGGCCTGGCTGGCTCGTGCCTCCCCACCAGGGGTCAACAAAGGAGAAAATTATACCCAGGGACGGCGCCATGACCTCAAGCCCTTCACGAGCTGCCTCCGATTGTCAGGTCTGAGGGCTGAGCCTCAGCTGCAGCCCCAGTCTCACGCTGGCCAGCAGCAGGGCAAAGTTGGCAACGCTGTTCCAAGGGACCTCTGTCTTCTAACTTGGGAGCTCCGAGGAGAGGAACAAGTGGCTCACTGCCCTCATCAGCACCACCACTTCTCTAAGAACCGATGGCCTGGTACTTCTCATCTTCGGCATCTGCCCACGCAGGTAAGATTGGTGCCACCTTACAGATACAGAAAGGGACCCTGGTGGCTCAGAGATGCACCCAAGGCCCAGCACTTGGAAGGGCCAGGACCAGAAGCTCACTCATCCTACAACCCAGCCCAGGCCCTCCCTTTCACACAGCCTCTCAGACCGGGACACCAGAGGCTGCCAAAGACTCACCATCCCTCTACCAAGTAATCCTGGCAGAGGGGCACATCTCAGGGTGCCCACTCAATCACACTGTGGCTGAGCCCAGGGTGAGGTTTATGGAGAACAAGCAGAAGGAGGCTCTGCTCGAGGTCACAGGGGCCCTAGGAGGACATGGAAGAGGACATCACTGCCCCATCCTATAGCTGAGAACAGCGGGCCCCAGGAAGCCCTGTTCAGGTCAGGTGACCGGGAAGGCAAACCCAGGCAGGAGTTCCCGGAGACGCCAAGGACACCTGGTGGCCAGGGAGAGAGTGAGCTGACAGCAGCATGTGGCCATATAGTCCCGAGTTTAGGACACAAGATCTTCTGTGCCATCCCCAGTCACTCGGCAGGATGGAATCTGGCTTTTGAGCAGTGCTGGGGCAGTGAGGAGGGCTGTGCCTAATAACAAATCCCGAGTCGCCTGGGCTCCTGGCTCTCAGCCAACACAGTCACCGCCACCTGCTTATCTGAGTCAGAGCATGTTTTGGTATCTACAGATGAGGAAACTGAGGCACAGAAAGCTTGCTCAAGTACACAGGAGGACACAACAGGACATGAGTGGGACCTGAGAGCACGTGCACTGGCCCCAGATGCACTTGCAGCCACGCCCCTGGCCCCGGAGACCAGCAGCGCCTTCCGCCAGCGGCCTGCGACCCAGGCTCAGGTGACCCTCGAGGACCCCGAGGAGCGAGGAGCAGAGGTGGCTCTCACTTAAGGCCTGCCCTGGCCCTGAGCACCCGGGAAGGGTGTCACAGACAAGTGGCGGCAGTGGCCAAGGGAGGGACTTACGTGTCTCCGGAGCGGCGGTAGTTCTCCGGGCACTCGAAGGCCAGGCAGCGGAAGCCGCCCTGGATGTTGAAGCAGGTCTCATTGCCAGAGCAGTCGTGGATGCCAGTCACACACTCGTCAATATCTGTGAGAACACAGCAGGAGAAACCCAGAGTGTAAATATTAATGTAAAAAGCAGAATAAAAGATGGATGGTAGGAAACGAGGAGGGGTCTGCAGATGGCTATGGAATCTAGGGATGGAGAGAGGGGCGGGTGGAGAGAGGAAGGGGAAATAAAAAAGATTAAGATGGGATGTGTATAGGTACCAGCTCCTCACAATGAGTATATTCATTACACACTGAAAGCATGTACCGATCAATCAATCAATCAATGGCCGCCCCACCCGGACGCAGGTGCCCTGTCCTCCTCCCTCCACCAGGCCAGGGGCGTCAATGAGAGCCACGGAGACCAAGGGACCTGGCCATGGCCACCCGACTGTAAGTAGCAGAGCTGCGCTTTGCACCCAGGCAGGCGGGCACTGAAGTCGACTGTTAACGACCTGGCACCTCTCTTCGGTTCACGTGCCATGCGTTATATCCTAGGAGGGAAAGGGCAGAACCTCTTCCTCCTTGCAAAAGATCTATGTCCCTGTTTCCTGTTACCTATCTTTCCTTTTGCTCTTTATTTATACTCCGAGTTTCTCATATAAGAGTAACCATCCGATATTCAAGCCTGTGTGTCTGAATTATTTCACTTAACACTGTGGTCTCAAGGTGCATCCATTTGTCTACCAATGACTCAAACGTATCCTTCCTTATGGCAGAGCAGTACTCCACTGTGTGTAAATACCACACTTTCTTTATTCATCTGTTGATGGACATATAGGAATAAAAATAAAAATAAAAAAGAAGAAAGGGCAGAACTCCAGCCCCATTTTATAGCCTACAGGGTGGTGTGTCTTGCCCCGTGTTACAGGGGTGGTGACTCTTGGGTCTGAAAGGGGACCAGGCCTAGGACTCCTGCTCTGGGGCCTACAGTTCACCCAGAGGTGAGGACCCCACCCCAGACACTCCAGAGCAGCCCAATGATGGGCTCAGGATGTCACCAAGTCTGGGGGGGCGCGGTTCTGTTGAGAGATGCTAAATGCCTGATGGTTGGAGGTAAAAACACCACTCCTGGATCTCAAAGGCCTGGATGCAGGAATGTGTTTGTGCTTTCTCTGAGCAGGGCCCCTGGCTGTGGTGAGAGAGCCCAGCCAGGAGGACAGGAAAACAGAGATGCTGTCCAGTCCCGGGCCAGCCCCTGCTGCCTTCGATCTGCCGCACTCCACACAACCAGATACAACACCCACAGAGCCCAGGAAGGACAACCCCGTGAGGAACGTGCATTCACAAGGACCTATGTGGCACCCTCTCTTGGTTACCAAGTGGATGGTCTGAGGACACAGGAGGACCCCAGCCAGTTCTTAGAAAAGGGGGATCCCACTTTTCGTGGATCCACGGGCCCCATCATGGAGCACATGTGGGAGCCAAGCCAGCCCCACACACGCATCCACAGCTACAGAGAACTACTGTACCACAGCCAGCCCCTTGCTGTGACGCTGGCAGGGAGCTTGAGACTGAGGCCTCGGGGAATTGCTCACTGCATTGCTCCAGGGGCTGGCACACAGCTATAATTTGTTACAGATGAGCTGTCCAAGCGAGCACCTTTTTGGGTGGGGTCTTCCAGGCCCTGACCCCCATTTTATCCTCCAGGGCCCTATCTATTCCAGGCTGGGCAAGATGCTAGGGACAAGGGTGCTGGGAACTAGGTGTGGGACACAGGGTACAAGTCTCGCCCAGGATCCGCCTGACGTGCTCTGGGGATCAGCTTCCCCCAGCCTGGCCACAGCCCCCTATGCTGCAGAACCCAAGCACACCAGGGTGACTGCAGTCCGACACACTCACCTTGGCAGTTTCGGCCATTGGGTGCCAGCCGGTAGCCGGCCGAGGGGCAGCTGCACTGGAAGCTTCCGGGGATGTTGATACAGCGGTAAGAGCAGATATGGCCCCCGGTGGGCAGGGCGCACTCGTCGATGTCTGCAACGGCACAGCCTCCCTCAGCATCCCTTCCCTAGGCCATAGCAGTGGGTACCATGCAGCTACGTCCCCCGGGGGCCAAGGTGGGCGGGAGGGCAGACAGAGGGCTCAGGGTGCTGGGGGTGGCCTTGGAGTCCACCATGGCACAAGAGGGGTCCAGAGGGGGGATGGGACTAGCCTAGATCACACAGCAAGTTCAGGGTGTGAAGTTTGCAAGGGAAAGAGGAGGGGAAGATGGAGAAGGAGTCACAGATTAAAAGCTACCTCTCACAGGAAAACTCAGGCTGTGACCCTCAGCCAAAATACTTAGGGCCAGGTGTGATTCTGATTTTTTTGCATTTTGGAATATTTGCCTGTACATAACAAGATATCTTAGGGATGGGTCTCAAATCTAACCATAAAATTTATTTATGTTACATATTCCCCTCATACAAAGAACCTGAAGGTGTGTATAGGTGTCTGGTTTTTTGTTTGTTTATTGTTTTGTTTTTGGGACAAGGTCTCACTATGTACTTCAGGTTCACAGCAATCCTAACTCAGCTTCCCAAGTGCTGGGATTACAAGTGTGTGCCACCTCGCTGGTGATATTTTTAGTTTGTCTACATTCTTTGTTTTTTCTGGTACTGGGAATTTGAACCCAGGGCCTTCACACTGACCTATATCCCCAGCACTTTTACAATTTTTTATTTGGAGGCAGAGCCTCACTAAGTGGCTAAGTTGTCCGGGTGGGGCTGGAACTCTCCATCCTCCTACCTCAGCCTCCCAGAGTGCTGGAACAACAGGTGTGTGGCACCACCACTTCAAGGCCATTCATTGTCCTTCGTTCCCTGCCGGAATTTTGTTTTTCCTGGTGCTGGGTCTTGAGCCCAGGGCCTTGCACATGTTAGCCAGGCACTCTACCGCTGAGCCACACCCCCCGCCCCTGTGCCTTCATTTTTATACTGAGTACCTGTTTTGACTGCAGGTCGGGTGTAGAATTTCCCACTTGTGGCATGCCACATTGATACTCAAAAAGTTTTGGATTTTGGAGCATTTCAAATTGTGAAGCTTTAAATTAGGGCTGCTCACACTATAGTAACAACCATGATAATCGTTGTGCTTAGGCATCTACAGGGTGTGGAGTACCGCTCAGAGGTGAGTGCTTGCCTAGCATGTGTGAGGCCCTGGGTTCCATTCCCAGCACTGCAGAAACAAACAAAACAAAGAAACTAGGTACGACTGAATCAGTGTCCAGTTCAACCCTCCGTCAGCCTGGGGAAGCCCCATGGAACAGAAGTCTCAGACTGGGCCCAGTGAGGGAGGAGCTCTGCAGAGGCCAGAGGCAGAGCGGGAATCCAAGGATGTGGTGGCTGGAGACCTTCCTCACTGCCCAGCCTCGTGCCCTGTGCCCTGTGGCTCAAGGTCTCGGTGTCCTTAGTGGCCACTACCTAAAGGACACTCTTAATGCAAGTGAGGTGTCTTCAAGTAAATCCCAGCTGGAGGCAAAGCAACAGCCCACCCTGAGGGGCACAGGAATGAACCCTGGCAGCTGTTTGCTGAGGATTCTGAAATGTAGTCCACAGCTGCCAGCATGGGCACAACCCAGTGCCTCCCCCAGCAACAGGGGGCGCCCTCACCTTCACAGGTGACGCCGTCCAAGTCACTGAGCTGGTAGCCACGGCGGCAGTAGCACTGATAGGAGCCATAGACGTTGGCGCACTCCTGGCTGCAGGGGCTGCTAAGGCACTCGTTGACATCTGAAAGACAGGGTCAGAGTCCTGTTCAGACTTGGGGAATCCCCGCTTCCACACCTAACTTTGTTGATGGCAGTAGGGACAGCAAACAGAACTCTCTCCACCTCTCACATGCACACAGGCAGAAGTCTTGGGGTGCAGGGCCAGATCTGCCAGGGACCCTCAAGTGAGAGGCCCCCACTCCAGCCCTCATGGCTGGTGAATGTGGAATCTCTCTGTCCCTGCCACAAGCCACACCATCTCTGGACAGGGTGACATAAGCCTCCAGCTTAGCTCCCTCTGATCCAGCCCCACAGGGCACCAGCATCTGTTCTACTTCTCCATGGCAATCTGATCCTGTCCTCCCTGCTTCACTTTCTAGATGTCATCCAACACAGATGACAGCTCATGACCCAGCCCATGGGAAATTACTGATGCTCTGATCTCAGGAGGCTCCTTGGCAACTCTGGGCAGTGGCTCACCAATTCCCTTTGCCTAGAGCAGAGGTCAGTCCACAATAGGCCAAATGTTTTTTGTTTGTTTGTTTTAAGAGACAGAATGGTTCATTTACAAAGGAATGGCACTGAGCTGTGTCTGCAGTCCAGCAACTGAACTGGTAGCACTTCTCAACAGCCTCAATAGGCACCAGAACACACTGGAATGCTTCAGAACATCTACAACGTTCAGAACACACTGGTGTGCTCAATGCCTGGAGAATAATTTGCAAACGTGAGATTATATGCCCAGTAAAATTATGTTTTTCAAGAAAAAAAGACATTTGAAAATAATCGAAAACTGAGTTTACCAACAACAGATTCTTTGCTGAAGAAATGTCTAATGAATGTGCACCAAGAAGATTTTTTAAAACTCCCGTATGTGAGATGTGAGAAGGAATGTCAGTTTCCCAATAAGTTTAATCAAAACCAATTGCCATGACATCAGATCCATAGAAATGAGACAGAGGGCTCTGTTTTTTTTTTAAAAAAAAGCCAGACCGGGTGGCGCATGTCTGGGAGGGTGAGGCAGGAGGACTGAACTTTTAAGCCCATCTTGGGGAATTTAGCAACTTAGCAAGATCTTGTCTTAAAGGGTGAGAGGCAACTGGGGATGTAGCTCAGTGCAAAGGCATTGGTCCAAATCCAAGCATGTATAACCAAATAATAATAATAATAATAACAACAACAATAAAGTTAGATGTACTCTTATTATATATATATATATGGCCAGATCAACAGATCTATGAGTCAGATATACTACCAGCAATTCCACCTCTGGGTATGTGCCTAAAAGAACTGGAAGCAATGATCACCAGTGTTCACAGCAGCGTTATTCATAATAGCCAAAAGGTGAAAACAACCTGAACGTGCTGGATGAATGGATGTACAGAATGTGGTAGATTCATCCAATGAGATATTATGTGGTCTTAAACATATCATTCAACTTTAATATAGTTCTGAAACATGCTATAACATAGAGAAACCTTGATGAGATTATGCTAAGTGAAATGAACCAGTCACAAAAGGACACGTGTGTGTGATTCCTCTTACATGAGGTACCTAGAATTGTCAAACTCATAGACACAGAAAATAGAAACCCATGGGGGTGTTTACTGGGGCTGAGAGGAGGGAATGGGGAGTTACAGTTTAATGGCTACAGTATTTATTTATTTATTTATTTTTATTTATTTATTTATCTTTGGAGATCGAAACCAGGGAGCTCTACCACTGAGCCCACCACTTGTTTTTTTAAATAAATAAAGTTTTATTGGAACACAGCCATGAACATTCTTTTGCCATGGCCTATGGCTGCTTTTGTCCTACCACAGCAGGGTGTAGGGTCAGCAGACTCATCAGAAGGACTAACAGTTCCTGTGCAGCTTGCAGAGAGGAAGCTTGCCACTCCCTGGACCAGAGTCTCTTCTCTCATTTACAACTTTGCTCACAAATTTGCTCATTTACAAATTTGCTCCTTGACAGGACGGGGTGGGGGGGGCGCCCACTGCTGTCCTGGTCTCCCTGTTCACCTGTGCCCAGCATGGTTCCCGTCACATCCTAGATGGGCTCCTTGACGTGGGAACTGAGTACTGCTACACACCCAGGGCAGGTGTTTAATAAATGCTTATAGGAGTGACGTGACATGCCCGGCCAGTCCAGGCGTGTCCACAGGTTCAAATGTCTGTGAGTGGCCAGGGAAAGCATGGGCCAGAACTAGTATAATAATTAATACCAGGGCCTTTCTCAGGCTCCTTGATGAAAACTGAAGCCCACTGGAAAAAGTGAAGAGAATCTCTGCGGTAAAGGCACACCAGACCACTGTACTTGGTAAGTTGGAGGGATCACCACCTCTCATCGGAACCTGGACTATCTTCAGGGGGAAGGGCAGCTGGAATCTGAAGTAGAACCTTGCAGAGTGCAACCCTGCAGGAGGACAGGGAGCTCAACTTGGGACTTGCAGCCAGAAATCTGCCGGAATCTCACAGGTATTCTACTGGCTTGCTGAGACTCATTGACTTATATCTGCACACTGCTGCCCATGTTGTCTATTGTGACAGCAGAGGCATACCCTGAAGGAACCCCTTCATTTTTATTTTTATTTGTTATTTTCAAAATTATTATTCTTTCTTTCTTTTATTTTTTTTGGTACCAAGGATCGAACTCGGGTCCTTGAGTTTGCAAGGCAGGCGGCGGAACCACCGAGAGAAATCCCCAGCCCCCAAATTATTATTCTTTTAATTTTTTTTGCTCTTATTTTTAATATTTTTACTTTTTTCTTTTTCTACTCTTTTCAAAGTTTTATTTTTCTCTTTTCTCTTCTCTCTCTCTCTCTCTCTCTCTCTCTCTCTCTCTCTCTCTCATGCACTCTCTCATTGTCCCACATTGTTCTTCATCTCCCTTTTTGTTCCTATTCTGGCCCTAATTCAGATTTCTTCTTTATTTTTCTTTTCTTCTTTTTTTTCTTTTCTCGATTGTCATAAGTTTTAAAAGAAAGTAAATACAGTTTCTAGTCTCCCTATTGCTGTTAGGTTGTTCTGTTCTCATCTTTATTTTTCATTCTGTCTTTTCCTCTTGTCTTTTTTTTTTTTTTCTCTTGTCTTTAACAGTTTCTTTTGCATGATCTTCCCATGTCCTCTGGCCTCACTGCTAACCTACTCCTATCCTTCTACCTACCCATCCCTCCCTCCCCAACTCCTTCTAACTCTCCATCCCGAGGGGTAAAGTTACTGTATTGAGGAGTTTATTCACTATAAACATATGTTGGGTTGGTCCTCAATTTTGATTTAATTCACACAGTTAAAGGTGATAGACTAGTAACTACCACAAATTGTCATTTTCTAAGCTGTGCTTGATGCTATGGTGCGGCTAATTGTATCACTTGGGCTGAGGTGTTGTGGTTGATCTAATCAGTTGTCCTTCCTGGTATATAATGAGATAGCCTCAGAGTCATTAGAGACTTAAAACCTAAAGACCAGCTATATCTGGAAGACACCTCTAAGAAGCAATCATTCCATAAGGGTTCTAAATATAAGCAACAAAGATACTTACAATAAGCAATTTCAAAGTATCAACCCAGGAATTAAACCAAGGACAGTACCAAAAACAAAAATGAGAAGACATTTAAGCAAGGCACGAACTCAGACTTCTACTTCACCAAAGGCAAATTCTGGTGGAAATGAGGTGGAAAAGTCTGATACTCAACCACCTGGACAAACTGGACTGATGCCACAGGAAGTAACAAAACAGATGAATGAGGCTCTAGAAAAATTCAAAACAGAAATACTCTCCCAGATAACTACAGAGATGGTAGGCAGAGTGAAAGACGTGATTACAGGCTCTAGAACAGAAACAAATAAATAAAATAGATGAGCTCAGAAACAGGCTGGAAGCCATGAATACCCAGCATAAGAAAGAAATGGAAACCATGATTGACCAACATGAGAAAGAAATGGAATCCATGAAACAGATTCAAACAGATGTCCAGGAGATTAAAAACTCCACTGAATGTATTCATAGCAGATTAAGGTAATGTGAAGATAGAATATCAGATACAGAAGACAGGATTGCAGTTAAGGACCATGAAAACAGAGATTTCTTAAAAATAGTAAGGGACCACGTGAAATCAATCCAGCAGCTGCTAGATGAGGCAAAGAAGAATAACATAAGACTGATAGGAGTCCACGAAAAAACAGGAGAAAGTACAATTGACATAAAAAAACTGTTCACAGAAGTAATAGTAGAAAACTTCCCAGACAGAGGCAGAGAATTGGACATACAGATAAGTGAGGCATATAGAACTCCAACTAGCCTTGATCAAAAAAAAATCTACACCTAGACATATAATAGTCAAGATCCCATAAACACAACAGAAGAACAAAATCCTACAAGCAGTTAGAGAAAAGAAATAAATCATCTACAAAGGAAAGCCCATCAGAATCACGGCAGACTTCTCAATACAAACCGTCAAGTCAAGGAGACCCTGGAGTGAAGTATTTCAAGCCCTAAAATAAAGTAACTTCCAATCTAGACTGTTGCATCCTGCAAAATTATCTTTCAAAATCGATGGGGAAATTAGATACTTCCACGACAAAGAACACCTGAGAAATTTCATGAACACCAAACCAGCACTCCAAACAATTCTAAACAATATCCTAGAAAAAGACAATGAAGGTCACAACTCCATGAGGCCCAACAGAGGGAAGCCACTAGGCAAGGCAAGAAACTAAAGGGAAAGGGGGAAACATAAAATATAAAAGAACCAACAACAGTAAAACATCACGACAAGGATGAGTCAATATCTATCAATTATAACCATCAATGTTAATGGCCTCAATTCACCAATCAAAAGAAATAGACTGGCAGAATGGATTAAGAAGCAAAATCCAGCAATATGCTGTATACAAGAAACACATGTAACTCAAAAAGATATTCACGGACTGAAAGTAAAATGATGGAAAACAGTTCTCCACATGACAGGAACCTGGAAAAAAGCAGGAGTAGCAATCTTATTTGCAGACAAAGTAGATTTCAAACCAAAACTAATTAAGGGAGACAAAGATGGTCACTACATCCTTGTAAAGGGAACAATCCCAGAGGAAGAGATGACAATCCTAAATACATATGCACCAAACTATACAATATAGTTGTATACTATACTACGAATGCCCCCAACTATACAAAACAAATATTAATGGATATGAAAAACCAAATAAGCACCAATACAATTGTAGTGAGGGACCTTAATACCCCACTATCACAAACAGACAGATCATCTAGACAAAACATCAACAACGAAATTCTAGAACTGAACCAAGCTATTGAACAAATGGACTTAATAGATGTTTACAGAGTGTACAACCCCACAAAACCAGAATATACATTCTTTTTGGCTGCACATCTCCAAAATAGACCACATGCTAGCTCACAGGACATGTTTAAGTAAATGTAAAAGAATTGACGTTACCTCCTGTATATTATCACATGATAGTGCAATAAAATTGGAGATCAATAACGTAAGAAACTGCAAAACCCCCACAACCACATGGAAATTGAATAACATCCTCCTGAACAACCAGTGAGTCACAGAAGAAATTAGACAGTTTCTACAAGTACATGATAATGCCAGTACAACATACAGGAATCTATGGGAAACAATGAAAGCAGTTCTACGAGGGAAAATCATAGCAGTGAATACTCATATTAGGAAAACAGAGAGAACTCAAATAAACAACCTAATGCAGAACCTCAAGCTCCTAGAAAAAGAAGAGCATAACAAACCCAAAGCTTGTAGAAGAGAGGAAATTATAAAGATCAGAGCCAAAATCAATGCAATGGAGACTAAGAGAATGATACAAAAAAAAAAAAATCAATGAATCAAAGAGGTGGTTTTTTGAAAGAATAAATAAAATCAATAAATCTTTAGCCAACCTTATCAAAAAGAGGAAAGAAAAGGCTCAAATCTATGCAATTAAGAATGAAAAAGTGAAGTCACAACAAATCCAGCAGAAATCCAGGGGATCATCAATACCTACTTCGAGAACCTGTACTCTAATAAAATGGAAAACACAGAAGAAATGGACAGATTACTAGATACATACGAATTGCCAAAGTTAAATGAAGAAAATATAGAAATTCTAAATACCCCAATTACAATCAGTGAAATTGAAAACGTAATTAAAAATTTATCAACAAACAAAAGCCCAGGTCCTGATGGCTTCACTGCTGAATTCTACAAGACATTTAAAGAAGAACTATCACCATTACTCTTTAAACTCATCAAGGAAATTGAAAAGGAAGCAAGTCTTCCAAATTCATTCCTGGAAGCAAATGTTACTTTGATTCCAAAACCAGGGAAAGACTCAACCGGAAAAGAGAACTACAGGCGAATCTCCCTAATGAACATAGATGCAAAAATCCTCAACAAGATACTGGCAAACAGAATATAGGGAGCCATTAAGAAGATCATACACCCTGACCAAGTCAGATTTATCCCAAGGATGCAAGGATGGTTCAACATAAGTAAATCAATAAATGTAATACACTATATTAACAGAGTGAAGGACAAAAATCATATGATCATCTCAATAGATGCAGAAAAAGCATTCAACAAAATCTAACACCCATTCATGATAAAAAACCCTACAGAAAATTGGAATAGAAGATCTTTATCTCAACCTGATTAAGGCTATCTATGAGAAACCAACAGTCAACATCATACTAAATGGTCAAAAACTGAAAACTTTCACGCTAAAATCAGGAAAAAGACAAGGATGTCCACTATCACCACTCCTGTTCAGTATAGTTCTGGAAACATTAGCCACAGCAATTAGAAATGAGAAAGAAGTAAAAGGAATAAAGACAGGAAAGGAAGAAGTTAAACTGTCATTATTTGCTGATGATACGATACTTTACATAGAAGGCCCAAAAAACTCTGTCAAAAGACTTCTAGACTTAACTGACAGATTCAGTAGAGTAGCTGGATATAAGGTCAACACTAAAAAAAAATAGCCTTCTTGTACACAAATAACAGACTCACTGAGAGAGAAATTAGGGAAATAATACCTTTTACAATAGCATCCAAAAAAATGAAATATCTAGGAATCAATCTAACAAAAGAAGCAAAAGACCTCTACACTGAAGACTACAGCACTCTGAAAAAAGAGATCGAAAAGGATATAATAAAATGGAAAGACATCCCTTGTTCCTGGGTAGGAAGAACTAATATAGTGAAAATGGCCATACTTCCAAAACTGCTACATAGATTTAATGCAATGCTAATTGAAATTCCAACAATATATTTCACAGAACTAGAGAAAACAATCCAAACATTCATTTGGAACCAGAAGAGGCCTAGAATAACAAAAGCAATTCTAGGCAACAGAGACATGGCAGGGTATCACAATCCCCAACTTGAAACTATACTACAAAGCTACTGTGATAAAAACAGCATGGTACTGGCAAAGAAACAGACCTGAGGACCAGTGGAATAGATTAGAAGATGCAGAAACAACTCCAGACATACTCAGCCACCTCATCTTTGAAAAAGGAGCCAAACACCCTCATTGGAGGAAAGATAGCCTTTTCAATAAATGGTGTTGGAAAAACTGGATTTCAACCTGCCAGAGATTAAAACTAGATCCATATCTATCACCATGCACTAAACTAAGATCAAAGTGGATTAAAGATCTAAATATTAACACAGAAACACTAAACTTGCTGGAAGATAAGTTAGGTAAAACTCTTGAAGACGTTGGCATAGGAAAAGACTTATGAACAAAACGTCAGTAGCCCAGGAACTAGCAGAAAGAATCAACAACTGGGATCTCATCTTATTCAAAAGCTTCTGCACTGCAAGAGAAACCACCAACAGAGCTAAGAGACAACCTACAATGTGGGAAAAATTTTTTAGCAGCTGTACCTCAGACAAAGGATTACTATCTAGAATATATAAAGAACTGAAAAAAATCAGACCCCCCAAATTTAAAGACCCAATTAAAAACTGGGCATCTGAAATGAACAGACATTTCTCAAAGAAGTAAAAGCAGCAAATAAACATATGAAAAAATGTTCAACATCACTGGTCATTCAAGAGATGCAGATGAAAACAACACTGAGATTCCACCTCACCCCAGAAAGAATGGCTGCTATCAAGAAATCAGCCAATAACAAATGCTGGCGGGGGGTGTGGGGAGAAAGGAACCCTTCTCCATTGTTGGTGGGAGTGCAGACTGGTGTGACCACTATGGAAATCAGTATAGAGATTCCTCAAAGAACTAGGGGTAGAGGTTCCATTTGACCCAGTTAGTCCCCTGCTGGGTATCTTCCCAAAGGAATTAAAACAATCATACCACAGCAATATATGTGCACCCATGTTTATAGTGGCACAGTTTGTAATAGCTAAAGCTTGGAAACAGCCCAAGTGCCCATCAACTAGAAACTGGATAAAGAAGATGTGGTTTTTTATAAAATGGAGTACTACTCAGCCTTAAGGAATGAGAAACTAGACATTTATAGCTAAATGGATGCATATTGAGGCCATCCTCTTAAGTGAAATAAATAGGACACACATGTGTAAATACTGAATAGTTTCTCTACTGTGAGAAACTGAAAGTGTAAATAAGGATTAAAATGAATAATTGATTATTTGAAATAGGAAGAAAAGGCCCAAAGGGTTAGGGGAAGTGGGAGGGGAAGGGGGAAGGAAAAACTATGAGAAAAGGAAAAAATGGAAACAAATCTTTGTAAACAGGGAAGGGTGGAGGGGGTGAAAGGAGGACAGGGAATGGGCAGAAATAAGAACCAAGATATATCATGTACAGGTACAAGTTTCCAAAGATAAATGTAACAAATGTATACCTAAAATGTACCAATAAAAGAATTTAAGCAATAAATAAATAATACCAGTGTTCTCTAAATTGCCAGGAATGTGAGTTGCTTCTTCACAAAAGGCCATAAAAACAGCAGAACTGGGATTTGAACCCAGACCTGAGAGGGTCGCAGTATGGGGATCTTGTTCCTTGTCAAATACACTTGTTGGGTCTGGTTGTCGAGTTCCCACGGCAGCCCAGGGCCCGTGACCCCACCATGCCATCTACCTTCCAGGTGAGCTGAGGTCTACTCCTGCACTGGCTCACTGGCAAGGCACCTTCTTAATACTGAGACCAAAGACCCTCTGTGTTCTGAATCTGCCCTCTGGGCATGGCATCAGCATGGCATAGGACAGGATACGACAGGCAGTGCGGGGGATTGCCGAGGCTGATTCAAAGTGCTCACCCCGTGCCCGTGTAAGATGTGACATACTTGGAACACCTGAGACCTGCCAGGCCTGCAGCTCCACAGCTCCGCAGACAGAAGGCGCATATGTAAAAGCTCACATCCCACAAGGCCGGACCAACTGGGGTCTGGCCAGTATTGGTCTAAGGTAGCATTCCCAGATGAGGACCCCCATCCCCTTAAGACGTCAGCCTGAGAAAGCTCATGCTGTCGCTTCAACAGCGCAGGAGCGTCTTTCTCAAGCACTTGGGGCCCCTGCCTTGGAATTTCACCATAGGAAGGTGAGGAACCCGCCTCCCGGTCTCTGGGAGGGGATGTGCCCAAAGTCCAGAAGGACCCATGAGCAGCCACAGCTGCCAATGGCCGTGACTGTGCCCTGAGTGTCCATCGCTCTGCCCACTGTGTCCAGCATCTGTGAAGCCCCCACCTTGGGCCTCGCTTGGTTGTCTTGACACCAGGTTACACCATGGCCTGGAGGCCACCAGGTCTGAACAAAATCAGTCACACCTCCTCTACAAGAGCAGGCTTTAGTTTCCCTTTGACACATCAAGCCACACTTGCCATGAGGACAGTGAGGAACTAAGGTCAGTTTTCCCCAAGGTCACCAACGCAGCGGCCTCTGCCTCCACAGCCCACATGACCTCAGAGACGGTGTTATCAGGAGCCATGGGGGTGGGGCAGTCCCTAAAGGGCCACATTTTACAGGCCGGTCCCCCACTGCCAGGCCATTTAATATGAGCTGGGAAACAGACTCCGCCCACCCCCCACAGGCTGACCCCCAGCCCTGCCCTCACCCCACTCACCTTCACAAGACCGGCCATCCACAGACAGCCGGAAGCCCGCAGAGCAGCTGCAGCGGTATGAGCCCGGTGTGTTCTCGCACTTGTGGCCACACAGGTGCCTGGGGTAGCGCTGGCATTCATTGATGTCTGAAACGGAGGCCCTCGGCTCAGAGCGCCACCCGCACTGCGGTGCCACCCCCAACCCTCGGCTCCTCGGCTCCTCAGACAAGAGGAAGAGTGACTTGTCCCAAACACAGAGGGCACAGTGACAGTAACCTTTTCCGGCTCTACCCAGTGCCCGAGAGGAGGGGCCACTGAGACCTGCCACAGGGGACATCGGTGGGCAACAGTGAAGCAGGCTGGCCCAGCTCCGAGCCCACCCCTGTTCATCTCTGGCTCTCATCCCCGTGGCACTTGCCCTGTGGTGCTGAAGCCACAGTGCAGCTTTGGGAAATTACTAACACTTTTTTGCAGTCCTAGGGACTGAACCTAGAGCCTCACACATGCTAGGCAAGCACTCTGCCACCGAGGGTCAGCCCCAGCACTTTTTATTCTATTTTGAGACAGAGTCTCACTCACTAAATTGCCCATGCTGGCCTCAAACCTGAGATCCTCCTGCCTCAACCTCCTGAGCAGCTGGGATTATAGATTCACACCACCACGCCCGGCTGTAACACTTGCCATTTGGAGACCTAGGCTCACATCTCACGGGCACTCAGGTATAGGGGCAGGCAGAGCACCCGCTCGACAAGCAGGAAACAGGCTCACATGGGGGCCTGGCTGGCGGCTGCCCAGTGCAGGTAGCAGCAGAGGAGCAGCTACCACAGGGTCCCCTGGCTACCTGTACTTGGAACTTCCTGAGATGAGGATCGGCCGTGGTCAGCCCAGGACCTCCAAGTCTCGAAAGCCACCACGTACCCACACATGTCCTGCTGATGCTGTCAAAGTAGTACCCAGCCTTGCAGTCACAGCGGAAGCTGCCGGGGGTGTTAAGGCAGCGGTGTCCCTGCCCGCAGGGCTCAGCAGGCGGGGCACACTCATCCAAGTCTTGAAAGGAGGAAGAATGCACATTGAAGAACCTCTAGGGCCAATCCCTAACCCACCTCCCAAGGAACAAGCTCAGATGTGGGATGCTGAAGTGGCAGTGCCCACCCCGTCCTCCGGAGCCGTTCGGGAGGCCCAGCCCCACCCCAGGGAGGCCTCTCTGGCACCCAGCAATGACATTATGCCTGGGAGTGTGGGGGACAACAATGGCCTAGTCCTGGGAGTGCTGGGGAGGAAGACACCCTCCCTGCCAGGGATCTGGGCTGCCACCTGTCCCAGGTACCAAGGAGCACAGGGCAGGTGGGTAGAGGACTAAGACCCAAACCAGTGCAGTTTTAGGAATGTTCCATATGGATTGCAGACTCGTGAAGCCGGGTCCGCTCAATAGCACTGGACTGTCAACACCTGTCTTTTATCACGAGAGGGGAGCTGCCAAAGGGCTGCAAGCCTGGAGGGTGAGGCAGGTTGGAGATAAGAGGACAGGCTGATGTGCTACTGCAGTTGTCCAGGCAGGATGCTAAAGGTCTGTGCTGGGCAGCCACAATTGATGGACAGACAGAAATGGCTTCACTTTGGGCTCGACTCCCCTTCTAAAGAAGGGAGCGTGTCAATTTCAGACTGGTTTCCCTTTTTGATACCAACCAACACAGCGAGTCCCCTCCTCGTTGAGATGGTAGCCACGGCCACAGTTGGGCACATTCTTCTGGCATGTGTAGGACCCCTCCGTATTGATGCATGTCTGCCCGACAGGGCACGGGGCACTAATACTTAAACACTCATTGATATCTGTGAGGGAAAAGATGGGGATGCCATGGTTAAACGGGACGGGGGGCGGGGGGGCGTCCGGGAATCCAGCGACTGGAGCTCAAAAGAAACCACTGCCCTCCTCCACAAAACCATAGACCCTGGACCTGCAGCAGCCCCTAACTCCCCCACCGGCCCCAAGTGCTACCAGTGCACACAGCCTCAAATGTCCCTCCTTGGTCCCCTTGCTGCCACTGAGCCTCTGATACATCCATCTCTGATGCACCAACCGGAGCTGCTTGCCTGCCTTCCTTTGTCAAGGTAGCCCATGCCAGGGGACCAGCCCTTCCGAGCCCCTTCCCTGTCCACTTTGCACCCACTCTAGACTTCAGCAAGGCTCTGGCCCCCACCCCACGCTCCCCAGCTGGTCCTCTGAGCCCCAGTGGCACGGCCTCAGCTCCTGGGTCGGCCACTCAGAGTCCCCATCTGCCTGGCAGCCACGCCTCTGTGAGTCACATCCACAAGACACTTTCCCATCTCCTGTGTCCCCCATCTGTCCAGGGGGCCTGTGCCAACTCAGGCCAGCAGGGGACCCCTCTGCTCCCTGAACTCCCTGCATGGCGGGGTTTCCATGTCTCAATGTGGGGACCAGTGGACATCTTCCCATGGCAGACACAGGAAGTGCGGACCCATAAATAACCACATAGGACTGAGTTACACGTGGGTTTGCTCCTTATGCTCAAATTCAATGCAAAAAGGCACAGACCAGCGCCCCCCCACACACATACACAGGTGGTCTTCTAAAAGCACCTGCACTTTGCAAAATCTCCTCTGAGGACCTTCTGGTTCAGATGCTTCCCAAGCATGGGTGGAGGGACAAGAAGAGACTGATAGTAGGAGACCCTGAGCTTAAGTTAGAAAGAGAGGCTGGTCCCTGCCAGCCCTCCCCTCCCCAGACAGAGAATCAAGTCAGCTCCACCTCTCTCCCATCCCCAGGGCCACACTGACACCAGAGCCCGTCACAGTTTATATGAGCTCTGCTCTCCTTTATCACCCTGACCACCATAGCTACCTTCCACTGGGCAGGTGTTAGTGTCTGCACTACACCAGGAAACCAGAACCCAGGGAGACTAAGCGACTCCCCAGGATCACATCAGGGAGTTGGGATAACAGAGCACAGCCAGTGTGACCCTTAAATCAGGGTCACCAATCTTGGACCTCCATTTGTGTTTGTAAATAAAGTTTTATTGGCACACAGCCAGGCCTGCTCCTTTACACATGGTCTACAGCTGTTCTTGTAATACACCTGACCGAAAAGCTGGTATTTATTCTCTCGCCCTTTACAGAAAGAGCCAAGTGGCCTATTGAGACTAGATACAGCACTTTGTAAAGTGATCACTGCTTCCCTGAAAGCTTTGTGAACTCTCCTCAGATCAGCATTTTCCAAACTGTTCCATGGAACACTGGTGTCCCTGGAGACACTGAGTGGCCACAGACAGGGGTCCCCTGGCCTGAGAGCGCCATGACTCAATGAATGGAAGAACAAGGTGGCCTCTGCTGTCCAGACCCTGACCACCCAGTGCTCCTGTGCAGTGGGCTCTTCTGCTACAGGCTGCATGCGGGATGAGGACCCTGGGGATGCTCTGGGGCTCAGGAAAATGGTTCCAGGCTGAGAGCCACAGGCAGCCTACAGCACCCCTCTATTCCAATGGGCTCTCTCTTTATAGAGAACCATTTCTGCTGATGCAGTTATTATTCTAAATTTGAATAAAGGTGCTGACATAAAATGATTCCTCAATACATTGTCAAGTGAGGAAACGAGCAAGTGTCAGAACAGCCTGTTCCTGTTTTATAAAATAAACAAAATGCCTGGATGGGGGAGAACAGAGGAGGATGCACAGACCTGCCTGGCTGGGGCGGGACTGGGCAGGGCAGAGTGCTTCTTTTCCACCCTTTGGTTTTGTTTGCTTCTTTGTAAATGAACACGTGTGGGAATTTTGCAATAAAAAGATAACTTCCTAAAAGAACAGATCCTGAGTTTGGTGCAAGGAGTTGGAGGAGACTGCGCTCACCCTCCCAGGGCAACAAGTTATGGAGACTTCAGAGTTGAGTGTCTGGCTTGTGATGCTGTCATTGCGGACCCAGAGGGACATCACAGGAGAGCCGAGTGCCACCAGGCTAGGCTTCAGGCAGCCTCCGGGATCCCCACCACCCAGGCCAGGGCTCTCCCCTGGTTCAGCAGGGCAGAGAGGGACAGTCCCTTCTTCCCACTGCTCCTGTGGCTTGGTCCCTGCCTAGCAGTACACCCGAAAACAGAATGCCAGGCTCTACTGAGCCCTCCAGGGTCTTCTGGATGGAAATCAGGGCCAATTCTGCCACTAGAGAGAGTTTCCATTCTTAGCACAGGCAGGGCCCCCTCCACGGATCCCCTGGGAGCAGAACGAAAGTCTGACCCTCCTCCCTCCTGGCCCTGCATGTGCTGAGTGACAGCTGTCCTGTTGGCAGGAGGCTGGCAAGGGGCCAACTCACAGCCCAGATGAGTCCCCTTCCCAAAGGGTCACTCTTCTCTTGCCTTGCAGTATCTTGGGTGGTAAAAGTAGAGGCAAGGGAAAGGAGCCTGCAATCCCACTGCAAACAAAAGATCAGTACGTGCCTTGAAAGCACAAGGTCCCAAGTTCGATCCCCATGCCAAAAAAAAAAAAAAAAAATCAGTGCAGGTTGATCTAAGAAAAGTTAGGGAAGAACCAAGACAGAAACTGCACAGTAGTGCCCGCCTCTTGAGGCGAGGGGGGTTCAGCCACCCTAGATGGGCTGAGCTCTGACTAGTGGCACCTGCAGCTAGGTCAGGAGAAAATCTCTTTGAACTTAAACAGGGATGGAGTCAGGGGGGTTCCCTGGGCAACACCTGGGGAAGCAGAGTCACCACCTGCCCTCGTGGATGAGATACCAGCCAGTCCCACCTGACATGGCTCCTCCAATTTCACCTGTCCCACTCGACTTCCTGTTTTAACAGTAAATTCATATAGGATTTTCTCTCCTTTCACAGTGGCCTTTCTCTGATATCCGCAGAGTACTTTTTGTTGTGGTAAAGTGAATAAATAAATGTATAATGTCAAGCACACAGTTCAGCAGCATTACGCACATTCACACCGTGAGGCCACTGTCACCACCATCCACCTCCAGAACCTTTTCCTCTTTCCAGGCAGAAACTTTGTACCCATCACACACATTTCCCTCCTCCCAGTCATGGGCAAATGCCATTCCACTTTTTGACTCTCTCAGTCGGACCGCTAACACCCAGCATTTTGTAAAACAAGTCTCAACAGACACTGTGGCTGCAGCAGGGAGGGGGGACTTACTGAGTGCCTCCCATATCCCGGTCACTTCAAAAGCACTCGCTTATCCTTGCCTGCAGCCTGGGACCCAGGCACCCTGTGAATCCCTTTTAGAGGGGTGGAGACTGAGGCTCAGAGGAAGGAAGGCAAGGTTCTTGGGCCATTCTGTCTAAAACGGGATGTCCCTGACTGCAAAACCCAAGTACTTTCATCTAAAACAAAGCTCAGCAAACAACTACCTCTGGGCTAAACCCAGCCTGCCAGCAGTTTTTATAAATAAAGTTGTTTTTTTTTTTTTGGTACCAGAGATCGAACTCGGGTCCTTGCGCTTGCGCATCAGATGGCGAAACCACTGAACTAAATCCCCGGCCTATAAATAAAGTTTTAATGGAACATGGTCCAGCCCATCTACACAGTTTATGGCTTTGAGCTGTAACAGCAGAGGTCACTGTGACAGAGACCATATGGGCTGTGATGCCTAAAATATTTGCTGCCTGCCTCTTTACAGAAAACGTTTGCTAACCTGTGGTCTATATGGTACCCGAAGCCCCTCAGGTGCCAAGGTGTGGCCACAGCTGTGTGGTGCCCCCTGGTGGTATCCCCCCTGGCGGCAGCATGTCTTACCAATACAGCTGCCTAGAGCATCTTGTATAAAGCCGCTCTTGCAGTGCAGCTTGGGTCTGCAACGGAAGGATCCCAGAGTATTCTGACAGATAAAATCGGGGGGGCAGTTATGAATACCATTCTCACACTCGTCAATATCTGGTGCATCATAAAAAAAGGAGATTGTTAGCAAGAGTCCTGCCAGAAACATCTCACAACACTTTAACATCACAAGACAGGTTTTTAAAAAAATGCTCATTATTCAGACTAAACCCAAACCATTCCATGGAGGGCACAGCCAAACCATGCCCAAGCTGTTGAGGATTTAAAATGCTACCTTCCCCCTGCCCCACCCCAGTCCGAGAGACTCTTACAGGGCAAGCTTTCTGTTATGTAATAAATAACCCAGGCATTTTCCTGGCAGATGTATTTAATATTAGTCATTTGGGCAAAGTGTATGTTTAGTTTAGATCAGAAAGCAGTTATCTTTGTGGAAATAAACATAACTTCTATAATCATATCCATTCTGAAGTCTGCAGAATATTCCACATATTAGCAATGGTTACATCAGGGTAGGAGGACACAGTGGGCTGTCTGGTCTTGAAGTTCACAGCTGCCAGACATCCAAATGTGTCTGCTCAGCTGGCTGGCCCCTGAGCTTTGGGGTCAAAGGCCCCGGCTGTGTGCAAGGGTGGGGTGGCCTGAACTTGCTCAAAGGCCGCTGGATGTCAGGAGGGTGTGCCTTGGTTTTGAGTCACTCTCATGATTCAACATCAAGATTTTTATACAAGTGGCTTTGTTCTGAAAGGCTTGAAGCCCTGTGCAGAAAATTATGTTCTAAAAGGTCCTCATGAGAGCCTCATATGCCAAATACCAAAACCAGGGCTTGGTGGAGAAAATCAAGCAGCCAGAAATGTTGAGCTTTTATGTAACAGAAAGGGATATGCTTTGAACTTCAAAGAAGCTTGGGATCAGAAGGAAAGCAGCTGTTGTGCAAAAACAGTTGTGTTTCTGGGAGGGCTCTATGTCTGTTTTTGTAGAAAGCACATGGGAGCACCTAAAGTTCATCCCTGGCATGATTTTAAATGACCGAGCACTGAGCCTTTAAATCCAAATGTGCTGCTACCATGAACTCGGCACCTTGAGAAGGAACATCTCTGCTAATCACAGATCTGGCTCAGGCAGCCACATGGGGGCAGCACCACACCCACAACTGCAGTCGAGCACACACCATGGGTGCTGTACCTTTGCAGTCATTGTCCTCTGTGAGCTCATAGCCAGTCCCGCAGCTGCTCTCGCGCTGGCAGCGGAAAGAGCCCACGGTATTGATGCAGGTCTCTCCAAGCCGGCAATTGTGGCTGCCTGTGATGCATTCATTGACGTCTAGGAAATTAAGGTGACACAGGGGTGACCAGCAAGAACAGATCCTTACACTTTATCAGAAGGAAAGGTACAGAAGCCACATGGAACTGCTTTCCTGCATCTACCAAGTTGTTTGCTCAAACTGAGCTGAGTCTCACCATGTGCACATTGGACTGTACCCCGGAGTGGGGTCAGGGTATCCGTCATCAAAGCAAACCCACAATTCCCTCCCTGCCCAGGGTCCACTGTGCTGCAGACTCCAGGGTGTGAGTGAGGACAGCTGGCACAGCCCCACTCAGACCTCCAGGCAGGCTTTCGAGTGCACCCACTTCCCCAGGGACCTTTACCTTCGCAGGAGACGCCATCGGGCATCAGCTGATAGCCCACGAAGCACGAGCAGACCACCTCATCCCCCGTGTCACGACACTGCTGCTTGCAGGGCCCACCACCTGGAATCAGAGCACCTGTGAACCAGGCTGGAGCACTGGACAGCTTTTGGTTCCCCAGGACTGTTGGAGTGGGGTCAGAGAAAGCTGACCCAGGGAGACTCCCTGGCTCTGGCTCTGGGTACCCTGGGGGATCCTTTGCAGGCCCTGACAATCTGAGGCTATAGTGGAGCTGGAAGGGGAGCGGCAGGCTCCTCAGGGTGGGGCAGGCCCCACCTACCCCCTGCATAATTCTAATGCCAGCCTCACTGTTCTGTTCTGGCTCCCGCTGCCCCAGCTCCACTGTGGCTGCAGTTCTATGGGCTTGGTTTCTCCAAGGATCCCTGGTTCCATCCCTGCAACCCACACTCCCTGAAGGGCAGCCCAAGAGACGCTCAGAGTGCAAAAGGTTTGCAGGGCACTGCCTGCTCCTCCTCCTCTTCCTCAGTTCCTCCACCCCCTCCTATGCTGCTGCTCACCAGCCCTGGCTGCAGGGTCCTGCACAGGCCACAGCTCAGTTGTGTTAGCTAATCGCTCCTCATCTGCTGCAAAGCAGCTCTCCCTCTCCCTCTCCCTCTCCCTCTCCCAGGAGGACCCTCCCATGGCCTCCAGACAGGATGCTCAGGCTTTCCAGGTCTCTCTGTCCCTCCCTCCTGACCTTGGTGCCCATGGTCACCATGAGCTGACCACATCACTCAGTGACTCAGCTGGCTCCTTGGCAGCAGGTGAAGCTGGGGAGCAGACTGCCAGTCCACACAGGCCAGATGTTCACGAAGGAGAAATAAAGTCACAGCACAGGACACACAAACCTGCAAGGCCCTGCCTACTTTAAGACTGCAAAGTCTCCCTAGGAGATCAATGAATGTTTTCAGGGTGCCCTGCCTGGGGCTCCAGGAACCCTAACCAAGAAACACCCACGGGCCTTCCAGCCCCAAGGAAGCTGGTGGTCATGATCCTCAGAGCCTATGAGCATGGTGGCTTAGGCTGTGGCTGCAGGGGGAGTCTTTGAACACCAGTTCTCACCTCGGCCTCCTCCACAGCACCGCCCCCCCAAACCAGGCCCCAGCTCGAGAGAGAGCAATGGGAGGCAGAGGGGAGGGAGGCTGGGCCCGCGGCTCCTGGGGGGCTCTGGGGTCTCACCTCGACAGCGGTCATTCAGGTAGGGGTCTTCTTGTTCCTCCTCAACCACTGTAATCTTAGCTAAAGAGAGGAGAGGCCAGGGAAAGATTATGCAAACACAGTTCCCATCTGATTTCAGAGAAGCCGGGCAGTCCCTCTTATCAGTATCAGGCAAGAATGAATGAATGCCCACTTGTAAATCTTAAAAACAACTAAGTATTCATTTTATCCTTGTTCAAATAGAATCTTACTCCTAAAGGTAGCTGAATCTCCCAAAGATCCATTATAAAAGAAAGGGCTCAGGAACTACTGCCTGTAATCATTAACTTCAAACCCACGGGGTGAGAGTCCAAATTACTAAAATATTTCAGTAAATGCTTACAAAGCCCCACTATAAATCAGACTCTCAAGCCGACAGCAGTATCCAGGGTAAAGTCTACGGGTGCGGGGTGAACTGTGCACCCCAACAGGCCCTCCTGAGGGCTCCCATCCCCCTCTCCAGGGTCCTCTCCACTTCTGCACTCATTTTGCTGCAGGCCACAACAGTCTGTGCACCTCTACGGCCCCGGCGGCACACAGGAGGCCACCACAGATGGCAGCAGGAGGGAGGGAAGTGCCCAGGGCTGGGTGAGGGGGAAGCAGCCCTCGGAGAGGTGGCTCTGGAGGAAGAAGGGCTGCAGCCAGTATCCAGGCCGATCAGAGGTGGAGGACACAGAAATCATCCCAGGGACCAAAAAGGGCGGAGATGGTTAATGCCACAAGGCACAAGTCACCCAAAATCCTTCCCCAAACCCATGAGAAACTCAAAATCCTCCCCCAGATGCAGGAGAAACCTCCCGCTAGGATGACGGTTTGAGTTTCTTTCCAGTCTAAATGTCATCTCTGGCTTCAAAAAACAAGGAGAGAGAGGGAATGCGGTCCCAACCCCCTTTATGACTGTGATGCCTCAAACCAACTCAAAGGTATATTTCCATGTGGCCCTGGACTTTAACCATCAAAGGCAGAGGGCCAGGCATGGTGGCTCATGCCTGTAATCCCAGCACTCAGGAGGCAGAAGCAGGAGGATCACCATGAGTTCAAGGCTAGCCTGGGCTACATAGTGAATTCAGGGCCAGCCTGAACTACAAAGCGAGACCCTGTCTCAAAAAAAACCAATCAAAACCAAAGTCAGAAGTCAAGGACAGGTCCATCTGACCCAGGGCCCCAGAGCCACAGCAATGGATAGCCTAACTTAGAGACCACAAATTTGTTGGTACTGTCAACCCCAGCCTGTAACTTCCACCTTTGTTTTTTATTTATTCTTTGTTTTTTTGAGACAAGGTCTCACTATGTAGTCCAGGCCAGCCTCAAACTCATGGCCATCTGCCTGCCTCAGCTTCCTGAGGGCTGGGATCACAGGTGTGGTCCACCAACACCAGCCACCTTCCCTCTTCTTAACAGAAAGAGTGCAAAGGTCAGAAGGGGAGGGGAGGGACCCAAAGCCTCAAGCCAGTGTGTGGGATGGGGTGGCCTCCTGCATCTTTCCAGGGAGGAAGTGACTCCGTGACTCCAACACGAGAGCAATGCTCTCACTACCTAATACGATGCAAATCCCATGCCAACAGGCAGCATGCTGCATTGTTTTGGGAATAATGGCCAGGAGAAATGTCTGCATATGTCCAGCACGGATGCAATTTTTCCTCAATATTTTCAATGCATGGGTGCTCAAATCCATGGATAGGAAACCATGGATAGGGAGAGCCAGCTGTGTGTGCACACACACAAATGTATGCACACAAAACATACATGCGTACAGACAGACACACATCCTGAGAAGCCTGACTAATACACTGCCCAAGAGGAAGGTTGGAGTTACCATTTTCCTGGGGGTCTCTGACATCCTCGGGGGTGATGTCTGCACTCTCCTGGCCCCGGACGCAGCAGGCACGGAACACCAGCCCGCACTGGTAGCCAAGCATGAGGCTGGGCTCGCAGCTCTGGACCTGGGCCTGGGGCTGGGCCTGGGCCGCACGGCCCAGCAGGCAGCAGTGGCAGCACCTCTGTGGACAGGGCAAAGTCAGGTTGGGTGCCCCAGGGGCTGAGTGGGACCCCAAAGCCTCTCTGATACTCTCTTGTCTTTGGGCCCTGGACAGCGAGGAGGTTGTCTGAGCAGGTGCTTACTTTGGCTAAACATTCACAGCAAAAAGCACCGCACGCAGAGCTCCCCAAGTCTCCTCAGCCTGGGCCTGGCAAGGAATTCCCAGGGCCTGGCACCCAGCCCGAGTTCCATATCTCTTTTCCACCCCTGATACAGGGCTGTTCCCCTAAATCCTTGCCCTGCCCAGCCACCCCTCCCCCTCCCCCTCCCCCACTCCAGGAAGCAGGGAGACCCAGGAGTCCCAAAGGGTCTGTTCCTCTCCACTATGTCCCAAGGAATGGACATACACATGCCTCTTCCCTCTTAAGTTTGGAGGTTCAGGCCCTCTATGGACCTCAAGGCATCAGGCAGGACAAAAAAACAGGGTTACTGCCTATCACCTGGACCTCAGTTCTCAAAAATCACTCCTGAGTGCTCACTCCTGAGCCCTGGGGTGCACATTTCCCTGACTCATGTAAAGCCCCACTGCAGTGCTTTCCAGAACTTTCCAGAACTTTCCAGAAAGCCCAAAGTGGTAGCAGGAGATGTGGCTTGGCTTCAGCATCTGAGCAGCTTTCAGGGTCTTCCTGGGCTATTCTATCCACTCTGCTGCAGAAAGAGCCCACTAGAATGTCCCTGGCCACTCCCACACCTCCCTTCCCTCAAGTCTGGGGACACAGGCACAGCTGTCTACCAGGCAGAGTCCCAGCCTTACCTGGAAGGTGACGGTTACTAAGCTTTACCTGCTCCACTAAAGGATGAGGCGACACCAAGCGGCTTCTTATTCTACCGGGCCCAGGTCTGATGCTGACTAGGGGCAGGTAGTACAGGAGGGTGGGGGCCTGGTCCTCACCTTCACAAACAGGGTCTTGAGGCTGGTGCTGTTGCCTTGGGGCATGGCACAGCCGTCCTGCTCGTTGGCCAGGTTGATGCCAATGGTGCAGTGCAGCTCTTCCAGCTGGCTGTGACAGCACTGCTCCTGGATCATCCTGCGGGCAGAGGGGGGTGGGCAGGGCTGGCAGGGGCCAGCTCCTGGGGCTCAGGAGCAGATGCCCTCCATGGGACTCTGTCCTCTGGGGCTGAGTGCGAAGCCGGGTCTCAGCAAGGAGACTCTCTCCTACCTGTTTACGAACCAATACTCAGCTGCACCCTGAGACTGCCCATACAAGCTCATTTTTATCTGGCACTGAACTTTCAATGCTCACTTCCACTTTCTGGGCTCAGAGGAAGCAGCCTTGGATGCTCTGTGACGTAGTGTCCTTGAGATAGAGCTGGGGGGTAGGGGGAGAGACGGTGCCTGGCCATGTCCCATATCTCCTGCAGACACTGAGAGCTCAGGGGAGAAGGAGGACCAGCCAGAGTGGCTTCCTCAGACACAGCTGTGAGCCCGTGACAGCTCAGAGGCCAGAAAGCAGGCCCTGCAGCACGAGGTGTGTTATCCCAGGTGGCTTAATCTGCACCCAAATTAGCCCCAGCTCCAGGCCACAGCCAGCAGGGGAAGGAGGAGCCACCCTACATGTGCCAACTGGAAGGGAGGGCGAGGTCCACCCAGCCTCCCTGTGCTGCCAGCCAGGCCACCTCTACCCCCATGCTTTGGAGCCAGAAGTCAGCCCCAGGCTCTCTGTGTCTGCAGAACTCTCCTCGGGGTCCAGGATGCATCTGTCTGCCCTGTGCTATTACACATTTCACTCAGGCTTACAGTGGACTTGAGGATGGCATTTCACTAAATTGTCAGAGCGATGTTCCTGCATCCTTACCACATATGCATGCATTCATTCAAAAACTCTCTGCCAAACAGAAAGTAAGAAACATTGGCAAGGGTGTGGTGAAACTGGAAGCCTCGTGCATTGCTGGCAGGAATATAGAATGGCACAGCTGCTATGGAAAACAGCATAGAATTTCTCAAAAACATAAAAATAGAATTACAACAGGATGCAGCAATCCCGCTACTGGGTACATATCCAAGAGAACTCAGAGCAGGTCCTCAGAGATGTTTGCCCACCCATGTTGACAGCAGCGTTATTCACAGTAGCCAGGAGGTGGCAGCCATCCAAGTGTCTACTGATGGAAGAATGGATAAACAAAGGTGGTGCAGCCAGAGGGGAATGGTATTTAGCCTTAAACGGAAAAAAAAAAAACCTAACCCATGCTATAACTTGGGTGAACCTTCAGGTTCAGATGATAAGTGGTGGAAGCCAGTCTCAAAAGGGCACATCCTGTGTGAGTTCAACCATAGGAGGTCCCTAGACCCATTGAATTCAGAGACAGGAAGTTGAATGGAGCTGCCCGGGCTGGAGAGAGAGGGCATTTGGGGGAACATCCTGTTTAAGGGTTAGAATTTCAGTTTTGCAAGATCAAACAGCTGTACAGATGGGTGATGGTGATGGCGGCACAACAATGTGAGTGGGCTTAATACCGCTGAAGTGTACATTCAAAAGTGGTTAAGATGGTGCACTTTATAGCACGTGTTTTACCTTCTTTGGGTTTTTTAGTTTTTGAGACAGGATCTCATGATGTAGCCCAGGCTAGCCTCACAGTGATATTCCTGCCTCAGCCTCCCATGCGCTGGGATTACAAGGGTCCCACCACCATGCCCCACTTTTTACCATAAGTTTTTTAAAGCATCAGCTGTGGTCCTACTGTGTACTGGTTAGGTTCAGAGGCTCTGGAGATAAGACGGGAGACCAGTACCCTCTCCTCATGGGGCAGCAGGTACTAAACTTTGCCCTGAATGGGAAGGAGCAGCACTGGGCATCTGGAGAGCTGTTCCCAAATCCCTGCTTTCCCCTCGCTGCTTGGTCAACTGGTCCAAGTGCTGGGCAGGCAACGTCACCCTGCACCGTCCAGTTGCTGCAATGGTCCCAGAGCCCACAGGTGCAGCGGTCCCCTGGAGGTTAAGCCATGTGCACAGCGTCCAGGCTGTGCTCCTCCTGCAGCTGGGTCTCCTCTCCCCCCAGCAGCCGATCCTTGCCTTGGTACAGCTGACCCGGAAGAGTTAGTGGCTTGGCAAAGGATGGCTCAACGTCAGGACATACTGTCACGTATGACAATAGCCAAGAGGGAGCGCTAACTCGTTTCCAGTTCTGAACCTCCAAAGGTACCGGGGAGAGCAGAGCTGCAGCCTCCCCTGCAGGGTTCTAGGGAGCACAAAGGCACCAGGAAACCCAGTCTGAAAACCAAAACACAAGCTATGCCAGTGGCCATTCTAGGGGAAGAGAGGGGAAGCTGATCATTCTGCCACTCTGCCTCTGCCCCTCATCCTAAACCCGCTCTGGATGGATTCCTGAAGAGGGGGAGGCTTTCTGTCCCAGAGAAGCTGATATGGGGGGCAGGACCCCAGGGTGCCGGCCCCCACCCTACAGTCTCACCTCACCTCTGGGCTTTGTCTGCCACCTCGCTGCCTCTCCAGCCCACAGCCTGGTACCCTGGCAGTCCCCACGCTCCCACACCTCCCAGGCACCCACCTGTCCCCAAACCGCTGGCTTCTCCCCCTGGATTGTCGGAGCAGCCAGTCATCCCTGGGCCACCACCTCCCTCCCTCACCTGCCACACAGGGGCCTTTGAAAGACAGGTTCAGACGGATACACCCCAGCCCGTCCCCGTCAGGGCCCGCGCCAATCCGGCCTCTAGAGTGGCCACTCGGCCCTGCATCCCCCTCAGCCGTCCTGGTTTCCCTCTCCCTTGTGTCGTCCTGCCTGGCTCAGCCCCCACCCCATCCCCCAAATCCATCTGGCCACCCTGGCCCCTGACTGCTGTCCTGTCAACTTGCACAACTGCCTGCCTCCTTCAGGCCTGGCCTAGATGTCCCCTCCACAGAAGCTGTCCTGTCTCCAACAGCTGTAACCTCAGCCCGACCGAAGACAGCACTTCCTACCCTCCGCACACACTGCCTTTGTACAAACCGTAACAGTTACCATTGCCCCATGGAATGTAAGCTCATTAAGGCCAGGGTGGGGGTTCTAGTTTGTACCTGATTTGCCTGAGCCCATCCAGAACCATACCCTGCATGATGCTGAATACGTAAATACATGAATGGGCTCTGAGGGCTGTTTGAAAACATCAGCCCTAACTGCGGTAGGTTTCAGCTCCATGGGTTTCCAATTCCTTCAGAAGAGGATAAAGGCTCAAAGGGTCCATCTAATACATGGTTGTAAGCAAATGTGGATTTGGATTCAGGGCCCAGAAGGCAAAGTGAGGCAGAACCAGGGCACAGAAGAGGCACTGTGTCCTGGTCACCCCAGGGGTCACTGTTAAAGCTGCAGGCGGCTGGGCCAGCTTCTCTCGATGGTGCCCACTGAGCCCCTCACCCACCAGGCAAGCTGAACCTGTCACGGGCCCTACAGACCCCCTGGGTGCCTCCCACCCTCAACTCCTGCCCAGGGCAACACCCATTCTGTTAGCTCATCCCTTCTGGTCCCGAACTCAAAATGGCAATAGGATCAAAAAAGATTGGGTGAATGAATGAAAGCCGAAAATTTAAAACTGGCAAGCCTTACAGAATGCCTTGAAGCAAGAGAAATGATGCAAAAGTAACAGATGACCCAACTGGTCGTTGACGCCCATCTCCTGCATCTTTTGAATATTCCTAGGAGCAGATCCTCATGAGTGTTGAGGTCTGGTCCACTCTCTCCCTTCCCTGCCATGTGTAGGGAAAATACTAACCGTAGGTCTTTGGGAAAATCCCTACCATGGGGCACCCCTGTGTTCTGTGTTTCGGTCACAGCACAGGCCCCATTCTTCCCTCATCCTGGACCTCGCTCTGACTTGGGGACTCACAGACTCCCGGGGGACTGGGAGAGGATCCCCACAGCAGTGCCCCAGGCCTGCCTGTTGAATTCTCACCCAGTACCATCTCCTCTGGAGCCTGATCTCTGCATACTGCGTGAGGTTCAGACCCCACATGAACAGGACACAGGGGAACCATGTCGGTTGGGGGGGGGGGCAGCTCTTTGGCAGCAGGACAGTGCCCGGTTAGAGCTGCTGGCCCTCAGTGACTAACTCACTAAGAGGCCTCAGAAACATGCTGTCTCCTGCCTGGAACAAATGAACTGGCCTCCGTGGGCCTCAGTGAAACAAAAAGCCAGCCACTTGTATTTGCTGACCCACGAGTGGTGTCATGATATTTAGGGAAATGTTTAGGGGACATGGTAGTAAGGAAACTCACAATATCCAGTCAGGATCTCCCCAGGCTGTGCAGGACAAAGTGAATGCCACCAGAAATGAGCTGGGGGCGTCATCTTAGAGCCTAGATGTGTAGCCCCACTTCCAGCAGAGAGGAAGCCTCACTCCGACACTCAGAGGGTACTTCTCACCCTTAGGAAGCATCTAAAATTTACCTCTGCTGAACCAGATATGAAAGTATTTCATGGGACCCATGGGGGATTGAAGATAGCTTCAAAACCTACCAGATATTGGTGAGTAAAGTCAGCAGGGACTAAAATCCAAATTCACAGCCAGCATTCAGGCTGCCAGGTCTTTGGGCCAGGCTCTCTGTCTTCACACTGAGGGGCTCAGCTGGCTAGTGTCACACTTGCAGAGTCACGGATTTCAATAAGCTGTAATCACAATGGCAGCCCAGACTTCATCTGCTGAGGCCCTAACCTGTAGTATCTCAGGGTGTATCTGTACTGATGGGAGACAGGGGCTTTAAAGAGGTCCTTGATGTAAAACAAGGTCACTAGGCTGGGCCCTAATCCTCACAAGAAGAGGGGAAGAGGACACAGCCACACACAGGGAGACATGGAGTGAGGCCTCAGGAGGGACCAGCCCCACAGACACCTTGATCTTGGACTTCTGGCCTCCACAACCGGTTGGAAATAAATCTGTCTTTGAGCTGCCCATTCTGGGGCCTCAACACAGCTGTCCCACCTCGTGGCTTGGTGCTGCTGGTTTCCTGTAAACACTTCAACAACTCTGAAAAGGAGGTAACACAGCCTCCAGTTTGGGGGAACCGAGGATCCAAGCTGGCTCAGGGCTCAGGCTACATGCAGCCGGTGAAGTCGGGGACAGGGCCAAATGCCCGGATTCGACACAGAATCGCGGCTGCCTCTCCAACATCAGCAGTGCTAGGCTGCACCTCACACCAATATCATGACTTTTGCTCCTCCCTGACTCTTGACTGCCAGGACCTCCAGTCCACTCAAGCAGTTGGAGTTTTCTGCTTTCTCTTCCTTTATTTGGGCACTAATGCTTTTGACTCTTCAAGAGTTTCTTCAATCGAGACTGACATCACCCATCATCACTAGCAGGTAGCCGAGGCTGCTGGAGGCCAACACAAACGCAAGCCTCCCAAGGAGGAGGTGAAAGCAACTTCCCCTCATTCCTCCTGCAACAGCTCTCCCACCATCCAGCATCCTGAAGCACAAAGGGTCTGAGAGTGTCGATGCAGGTTAGAGACAGAAGAAACAAATGGATGCAGAAGGCTGGACGCTTTCCCACCGTCACCTTGCCTCTCAGCTGCTCCCTGGCGCCAACAGGTGTGAGCTCCAATCTTTATTTTCTTAGTGTATGTTTGTAGTACACAGTGATTACAATCACCACGGGGAGTTGGTGCAGGTGCATAACACCCTGTAATTCTTCTTTTATACGCTTCCCCCTCTTTCACTACCCCTCCCTGCATTTCTTGGTCCCTTTCCCTTTTGCAAAAGATGTATTTCTCTGTCTCCTGTTATCTGTCTTTTATTTTGCTTTCTAATTTATTTATAGTTTGGGTTTCTCAGATTAGAGGAATTATCTGATATTTGAGCACGTGTGTCTGATTTCACTTAACATTATGGTCTCACAGTGCATCCATTCTCTACACATGACTCAAGCTTATCTTATTTACACTGCGTGTAAATACCGCGTTTTCTTGATCCATCTGTCATTGGACATAGAGGCAGCTGCTGACAAGACTGGGGGTGAGGTAGGGAGGGCCTCTTCTGCACTGTGGCGGGAACGTAAACTAGTACAATCCCTATGGAAATCAGTATGGAGATTCCTCAAAAACCTAAGACTAGGAACTCCATCTGACTCAGCTATTCCCCTTCTAGGTATCTTCCCGGAAGAGTTAAAGTCATCATATCACGGGGACACGTGCACACCCATGATTACAGCAGCACAGCTCATAACAGCCAAATCACGAGCTCAAACCCTAACACCACTGCTTACCAGCTATGCACATGGGAAAGCCCCATTTCCTGGTCTATAAAACGGGATTATGTGAAACGAGAGAGCACGTGTCAAACACAGAGCGCACAGCAGGTGCTCCGTACAGGCAGCTATGTTTTTCACAATGATGGTCAACGTTACCTCTTTTCATCCCGTACTGTTTATATTGTCCCAAGTGCTGAAGGTGCTTGAGTGAATTTAGGGAGACAAGAAGGCAAATAGTCAATCCAGGTGTTGGCTATCATTAAAGGCCATTATAAAAGTTGAACAACTGGGCCAGGGATTTAGCTCAGCAACACAGCACCTGCCTGGCTCATCTGAATGCCCAGGCTCTTCAGGGAGAGTGGAGTGGGGACCACAGGTCTACCTGAAAAGCACCTGCAGTCACTTAGTGACACCCAACCCCCCACAACAAACCCTCTTTCTCTGGAGGAATCTGGCCTGGCTGTGGTAGCTGGGCTGTAAACCCAGGTCTTGCTTCCAGCCCAACAAAGAGGACAGACATCCCAACAAGCCCAGGGTGGCCAGGATGGTGAGCAAAGTCTTGTGCTAGCACAGAGGAAGGAGCAGCAGGTGGAGGGAGGGGTGCACCCAGCCTCCCCAGGACCCAATGCCCACTGTTCCTCCCTCTCCCGCTCTCTCCTCAAGGAACACTGCTCAGGTCCAATAGTGGCCAGCAGCAAACGTACCTGCATTCCTTGGATTCCGAGGCATATGGCAGCGAGCAGTCCCTGTGCTGAATGGCCATCTGCTGTCCATCTGCACAGCAGGCCTCCATGGGGACATCTGCGTTCACTGTGCAAGAAAGAGAACAAACTGACATGTGGCTCACCATATGCCCTGCAAGGACCTCCACCCACCAGGAGCACCATCTGGACACCTGCTTGCTTAGGTCCTGACTGGCACACCAGATTGGGTCTGGCAAGGACAGTGGGCACAAGAGCACAGTCCTTTAGTCATTCTGCAAACGAGTACTAAGAGCCTCCCAGGAGCACACACCTGAGTCCTTCCCAGAAAGACCCGAGCCCAGCCCTGACAGGTGTAGCTCAGCACCTGGGATCCAAGCACATCTGGTCCTGCCACACACTGGAGACACAGATGTGGTCCCTGCCTTCTTGGCCCAGCAGGCAGACAAAGTGCATTCTGCTGACAGAGGCCTGGCTGGGTGGGCACTGTCCAGCCCAGCGGTTGGGGAGCATCCAGGGCACAACCAGCCTGACTCCCTTCATAGGAGACCAAAAGGGGTCTCAGAAGACCCCCAGCCAAGACGGGCAGGCAGGAGAGACCCACATCTCTAGACCACCATCCAAGTTCTTTCTCTTAATCTTGCAGCAACTTGTGGCAGGGCCTCAGTCCAGTTATGTACAGAAGGGGATCAAGGATGGTGATGTTCCTGCCTTGTCGCCACAGGCCCTCTCTCCTGCAGAAAGGGAGACTTAAAAGAGGTTGCTGAGGATGCACCTGGCCAGGCAGAGAGCACTGGTCTCAGAAGTACCAGCCGCCTGGCCAAGCAGCTGTCCCACACCCTCAGCGCCAGGCTGAGCCACAAGCCCAGCTCTGTCTGCCAGCCAGGCTCCTGGCCTCATCCCAGACTGGTGAAATCCAGGTTCCTTCCAGTCTACTGTGACCTGGCCACTCCGCCCACCCCCACCTCGGTCCCTCTTCCTAGTCCCCAATGATGCTGCTCAGTGACAATGAAGTTTTCCCAGGCTGGCACTCAGGTAAGACGGCCCAGAGTCCTGGGCCTCCCAGAACCAAAGCATGAAGACGGTCACTATTATGCGATGCCCCTGAAGGTTCCCATTCATCCATTCACATATTTATTCTTGCTCCAATTTGGTTTTTTAAAGCATTCACAAAACCCAAGACATTATCTGTTATAGGTAAAATGACAGTGACGTGCCCGGGCCTGGTGGCCTGACATCAAAGCTGCTGTCCCCCATGCAGCCGTCCCTGTGCCCCGGGAGCCCCTTCACCCCAGGCCATGGGACTCCTGCTACAGTCTCGGCCTCACATCTCCACCGAATCCCTCCCCAGCCCTGGCCACCCGTCCCGCCATAGGGGCTCTGCACTTCCGCCATTCTCTAACGTCCTGTGTTCAGCTTTGCCTCCCAGCCTCAGGGGCCCTGTGAGCAGGCCTCTGTTATCCTCTCACCTCAGCATAAAACCTGGCTGCAGCAACCACAGAGCGAAGAAAATGTCCATCGGCTTTGGAGCCAGACAGACTCGGCCCCCACCGCTACCTCAGCACCTTGGCTCTGTGACTGTCTGTCCAGGCCACCTCTTCCCTCTGAGCCACTCGCAGCTTCTTTGGAGGTAAAATGGGACTCACTGGACCCCCGCAGAGCTGCAGGGTGGGGGTGGGGGGTACCGTTTACAAAACTCCAAACACACAGTAAACTCGCAGGAAGTGGTGCCTTGATGCTGTGTCCAAGGATCGACAGGGGCTGACTTGCTGTCGCCCTTTGAGAAAGGGGAGCCACCACCCCAATGGAACTGAAGTCCCCCGTCTCCCTCGGACACAAAGGCAAAGGAAGGTAAGGACAGACAGTGCAGGGCCAGAACTGTGTGACTGGAGTGGCAGAGAAGACTGAAAATGTCTGGAAAAGATTCCTACTGGGGAGCCTGGGACGCTCCGAACCTTACCCTTGAGCAGGGCAATCAGCTGTTCTGACGGCCTGAGATCCGGACAGTCAGGGAATGAGGCTCCTGTGTTCTGAGTAGCACAGGGCTGTCTGGGGCCTCATGAAGGACCAGCCACAGCTGCCCGTGACCAGCTCCCAGCTCACCCTTCCTGGGTATGAGATGTCCCATCAGCTGGGGCGTGGCCCTCAGAGAGACTGAGAAGAACCCAGCAGGGACAACAGCCAGGCTCAGGAGCCAGCGTCCCCCTTCAGTACCAGACCCTGCGGCTTGAGGGGCCCTGCAGAGGAGGCCCCGCTCACTCACCAGTCCCCACCCCCCAGCCCTGAAATACATCCTGCTATCCTGTGCTGGGCACAGGACTGAGAAGAGCACCTCCTCCTACCCCATCTACCCTGCCTGGGAATATAGGTCACTCTCAATGTTTCGCTATCAAGAAGGAACAAACGGCTCTGAGTAGAACACTGTAATTGAAACCTTTATTCCTATAGTCACAATCATTTGCTTAGGCCAGATGGAGGGAGGGCAGAGGAATAGGGATATTTTTAAGCTTTCTACACACCCCAGACTGCCTGCAGGGCATCCTGTCTGCAGGGCACTGCACAGCCCTAGGGCTTGCCCACCAGGCTGCCCTGTAGCGATTTGCCCAGGGGCATGCAAGGAGCACTGGGCCAAAAGAGAATGCACCTTGGAAAGGGCCTGAAGCTGCTCCAGGTAAACAGAAAACTTCTGGGCCCAGCTGGGTCTGAGCTCCTCCTTCCCAGGCAGGAGAGCAGATTCCTGCAGCCCGCTGAGCCTCGGCTGCCTCAGCTGGAAACGGGCGCGCACCACCCCACCTCTGGGTGTCAGGGTGTGCCTGTTGCACAGAGGGCTGCCTGGATCCCTCCTACACACGGCCAGCTCTGCCCAGTGCTCCATGCACATAACATCCCTGGCACTTGCCTGCATTTCCACCCTGGCTGTGGCACCAGGTTCGGTTCTGGCCACCTCTGAAGCCGCTCTGTTCTCCCAGCGCACTCACAGAGGCTCACGAAATATTAGCTGCACAAGACCAGGGGCACAAACTGAGGGGCACGAGCACCCTCAAAGCAAACAGGCTGCTTGGGTGGGATGCCCTTCCCTTCCCTCGTCTTCCTGGTGAAGAGGAAGTGACCCTGAGGGAAATCCTAGGCAGGGGCCACCAAGGCCAAGTATGGGGCTGGGTGGGAGTCCAGCAAATGACCACAGAACTGCCACTTCCTCCTCCTGGAGGTGGCCTCACTTCCTTGGTGAGCTCAATCCTGGCAGCCTTCAAGCCCTTAGAGGAAAACTGAGCTGCAGGGAGAGGTGGGGTCCAGTGGTTGGAGGGGGACAGCCTGAAGAACCCATCATCACAGCTCAAATGGGAAAGTCTTTAAAAGACGTGTGTGTTCCACACAAGACAAGGTCTGTTATTAACCAAAGTAAAGCCACCCATATCTTTCCAAGTATTTTGTGAGACAGGGCCAGGCCAGGAAGCACAGAAGCCAATGGCACACCCACCCTGCAGCAGTTAGAAAGGCAAACTGCAGTTTTCAGATCTGTCTCCCTTTTAAATAAATAAGCTTTACTCCAGGCAAGAAAATCAAATGATCCGGGCATGGTGGTCCATGCCTGTAATCCCAGCTGAGGCAGGAAGACTGCTGTGAGTTCAAGACCAGCCTGAACTACATAGCAAAACCCTGTCTCAAAAAAAAGAAAGTCAAATGAGGTCAGGAAGGTTTGGTGGCCCAGGACAAGGTACCTGTGAGGGCCCTGGAGGGGTGAGATTCATAGACAGCAGAAGCTGGGGAGCAGGGGAGGGGGGAGCTGGTCTTAACCAGGTCCATGGGGTTTCTGTTTGGGAAGCACAGAAACTTCTGGAGATAATGGTGGTAGTGGCTGAACTGCACACTGACTGATTCAAGAGGGCACATTTTGTGTAATGTATCTTTAACCACAATTTTTTAAAAGTACATTTTAAAGAAATTAGTGTTTGTGGGCCATTTTGTCCCATCCTTCATAAGGAAAGGAATTGGATATTCTGCCATGAAATCACTCACCTTTTTCTACCCATGCTGTTTTATGCATGATTCTGAACAATGTAAAGAGACTGATTGGGTCCGTCCTGTTTTACAGTGTTCCTGTGGAGCAGGAGGTGGGTAGCAGACACAACAGATTCTGGGGCAAAGCTATGGGACTCCGAACAGGAAGTGACAATGCTCAATAACTAAGTACAGAGGACCTTCCAGCTACAACTGGCCTGACATACATAAAAACAACTTAGGTTATGACCGGAATTTTAGTTTTAACTTATGACCAAAGTCTTGAGTTATGACTCAAATGCTGGCCACTTGTGCTTCCAGATGGTCTCAGATACAGATTTAACCCTTAAAGAGTTCTGGAAGCAACATGACAACATCCTTTCCTGTGTGGGGTTCACTGAGCAATCCTGGGCCAGTGTCTCTCTAAGGACACTGAGATCCGCCTGTGTACAGGAGAGAGACTTTGAAGGCTGTGTAGAGGAGCCTAAGCCTTCAATAGACCAACTTGAGTTAACCAGCCCTCAGGAACAAATTGAGTTCATAAGTCAAGGGTCCACTATAAACCGTAGCCCTGCAGGCAGAATAAAGGTGATTGTAAGAATTTATAAAGACAAAAACGTGCTCCTAGGGAGCTGTGTCCCCTGGGTTCTAATGAGGCACCCAGTATCGGAGTCAGGTAGAGGACAAGGAACTGACCTGCTGTTACCTCCTGCCACTTTGAAAATGTGAGGTTTGTGACCCCATCATAAAAGTCGGGACCCTCTGAGGTTAAACTCAGATAAGGTCAGGAAGACAGTTTTGGTGCTCAAAGGTAACTATGAGGTCCCATCTGTCTGTGTGACAAGATCTCCAACAGGTAACATTCAGTATAAACCAAGAATAAACTCTTACAAAGTATAATAAACTTTCAATCACAGTCCCGAGGGAAGGCGACACAGCCAGCTGCGTTCACCGGGTGTGGTTATGGCACACACCGGTAATCCCAGCATTCTAGGAGGCTGAGGCAGGAGGATGCAAGTTGGAGCCCTATCTCGGCAATTTATCAAGACCATATCACAAAATTTTTTTTAAGATGTTGGGGAGGTAGCTCAGTGTGAAGGCCCTGGGTTCAATCTCTAGTATTGAGAGAGAAAAGGAAAGAAAAGAAAAGGAAAGAAAAGCACTGCCTGGCCTCGGTCCACCTGCACCTCTCTCTAGCCCTCACCAGGCCTGGTTTCCTTTGGGGTTCAGTGTGTTGGGGATCACCTCTGCATGCAGCTGGGAAGATGAACAAGGTCACCAGGAACAGTGCTTCAGCCACTACCTTGCCCACAGGAAAGAACAGAATCCTCAGAATGAGACGGCACCGTGCACTGCCACTGCCACCTCACCCACCAGCCAAATCTTGAAGCCTCGAATGTCCAGGGTTCATTCACAGCCACCAAACACCACTTGTCCCTGGAGACTGCAATTAATGCTGTTTCCTCCAGGTGACTGGAACCTTCCTAAAGCTCGTGGCCCCACCCACAGATGCTGTTAATTATGGTAGGTGCCAAGGCAGCAGTTCCCAGGCAGCGGAGGCTAGTGGTTTAGGGGCACACAGAGCCAGCCCTCAGAGCACAGTGAGAACATAAGACATCAGGTCTTTCCAAGACTACAGATGCTGGGCTGGTGGCTGGAGGTGGAAGAGCTTCCACTCTTCAGGTGGAAGCTTCCAGAATGTCAGCCTGCTGGTCCATCTGCAGGGGCTGTGGACAATGCCCGGTCACATTTCCAAGTGGCCTGTGAGCCACAAGGATCTAGGAGCCAAAGGCTGCTCACTGTGCCAGGCATTGCTGGGGCCCCCAGGCCTGGAGTCCAGTTCTAACTCCAGTGTCCTGAGTTTCAATGAAGTCAATTGCATGTCCTAGACTTCTGCGGCAGGTTGTCCACCTGCAGAGATGGAGGCAAGAGTGCACCTCCCAGGTGAGGATGAGCCAGAGGCATCGCCCTCCACGTGGGAAGAAGCCAGGTCTCCCTCCACTCTTATGTCACTCTTCCTGCTGGAAGTGGAAGCAGACAGCACCAGTGACAGCCAGTGCACCCCTCTCGGTCTCTGGACGCAGAGGTCACCATAAAGCACATGCCCACGTGTGCCTGTTCAGATCGGAGGACCTCAAGGAGGCCAGGGGACAGGGAAGAGCCACTGTGCACAGCCTGGTGACCCATAGCTCGGGCCACCCACAAACCAGTGACATTGGCAGGGACAGTGTGCCAGGTGCCCGGCCCTTGAGTGCCTAGGGCAGGAGCACTCCTGGCTGGTTGCTGCCTTCACCTCTCAGGCACCTGGCAGGCATCCTCTGCACATGGCTCTGGGAAGCTGGGGCTCAGAAGGCCAGGTGGTCCTGGGTCCCCTCCTCTTCCAAGGCTAGGGATTCCTGCAATACCAGCTCAATGGCCCCTTCCTCCAGGTAGTCCTCAGGAACACGCACACCTGCAGGGCAGATCTGTTTCATTTCTTGCATGATCTCTTTCCTGAACTCCCAGCACTAAGCACAAAATGACTACTCCTGTTACTAGTACCAGGAGGAAGGGGACAGGCCGAGTCTCATTCCATACTCTTCCCCATGCTGCACCAACCGACACTGAATCAGTGTCTGTGAATGAATGAACAGATGACATCATGTGATCCTAGCTGCTTCATGAGGCTGAGGTGAGATCCAGGAAGTGGCCTGAGGCCCCGCAAACATAGCAGAGGAACACAAACCCAGCCCTGGCTCTCCATAAAGCTCTGAAGGAAACTACATTCCCCCAAGCTGACTTGAGGACTCCACAAAGGCTGCAGGGACCTGGTCAGCAGTGTGATGCTGCAGCCAGGCTGCCTGGCACCCTGGGCAGCTGTGTGCTGGGACACACTCCCTGCCTCCCTGTCACCCCTGGACAGTGAGGACAAAGAGGGTCTCCTCTGAGCCATCAGTGTGAGAGTGCAGAGGTTACTTGGGTGCAGCAGGGCTGGGGGTGAGAAGGGGTTGGACTCTCCAAGCTGTGTGGGGAGAGGATCCTGGGGCAGGTGCCTAGTGCCCACCCTCCAGCCTCGGGTGGCACTGGCCCCAGGAACCAAAGTGAGCTGGCCCTGGGAGGATTTAAAGCAAGACTTGTAGGGAGCAAAACATAGTCTCTTTCCGTTCCACAGGTAACAAAAGGCAAAAGGCAAAAGAGGTTCAGGGAAAATACTGGGTCACCTACTTCATAGGGCCGTTGAGAGGGGTCTGTGAGTTACTGACCACATACGACGGGAACAATAATTACCCAGAAGGGAATTTCTTTTAGTTTTTTTCAAAATCTCCATACTGATTTCCACAGTGATGTTTACACACAATGGAATGCTAATCTACTATAAGAAAAATAAATTTGAGTCATTTGTAGGAAAACAGATGCACCTGGAGAGCACCATGTTAAGAGAGATAAATCAGACTCACAGCTTAAATATCGCATGGTTTGTCCTGTATGAGAAACCCAAAGTAGAAATAAAGAGCAAAATAATAGACAATAGCAAACAGGAAGATAGATAGAGCTCTTGCAAAAGGGAAGAGGACCGTGGGATGGAGGGAGGGGAGAAAGGGAAAGGGGGCATGAAAAGAATTAAGATGTGTCCTGCACATGAACTCATTCCCCACAAAGAACATCACCATTATGTATCACAAACATGTATCCGGCTTCCCAGGCTGGACCTCCTGCCCCAGCCAGCCTCCAGTGGGATGAGCTGGGAAGATACCTAACCTCAACCTCCCCTCCAGCTGCCCTCTAGCCTGAGGGTCTCCGGTCCTGGAAAGTTAGGAACAGAGGTGGCCCCTCCAATCCTGCTTGGTTACGTGGCCACCGCTAAGATCAAAGAAGCCAGAAGTATACATCAAATTGTTATGGCTTGATATCTTGCAAAAGGAAAATCTTCTATTGTCCAAAATGCAACGTTAGAACCATCAGCGTAGAAGTTCACCCGCACAGATGCCTGCCCCTGTGCCCCTTGCTCCCAGCCCCAGCCCTCAGGAAGTCTCAGGCAAGGGTCTCCCCCAGTCATGAGGAGGGCACAGAACTCTAGCAAGTTCCTAGTGCATGCTCTGGGGGTGGGGGTGAGTCACGTGGAGTCAAAGGACCGGATTTCTCTCCTTCCCAGCTGTATCCCCTGGCAGGTATTTAAGGAATGAGTGAATGGTTTGTGTGACCCTGCAGAGCCTCCTTCAAGGCCCAAGGCTAGGAAATTCAGTATTAGAAGAGGTGGCATAAGCCTGTAATCCTAGCATTTGGGAGGCCGAGAGTGGACAGCTGCAAATTTAAGGCCACATACTCAGTTCATTCCAGCCTAAACTACCTAGCAAGATAGCAGCTCAAAACAAACAGATAAATAAATAGTAGAGCAGTTGTGGGGAAAATGACACTAGGAGGAAAGGGGACAACACAAATCATAGCTAGTGATAACAGCTACCATGGCAGCCAGTCCTAGCATAAACCTCAAGGTGACTCAAGAAGTGGGCTTTTGTTATCTCCATTTAGCAACTGAGAAAACCACCAGACTGTCCTGCCTGCATCCTGAGGGCTTTTTGTAGGAGGAGGATGGGAGAACTGGTTTCCACTCCCAGGGGCCCGCGCACCCTGCAATCAGCACGCCCCCCTCCAGCTCCTAGAGCCCAGCGGGGGAGGGGCACACACCTGGAGCTGGGAGCTTCCCCTGTACACACGCGGGACAGGCCCCAGAGTCTCCCCCAGGGTATCCCTTCCTTCCTCCTGCGCCCAGCCCCACCTCCCAACTGAGAAACTTCCCGGAGCGGCGCGGGCCACATGTTCCTAAGCCAAGTCCTCTCTCCCCTTTGTTCTCCCTCCCAACCCGGCTTTCTTTTAATCAGTGGGGAACTCTGCCCGTCGCCCCGCCGCCAGAGCCAGAGGCCAAGAAAGCCTTGGAGAAACACAACCTTCTCTCCAACACCAGCCTCCACTCTTTCCCCGCCCACCCTCGGCAAAGCCCAACAGGACAGACAGACACAAGGCAGGCGCTAGATGATCTCTGCCTCAGCAAGAAAGAGCTGGATCCTTCTCTGTGTCAGTGGCCACGCGGCCTGTTGCCAAATGAGTTGTGGCAGATCAGCCAAAGGGCCCCCTCCCTGACTGCCTTTTCTCTTGCTACTGAAAACTACAGCCTCCCTCGTGGACCTCACAGTTCTTGGGGACCCAGGAGTCATAGAAGCCACAGCCTTAGAGGGCTGCAGGCTGCAGATGTGGCTCCTTTATCACAGTGCAGGAAAGGGGCTCTCCAAACCCTCCCGGCTCAAGCAGTGAGCTGCTCCAGCCTGGCAAGCCCGGGCTGCACACGCAAAGTCAAATATGCACAGGGAATAACTTTTCTCCAACTCCAGACTGGAAAGAAGAGCGGTGGGGGACTTGGGGCAACCTGGTCCGCCAAGAGCCGAACGACGCCCTCTCTCTGGACCTGTTCCCGTAAAAGGCAGGGTCTCCAAGGTCTCTTCCGTTTCCGAGCCCTGCATATCCCTGTCCCCCAGCTCAAGGCCCCTCGGTTTCACCCTGCCTGCCCCCGACTGGAATCCCCTTCTGCCCATGCCCCCTTGCAAGCTCCTGGCCAAACACCACCTCCTCCAAGAACCCCCGAGATCTCCCAGGGACTGGCATGGCTCACGGTGCCCACACTGAGCCCTGTGCCTCCCCTTGCCAGAGGAGGGACCCAGGACATGCCCAGGAGGGAGCCAGTGCCCGAACAACCCAAGCCCCTCGGCGGGGGAGATGGGCCGCAGCAAAGAGCAGGAAGTTTCTGCAAGGCCTCTCCCTCCCCGACCCTGCAGCCTCTCCTTAAATCCCTGCAGGCCTTAGCTGGTCAAGTGACTTTTTGACTAAGGAGGAGGGTGGTCATCAGAGAACTCAAAAGAAACTACACCAAACCAGGGATAAAGAACTCGAGAAACTAAAGTGGTCTGGACCTGAGGCCCTGGAGAAAAAAAGACTCCCGGAGGGTCAGGCCTGGCTAAGGGCCCTGAGAAGCCAGGGGTCAGCAGAGAGGTCAGAGGTCCTGGCTCTACTGCCCCCCCCTGCTGTGACCCACAGCGGGTGGCCATCCCAACCCCCACCCCAGTCAGGCCTAGATGATTAGGGAGGAGAAGGGCACTGCCTGGGTGGCCATGATCCGGGGGGCTCCTGGGCTGGGAGGGGCTCTGGCCCATAGATCTGCTAGAGAACAGCTCGTCCCCCTTGCCACAGGGTGGTGGATTTGGAAGTGGCCTGTTCCCTGTCCCCGCTGGACATGGAGCCTGTCAGAAACACCGTCCTGGGCCCTGCATCCCAGAAGGCAAGGAGGAGGTGGCTAGGTCCCAGCCCCACACTGCACCCCTCAGCTATCACCCCATTTCTTCCAGTCCACCCCCTACCCTATGACTGGACAAACTACTGTCCCCACTCTCCCGCCTCAGCTTGCTCATCAGCAAGAGGGGTACAAGGGCCCACGTGGGGACAAGGGTGGGGGCAGAAGGAGAAAAGACCCGGGGACTTCCAGTGCAGAGCGCTCCCGCCTCCCTCACCCGGGGGAGTCCGCGTCCGGGCCTGGGTGGGCCGGTGGCCGAGCGAAGGCCCCCTGGAGGATGTTTGGGAAGTGGGTGTCCCATGGTATTGTGGTCGATCCAGAAGGGATCCCGGCCACCCAGAGATCCGGGGACCCCGCGCCGGGAGGAAGCCCTACCTCGGGCCACCAGCAGCGACAGGCCGCAGAGCAGCAGAAGCGACAGCAGTGCCGGGCCCACGCGCTCCATGGGGCCGGCGGCGGCGGCGGCGAAGGGGACAAAGGCGCAGGGTGCCGAGTTCAGAGAACCGCCGAGGTCGGCTGGGCCGGGCCTCGCTGTTCAAGTATCCCGCCCGGGGGGCGCGGCGGGGGCGGGGCCTCCACCCTCTCCCCCTCCCCGTCTCAGGGACCCGCCCTCCCGCGCCCAGCCACTGGGGGCGCCCCGCAGCTGGGCGGACGCAGACTCCCTGCAGGGCTGCGCAGAAGGGGGCGCCTTCGGGCCGGACGCGCCCCGACCCCGCCCCAGGCCCTCGAACCCGATCCTCTCCCTGGCTGAGGCGCGCGGCTGGTCTCAAGACCCGGGACTAGCTCCGCTCGGCCTGCGGAAAGGACCCGGATCCGCGCGCGACCCAGCGCCCCTGCGGAGCCTGGCCTCGACAGTCCTGCTCGAGGGCCCGGGCTGGCACGCCCCGCACCCTCCGCGTCCGCGTGGCCAGGCCGGGCAGCTCTGCGCTGACCCAGGATTTCCCAGCTGGAGTCGGGGCACCGCCTTTCAGGGCTGCCAGGCAGGCGAGGCAATGGCCGAAACTGACACCCCAACACCGGTAGGGACCCTGAAGCCCAGGCCTGAAACAGCTTTGCCCCCGGAGGTCGCGGAGCTGCTTGGTGCAGGGATGCAGGCTGTAGCCAGCCCGGGGCACAAAGGATAAGTCTGGAGACCACCGAGATTCACTTAAAAACAAGAACCCACAATACCCACTGCAGGGAGAGATAGGGGAGCCCTGGGCCAATCCACAGGAAACTCCATTTCCCTGAATGAAGGGGTTGTGAGAGAGCACTTCCACTCCTAGGACTGTGCCTGCAGAAATGCACATGCATGTGCAGCCAAAGACACCATGTCCCTAGTGGCTCTGTTGGTCACAGCTTCCAAGTGGAACCTGCCCACAGTCATCAGTGGACCAGTGTGGGCTCTGAAAGGGTCAGAATCCACAACTCCTTACAAGATTGGGCTCAGTTTAAGTAAATGTATCAGGCTATTTGCCTATGAAAGGTTCCTTTTTCTCCTCCCTTCTTTCAATCGAGATGGAGTCTCTCTGCTCTGGCTGGCTTCAAACTCCTGGGCTTGAGTAATCCTTCTGTCTCAGCCTCCTGCCTGTAGTCCCAGTAGCTGGGACTACAGGTGTGTCACTGTGCCCAGCTGTCCGTTTCTGAGTGAAGGTCAAATTTAAATTGAAAAGATGACATCCTAATTTCTCCCACAAGACCCCTCAAGGTCTTAGGTTTACAGAGAGCCCAGTAATGCTGCTGAGAGGGGGGCCAGCTGGCTGGCTGGCTGCCTACTCCATAAGGAGGCCTCTGGGCGCCTGGCCAAGCAGAGGGTGGGAAAGGCAGCACTGCCTCCTGTCCTCCCTGCAGGTGAGGCTAGAGGTGGGACTGTACTTGGCTGCTAGCCTGGAAGGACACCTTAATACATGTGGCAGGGTCCCCCAAGGGAACGCAGATGTCTGCTCACTGTCAGCCACTATGATGGGGATGAGAGTGTCCTGATCTCCTTCTCGATCTCTGCTTGGCCATGGGCAAGTCCCTTTCTGGGCCTCAGTTTCCCTATCTGCAAAATGCAGGGGATGGACCGGGCTGCTTTCAGGGAATCCTCAGACCACACATTCCAGGCTGACATGAGACCCCTTCTCCAGTTCTGGGTGGACCTCGGCTCTAAGGTCACAGGGGAACATCAAAGGCCTGAGACTCTTGCAGTTTGGAGGAGCTACACTGGGTGTAGGAGAGGCGATCTGCCCCGGCCCTGTGTGTCCCCGTACATTTTTGCCCATTGTGGCCAAAATGTAAAGTACTGACCCCTCTGTCCCGCCACATCTCCTGGTTGTGTCTGCAGCAAGCAACCTTGGGGGCTGAAGTTTACCCAAAATGTGGTAAATTCTCTGTGAAAGTTGTCAGAATCCAAATGGAGTCACTCATGTCAGATCCTGGGAAAAATAACAGACATGGCTGACAGTACAGAGGAGGCGATCTTGCCTGTGCCTGTGTGATACCAGTAACCGTCACAGAAAACTGTGCCACAGCTACAGCCTTTCACAGAGGCTACCATAGTCATGCACAGAAAATACTTCTGCAAGGACATCGGCAACAATGCCTGTCCCACTCCTGTCACTGATCCTTGTAGCCAGGGATTATCGTTTCAAATAATGTGTGTAATCCTTCTCATTTTACCTTTAAAAACTCCTTGCCTCCTGCTCCTTAAATATGCTCCTAGTTTACCATGGTATTCGTGTTCCCACTGCAGTGCCACTCCTGAATGGACTCTGGCTTTGGGATCTGTCCTTGTTATTTAGGCCACATCTTCAAGCCCTGAGTTCCCTGAGTAATGCAATCTGTCATGTGTGTAGGCACCACGATGGCCCTTGGCCGCAGCGCCCTGGGACTCCCTGAGATGCAGAGAGCTGGTACCGTCCTTGTGGCGCTGAAGCTCCTGCTCCTGCTCTTAGAGGGAGTAACCAAGTCCCTTGTCTCTGAATCAGGAATCGACTTCCTGTGACTCCCACCCCCAGAATTATCTGAAAGCTGCTTTGTATCTAAGCTTCTGTTTCTCACTGAGGTCTTGTCTCACGAGAGCTCCTGTGTGCACCTCGTGAACGGACCCTATGAAGGTTGCATGCATTTCTACTTACCCATGGCCCTGCGGACACTGGAGTCATTTCCATTCTGCCGTTAGAAATCATGGTGCAGTGGAAGCTGTGTACTTCTCTGGCTGGGCCGTATCACATCACTCCTAGCAGGGATGCCCTGAAAGAGGAATTCTGCAGCTAGAAATGGCCAAATTCCAGTTCAAGAAGTTATGAGGTGTCTCTCCTCTCCTCCAGCCCTGGGTAACATTGTTTAGTGTGGGCCATTTTCATGAAGTCTTGCTTCCGTGTATGTCCTTAATCATCAGCGATGCTGAGCATTTCTCCTATACCATGAGCCATTTGTATTTCTCTTTGTGTGACGTGTTTCATAACTTTTACTCATTTATTATCACAGCAGAATTTTCATAAGAGAAAATCTAGAGAAAAAAATGTAATGTAATGTTTAGCACTAGCTCGTTCATGGTGTACCAATGTTAAGTGATTTGATGGCACACCACTGTTGTTGAACAGGCTGACTAGAGTGTCACAGAAGAAATACTGTGTCTTTGAACTAAAATCATGTGAAAATAGAGAAAACAAAACTCAGTGAGTGTGTAATTCCAACTACGTGAAAGCGGTATTCATGTGGCTAAGGATTAGAAAGAAAAATGAAAGCAGGTATTGTGTTTGATTACTGAAATTTTTGTTTTTAATTTCTTAAAATGTCATTTAATATTTTCAGGAAGCAGTTGAGATGGCAATAAATGTGCAGGAAACCTAGGGTGATATAATTACAATACCTAAGCTTAACCCCAGGTTTCTTGGCAACCAAAGCAAAAATCAAATTATCATCACTCTATGGTTCCTGTTTCCTGACCAAAGAAAGTGAACCGTGTTATCGGGAGAGACAGGGCTGTGCATGGCGCTGAATTCTGATCATTTTCCTTCTGGGTCTTTATGTAAGAGGAGAGAGACTTGCTGAGTAGCACATTTGCTCACAGCTTGGGGTGGGGGACTGGTATTCGGAGGAGCTCCATGTGGGGGATCAGGAGCAGAAGGCCCCCAGCCTGTGACAGGTCCTGGGTGAGATGACGCACACCCTTGGAATCTGCTCTGAGCAGGAAGTCATTCATTACGGCCCACAGTGACAGTCCAGCTTCTCCCATCTCTGAGGGGCAGGCAGCAGATCACTCTTTGTTTGTTTGGAAGCTCCTAGCGGGCCCTCTGGGGCTGTTTCTCCCCAGGTTAGGAGAGGAAAGGCTTCAGTGCAGCCCAGCCTCTGGGGTGCAAATTTTGCACGCAGTGCGGCATTCACCAGGGGACATTTGAGAGCAGTCACCTGCCCTGACCCCTGTGCACCCCTCCAGCACATCTCAGCCTCAAGCCCATTACCCTCCTGGCTCAGTGGCCACTGCCCCTGGCCTTTGCATGACCTCTAAAGACCCCAATCCCCTGCCTCCCTTCCCTGATGCCCCCAAATGCTGAAGCCCTCTTCAAGGCCATCTGTGTGACGTCTGTCTGAGCTGTGACTCCTTCCTTGCCTTCATTCTCAGCCAAAGCCCCTCTGAGAAGGTGTATCCTGCCCACCGTGCTGACCAAGTCCCTGCCATGCACATCCTTGTGACACCGCCCCTCCCCCGGCGTGTTTATTATTTCTTTGTTCATGTGTTGACTTTTAAGAATCAATGTGGTGGGCCGGGAATTTAGCTCAGTGGTGTCGCCACCTGCCTCACAAGCGCAAGGACCCGAGTTTGATCCCCAGTACCAAAAAAAAAAAAACCAAAAAACAAAAAGAACCAATGTGGTGGCTCCCTGAGGACAGGGACCTGAGTACACACTTCCTGCTTGAGAGTTCAAATGAGCAAGCTGCTTTCTAGCAGCCAGCCACACTGTGCGGGAGGACACCCAGCTTCCTATAGGAGCCTTATGTGACATCTCTGCCACTGTGAAGACTGGTCCCTCAGTCACACCCTCTGCGGTTCCTTCCCAGCCCCTCTTCCACGCCTCCCCAGGGCTGCCAAAACAGATTCTACCTGTCCCACCCATGCACCATCTGAGACCACCGGCCGGCTCTCTTGAGCCTCTGAAGCTGGTCCCACCTCAAGCCTCCCACCTGGCATGTGGACCCCCACACAGCAGTGCCTAGAAAGGCTCATGTTCCTTGTCACAGTAAGTGGCATGGGTGGCCACTCCATAGTGGGCCTGTGTAGGTCACCCTTGCCTTCCTGGGGATCCTCTACATCCAAGGATAACCCCATAGCATCCGATGACAAGAGGAGGCTCTGGGGTCTGAGGAAGCAGCACGAGGTAGTCAAAGAGGGCTTCCTGAAGAGGTGACCCAACACTGGCACTGAGGAGTGAGCAGAAATGAAGCAGGTCCAGGGCTTCAGGGTTGGTCCAGGTAAGGCAGGAGCATGTGGTGTCCAGATCCAGAGGAAGAGTATTGGGTTCAGCATGGGCTGGGGACAGGGGAGGCCAGACAAGGGTCTGAGAGGTGGGCAGGGCCACCCCAGACAGGTTGGCCTGTGGATGGTGGTGCTTGTCCCAAAGGTTTGAAGAGAGCTTAACCGTTTGGCAGAAGCCAGCTGTGTGGTCAGTTCTCTGACCAGGCTACCTTAGGCTTCAGGCTGAGGATGTGAGTTGCCCTGTGCCCAGTGCCTGGCCTGAACCAGGCCTTTGATCTCGGCAGCCCACAAGGAAGGTGCCTCTCCCAGATCACAGAAAGGGAGACAGGATCATCAGGGCACCTGCCAGATTCAAATGGTCCAGGGCCAGGATGCAGGCCTGGCAGAACCGGGTCCTGAGCTGTTTCTCACCCCATAGCTCCTGCCAAGCACGGCACCAGCATTGATGAGTGTTCCCAGCTGACCTGTGACCCTCCTCAACTCCTGTCTTGCCATCCTAATCCCAGTCCATCTAGATGTAAGTGTATCTGGAGGCAGGGGCATTAAAGAGGTAGTGTTAGGCCTGCTGTCCTTAAGAAGAGTGGGACACAGGTACACAGAAGGGGACCATGTGGAGACATGGGGAGAGGTCAGCATTCACACACCACAGAGTGAGCACTGAGAAGGAGCAAATCCTGCTGATGGTACCTTAACCTTGGACTTCTGGTCCTCAGCACTATGAGACAATAATACATTTGTGTTGCTCACTCTGTCCCATTGCTGGTACTTTGTCGTGATGGCCTGAGAAGCACACACAGTTGGAAGGAGAGGGGTGAAGAAGTAGCTTCCTGTCTGTGACCTGGACCTATGACCTGTTAGAACCAGGAGAGGAAGAAAGAGGAGAAGAACCCACATTCCAGGGCTTTCTGGAACCTTCAATGGAAGCTTCTATAGACCACAAGACTCTGAAAGCAAGTTCAAACACCTCTTCCATTTGTTTTTAGGTTAAAATCCCATTCCTGATGTGATGTGCTCAGCTTTGAAGACTCAAAGGAGCAAAGGTCCAGAGAGCAGTGAAGCCCAGGAGACACTTGAGGCTTCGGAGGGATACGGTACTCCAAGTTAGATGGAACCAAAAGGTGAACATCTGAAAATGAAGAACATTGGTGCTTGTGTGGTAATAATAGGAAGCAAAATCATCCCATGGCTGAGTCCTATTTAGGCTTCTCTTTGTTTTGGGACAGATTCGAGTTTCTTCTGGATCTGTTAGCCACATCTGGTGCTCAGGAAGGAGGTGGCATATTTCCTGTTGGAGGTGGAAATCTGTCTTTCTTCCCCATGTCAAGGACTTCCCCTGTCTCTCTTCCCACGTAGAGATGACATCTTGTCTCTTCTCTTTACCTTCCATTAAAGCAGGGGAGCTGGCCTGTAACTAGGGCCAGCCTGCCAGTGTGGTATCCCTGACTCTGTAATGACAGCCAGTAGCAGGAGCCTGCAGGGTTGGTGTCAGTGCCATTTTGCTGGTCACTCACAGCAGCAGGAAGGATGAGGACTTCCCAGGATCCACAGAGGCAGCAGAGCAAGCTGTGGCACCCAAGGCTGAGTGGCAGTGACCCAGGGCCCTAGCTGTACTCCTGATGTCCCTGTCTTAGCTCTGCTCCCAGGCCCAGCGTGCCGTATTCCTGATAATTTTCTGAGCTGCCAAACCAGGGTGGGTTTCTAGAGCCTGAAACTAAGAGTCCCTATAGATGCAGGGATGGTTACAGAAATAGATGAGGACCCTCAGCCCTTAAAGACAGCAGACACAGAATGATGGCCTTAATGTCACTGCTTCCAGTATCGTGACTTTGGTTACCTCTGCTGAGAGAAAGTTAAAAACTGTGGAGTTGAGCGACAGTTGGGCTGGGTCAACAATTAGAAGTTGACACAAATGGGGCCGGGGATTTAGCTCAGTGGTCTCGCCTCCTGCTGCGCAAGCGCAAGGACCCGAGTTCGATTCCCGGTACCAAAAAAAAAAAAAAGAAGTTGACACAAATGGGGACAATGTGGGTCCTGGACAGCCATGGGGTGGGGCTGGGGCATCTTTGGAGATTTGTGCCCAGCCCACAACTTCCTGTTGGTTGAGAATTATTCTTACTGACCACAGTGTCAGTCCGTGGAAGAAGTGTTTAAGTTGCATGGCCCTTGGTGACCTCTGCCCCTACCAGCAGGTCCAGCTCATTAGACCCCTGGCCTCCATGAAACCCTCCACTGTGTCTCAAGCCACTGTGTGTACTGCACACTGGAATAACCCAGGGAGCTTGAAACAATCCTGATGACCAGTCTGTGCCTGGCGATTAGAATCTTCAGGAGTGGGTACCAGGTCTCCCCAGGGGATTCCAGGATGAAGCCAGGGTTGACACTCCTGCTGTGTAAACGGCTTCCAATAATCCTCCTTCCTGCTGCCAGCAGTTTTCTGTTCATTACCATCAAAGGACATCTGGCTGGAATGGCATTTTTTTAACCATTGATTTTATCAGTGCCAAAATAGTCTCCCCAATTATTAAAATGATCTTTTTTATGTATTTATTAAAATTTTGCAGTTTTTAAAATTCTTTTATTGGTAAATTTTAGGTATGCAATACATTTACATTTATCATTGGGTGTTTGTACCTGCACATGATGTATCTCGATTCTTACTCTTTTCCCCATTCCCTGTCCGCCCTTCACCCCCTCCACCCTTCCCTATTTACATAGATTTCATTTCCGTTTTCTTCTTTTCTCATAATTTTTCCTTTCCCTTCTTTCCTTTCCCCTTCCCCTCCCACCACCCCTCCACCTTTGGACCTTTTCCTCTTTCAAAGTATCAGTTATTCATTTTAATCATTTTAATCTTTATTTACACTTTCAATTAGTTTTTTAAAGTATAGACCTCACACTTTGTGTGTGTGTGTGTGTGTGTGTGTGTGTGTGTGTGGCACTGGGATTGATCCCAGGAAACACTGAGCTACATCCCCAGAACTTCTTAAATTTTATTTTATTTTGAGACAAGTTCTTGCTAAGGTGCCCAGGCTGTCCTTGAGCTTGCCATCTTCCTGCCTCAGCCTCCTGAGTAGCTAAGATTATAGGTATGCATCACTGCACCCAGTACTGACTTTTAATTTATTTGTTTATTTTATTGTATATATTTGTGGTGGATTAATGAATGGTCAACTTGGAACACCCAGCTGAACTGAGTCAGCCTGGTTCTGGGTATGGAAGACCCACCTGAGGATTGTTGCCAACAGCATAAAAAGAGAACTGCAGGGGAAGATCGTTTGCTATTGATTTTCTCAGAGAAGCTTGCCACAGCTGGTTTCCCTGATATGAACTCGGCTGTTCTCCTCATCAGAGGAGCTCGGGTCCTTGCTGTCACTGAGGATGGCTGCTCTTCTCATCAGAGGAGCTCTGGTCTTCGCCTTGAGCATCGCTTCCTGGCTCCAGTGCAGATCTCTCAGCCTGGTGACACAATTCCTTCACCCTGCTGGCACAGGTTTTCTAGCTTCTACCACTGGCCTTTGGGCTTTCCCAGGGCAGAGCCTCAGTACAGATTTGCATGAGACACTGCTGTGGGCTCTAGGCCTCCAGGTGGACTCGAGGAGGACACTGCCTTGGACTCTAGGCCTTCAGCTGGACTTGTCTGGGACATTGCTTTGGGATCCAGGCCCTTGGCTGGATTCTTTGGGTCCCTGGTGCTCAGCTAGATCTCATGTACTCCTCTGCATTTGACTTTTTGGGTGAAAATTATAAAATAATCCCGTGAATTATGTGTCCTGTATTAAATTTATTCCCTTGCAAACCCTGACTACAATATTTAAGGTGTACAATGTGATGTTTGAATGTATGTATACTTTGTGAAATAACTGCTCTAGTAAAAATAAATTAACATACTCAAAATCTCACATGGTTCTTTTTTGTTTTCCGATACTGATTGAACCCAGGGTCTTTACGCTGAGCTATATCCTTAGCTCTTTTTGTTCTTTAAAGTTTATCAATGTTTTATTAGTAAATGATTGCAATACATAAAGATCACAGCCCTCATGGGGAGGAGTTGGTGCATGTGCATAGCACATCTTAACTCTTTTTTACATCTCCATTCTCTCCCCTGCCCCTCCATCTCTTGCATCATTTGATCCTCTTCCAATTTGAGAAAGAGCTCTCTCCCTACCTCCTATCATCTATCTTTTATTTTGTTATTGATTTATAACTTGGATTTCTCATGTAAGAGAAACTGTGCCATATCTAAGCTTGTGTATTGATTTATTTCACTTAACGTTGTGGTCTCAATTTTTCAATTTAACATTGTGGTCTCAAATTTTTCAATTTGTGCATCCATTTCCCTAAAAATGACTCAAGTTTATCTTTCTTAATGATAGCATAATACTCCATGTTTAAATATTACCTTTTCTTTATGCTATTGGTAGACATTCAGGCTGCTTCCAAGTTTTAGCTATTACGAATTGTACCGAAGGCCCCTGCAGTGGGTTCTGATCTCTTGCTTGGTGCTACAATGCATGTCGAGAAGAAAGACATAGAGAAGGAGTTAAAGAGACAGATACAGGGTGCCAGGATGACTAGTGTTTGAGCAGTCAAAGGCTTAAATAGGCAAAGGCCCTGAGGACCCAGAGCTGTTGATATTTATTGGTGACATCATAGTTAAACTGAGGTAAAGGGGCTACATGGAACAACTACATGGAGTTGCTATGTATATGTTGTTGATGCAGGCAAGGCTTGTAAAGGAAAAGACAATTCTTGAAATAGGAACAGAACAAACAAAATATAGGTTGTGGTTAATAATTAACCTTGTCTTTTTAGTAAAGAGTTTTAACTCTGGGAACAGATTTTGGGTACCAGTCACTCTGACCTCAGCACATAGGCTTTGGCCAGACTCACTTCTACAAACAAGCCAATTGCAAGGTTGACTCTTTACAGCCTGCACTGCTTATAGCCCTCTTTGGGCATAATCAATAGGGCAGTCTCCCACAGAATTGTGCTGCAAGTTTTATTTTGAGACAGGGTCTCACTAAGTTGCCCAGGCTGGGCTCAAACTTGTGATCCTCCTGCCTTAGCCTTTCAAAGTGCTAGGATTACAGGCTCGAGCCACTGTATGCAGCAGTTACCATTTATGTGTGTGTGGTAAGATCCCCTAAAATCTATTCTGCAGCAAAAATCCTCAATATAGAATAATATCATTAAGTACAGTCCTCATGTTATACATTTGATCCCCAGACCTATTCATGCTGCTTATCTGCAACTTGGTATTCTTTGACTTAAATCTCCCCACTTCCTCCCCTGGCCCCTGCCCCTGGAAACCATCATCTTTTCTGTTTCTATATATTTGATATTTTTATTTTTTCAGATCCCATATATAAGTGGGATCATGAGGTATTTTTCTTTCCAGTTCTGCCTTATTTCACTTAGCAGAATAGCCTCCAGGTTCACCCCTGTGTGGGCACCTTGTTTGTGTTTGTGTGTGTGTGTGTGTGTGTGTGTGTGCGCGCACGTGCGCTGGATGCTTACTGGGATAACACTCAGGGCCTCGGACACACCAAGCATATCCTCTAGCACTGAGCCACGCTCCCAGCTGCAGCTTTACTTCTGTCATTCTAAGCACTTTATATCTTTATCACTATTCTGAGTGGAATATTTTTTCCATCATGTTTTCTAATGTATTGCTGATATAAAGGAAAGCTGTAAGATTTTACGTATTCCTTATATTCAACTACATTATGGTGTACATTATGTACAACCATATTTATTGCCATGAGATTTATAATAGAAACATAATCATAAATAGAAACTTAACAGCTAATGTTTGATATAGAGGAATAGTTAAGTAAATATAATACATCCCCACTATGGAATATTGTATAACTCTTTACATTTGTAATCAGGAAGATTGTTATAACCAAAGTCTTTGTTTCTAAAATAAAATAAAAAGGGGCCGGAGATTTAGCTCAGTGTTTCCAGCGCCTGCCTCACAAGTGCAAGGTCCCGAGTTTGATCCCTCGTACCAAAAATTAAAAAATTTAAAAATTAAAAATAAAAATAAAAGCAGAACTCAAAATTACACACATTCTAGGCTTTTAAAAAGTATACATAAATATGGAAGTATACATAAACATTGGAATAAAAAGGCAACCCCATTAGGATAGTGGTATTTGCATATCTTTCTGCATTTAACATTTTTTTTACTCTGAACATGTATTATATTTCTCCATTAAAAACAAAGAAATCTACAATGGGCCATCCTAGTGGTTCTATAGAACTTGTTTTTATCAAATCAGAAGTTCTGTCTCTGCCCCAGGAAAATGAGCTATTGTTTCTTTATTTTTAATTTTTTAAAATTTATAATACACTTTTAACCATAACCAAATTTCAGAAAATTTAGAAAAATAGAAACAAAAATTACCCATAATCCCCCAAATTACTCATAATCCCATTCTCTAGACAAAGTTAGACTTTCAGTCTATTCATTTCCAGTGTTTTATGTGCATAGCTTAGATGGCTCATCTCAGGGTCCATAATTTTGAAATGTGATTTCTTTACACAGCTTCTCTGTTGCTACAGAGCCCTTGTGGCCTTTCCTTTTCAGTGGCCCCTAAAATGCCAGCAAGTTGGAGAAATGTTAATGCCCCCCCCACCCGCCAATATTCAGGTTAACTCCAGCCTCTCTGCTGTTATAAGTAATACTGCAAAGATCATTTATTTGTTCATAAGCCTTCCCATATTTGGGGTTGTTTCTCTAGGACAGATTCCCAGAAGTCAGATGAAGGAGTCAAAGGACACGTACTACTCTAATGAGCATCTCTTTCTAAGCCAGCTCAGCCACCTGCTGTTCACTGGAAGGACACATGGTTCCAATTAATGGCCTGGAGTTTCCTCATGGGTTCCAGCTACAGGTACAGGGGAGCCCTGGGGTCTGTAGAACAGAGCAAACTTGCTAAGTTAAACTGTCGGTGCAGGGAATCTCCGTTGTAGTATTTTTCCAAAGGAAGTCAACAATCTTTTTTGCGGGGGGGAATCAAACTCAGGACCTTGCCCTTTCAAGGCAGGCACAGTGTCACTGAGCTAAATCCCCAACCCTCAACAATCTTTTGTATTGGCTTGTTTTAGGAAAATCTATGATAGCTCTGAGGCTTAAAATTTCCCACTTGGGCTGGATGGAATGGTACACAGCAGTAATCCCAGAATTCTGGGAGGCTGAGGCAGGAATATCCCAAATTCAAGCCCAGACTGGGCAACTTAGGAAGACCCTGTCTCAAGATAAAAAATAGAAAAGAGCTGAGGATGTAGCACAGTGATACAGCACTTGTGGGCTCAATACCCAGTACTGAAAAAGAAAAAAAGTACCCATTCAGCTTAGCAAGGAGCGGCCCCAGGCCCCTTCTTCCCAGGGCCTGGGCTTGAATTGCTGCCTCCCACCCACAACTAAACTCAGTTCATGAGTTAAGTCTTTCCACTCCTCTCCCTCCAAACGTCCCCTTCCTGCAGGTGAGAAAACGAATGGGAGGAGGGACTTGCTTGAGACGACAGACCCTAAAGGAAAAGGATCAGGGCAAGCAGCATGGGACAGTGTTGGAGTCCACATTTCCCCTCCCAGCTGGCAGCGTGGTCTGATGGTTAAGATCAAGCTTTGCCCTCCAGACTCACCTTGGGGTGCAGCCTCTGCCTCCCACTGGTTGGATGATCTTCAGCCACTGGCCTGGAAAGGGACAATGACATAACCATCACATTGGTGTTGGAGGGATTAGCCCTGTGCTGGGCCCTAGGAACCTATTAAATGTTAGCTGTGACGGAGAAGGAAGAGGAGGAAGAAGAAAAGGAGCAGGAGGAAGAAGAGGAGGAGGAGGGGCTTTCCTTTCCCTCCTGAGGGAAACATGCCATGTTTCCCCTGAGCCAGTCCCAAGCCAGCCTGCGTCTGGAACTCAGTTCACAAGGCTGACTGTGTAGAGCCCCTTGGGACTGGTTCTCATGTTCAGACCCTCAAGCGCCTTTCACTGCCCCCGGGATCTCTGGCCTCAGGGGCAATGTGTACCTGTGTCACACATGGGGCACTGGCTGAGTGGCCTGCCAGGCCTGCCAGGATCTTGACATGTTTGTATGGCATGCACCAGCATTCAGCATCCCGGACAGCACGGGAGGCCTGGCCTGAGGATGCACTGGATCACATGGTCCCAGACCCCTGGGCTCTGCACACGTCCCTCCCCTGGTGACCCTAGGCCTCTGGAGCTCTAGGGCTCACATCCATGAGCCATGGAGGCTGCCCAGCTGGACACCAGACTCTGCCAAGGTCTGGTCATGGCCCTGACAGACGAGTGTATCTTGTCCACTCAACAAATGGGGAAATTGAGGCACAGCAAGGCCAGTGAGAAGTTGAGGCTGGTACCCTCCCCTCCCCAGCTCTGGCTCCAGCCCAGAACTCAAACCACTAAAACATGAGAGGAATGGGCGGGGGGCTCAAGGAATCCACATGGTTAATCCTCCCCAACCTTGGCCTTGTCAAGGGTCCTGATGAGTCTCTTGTAGCCGGATATGGTGGTGCACACCTATAATCTCAGCACTCTAGAGGCAGGAGGATCACATGTTTGAGCCCAGTCTGGGCAATTTAGCAAGATCCTGTCTCAAAATAAAACATAGAAAAAGTGCTGGGGATGTAGCTCAAGGCCCTGCAAAGGCCCTGAGTTCAATCCTTGGTGCCATAAAAAACAAAAACAAAACAGAGGAGCTATGGAAATTTTGGGACTCACCTGGGCTGACTCAAAGCAGGCAGAGGAGTGGAGCAGTGCCTGTGTACAGGAACCCTGGACACTGTCTGGCAAGCTGACTGCAAGTGAAGTCTCAAAAGCCAAGCCTGGATTTCCAAAATGTTTTGGAAAATTATATGAACCACATTTTAACTGTATTAAAAATGCAGAAAAAAAAAATCTCTAACCTGAAATCCTACCACCTCAACACACCAGGCTTAATTTTCCCACATTCCTCCCCAGGTTCCTTTGGCCAGCAGTGAGTATTTCTCCAACACTCTTGGTGGTGTGGACACACTTGTGCATACGATGGTGCATGAGGAGCAGATCCAGAGAGACACTTTCTCTAATTTTTAAAAAAGAGTAAATAGTGGATAGTCCTGGGCCAATGTTGTCACTGCAACAACTGCGAAAAGCTGGATAAATGACACAAATCAGACTTCGGTATGCGTCAAAGAGCAGTGGAAACAATGGGGATGGGTGAGGATTAGACTGAAATCTAGCAGTGGAAAACATAAACTGATGCCTCCACCAGCAGCTTTTCTGTGAGCTGAGGACTGGGGACTCTCCTGCAGAGCCTCTTCCAGGGGGAAACAAAAAACAACTTTTTTTTTCAGCGCTGGGAATTGGACCCACAGTCTCAGTGCTGAGATATATCTCCAGCCTTTTTATGGTTGTTTCCTATTTGTTTTTCTTTTTATTTTGAGACAGGGTCTCCCTAAGACACTAAATTGCCCATGCTGGGCTTGAACTTCCATCGTCCTATCTCAGCCTCCTGGAATGCTGGGATTACAGGCATGCACCACCATGCCTAGTACCCACATATACTTGGTGTTTATTTGTGTGTTTGTTTTGAGACAGGGTGTCCCTATGTAGCTCAGGATGGCCCTGAACTCACTATGTAGCCCAGGCTGGCCTCAAACTCACAGCAATCCTCCTCCCCCAGCCTCCTACATCCTGGGATTGTAGACGTATGCCACCACACCTGGCACCGACATATACTTGGGAGAGCATACATTCAGAGGAAAGGGAAGGGGCTCAGGGCTGACTGTTTTCCCTGTTGGTTTGTTTGCGGAGTTCTGCTTGGGCAGAACTGAGGACAGAGCTGACTGTCTTGAAGTATTCAGGGCCAGTGAGGCAAAGCCCCACCAGGCTCTCAGTGTGGAATGATCTGGGGTCAGGGACACCCAGAGAAAGGCTGGAATAGGACTGTGATGGCAACCCAGCCCCCTGATTGTTCCATTTCTGATTGGATCAGGTCAACACGCTCTCATACTCTTGACCAACAGGGATAGTTTTGTAGTTAGCTTTTTTCACTTAAGTGTGAATATTTTTAGGAGGTGAGGAGATAGAATGACAGCACCCAGAACAGTTTGATTTTTATACATAAAGTCCCACATGCCATAAAAATTACTAGACATGAAGACTTAAGAAAATATGACAAGTAGTAAAAAGACAGGCAAAAGATGCAGAGACAGAATTATCAGTGGACAGGGATTTTTAAATAATGATGAATATGTCAAAGAAAACAGAAGAAATGAGATTTTCAATAGGAAATTGGAGTGTGTGTGTGTGTGTGTGTGTGTGTGTGTGTGTGTGTGTGAGACTGGGGATTGAACCCAGAGCATTTGTCTTGAGCTACATCCTCACCCCCTTTTTTATTTTTAGATGGTCTTGCTAAGTTGCCCAGCCTGGGCTCAAACTTGTGATCCTCCTGCCTCAGCCTCCCAGAGTGCTGGGATTGTAGGCCTGCCCTACCACTCCCTGCTGGAAATTGGACTCTTTGAAGAGAAAGGACCAAATCAACATTTTAGAACTTTTTAAAACTACAGCTTATTGGGAGAGTTTAACAATTTAGACATAGCAGAACCCAAGAAAAGTGAACTCAAAGGAAACCAATAGAAAATTATTAAATTGGAACAGAAGCCATCAGCTGATTCTCCCCGCACCACCCTCTGCCCCAGCCCTTGCCTGCTATGCGCAGGTCCCGCTGTGCTGAGGACCGATGGACCAGAGCAGAATAGGCCCCAGCTGGGCGAGGGGGGTGTCTAAGCCCAAGCCCTCTTCTCGCTTCTTGGAAGTTCCTCTCTCCAGAGGGAGCAGCTTCTCACATCTCCAGAGAGGTTCTGCTCTTCGTTTCTAAAGTCCAGTTTGGGAGAAAAAGTCAGAACAGCACCCTTTGTCCTGGGTATGGGCCTCCCTCCTGGGGACCCCCTGTGCCACCTTGTAGGGGCAAACATGTTCGAACAATGCACTTAGCTGATATCTGCTGAGGACCTCACACTGCCAGGCTCGGAGCTGGGGGCTAAAAAATAAGGAAGGGATGAGTTTCAGGCCTGCCCTCAGGGAAGGAAGATTCTTAATGAGAAACATTTGAAGGGCAAGCAGTGGGTAAAGTGCTTTTGAGCCAATATTCTGTAAATCTGGGGTTCTGTCCCCCTAATAGAATTAGGTTTAGAAGTACTGTCACAGGCATTTTTCCAGCCAGCCCTGCATTATGCCACACATTCATTACTGGCATTAAAGAATCCCAAAACTACTCAAAATGCATGAAAATAATTTGGAATACATATATATATAAAACCTCATCCTTTTATGCCTAATCTCAAATGCTAATTTTCCAAGTTTAAATTTTGGCAAGTTAGATTTATGATGGGGATTTAGGCCAAAGAAACACAAAACAAGACCAAACTTAAAAAGGAAAGCGTATGTGTTAAAGATGATCATCAGCCAGCGAAGACTGAACCCTCAAATCAAAACTGAGACACCCCCCAGGGAACACATGCAGTTTTTCTGGCAGCCTCCCTTTGCACCTAATTTCTCTCTGCACACGAAACTCACTTTCATAAAACCTCCCCCCTTGCTCACATTCTAGAAAGAGACCATCTGTTGGCGATTCTGAGGTCTTATGACTTCATCCTGATGCCAGAGAAAATTCAAAATTTATTTTTCAAAGCTTAATGGAAAATGAAACAGACCATAAAGATATGAGACCTACTTTAAAAAAACAAGTTAAGGATTGGTCCACAGTTACATAATACCTTGGAGCTCAGCCAGAAGATACTCTTTTTAAACACTGAAGTCACACCCAGGGCTTGCGACGAGGGCTCTGCTGCCCAGGTCACCCAGTGCTTCAGTCTTTGGATAATGTTTCTGGTCCCTCTGCAAATACTGCCCCACTGAGACCCTGACTACGTGTCTGGAAAAGAGGCAGCTCCCCAAAATCAAGTTCGCCCTGATATTGAGCTTAGCCCTTCCCGGGATGAGCCTTTGCTTTTTCATTCTGACAGTTTTAAATGGAAAGATTTCCAAAATGCAGAATATATTTCCCTGCTGTTAGAAACTGTATGGGTCATATCATTTCTTTTTCCTAAGTGGCTTCTGCTCATTATGTTGCTGGGACACAAGTGTGAGCCGTCAAAGGCTGGGCTTCATCTGGCTCCCCCTCGATGGCCAGCGCAGAGCCCAGCCCAGGACACAAACACAGACAAGCTCTGAAGACTGGCCCTGTGCAGGAGGGAGACTTGGAGGAGAAGGAGAAGGAGATGGTCCCCAGGCATCCACGATGAATGACTACAAGTGCTTTATAATTCTTTGTGACCTCTTAATGAGTCTGTGCCCCAAACACCAGGCCACAACCCAGAAAGAGAATTCCAACCTGTGCACACATCTCAGCTGCTAGCCAGAAAATGCTGCCTAAATCCTGGGAGCTGCCAGCCAGAATCACAACTGGGCCCGAGACTTGCACCTGCAGGTAAATATCTACCACTTCCCTGGGCCGTGGCTGCCTGTGCATAGCACCTCCCCTTCTTGGTTAACATCCTGATGCCTTCCTGGGAGTGTGGGACCCCCGGGCTGTAAGACAGAGGAGAAAGTCAAACAGAGAGGGAAGCTGAATCCAGGCAAGGTAGGGGTTGTTACCGGTACAGGCCCATTTTCCCCACCATGCAGTATACTGATCACTGAAACAATGAGTTTTGCAAAAGAATTTATTCACAGGGACGTGGTGCATGGAGATGGGAGGGTGAGTCTCAAATCTGCTTCCCCAGGAAACAGTTTGATTCACAGGCTGCTGCATGGGGAAAGGCAATTGGAGGCTAGAAAGTAGTCAGTGATTTGCTATGGCAAACTCCAACTTTTACCATACGACCCACCTGTCAGAAGGATTGTCTACACCTCAAAAATTGGTGATTTTTTTTTTCTGAGATCAAACTCAGGGCCTGTGCATGCTGCACATGCACTCTACAGTAAGCCACATCTCCAGCCCTAAAATTGATGATTTTTTAAGATCAATTAAACACAAGTTATTAAGAACAAATGAAGCAAGTTGAGTCTGAAGGGTTTATTTAGGTTCCCTCTGTTTCAGGTTTATAAAGATTCCTATACTGTTGTCCCCCAAAGTATGGGATCAGAATTGGTTCTAGGAGAGCCACACCAAAGGGCTCCAGGCAGAATCACAACTAACTTTTTAAAAATTCAAATCTGAATGCTTTTTCTGTAGCCACAAGCCTCACCACCCCCTACTGTAGACTCTGCGTTTTCCCTGCTTTTGTTACAGGCACAGCTTGGAAGCCATTTGGATTGGCAGTGTTTGGCCCAGAAATACTGACTCATTCCTTCCATACACATTGATATGGTTTAGATCTAGATGACACCCAAACTCTCATGCATCCAGAGGAAGAGCTTTTGGAAAGTGATTGAATTGTGGGGATGCTATAGCTGACTTGCTGTTAGGAGGCGGGATCTGACCAGAGGAGGTGGGTCACTGCGGGTATAGCCTGGAAGAATATACCTCTGTCCCTGGTTCCTTCCTTCTCTCTGCTTCCTGGCCACCATGACATGAACAGCTCACCTCCACCAGCCCCTTCCACCATGACACTTCTGCCTGGAGGCCGCTGACTATGGACTGAAACCTTTAAAACCATGAGCCCAAATAAACCTCTCCTCCTTTAAATTGTAGATGTTGGGTATTGAGTCCCAGCAATGAGGAAAGTGACTAAGGCACACACCAAGCACTTGTTGTGTCGGGGAAGGGATTGAGGGTAAGAGGAAGATTCAGAGATGAAGGCATGACTATGTCAATCATTTAAGGCAAAAAATAACACCAGTTTTATACAAATTCTTTCAGAAATAGAGGAGGGACTACTTCCCAATCGATTTTTAAAGGCCAGCATTTCCCTCCTAATCGAAACCAAACAGGAACTCTATAAGAAAAGGAAATTGCAGTTCTATATCCATGAATACAGATGAAAGAGTATTTAATGAGATATTATCAAATCAAATCTGTGATATGTAAAAAAATATATATAATCATGCGCCACTGGGCCTTGCCACAGAAATTCAGGTAGGATTAACATTTGAAAATCAGTGTCACTCACCATGTAGACATATATCATAGTCATTTCGTTTTTATTGAGTGTATTGGTACATTTAGGTATACCTTATGATCACATTCATCGTTGAGAATTTGTACCTGTACACACTATATCTTGATTCTGCTCCCATTTCCCCTCCCTCCCTTCAACCCCTCCACCCCCATATACATAAGCTTTGTTTCCGTTTTTTCCTTCTTACCTTCAATTATTTTCCTTTCCCTTCTTTTCTTTCCCCTGCCCCCCTCCCCAAGTTCCCTTTCCCCTTTGAACATTTTCTTCCTATTTCACAATATCTATTATATATTTTGGTCCTCATTTACACTTTCAGTTTCTCACACCAGAGAAATGATTCAATATTTACACGTGTGTCCTATTTATTTCACTTAAGAGTATGGCCTCAGGTGCATCCATTTAGCTATAAATGTCTCAAGTTTATCTTTGTTTATGGCTGAGTAGTACTCCATTTTATAAAGAAATAGCACAGGAACTAGCACAAAGAATCAACAACTGGGATCTCATCTTATTAAAACGCTTCTGCACAGAAAGAGAAACCACCAACAGAGTAAAGAGACAACCTACAATGTGGGAAAAAAATTTTTTACCAGCTGTTCCTCAGACAAAGGACTACTATCTAAAATACATAAAGAACTTTAAAAATCAGGACCCCCCCCAAATTTAAAGACCCAATCCAAAAATGGGCATCTGAAATGAACAGACATTTCTCAGACAAAGAAGTAGAAGCAGCAAATAAACATATGAAAAAATGTTTAACATCACTGGTCATTCAAGACATGCAGATGAGATCCCATTTCACTCCAGAGGAATGTCTGCTATCAAGAAAATAACCAATAACAAATGCTGGCAGGTCCGTGGGCAAAGAGGAACACTTCTCCATTGTTGGTGGGAGTGTAGACTGGTGCAACCACTGTGGAAATCAGTTTGGAGATTCCTCAAAGAATTAGGACTAGCGGTCCCATTTGACTCTGTTATTCCCCTGCTGGGTATGTTCACAAAAGAATTAAAAGCATCATACCACAGCAACGTATGTGCACCCATGTATATAGTGGCACAGTTTGTAATAGCTAAATCTTGGAAACAGCCCAAAAACCCATCAACTGGTGAGTGGATATAGAAGATATGGGGTTTTTTCATAATCATTTCAATAAATGTAGAAAAAGCATTCAACAAAATCCAACATCCGTGCGTGATGAAAAGGCTCACCAAGAGCTGGGATTTAGCACAGTGGCACCATGCCTGCCTCACAACCACAACGTCCTAAGTTCAAACCTTGGTACCAAAAAAAAAAAAAAAAAGGCTCAGCGAATGAGGAAGAGAAAGGAACTCCTCATACTGATGAAGGGGGCCTCATAGTCTGACATTGGACGCTGTAGAATAGCTGGGTCGCTCCCAGTTGAGGAAATAAAGATGCAAGCATTGGGTGCTAAAGAATTGCCCAAGGAGAAGAAGTGCTGTGAAGGGAAGAGAGAAGATACCTGCTGCATACAGGACAGAACACTGCAAGAACAAGAGGGTGGTGGCAGCGAAGTCAATGGCTGCGGTCTTTTATATCTTCTCTCTGACAGTAGATCAGGCCATCCCATCAAAAACCCACGCTAGACGACTGCTATCTGTTGCTTGGCTCAGGAGCTGCTGCTCTGCACCCATGGTTAAATAAGTCTCCATAATGACAGGTCCCACCCACACTGCCATGCCCTCGTCTTCTGCTCAGGAAGGCTGAAGCAGGAAGCTCGCCAAGTTCCCACATACCCTGGGCAACTTAGTGACTTAGCAAGATCCCGTCTCAAAATTTAAGAATTGTTAAAAGGGCTGGGGATGTAGCTCAGTGGGAAGCCCTGTGTTCCATCCTCAGTACTGCAAAAATCAATCAATCAGTGGTTCGGTATTGATGTACAAGTTTTTGTGTAAAAATAAATCTTGATAAATGCCCAGGAGGACAGTGGGTAGTCCTTGAATATTTTTGTTCTTTTAAAGAAACTGCCACATTGTTTTCCAGAGAGGCTGGACCATTTTACATTCCCAGCAAGGGAACAAAGTATGAGTGATTCTATTTCTCTCCATCCTCACCACCATTTGGAGCCTGCCTTATTTCTTTAATTCTTATTCTTTCTATTAGGTGTGCAGCGAGCCATCCTCACTGTGGTCTTAATTTGCATCTTCCTAGTAGATACTCTTTTCCTACACTTATTTGCCATCTGTTCTCTTTTATGAAATACCTGTTCATGTCATTTGTTCTTTTCTTATTGTTGTTTATTTTTTGCTTCTTTACTACTGAGTTCTGAGCATTCTTGATATAGTCTAGGTATTAGTAGTTTGGTGGATATGTGGTTTAAAAGTATTTTCTCCCAGTTTATAGCTTGGTTTTTTTTATCCTCTGTGTGAGTGTGAGTGTGAGTGTGTGTCGTATATGATACTGGGGATTGAACCCAGGACCTTTGTGCTAAGCTATATTCCCAGCCCTTTTAAAATTTTTAAAATTTTGAGTCAAGGTCCTACTGAGTTGCTAAGTTGCCAAAGCTGGACTCAAATTGCAATCTTCCTGCTTCAGCCTCCCAGAGTGCTGAAATTACAGGCATGTGCTACTACGCACAGCTCAGCCTCTTCAAATAGTCTTTTGCAGTGCAAATTTTAAAAACTTTTAATGAGTTGAATTTATAAATTTTTGCTTTTCCTGAATAATGCTGTTAGTGTCAACTCTGAGTACTCTTTGCCTAGTCCTAGATCCCAAAGATTTTCTCCTCAAAGTTTCATCATTTTGTGTTTTACACTTGAGTTTGTTGTACATTTTGGGGTTTTTTTAAGGGGTGAGAATCAGGATAGAGGTTTTTTGTATTTATTTTATTGATTTGGCCAACATAGATGTCCAATTGCTATAGCACTATTTGCGGAAAAGGCTGCCTTTTTGCCATCAGATTGTTGTGCACCTTGGTCAAAATCAGCGGGGTGTGTTCATGGAGGTCTGCATTGAGGCCATCTGCTCTGTCCTATCCATCCGGGCATCTGCCATTCTAACATCACAGTCTTGACTGAAGTAGCAATACAATACGTTTTCAAATTGAGTGAACTGATTCCTTCTTCCCACTTTATTCTTCTTTTAAAATTTGCTTAAGCTATTTTCACTCCTTTGCCTTTTCTTTTTAAAATAAATCTATATATTGTCTATTTCTTGCTGGGTTTTGATATGAATTATATTAAACATGAATATCAGTTTGGAAAGAACTGACCCAGCTGCTGTTCTTACAAACCATGAAAAAGGGCTTCTCTTCATTTACATGGACCTCTTTTGACTTCTTCCCTCAGCATGGTATAATTTTCAGTGCACAAGTTCTGTACATTTTCTTAGATTAACATGATTTTCATTTTGATGAGTGATTGTAAATGATACTGTATTTTAAATTTGGGTATCCACATGTTCATTGCAGTATATGGAAATAAAATAGATTTCTGTATGTTTATCTTTTATTCTGTAACTTTGCTGAACTCATTAGTTCTAAAAGGTTTTTTTTTGCTGCTGAATTCTTGGGGTTTTCTGCAAAGAAAATTAAATCATTTGCAAATAGGGATAGTTTTATTTCTTCCTTTCCAATCTGTAGGCTTTCTATTTCCTCTTTATACTTCATTGCACTGGCTAGAACTAACAGCACTATTCTGAACAAGAATGGGACATCCTTGAGTTGTTCTTGATTTTAAAAGAAAATATAAGGTTCTCTCTAACCATAAAGTGTTTTGGGGGGGTAGATGTTCTTTATCAAGTTTTGGAATTTCCTGTCTATTCCTATTTTCTGAGAATTTTTTCATGCACACAGTTGAATTTTGTCCAATGCTTTTTCTGCAACTGTTGATATACAATTTTTCTTTTTAGTCCATCAGTATGGTAGATTGATTTTCAAATATTGAACTGTGTTTTTCTCCCTGGCACAAATCTACACAGCCATGATATATAATTCTTTTTACACAGTGGACCCTTAACTTACAAACTCAATTTGATCTCGAGGGCTGGTTGTAAACTCAAGTTGGTCGATTGAAGGCTCAGGCTCCTCTACACAGCCTTCAAAGTCTCTCTCCTGTATACAGGCAGATCTCAGTGTCCTTAGAGAGATATTGGCCCAGGATTTCTCAATTAACCCCACATAGGAAAGGATGTTGTCATGTTTCTTCCAGAACTCTTTAATATATGTGCTGCCGAACCGAGCACCTTCCAGAACTCTTTAAGGGGTAAATCTGTGTCTGAGACCATCCGGAAGCACAAGCAGCCAGCATTCAGGTTGTAACTCAAGACTTTATTCATAAGTTAAAACTAAAATTCCTGTGGTAACCCAAGTTGTTCATATGTCAGGCCAATCATAACACGAGAGTCCACTGTACTTTGCTAAACCCTACTTCACTAGTGTTTTGTTAAGAATTTTTTCATCTATATTTATGAAGAATTTTAGTCTGTAGTTTTTTGTTTGCCTCTCTCTCTCTCTCTCTCTCTCTCTCTCTCTCTCTCTCTCTCTCTCTGTCTGGTTTTGGTATCAGGATAACCCTATGTTCATAAAATGAATTGGAAAAATATTCCTTATTTTTCTGTTTTCTGGAAAAGATTGTGTAGAACTCATTCTTCTTCAAACATTTGGTAGAATTTTTCAGTTAGACCATCTGGGCCTTGACACTTTCTTTTGAGGAGTTTTGAAATTATGCAACCAATTTTATTAAGGGCTACAGAGCTGTCAAAAGATGTGTTTCAGATTGGATATGTTCTGAGTTTTTAAAAAAATTGTTCCATTTTGTCTATGTTCAAGTTAGTGGGTGGAGTAGCTCATAGTCTTCCCTTATCTTTAGATTTCTGTAGGATCTGTAAACGTTGCTTCTTTCAGAGTTTGGAAATTTGTATATTTTCTCCATTTTTTTTTTGTCAGTCTTGCTAGGTTGATCCATTTTATCCCTTTAAAGATTTAGCTCTTTGTTTCATAGGTTTTTTTTATTTTCAAATTTATTGACTTGTGCTCTTTATTATTTCCTTCCTTCTGCTTGCTTCGGGGTTTATTTTGTTCTCCCTCTTCTAGATCTTGGGGTAGAATCTGACTTTTCACTTGAGGCTCTTCCTCCTTTCTAATGTGTGCATTTCCTCCTGTGAGTTTCCCTCACAGTGCTTGAGTTGTGTCTCACCAATTTTGGCATCCTATATTCTTATTCAGTTTAATTTATTTTCTTTACCTTCCTCGAGACTTCCTCTTTGGCCCATGGATCCTTTAGAAGTAGGTTGTTTAGTTTCTACATGTTTGGAAATTTTCCTGTTATCTTTTTGTTATAAATTTCTTGTTGGATTCCATCGTGATTGTAGAATATATCCTGTATGACTTCCATTCTTTAAAATTGGCTGAGGTTTACTTTCTGGTGCAGGTTGTAGTTGACCTTGGTGTGTTCCCCAACAAACGAATGGGATGTGTGTTCTGCTTTTGTTGGGTGGAGAGTTGTATCAATATTCTGTAGGTTCTGTTGGTTGATAGTGTTATTGAGTTCTTCCATATGCTTACTGTCTAGTTCTATAAATTTTTGTAAGAGGGCTATTGAAGACGGCAGATATAATTGTAGATTGCCCTATTGCTCTTTTCTGTTTTATCAGTTTTGTTTCACATATTGTGCAGCTCTGGTTTTTTATGACTGCTATCTCTTTTTGGTGGCTTGGCCCTTTCAGCATAGAGTTCCTTTCTTTCTCTGGTGATTTTCTTTTCTCTGAAGTCCTCGCACTTTATCTGATATTAACACAGCCACTTGCTTTCCTTTGATTAGTATTTACATGACATATCTTTTTTTGCTGTGAGCTTGCCTTTTATAGTTGTGAGTTTCTTATAGACAGCATATAGTTGGGCTATTTTTAATACACTCTGCCAACATATGCCCTTTAATTGGTATATTTAGATCATTTTATTCAATGTAATTTTTTGGTATTGGGGATTGAACCTAGGGTCTTTGCACTGAGCTACACTCCTGGCTTATTTTTTATTTTGAGACAGGGTTTTACTAAGTTGCCCCAGGTGGGCTTGAATTTACAATCCTCCTGTTTCAGCCTCCTCTAGTCCTGGGATTACAGGCATGTCCCACTATGCCTGATTTAATGTAATTACTGATACCCTAGAGCTTAAATCTACCATGTTGTCTTTATTTATTTATTTATTTATTTATTTATTTAGGTACTGGGAAACTCAGGACCTTGTGCTTGCCAGGCAGGCACTGTGCCACTGAGCTAAATCCCCAGCCCTTGTCTTTTTTAATATTTGTCCTATTTTTTATTTCTCTGGTTTTCTCTATCATTCTGTGGGTCGCTTGAAATCTTTTAACAATTTTATTTATAGTGTCTTTGAATCTCTCACTTTGTATAGAAATTTTAGTAGTTGCTATAGATATTACATTATATGTACAAGTCTATAGGTGTTGTCATTTGCTAGTTAGAGTGAAGTATAGAAATTTTATCTTCCAGATGGGTGTGGTAGCATATGCCTATAATCCCAACTACATGGGAGGCTTAGGCAGGAAGATCACAAACAAGTGCAAGGCCATTGTGGGCAACTTATCAAGACCTTGTTTCAAAACTTGTTTTAAAAAGGGTAAGGATGTAGTTCAGTGGTAGATTTCTTGCTTAGCATGTGTACAGTGCTCAATCTCTAGTATTAAAAAAAAGAAAAGGAAAGGAAAAAACTTATCTCTCTTTAATTTCATTTATCTCCTCCCCACATATTTTTAAAGCCACATCATGTCGTGTTATAATTTTTGTTTCAACTGTAAAAATAATTTAGGAAATTCAAAAGGAGTTGGAAAATGCATTGTATTTTCCCATACTTTTGCCTATCTTCCTGATGTTCCAAGATTTCTTCTTTTTTTTCTTTCTTTCCATTAAGAAAATTTCTTTCAGCCATTCTTTTAGGGTAGGTTGGATGGCAAATAGTCTTCTTAGGTGGCATCTATCTGATAATATATTGGTTTTCCTTTCATTTCTAAAGGATATGTCCTATGGAAATAGGATTCTGAATTTTTTCTTTCATTCTTATAAAATGTCAAGACATTTTCTTCTGACCTTCATGGTTTTGATGAGAAATCTGCAGTAGTTAAAATGTTTTCTGTAGGGCAGCAATGTGCTGCTTTCAAAATTTGTTTGCTTTTTGTTTGTGAAAGTTTGACTATGAGGTGTCTTGGTGTGGATGGCTTCAGCCTTATCCTGCTTGGAGGTTACTAAAGCTCTTGGGTTTATAGGTTATTGTATCTCCCCAAATTCGAGGACTTTTCAGTTATTATTCGAGTCCTACTCTCCTTCCCCTCTTCTTTCAGGACTCCAATGCCACAGTGCTAGATTCTTTGTTATGGGTCTCAGATCCCTGTGGCACTATTTACTTTTTTTAGGGTTAGTCTCTATTGTTCATACTAGGCAATGTCTGTTATTCTAGCTTTCTGTTCAGGTTGTTTCCTTTTTATCTTGTATTTCTTTGTTGATGCTATTTTTCATTTGTTTTGAGCAGAGTTATAATTGCTTGTTAAAATTCCTGTCAGATGACCCAAAATCTCTGTTATCTTGGAGTTACATCTATTTATTATCTTTTTTCATTCAGTCTGAGACCTTTCTGGTTCTTGGGATGGTGAGTGATTTTTGAATGAAATTTGGGCATTCTCCTATTACATAGGAGATTCTGGATCTTATTTAAACCTTCTGTTTTATCTGGCATTCTCTGACATTGTATTGGCAGGAGCTCGGAGGATGGGAACACTGCCTTAGGACTGCCAGGTAGAAGTAGAAGTCCCATTTTCCCACCTAGCCTTGGTAGGTTGGCTCCTGAACAGATGCTCTTTATCACTGCCAGGTGGAGGTGGAGTGGCAGCTTCCTATTGAACCTGATACTTCCCTGGGAAGGAGGGATGAAAACGCTTTGTGCCAGGCGTGGTAGCGCACGTCTCTGATCTGCTGACCCTGAGGTACAAGGGACCTGATTATCAGCTGGTGGGAGTGAAAGTTCTCACTCCTCAGCCTTCTCCAGTCCCAGCCCAGGGGGAATGTGTGGCTGTGTCATTCGGTCCTCATCAGGTTGGGGGTGTTGGGGGCAAGGGGTTCTTTCTTGTGGCAGTTGCTGTGTGATGTTCTTTGTATTACCTGACTGCTCCTTTCCCAAGCAGGCTTTTCTTGGGATATTTTTAGGTCTGTGGTTGTGTAGGTGCACTTCCCCCACTCAGGCCTGCAACACATGAGGCAAAGGGAAACTCAGGGATCACACTGCTGTATTGATCCTTGGGTCCTGAGGTCCCCTGTCCACTTCCCTCCCCCATCCCTGTTTTCAGAATCTTTCAGGTTTTTTAGTTGTGCTTCGTGAATGGAACAAGGACAAGTGTATCTTCTCCATCTTCCCAGAAATTGAAGCCTCTGTGGGCTTGTTATTGCAATTTTAGGTGAATCTAGAATTATTTCAAAAATAAAAAGTTAAAAAGAAACTTTAATGTTGGTGTCTAATTTATTTGAGTATCAGAATACAAAAAAAGACACTCATCCTAAGAGAAGAAAGCTGCCTGTTGATTCAAGCCAGTGTATGACAAATTCTAAGTACAGTCCCAGGATGGGGGCTCCTAGGCCAAGCTGGGAGAGGGACCTCCCCTCACCTCTGCAGGTGGCAGGACTGTGTACAGCACCTGCAGGGCAGCCAATCCTGGGTGCAGTGTAGAGGTGACTCTGAGAATTAGGAAGAATTTCTGAAATCAAAGACGTAGTGACTGCTAACCCCAGGGCTCCTCGACTGCCTGACTTTGATCCCGAGGTGATCGAGGCAGTCTCAAGCCCAGGAGACACCACTGTGAGATCCGGAAGGGTCCTTGGGGACCATTGGCCCAGACTCCCCCACTGCAGGAAGCAAGGCTGCAACCACAGCTGGAGCAGGCAGGATGGAGCCGGCTGAGGAAGGCCGTCTGGCGGGAGGCCCGCCGTGGGGCCCTGCTGGCCAGCTGGACCCAAGGCTGGGAGAAGTCCGCATCTGGAAAGCATCATTCCCTTCACCAATCAAAGTGGAAAGGCCAAACAAAGCCCCAGCGAGTGCAGGCGGGGTCGGCCAGATCTCTGAACAGCCCATCTGGGGCGTTCATTTTGTGAGAAGGGTGTGAGCCTCTTACGATCACATCAAAGGACACATTTACTCATCTGTTACTCCCAGAAAGTGGCTGATTGTACGAAAACAGAAAGTCAGACTTGCCTGAAGAAAACTAGAAACAATATTTTCTAGAAACAGTATTTTAATTTTTATTCTACTCCTGAACCAGGCCCCCTAGGGCAAAAGCTGGGTACTTGGGTTAGACCCCGCTTCCGCCTCAAGTCATCTGCCATTTTGGAAGCTGCGCAATGGGATGAGCAAGATGGGGATGAGAACCTCACCCTCTCCCTTGAAGGATCCCTCCCTCGGGTCCCTCCTGTGGCTCCACCTACCCCCGGGCCTCCTCCTGCCCTGTTGGGCATGCTTTCCACTGCACTTTCCATAGTGGGTTCCTGGACTCTAGGTCCTGGGTCCTTCTCCTGCCCCCTCAGTCCTCCTTCCCCAGACTCTGGTCGATGTCTCTTTGCTGCTCACACCTGCATTTACAACCCCAGCCAAGCCTCTCTCTGAGCTCAGATGCACACCCAGTCTTGCCCCTGGGGCAGTTCTGGGGTTCTCCGAGCTCAGCCTGTTCAAAGGTGGACACTGAATCACATCCCCCAAAACTCCCTCTGTTGAGGTCATAATGCCCAGGATCAGAATATGTCTTGGAAACCAGGTTTTAAGTTGGATCATTATCATTATGGTGTGCCCCAATTCCAATATGAATCTTTTTCCTTATAAGCAAAGGAGATCAAGGGCCGGGGATTTTAGCTCGGTGGTTTTCCCGCCTGCTGTGCAAGCGTAAGGACCTGAGTTTGATCCCCAGTACCAAAAAAAAAAAAAAAAAGAAAGAAAAGGAGATCAAGACACAAAAAGATAGTTATAGAAATGGTAGTCTATAAATAAGGCAAAGAGAGAGGGCTCAGCTTCTTGCCGATACCTTGATCTGGACTTCTGACCTCCAGAACTATGGGAAATTAAATTTCTGTTGCTTAAACCATCTGCTCTGTGATGTTTTGTTATGGAGGTCCAAGAAAACTAACACACATGGCTGCCCCTGTGTTTCCCACCTCTGTGGCTAGTAGTCACCCACTAGCCAGCTGCCCATGACAGCGAGAAGATTGGGAGCCATGCCTCCTCCTCTGCATCACTACCCCAGCCGTCCATAGGTCTCCTCACAGTTGGGTTTCCTAAATAGCTCTTCAGTCTATTCACTTCTTTCCATCCCTAAAGCCCCTTCCCTCACCCCCAGGCTGACTGGCCACCCAACAAGCAGAAGTGCCAAGCTCAGCGTTGCTCAGGCTGTCTGGCTCCAGATGGGTCATCATTTCCTGGCTTCAGGGGGCCTGTCTGTGGGCATCACCTAGACCTTACTCCATGGTCTGTGGGCCATGCACCAAGATGGCACCAAGCTATCATAGTATTGAGAAATTGCATGAGGAGCTTGGGCGTTTGTCCAAGATGACATCACTCACTCAAGGTACTTCTTGAAATCACACAAAAAATTATGCTGCACCTTCAGGATGAGCTGTTTCTGGGGCTAGGGCACAACACTGCAGGTTCTTTGCAGCCTAGAATCGCCTCAGCCTGGACTAGCAAAATGCTGTCACCATTAATTCCCTGGAGGAGCTGAGAGCTGAGCATCTCGACTCACTATGTCCTTGGCCAGGCAATTCCCAAGATGGTCATGGCCTCTGGATTTTCACACACACCTGGGGCTCCAGCAGACCAGGGACAGTGGACAAGTGTAAGAAAAGAGCAAGGTAAGTGACATCATTCAGGATTTTGCATCCACTGGGTCTAGAAAGACGCTATTTTAGTTTTGGCAAAATACTAAGATGGTAGCTTGAGTCCCCAGCCAGGATCCTAACTAGGGGTGACCTGGGCATCAGGTGGGGCAGAGCTGTGACAGGAGGCTGGCTTGGGAAGGGGCTGGGGGACAGGGTTCTCTCCAAAACTCACTCAGCAGTTAGCATGGATCAGACTGCAGCATTCGAGGATATCAACACCTGTAGCAGCCCAGTGTCTGCTACAGGAAATGGACAGTGGAAAGCAGCAATGTGTCCCAGGACAAAACAGCCAGTCCCAGAAGGAGGAAAAGGAGCTGCTCTTAAAAGGGCCTCAAGGGGCCCCGGGGATTTATTTAGCTCAGTGGTGCTGCGCCTGCCTCATAAGTACAAGGTCCTGAGTTCAATCTCCGGTACCACCAAAAAAAAGAAAAGGGTCTCAAGCCACTCATGCTCCAGGAAGTGTAGATGAGAAAGAAGAGGCATTTGCCATGCAGGCCCAGCAGTCAAGGACAGTCCAGGGGACAAACAGACTTGCAAAGCCCAGAGGGGCAGGGGATTTTGGGGTACAGCTAGGGATCCTGGAGCTGTTGAGCTGGAGCAGCAACAAGACTGTGGGCCATGGGGCTTTGGGACCAAGGATGCCCAGCAGCATTCAGGAGAGGGGTGTGACAGATTTGTTTCTTGGAACCCTGGTTCTTCCAAGTTTTCTCAAAGGACAACCACAGCTTCCTCATCTGTTAAATGGGGTAACGATAAAGCCACAGGTTACTGTGCAGAAATGCCAGAACAGTACCTTCCCCATGCTCCATATTCCTTCGGTCTCGCCTGTGATACTGCTGTGTCACCTTATGTCACCCTCCCTGGGTGTTGTTCTTGATTACCAGGCCTGAAAGCTGAATAGCAGGGTCAGGAAATGCACCTGGGCATCCACAATGGAGCCTCCTGGGGAAGTCAGAACCTGCCCAGGGGCAAGTGTTAGTGCCACTTGGATGACAAGCTGAGGGACAGACAGACAGCAGCCTAGAGAGCCATGTACCTGGGCAAAGGGCAACACCCACCTGTGTGCCAGGCATGGGGTGAGGGGCAGTTTAGGGTGCTCTTCCTAATACAACTAAAGTTCTGGGGCTCCCTGGAGCAGTGAGCAGAACTTCACTGTCAACCTCCATTTTGAGCGGGGGCTGGAAGCTAAGCGATGTCCCAGTGTGGAGTTGGAGAGGGAAGGGGATATTAGGAGAGAGGTCCTCTCTCTGAGCCCCTGATCAGGCATCATCTGGGGAACTCCTGCCATGAGAGTAAAACTGCCAGCCCTCAGAAGTCAATGTCCCAAGGTGTTTTTTCTCTATTGCATCCTGAGGACCACATCGGAGGCTGTCTAGACTCATGCTAGACCCAGAATTGAGTCAAACAAACCCATTTGGGACTATGGCTTCCCTCACCCTGAGCCAGCAGTTTGTCATCCAGAACTGGATTTCTGCCTCAGACCTGGCTTGACGCTGCATCGAACTTAAGGAAAGGCAGGGTGGACAGGAGCCTGAGATGTGCCAAGGTGCATGTGCCACTGATGCGGGGCTAGCCACGAAGCAGGTGCCCAGAGATACAGCAACACGCTTCAGGAGGTGGTGAAAACTCCCACCAGTACTTTCCACAGACGCCTGAATTCTGTTAGAAAGTCGTAATTTGGCCAGGGGTTTATTTTAATTAGCAAGCAGCAGGCAAAGTGGGTTCAGGAATGTGAGTGCTTGATGATTTCTCCAGGTGGTAGGAAAAAAAATATTAAATGACAAAAACAAACTGAGAAACATTCTTGAGCAGGGAAAATAGTTGGGGGAGGGGGGGTCACAGTACGGCCTAAATATAGCAAAGGGCATTTTTGTAGATGGTAAAAATGATGCCCTGGCCCTGGAGGACAATAAGGCCTCTTCCCAAGTTTCCATCTAGTTCAATCTTGGATTGAGGTGCCCGGTGATGTCTGGAACCGTCCAGTGGCCTGAGTGTCAGCCCCATAAACCTGGTGCTGGCCGCTGCCTGGCACAGAAGGACAAGATCAATGTTCCCATCCTGCCCGGTGGCAAGATCTAGCTTTCCCTCACTTACACAGGGCTTTTAAAAATCTACATTGTAGCGGGTATGGTGACCACACCTGTGACCCCAGCACTTGCAAGCCCAAGGCAGAAGAATTGCTGAAAGTCTGAGGCTAGCCTGGGCCACATAGCGAATTCAAGGGCACCCTGAACTACATAGCGAGACCTTGTCTCAAAAAAAAAAAAAAAACCCAAACCAAAGCCCAAACCAAAAAAACCCCAAAGAACACCGTGCATTGTAATAAATAAACATTACTCCAAGGAGGCAGAATTTCGTCAAAGAGCTTTGCAAATAAACTTGAGGCTCCAAGCCCTGCAGATCCCTAACTGTGACCAGGATAGAGCAGGAGTCGGCCGTGTGGCCTTTGACAAGGGCCTTCCCCACCGGCTCCTTCTGCTCTGATTTCTCTATGTAAACCCTAACACCATGCAGAACCAATTATGCGGCGCCCCACAGAGGGGCCCTGCTGCGGTTTGGGTGGCTGCAAGGGGGCCCCTTAGCGTGATGTCTCCTCTGAGCCGGGGCCACCCTGCTGTCAGTTCCAGACCCTGTCCTACCCAAAGCCAGGCCTGCCATCCCAGAGCAAAACCGCATGCTGACTGATCGTGAATTCATTCATTCACTGAAACATTGGGCAATCAGTTGGTGTTTGGCAGATGCTGTTGACTGCAGAGATGATGAATGGTAGGGACCAGTGGTCCCAGACGGGTCTGATTCTACTAAATGAATGACGAAGTGAGGACTTCACCCCCGATACCAACTACAGCTCCCCAGGGCCTTTAGGACCGGAATCCAAGAGGAGCTCGCCTCGAGTGGGCAGGGAAAAGGCATCTGGTGAAGCCAGGCTCCCAGACTCTGGGCTGGAGTTGCCCCTGGGCTTATAGCAGGTGGTGGTGTGGGACAGTAGGAGAATGTGCCACATGAGGCCATCCTCACCTCCCCATGAGAGTGATCAGAGAGGCCCTCAGGGGTGCTGTTGGCAGGACATGCAATGACTCAGGCAACACGCTTAGGGCACAGGGGGGTCTGACAAGATGGGCTGTGATTACTGTGCTGCTAAGGACAACTACAAGGTGACAGAGGCTTCCCTAAGCCCTCGAAAGCCTTGGCCTTTGGGTCTCTGAGGGCAGACTGGTGGGGTACTTAGCGAAACGAAGACAATTCATCCACCCAACAAATAATCACTTCCTGGTCACCTCCTAAAAACAAAGCAAACCGAAGCAACTGTGCAGGAAATCTGTTATTAATCAGAAGCCCCTGGGACTGCAACAGGCAGGCTCCCAGCACCATGGAGACACTGGCCCTGGCCCAAGAAGCAGTGCTTGGGGAGGGGTGGTGGGACCCAGGCTGTCTCTTTTCCCCCATCCCAAGTGCAAAGCCCAAGTGAAGGCTGAAGAGATTTGGAAAGAAGCACTGGGGGCTCGTGGCCTTTAGCCATATCCCCGGAAGCCCTGTACTGCCTGTCCATGGGCAGGGACTGCCTGGGAGTCATCTCAAGTCTCCCTGCTACCCGACCATCCACTCCATTATCCAGAACGTGGGAGGTCAGAAGGAAGGGGCAGTCTGCACACCACGTATCCTGGCCCAGGGCTGTTCCTGGAAGCTGCTCCCTTTAGATCCTGGATATCCCTTTCTCTTGGTATCCTTTATACTTTTCTTCAAAGGTGGAAGGAGTTCAAGAGGAAGAAACTGAGAGACTTGAGTTCCGAGTCACTTTGGGCTACGGCCAAGTACAATCTGGAGGAAGTGGGACAGGAGGGGCCGGGGACAGGCTGTTGGGGACAGTGACAGGAAGCTGGTGCAATAGTCCAGGCTCTCAGGGAGGAGGTTCGGGAAGACAATCCATGACTGGGTCGAGGAGGTGGATAATCAAATCTCAGTTGGTTGAGGTGGGGGTGATGTAGAGATTAGGAGTGATTACTAGGTTTCTGTCCCAGACCCCAGGTGTCTCTCATCAATATTGAGTCTGAATAGAAGACTCTCTGTGGAATACCCTGGTGGAGATTTCTAGAAGCAGCCAAAGAAGGAGCTCAGAGGAGAAGCAGGAGCCGGAGGTTTAATTTGAGCAATGGGATCCAGGATGCTCGATCCAGGCCTGCTGGTGCCTGGAGGTGGGGCGGGAGGGAGGGAGGCAGGAACCCTAGGGTTGCAACATCCTGAGCTGATTTATAGGGGAAATGTCTTGTGTGTTTGTTTCTCAGTGCTGCCTTCCAAGAGGGAATCTAAAACCCCACATTCTGATCCTCAGCATAATTTCCAGTCATTTCCACCGACAACATTTGGTTCTTATTATCAGAAGATACTCACACATATGGAGCATTAAAAATCTTGGCTTCCATGGATAAAGAAAACAAGATAATCCCAAGTATTGCAGCAACCCTCAGACGTTTACGATTCCAAGAAATAGTTGTTGGATAACTCCTTTAGCGTATCTACTTTCCAAAGTGTTTCTGGGTGGAAAAAGGCCAGCCACTTGGTGAAGGTCACGATGTCATCTGGACCTTGAACTAGGAAGGCCAAATGGCCTTAGAAGATGAGCCCCATAAGAAGGAGGGCCTGGCATTGAGCCTTGGCCCCCCCCAGCTTCACGCATGGGGCACCCAGACTGGGATAATAAGGGTTTGTTGACTGAGAAAAGAAACAGGCAAATGCCACAAGGCATCATGTGGTAAATGTTCTCATTTGATGTTGCTTTTCAAAGGTTCCAAGGGCTTATTACTAAGGGGAGGGGTGATTTCTCTAAGACAGAAATGGAAAAATATTTATACGGAACTCATGTTTTGAAGTTTAATGGAGAACTTTATCCCTCTCCCTGTTAAGTTTGGTATTAGTGATTTTGGCTCCTTACAAATAATATTACCAGCATGGCATCCTACGTACATAAGCCTTGGACATCTTGAGGCATAGTTTTGATGTAATAACTTATTAAGTTCACTCCATAGAACAAGCACTTTAATTATAAATTATCTCATTTAATTTGAAGAATAATTGTGGGATGATGAGGTAGGATTTGGGCCTTGAGAAATACAGGTCAATTTTCCAGGGTAAGATGGCCAGGGACAGGCAGGTGAGTACAGGACTGTGACTCCACAACCTACAGGGTCCCCAACTTTTCTGAGTCCCTCTGAGGGCCCAGCGACGGGGCTGGGTGGGATGCATTTCTTCGTGTATTCCATCTACTTCCTCCTCAGTGTAAAAGTCCCTGATTTACAGCGGAAGACTCATCATCACAGAGATAAAGGGCTTGTGGGAGTCACAGGAAGGAGAGGAGTCTGGGACCAGATGTGCCAGCTGCTCCCTCGTCTCCTTGTCGCTCCAGGATGCCGCTCCTCTCGGTGCAGCCCTGGCATCCACTGTTGCATGAGGACCACACAGTGTCCTTCGGACAGCAGGGTGCCATCAAGGCCCAGAGAGGGCGGGCTCCGTCCTGGGAACACTTGGACCCTCGGGGCCTCAGCAGAGTCATGGCTGCCCTAGGCACAGCTCAAAGAACCCTGTAGACAAGGAAGCGGTGGACTGAGCAGCTAATGTTGCACAAAGGAAGCTCAGGCCGGAGGACTGTCTTCGTTTTTTTAAACGTTAATTTTTAATTTTTATTCCTACATGTGCACAGTACATAATGGTTACGTTCCTCATGGGGAGCTGGAACATGTACATAGCACATCTTAATTCTTTTTACTTCCTCTTCCCCTCCCTTCCCCCTCTGTTCATCTCTTGGTCCTCTTTCCATTTGAGAAAGATCTATTTCCTTGTTTCCTATTGTCTATCTTTCATTTTGCTCTTATTTTATTTATATTTTGGCTTCCTCCTATTAGAGAAATCATGCGATATTTAAGCCCATGTGTCTGATTTACGTCACTTAACATTATGGTCTCAAGGTGCATCCATTTTTCTACAAATGACTCAAGTTTATCCTTCTTCATGGCAGAGTAGTACTTCACCACGTGTAAATACCACATTTCCTTTACCCACTCCTCTGTGAATGGACATCTTGACATCTCCCACGCCATTTAGCTATGCATGCTCCCAAGGACAACAGTGGAGAGGCTAAGCTGGTTCTTCCTTCCCCTTGCAGGTTTGAGTCAAGGTTGGGGAAACCTCCCTCTGCCTCTCTGCTTGGTGCCTCACTGGCTGGCCAGCTCCTGCCCATTCAGCCCAGCCCAGGGCTCACTTTGCCAGCCTGCAGCCCCTGAGCAAGGGCCAGGCTGCAAGAAAGCAGCCGCATGTCATCCAGGACACTGACAGCAGCAGGGCCAGCGGGGGAGCCTGGGCTCAGGGTCCTGTGACTCAGTGTGGATCACAGGGTGCCAGGAGTTACTGTGAAGAAATCTGCTCCCGGGGACTGGGCCTTTGCACAGGCATTTCTCCAGTCTGCCTGCCAGCTGAGCAGAGTTAGCTCCAATGACAGATGGAGACAGGTGTCTCGGGAGGGCTTTGGGGACACAACTTTCATGTCCATCCCTGCTCAAGACTTGAGCAAATCCCTCCCCCTACCTGAGCCTCATCAGCAAATTGGGTGCAAATATGGGTTTGTACCCTGGGTCCCCAGATTCCCAAGCTGTCCCTGGAGAGCATGGAGAGGGAACTGTGGAGTAGAACGGGAAAAGCTGCCTCTGTTTCCGCCAGCCTACAGCATTTCTTCCCTAAGAGAGGCACAGAACGGCCTGAGGGATCTCTGCAGCACCTGCAACCAATTCACCAAGAAATGATGGCCATCTGGCCTTCCAAATGAAGACAGTTATTGGATTTGTCACTGGGTCTCGCTTAGTATATTCATTCATCAACACCCTTCCTGAAAGAGGTGTCCCAGAGAGGAAATGGCCTTGCTGGGTAGTTTCCGCTCCTCCCCCATGAGGTCCTGCTGTTCTGATGGCCTCGCCCCACCAGGTCAGCTTAGCCACCTGCCACCGACTGTCCCCACCACTGGAGACTGGAGCGGGGAAGGGGCTGCCATAGGGGGTCTCTCGTGACCATCGCAGGCCCTGCCTGGTGGACTCAGTCCAATAGATCCTTTCTGCAGCTCTGTCTGGATTGAGCCACAGCGACTCCTCTGCTCGCAGCTTCATCTTCACCTCACCCCAGCCTCATGACAGAAGCCAGCAGGGCAGGGCCAACAATCAAATCAAATCACTCCTTGCCCCAAGTCCTCCAAAGGGCCCAGTCTGGCTCCCAGGAAAAGCCAAGCACTTGCAAAGGCTCCCATGATCAGTGCCCGCTGCTCCCCTCCCCAGCCACAGGACCCTCCTCATTCTGCACCGCATTCTCTCCCCAGGGCTGCTCCCCCTGCCCAGAAAGGTTTTTACCTGTGTGCTCTCAAGATGTTACGGAAATGCCTCCTTCTTGCAGGAAGCCTCTCTTTTTGAGGTGAGTGCTGAGACACATGGCCCAAACTCCTCTTTGGCATGAAGGAAGGACTCCTGTGCTGGCTGCAGGGAGGTGTTCCTGAGAGGGTCACCCCCCCCACCCCCCACCCCCGCCGCCAGGGGTGGCCTCAGCCAATCACTGATCAATGCAGGGATATAAAGGCCCAGCTCCCTGTGCCATTCAAGATGATTCTGAGAGCTTCTCCTCCTCCAGAGCTCCCCGGGGTGGGTTGAGGCCCTCCTGAGGCCTGAGTCACAGCTCGGTTTCCCCCTCTGATCTTCCTTCCCTCTTCTCTCACAACTCATTCATTCTATTGCCACTCCCCACTCTCATCTTTGAATCAGAGTCTGCTCCATGGGACCCAAACAGTAACACCTGTCACCCGCTTCAGATGGCAACACCCCAGAATACGAACTCCGTGAGGACAGACACAGGTTCACCTTGGTTAGATTTTGAGTTCCATTTCTAGAACTAGTGCTATGAGCATCTGGTCAAAATTTGTTGGATGCATGACTCATCAGCCTGAACTTAATGGTTAACAAGATCCTTCAAATCGTTTTTTTGTCATCTGGGACTCTTACAGTCCACATTTTTGTAACTGGTTTGAGGAACCTGATTCGTTGGGGTTTTTTCTTTGGTTTTTTTTTTTTTTTTGGTATGGGAGAATCGAACTTGGGACCTTGCGCTTTTGAGGCAGACACCAGAACTACTGAGCTAAATCCCCAGCCCTGGGGAACCTGATTCTTGATCTACCACTGTTAAATTCTGTTTCTCTGCTTGCTAGATTGTGTGGATCTTCACCTCTGGCTCTAATTACCTGGAGACCCAATGAGCATATTTTTTAGAGCTTCATCAAAATCACCAATAAAAATGTTGCACAAACCTGGGCATGGTGGTACACACCTGTAATCCCAGCACTCTGAAAGACAGAGGCAGGAGGACTGCCAGTTCAAGCCCAGCCTGGGCAACTTAGTGACTTAGTGAGACTCTGTCTCAAAATAAAAAACAGGGCTGGGAATATAGATCAATGCAAAGGCCCTGAGTTCATTATCCTGTACTGAAAAAAAAAAAGTTATATAGAACAAAATTGCTCTCCCAGCCATTTGAGGAGGTAGCTTACGCTAATACTGTGTGTTGAAGCAAAGCTTGTCCATGTATTTATCTGCTCATTTACTTCTGCCCCTCACCCCACAGCCTGCAGCACATTTTTTTTTTTTTGGTACAAGGGATCGAACTCGGGTCCTTGCACTTGCGCAGCAGGCAGCAAAACCACTGAGCTAAATCCCCGCCCCTTGCAGTGCATCTTCTTAATTGGCTCGCACTCCGTCTGCACACCTGACTTTCCATAAACCTGTGTCCAGAGAGTGCAGGGCTCTCCCCTTCCAGCAGCAGCCACACCCAGTCGCCCTGAAGCCACTCAGAGAGCCAGGCAGCATTAATGCATTTCTTACCAGAGCTGAGCCCTGAGCAGCGGGGTAGATGTGCCTCAAGCTGTGCTGTGCTGGGCCTTGTCCAGGCCTCTCTGCCCCTAGAGGTGGCTGTCCTATTCCCTGACACCAGGCTGGGCTGCTCGAGCTCCTGCACCTCGGGCCATCTCTCAGGTGTCACTGCAGGCTCATTCTGTCTGGTGTGCCCATGCCTTTGGACTCCCGGCCCCCCTGGAGCTGAGCCACAGCTCTCTCCACCCTCACATGAGCCTTTGCCATTAGGCCCACTGTGTGCCTGTTATTTCCCCCTGGACTGCTATCACCACACCAATAGGTCTCCGAGGGTCCCTCCTCTCTGCTCCTTAGACATGTGTTGGGTAAGCTCAGACTCTGAGAACCCGAACTCACAGTCCATGCAATACATACATGCCATGTGATGTTGTCTGGGAGTAGCTGTGAATAAAGCAAAGTCCATGTTTTCATGAAACTTGCATTCTGGCAGGGGGAAGACAAATGATAGCTGTACATATCAGACAGTAAGTGGCATGGCAGGGGTAGGAAGTGCCGTGAAGAAAGGGTATTGCCATTTTACCTAGGGATCAGGAAAAGGCCTCACTGAGAGTGGAACTTTTGCATTGAGTTTGCAAGGAAGTGATAGAGTTGGCCATAGAGGTATCTGGGGAAGAGCATTTTAAGCTGTGGGAGTGGCAAGTGCAAAAGCCCTGAGGCAGGAACGAATAGCAGGAAGCCTGTGTGATTGGAGCAGTGGGAGGAGATTAGAGACCCAAAGGAAGGAACAAGGTTATATGGGTCTTACTGACCACTGTAGGGTCTTTGGCTATACTCTGAGTTGAGAGGCTCTTGTCACACCTGGCCAAGGTAAATCTTATCTAGGGTTTGTAAAACTTTATACCAATAAAAGAATTAGAGACATAAGTTTTAGAAGGAAAAAACCAAAATCACTTTATTGGAAAAGGGAGAAATAAGGAGATAGATAGCTACCTTGTCAGAGTAACGTAGGGAGTCTGGAGCTGGCACTTGAGAATCTTTGTTCCTTTATTACATGGCAAGAAAGAAACTCTCCCCCTTGAGAGTTGTTAGAACCTGATTGGCTGTTGTGGGGTCTGAGACCCCTGATCTGGCCCTGGCCTCTTCCATTGCCTATGTGTACATTCTCGGATGAGCACTTCTCTGGTCTCTTTGTGCAGTCCAGGTGCTTATCTTGTGAGATTGACAGCAGAGTTACATTCCAGACGACATGTGCATTTCAGTGCATTAGGATGGTAACAGAATAGTAAAATATATATGTACTTCTATGTGGGTGTGTGAGTGTCCAGGTGTTAGCGTATATTTACGTACTGAGTTTTTGATAATATACCCCCCACAAACACACTTTGCTTCTTTTGTGTTTAATTCGAGGTGGAAAGAGGAGGGAATTGAGGCCAGGGTCTGATCAGCTGGCCCTATTTGTTTTTTTAGCCATTCTCGCTCTAGCAGGGGCTTAACTATTTGCCAGAAACCTCACTGAGGCCTTTTAACTTTCCCTGCCTATCCCCCAACTTTCCCTATAATCTGATCTGCATTGTAACTGGCTCTCCGTGCTACTGTGTAGAGCAAGAATGTAGGTGAACTGGGGCAAAGCAGGGACACCAGTGTGGAGGCTGATAACATCACCCAGGCTGGAGACAATGCCTTGGACCAAGGTGTCAGGTAAAAAGGTCAAAAACCAAGACCAGACCAGGCCACAGCAAGGCTTTATTAGAGGAATAGATCTGCCAGGCTGTCTCTGAACAAAGGAGAGACAGAAGCAATATGGCCAGGGCAGGGAGAGTCTTTTATAGAGACTGGGGTGGGGTTTGTAGGGGCTGAGGTGGGGTTGAGTGAGGTAGTGACTAGGGAATGGAGGAGCCGGTGATGTCATTAGGTGGTAGGAGGTGAGCGAGTATTAGGTTACTCTCTAGGTGGGAACAGGGGCATGCTGGGAAGAAGGGTTTGTTCTTTGGTGGGAGCAACCATCTTGGCATGACGTCACACAGGGAAGGGGCAAGGCACCATAGGAAGAGGGCAGCTACTATACATAATGTGAGACCTGAGTGACTCCATTTTAAAGTTTTGGCCTCATTTTAGAGTAAAGGTGGCCTGGACATAAATTCTAGTTCCGAGAAAAACCACAAGATGCACTTTGGCCACCTGCCTGTGATAATGTCCAGCAGTCCCCTAGCAACTAGCCTAGCGACAGCTAATCGGTAGCTGCCTCAATGTCCCAGATGCTCTTCTCGATGGCCTACAACAGCTAATCAGTAGTTACCCCAATGCCCCAGTATCCCAGATGTTCTTTTCGATGACTTGAGCAGCCGTTTGCAGTTCAGCGCTCAAGGCCCAGCCAATTAGGCTTAAACTTTCAAAACTTGCTAAATGCTAGCCAATTGTGTGATTTGCGTGTGATTTGAAACCCCACGCCCTTTTCGAAACCCCGCGCCCTGCTGTAACCTCTATAAAAACCCCTGGTGTTTTAGAGTCAGGGCTCTCAATCTTGACCCGCTGCCTCGGTGACAATTGAGAGTCCCTGCTCGAGCTTGAATAAACAACCCTCGTGTGTTTGCATCCGAATTGGTTCCTTGGTGGTCTTTGGGGACCTCGCGATCTGGGCACAACAATAATAGCTGCTGAGGTAGTGGGAGACCTATCATAAGGCAGTCACTATGAGAAGGGATCAAATTTGATATATGTATTTAGAAGTATTTCCAACTGGATTTACTGATGGACTGGATGTGGGAGTCAGACTCAGTGATGAATCCAAACTTCCCAGTCTGAACAGTCACAAGAATGGGGTTGCCACTGAGAGAGAGGGAAGACTTTGGAGAGACAGGAAAGAGATCGGTGTGGACACATCAATTCTGACTGTCAGACATGCAAGTAAATGATCAAACAGACATTAGGATGTTGAGCCTGGAATTCAGGCAAAGGTTGGGCTAGAGAAACATATTAAAGAACGGTCACCCAAAAAAAGTTATCACCTCTGTACTTTTGTGATAAAGTTTGGCCTAAAGTGACCTCCATACATAGTGAACTATACCCTAACTTTACATTCAAACACGCTGTAACCTAATCTAAGAGTATGCTTCAGTCACTTAGCAGCTAAGTCTCAGCCAATCACAGCAGTTGAACTTCAGCCTATCACAGCCTGCCAACTGATCAAACCATGCCCAAAGAAGGCAAATGCTGACTGCAACCAATCAGGTTGTTTCTTCAGATCACTTCCTTTTTTTCTAGCTATAAATATAAAAACACTTTGCTTGGCTGGAGCATTCTAAGCTAACTGTGGCTCTTAATGGTGCCTGGTTCTAGAAACTTTCTCTTGCTTAAATAAATCCTGTTAAATTTAACTCAGATTTTTCTTTAGTGCTTCAGGATCTGGGGCTCTGCTGACCATTACATTGTAGGCACTCTGTTGAAAGTACTCTGGGACTTTGGAATCAGAACTGACCTCAATGCCTCTCTCCAGCTTTAACTGGCCCTGGGAACTTGGGAAAGTTCATTCACCCCTCTGAGCCTCAGTTTCCATTTGGGATGTGAAACTGGTAATATGCCTCATAGACTCATGGTTTTAATAAGATAATACATGCTGTGTCAGCTCTGTGCTGGGTTCAACATCATCAGCTGTAAATACTGGCAGCATATTTTGCTGGACATGTTTATTGCTCCTGCAAGGACATCCTTTTGCCCTGTGGTTATACTCTGGGCCACAAGATCCTCCTTATGAAAGAGTGGAACCTTGACCTATGGACTGCCCTTCTGCATAGATCCCATCTCCTAAGACTCCCTTGTGATGAATTTGAATTGAAAATGAGGAGAGTGGGCCAGTGTTTGGTGGGCCTGGTGTTGAAATGCCATTCTGGGCCACTTACCAGATGAGCACGCCAAGGACACTGAGTGACCTTGGCTGAGAGAATGGTGGCTGCCTGGCTCCTGTTTTTATCCCAGCAGACCCAGACGGCTGTGAGTCCTACCCTCAGGCTCTGCCAAGTCCTACTGGACATCCAGTCATCAAAGCTGCATTGAGAGTCCACGAGCCCCATGGGAAACCATGGGGTGATTAATTCAGAGCCCAGCCCGGTGTGGAGATGGCCCTAGCTACTACTTTCTTCAACAAGCTTAGGAATGTTCTGTCCCCCAAAATTTGGACAATGGGGTTGGAGTTTTCTTCTGGCACTGTTAAAACGAGAGCAATTGGGCAGCTCTCTAGAATGTCTGGTAAAAAGAAAAGACTTCTTGGTCCCAGAAAACCCATTGGCCCACATCCCAGCCGCATCCACATGGTGCTGCCACACTAGGGGCTGGCTCCAGGAGACTTGAAGTCCTCCTTCATGTCTCTAAAGAAGAGAAAGAAAGCATCCCTGTGAGGCACAGAGTAGGCAAAAGTAACTTTGGTAGGCGTGGGCAGAGGGCTATCTGGGCTCCATGAGAGGGAGCATGAACCAGGTGGGGCGGGGGCAGCAAGGAGGAGCCTTTGTTTGGTGGAGGAAAGCAGAGATGATCCCCACCCTGCAGCTTTTATGCAGCTCCTACCAGGCTTTGCTTCCATCTTCTTTCTACCATTGTTTTAACATCACTTGAATGCATTACATAGGTTCACTGAGACGCCTCTCGCAGAAGATGTACTCAGAAGGCCCTGCTCCCTGTGAGCAGGATCGGGACTGCTGCTCAGTCAGGGCACGAGGTGTCTCACTGCACTCACACTCCAGAGTGGCTGGATAGTTGCCTCCGGGCCAGCCACTCTCTGCCAAGAGAGACCAGAGAGGCACAGGTGGAAACTAGCCAGCCGGTCAGGAGCTGTATGGGCCGGGAGCAGGCGCGCTCGCGACGCCACCTGCTGGTGAACATCGCAACGGTGGCGAGCGACGGAGTTTACTGGGCTGGCGTTGGGTTTGGAAGGACGCTCCCTTTGCAGTCCCGGTGAGACTTGTGTGCATGATTTTCGATTGTGCATTTCCATCCAAACAAGTAGCCTCATACCCTCTACAGTCAGCCACCCGTGGCTCTGTCCCAAGAGAACCTGATAGCATAGTTTTGTTGATTTTAGATTTGTATACGCAGAATACTATTTTGTATCTGGCACAGTGTTTCTGATTATGGTTTCTTTACTTTTTTTTTTTTTTTGTACTTGGGATTGAATCCAGAGAGCAATGTTACATTTCCAGCTCTTTTTTTAAAACAGTTTTGAGACAAGGTCTCATAACTTCAGATCCTCCTGCCTCAGCTTCTTGAGAAATGGGGAGTTACAGACCTGTGCCACCGTGCTCTGCTGGTTAGTTTTCTTATTCAGCTATTCTCTTGGGTGATTTGTTTCTTGTAAGTGGGGAGTGGTATGAATAGAAGACATTTGTGTATGTGGTTATCTGTTGGTAGACATTTTGGTTGATTGCAGTTTGGGGTCTTATGAACAAAGATTCTATGAACATTTCTGTACAGCCTTTTTGTGGACATGTGTTTTAATTTCTAGGTTGTACAGAAAATGTTTGTTTAACTTGTAAAATCGCCTCTTTCCCACTTTCATCTTGGCCATTGTTTGGTATTGTCAGTTTTAAAAATTTTAGCCATATAGCAGCTCTACAGTGATACCTCCAGGGTTTAAAAGTTGCAGCATAAGGCACACACTATAGCACTCATCTTTTTAAAGTTAACAATTCAGTATTTTGTGTATATTCACAGAGCTGTGCACCACCACAACTACCTGATTTCAGAACATTTTCATTGTCCTCAGAAGAAACCCTGTGCCCTTTAGCTAATCCCGCTGCCCCATCAAAACTCTAACCTGCTTTCTGATCTATGCCTTTGTCTCTCCTGGACATTTCCTACATAGTAACAAAGTCATGCCATATGTGGCCTTTTGTGGCTGGCACCAAAGCATCATATTCTCAAGGTTCATCTGTGCTGTGGCACATGTCAGTATCTCTTCTTTTTTGATGAATACTGTTTCCAATTTTGATGAATCATGTTTAGTTTATTTGTTCATCAGCAGGCAGGTATTTGGGGTAGTTGGGGTGTCATTTGTGGCTGGTAGGGGTAATGCTGCTGTGAATGTCCATTCATATGTGTAGGTTTGAGGTAGAATAGAAAAAATATAATATAGGTAAAAAGGAGACAAGAAAATCATAACTAAAAAATTGTACTTTTACAAAGACTGAAACTTCCAGGACCCAGCTGAAGTCACCCAAGGCGATGGGTATCAGCTTTTCTCAGGTTAAATTTACACTGCTTCCCTACTAGACCTCACACTCCAAATTTCTTAGGAATACTGAAAGTCCATAAATCGGCTTCATTGAGAAAGTAAAGAATAGGAACCTGAGGGCTGGGGATTTATCTTAGTGGCACTGTGCCTGCCTCGAAAGTTCAAGGTCCTTAGTCCGATCCCTGGTACCAAAAAAAACCCCCAACAAAACAGGAGCCTGATCCTGATCCCAAGATAAAAGAGCAGGTTGAACAGGCCCAAAGAATGTTCAAATTATCTATTTAAAAAAATCTACCCATACCTGTAGAATGGGGTTAATACCCTTCCCAGGCTTTTCCTCCCCTTCCAGGGAAATATAAATGTTCCCAGTTCCAAACTGTGATGCATCTCACTTCTCTGAGCGCCCGCTCTGCACTGAGTGCATTTTAAAATCTCTACCTAATAAATCCTTCTTGTGCCTCTTACTGATGCAAACAGAAACTTCTTTTTCCACAATGGGACTCGGCGAACCTGCAAGCTTATTCTACAAAAGGGCAGGGTAAGTTTCTTACTTCAGCTTTAGGGACCCTGAGACCCAGGTTGGTGACAGGTTCATGTGTGGACCTTTTCAGTCCTTGTGGTATTTCCTAGGAGTGGAATTGCTGGCTCAGTGTCCAGCAGCCTCCTTCCTACCCACCCCCTCTGCTTTCTCGTTACTATTTACTGTCCTGCTCCCCCCTCACTGGTTTTTAGTGTATAAACATGACTATTTCCTCCCTCCCACACCTTCGTCTGAATAATCCTGACTTCTGAGGGTCATTGGGAGGAATGGTGCTATGTAGTAAACACCCTGGCATGGGCTTGACTCAGAGAGAGCAGCAGGCTGTGTCCATTATGATGCAGGAGGTAACATAAATGTAGTAGTTGCGGGGCAAGGCTCTGTCTGTTCCTTCCATTCATCACTGATGCCACCCTAGGTCAGCCACATGCCCAGAGCAGGGGCATCTCCCCATGTCGTGGCCTGGCCTCTCCCAGTGGGCAGGCGGCTTGGGCACACAAGTGGAGTTCGTACCCCAGGTCTGAATCCTTGCTTGGCCTTCTGTAGTCCATGACATCCTAGTGTCCCACTAAGCTTAGATCTCCTTATTAAAGCAGATAATAAATAAGTGCCTGTTTTTCTCCTGAGATCATTGCAAGGACTCAATGGTATGACGTCAGTGGGATGTCTTTGTCTATAACAATGCAGCAGGAAAATAGCAGAAGTTACTAAGGGTGGGGTTTTGGGATACATAGGAGGCCAGAGACAAGGACTTCAGCTCTAGGGTTGTACCTTCAAGGCCCAGAATCCTGCACATTTATTTATCTTGCATGTATTTAGCATTGTGCAACTATGTAGGCTGAAAAACCATGAATTTGAGATGCTGCTCATTAAAGCACACTAGGAGGCTGAGAGACACATGGATACCACAGGAGAATCTTTGAAGTAGCTCAGGGTAAATCCTTCATTTTTGAGTCCCCCACCCCCCGCCCTATTATTCTGAATAGTAGAACCTGAACTTAGAATAAAGATAAAGAACCACCTGAGGAAGGCTTTTTTCCTTCTAGGTATTTTATGTCTTCACTTATTTAGACATTATTTTTAAGAGTATTTTTAGGTTTACAGAATACTTGCAGGGAAGGTGCACAGTTCCTAGGTACTCCCTTCCCACACCTGCCCAGTTTCCCCTGTTAGCAGCATGCATCAGTGGGGCATGTTTGTCATCAGTGAGGTATCACATATCAATGGCTCAAAGTTGACCTTAGGGTTCCCTCGTGGTGGTGGACATTCTGTGGGTTTGCACAAGTGTGGAATGACCTGTGTCCACCCCTGTAGTGTCAGGCAGAAGAGTTGCCCTACCCTAAAATCCCCTGGGCTCTGACTGCTCATCCCTTTTTCCTCCACCCCTTGACAAGCATTGGCCTTCTCATCTCCAGTGTTTTCCCTTTTCCAGAATGTCCTACAGCTGGGAGCCCACAGCCTTTTTGGTTTGGCTTATTTCTTATAATAATATGCATTTGATTCCCCCCAAGGCGTTTTCTTTTAAGTGCTGGGTTATGCAGTGATGCCAGACCTTTTAGAACTCGCAATGATAACAAATAGCCTGCTTCGGCATGCATGCTATAGGTTCGCCACCACTGAATTCTATGGTCTGGTGGACCACAGTTTGTTCACCCACTCACCTACCGAAGAAGGACACCATGCTTGCTTCCACATTTGGCAATTGAGAGTAAAACTGCTATAGTTGGGCATGGTGATGTACACCTGCAATCCCAGTAGTCAGGATGCTGAGCCAGGAGCATCACCCAGAGTTCCAGGACAGCCTAGGATACATAGTGAGTTCAAGGCTAACCTGAACTACAATAGTGAGACCTTGTCTCAAAAAAATCAAATAAGGTCTGGGGATTTAGCTCAGTGGCACCATTCCTGCCTCACAAGTCCAAGGCCCCGAGTTCCATCCCTGGAGCCGCAAAAAATTAATTAATTAATTAATTAAGTGCTGTAGATATTCTTGTGTATGTTTTTGTGTGGACATAAGTTATTTGGGTAAATTTAAATGACCTCTGAAGGTCATTATCTTTAACTTTCCTGAGCTGTTTGTGTCTTTTATAAGCACCATGAAATAGCAAGTTTCAGTCTCCATAGTGACAGGCAAAAAAGCAATATACTATATAGCAAAATATTAATTGTAGACTGTGGGTTGTAGGGATATCCTGTGCAAGTCTCTCAGCTTTTCTGCATGCTTAAAGGTTTTTGTAATAAAATGTTGGGTATAAAGTTAAAAAAAAAACCCCTCTGGAGTGTGTGTGCTATGTATGTAAAACCCCAGCAGGCCACTCAGAGGATAACAGGGGAGGCCGAACAGGCCCTGGCTCTGCCTTCCACCCAAGAGTAGATTACCCAGCCTCTTCCATCCTGCTTTCTTTCGGCAGGGTGACACAGTATCCAGCGTTGCTGGTGTTGCGATCACCTGCCCAGCCCAGCAGTTTCCTGCCTGGAGAACCTCGGAGAGTGGGCTGTGCTCCAGGCCGCCAGCAGAGGGCGCAGGTGAAGCAAGCCCATGGTAAAGCAAAGGTCCAGTTTTCTGACCTGGCCTGCTATTGGGGGATTTTTCATAACAATGCAAAATCCAAAGGTAGAGCAGCCCTCTCCACGTTGGGCCCAGGGTCTTGAAGACATAATGTACTGCCCATGGCTGTAGTGGCCCCTAGATGTGTCACCCTGTGGCCTGTGCTCATGTAAGATTCCACTCTCCTTTTCATGGACCTATTTCTGTCCCTGTGTGTCCCATTAGAGATCCTAGACTTGAAGATCCCTCATTGCTCACAGAGGGAACTGAGAACACCTCCACGTCTCACTGTATCCCTCACTCCCAAAAAGCAGGGGCGTTAAGCAACTGCCCTGGCTGTCAATTATCCATCCCTGCAGGCTTCATGCAACCCGGGCACCAAGGTTCCTAAGGGGTCTATCCTGGAGGTAATGGGTCCAGGCACCCCTCTGCATGTCCCCCTGTGATGGCCTGAATTGTGTTCCCCTAAAATATATTGCAACCCTAATCCCCAGGACCTCAGAATGTAATCTTGCTGGGAAATGGGGTCATTACAGAGGCAACAGGTAAGATGGGGTCATTATGCCACCAGGCTGAGTCTGAGGGTCCCTGAGACTGAAATAAGGACCTCAACCCTTTGCAGCAGGTTCTCTGACTTCCACTGTGGAAAAAGAATTTTTAGGATGTGTCAGGAAGCAGCTCTGGAAGGATTTATTAGGGATTTAGGACGAGCTTGAGAGTGAAATGAAGGTGTACAGAGAAATGAGACACACTGCAGTTTGGAGCTGGAAACATTTGTATTTCTCTTGAAGGAGTAGAAGAGCCCAGGAAAAGGTGTCCCCCCAAAAGGTATTGGCCTATTCTTCAGGTATGCTTTTCAAAAAAAAATAGGTAATTTGAACATTCTCTGAGTTTGCTCAACCTGCTCCTTTTTCTTACTTTCTCAATGAAGCCAATTTACAGACTTAGTGTTCCTAAGAAATTTGGGGTGTGATGGGTTGGTAGGGAAGGAGTCTAAATTTAATCAAAGAATGCTAATATGCATCGCCTTGGGTAGCTTCAGCTGGTTCCTGGAAGGTGCAGTTTTCTTAAAAGTAAAAATTTTTTGTCATGACTTTCTCGTCTCCTTTCTATCTTTCTTTTATCCTACCTCAATTACAGTGGGCCCTGGATGACTGGTGTCTTTACAAAAGGGAAATGTGGAAACAAACTCTTGTAAAAACAACAACAAAAAAAAACAAACAAATTCTTGCAGGCGGAAGAGGGTGCAGATCAGGGGATGACGCATGCCAAGAAACCCCAAGGGTCACCAGCAAACTCCAGTCACAGTCACCTCCTTCCCAGTCTCCAGGAACCAGCCTGCTGACTCCTGATCCCAGACTTCCGGCCTCAGACTTCCAGCCTCCAGAACCGTGATGTGCTGTGAATGTCTACTGTTGAAGCCAGTTTGTAGCTCTTTGTTATTTACAGTTGCCTTAGGAAATGAATATGCCAGTCTCATGCCCTTTCCCGACAGAAACAGTTCAATCACTGTGGGAACACACAGCCCCCACTCAGGAAACAAGGGCAAAGTTCCAGGGCCCTGGGGGTGCTTGCTCCAGCCTGGTGGCAAATGGGGACTCCTTCGCTTGTGCCCAGCCAGGTGGAATGCAGCAGGCAGAGGTGGCCCCAGGAAGAGGCTCTGGGCCTCTGATCTCCTCTAGGATGTGGGTCCTTTGCTTCCCTGGACCTTTAACAACATCTTGATAAATGTCACAGCAGGATTCCACCATGCTCAAAGGACAGAGGAGGGGCTTGGTCCACCCGTGGTTGGCATAATTCATGGGACGTGGGACTCCCCTAGGATGTGTCCCAGACTGCACACACGTGGGCAGTCCCATGACAGAGGATGAGCACATACCCCTGGAGACACCTGCAGGAGGCTGAGGCCTGGAGATTGTCCAGACACCTTAGGCTACTTCAGCTCTACCACTGGACTAGCCCAGGCAGGGCTCCACACAGAGCAGGCCTCTCTGGGTGCCTCTCTGCATGTGCCCACAGTGATGGCAACAATGCGCAAACTTCTCTGGTGATCTCCACCTTCAAGAGCAGTGTGGCTTTCCTGGTTTCCTCCGCAGGGGGACAAAGCCCCGCAGCTGTTAGCAGTGGTAGCACCTGTGTCATCTTAGGAAATGCACTGGTGACAAAGAAGGCAGAGTCTCCTATCCTTTGTCAGGAGCTCAAGTCAGAGTGGGGATGTGAGCGGAGGGCCCGGTCCCTGAAAGGGGAGGAGCCTTCAGGGAGCGGCACAAGGTGGGGCTGGAGCAGTGGTGGCCTGGACCCCAAGATGGGCACACTTTTGGGTGAGGGGCAGCTCTGCAGCTTCCAGGACAGCTTGGGCTTTCCCAAGAGCAAGAAATATAAAGCTACACTTCATTGGAGCCACTGTTGCTTGGAGTCCGGAGAGTAAAGTGGCTTCGGTGGCAGACCCCCTGGGCTCCCCCGAGCTGGCACTTCCTAGAGGTGGGATCAAGGACAAGCCACTCTACCTGTCTGTACTTAGGTTCTCCAACTAGAAAATGTGGGTGGTAAAAATACTGGCTGTCATAAGACTCAAACTAGTTAAATTTTTTTTTTTTGGTATGGGCCGGGGATTTGGCTCAGTGGTGCCGCGGCCTGCCTTGCAACCACAAGGTCCCGAGTTTGATCCCCGGTACCAAAAAATAAATAAATTTTTTAAAAAATAAAAAATTTTTTTGCAGTACATCCCCAGCCCATGTTTTTTTGTTTTTGTTTTTGTTTTTTGGTACCAGGGATCGAACTCGGGACCTTGCACTTTTGAGGCAGGCACAGTGTCACTGAGCTAAATCCCTGGCCCTTTTTATTTTTATTTATTTATTTTGAGACAAGATCTCGCTAAATTGCTTAGCCTGAGTTTGAACTGGCAATCCTCCCTCAGCCTCCCAGAGTGCTGGGATTACAGGTGTGCACCACCACCAGGTGCAGTTAAGTCTTTGTGAAATGTTAGAAATGATGTCTGCAATCGATGCTTGCAGAGTTAGCGCTTGGTTACTGGTGAGTCCAAGTAGCATCCAGTTCCACCCACGATACCACTTCCCTCTGGAATGGTCCCTTAAGGGGCCCTGTCTCCCCCACCCCAGGTCCACAGCCCCAATTGTTGAACTTCACAGAGCTAAGCGGGACTGAAACACAAGGGAGAGGGTCCCTAAATGGGTGTCAGAGGCACTTTGGGACCAATGAATGCATCTTTTTAAAAGAAAAGAGATGCTTCAAGGTGGCCACGCTTTATTCATAAACCGAGGTTGTCATTTGCATTATCGACTTCTTGTATTAAATTGAGCAAAATAATCGGCCGTGGGTTGATTTGCACAGATTTCATCCATATATTTCTTTCTAACAACAAAAAGAGAAAAAAAATTAGCAAACACATGTGCTTCCTAAATATAAATATAAATAAATATAAATAGTCTTTTTAAAGGAAAAAGCCCTGGACCCCGTTTTATTGGTGCACTGCTTCTCTGCCGCCCCCTCGCCCACCCATGCCCCGCGCACTGCAGACGCTGCTCCGCGGCCAGACGGAGGTTGCTTCGGTCCAGAGCCCTCCGGTCCTCGCACTGCTGGCGATGCTGCCGCCGCTCACCCAGCAGCGCAACACGGGCCTTCTGTACCCGCCGCCGGTCCCAGTCCAGGTCCCGCTGGCGCGCTTCCTCCTGGAGCCGCTGCAGGGTCAGAGGTGACTTAGCGCCTAAGGTCGGCGTCCCCCTCCACTGTGGGACCAGGACCGGAAGAAACGGCCTGCCCAGACCCCACTCAGAGACCCTCTGCAAGTGCCTGTGGTTCCCCTGCCTCCTCCGCCCCTTCCTGTCCCGTCCTCACCCCTCCTCCGACCACTCAGCAGCACTGACTTTGACCCCACTAGTTGGCGACTTGCTTCAGAGCCGATTTCACCAGACAGAGCTGCCACCCCCGCCTAGATGTTTGCCTAGGTTCAGTCAACACACAAAAGCTAAGGTTCTAGTTCACTTAAAAAGCTGCTTGTTGTGGCTTTCTGCCACATGCAGGCAAACCCAGTCCTACCTGGTGCAGACGGCCAAAGGACATCACACCCTTCACACACCCAGGGCGCCCTTGTGACTTCCTCTCCTCACAACCTCTGCCCACCTTTGCACCTCTTTCGACACCAGCTGTCCTGTCGCTCAGGCCTAAGGCCTTGTCCTTATCTCTCTTTCTGCCACAGGCGACACCGACCCCTGAACTGATCTTGTGGGCACCACCTTCAGAACAGGCCCACAACCTACCACTTCTCCAAAACCTCCCCTCCACCCCTGCCAGTGTCCCCAGCTGGCCGCTCCTTCCTTATTCCCTAGATTACCCAAAAGCCAGGGGATCCTGTTGAACCTCAGTGACCCTGCAGGGCTCTGTCCAAAGCCCTCCAAAGCCTCCACCTGGTCACCAGAAAAGCCCGGCTTCCCCAGGCCGGCCACGACCTCAGGCCTCCACCGCTGAGCTTGGGCACCTGCCTTCCCCTCTTAATCCCCTCCAGCCTCCAGGCCTCCGTCTCTTCTGGACAGGCTAAGCTGGGTCCACTGTGCATGGAGAGCAGCAGGGAGCAGAGGCTGGGGCTGCGGGTTGGGGTAAGGGCAGGGGCCAGGCACCAGCTTCTCCTGGATCTGCTGCTTCTGGGCCAGACGGACGCCCTCTAGCTGCTCCCGGCTCATCCCCTTCCAGCGGTCTGGCACCACACGGTGAGGCCCAAAGGAGCTGGCTGCCTGCTGAGGGTTCTCTGAGAGCAGGTCTCCCCGCAGCTGGCTGGAGATCTCAGCCATGTTGTCCTCCTGTTCTTGTCTTTTCTCTTGTCTTTTCCTTTCCGCTGACTCCATGGCCTGTTCGGGGGAAGGCATTAGGGAGGACACTTGGTGTGACTCCACGGGGACTCCAGGTCACAGGTTGGCAAACCCCACCAGGCCCTGGCTGGAGGGTTGTGCTGGGCAGCAGGGGCTGGGTGGGCCAGATGCAGGTGGCCCTGGGCTGCCTGAGCACTGCGGGCAGGCAGGCTGGGCCTGGGGTCACTCCCTGCAGATGTGTGCAGTGATACTGGCCTCCTTCCCCCCCATCCAGCTCTGCCCAGGGACAGAGCTCTGTGCCCCTTCCAAGACTCTGGGAACCTTGGGACATATGTGGGCTACAGAGAGTGGGTCACTCCAACATCCATTCATGACAAGAAAAACCCTGACAAAAATAGGTACAGAAGTACTACAGATGGTTAAGGTACAGACTGAGCGACAGTTAGAAATGCCCCAGGCCCAAGGTAGAATCAGAGCAGAGATGAGGCACACCGGGACTATGGTCGAGGGCAGAGCTGATAGAAACAAGGCCCCACGACAGAGACAGGGGGCTCAGCCTGCGAGCCTCCCCTGAGATGAACAGCAGCTCGGAGCTGTGCTGTATTCAGCATCACTGGTCTGATGAGCCTGAACAACGTCACAGACACTCGATAGATGACCAGAGTGCTCTGACCCTGACTCCTACCCCTTCAGAAATGCCTTTGTTCTTCTCCATGCTATGCACCCTTGCTACACACCTTGCTTTCTTAAACAATATTGGCCAAGTGGCCGTGTAATCACCTTGTACAGGTGATCACAGTTTGATCCCATAATAATGTGATTTTACTGTATAAAACCCCCTAGACAAAGAGCCTCAGCAGCAACCCACTTTTGAGGCCCCTCCTGTCTCTCAGGAGCTTTCTTTTAATAAAACTTTCCCTACTCTTCACTTCTTTTGTCCTCGACTCCATTCTTGGCATCCTGAGATAAGAACTCAGCACATCTATCAGGTTGTGAGTTACTTCCCTGTAACAGACAGACCTTACCTTAAACTGATAAACCCATATAAACTCCCATAAATATGACAAACCCACAGCCAATATGAGACTGAATGGGGAAAAGCTGAAAGCATTCTTTCTAAAATCAGGACCAAGATAAGGGTGTCCACTGTCATCACACCTGTTCAGTATGGCTCTTGGAACATTAGCCAGAGCCATCAGGAATAAAGGAATAAAAACGATTTGAGTAGGAAAGAAAGAAGTCAAACTATCCTCGTTTGCAGATGACATGATCCTTTACAGAGAAGATCCAAAAAACTCCACCAGAAGACTCTCAGGACTAATAAACAAATTCAGCAAAGCAGCAGGATACAAAATCAGCACACGAAAATCAAGAAAGTTCCTGTACACCAACAATGAGCTCACCAAGAAAGAAATCAGGAAAATAATTCCATTCACAATAACTTCAAAAAACATTAAATACCTAGGAATTAGAAAGACCTCTATAACTACAGTACTCTGAATAAAGAGATGGAAGAGGACATTAGAAAATGGAAAGACATCCCCTGTTCTGGGGTAGGCAGAACCAATATTGTCAAAATGGCCATGTTACCAAAATATTACATAGATTTAATGGAATTCCGATCAAAGTATCAACAGTATTTTGCACGGAACTAGAAAAAAACAATGCTAAAATTTATATGGAAGCTGGAGAGACCCATAACAGGCAAGCCATCCTGAGCAACAAGAGCAAAGCAGCAGTCATTACAATCCAGACTGCAAGATATTCTACAAAGCTACAGTGATAAAAACAGCATGGCGTTGGGGAAAAAAAAGACATGTTCACTGATGGGCTAAAATAGAGAATGCAGACACAACTCCAGTCTCCTTCAGTTACTCGATTTTTGACAAAGAAGCCAAAAACATACACCGGAGAAAAGACAGCCTATTTAACAAACAGTGCTGCAAAAACTGGTGATGTGCAGAAGGATGAAACTAGATCCATAGCTCTCACCCTGTACTAAAATCAAATCAAAATGAATCAAAGATCTAGAAATAAAAACAGAAATACTGAATCTGCTAGAAAAAAATAATTGTAAAACTCTTCAAGACATAGGCATAGGCAAGGACTTCGTGAACAGAGCTCCAGCTGCACAAGGCATAATATCAAGAATCAATAATTGGGCTGGGGATTTAGTTCAGTGGTTTCACTGCCTGCTGCACAAGTGCAAGGACCTGAGTTCAATCCCCAGTACCAAAAAAAAAAAAAAAAGAATCAATAATTGAGATTACATCAAATTAAAAAGCTTCTGTACAGCAAAGGAAACAATCAACATAGTGAAGAGACAACCTAAAAAATGGGAAAAACTTTTGCCAGCTACTCCTTGGAGAGAGGACTGATATCCATAATACATAAAGATCTCCAAAACATTACATGCCTCAAATTAAAAAACCTAATAAAAAATGGGCAATTGAAATGAATAGACACTACGCAGAAGAAGAGGTACAAATGGCCAATAAATACATGAAAAAATGCTTGGTATCTTTGGCCATCAGAGAAATGCAAATCAAAACAACACAGAGAGTCTATTTTTCTCCAGAAAGAATGGCTATCATCACAAACAAAAAACAATAAATGCTGGGGCGGGGGGTTGTGGGGAAAAAGGAACCCTTGTACGTCACTGGTGGGAGTGTAAAGTAGTACAACCACTATAGAAATCAGTATGGAGATTCTTCAAAAAACTAAAAGTAGAAATTCTATTTGACCCAGGTATCCTTCTTCTAGATAGCTTCCCAAAAGAGTTAAAGACGTCATATTAACAGGGACACATTCATGCCCATGTTTATAGCACAATTCGTAATGGCTGAACCATCAGCAGAAGAATGGGTAAAGAAAATGTGGTATTTACACACAATGGAATAGTACTCTGCCATGAAGGAGGATAACCATGAATCATTTCAAATAAAATGGATGGATCTTGAGAACATAAATGGTTTCTCTAATATGAGAGGCCCAAAATATAAGTAATGTATCACAAACATATACTAATAAAAAATTCCTAAAAAGAGTGAGTGACCAGAGCGGTGACTTCTAAAAGGTGGAAGATCTATTGCCACCTCAGCGGTCCTCATGGCCTGAGCCACAGCCCCAGGACAAATAAACTCTTGCCAATCGCTGCTCTTATCCCTAAGGTGGCTGTACAACCTGCAGCAGGTTACTTCCCCTCTCTGGGCCACAGTTGATTCTCAATGAGGCTCAGAGACAGATGAGGAGATTGCCTATGGGAAGGGTTCTCCACAGGAAGGAAGGACACCGTGCTCCACCAGACAGAGCTCACAAGAAGCTGGCTGGGCTGTGGGACAGAATAACCAATGATAGGAGCAGTTACTGCCAGGGTGAAGGACAATGGCTGTCATTTACTGAGTCCTGGTGTCTGCTAAACCCTTCTAACACGGGTGTGTTTTACCAAATGTAATGCTCACAACCACTTTCCGAGTAGGTGTGGCAGGTGTTACTGCTGACTGTGACATCTTGCCAGGGTGCTTTTTGGGCACCTGGAAGAGCTGGACTTGTTGCCCACTGGGGTTAGTGTGGCTATGGCACTCACTTTGGCCAATGAAGTGCGAGTAGAGAAGGCTGTGTACTTCCGGGAGGACCCCCTAGGGGGAGGTGAGCCTGGCCATGCTGCTTCCCTTTTGTGCTGCTGGAATCCTCTACGTGGCAGCTGCTGTGTCCCACACAACAGACACAGGGCATCACTGGGATATCAGCTTTGGGTGTTAAGGCTGAGGTTTGAGGGCTATTTCTTACACAGGCAAGAGTTAGCATGTGCTGACAGATACAGGTGGGTGTCATCATTAGCCTTATTCTACAGAAAGACTCAGGCCATGAGTGGCTTGCCCAAAGCTAAAAGAAAGGCCTGGCCTTGCACCTAGCAGTTGAGCTCCCGAGCCTGCATGTAAAGCCTGATACCACAACACCTCTCTGGTGAAATGAGTGACCCTCAACAAGACCTGGGCCTCCAGTACACCCTCCCTGCAGATGCAGAGTGGGTTGCCCCAAACTCCCCTTTGAGGATACTTGTCTAGAACCTTGTCTTGATGTCCAAGTCTAACCATCAAACCCAATTCTAGTCTGAAACAGAACTGCAAGGGCCGGGATTTAGCTCAGTGGTTCTGCCATCTGCCTCACAAGCGCAAGGTCCTGAGTTGGATCCCCGGTACCAAAAGAAAAAGAAAAGGAAGCAGAACTGAAAAACCCAAAAGGCGGCTTCACTCAGCACGGGAAGCATTTGTGATGGTGTTGCCTTGTGGTATCTACTGAGGAGCCGGGGACTGAATGTACTGGGCACACTGCAGGTGCTCAGTAACAGTCTATGGGACAAATGAGTAATTCGATCAATGGCTGAGGTAACGTGGCTGCGCAGGAACCATCCCAGTGTCCTGGAGGAGGGGCTCAATAAACATTTGAACAATAAACATAATGAATAAGTGGACGGATAGACAGATGGATGGTGGATGACCAGCCAATAGTAGATTAACTGTGAAGTGTCACATTTTACCTCCAATTTGCTGTGGAACCTACACCAAAGGCCTCCCCTTTGGGCTCCCTGTGAAAGGAAGGACAAGGACTGAATAATCTCCGAGAAGCCCTGCAGCTTTCTGGGTGGCAACTTGGGCCTCTGGATGGTTTGAGGCCCTCACCATCACCAGCAGTTAGCCCACCTTGTTTCCTTCCCCACTGCTGAAAACCTACATTCTATGGTCTCTGTTGTGGCCTCTCCAGTATTTTTGATTGCTTGCTTCAGCAAAGAACAATTTTGAGCTTCTATCTCTAATATATTTAGCTTACAATGTGGCACTAATTATAACATAAATATAGGATGTCCCTTCTAAAATACCCAAGAACATAAAGACTAAGGGTGACAATGTGAAACATAAGTGTGAAGGCAAATTCTGCTATTTTCTTACTGCTGTGTCGGGACCAATGCTACATAATTTTAGGGGAAGATCATATGGTTAGCTTAGTTCTCCTGCCTACAGCCCAGCTATGGAATTCCAAGACATCATTCCATTTTGGCCTCCGGTCACAACTGAGACCGCCATGATCCGGTGATGCTGTGATGCTCCAGGACAAGATTACACCAGCTGAAGACATCCTGGGAGGAACAAACATCTACTCAGTTCCTCCTTGTTCTTGGATTGTTACATCTTATTTAGGCAGGATGTACTGAACTCCCTGCAAGTCATTTGTTACATTTGTTTCTCCCGATGTACTAAATAAAAGGTGCTGCAAGCTAGGGCTTCTTGTCTTTGCTGCCCAGAGCAGCACTGATCAGACCCAAAGCTCAGCTTCTTCTCAGTCTCATTTTTCTACCTTTCCTGTAATTTGCCTTGTGCTGCCCTGGCTCGCAGGAGACTAGGACTTAACTGCAGAGGTTCTAGTAACGCCCCCTTTCCCTGTTCTCTACACTGCTGTCCAAAGGATCATCTTGCAGAGCCTCCTTTGGAGTCCACATTTCTAGTTAAATGGTTAAGCCAATAAAATAACCTAGACCAAGCTCCACTGCATGCAGAAAATACAGCTGCATTTGAAAAGAAAGACTGGAGAGGGTCTAATTTCTAAAAGGAATAAAGATTTAAAGCTACTTCAGCAAGAGGCTGAGTGCTACACTATCATCATCATCATCATCATCATCATCATCATCATCATCATCATCATCATCATCATCACCGTGTTAAGTGTCTGCCTGTCCTTGGTTAAGAAGAACTGAAAGCAGCAGGCGTCAGTGCAGTCCCTGCCCCAACACCAAGCCCATGTTAGGTATACCTGCTTCCTGTTGAACTCCTTCACAGCTGCACAGACAGCCTTCCTGGTGATGCTTTCCAGCTTCTGCAGGTGACTGGCTGTCTCATCAAAGTTCAGCCTGGTCTGTGTGTAGTGGTCCTCTGCAAGGACACAAGCCCCCATCAGAGCAAGCACGCCCACCCAGAACACCCTCCCAGGTGCGAGGAACACATGCAACATGGTTGCTCACATGCTCACCTCTTGCCATGACCTCAACTATGGGCAGGACAAGGGGCCTAATAATAAGGATCTGCTTCCAAAGGCAGTGAGAGTTATATGATTTAATTCAAGTACAGATCTCAGACCTTAGCACTCAGTGAGAGCTGGGATCACATCTACAGATTGGTAATGTCGATGATGGATTGGAAATGTCTACAATAGATTGGTGATGTCTGCTGTGGTGCTGGGCTGGTCGGTGCTCTTCCCCTTGCTATCCCAGCTCTATCAGGAGGCAGCAACCTCCTTAAAGTGGGCAAGGGGTGGTGGGAACCCACGAAAAGGGGTTGTAGAGACTAGAAGGACTCAAAGAGGAAAGGGTGCTAGATCACAGGTGTGTGTAAAGTAGCAAGAGGACTTTCCCAGGCCAAGATGATGATAATGAGGAGGAAGATGGGGAGAAGTCAGACAGAGCAGCTGCTTCCCGGCCCAGCCACTTCCCTGTTCTCTTACACGACTATTTCTTAACTTCTCAGATCCTCCATGGCCTTGCCTGTGAGACAGTGTGATACCTACTCTGTCTGAGGTTGTTATGTTTTTAAAGTTATTGATTGGTCATTTCTGATTTTTGTACTTGTGCCTGTAGTTCTCCTTGTTACATCCAAAAACAAGGAGCAGATTCTTAGCCTTGAACTTCTGGCCTCTGCTCCCCTTCAGTCTCCTCTGACCCATCTTTTGTTCATTCAGCCACTAAGCAGATAGTGAATGAGGGCCTAGCACGAGCCACCCACATTGCTGGGGACAGGGACACAGTGTGAGCAAAGCCAGAAGGGTTTTTCCTGCCTTCCTGGAACCTGTCTAGAAGATGAGACAACAATCAATATGTGAGCCCCCAAATATATGTATGAAACAAAATGTGACCGCCTGCAGGGGAAAAGAACAGGAGGTGAAGGGAAGGTGTTGGGAACGCCCGGCTGAGGTGACTGATAGGGACATGGGAATGCTTCTCTGGGAAGACATGCACTTTCAGACCCGAATGGCAAAAGGAGCTGGCTGGGGACAGGCTGAAGATTCTGAGGTGGACAGGATCTGGGATCTAGAAGTGAAGGAGCCAAAATGGCCGGCACAGCAGAAGTGGGTGGGTGGCGAGAGTTGCTATGGGGAGGGGGGGGCAGTGACCCAGCATGCAGAGCCTTGGGGGGCCACAGTCCATTCCATGTGCCGCGGGAGCCATCACGGGGCTCTGAGCTAGGACGGAAGGAGTCAGTGTGCCACTGTTCAGCTTGGCGTTGTTAAGCAGAATCACCAGGGGAGGGGAAGAAAAGGGGGTGGAAGGCAATTAGAAAGCTAACCGCAGTGGTCTGTCTCGGTGAGAAAAGAAGGTGGCTCAGGGCTGGGGATTTAGCTCAGTGGTTTTGCCGCCTGCTGCGCAAGCACAAGGACTCGACTCCGATCCCCAGTACCAAAAAAAAAAAAGGTGGCTCAATCACAATGGTGGTAAGACCAATGCAGAGAAGTGCACAGTTCAAAATACATGCAGGAGGTGAAAGGGACAGGAGTTGAAGACTGGAGACGGGAGATCAAGGGACTCTCAAGTTTCTGGGGTGCTGAGGCTCAGGGGAGCCATTACTGAGTGGAGGAGGATGGAAGAGGGCAGACCCAGAAGAGGAGCTCAGCTTAGTTTCCACTGTGCTCTGAAATGTGTGGGGAGATATCAAGGAGGCCACTCAAGTCCAGGACCAAGGCTCTTGGCCAGAGACAGAAGTTTGGAGCAACTGGGAGACAAACAAGAGGGGGCTGCTCCCACAGACATTTACATGCTAAGAACTAAGCATCTAGCAGTGAACAGAACACACAGCAATCCTTGGTCTTCACTGAGCTTTGGATATGACATGAGGGAGAGGGATGGCAAGTACATGAACTATACAGTATGTTGTGACTGAGGTGATGGAGGAGCCAGGAGTGGGATGGCTAGCAGTTTGAGGTCGGCCTGGGCTACACAGTGAGTTCAAGACCAGCCTAAACTATATCGTGAGACCCTGTCTCGACAGACAGACAGACAAAAGGCTATGGAGAAAATTAAGCAAGGAAGGTGATAGGGAAAGTAGGGATGGGTCAGGCACAGGATTTAAAATGGGTGGGTCAAGGGAGACCTCACTGATAAGGTGACATTTTAGCCAACACCTGACAGAGGGGTAAGCAAGGTAGACACCTGGAGAAAGATGTCCCTAAGCAGAGGGAGCAGCAGGTGTCTGGCACACCCACGTCCTAGGAACAGCACAGAGGTGGTGTGGAGGATCGGCAGGGTGTGGGCCAGGGATGAGGCCCAGCTATGAAGGGCTTGTAGATCCCTGAGATGAACTCGTGATGATGTGCAAGATTACTGAATCTAACTTCACTTTCATAGTTCTTCTCCGGCTGCTGGCTCGAGGGGACACTGCGGGGATACAGGTGAAAGCAGAGACCAGCAAGGGGCCATCGCCACACCTGAGCTGAGAGACAGTGATATAGCTTGGTCCAGAGTGACAATGGGGAGGTGACAAGAGTAGCTCAAGTTGATGATATGCTGGTGGACTATGTGACCTCTAAGAGGAAAGAATCCAGAGGACTTGGGGACCAGAGACAATTGGAAGAATGGACTTGCACTGTGGCACATGCACAGTCAGGCTACCTGGGAGGACCAGCGTGTCACTTGGCTTGTCTGACTGTGACATGTTGGTGAGACGCCCTGGGTAGCGCAGTCAGATGGATTTATGAGTCTGGATTCAGGGCAGAGTCCTACTCAGACATGCAAGCCTGGGAAAGGACAGCCTGTACCCTGGTTTGTAGATGAGACCACCTGGGATGCACGAAACTGACAGAGGACGGGCCCAGAGAGCACTGGTATGACAACATCCAGGGGCTCAGAAGACGAGAGCTGGGCAGGAAGAGGACAGGCGTGGGTGCGCTGTGCCGGAGGCCAGACTTTATGCTATTTCACAGAGGAAGAGGTGACCAATGGTGTCAGCTGGTGCCAACAGGCCGATGAGGTGATGTGGAGGTCACTGGTGAGGTGGGTGAGGGCATCCCTGGTGGAGGGCGAAGACTCAGGAGAACAGGAGATGATCTGGGAAAACATCTCTCACGGAGAACAGAGTAGGAAGAGGAGGCTGGAAGAAGTCAAGCTCAACAAGGAGACTCCAAATTAACAACCAGAGAAGAGGGGCTGGGGAGGGCAGGGCACTGCTCCCCATCCTGGCACCTCCTTCCATCTGCACCACAGCCCTTCACTATTTTGTCACCCACTGATCTGCCCCACAAGAGCAGGGATGTTGTCCTGTTCCTGGCACAGGAAGTGACCAGGAGGACCGGATACTCCCGAGACTGCCTGCAGGGCAGGGTACCAGTGGCCCCAGTGACAGCAGGATGTCACTGGGCTGTTTCATGCCTCGGAGCCTTGGCCTGAGAGGTGCTCTAGGCGTTCGGAGTCCTGGTGATATCATGTGACTTCCACCCAGCACCCGGCAGATTGGGGGGAACCTGTGTTTCTGTTCATCTTCTGAGCAGAATGTGAACATCATGAGGGCAGAGACCAACTCTGGTGAACTGAGCCGCAGCATCCTACATGCTCAGAAGGGTTTTCTGTGCATGCATGAGTGGAGATGTCTGACTTCTCCTGGACCTCAGGATCTGACTTTTCTTTCCCCATATGCCAAGGCAATACACGGTTATGCACATTAGAAAAATTTTTTAAATACCCACAAAAACTGAGCATAGTGGTGCAGGCCTATGATCACAGCGTTTTGGGAAGCTGAGGCAGGAGGACCTCAAGTTTGAGCCCAGCATGGGCAATTTAGTGACTTAGTGAAACTCTGTCTCAAAATACAAAATAAAAAGGGGGTGGGGGGTGTAGCTGAGTGTGAAAGGCTCTGGGTTCAATCCCAAGTAACAAAAAACCAAAACTGAAACAAATCCAAAAACTGGAGGGGTTGATTCGTTGAAGAAACCATTAAGATCAATTCATCTCTCTTTCATCACCTGCAAATTTCTGGTCAGCACGGGCCCTCTCCCATTCCCTGTGCTGTTGTAAGGACCATTCTCTCATCTGTTCTTCTTGGAATTTCTTCCTCTCCTGGAAGTTTAGGTCCTCGCCCATAAACTTCTGCATCCCTGATACTGTGTTCCGGACGTCACTGTCTGACTGCCGGGCTGGAAGCTCTTTCTTAAGGGCTAGAGGGTCAGACAGATCAAACTCACGGCGAGTTTCTGGCTTCTGACAGTTCTGTTGGAAGTCACTGATAGCTCTGCAGAGACATTTTCTATCTCTCTTCTCCCGGTCGTCTAATATGCAGATGACCTTGTCATTTTGCCTCAATTCGGCAGCTAGAAAAGACATAGCACATCCATAAGCTTAAGAGGAAAAATTTTTAAATAATTTGAATGATATTTAAGTATTATAACCTTCCAAAAAAGGTAACACCCATTAAAGGATTACTATTCTAAATATACAAAGAACACCCACACATTGTTTTAAAATAAACAGCCTAACCAAAAAGTGAGCAAAGAATAGCACCAGGTACACCAGTATAAAGAAACATAAGCATTCAATAAAGTTGTGAAAGGATGCTTAATCTTCCCATCTTGCAAAATGGGAAACATCCCATGAACTGAAGGTAAAATTCTTCAAATGCTAATAATAGTATCTATTATGCTATATGTGGGGAAACAGGATCTCTCATTCACTATTATTTTGGACGTAAAAGAGGGCAAATTAATTCTATTTCAAATTTTGATCTAAGACCTACAGCACCATTACTAGACTCATGTCTGTCAGGTTGAATCATGTGCATCAGCTCAGGGGTGGGAACGCAGGTGTGTGTGTGTGTGTGTGTGTGTGTGTGTGTGTGTGTGTTACTTGGTGTAAACAGGGCAGAGAATGTGTGTTTAAGGCTTTTCTAGTTTTTAAAGGAAACAGAGGGAAAAATAATTTAACCTTAAAATATATCTTCTATGACCTACATTAGAATTCAATAGCTGTTTTTCTTTTAAGAGAGGAAGAGTTTGCTCATTAGGTTAACTGAGAACAAGAAATTATGAAATTTTAAAAGGAGGGAAAGCATGAAAATGACCTCCTCTCTTTCCCTGGTCTCTTCTCGCCCCTCCCTACTTCCTCCCCTTTGCCCTTCCCTTTCTCTTTCTCTCTGACTCTTTTTCTGTCTTCCTTCCTTTTTAAAGTGCTAGAGATTGAACCCAGTGCCTTTTGCATGCTAAGTGGGTACTTTACCACTCTGGTACATCCTAGCCTAACAACTTTATATATATAATATACCATAAAGAAATGAGGTATGGAACCTATCCCTGAACCCAGACAGGTGTTCAGGAAATCCTCACCAAAGGTTTCATGCCTAGCTTTTTCAGTTGCTTCTTTTATCCTCTGGTCATGAACCTGAATATCCCAGGCTTGTGTGTCTCCCTGAGAATGAAAAATTGGGGAAGAGTGGTTAGAACCCGCATACATTATCAAGTAGCTAACAAGCCTCATCTTTTTAGCCTTGTCCTCCTGTAAATAAGCTGTCTTAGGTGTACTTTCAGGCCTTTCCACGTGCAGATGCCTTTGCTAATAGCTGGTTCTTCAGCCTGTGCTCCCCACCTTCCCCAGAGCTCCTTTCCTCTTTCTTAGGTAACATTCACTCTTCTGTCCCTAGCCAGGTGCTCCTCCCTCGCAGCACTGACCCTCCTTCCCTGGGCCAAGACTTCTGCATGCTCAGGGATGCCTGATCCCTCATGCCCTGGGGCTGGCTCAGACTTGCCACCAAACAGGAACTCCACGGCGTTTATCAAATGAATGGGCTGGAAAGAACGAGCCCCTGGCACTGTAGTGAATCTGGCTCAGAGACTGAAAACCGTATTCTACATAACTTTCTCGCTCCTCTACCTACTCCTGGCTCTTTCCCCCATCCCCATCCCCATCCCCATATGCCATCTGGCAGGGGTGAGGCTACACTATTTGGCTTGTTAAAGCTCTCTTAACTTCTTCCTTCGAACTATTTTTCTGTGCACCCCAGAAAAACACGGTGCGGTACAACTCTGCCCGAATCAAAGGCTCATCCCAGACTTCTCCTCGGGTCTCTCCCGCCACCTACCCCCTTGGCCCTTCCCCTTCCCCCTCAGGCTCCCGGCCTCACCCCAATGATCCGGTTCCTGGCGTTGAAGACCCGCTGCTGCTTGCACAGCTCCGCATGTGTCCTCTTGGCCAGCTTGGCGTCCTGCTCCAGGTCCTTGGCCAGCACTGCCTTCATGGCTCTAGAAAGCGACTCCAAATTCGAAGGGGTTTTTATTTATTTGTTTTGTTTTGTTTTTGGTACCGGGGATCGAACTCGGGTCCTTGCGCTTGCGCAGCAGGCAGCGAAACCACTGAGCTAAATCCCCGGCCCCTGGAAGGGGTTTTTAGAACAAGCAAGGTAAGAACTCTCAGCACAAAGCAAGCTGCAGCCCAGGAGAAGATGGCTGCCTGGGACTTCGCGGATTTACCGCTGTGTGAAGACTCGCTTCCTAGGAAACGCCAACTCTGGTTGCTAAGGAACGGCGTACGCTCCTGCCGCTGTTGTCTCGCGAGATTTGGCCGAGACTTGGCGTGCGCCTCCCGCGCTTTTGGAGCCTCCTCGTGAGGACTCGGGCGAGGCGTGAAGGCAGACATGGGCTACCTGAAGGTGTTGCTCGTGGAGAACTTCAAATCCTGGCGGGGTCGCCAGGTCATTGGGCCTTTCGAGAGGTTTACGTGTATCATCGGCCCCAACGGCTCCGGTAACGGGCGCCGCGGCGGGGCTCGAGGCAGGCGGCCCTGGCTTTAGGGTCTTGGCGGCCACACAGCTGGCGGCAGGGCCTTCCCTTCAAAACCAAAACCCACTCCTCTCACCTCGTCCGTCTCCTGAGCGACCCCTGCCGTCCTCCTCTGGTGGTTCCCCTCCTCCCCGCCCTTTGAGGACCCTCGGCGTCCTCTTTCCACCTCAGGGACCCTCACCCTCCTCCCTTCTCCCCGGTGCCTCCCACCCACCTCCTCCCTGCTCCCGCAGCCTGAGTGGCCCCCCCACCTCAGGGACTCTTCCCCCTTCTTCGTCCTCATGAGACCCCCACCCGCCTTCCAGGAGACCCTCACTCCCCTCCCCTCCGCTTGCAGGACGCGAACCTTCCCCTCCACCCCTCCCTCCGGGCCCACCCTCACTCCACGCTCCGTCACTGACGCCCGCCGGCTGCCCAGCGGACGTCTCCTCCACTCGCCTTGGCCCAGCCTTCACGCCCCATCTCGGGGTCCTCATGCTCACCCCTGCTCCCCAACACCATCCTCTCCTCCTTTGCCCTGGCCCCTCCTGCTCTTCTTGGACCCCTGCCCTAGTCCTAGGCACCCTGCACGTAAAGAGTAAAGGAGTAGGAGCTCTGGAGGAGGCTGTTGGCTCCAGGGAGCCTGAACAACCATTCCACCCAAGGAACCACTGCCTCAGGAACACAGTGATAATGACCCCGTTGATGGACCTTCCTGGTTCCACAGTTTTTTTGAACCCTAACAAACGTGTTTAATTCCCATGTTGTAGTTAGGACACAGACTTTCGGAGAGGCCAGGTTACTTGGCCACAGTGGGCCAGTGAGTGGCGGAGCCTGGACTCCCTGTCTGGCCCTGAGGTGGAAGAGTCATGACCCACAGCAGTTCTAAAGTGATAGTCACCTGAAGAGGATCCCAACATGTGCCCTTTTGGCGCTCTCAGTTTAGATTTCTTTTTTTAGACTTGAGTTGAAAATTAACTGTTGCCTCAATAAATTACTGACAGATATGAATAGAACACTGAAGTATGTGCTTTCCTGGCACACAAAATCTAGTGTATAATTTATCATGGAACTTGTATGAAATTTCTGTTGCTTTATAGGAGTAATTGCTGTTTAGTGTTTTCCTTTGCACTAGTACATAGGAAATATACCTGAGCTTGGAAATTTTCATATGTGAGAAAGTTTCCTTGCCTCTTCTGCAAAATGTATTTCCTTGTCCACTTTATTCTGTTATCAAGAAGACACTGAAAAGATAATCATAAAAACTCTTGCATTCTTACTCTAACCGACTTCTGTGACTTGTCAAAGATCACTGGTCCCCTTACCTGTTCATTTTTACCTTCTAGCTGATGATTAGGTGAAGGTTGCTTAGTAATACTTTGTAAGTCTAATCGTGATGCTTAGAATAAGTATGCAAAGCTTTGGTGTTGTTTTGGGTCTTTTTGGTACCGGGGATCGAACTCGGGACCTTGCACTTGTGAGGCAGGCGGCGGTAACACTGAGCTAAATCCCCGGCCCAATGCAAAGTTTTGAACTCCAGTCTGCCTAAACTATATTATCTATTACCATTAAAATCTGGTTAGAGTGGTGTTTTAAACATTTTAAACTAGTGCCAAACTTAAGTTTAAAAATAATTACTTTCTTAATGTAGAAGTCTATAGGGCAAGCTGGGTTTGATGGCATGTGCCTGTAATCTCACCAGTGAGGAGGCTGAGGCAAGAGGAGTGATGAGAGTTTGAGGCCAGCCTGGGCTACATGGTGAGCTCAAGGCCATTCTGCACTACAAAGCGAGGCCCTGTCTCAAAAAAAAGTTGTATCAAAAACAAAAATACAGTACATATTGAAGAGTGTGGGTGCAGCACTTGCCTAGTGTGTACAAGGCCCAGTATGGGAAAAGAAAACATTTTAATTAAAAACATATTTTGAGTTTATTTACAGAAGGTCTTTACAAATTCTTCTGATTCCTGCCTGAACCCACCTGCCCTGAAAGTTCAATTCCTCTCTTTTTTATTTTTTTTTTCATTAAGTTTATTGGGACATTTAGGTCAGTTCCCCTCTTGAGACTACTTGAAACTGCATGAAACAGGTCATACATTACTTTAGCTTTGCCTTCTGTATCTAGACAAAAATTTCTGTTTTCTTATTTCTAAATTGTGTGTTTTTGTTTTTTTGACACAGGGTCTCACAGTATAGTTCAGGCTGGCCTCAAACTTGCTGAGATCCTCCTGCCTCAATCTCTTGAGTGCTGGGATTACAGGTGTAGAGCCACCATGCCTGACTTATTTCTGGATTTTGTCTAGACTGTTCACATTTTTGTTATATGAAGTCCAAAACTCAATATGGTACTTACCATAATTTAATCTCACAGAATTACTGGCACATGCAGATAAATTTTGTTAAGCTGATTGATCAGTTATTAGACTTTAATTTAGTTGGTTATTCATTTTAAAGATAATTTTTTGTTGTTACCACCTGCCCAGACTTGACATATTCCCATTTATTTGTTTTTAGTAAATATAGTTCTGGTTTTTTAATCTTAACTTTGATGTTTTTCATTCAGTTAGTTTCAACAAATAGTTGGTGTGGGTATGGGTGTATGTGTATATAAGGAGCAGAAAAAGGTACACAGAGTAAGGCACCTGTTTCTGAGGTACAGGGAGTGTAAGAAAATAACACTAATTGAAACAGAAGCTAATTTACAACTTTATAAAACTTTAAACAAGGAAAGAAAACATTGGATTTGAGGAGGTATGGACAGGAAGATGTGTATCAGGAAAGATTTTCAAGAGGATATGGCATTTGAGCTTATTCAAAGAATAAAAAATGTTCCCAGGGATTTGTGAAGTATGTTTATGGACGTTAATAGTCAAGATTGGCCAGAATGTAGTGCATATTTGAAGAAGCAATGAGATACAAGGTTGAGATCCTATTGGGTAAATACTTGACCAGAGTGAGGAGTTTGAATTTAACTTTGTGAGAACAAAAAGGTTAGACTATGAGAGATGTTACTGGGGAAATACCACAGTGTGCTTGAGTCTCAGACTGTCATTTCCACTGTAATCCTATCCCCACTTCCAAGTCTTTGCTTTTGTAAATAATTTTCTTTTTCATTGGCATAAGTAAATGCTCTGTTAAGACTAATTTTTTTAGTAAAATCTTACGGCTTGCTTGCAGAAATCAGGTAGTACAGTGTTAATTGTAAACTTTAGTGATGAATACTTGGTGTTTTCTAAGATTTTGCCAACTTTTCTGTTTACAGTTTGAACATGTTATAGTATATTCAGAGAAGAGTCCTTTGAACATCACTTGTTTCCTCAGACTGTTAGCCTACATTTTTATTAGTACAGCTAAACTCTGTACTTGTCTTCTACACCTCTTGACTTAGTTCTGAGACCAAAACTCCACTGAAATGGTATTTGTATCTTGTAAAAGTCAGTAGTTGGGCCGAGGATTTAGCTCAGTGGTTCCACCACCTGCCTTGCAAGCGCAAGGTTCCAAGTTCAATCCCCGGTACCAGAAAAAAAAAAAAAAGTCAGTGGTCAATTTTATGTCTTTATCCTGGTTGATCTTTTAGCAGTGTTTCATTCACTTAAAAATAATTGAGTGCCACGTGCTGTTCTAGGCTGTCTTACAGGTGGACTAGGTAAAGACCACTGCTTTGTATAGAGCTTATGTTTAATGGCAAAGAGACAGAAAACTAAGTATGAAAAGTATATAGAATGTTAGAAAGCAATGTTATAAGGAACAAAACTGGGAGGAAGAATAGGAAATACTGGAGGTGTTTTTATTTTTATTTATTTTTTGGTACCGGGGATCGAACTTGGGACCTTGCGCTTGCGAGGCAGGCACCGGAACCACTGAGCTAAATCCCCAGCCCTACTGGAGGTGTTTTTAAAGAAATTAGCCAAGGGAAAGGCTCCTAAGGTTGAAAAGTAGGTAACATTTGTCCCTCCCTCCTGAAACACTTTGCTCTCTGGACTTTCTTAATCCCTGCTTCCCTTCAGTTATTGGCTGCTTCTCCCCTAAGTGTAAGAATTAGAGTACCCCTGGAACATGCCCTGTGTCCATTTGTTTTTCTTTTCCAAAGTGCTATCCAGTCCCACAGCTTCAAATACAACCCTTAGACTGATTTTGAAAGTTACGTCTAGGCTTAGTCCATTTTCCTGCATGCCAGATTAATAGCCAGCTGTTTGCTGTTTCCAGGAGACATCTAAAATTTTAAAAATTAAAAAAAAACCTAATTTATTTCCTCTCTCCAACCTTTACCAAAAAACAGGCCTGCTCTTTCCTAGTCTTTACTAGTTCAGTGAGATTCACCATTTACTCATTTATTCAGACCAGAAGCCTAAGAGCAATTCTTGATTCCTTTTTCTGCACTCAACTTCCTTCTTTCCTTCTTGCCCTTTTCCAGTGCTGTAACATAGTCAGAGCTGCTAAATGTGTCACTTTGACTGTTGTCATGGCCTTACAGGTCTTTACTCCCATTCTCGTCTGTCTGTAATTCATCCTCAATGTGACCACAGTGAGCATTAAAAAAAAAAAAAAACAAATCAAAGCACTTCCCAGTTTAAAACTCTCCAGTGGCTTCCCCTTGCACTTAGAATAAAATCCATGTTTCTTACTATGAACCTTTTTTTTGGTACCAGGGATCAAACTTGGGTCCTTCCACTTGCACAGCAGGCGGTGAAACCACTGAGCTAAATCCCCGGCCCTCTTACCATGAACCTTAAAGCCCTTCTGTTCCCTATATATTTCTCTTCTGTAATTTCTCTTCTACATTTACTGTGGTTGGGTCAGAATTGCTGTGGTTCCTCCCTGGATTAGTGTAGCAACCTTTTAGCTGAGTTCCCTACGTTCTGTCTTATCCAGTTTTAAACCTATGTGCCATACTTCTATGAAAGACATCTCCATTTCTTCCTAAAAAGAAGATTTTTTATCTTCATGATAGACAAGGAAAATTCTGACAAAAATCCATTTCCATTCAGGGGATTCTTCTCTGGATGGTGTGATTTTCAAATTATGTTTTTCCTATATTTTCACAATTTCCTACATGGTTTGGGTACTTTTCTGAGCAGGAACAAAAATGTTATTTTAGGGCTGGGGAAAAAAAAAATTTTTTTTTTTTTTTTTGGCACCGGGGATCGAACTGGGGTCCTTGCACCTGTGCAGCAGGCGGTGAAACCACTGAGCTAAATCCCCGGCCCCCCAAAAATGTTATTTTAAAAGCCAGTTTTAGATAATCCATAATGGCTACTGAATTTTTTAAAAAGTTTTATTATTATAAAAGCAGTATATATTTATTGTAAACAATTAGAAAATAATCCTTTGGGTAAGTATCTATACAGATTTTTTTCTATGCAAACACTTTAAAATGAAAATGAGATCTTACAGTACTTATTGTTTTCCAACTTAAATCTTCTCCAGTAATTATCTTCAGCTTTTTTCATTCATCTGATGCACAGCTCAAATTCAGACTTCCTCAGCTGACTCCAAATGTTCTTTAATCAGACCATTTTCCAACTCAGAACCACAGATTGCATCTGATGGCTACATCACTTAAATCTCACCTCTTCCTCGAATTCGGATTGAACCCAGGGCCTTCCCACTGAGCTAGACCTCTGGACCATTTTTATTTTGTGACAGCCTCACTAAGTCACCCAGGCTGGGCTTCAGTTTGTGATCCTCCTGCTTCAGCTTCCCAGAGTGTTGGGATTATAGACATGCACCACCATGTTAGACTTTAAATCTCTCTTAATTTTTACCATGGTGTTTTTAGTTATAATACTGACTTGTTGAAAAGATTGGAAACGTTTTTCTATAGAAAGTTTAGATTTGTCTGATTGCTTCCATATGGTGTCATTTGGTTCTGTAAACTAGAAGGTATATCTGAAGACTTGATGGGTTCAAATTAAATGTTTTTGGCTAACTACATTATACTACATGGTACATTGTATCACATAATATTTTATCATTCATGATGCTGGGTGATGATTTCATTATTGTATTTAATTAGATTCTTCCCTTTCTGACTATACAGTCAGAAATTACCTTGGCATAGTCAGTATTACCTTGGCATAGTATTACCTTGGCATTGTACAGATGTTTTTTATTGACCATTCACCTGGTTGTCTTAATGACAGTGAGTAATCTGCCTGAATCAGCATTTTGTTAAGGTTTGCAAAATTGAAATTTCTAATTTGGTCATGCTTTCTACATTCATTGAATGATTCTTCCCAGTAAAAAGAGCTTTCCTTTGTTAACTGTGTTTTTGAATCAACATACAGTTGGCATTCAAAAGAGCAGAATAAATGCTTATCTCTTTCAGTTAATATTTTCAAAGGAAGTTTTAATAGTGCCCCAAGTGGTATAAATGACTTTTTCTCTGTTTTTGTTGACATTGATATGCATCCATAGATTTTCACTGATGGAAGTGTGTCTTAATCCCTTACAGTCATTTTTCAGTCATGGCTGCTCCTTCAAGCTGCCGCCTATGTGCTTTGTTCATGACATCGTTAATATTGGAAAACTTCCTTGCACGCTGATGTACGATGTTTTAGTTCCAGGCTTATCTTCATTTTTCCCTGCCTCAGACTTGAATTAGCTAGCTCTCCAGTGACTTCTGGTTCCTGTCACTAGGACAGGTATCAGAACAGCATTTGGAACCAGAGGTACTTGGTGTATTCAGATGATACTGATTCTGGGTCATTTCAGTGAACAGGCTAGAAAACACATGAAGTACATTTTTAAGTTTGTTATTTTTTTGTATAACAGGTTTATTGAGCTATGATTTATGTACCATAAGATGCATCCTTTTAAATTTTAAAGTACAATCTACAAGAGGCTGTGTTTCCCTCTTGCCTAACCAAAAGAATGTATTTTGAAAGTTTTGGATCCATTGCTAGGTAAAAATTGGAAGTCAGTACAGTTTTTTGCTTTTTCTTTTTCCTTTTCTGTTTTTTTTTTTTTTTAAAGACAGAGTCTCACTTTGTAGTTCAGGCTGGCTCTGAACTCACTATGTAGCTCAGGCTGCCCTCAAACTCGCAGTGATCCTCCTGCCTCAGCCTCCCAAGTCCTGGGATTACAGGCACGTGCCACTACACACGGCTTTTTTTTAGTACAGTTTTAGTTTACATTCCTCTTTTGATATTTAAGAGCCTTTTTTCCCCCTCTGAATTGGCTTTTATGTCCTGTGCCCACTTTTTTATTGGATTAATGGCTTCACATAATCTTCAGCTCAAAGCTTAAATTCTTTGATGTAGCATATTGAAATTCTTTTTTTTTTTTTTTGGTACCGAGGATTGAACTCGGGACCTTGCACTTGTGAGGCAGGCACCAGAACCACTGAGCTAAATCCCCAGCCCTTGAAATTCTTATATGAGTTTCCCAGCTTTCTCTCATCAGTTCCAACCTTATGAGCTCTCTACCCATATTGAAATTACTTGCTTTCTTACTGAAATGGTACTGTCCTCCTTCACTCCTTTGTACTTATGAGCAAGTTAATCTTTCTCTGGGATGGTATATTTACCTTGAGCTCCCACATCTCCAAGCTTCTAATTATCCTTCTAAACTTAATTCAGAATTATACCCTGCAAAGCCAACTCAGCCTCCATCCACTCATGCTTCTCCTAAATGCTTCTCTTGCACTTTTCATTTACTCTTAGAATAAATTGTTACAGTATGGGTACTAGTCATCTTTTTATTGCTGTGACCTAGTACCCAGAAAAGTCAGTCTAGAGGAGGAAAAATTTATTTTGGCTCATTGTTTCAGAGGTTTCAACCCATGGTTGTCTGGCTCCGAGGCAGACATCATGGTGAAAGGGCATGGCAGTGGGAAGCTGCTCATCTCATGGCAGCTGGAAAGCAAAGAGAATGAACCAGAGGGAGAGGAAGGGGCTGGAGACAGAAATATATTCTTCCGGGTCATGCCTTCAGTGACATACTTCCTCCAGCCAGGTGCCACCTCTTAATAGCACATTCTGCCATGAACTCATCAATGGATTATTAATGATGTTAGCACCCCATGATCTAATTACCTTCACAAAACCCCACTTCTGAACATATGAGCCTTGTAGAGGACATTTGATCCAGTTCATAACAGTGTAATGTCCTACATTTAATGGAAAGAACATACGCTTTGGAATCAGATGCTTCACTCCAAAACATGTTGTTTAACTCTTCTTTCTTTGTAAAATACAAATTAAATACCTATTTCATAGGATTGTTGCAAAGACAAAATAATAGGTGTAAGGAATCTGGCACAAGGTTCAGTAAACATTGTTCACATTACTCACTGTAATCACCTTGGAGGAATCAAAGGACAAAATTAACAAATTTAGCTTGAAGGTCTAATGGCTTTAATTTGGGGGTTTTGGGGGTTTTTTTGGTTTTGTTTTTGGTACTGGGGATCGAACTCGAGTCCTTGAGCTTGCGCAGCAGGCGGTGAAACCACTGAGCCTGAGCTAAATCCCCAGCCCTAATAGCTTTAATTTGTGATTCTAGAATCAGGCAACATTATAATGTATAAAATAGAATGAGCATTCTACTGGGCATGATAGAACAGTTAGTGTTTGTCAGGTAGGAACAAGAAAACAGAACAATAAAAACAAACTGGATTGATTAGTATCAGGGTATCCCAGTTTACTTTTCTTGTAAGGGTTACAGCAGCATGGACTTTCTTATTATGCGTAACTCAGATAGATGGCTCTTTCTGGTTGGCTGCTGTGAATCTCCTGTTTTATGTATGTGGATTTGCTGCTTCCTTAAAGTTTTAGTTTGATTATGTGGCACTAAGTGTTATGGTTTACATCTGGGATTTAGATCCATGGGTTTCTGTCCTTAAATCTAGATCTCTTAATATTCTGCTGTAGCTACATAGAAGAAACAAGTGATTGCCCTAAGATTTTTCAGTCATGTGCATTTTGAACACTGACAGGACTAATCTACTATTTCACTGCCATTGGTGGTGTGACTTCTTTGACCCTGGACAAGGCTTTTTATCATTAAGAATTAATCTTTCTGCTTTCTTCCCCAGGAAAATCTAATATAATGGATGCACTTAGCTTTGTCATGGGAGAGAAAATAACTAATTTAAGAGTGAAAAGTATTCAAGAACTTATTCATGGTGCACATGTTGGAAAACCTGTTTCTTCTTCTGCAAGTGTAAGAATTGTATATGTGGAGGAAAGTGGAGAAGAGAAAACATTTGCACGGATTATCCGAGGTATTTTCTTTGTAGATTTTGCTCATGAGTCATTTGATTTTGAAGAGTAAGTCAGATTGCTTTTTCTTTGTTTAAAGGGTGGAACTACAGTAAGTCCCCGACTTCTGAACAGGTTCCATTCCAGGAGAACAGAGGTCTGATTTGTTCCTAAGTCCGACAAAGTGACTCTTAGACAGTACATCTGTGGAAGTTTGAAACTCAAATGTTTGTAAATTGGGGACTTAACTATATTCCATTGGCATGGTGAATTAGAAGCTCTTTTTTTTTTTTTCCTCAGAAGCAAGCAATAGAACCTTTTTTATTTTCCGTTAAGATTCTTCCTGCGAGACATAGTGGCACATGCCTGTAATCCCAGGAGGCTGAGGCAGGAGAATCACTGCAAGTTGGAGGCCAGCCTGGGCTACATAGTTCAAGGCCAGCCTGAACTGATTTAAGACCCTGTCTCAAAAGACAGGAAAATAGGGCCGGAGATTTAGCTCAGTGGTTCCGCCGCCTGCCTTGCAAGTGCAAGAACCTGAGTTCGATCCCCAGTACCAAAAAAAAAAAAAAAAAAAATTTTTTTTTGAATGAAAGAAAGGACTCTTAAGTGGACTTATTTTTTCAACTCTCCTGTCAAGCAGCATTTTTATATGTGGATATTTGGTTGAGATAAAAGAGGGAATCTGAGACAGAGAAGTCATGAAAATTGTTCTTGGGGTTCTTGATGCTTGTCTCTTTTCTTTTCTTTTCTTTTCTTTTTTTTTTGGTACCGGGGATCAAACTCAGGACCTTGAGCTTGCAAGGCAGGTGTGGTACCATTGAACTAAATCCCCAGCCCCTGTCTCTTTTCTTATTGATGAATTAATTGCACGCATATTTTTGTCTTTATAGACAGTTTTTTTTCCTTTTCATTCATTTATGTATTTACTTTTGAGACAGGGTCTCACTGTGTAGTTCAGGCGGGCCCTGAACTCAGTGTATAGCCTAGGGTGGCCTCAGACTCATAGTAATCCTCCTGCCTTGGCCTCCCAAGTGCTGGGATTATAGATATGTCCCACCACAACCGTCAATAGACAGTTTTTTCTACCAACATTGAGTGAAATGTTTTAATTTGTTTTAATTATTAACTTTATATAGTTCTTAATGCTAGGATTTTATGGTACCTGCATAGTTACGTGATTTATTGTTTTAAATCATTGCTATTTTCATTCTTGTTCCCTAGAACATTTCCAATTTATAAATACTGTCTTATTGACCTCCCTCAAGTTCAGTCACAGAAGATTTTAGAAAAACTATTATATACTTGTACTTTAGTGGATAATTTCACTCCTTTATCACCTGGACATATTCACTGTCTAGTTTTCTCACTTTCTTTTGGATTTTTTATTTATTTATTGAGCTGGAGTCTTGTAGTGTTGCATAGATTGGACTCAAACTACTAGCTCAAGTGATCTTCCTGCCTTAGCCTTTCAAGAAGCTAGAACTACAGGTCATGCCACCACACCTGTGCTTCCTTGGGATTTTTAACTCAAAAATCACCATCTCAGTACAGATTCCCTTGCCTGCCTTATTAAATCGCAGTGCCTTCACTCCTATGCAGAAACGTCTATTTTGCCTCCTTCCCAGGTCTCTCTTACTTACAGGCTATTTATTTTACTTCCATGCCTCATTTTTGTTTGTCTCCCTGACAAAGATATAATCTCCTAAAGGTGTTTTCGACCAGAGAATAGTCTTTGGCATTTAATAGATACTGTTATTGACTGATGAAATATGTGTATTAATAGGTATATTGTTGCATAATTGGGAATTCCAATAAAAACAGTATTCTGCAACAAGCTCTGTTCTTCTGTATCAGGGGGATGCTCGGAATTCTATTTTGGTGATAACCCTGTGACTCGCTCTGCCTACATAGCAGAGTTGGAGAAGATAGGCATAATAGGCAAAGCACGAAACTGTCTTGTTTTTCAGGTAAGTGGCTATAGTTAGTGGTTTATCTAATTCATCGTTTTGGAAATGCATCACTACATTTTATATGTTGCCCTTTTCTGTTTTTAATAGGGAACTGTAGAGTTGATTTCCATGAAAAAACCCAAAGAAAGAACCCGGTTTTTTGAGGAGATCAGCACTTCTGGAGAGCTTATGGAAGAGTATGAGGAAAAGAAAAGAAAGTTACAAAAGGCTGAGGAAAATGCACAATTTAATTTTAATAAGAAAAAGAATGCAGCTGCAGAGCGTAAGCATGCAAAATTAGAGAAAGAAGAGGTAAGATGTCCTCAAGATGTAACAGATTAAGGAAGTGTTAGATGCAAACACTTACTGTGAAAGTTGCCAGGTGTTGGCTTGAGGCTACCAAGAAGATTGCTTTAATAGTAGAAGACAGTAGAATGCCTGATACTCATTAAAGATAAACTTTACGGGATCTCTTCCACTATTTGGGTTTTTCTTCCCAGGACAGTTTTGTATCTTGAACACTTTTAAGCTTTTAAAAATTATTGAGGACCTAAAGAGTTTTTGTTCATGTGGGTTATATTTACTGGTATTTGTAGTATTTGAAATTTAAAAAAAATTTTTGATGGTCCATATAAAAATTGCTATTGAATTCATTACATGATAACATATTTTATGAGAAATAACTATATTTTCCGAAATGAATTAATTAGAAGAGCAACATTGTTTTACTTTTTTTTTTTTTTTTTTTTTTTTTTTTTTTTTTTTTTGGTGGTGATGGTGGTATTGGGATTGAACCCCTGGCCTTCACCCTAAGCTACATTCCCATGCCTTTATAATTTTTTATTAGGGACAGGGTCTTGCTAAGTTGCCCAGGCTTGGCTCATACTCCTGATCCTCTTGCCTCAGCCTCCCAGAGTGCATCACCACTCCCAGCTTGTTTTACATTTTTATAATCTTCAAACTTGGCTTAATAGAAGTAGCTAGCTAGATCCTCATCCACACATGATTGTCGCATGGCAGCTACTGTCATATTCAAATTTTCCACAACAGCCAATTCCTCGTGCATGTATTTGTTGTCTACTTCCCCATCTAAATGAGCACCCCTTCCCTTCTGCTTCATATTCCCCATTTTCTTTCTTTTGTAGCATATATTGCTGTATGAAAGTATCTTTTGTTTTGTTTCATTTTGATTTGCTTTTATCTTCTCTTGACTCCTCTTTCCTCTCCCCTGCATTACAATAACTGGAATGTAAGCTTTATAGGAGCAGAGATGGTCTTTCTTGTTCTCTGCCTTATCTCAGCACATAGAGCAGGACCTGGTGCATAGTAGACAATAAAGATTTGAAGAAATAAATGAAGGGTGGATAGGTTCCTAACTAGTGAAATTTTCTCAGTCCCCTCATATTTTGAATGTCTACGTACGTTCTTGGTTTTGTTAGTAGAAAGGGATGGGCAGTAAATATCAGACTGTAATACTCCTTTATACTTAAATAGCTTACTGAATTGCAGAACTTAAAGCAACAGTTATAATTGGGCTGGGGATTTAGCTCAGTGGCACCAAGCCTGCCTCACAAGCACAAGGTCCTGAGTTTGATCCCTGATACGAAAAAAAAAAACAGTTACAATAGCCCAGCTTCCTTACTTTTTTTGCAGCATCTTTGGCAAATGATTGTTACACTTGATCTTAGCCAAAAGGCTGAGAAGTGATAGCAGATGATTGTTTAGCTGTTACCTGGAATACTTCGTTGACTAGGAACTCTCCTCTTGAAATGGCCCTGTCCTTTCTTTCTTTGTTAATAGCACGATGTTAAGGAAATTCTTCTTTTCTCATGCAAAATAAAACGATAATCAAGTAAATTATTACAGCTTGTGTTAGTTACTTTTCTCTTGTTGCTGAAACAAAATACTTGACACCCAAAGTTAAAGAGGAAAGAGTTTAGCTCATAGTTGGTAGAGGTTTCATTCCATAATCTGCTGGCTCCAAGGCAGGGTGGCAGAGCAGTAACAGTTCATGGCAGACTGACAGTAGCATCAACAAGGGACCTTAACAGTGTCTTTCTGCCCCTTTTACCATATTTAGACTACTTAGGGAGGATAGCACTCATGCCCTTAATCCTAGTGCCCTCGGGCCTAGCCCCACCATGAATCAATCACACACTCTATATTCAACCACCTCTGAGAATGCATAAGGCTTTGGGGAACATCTAAACACAAGCCATAACAGGTTCCAGTAGTGCCATTGTTTTTATCAGTAGAAAAATTACTTCCCATAGTATAATTTTGATCTGAAATCATCGAATTTAAAGTTGCTAGGTAATGTATAGCCATATAACATTCTTCAGCTTACAAATGAGAAAGCTGATGCTGAGAACGTTAATGGCCTTGCCAAGACAGAAATTGGGATAGGGACCTGGGGAGCAGGTTCTACTTCATTGTTCTTACTAGCTTTAACACTGAGTGCCTTCATTCACAATCATTCACTGGTTATTTTAGAAGTGTATCCAGAATCTGCCACCTGCCCCACAAGCACAAGGACCTGAGTTTGATCCCAGTACCAAAAAAAAAAAAGGAAGTGTATCCAGAAACTGTCCAAATAATGCTACGTTTGGCAAGAATACTGTTTCTTAATAATATAAATAAAAACTCATTATGGATCAGTGTGTTTGTACATTGGTGGAATTTGTGGAAATTCAGCTTCAATATACTCCATTTTAACTTATGTTGACTTGTATTGTTTTATAGGCAGACCGTTACCAAAGTCTCCTTGAAGAACTGAAGACAAACAAGATACAACTGCAGCTGTTCCAACTATATCATAATGAGAAAAAAATTCATTTCCTGAATGTTGAGTTAGAGCATGTGAATAGGGATTTGAGTGTCATGAAAGAGTCCCATTTTCATCATGAAAACATAGTTAAAGCCAAGAAAAAGGAGCATGGAATGCTAACTAGACAACTACAACAAACAGAGAAAGAATTGAAGTGAGTTTTTAAAGATAGGTGTTATCATTTGGATTTTATGTAGATTGAGAGAAAAATGTAAGCAGTAGGAAAGTTGACTTTTTAAAATGAGCATTTGGCTAGGCATGGTGGCCCATGTCTGTAATCCTAGCACTTGGGAGGGTGAGGCAGGAGGATCTTTATGAGTTTGAGGCCAGCCTAGGCTACATAGTGAGTTCAAGTCCAGCCTGAACTACATAGTGAGACCCTGTCTCAAAAAACAAAAACAAAATGAGCCTTCTTACTTTGGAATATTTGTAGGTATTCAGAAAAAGTATAGAGTTCCATATCCCCCATGCTGTTTATCTTATTAACATCTTATACTAGTATGCCACATTTTTTTTACTTAAATTCTTTCATTGGTACATTTTAGGTATATAATACGTTTACATTTATCATTGGGTGCTTGTACCTGTACATGATGTATCTTGGTTCTTATTTTTTCCCCATTCCCTGTGCTCCCTTCCCTATTTACAAAGACTTCGTTTCCATTTTTCCTTTTCTCATAATTTTTCCTTTCCCTTCTTTCCTTTCCCCTTCCCCTCCCATTTCCCCTATCCCTTTGGACCTTTTCTTCCTATTTCAGATTATCAATTATTCATTTTAATCATTTTAATCCTTATTTACACTTTCAGTTTCTCACACTAGAGAAACTATTTGGTATTTACACATGTGTGTCCTATTTATTTCACTTAAGAGTATGGCCTCAGTGTGCATCCATTTAGCTATAAATGTCTCTAGTTTGTCATTCTTTATGGCTGAGTAGTACTCCATTTTATTAAAAAACCACATCTAGTATGCCATATTTTTCAGAATTAATATAACAATATATTATTAAAACCCATACTTTCTTTATATTTTAGTGTGTACCTCGTGTCCTTTTTCTGACTCAGAACATCATAGTACATTTAAGCATCTGTTTTCCGGGCCTGTGACAATTTTTGAGGCCTTCCATGTTTGGATGAGCTTGATAGTTTTTGGGAGTATTAGTTTAGGTTTTCTGTAGAATGACCCTCATTTGAAATTAGCCTGATAGTTTTCTAATAATTAAATTGGTGTCATGGATTTTGGAGAGGAAGTCTACAAAAGTAAAATGCCATTCTCATCACATGATATCAGGGTGTCAACATATTATCTGTGTTCTGACATATATCTTGTGTCCTGTGTCATAACAACATGACATCTACCTGTGGCCATTCAGAACTCTTTAGGTTGGTTCCTGATTCCCTTTGACATAGCCCTGTCATTGTGATTTTTCACCATGAGTGTACTTTATGGTACTGTGAGATGCCCCAGGCCTGGGACGAGGCATTTCTCCTAGGAGTGCTGGCTCCGTTTATTTATTTGGTACAGAGATCGAACTCAGGACCTTGCACTTGCAAGGCAGGTGCAGTGCCACTGAGCTAAATCCCCGGCTCTAAATGTTAGTGTGTAGTTTTGTTTTTGTTTGGTACCGAGGATTGAACTCAGGACTTTGCACTTGCAAGGCAGGCAGCAGCACCACTGAGCTAAATTCCCAGCCCTCTGGCTCCTTTTATTGATGAATGGTTTTAGAAGCAACTGCATGCGAGTGTGCTTGCTGCTAGTCTTTCTTAGCTGACAAAACTAGGACATGTATGTGTATGTGCTGACTCATATATACCTGTTTATCAGGATTTCCACATGTGGCCATCTGTGTCTGTATTAAGCTGACTATGACTTGATACTGATGTCTCCCAATTGTAATCCATGACCACGTGGAACACTCTAGCTGCTCTTATTTAGAAACTCCCTTTTCAACAGTGAGAAACCTGGCTTCCACCTTCAACCATTGATTTACTTAATTGTTCGGTTCCAGTAATCAGGTAGAGCAGTATCAGAATAGTTAACCCATACTCATAAGGGAAGCAGTTTTATAACTAGAGTACAGTGCTTTCGTGTAAGTCCCTTTTGTATTGTTACAGACTCCAGAATTACTTAAGCCAGCAGTTTTTCTTTGCACTCTTTTATTAAAGTTTAATATATTTGTAATACAGATTCTTTTGTCACATTCTGCATTTCATCTGGTACCCCTCAGTCTCATGTGAGTTTGTAAAAAAAAAAAAATCCTCTACATTAAAATTCACTCTTGGGGGTCAGGGATTTAGCTAAGTGGTGCCGTCGCCTGACCCACAAGGGCAAGGACCTAAGTTCAATCCCTGGTACACACACACACACACACACAAAAATCACTCTTGGTGGTGTGAAGTTCTATACAGTTTTGGGAATATCATCGTTTACTCTTTTAAAATGCCCTATGCCTCATTTACTCATCCCTCCCTGAACTTGCCCACCCTTTGCCAACTACTGATCATCTTAACAATCTCTAGAGCAAATTCATAGAATTTAGTTTTGAATGTGATTTGAACAAAAGAACTTCCCCTTACATATTAACAAAATTCATTTTCTTCAAAAAATATTTTTTCCTTTTTAGATCTCTTGAAGCACTTTTAAATCAGAAGAGGCCTCAGTACATTAAAGCCAAAGAAAATACTTCTCACCACCTCAAGAAATTAGATATATCTAAGAAATCAATAAAGGATTGTGAAAAACAGTGTTCTAAGCAGGAAGATGACATAAGAGCCCTGCAGGCAGAGCTGGTTGATTTAGATAGTGCATGGAAAAGTTTTGAAAAACAGATTGAAGAAGAAATCTTGCATAAAGAGCGAGGCATTGAACTGGAACCCAGTCAGGTAAAAAAGTCAACGAATGGGATTGTTTCAGTTTATCCTTTTAATTAAAAAAGTTTAAAGGATGAGTTCTCTGATATTTAAGAGATTATCCTCATAATGTAAATTATTGGAATTTAAATTTCTTAATCTGTACTCAATCAATTTAGTCTTTAAGCTATTTTTTTCTTTGTATGATAGAGGGCATTACATTTATACATTAAAGTCTTAGAAAAGACTACCTGGTGTAATTTTGTAATGAAAGTTAGATAATTAGCCAAGTTATTTTTAAAGTAAAACAATTATTTTTTCTGATATTATAAAAACTTAAAGGTGTGGCTTTATATGTGGCTTTGAAGAGATTTGACAGGAAGGAAAATGATTAAGGTGATTTAAAATGTTCAGTGATAGATTAATATCCAATTTAGTATAGTACATAATAGATATAATAAATTAATAGTAAATATCAAAAATATGTGGTTGAAATTTTTCAAACCTCTTGACTAAAGTTTATTATTTAACTTTTAATTTTATGATAATCTTACATTATGACCTGTCAAAATAATTGTGAATGTATAAATAGAAAAAATGTGTCATTTTCCTTGATTCTCCTTTTCTCAAGATTTTCTTACAGAGTTTTATATAGCATTTGTTTTGAAGATCTGGTTGCTCTAAAAAGGTTAAGATAAGGAGGCTTTCACATTATGTTCACATATTTTACTGGAGAAAATGGTTAATTATGATCTAGTTTTTATAAAACAAGCTTTTGATTAGATTAGTTATCTGTTAGTCCAGTATCTCATACAGAAAATTTTATCTCATGCTTCTTTAAGTGAGTTAGTAATGTTTCAATGCTGTTTATATAGCTGGATCATTATAAAGAACTTAAGGAGCAAGTAAGAAAGAAAGTAGCTATAATGACTCAACAACTGAAGAAGCTGCAATGGGAACAGAAAGCAGAGAAAGAAAGACTGGCATTGGAGAAGAGGAGGCATGGAGAAGTTCAGGTACTTACAGTTATACGGGCAATGATTTAGAATTATTGTTGATGAAATTGTATTCCCTTTGTAATTAACTTTTCAATATATAAATGGATTTACTTCAAAATATAAACAGTTTTTTAAATTTTGGAGGGCTGGGGTTTAGCTCAGTGGTAGAATGCTGAGGCCCTGGGTTCAATCACCATCATTGCAAAAATAGAAAAAGATTTCTAGACTATGTGTTCTGCTCCTAGTATTATTTAGATGCTTTTTTATGGTTGCAGTGGGAAAAGACAGTGCCTTAATTCATAGCTTCAGTGTTATCTAGACAGTGATAAGTATGCTCATAAGATACAGTCTGTTTTCTTATATGTCGTTTAGTGTAGTAAGGTTAGGAGGAGGATAGATAGAGGGAAAAAATAAGTATCCTAGTAGAGATGAGTGCAAAGTCATTTGAAAACATTCAAGACTAATATACTTTTCCCTCTGTATCCTTGGGTTCTGCTTCTGTGGATTTAACCAATCAAGGATTGAAAATATTTGAGAAAAAAAATACATGTTACAGACTTTTTCCTGTCATTATTTCTTAGGTACAGTATTATGCCTATTTGCACAGCATTTACATTGTGTAGGTATCATAAGTAATCTAGGTAGGGTTTAGACACAGGAGGATGTATGTAGTTGTAGGTTGTACTCAGATGCTACTGTGTTTTCTACAAGGAACACGAGCTTCTGCAGATCATGTAACAGAGCGTTCTGGAATCAGTCCCCCGTGGAGTGAGGGGATGACTGTAGCCCGAGAGCAGCTAGTTAATCAACAGCAGGAGTAACCATGAAGACAGCCTAACAATGATCTGCCTCAGTGCGGCACAGTGGGCTTTTCAGCAACCTTAATCTTTATTTAATGTCTCTAATCTCAATAGATAACAGAATTATTTCACACCTCTGTATTTTGATTTCTTCATTTGTACAATGAGGATAGCCTTGTCTGCCTTATAGTGATGGGCAGATTGAATAGTTGCGAATGACTATGAGAATTCACCAAGCGAATGACTGTGACAGTTCTCCGTCTTGTTGCATCATGACCTTTCTCAAGACTGCAAACTCAGCTACAAAATTATTATAGCACATTCAACGATAAGAACAATTCATTATGGAGTTTCTGGGCCATTGGGACATTATAATGTAGTGCTTATTTGTATATACTTCGTGCCAAGCACTGCTGTAAACCCAATTTGTCCTCAAAGACCCTGATACGGAGGATGGTATTACATTCCCATTTGTGTTTTTTCTCCTGCTTGCATTCTTTGCCTTGGTGATCTATAGCCACAAGGCTTTAAATACCGTACTGGAAATTTTTTTGTCTCTAGCTCAGACCTTCAAAACTTCAGCCTTCAACCTATATATCCAGCTACTTCCTCAGCATCTCACACTGAACTTCTGACCTTCCCACCCGTACCAGCAACTCCACACACTCCAGTCTTTCTCATCTCCAGTGATGACAGTTCAGTCTTCCTGGTTGCTCACGTTGCCAAAATGTAAAGCTTATCTTTTAACTTTTTCAGCAAATTTCTGTTGGTTCCACCTTCAAAATATACCAAGAATCTCTCCATTTCTACTGCTACCACCCTGGTCTTGTTCACCATTTTGAGGGTTTTAGATCAGTGTAGTAGCCCACTCGTTTCTCTGTTTTTACGCTTGACTCCTATTCAGAAGTCACAGCATAACAACCAAAATGATACTTTTATTATATAAGTCAAATCAGAAAAATCCAATCTTTTAAAACTCTCTATTAGCTCCCAGTACACAAATTTTAAGTCAAAGTCCTTAAATGGCTGTGACGGTTTAGCTGGATTGTCAATTTTAATTTCAAAATTAAAATTTGCTTTCATAAATATTTTCATTTAACTATATTTGATATAGTTCAAACTCGTAACAGTTTACAGTGTAGTAAGTTCAAAGTGTGATTTTATTGGTTTGGGATTGCTAATTGACGTTAGGTTTCATTTCCTCTTTTAGGGAAATCTAAAACAAATAAAAGAACAAATAGAAGATCATAAAAAACGAATAGAGAAGTTGGAGGAATACATAAAGACATGCATGTAAGTAGAGGAAAAAAATCCTTGGAACTGTTTTATATCTCTGGAGTCCATTATATTTCTATTTATCAATGAATGTTCCCACTGTTTCAACAATGTTTTCACACCATTGTTTTCATTTCATTAGAGATCATTAGAGATTAATCTTAACTACATAATAAATATTTAAATTTTGAAAATATAAATATATAACAGTGATGAAACTTAACAGCCCTTTTAAAATTGGTATTTTGTTGTGAAAGCTAATACAACCTAGAAATTCTGCCAGTAAGGATTTCTTTTTAATTGGCATTTCCTCATCATTAAGCTCATGATGATTGTTCTGGTTAAAGTTACCTGTCTTTATTTTTTCAGTATTTAGAAAAATGTATTTTTTGAATCAGTAGCATGATCAATAGGTCTTTTGCCCATGTTTGGTGTTAAATATATTGCATTGCATGTTTTAGTGTTTAAAAACTGGTAGAGCACCACTATGTTCTTCTGCAAATCAGACAAGAGTATGCTGCATTTGGTAGTCTCTAAGTTTTGGTTTATCTTTTTGCTGTATAATTTGTTGTTGTTTTGTAGGGACTTCTTAAATGAGAAAAGACAGCACGAAGAAACCCTGGTAGATGAAATTGGAAAAGCAAAATCAAGAATGTCTGATGTTAATGAAGAATTGAATCGTATTATGAGTGACTTGCAGAATGCTGGAATTGATAAACATGAGGGAAAACGTGAGCAGAAAAGAGCAGAAGTGCTGGAGCATCTTAAAAGACTGTACCCAGATTCCGTGGTAAGTAGAATAAATAAAGCAGAAGGGCTCTTTTCTCTCCTTTGGGGAAAATAATTTTGAGGATTAGAAATATTACCACTATGAGGTCTTAGATCAGAAAAATCTCTTTTTGTTTTATTTTTGTGGTACTGAGGTATTTCAGAAACCGTCTGTGTTTTGTACTTGACAGTTTATGCCTGTGTAAATATTACAGTAATAACTAGGGTAAGATGGAAGCAACTTTCTACAATGTTTGTAGATGAGTACTTACTGGGGGAGAAGCGTGACACAAAGGCAGTATCCAGTGACTCATGTGCACACCGGTATCCCTGAGGGACTCTGGTGTGATGAAATAGTCTGAGCCCCCCCTACACAGACAGCATCAAACCTCATGTTCCTTGTGGTTTCATTTACTTAAAAAATATTCTCAGCAGATATTTTTGGCATATTTTTATTCTCTAAGTCAGGCTGCATTCTGGATTACTACATGTATTTCACTGGCCAGAATGCAGTGATCCTGTGGTCGGAATGTCAGTCTCACACTTACTTTCTTCAGTATCAGGGGTCTGGCATCTGATTCCTGTCATGGCCACCAGTGTGCCCTGTCTTTTCCTTATTTTGTGATGGTCTCTTTTCAATGTTGACACTTCTAACCATTGCTCTATTTCACAACATCTGAGATTGGCCTCCATGGTAAACACGCTCATGGTTTACTTCCTACCTCTCTGTCCATCCATCTATTCATCTCCTTTATAACTTTTTTTTTTTCTTTCCAACTCGTATATTGGCTTTGACTTCTGGATAATGATGCAGGAATAAGGCTGAGTCACAGAATCTCATTCCCTAAATTTCTAATAGAATGACAAAAGCTAGTAAACAAAACAACAACAAAAAAGTTCAACAGCCGAACAACCTAATCCCATAAAATCTAGGAAATGGCAGCAGTTCTGAACTTTTGCATAAGATAAACTGAAGAATTGACTAATCCCTGAGAATTCACACCTGTTATCCAAAGAGGGAACTTGTATACAGTATTTGTTTTCTTTTCCTCTTCTATCTGGGAAAAATTAGATTTAAAAATTGATAACTCAGTAAACAAACCAGTAATGTTCTCTGGTGAAAATGAAGAATCTCTGGCACCTCAATAAGTTGAGGGGTCATATTGAAGACCTCTCTCCAAAGTAAGGTGTGTCCTCCTACCTCGAAGTAGAAGAACCTTGGTATGGTACACTAATAAAAAGCTCAGAAGAAAGGGCAGAACCAGATACTCAAACAAGAGTATATTCTTATAGAGCTATGGCTGAGCTCTCACATAAACTTGCCCTCCAAGAGTCTAGGTTGATAGGAATGTGGGTAAAACAGGAAATACTGAATGCATTCGCTCAGCTGTTGCTCAGCAGAGATATCCATCTTAGTTCTGTGGGAAAGGAGCTAAGAAGTTGCATATCGCAGCAAACAAAAGGTTTAAACCTTTTTAAAGGTTTAAACAGAAAACAAAAGGTTTGCCACATTGAACATAAGAGGGGAGAATTACTACAGTAGCTACAGGAACATATAATAATAAAGAGAATGTTATCTTAATCTGTTTAGAAGTAAAAGCCAAATTTAGAATGTTACAGGACAAAATTTCCTGTATTTTGTGTTACAGACAATTTAATAAGAGCTTGAATTCCTAAAAACAGGTTCAAATGTGAGGTAAAACAAAATTAAAAAGAAATGTAGAGCTAATAATATTAGCTCAGTGGTTCTGCTGCCTGCCTCACAAGTGCAAGGTCCCAAGTTCGATCCCCGGTACAAAAAAAAAGCAAGATCAAATATTATTATAGATAACAATCCACATTTAATTAATAACAGACTAATAAGAAATATTGAAGGGTGGGATACATAGCCAAACATGAAATTATTGACCCAAAATAGAGGCTTCAGATAATGAGAGGTGAATGGGGAAGAAAAAGACAAAGAGATTAAATAAAGAAGGAAAAAACATTGGAACATGATGCTTTATCATCATAAGAAAATTGGCATACCTAAAATAAAACAACAAATCGTCCAAAAATATAAAATTAAATCATTAGTTATTCTAGGAGCAATTGGGTCGTGATGATTTATACTCAGATATTTTCTAGTAAAGTTTTTTAATTTCACTCACTTTTTTTGGCAATACTGTGGTACTAAGGATTAAACCCAGGGCCTTCACACTGAACTATATCTCCCACCCTTTTTTGTTGTTTTTTAATTTAAAACAGGGTCTCATTAAGTTCCCCAGGCTGGGCTCAAACTTGCAACCCTCCTGCCTTAGCCTCTTCAGAGTGCTGGGATTACAGGCCTATGCCACTATGCCCAGCTTTGGCCACTCGTCTAACCTCAGCTCCAATAACACCTCTTTGGGAGAAACCTTCCTTCTGACTTCTTAGGCCAACCTAGTCCTTGATTGTACCCTCAAAACACTAAACTTTATTACCTTGTCTAGCTCTGCTTTTTACTTGCTTTTGATTATTTTTGTCTTTCTCCCTTACTAGGCTGAAAATTTTATGAGATTAAAACTACCTGTTTTGTTCAGTAATATCTAGTTCAGTGTCTGAATGTAGTAGGTGGCTTATAGATTCTTTTCAAATGAATAAAGGAATGAATGAATATTATTTAATAACAGTACTTTTATTTTAAAAATTATAATACATTAGTAGGGCTAAATGAAGTGTGACACACCTAAGTGAGCATTTCATATACTTTCATTGCAGTGAGACTGATATTTGTGTAATTTCATAAAATTACAGTCGTTTTTGCCTATGCTGCTTTATTACTAAAAAGCAGAGAATTATGTTTCTCACTAATGTATTTGTTTTTCTCTTCTTTTTTGAAACCTGCAAAGTTTGGAAGGCTGCTTGACCTGTGTCACCCCATTCACAAGAAGTACCAGCTGGCTGTGACTAAACTCTTTGGTCGTTACATGGTTGCCATTGTAGTCACCTCTGAAAAGGTGGCAAAAGACTGTATTCGATTTCTGAAGGAGGAAAGAGCTGAACCTGAGACATTCCTTGCTCTAGATTACCTTGATGTAAGAAAGTAGCAATTTTTGCTATTGAGTAGTCATTAAATCTTGTTTCTTTATCTTTCTTGCATAAAACTATGGCCACTTGGGAAAAAATTGTGGCATGGATTCCTGTTAGCAGTCATCCAGGTGACTGGTGTTAATGGGTTGCTAGATGAAGAATAATATCTCATGGCTGCTGTCTTTCTTGATACTGTATCATTTCTTCCTAGTTCAGTTTTGCCATAATTCTGCTTTAGTGTTTTTGAGTCCATTACTCTTTCTATGTACCACTCTACCTACTGGCCAGCAATATATTTTATTCCATAGAAAACTAGAGGAAATGGCTAAGACATATGTAGTCTATTGGTGAAATGCCCACTCAGCCTCAAGTATAAATTTTTGGTCCAATCTGTCAGCTCTTGGTAGAGCAAGCTAAATTTTGAGCTTCAGGGTATGTATTGAGATACTTTACCATATCCAGAATCCAGAATTCTATCATATGATTGGTATCTATCAGTGATTTTTTTCTTTGCCTAGTAAAGAAAATTATTCATTTTGGTCCAGGAGTCAAGAACCCTGAAGCGCAGGCAGAATACATAGCTGATAAGAGCACATGTGCTAGAGCTTGACCCCCCTCTTTTGCTGTTGTGCTTCTGTGTTTTATGGGAACGAAATGAGCATTTGTATTTGTATTTAGTATAACTAATGTATGAAATATTTTTAAAATCTTTCAGATAAAACCAATCAATGAAAGACTAAGGGAGATTAAAGGCTGTAAAATGATGATTGATGTCATAAAGACTCAGTTTCCTCAGCTGAAGAAAGTGATTCAATTTGTGTGTGGAAATGGTCTTGTCTGTGAGACTGTGGAAGAAGCCAGACATATTGCATTCGGTGGACCTGAAAGACGGAAAGTAAGAAAGGAAACTTGGGTTGCACTGTTAAGTTGAAGCTATATTTATAAGACATCCCTACACACACACACGCGCGCGCGCACACACACACACACGCATTTTTGCTTTCATATATATAAGAAAAATCAACATAGAATCCAAGATGGTTATCACTTCAGTAGTTTTTATAATGTTGAGTTTTTCTTTCTCTCTTTTTTTTTGATCTAACTCAGGACCTTGTGCGTGTGAGGCAGGTACGGCACCACTGAGCTACATCCCCAGCCCTTCAGTTTTTAAAAAATTAACTTCTATAGCATTTCTCAACAGGAATTATATGGTAGAAATTAGAATTACTATAATATGCCGAGGTAGTTGATTTCTTTTTAATTTATATGGAATAAATGTTCTTGCTAACCCCCAGATTTTCTCTGCATTTTCCTAAATAGTAAATATGTTTTTGAACAGAAAGAGAGATTTTAGGTGCTTGATTTACATACTGGGTTCTTACATATTTAATGGAGGTACTATTTTTTATATCAAAGTTTTAAACACCGATGAATGTATAATAGAACAATTGAAATGAGATTCCTGAATGGTGATCTTTCAAGGAAATAATTTTGGTTTTAAAAATAAACAGTATTGTATTTACATCTGAATAGTCTTATTTAGTTAAGCAATGTTAAATTCCTCAAATTATCTGACAAGTTTTTTTTAAATTACATTTATGATGAAGTATAAATAGTGTCTAGGGGTATAAACTATAAAATAAGACCAAAGATGCTACTTAGTAGTTTAGTAATTAGGCAAGCTTCTAAACCCCTCATAGGATTATGAGAGTTAAATTAAGTAACAGCCGGCATAATACTGATAGTGCCTGGTAAATAACTCTAGAAAAGTGGCAGTCATTTTATTATTTACTAGTCAACCTGTTTACCTGGAATGTCCAAAATTGCAAATTAATACAAAGCAAGCAATTCTTATGAAGACATGAAGATTTTCAACATTAAAATCATTCATTTACCTCACATAATTTAACTCTTCATTTGTTTTGGTGCTTTGTCAATAATGCTGTTAATGATGTGATCACTTTTTTTAGTAATCACTGTCATTGATTTCTACATATTAAACTTAGGAGTAATAAGTCAGATATAAAGAGCTCTTCCTTGTTTTGCTACCTAATTATACTAAAATTGACTTGTGTATTTGTGAAACATTGTAAAATTGATTTTTAAAGATGTATACAGTCAATTTAAAGAAGTTATATGAACATAAAGCTGTTTATTTACTCATGTAGCAAGTATTTAGTTTCTTTAGGTTGTGTCTTGTTCTTACTGGTATTTGAAAAATTTAGTCAGTTTTGTTTGTTTGTTTATTTGTTTTAGTAAATCATTGGAGTTTTAATTTACATTTCCTGGATCTCTAGCAAGACTTTGTATTGTTTATGAGCCATTTGTATTGCCACACCGACAGCTTGTGCATCAGTCAGTTTTATTTGTATCTTAACTACATTTTGAGGGACTTTGTATTTTTCCTGTGTTTTGGGATGGTAAAAACAATGATAGATCTCACATTTTCATAGAAATTGTCATTGTCCACAATTTATGCTTTTGATTTTCCATAGACTTGATATCATATTTTAAATTTTTCTTCCTTTGAACATTGCAAGTGACATCAGAAAATATTTTGGCTTAATTATAAACAATAGTACATTTAAACTACATAATATAAATCACAGCAGTTCCACTAGCTGTGTTTTGGGTGCCATATTTTTGTGATATCTCAATTTTAAGTATTTTAAAAATTTATATATTAATATTTTAAAACCTAGAATCTCTTTATGTGCCTGTGATTATTCTATCCCATGGATTCTATCATTGATTCCAGAGATAAAACAGTTACTTGCTTCCTCCATCCAGAGACCAGTTAATTGGTACTCTAAAACATATAAAGAAAGAGGTTTTTATACATTCCCCCCCTCTTTTTTTTTTTTTTTTTTTTTTTTGGTACCAGGGATCAAACACAGACCTTGGGCTTGTGAGGCAGGCACTGGAACCACTGAGCTAAATCCCCAGCCCCTACATTCCCCTTTTAAACAGACCTAGAAAAATGTCATTAAGTAGCTCTGTAATTTGTAAAAAGATCATTTTTTCAAAAATTGAACAGGACCAGGGATATAACTCAGTGGTAGTGTATTTAATACTATATGTGTGACCGTGGGTTCAGTCCCCAGAACAACAGCAACAAAACTCCACCAAAAAAATCCCAAACAAAAAGTGAATAAAAGTAACCGTTACTATACTACTGGGCACTCTAAATTTCACACCTTATTTAAGAATAAGTTCCAGGTAGATTAGAACTATAAATGTAAAAAAATGAAACCATAAAAGTTTTTAGAGAAACCATGAGAAATTTTTTCTTAATCTCACATAGGAAAGCCTTTTCATTGTGGCAAGAGCTTGGATAAACTGACATAAATAATTTCTGCATATTTTGCCTCCTGCTGCACAAGCGCAAGGACCTGAGTTCGATCCCCAGTACCAAAAAAAAAAAGAATTTCTGCATGGCAAAAACTATCAAAAGCAGAGTTGGCGATATAGCTCAGTGGTAAAATACTTACCTAGTATTCATGAGGCCCTGGATTTGGACCCCAGCAATGCAAAAAACAATCATAAGCAAAATCAAAGGAAAAATACACCAAATTGAGGAGCATATTTGCAACTTGTAGTAAAGAGCAAAATTTCTTGCAAATCAATAAGGAAAAAAATAGTAATACAGAGAAGAAATGAACAAAGAATATGAACAGCCAGGCATGGTGATACACACCTGTAATCCCAACACTGTGGGAAGCTGAGGCAGGAAGAGTCCAAATTTGAACCCAGATTACACAACTTAATAACCTAATGTGACCCTATTTTTAAAAAATTTTAAAAGGGCCCTGGGTTCAGTCCCCAGTAACACATACTCACATGCATCCACATAAAACACGAAGAAACTATTTTTATCAAAGGAAATACATACACTAATTCTACCTCACTTATACTATGGAAAATACCAATTAAAACTGCACTGAGGAGGGCTGGGGATTTAGCTCACTGGTTCCACCTCCTGCCTCACAAGCACAAGGTCCCAAGTTTGATCCCTGGTACCAAAACAACAACTACACTGAGGTATTATTTTTACTTGTCAGATAGACCAACATCAAAAGTTCAGTAACATTTTATGGGGAGAGAAGCTCTTTTATTCACAGCTGTGGGAGTATAAATTTACCATCTCTGTGAAAGGCAGCTCTACCTATTGTAGTTTTTATACGGACTTAGATATAGGGGAATTTACAGCTTTATGAAATGATGTGTGTTCACTGAACCAATGTGTCTACTAGGAAAAATTGGAACCAACTCATCTATATAAGACTAGTTAAATAAAAATGTAAAGCCCATACAGTGGAATACTGTGCAACTTCTAAAAAAAATTATGTTCTCTATGTACAAGTATGAGATAATCTCCAAGATACAGTATAGTCAGTTTAAAAAATAACATGTATAGCTTAGTGTGTAACTCAAGAGAAGTTGTGGTCATTATTTGATTTCTTGATGATGGCCATTCTTTTGGGAGTAAGATGGAATCTCGGTGTCCTTTTTTTTTTTTGGTACCTGGGATCGAACTCGGGTTCTTGAGCTTGCGAGGCAGGCGGTGAAACCACTGAGCTAAATCTCCGGCCTTCGGTGTTCTTTTGATTTACATTTCTCTAACAGCCAGTCATGTTGAGTATTTCATGTATTTATTGGCCCTTTGTACTTCTTTTGTGAAATGAATATTCATTGCAGTTGCCCATTTTATTGTTTGAGGAGGTTCTAATTTTTCGAATTCTTTTTTTTTTTTTTTTTTTTTGTACCAGGGATTGAATTCGGGTCCTTGCGCTTGTGAGGCAGGCAGTGGAACCACTGAGCTAAATCCCCAGCCCTTGAGTTCTTTATATTTCTAGATATTATTCCTCTGTCTGAGGAATAGCTGGCAAAAAAATTTCTTTCCATTCATAGGTTGCCTTTTCACTCTGTTTCTTTTGCTATGTGGAACTTTTTAACTTGATATGGTCCCATTTGTTGATTTTGGTGCTATTTCCTGTAGTGCAACCTAGTGTCTGTTCAGAAAGTCCTTGCGTACGCTGGTGAGTTCAAGTGTTTTACCTGTTTTATCTTCAAGCAGGTTAAGTGCTTCCATTTTAACATTTAGTTCTTTGGTCCATTTTTATTGCAGTTTAGTATATGGTGAGAGATATAGGTCTAGATTCAGTCTTCTGCATGTGAATAGCCACTTTTCCCATCACCATTTATTAAGAGGTTATCTTCCTTCCAGTGTATATTTTTGGCCCCTTTGTCAAAGATCAAATAGTTGAATGTGCTGGGGGTTATTTCCCTGTTCTGTTCCATTGATGCTCATGTCTGTTTTTGTACCAGTATGTGCAGAATTTATTTTGATATGTATTAGCTTTTTTACCCTAAATGGTCATTATTTGTCCCAATATTTCTTGTTTATGAGGTGCTGAGGACTGAACTAGGGCTTTACCACTGAGCTACATCCCCAATCATTTTTTCCTTTTTTATTTTGAGACAAAGTCTTGCCAAGTTGTCTATACTGGGCTCAAACTTTTGATCCTCTTGCCTCAGCCTCCCAGGGCGCTGGGAGTATGGGTGTGTGCTACTGTGCCCAGCTTTGTCCCAATATATTAAATAATTTAACTTTCTCTTACTTCACTGAATTCAGTAATTTCTCATTTTAATAGTCTAAATTGTATACTTTCTTTTATCACCTAGTATAATTTCTTACCTCTATTAGTATTTGTAGCTGCCATATTGTATATTTATATTACAATTATTATTAACAGTTTCTGAGGATCAATTCTTACAGAAGTCAAGGTACACATTATAGATAAGTAAAACATCCCACAGATACTGTAAAATCAGCATGTCTAAAACTTATTTTCATGTTGTTTTTTTCCTAAATCTTGATCTCTACCTTGTATTTTTCATCTCAGTTCTTGGCACCAGTTTTCCAGTCAAATGCAATTCTGTTATTTCCCCAAAGATTCTGAACCTCTACTCCAGACAGTCTCCAGGTTTCCTAATAATGTGCCAAGAACTTCTGAAATCTCTTCCCTTTTCTTCACACTAGGTATTATTGGCTGAATTCAGACCATCTTCTCTAGCATTGCTTATAACTGTCCATTTTCCAGATTGGTAGCAGAGTGGCCTAAGTGCCCGTCTGACTTTCTCTCCCCCGGCCCCTCGCCACCTCCACCAGGCCTCAGTGGGCCCATTCTACGTTCTTCCTGTAACGGTTCCCAGGGGCTCCAGATCTGGCCTGTCTGCTGGCGTTAGTTCTTAGTTATTGCTCTTTTTCTGCTCTTCCTGTGCCATCCCTGTGACACAGGCTCGCTCACTCAGTCCCTGTTACTTGTCCATGCCACCTGCCAGTGCCTGCCACTGCCCTTTCCCTGTCTGCCTCTTGCCCATCTGTGTCAGAGGCTAAAGCTGCCTGCTTCTTCTTCCCCTCCCTTTCCGAGAGAACCTAGACTTCATCATGGCCAATCTAGCAATGGCCACTGTATGTAAATGGCAGTCAGTGGAAGGGCTGTCGGGGAAGTTTCTCATTGTCTTCTTTCCTGAAACACGGATATGCTGGAGGCTGTAGGAGACCTCTTGGGCCACACGATGACTTTGAAGAGACACATACAGAGTGGACTTGTAAAGAGCTTTACTGAGAACCACCAAGCAGTAGAGCTTTGTGGCTCATTGGCTTTGTTCCAGAGAGTTGTGCTTTGGCCACACAAAAGCAGCATGATTGGAAAATCCTCAGGAGAGCCTGCTCATAACTTTATATCTTTCTGAGGCAGTTGAAGAAGATGCCGGAGTATGTTAACAGTGGGCCTCCTGGTGAGGGATACTGCCTGACAGGGCGGAGCTCAGCCATAGGAGGTCAGGCTCCAGGCCACTGTCACTGGCATCAGTAGCAATGTGGTGGTGCTCTTCAAAGACGCAATGAGCTAATTCCTGGGGGGACAGGCATCCCCAGGTCCTGCCTGAAAGCAATTCCCTCGTCTCCCTGAGGAGTGATCCAGGTACTAAGGATGGTGAAACAGTGTGAAATAAGCAGCCTGGCTTCTTGTGGACTAGGGACTCTGTAAATGCCTTCTCAGGAGAGAGAAAGTGAGTTTTCTGTTAAATGTAACTAATTTAATTGTAACTAGTTCCTCAGTTAAGATAGGGTGGGCACTTTTGCCTCCTCAGGGAGACTTCTGTGAAGTTTCTGGCTACATTGGAACCCCTGGCTTTAGGCTTTCGCATGACTCTTGTTTCTGCTTTCTCCTTCTCACTTCCTGTTGTAGTGGGAGGTTCATGTACTTGTGTTTTTCCCTACAAGCACAATTCCCTGCAAGTCAGCACCATACTCACTGGATCCACTCCTGGAGTGAGGTGCGTCAGACAGCACCTGCAGGGAGTGAGGGGAGTCTTCAGTCAAGGAACAAGTCAGACCATTTGTTGCCTTTTTTTTCTTTGGGGCAGCTCAAATGTTGTTTTAGCCCCTACTAAACTACTCCTACTTTGGCAAAGTAATTAAAAATTTTGTAAAACATTGAGAATTGATTTCTTTTTTATACCATAAAGCATATGCTTACTCAGAAGACTATAAACTCCAAGCTCCTCAGTCGCACAAGAAATAGCAAGAATAAACAATGGGATTATATCAGACTAAAAAGCTGTACAACAAAAGAATTAATCAGTAGAGTGAAGAGATACCTACAGAATAGGAAAAAATTTTGCCAGCTCCTCAAGAGTACTAATATCTAGAATATACTAAGAACTCAAAAAAATTAAACCACCTAAAATTAAACACCCAGTCAAGAAATGGGTAAGAGCAATGAACAGACATTTCACAGAGGAAGAAATACAAATGGCCAACAAATATATGAAAAAATGTCCAACATCTCTGGCCATTAGAGAAATGCAGATTAACGTTAAGATTCCATCTTACTCTGGAAAGAATTGCAGTCATTTAGAAATCAAGCAATAACTCATGCTGGGATGGCTGTGGTGAAAATGGAACCCTCCTTCATTGATGGTAGAAATGCAAACTAGTACAACCATTATGGAAATCAGTATGGAGGTTTCTCAAAGAACTGAAATTAGAAATTTCATATGACCCAGCTATCCCCCTGCTAGATATCTTCTCCAAAGAGCCTAAGTCATCATATTACAGCAGCACATGTATAACAGTGTTTATAGCAGCACAATTCATAATAGCTAAATCCTGGAATCAGCCTGTATACCCATCAACAAATGATTGGATAAAGAAAATGTGGTATCTATATATAATGGAATACTACTCAGATATAAAGAATGACAAATTTGAGACATTGGTAGAAAAATGATTGCATTTAGCAAGTATAATGTTGAGTGAAATAAACCAGACACACAAGCTTAAATACCATATGGTATCTCTCATTTGAGTGAGGCAAACTGCAAACAAAGAAAATGATAAAGGATGGACAGAAGAGGAAAAGAGGATGGATCTCTTGCAATGGGGAAGTTGTCCAAGGGACCAAGAGTGAAGGATGAGGAGGAGGAGAAGGGTAAATAAGTAAAATAAAGATATGCCATCTTCAGGAACCTAATAACCCCAATTAATGCAAACGTTATAGGGCCAGGGATTTAGCTCAGTGGTGCCGCCACCTGCCTCGCAATCACAAGGTCCCAAGTTTGATCCCCAGTACCCTCCCAAAAAAATAATGTGAATGTTTCAGGTCATAACATGATCTAAGACCAATAATATAAAAAAGAATGAAAAATGAAATAGGGAATAGGGGAACAAGAGGAGGGGGAAGGAGAAAAGTATTTTAAAAAAAGAAAGAAACATGCTTCAACATGTACATGTAACCATTCCCCAAGGCAGCTGTAAACTATGAACTGCAAACTTATACAAGTAAAATTAAAAATTAAAAAAACTTGCAGCTATTTTACTAGTTCTTAATTCCATTAAAATTCTTTTTCTTGATCTTAGTTTTATATTCATTTTGGAGAATGTGATATTTTGAGTATCCCAAAGTTATTAAGGTCATTTTCATAGTATGCCATTAACATACACATCAGGTTCTTTGAAACAGGATTACATAACAAACTATTTGATATTAAATGTAAATATTCTTTGTGTTTGCTTCTCAATATTGAATGTTTGGAACTAATACACAATTCATTTTGAACTTGATAATTACTGCTAATTTGTTGCCAAAAATTGCTTTGGGTTTTAGTTAAATGGCTTTTGTCTATGGTTGGTTTATTGGTATTCCTTCATAAACTAGATATTTTATTAGTAATGCCCAGTAAATGTTTTTCTTATTTACAAATTCTCAGCTACAAAAATTGCTACATTATGTCCTTTCCATCTTCTTTATGTACATTTCTCCAGGGTAAAATATTTTTAATTTTACAGACAGTAGCTCTTGATGGAACACTGTTTTTAAAGTCCGGGGTCATCTCTGGAGGATCAAGTGACTTAAAACACAAGGCTAGATGTTGGGACGAAAAAGAGTTAAAGAATCTAAGAGACCGAAGAAACCAGCTGGTCCAAGAGCTAAAGGTAAATCCATGTTATAAAAGTTTCAAACTATTAAGGAGCATAATTGTGTTTTTAAACTAGCTGGGTTTTTTAAGGTAAAAATAAAAGTAAAAAGTGAACTGCTAATTTCCTGTGGTTGTTTAGCATTGGATTGTTATTTTATTACCTAGTTTAAGAATTATTTATATAATAAGTAAATTAATCCTTAGTCATGTAAGTTGTATTTTTTCTCAATTTTAATTGGCTTTATTGGGATATATCTCGCATACAATGACAGGTCAGTAAGTTTTGGCAAATGTGTGTAGTCGATCATCACCATCACCATATTATGATCCAGAGCATCACTGTCACCACACAGAGCTCCACTGTGCTCCTTTACAGCCCATCACTGTCCCTGGGCCCCTGGGCTGGCCAGCCCAGTCCACTTCCTGACCTTACGGTTTCTCCTCTTCTGGCTCCATATGAGTGGGATCATGGAGTGACTAAGTGAGTGTGTCATGATTTCTTCATCGAGCCTGGTTTTTTTGTGTTTTGGGCTTTTTTAGTTTATTGGTATATTTATGATCACATTCACCATTGAGAATTTGTACCTGTACATGATATATCTTGATTCTTATTTTTTCCCATTTCCCTCCCTCCCTTAAATCCCTCCACCCCCTCTATATACATAAGCTTTGTTTCCAGTTTTTCTTTCTTACTTTCAATTTTTTTCTTGCCTTTCTTTCCTTTACCCTGCCTCCCTCATTTCCCCTTCCCCTTTGAACATTTTCTTCCTATTTCACAATATTTATTTTACATTTTGGTCCTCATTTACATCTTCAGTTTCTCACATTAGAGAAAGGATTGAGTATTTACACATGTGTGTCCTGTGTATTTCACTTACGAGTATGGCCTCAAGGTGCATCCATTTAGCTATAAATGTCTCAAGTTTATCTTTCTTTATGGCTGAGTAGTACTCCATTTTATAAAAAAAAAACCAACATCTTCTTTATCCACTCACCAGTTAATAAGCTTTTGGGCTGTTTCCAAGATTTAGCTATTACAAACTGTACCGCTATAAACATAGGTGTGCATATGTTGCTGTGATATGATGCTTTTAATTCTTTTGGAAATATACCCAGCAGGGGAATAGCAGGGTCATAGCAGGGTCAACTGGGACCTCTAATCCTAGTTTTTTGAGGAATCTCCACACAGATTTCCACAGTGGTTGCACCAGTCTAAACTCCCACCAACAGTGTAGAAGGGTTCCACAGCCCCACCAGCATTTGTTATTGGTTGATTTCTTGATAGCAGCCATTCTTTTTGGAGTGAGATGGAATCTCAGTGTTATTATTTGCATCTCCGCTGAGCCTGGTTTTGAGATTTGTGTTGCTCCATACTGTATATCAAAAATTTATTCCTTTTTATTGCCAAATATGTTTGACATTTGTTCTTTGTGTGATGAATGTATAATCTTTATGTAGCCAAATTATAAATCTTTTATAACTTTAGGATTTTAGAATATGTCATGTGTAGACCTAACTCCGAAGATCACAAGAGAAATTCACTAATGTTTCCATCTAGAGTTGATTTGCCATCCTATGAAAGTCTCAATTGTTGAAGACTGTAATGGTCCCCTTTACTTAAAACATCAACTTTAATACATACCAAGTCCAAAGAATGCTTTCAGATTATGTTTTCATTTTCCCTAACTTTCATTTTTTGTATACAAAGATACTCATTTTTGATTCAAGGAGATACTATGATAAGGTTACTTGACTAATTTTAATCTTTTCTGTAAGTATAAGACCACATTTTATGGGCCAGGGATTTAGCTCATTGTTGCCGCCACCTGCCTTGCAAGCACAAGGTCCCGAGTTTGATCCTGGTACCAAAAAGAAAAAGACCACATTTTATGTTTTAGTCTAAGGTATAGATATGTTCAACTTTTAAAGAATTTACAAATTTAGGCCTAGGCACAGAGAAATTCTGAGAAGATGGGCAACTTGAAATGTGGCTTTCTTCTTGTCTACATCCATACTGAGTTCCCTGTGTCTCACCTGAACCTGATGACAGCTTGGGCTCCACACAATGGACCATTACTCAGCCTCAAAAAGGAAGGAAGTTCTGGCTCATGCTGCAACATGGATGAACCTTGAAGAAATTATACTAAATAAAATAAACCAGTCACAAAGAACAAATACTCTTATAAGATTGCACTAATAAGAGGTCCCTAGAGAGTCAAATTCAGAGACAAGAAAGTTGAATGATGGTTGCCAGGGGCTGGGGAAGAAAGGAATGAAGAATTGTTTGTTGGGAGATGAGATTTGTACACAAATGAATGGGTGTTTCAAAATTATGTTTGGCATGAGTGGGTTTCACCACCCGCTGCGCAAGTGCAAGGACCCAAGTTCGATCCCTAGTACCAAAAAAAAAAAAGTTATTATGTTTGGCAAATACTGTATAACCTATTACAAAAGGTGACTGAAAAATAAGGTGAATGTTTAAATTTATAAAAATTATTAAAAGACACAATGTGAAGAACAGTAAGATAAGAGTATTTGAAGTCTGGTGTGGTGGCACATGCCTATAATCCCAGCACTTGAGAAGCAGAGGGAGGAGCATCACTGTGAGTTTGAAGCCAGCCCGGGCTACATAGTGAGTTCAAGACCAGTCTGAACTACAGAACGAGACCCTGTCCCCAAAAAACAAACAAAAAAATACACTATATTTCTAATCCCCCCATTCATCAAATGTTAATGGCAGGGTATATCAAATATAAGCATCACAGTGTGTCCTCATCCATCTCATTCATCACATCTGGCACCATCAAATTCTGTCTTTTCTCTAAAGTCAAAATTACCTTGAAAAGTAAATGTTTTGGTTTGCAATATTGAAGACACAACACTCAAGAAACAGGACTTTCAGAACTGCCACTGAAAGGGGCAACAGTGATGGGATAAGTGCATTTGGAATGTAGTAATTTGAGGAGGTTAATGGGAATGTGTCTCTTACTTTGATAATTAAAAAAAATTTAAACATTCACTGTATTTTAATCACACTTTGTACATTAATGAACTATAAGCAGGCCAAAAGTCATATGATCAGATATAGAAAAGGCATTAGATAAAATTCAGCAGCTAATCCCAATGAATATACTAAGTAGAGTAATTGGTGGACATTATGTAAATAAAATAGTTTGTACTAAAAACTAACATAATTACTTAAGTTACTTTAGTGAAACACTAAAATTATTTTAGTTAAAATCTGGAAGTAGATATCTGCTATCACCAAGGCTGACCTTGAACTTGAAGCAATCCTCCTGCCTCAGCCTCCTGAGTGCTGGGATTACAGGTGTGCACTACCATGCCCGGCTAAGAGTGTACTTTAAAAGCTACTAGATTTAACAAGATGATGGGAGGGCTAATAGAATCTCCAATTTCTCCCTATCCTATCAAAAAGCATCTAAAAATAGCCTGGAATCATGGTACATACCTGTAATCCAGGCACTCAAAATGCTGAGGCAGGAGGATCTCAAGTTCAAGGCCATCCAGGGGTACATACTGAATTAAAGGGTAGTCTGGAATACATAGCGAGACTTTGTCTCAAAAACAAAGCAAAACAGCAACTAAAAATGGAAAAAAGTCTGCTTACAATAGAAATAAAAGTAACTTGATGTTATTAAAAGAAAAATACAAGTAAAAGAAAAACTATTTGAGTTAAAACTTCTTCAGTTAATAATAACTTGAATACAATTCTAATTAAAATGTCACTAATGATTTTTTAATTGAAAAAAATGATCTCTTACAAGAATTTTCTGAGATTAAAAATAATATGTAACAATCTGGGTCTGATGGTGTGTTCCTGGAGTCCCAGCAACTCAGGAAACTGAGACAGTCGGATACAGCCCCTGCAACATAGAAAGACCCTGTCTCAAAAAAACAAAAATCCAAGCGTGGTGGCGCACACCTGACTGGGATAGTCTCTTATCTGAGGATAGGAGGTGGGGTGTGGGTTTGCTTATGAGTGAAAATCAATGAACTGTTCCATACAAATGCACTTTGAAAGGGGAAAGTGCCTTTCAATAGTAAAATCCTCTCACATTTGACTTCCTTTCTAGGATTTAATGAAGATACTCCGCAAGGAAACAGACTTGAAACAAATACAGACTTTAGCACAGGGAACTCATACACGACTCAGATATTCACAGAGTGAAGTGGAGATAATTAAAAAGAAGCACCTTGTTGCTGCTCACAGGGTAAGTAGACTTAATTAAAATTTGGTGAAAATGAGAACCAGAACAGAATTGTGGGAATTATAGAGCAGCATGTAATTTTTATGTATTTTATCCCCTGATTAAGATTATATTATAGTCCTTTGATTATTCTTATATGTAATCTTATAACCCAGCTGTACCAGAATCATCTTACCTCACGAACTCTCTTATACTGAAAGATATGCTTTGGGCCTCTCTGTGTGAATCTTATGTAACTGTGTTAAAAAGGGAACTTTTCTCTCTTGTTATTAGGAGCAATCTCAACTACAAAGCGAACTACTAAACATTGAGTCTCAGTGTGCTATGTTGAGTGAAGGGATCAAAGAACAACAACAAAGAATTGAAGGATTTCAAGAAAAGATAAATAAGGTGATGCGTGTTCTGTTTGTTATTAAATGCCTATAGCTCCAGACCAGATACCAGGTTGAGGGCTTCCTGAATATGTGCTGAAGCTAGGGTTGACTTAGACAGCAATGCCCTATCAGAAGCAACTTGTAAGCTAAGTCCTACAGATTTGCCAAATTAATTTCCTGGCATACTTTGTTGTTGTTGTTGTTGTTGTTGTTGTTGTTGTTGTTTGGTACTGGGGATTGAACTTGGGACCTTGTGCTTGCGCAGCAGGCGGCAGAACCACTGAGCTGAATCCCCAGCCCCTTGTTTTTGTTTTTTGAGACAAGGTCTTGCTGTGTAGCTCCAGGCTGACCTCCAACTCACGGCAATCCTGCATCAGCCTCCTGAGTGCTGGGGTTACAGGCGTGCAGCACCACACCCACCTACCTTACATTGTTTGATAATCACTATACCCCTTCTCAGGAGACAAAGACCAATGTTACTGTCTTCTGTTATCCAGTTTCTCCTTGCCTAGTGTAGAAGTTACAGCTTCCTTCTTTTTCCACTGCCCTTAACACCAAGAGGGAAAGAACTTTCCCTTGGGTTTTCTATTTTTGTTTTTATTTTCATTTTTGGAATACTGGGGATTGAACCCAGAGCCTCTGCATTGAACTACATCTACAACCCCTTTTCATTTTTTATTCTGAAACATTATGTTGCCCAGACTGGGCTCAAATTTGTCATCTCCTCCATTGGCTTCCCAGCATACTGTGATTACAGGCAGGTGTCACCATGCCAAGCTAGTCATTTTTTAACATTTGTTTCATGTCAGGAACAGTGCTCGGCTCTGGGCATCCTGCCTCTGCCTGTGAAGTGACAGACACAGTTAGGTTTCACTAATCCTTAGGGAATTATTTGTCCCACAGTTGTTATAACTTGCACTTATTGCTTTTAGTTCTGCCTTCTTTGCATAATTTGAAATCACCCTTATATTGCTTCTTAATTATCTCCAGGTAGAATAACCCCGATGTCTTTAATCGCTTCATATTACTATGGATTTATGACAAGGTCTAAAAACTGTCCTCTGATGCTGTGTTGTTTGTCCAGGCCCAGAATAAAACTGTCAAAATATGGTCTTATCACATATCTATTAATGTAAATTCAACTAAATCCAAACACTTTTAACATGTCCTCCTGTTAAACAGTTCTTTCTCATCCTAGAATTATACATAAATGCAAGACTTTAAAACTATTGAGGTTAAACATTATTTTGTTGGATTAAGTTCATTCTAGTGTTTAAAAATATTTTTGATTCTTAATTCTTTGCTCTAATTCTCTTTTTTGTTGTTGTTTACTGCCTTGGGTGCTGTTGTATTACTCATAAATGAACAATTTCTTAGCTGGATGCAATAATGCACACCCTTAATCCCAGCTACTCAGAAGGCTGAGACAGGAGTATCACAAGTTTAAGGCCAGCCTGGGCAATGTAAAGAGACCCTGTCTCAAAATAACTAAAAAGAGCTAGGAATGTAGCTCAGTGATAGAGCACATGCCTAGCATGAGTGAGGCCCTGGGTCCAACTTCCAATATCCCTCCCCCCAAAAAAGGTTAAAGTATTATAAAAAAAGGTTAGAGTATTATATTTTGGTGTAACTAAAGTAAGTGGAATCCTTCTAGCTTTATCTTAACAGTATGTAAACCCAAGCTACTTAATAAGGACAGTTGATGAGCTTTTTATTTAGGTTTTGAATAAGAAATTTGATGATAAAGGGTCGTGTAGATAAAGAGAAAGCATTGGCAAAATACAGGAATGCTTGCTCTGATTAGTTTTTGTTCTGATCTAGGAAAATTTTGGGGTGAAAAACTTAATTTAAGTATGTCTGTGTATTCCTTAAAATTAGCTCTTGGGCCGGGGATTTAGCTCAGTGGTTCCGGCTCCTGCCTCACAAGCACAAGGTCCTGAGTTTGATCCCGGGGATCAAAAAAAATAAAAATAAAAAAAATTATTTATTAAACCAGTTGTTTTCAAATAATTTTAAAGGTAGAAGATGAAATTTTCCATGACTTCTGTGAAGAAATTGGCCTGGAAAATATTCGTGAATTTGAAAATAAACATGTTAAACAGCAACAAGAAATTGATCAAAAAAGGTAATTATATTAACAGATGTTGGGCAGGCTGGGGATTTAGCTCAGTGGCACTGTGCCAGCCTAACAAGTGCAAGGTCCTGAGTTTGATCCCTGGTACCAAAAAAACAAAAAAAAGATACTGGGAGTCTGTTTACATGTGTATAAAAGTAACTAATCTCATGGAAAGGAGTTAGGTCTGAGGTAGACTTAGTTTAATTCATCAAGAAATAGTGAAATTTCATTTTCTTTAAAGAAATCAAACAGAAACTTGAACAAAAAGGAAAGGCATACTAGTTTTTTTTAAACAAGGAAATTCAATATTATAAAAAAAAGTTGGTTCTTTTTAAATTAATCTACAGTTTAAATTCACCTCAGTATATGTACGGACAAGATTTGTTTTAACTAGGTAAGCTGATTCTAGAGTTCACGTATGGAAGTAGCCAAGAAAAGTCTGGGACAAAAAGTAATGAGAGGGCCAAGGATGGAGCTCAGTGGTACCGCCTCCTGCTTCTCAAGCGGAAGGTCCCAAGTTCGATCCCCAGTACTCAAAAAAAAGCAATGAGAAGGACTAGAACTCTCAAATTTTAAAATACCGTATTTAAAATATAGCTGGCTCATAGGAGTCCAGAAATGTAAGAGCTGTAAAGAGTATTTGATAATTCATATCAGTGGGGAAAAGTTACACTTTTCAATAAATCATGTTGAAATAGATACGATTTTTTTAAAAAACAACTTCAATCCCTTTGTCATTTCTTACACTTAGTGTTTAATTCCAGCTAAATCAAAAATTTTAATGTAAAGGAAATGACAAAAATATTAGAGTAAGTCATAAGAAAACTTTTTAAAACAATCTCAGGGAAGTCTTTTCAGTATGATATGTATCCCAGGAGTCATGAAAGAAAAGATTGACAAGATGTTAATGTGTAGGAAATACTTTCAGTCGTCTGACAGAAGCATCATGAATAAAATCTGAAGACAAAGGACACCTTGAAGGGGTGTGCACAATGGGTGTGTCTAGAAAAGGTCAGTGGCTGCCTCTGGAGAGGCTGAGAGGATGAAAGAGACATTCACTTTTTGTACATTCATACACCTTTTACATTTCATTTACAACTGAATCACAAAGGGTGATGTACAGTTTTTTGTTTTTTGGGTTTTTTTTGGTACCGGGGATCGAACTCCGGTCCTTGCACTTGTGCAGCAGGTGGCGAAACCACTGAGCTAAATCCCCGGCCCCACCTTTTACATTTCACACATATTCTCTATTCAAATACAGTGTTTAAACATAAAAGTAACATATCTCTCTTGGAGAACATAGAGAAAAGTTTTCTTTGTCCTGAAATAAAAACTTAAAAATGTTTGGGCCCACTTCCTTTCAGTTTATTCTCTATAATTCTTTGATACTCTATTCATTCATCTAACCACATACTTGTTATTTACCGTGTACCTCCCATGGGCCAGGCGCCATCCAGGCACTGAGGATACAGCAAGGGGCAAGAAGGGTCACGCCCTTACCTAATCTCAGTCCTTTGCATTTCCATGTACATGTTAGGATCAGCTTTCAATTGCTGTATAAAGCCTGCTGGGACTTTGGTAAGGATTATATTGAATCTGTAGATCAATTTGGGAACAACTGACCTGTTAATAGTGCTGACTCATGGGCATGGTACTTACCTCCGTTTATTTAGGTTATCCTTGATTTCTCTCACTAGCAGTCTTTAGTTTTCAGTGCACAGATTTGGTCTTGTGCATATTTCATTGATTTGTTCTTAAGCACTTCATATCTCTATGCTATTTTAAGCGGAATTATTTTTAAATTTCAGTATAAAATTTGTTGGTAGTATATTGAAATAAAATGTTTTTTTAAGTTGAGCTTATATCCTGAAATCTTGCTAAACTTACTGGTTCTTTTTTGTTTTTGTTTGTTTTTTTAGGCAGGGTCTTGCTATATAGTTAAGGGTGGCCTTGAACTCACTGTGTAGCCCACGCTGACCTCAAACTCATGGAGATCCACCCGCCCAGGCCTCCCAGTGAAACTTACTAATTCTTTTAGTTCTTTTGTAGATTCCTTAGGGTTTCCACATAGATAACTATATTGACAGTGAATAAAAAATTTTGTTTTCCTTTCTGATTAATATATCTTTTATTTCTTTTTATTGCCTATTGTGCTAGCTAGGACAATGATAAACTAAGACAGAGAGAGTAGACATCCTGCCTTGTTCCCAGGCTTAAGGGCAAAACATTGGGTCTTGCTCAGTAAAGTGTAGAAATTCAGTGTAAGATTCGACTGGAGCACAAGTGAGACCACCGAGGCAGGCAAAATCTAAGCAACATGCGATGAGTTTATTGCCATCTGGGTGCACATGGGCCAAGGGTGAAAAGGCCGTTGCCATAGGAAGGAGGGCGCATGCAGTTTATATAGGGGAGTTTAAGTAGGGGAGGGGGTGTCAGCCCAGAGGGTGGAAAATTGGGGGGTCTCTTGAGTGATAGGCTTGAGGCTGGTGAACAGGGCAGGGTGAGGGTGGCAGGGCGATGGCAGGTACACAGCAAGGTACAGCAGGTGCGTTGTGGTTTTTTGGAGAACCGGTCTCCTTGCAGGTGTGAATGAGCGAGACAGCAGCTGGCTTCCTGTCATCACTGTTCTTGCAGGCAATGTGTCTGTTGGGGTTTTTTCTCCCTCAGTTGGGCAGGGATCTCAGTCAGGGCACCTGTCACTCAGAGTGCCCTTTATCAGACTGAAGAAGTTCCCTTCTGTTCTTACTTTACAGTTCTTCTGTCTTATCCTATACTTTTTATCATAAATGAATGTTGAATTTTGTCAGTTACTTTCTCTGGTATCTATTGAGATGCTTGCATGGTTGGATTTTTAAGAGTTAGTAAATAAAAAGTTAGTTATATTGATTTTAAACTGCTAAACCACCTTGCATGTCTGAGGTAAACCCAGCTTTTTTTTTTTTTTTAGTTTTTATTGGTACATTTTAGGTATACAATTCGTTTACATTTATCATTGGGTGTTTGTACCTGTACATGATGTATCTTGGTTCTTATTTTTTTTCCCCCATTACCTGTGCACCCTAACCCAGCTTATTTTTCATATATTTGGAGGTTAGGGTTTCATGTATTTTTAGATTTGATTTGTTAAAATTGTATTGAGGATGCTATTTTCTGAGTGTAATGATTTGTAAGTTTCTTTTCTTGTAATGTCATTGTCATGTTTTGGTATGCTAAACCCTAAAATGAACTGAAAGTTGTTCTCTCCTTTATTTTTCTGCAGTTCACATAAAATTGGCATTGCTTCTAAATGTTTGGAAACCATGTGGGCCACCTGCTTTTCTTTGTGGGAAAGTTTGTGATTTTTTTTTTTATGGTCCTGGGGTTTGATCTGAGGGCATTCTTTACTGTGCTGCATCGCCAGCCCTTTTCAAATTGTTGTTTTGAGATGGTCTTGCTAGACCACCAAGTTGCCTAGCTGGGCTCAAACTAGCAGTCCTCTGCCTCATCCTTCCAGAGTTGTGGGATGACAGGAATGTGTGTGAGAAAGCTTTTAATTACAGGTTTGGTTTAATACAGTATAGGGCTATTCAGGGTATCTCTTTTCTTGGGTGAGCTTTGGTTTGTGTCTTTCTTTTTTTTTTTTTCCTAGTACCGGGGATTGAACTCGGGACCTTGTACTTGCGAGGCAGGCGTGGGGACCACTGAGCTAAATCCCCAGCCCTGATTTGTATCTTTCAAGGAATTTATGTATTTTATCTGAGTTGCAAGGTTTTTTAACATAAATTTACTTAGAATTTATGTTCTTTTTTAAAAGTCTGTAGGGTCCGTATTGATATACTTTCATTCATGAGGTTGGTAGCTTACCTTTTCTCTATTCTTCTTGCCATCTAGCTAGAGCTGTCAGTTTCACTGATCCTAAGACTAGCTCTTAGTGTCATTGATTTTCTCTGTAATTTGTTTCTGTTATTGATTTCTGCTGTTATTTTTTTTTCCTTCCTTCTTATTTTCTGTTAATTTACTGTTCTTTTCTAGCTTAAGATGGAATCTTACATTATCTTAGACTTCTAATATAAGCATTTCAAGCTATTTATTTCTCTCTGAAGTTCTGTTTAAGCTGCATCTCACAAAGTTTGGAGTTATTTTCATTGTTGTCCTGTCTGAAATATTTTCTAGGATCCCTTGTGATTTTTTTTTTCTCTACTACCTGTTCAGAGGCCATGAGTGGGGATTCGGTTGCCTCTGAGTGTGGCACACCAGGGTCCACCCCTTTTTAAGTCTGAACTCAACCTTAATCTCTTGTCTGCTAAGTAGGGATGATAGTGTCACTTACCTCATGGTCCTACAGCTTATGTGAGTTAATTCATGGAGGAGCTTTGGTAACAGTCAAGCATAGAGTGAGCTTTCATTAAGTATTGCTCTCTGTTTTTATTGCTGTTTTGTACCTGGGTACCCAACACCATGTCTGCTACAGTTGGTGTTAAGAGTGCTTCTTGAAAGAAAGGTTTGGAAAGAGGGAGGAGAGCAGGAGCTCAGTTGGTGTTGAGATTCTCTGTGAAGGGTGTAGAAGGCTGGCACAGTAGAAGATGCACCAGGAAAGAAATAATTCAGAGTCCCAAGTTTGAAGTTTATGTGTGAATAGCTATTCAAAATACTGATTAATTTATAGGAATAAGCACCTAAGTTGTAACTTAAAAGAGAGGAGGCAACTATTGATTATAAAAGATTTAAGAAACACATCCCCCCATATGCAATGTATGGATCCTGATACAAAGTTATTTATTTAATTAATGAGACTATGAGGAAATTTGTCAATGGCCATTGCACAGTGTGTTTTTAAGCTGTAACAGGTTATGCTTTTTAATTGAAAGTCACTTCACTTTTAGATAAACTTACAAAAATATTTACAGATGAAATTGCACAATGCCTGGAATTTGCTTCTGATAATCCAGTGGTGGGGGGGAGCAGGGAATGGGCTGATGAAGAGTGAGAGTTTTAAAAACAAAAACCATCTGCTTACCTCTGGTAATGCTTGACCTTATTGTACTAGGTTAGAATTTGAAAAACAAAAAACCCGGCTTAATATTCAGCTTGAATATAGTCGCAGTCTGCTCAAGAAGAAACTGAGTAAGATCAACACGTTAAAAGAAACTATCCAGAAAGGTGGCGAAGACATTGACAGCCTGAAGAAGGTAATAGATGCAGGCAGTGGAAGGGCCTCTTTGTGAGCTTGTGACCTTCGTGGAGGGCTGTTTGTGGAGCTCCTAAAGGGTCCTCAGTGACAGGGAGGCCGCAGGGACTTGAGAACTGCTCCCAGTAAAATCCCAGAGCTCCGTGGGTCCCTGGACATCCAGTGGGAGGGAACACAGAGGTGGCTTCCACCTAAACTCTGACCTGAGTGGTGGGAGTCACTGGGCTCCGGAGCTGACTGCCTGGGCCAGGCCCTGATGGTGCCTCCATCAAGTAAAGAGCCTGCAGGTGGCAGAGAAGTTGGGCTGGAGCCACAGATGGGAACTTGCTGGTGATCAAGAGTAAACTGAAACCTTGTGAGAGGTGGAGACACTAGACAGGTGCCATGGAGTGCACTGGACTACAGGGCGATGGGATCCGGGAATGGCTGGCCAGGTGAGGGGAGGCCCAAAGCGGAGAGGTCAGGAGCCTGGTGCTGCAGGAGGAGGTCTTGCTACAGAGGCAGCATGGCGGTTGGTTCAGTTGCAGGAACACTGTCACTGGACGTGAGGTCAGCAAATTGAGGTGTGGATCTAAAAAGAAGGACAAAGGCAGGCAGTGACTGCCAATTTCCAAAAGGTGTGGAATGATAGTGGGTCACAGCCTGTGGCAGCTTCAATCCACACACAGGGGAACGACTGGGGTGGTCTACTTATAATGCTAGAACCTGCTGGTCTTACTAGTACACAGGATGGTAAATCTGCAGTGCAAACCCTCTCTGTTCAGATTGAAGACAACTGTCTGCAAGTCGTGGATGAACTCATGGCAAAGCAGAAGCAACTTAAGGACATATTTGTCACTCAGAATTCCAGCGCTCAGAAAGTTCAATCTCAGCTTGAGGAGGAACGGAAGAAATTTTTGGCTGTTGATAGGTAATTAAAAATTCTTCATTTTGAAAGTCCTAGCCAGCATTTTAAACATGTGCTTTTCGATTTGAAATGTAGTATATGAAGTTGTGTTTGAATATGTACACTTCATTGCTCCTGGTCCCACATAACACTTTTCACATATTCTAATATGGGGAGAAACCAAAAGGGGCAGCTAGTCAGTTAGAGTGCATGTTCCTTCTGGTGATGAAAATAGAAACGTATAAGAGAGGCCCTTACCTAAGAGCCTTGACACTGGTGTGTTCCCCTCGTCCAGAGTTACCTATCATTGCACCACAGCACAGAACGTAACGGGGAGGAGAATCAAACCACACTGCCTGGCAGTGCATCCCAGCTCTGCTCCTTATACACTGCACCTTCACTTCCTCATCAGTAAAGTGGGGATAACAAAGTACCTACTTTGTAGAATAGTCATAAAGACTGAATGAATCACTACTGAACAGCACTTCAGACAGTACCTGGCACCTAATAAATGTGTATTTTCCATGTGACCATGATGCTTTGCACTTGCAAAAAAGTCATCTGCTTTGCTTTCCTGTTTGATTGACATAATGTATGTGGTCAGATGAAATGAGCTGGCTTTTTCTTAGTCTCTTGGCATTTTGGTTTTCTTCAGTGTCCAAAGACCGTGAGTGCTTTTAGGACCCAGTCCAGAAGTTTATTGAGTGAAATTTAAATCTGCTTACTGATTTTTTTATTCTTGTATTGTTTAAATAGGACTATTTCTGTTTCTCTTCATATTCTTGAAAACTTTGTAGTCCATCCTTCCTCCCATCAATCCATCCATCCATCCATCCTTTTTCCCACCTGCCCTACCTGCTTCACTCTTGGTTTTCTCATTCCGAGTTGCCTCAGCTGGTGGACATCAGTTTCATTTTCAGGAAGGGGCATTGCCATAGTGGTGGTATGGTACAGAAGCTTCAGATTGTGACCCAGTGACTTTGCTGCGAAGGTATCTATCTCTCTGCAAAGATTGCTCCTCATCTGAAGCTCTAAAATAGAGCGTTCAGATGAGGGAGAGGTGCAACTTTAAAAATTGCACAGATGTAAAAAGAAAGCTAGTGGGAATACACTGTCTGCCCCCAGGGCTGCCTGTCACTGAGAAGTGCTCCCTTGGACAACCAGGTCACACCCACACCCTTCCCGGGAGCGTCAGTGTGCAAGTTACAAACCCCAGCATTTACAGTATTCTTAGAGAAAGTGGTCTTCTTCACGGAAGTTTATAACGTAACATTCTCCTTCCTTGATGCAGCTTTATAGAGGAAGTAAAATCACTTTTTCATGTCTGTGTATTTACAGGGAAGTAGGAAAATTGCAAAAAGAAGTTGTGATCATTCAGACTTCTCTGGAACAGAAACGCCTAGAGAGGCATAACATGCTGCTGGATTGCAAAGTTCAAAATATTGAAATAACTCTTTTGTTGGGGTCACTGGATGACATCATTGAAGTGGAGGTAATTTAGCAGTTGTCAGAGCTGAACACAATACCCTTTGACTGCTTAGTCTTCCTCAGGTTCCATGGCCCCTGTGGGGATAGAGAAGACATCATTTCCTCCGAGGAGGGAAAGGGGGCAAATTGACTGTCATTCCATTTTGAATTAATTAATTTAGGCAATTCTCTGATCTCTGGTTAATCTGTGTCTCTTCATTTTACTAGGATAGACTAGTGTCTCATGCCTATAGAGTAGATACCCAGGAGAAAACAGAGGTTAAAGCTATTGTCCTTTTGTTCTGCCCCCACACCCTCCAGAATCTGCTTATTTCCATCCAGTCTTCTGCTCCAGAGGGAGCTTTAAGTCCTTTGGATTCTTCAGAATAAAGTATCTAGAAAACTGAACTTCTTTCTAATATGAATGACTTTTTATACTATAATTCTTTTTGGGGGGGGCTACTGGGGATTGAACTCAGGTCCTTGCACTTGCAAGGCAGGGGGCGAAACCACTGAGCTAAATTACCCGGCCCTTTATAGTATAATTCTGCTGCCTTTTCTCTGTTTTAGCACAGATCACATTCTGCATAAGAGGTAAAGAAAAGAGCAAACCCTTTCCTGGCCACAAGTGAAATAAGCCTAACTCAGATGGCTTTAAAGTGAGAAGAAAATAATGGGAAGTGGAGGGACAGGGCTGGGAATTGATAGAGTCACATGTGTGGCCCCTACCAGGAACTTTCAGGCTGCCAGACTCCTTGCTCAGTATGTATTAGCTTTGTCTTCTCAAATCAGTTTTGCCCACCAGGCTACAACTGGCTTTGACCATGAGGGAAAAGAGCTCTCCCCTGTCCTCAGAAAAATCCTGGGGATGAGCTCTGGGGAAAAATCCTGGGGAAGTTCATCCTGGCTTCTGTGCCCACTCATTTGGGTGTGGAAGGAGCAGAACGGGGTCTGTCATAGCTAAGCTAGGTGTGAGCTGGAAGACAGTGCTGTACTCACTGTCCACCAAAGAAATAGAAACTGTTGGAAAAGGCAACTTAATTTTAGAAGCGTCTTGTCACAGAGTGGAAGAGAAGAGGAAGCAGTCTTCCTGAGTGATATCTATGTAACTGTTGGTCAGTAATGGTGTTGCTCCTTTGTTCCCATTGTCCTTTCACTTAGTAGATCTGCAGAATTACCCTCAACCTGTTCACCATGAGTGTGAAAATATTTGCTTTATAAACATGACAGACATTTACAGTGCGAAGTATTTCAAAGCAGATATTAAAACCTTGAGCTGAATCCATACTGAATCATTATCTAGAAAGTAAGACATTTAGTTTCCAGTCTAGCATATAAGAAGCTTGACTCTTAAAAAGTAAAAAGTTGAACAGACTGAAAAACCAGTAACTTCTTAATCTGTAAAGGAAGGGTGGTCACAGAGCAAACTGGTGCTCCAAGGGTGGAGAGGCAGGCAGGCAAACACAAAATCACAGCTTACACAGCCCAAGCCCCATGGGATGAGCACAGCCCCAAGAAGACCTAACCTGTGATCTACTGATTGCTGGAATGGGATGGGGGAGTAATCATGGGCTCCCACACTTTGGTGTCACCTCCTAAAGCTCTGTCGGGTTTTCACTTAACCAGGGCGGCTCCTCAGGAGAAACTGCTTCACCGGGGCTCATCTTCTGGGGTTTATCAGAGCTTGTCTGAGTTAGGGGAGGGAAGTACCCAACTCCAGCCAGCTATAGCCATTGTGTCCCACCTACAGTAGAATCCAAAAAAACGAAGTGGGAAGCACACATTAAGTTCACAGTCCAGGGAAGGAAGCTTGCTAAAAGACAGAGACCTGAGGATAAGACTACAGGTGCTCCCCTTCCCTACGCCTCACCACATCACTAGCTGTTCTGACAGCCTCTCTTCGCTCAGCCATCATGTATGGCTATCAGGAAAGATTTGGAAGCCAAAAGGCAGGAACAGCCAGCATCAGAAGAGACAGCCAGTATCAGACCCAGAATTACATATGGTAAGGACCTTGGAATTAGCAGACCAAGAATTTAAAACAAGCATGATTAATAACCTAAGGACTCTAATCAATAGATAACATGAAAAAACAGATAGGCAGTTTAAGCAGGATGGAAAGTCTAAGAATCAAAAAGAAATGCTACAAGTCAAAACCATTATAACAGAAATAGTGTTTTTGATGGGCTTATTGCAGATTAGACACAGAGGAAAGAACTCTGAGCTTAAGGATATCTCTATAGAAACCTCTAAAGCTAAAAAGAAAAAAGAATGAAAGAAACAACAGATCTTCCAGGAACTGTGGGAAAGCTACAAAAGATGTAGTTTATATGTAATAGGAATACCAGAAGAAGAAAGTGGGAAAGAAATAGAAGCAATATTTCAAATACAAACTGAAAATTTCCCCAAATTAATGTCAGACACCACTTGGCAGCTCTGTAAAACTCAACACCAAACAGGTGTGTGCTGATTTTTTTAGATATAATACCAAAGGCACTATCCAGGAAATAAATAATTGGTAAGCTGGCCTTTATTAAAATGCTCCATGAGAAACACTGTCAAGAGAGTGAAAATAAAAGCTACAGTCTGGGAGAAAATATCTGCAAAAGACCTCTGATAAAAACCTAAGTAAAATATTTAGAGAACTCCTAAAATTCAAGAATAAGAAAATAACTTTACTAATATATGGGCCAAAGGCCTCAAAAGACATCTCACCAAATAAGATGGACAGACAGCAAGTAAGTGTGCGAAGAGAGGCACTATGCCATGTGTCATTGGGGAAACACCCATGAAAACAAGATGGCACCAACATCCAAAACAGTGATGACACCATATGCTGGCAGGAATGTTGAGTGACAGGAACTGTCTTTCACTGCTGGTGGAAATGCAAAATGACACAGTCAGTTGGGAAAGCCGTTTGGCAGTTTCTTATAAAACTAAACATACTCTTACCATGTGGTCCAGCTGTTGTACTACCTGGTATTTACCCTAAGAGTTGAAAACATCCACACAAAAACCTGCATGCGATGTTTATAGCAGCTTGCCAAAACTTGGGAGCAACCAAAATATCCATCAGGGCCTGAGAGTATAGGTCAGTGGTACAGCACTTACCTAGAATTGATGAGGCCCTGGGTTTAATCCCCAGTACCACAAAAAAATAAAAACTAAAAACATATATCACCAGTTGGTGAATAAACTGCTACATTCAGACCATGCAGTGTTAACAATTCACCACTAGAGAGAAATGAAATATTAAACCATGAAAAATGTGAAAAAAGCCAGGCCTGGTGGCGCATAACTGTAATCCCAGGACGCTGGAAGGCTGAGTCAGGAAAATTGCCAAATTCAAACCTAGCCTGAGCAGCATAGGAAGACCTTGTCTCAAAAAATTTTTTTTAAAAATTTTTAAGAGGGCCGGGGATTTAGCTCAATGGTTCCACCACCTGCCTCACAAGTGCAACGTCCCAAGTTCAATCCCTGGTACCAAAAAAACCCCCCAAAAAAACCCAAAAACAAAATTAAAAAAAAAAATTTTAAGAGCTGGAGATATAGCTCAGTGCAAACCCTCAGTAGCACACAACAAAAAAAGGAAATGCATATTTATGAGACACAATCAGAAAATCTATGATACACACGAGATGAGTCCAACAATATGACACTCTGGAAAGGCCACAGCTATACATGCAGTAAAAGATGAGTGGTTTCCAGGAATCACAGGGAGACAAGGGATGCATCAGTGGTGCAGAGGACTTGGAGCCGTGAGTGTCTGCCTGGTGCTGAACAGGTGGTTACATGGCATCATGCATGTCCAAATCCCGAGAATGTACAGCACTGAGAGCTCGCTCACCCTAGGGGAAGCTATGGCCTTGTTGCTTACAAAGTGTCACTGTGGGTTCATCAACAGCAACAGATGCACCACGCTGGGGGGTGTTGATACTCATTGGGGAGCACATGGGAAATCCCTGGACCTCGCTCCCAGTTTGCTCTAGAAAATAGTCTTTTTTTAAAAAGTGGTGCTTATGCCTCATTTTGTGCTAGTCGGGCTACACTGGAATATTGCGTTCACTTTTTAAAGCATCACCCTTCCTGAGAGTAAATTGTCCAAGAGAGTCCAGAAGGCCCAGACGACGTCATGCTGGGAGGGGAAAACATGGGGATGCTGATCATTCTCTTGCAATAGACGACAGTTGCTCACATGGCTTGCATGCTCTTTTCTGGTCCTATGGGGCATGCTAGGCCTCTGAGCCAAATGTCTCTTGTGAAAGAACACTAGGAGGAAGAGGGCTGGCCTCTGGGGGTGTGTCCCTGGCTGGCATTTTATAAGTAGATCTAGTCGTGACCAGGTAATGTGGTGCTAAAACCCAGAATAGAAAAGGCAGTAGATGGACCAGGGATTTAGCTCATGGCACTGTGCCTGCCTCAAAAGCACAGGGTCCTGAGTTTGATCCCCTTCCTGGTACCAAAAAAGAAAAGAAAAGAAGGCAACAGAAAAAAGGTTATAGGAGTCATCTCTCTCCTGAGGGTTGAAAAGGAGCTACTGGGTAGAAGTAATTGTTTCACACCTCTTGCTGTGGCAGTAACTGTCCACACTGGTGAGGCGGAGTCTGAGACTTCCCTTCCAGGGCAGCTGTTCAGAGAGGTACAGTAAATTGTCTCTGCCTGCCAGGGCTCTCTGGGAAAATTCTTAACGAATCTTTGGGTGGGTACTTCCAGATTATTGCTTCCCAGATCATATGTGTGGAGAAAGCAGCTGAGGATCCTACTGCCTAAGCATCTGTGTTCCCTGTTGTTGCTGGCCCATGGCCACACCTGGAGTAGCGAGCAGCAGATGACTTACACAGAAGCTGAATGCAGTGCTATCAAATCACATGCAGGAATCATGAGATTTAGTGTCAGCATTACACTTTATTCAAGTCCAATTTCTCTCTGAGCTGTTTTAACACATATGTATTACATTAAAACTTAATTCCGAAAGTAGTATGATTGAGTTTGTTCAGCTGAGAACATCTACAAAGGCAGAATTTGGCATTTTTTTGAGACATGGTCTTGGTATGTAGTTAGGCTGGTCCTGAACTTACTGTGTAGCCCAGGTAGCTTGGAACTCCTGGTGATTCTCCTGCCTCAGTCTCCCAAGTGCTGGGATTATTGTTTGCCACCACACTCACCCAAGTTTGGCATTTTTTTCTTAATATGTGTCTTGGTTTTGATCAGCATGATACCAAAGGCCAACCATTTCACATTGAAATTGAAATGTAAGTCAGTCATTCCACGAGGCCCTGGGAATACAACAGCCAAAAATCAGGTGTTCTTTACATCCTAGTGGGATAGAGACAAGCAGGCATAGGTAGGCGAAATACTTACATGAGGTGTTGACCCACACTAATAAAACAGTAAAGCAGAAGAGAAGAAGTGGTGATGGAGGGGTGGCCAGAGCAAAGGTGGCTGGTGACTGAGGAGGTGACGGGTGAAGTCAGACACTTTGGGGGGCCATGCCTGCCTGGAGAGTGGCACCCACTGTGGTCATGGAGGCTGCACAGTTGCGGCAGAATGACTGACCTCAGAACACTGACAGCTGTGAGAGGGTTGCCGAGGCCAGGTTACTGTGGCCTTGCTGGCTTGTCTGAAGGAGGTGACAGGCACTTGGAGGCCTCGTGTGTACAGGTAGTACGGGTCACCATCAGAGACAATAAGAGAGTTTTACATGTTTTTCAGTTGGGAACTGAGACAGAAAGTACACAGGCAACAACTGATATCTATGAAAAAGAAGCTGCTATGGAAGTGGACTACAGCCCTCTACAGGAGGATTTGAAGGTAATGGAAAGATTTCTGTTGATTTTTACTAACTCACATCAATGTTGAATATTCAGACACTGCAGAAACATTTTTAGATGGTAGAGTGTTTTTTTAAAAAGAACCATACAGTGGAAAAACACTTTCCTATATCGACAATACTGACACCAGACATGTGGGTCTTCCCTCCCACGAAGTTCAGCTCTCTGCACGCTGCCTGAGGCTCCTGGGATGCACAAGCTGAGGGCACAGTCCACACTGCTGCACTTGGAGACTCTGGGGAACACTTTATGTTCACTAGCTTGTTATGAAGGATACAACTCAGGAAGAGCCAGGTGGGAGAGATGCAGAGCAGCACCTCCCAGGGGCTCCATGAGCTCACCTACCCAGATGCCCTCCCTGGTGTGTCTGATTAAAACCTCCATCTCTAGCCTCGGTCCATTCCCTAGAGAGCAGAGGCTAAATGTTCCAAGCCTCTGGCAACCAGTCCTCTTCTCAAAAGTCAGCCACGAGCAGGAACTCAGGTTGGGTGGAAGAGGCTTCTTCTCAATAACAAAAGATGCTTCTCTCACCCCTCCCATTCAGGATTTTAGGATCTCTGGGCCAGGAACCAGGAACCAGGATGAAGGCCACATACACATTTCTTATATCACAAAACAGCAGTAAATAGGCTACTAAAAAATGTTTATATCAGCTGGGCATGGTGGCCAGTCGGGGCTACATAGTTTGAGGACAGCCTAAACTACATAGTGAGACCCTGTCTCCAAAAAAAATTTCTATTAGTGTGTTTAATCACTGTATTCAGTACCGTGGAATGTCCAGTCAGTTTCTGGGGCTAACTCTGCTTCTTGTGAGGTCAGACTGAATACTTAAGTCTTGCAAACTCCCGCATAAATAAATGTGGCCCTTACTCCCATGCCTGAGTTTACCATGTCAGTGTCCCAGTGCTGTTCCTGCAGTAGCCTTGGGCTTCTCCCAGCGGAGGGAGGCAGATGGTCTAGGCTGCAGGTTACAGCCTGGAATGTAGCACCTCCTCCCTCTTACTGCAGCTCAAGCACTAGCTCAGTCAGCCCTGAAGCCACACACTTCTCAGGCATTGTCATCAGGCTGCATCTCTCACAAAGAGGACATAGTGACCTTTGCCATCCGGGCTTTCCAGCCTACAGCTACCACCTTCAGAGGACATTGAAGGAGGGTTTTCCTACGGAGCCCCAGCAGCCGTCCAGCATCACAGTGGCTGGGTGGAGGTCACTTGTTCATTCTGGAGCCGGTCACGGGGCAGGGAGGTGTGGACTTCATCAGAGCTTGGAAGGCCACACCTCTGGGCACCCTTTTACCCCATGTGGGCTGAATTAGGGTGGAAGAAACGGGGATGGGTGCTGAGTACCAGCACTCACTATGTCTTTGAATTTCATATGTGGTTAACAGACTTGAAATTTTTTGCACTCTATTTGTGCCATCTTTTGGCAGTCAGAAAGTAGCCTTTTTTCTTCTCTGTGGTTTTCTGTTTAGTGCTTTCTCTATTTGCTTTTGTGTTTACCAAGTCCTTTCCATCTCATTTCCCAGTAAATGTTTATACGTACTGTCTTGGTGTTTATAGCTTTCTTGTTTCATTGACAAATAGTTCTTTTTGCAGTGAATGAAAATATCACTTCTATCATGTATTCACCCCCTCTGGAGTCAAGAAAGTTTTCCTGGAAGGGCCTGGCTCCACTTGCCCCCTTCCTCCTTCTCACTCAAGTGAGTTCTGTCTCTCTCAGGTCAGGGGAAGTACTACTTACCTAGCTGCCTCAGATCCTGCTCTGCTGTGGAGCTCTTGTGGGGGCCTTGTTGGGAGGTGTTTACATTTCTGACTTCCCTGTGAGCTCTTTAAAAAGAGACTGAATAGTTTCCATTATTGAATCCTCATTGTTTAATTTGTAGATGATCGGTAGTTTTTAATGAATGAGGACATGAAGGTGATATATGAGTTGTTGTTTTTTAGCCAGATTATAGGCCAAGGAGGGAAATGTGTCCCCAGAGCATCACATACAGCACTAGAGCCGCAAAGGTGCAGCTGCTGGGGGTGCCACAGAGCCCATGGGTGACTGCAGCTCCAGGCTCAGTGGCTTCTGAGGGGATGGGAGGCAGCAGCAGGGGCAGATGTGCTGGCCTAGGCTTAGGCCTCACTGCAGTGTTTGAAGCAACAGGTGCATCAGACAGTGTTGTCTTTGCCACTCACAGGCTCTGCTGTCAGATAAGGAAGTGGAGGCCCGCCTTGTGCTCCTTGTGCAGCAAGTGGCATCCCAGGAAGAAAACTTGCTAAAGACAGCAGCCCCGAACCTGCGAGCCCTACAGAAACTGAAGACAGTCAGGGACAAGTTCCAGGAGTCCACAGATGGTGAGGCTGAGCTCAGTTGTTGGCAGGATCAGGTGCATGGGGTTCCCATTGCTGGTATATGTGCACAATCCTCCCAGGATTATGCCTTTCTTAGAACACATTTTCCTCTGTTGTCTTATGTTCATGTATTCTGTCAATACTGAGTCACTAATTGCTTCCATTATGAAAAATGTCCTGATGGGCCAGGGATTTAGCTCAGTGGTTTCGCTGCCTGCTGCGCAAGCGCAAGGACCCAAGTTCGATCCCCGGTACCAAAAAAAAAAGAAAAATGTCCTGCTTTAATTTGAAAACAAGCTTATTGGTTACTTTAGATAATATTTAATTTTTCATGCCAGAAAAAAAATTACTCTGTCAGAACTGTCAATGTTATTTAGGGATTATGCCAGGTGTGGTGGTGCACATCTGTAATCCCAGTACTGGGGAGGCTGAGGCAAGAGAATCACTGTGAATTCAAGGCCAGCCTGTGCTACATAGTGAGTTGAAAGCCAGCCTGAACTACATAGGGAGACCCTGTCTCAAAACAAAACAAAATAAAATTTAGAAATTAGCTCTATCAGGAAATTGTAAGAGCTATATCCTTGGAATTAATAACACTGAGGTATCTTAAAGGTAATTTTTACTTAACAACCAAATTCAAAATCTAATTTTTTTACTTTAAACAAGGGAAGTCCCTCAGTGGTCTCCAAATTAAAGAACATTAATTCTCTCTTAGCTTTTGAGGCCAGCAGAAAGGAAGCCAGGATGTGTAGGCAAGAATTTGAACAGGTGAAAAAAAGGAGATACGATCTTTTCAACCAGTGTTTTGAGCACGTCTCAGTCTCAATTGATCACATCTACAAGAAGCTCTGCCGAAACCACAGTGCCCAAGTACGTATTTGTCAACCCTGACTCTTGATGGGAACTTTGGAAATATTGCTGGTGGTTTTCCTAAACCTGCCCCAGACAGCTCTACTGTCTGTGATTAACTAACCACTCTATATTATTGGAGTGACTCAGTCAGGGCCAGACTGGCCACCTAATGACCTGTGTTCTTAATCCCACTCACGACCACACTGACAGCCTGCACACCTCAGCACTGCTCCGGTCCTGATCTCCACTGGAAGCAAGTGGTTAGACCATTTGGTTTCCATGTTCCCCTCAATGCTGAACTGCTGCTCTCGGGCACTAATCGGGCTTTGTAGAACTCTGGGGAAAGGGAGGGTCAGTGTGGGGCATCCTGGGGAACCAGCTCATCTATGGAGTTGACTGAATATCAGAGGAGAAGGGAAGAATTAAAGGCACAGACCAAGTGCAGACAGCCTTATGTCTGTAAACCACCCCTGCTCCATTATTAGTGCCCAGAGCAAATACTCTGGACTGGGTGTGGAATAAAAACATGGGCCTGGGCATGGACCCCTCTTCTACTCTCAGTTCATGTTCTTTCCTGACTGAGGGATCCTTGATGAGATTTCTAGCATGTAACTGAAAAAGACTTATTTTCAGTAAAGTAAGATAAAGCACGCCCACCGACTCCTGGAGAGCAGAACGCCTCTCTGCACAGTCCCTGACCATAGGAAGTGCTGAGTGAGTTTCGGGCAAATGGGTGAGTTGAGAGACACTCACCTGCTGCTGCCATGGGACTGGCAGTCTGGTGTCTAGTCCTGGTCCCTGGATGTGTTGCCCTACTTCCTTTCTCCCCTTGACCAGACAATCCTGTTGTCTGTAACTAGATGCACAAGTAAGTACGTTATTTACAGGCACTGGTACTTTTCCATCCAAATGGAGCACCCAACCTGTAGAATATTTTGCATTTACTATCGCCACCATGGATTGAAATTTACTAGTATTTTGATATTGCTAAATAAATAACATGTGTTTCAGGCATTTCTTAGCCCAGAGAACCCTGAAGAACCTTACTTGGAGGGAATTAGCTACAACTGTGTGGCCCCGGGCAAGCGGTTCATGCCTATGGACAACCTGTCAGGGGGAGAGAGGTGCGTGGCGGCCCTGGCCCTCCTGTTTGCTGTGCACAGGTGAGGGCTCCTGTCCAGCGAAATCCAGTGGGACTCTCTACACAAGAGCTGGAACTCTTCATTTTTCTGAATTCCTAGCAAATGTATATAAAACTGTTTGCCTCAGCCACAGAATTTATGTTTTAGGACTACAGCAATTCAGACAGCACATCTCTGAGTTCAGTCTTTGACAGATTTAATTATCAATAGCTAATAAATTTCCAGCTTTATAGAAAAAAATTTTGATGACATCAAGATACCAAAAACAAGAAAACTCAACTTGCATATTATTTTCTTAGTCTCTGCCTCAGAGCTCTATTAGTAATGGATGTTAAAAAGTGAAGTATTTTGCCTTAAAAAGCCTTTAATCTGCCAGGGATGTAGCTCAGCAACACTGCACCTGCCTGGCAAGCACGAGGCCCTGAGTTCGATTCCTGGTTATTAAAAGAAAGTCTTTAATCTCATCTCTTTGGCACTGTTTCTTTGTAATGTAAATCAAGGAACAAAATGTTAGCTAAAATTAAATCAGTGAACAGCTTCCACATGGAAAGCCACAGGTGAGGATCCATGGTGTAAGTGCTGCTGCCTCTCTACTCCTGCCCAGGACCTGAGCACACGGAGCCTGGCAGCTGGAAAGGGGGCTGTCTCCACCAGGAGAGGAAGAGCTGAGAGGGGAGCACTCAGCTGAGGAAGACTGGCATGAGGTGGCACCCACCCATTTGCTCAGCAAATACTAAAACTGCCAGGACCAGTGTGTTCACCCTGGGAGAGCGCTGTGAACAAAATAAAGTATCCGCCTCCCATGTTTCATTTTAGTTGGGAAATAAGGTATATTAGCAGACTCATTCTGTGAAAGGATGTTCAAAAATGACAGTCATAAAGAAAAAACTCAAGCAGGGACTGAAGACAGTGGGGGCAGGGAAGAGTTTGCAGCATTAAGGAGTCACTGAGGAGGTCTGTTTGAGAAGCTACCATTCCAGTTGAAGACTTGAAGTAGGAGCAGGGAACATTAACAGCTAGCCAAGGAAAGAATGTTCTAGATGTGAGGAGCAGCAAATGCAAAGGCCCTGAGGCCAGAGTGAGCCAGGCATCTGTAGAGTACACATGGGCAGGCACAGGACTACAAGTTACTATAACAGCAAGGTGAAAGATGTTGGTGAGTTGGAGGAGGCTAAGAGCCAGGGGTTGCTAACAGATAGCATGTGGGGTAGGAAGAGTCGGGAGGATTCTGAGTTCAGCCTCAGCAAGTACAGAGATGAGAGATGTCAGTACCTGAGACACAGGAGGGGACAGGTTGGAAGGGGACAGTGAGGGCTCTGAGGTGCTCATTAGGTGCAGGTCAGGAATTGTTAAGCAGGGAACTTAACAATGAGGCGTGGGGAGCAAGTGAGACACTGGCGTCTGAGCACCAGCCCAGAGGCACTGAAGTGGTGAGGAGTTAGGATCAGAGAGGCCACAGCCCCTCAGGAAGGGAACAGGTGGGAGGATGCACCCGACAGGTGCCAGAAGGTCCCAGTGGATGTGACGAGCCCCAGTGCTCCCAGTGTAGACCACACAGGCCGTGGCCTGGTGAGTACAGACTCAGCAGCGCAGGGGTCACCAGTGTCCTAGACGGGTTTCCAGAAGGAAGTATCCTGTTCATCCTGAATACTGTTCATCTTCTACCCCAAGTCTTGCAAAACAAATAGGAAGCTGTAACTCAATAGGGGATATTTTTTTTCCAGCTTCCGGCCTGCTCCATTCTTTGTTCTGGATGAAATAGATGCAGCCCTGGACAATACTAACATCGGCAAAGTAAGCTGCTTTCTGCTTTTAGTTTTCATTCTGATGTCTGCAATTCCAGGTTCATGGTGTGGTCAGAAGACAGCGTACCTCAACACACAGGGTGGGGCCAGCGGGTGTTGCTGATTAGTCGGCTTTTGTTTGTTGTTATTTGTGGTACCGAGGCTTGGACCCACGGCCTCCACCTGGAGTACTTTTAAAGTCTAAGTTACATATCTTAAAACAAGGCGCTTCCAAGGATTTCCACTCTCGGTTTAGGGAATGCAACACCGAGAGCTGTTGCTTCTCTATGAGCACCACCACTCCCAACATAGCTCGCTGCTCCCCAAGTCCAGGCACTAGGAATGAGCATGCCCCTGGCAGCAGCACTAGGCCAGGCAGATTGCTGTGGTTTCCTGTTCCAAGTGAGTTGTTTGCTAAAGTCCAAGAATAACATGTCTAAAAAACATTCCAAAGGAACTAAAGTTCAAAAATGTACCTCCCCGGGGCTGGGGATTTAGCTTAGTGGTGCTAGGCCTGCCTCACAAGCGCAAGGTCCTTAGTTCAATCCCGAGTATCACACACACAAAAAAAATGTACCTCCCCAATTTTACCAAAATGTATCCAACCCTTTGTTGTACTGTGCACAATTCTGTTTGCATTATTTGAGAGGAGAGAACTAGGAGAGCAGTTTTACTCTGAGTTAACTTCAGTCAGCAAGGTCAGTGGACTTGTCCATGGAGGAGGCTTTGAGGCACTCACAACCCACACCTCAGACATGACCCAGATCAGCTGCAGGACATGAACTGGGATAGAGCAGACAATGGCAGAATTGGTCCCTGCCCAGAGGAGGGAGAGCAACACCCTGCAGTCTCCCCATTTTGGAGACAAACTCTTCTGGTTCTGAATCTTAGCCTGTCTTCCAGAGGTGCTGCGCCTTGCATTCATGGCTGCTTATAGGAGGTTGCTCTGTTCCTGCCGACAGATACACTTCTCAGTATGTATGTGTAAATGGCGTTCCAGCTTATAACCCAGTTTTGTGAGTAGGCTGAGCCCACCCTAAGAGATGTTTTCAGACTTGGGTGCCGCTGGGCAGTTCTGTGCCTGTGAAGCAGACCTCCCTGATTTCTCAGTTCAGCCTCTTGTTTGATGCCAGGGCAAGTCAGGGATGCTGTGGAACTTTGGCCGAGGTGGCTCCTAGGGGCACGAAGGTGTCTCTCAGCACTTCCCGGTGTCTCTCAGGGCCCCTGCTTTTTAACATGCCACAGGATACACAAGAACATCTCAGCTGCCAGCCACAAAGTCTGCACCACAGCCAGAGGAAGCACAAGAAAACACAGAAACAGAGCCTTGACTTTTGTCTCCTAGGCCAGCTGCCTGGACTCCAGGGCCTGACTCACTCAGCACCTATCTGCCCTCAGAAGGACAGACAGACACAGAGGCAGTCTGTGTGGACTACCTGTTTTCTTGATTGTACTTGATGTCTGCATTCTAAGGAGTAGGTCTCAAACTCCTGTTAATATCCAGCCTGTGTATCAGAAACTTAGAATTCCCATGATGCCTTCAAGATCACTGCCATGTTGAGTGTGCTGTGTGGAGTGCATAACCATGAAGGAGCCTCCACTTCCTGTCGGGCTCAGGGTGTCCAGAATTTACAGCAGGTAGCTTTCCGAGCAGAAAGCACACTGTCCATCTTTGCAACTGCTGGCTGTTATTAAAAGTAGGAAAGGTTTATTCTGCCTCCCTCTGTGGGAGGTTTCAGTCCATGCCCAACTGGCTGACTGCTCTGGGGCCTGTGGTGAGCTGTTCATCATGATGGAAGCCAGGAAGCAAAGACAGGAAGGGGCCAGGGCTCCGACAGCCTTTTCAGAAGCTCACCCCAGTGACCTAACTCCCAGAGAGGCACCACTTCTTAAATGCTCCCTTACCTCCCAGTAGTCCCACAGGCTTGGGACCAAGCCTTCAACAGATGGGCCTTTGGGGACATTTCATGTACAGACCATATCACTCTCCTATCGCCTTTCTTTTCCTATCACTACCCCAAGGCTCTTGGTCCTGCATCAGAGTGGCTGCCACCATGGCCTCTGATGCCAGAGCTCTGTAAATTCAGCCTCATAGACGAGCATTTTCCTGACCCATCCCTCACCCGAAACTGGCATTGCTGCTTCCATAGCTCCTGCCTGATGTTAGTCACATAGTCACAACCCAGACATACAGAGACCCTCTCAGGGTCCACAAAAATATAGGGCATAAGCAAGTAATACCTTGTTAAATTCTTGATGGTTCGAGTTAGGTTCTTCAACATCAATCTCCAAGTTGTGAGTAGTTCATTCACCAAGACTCATTTTTATCCAGAGTGTTTTGTTGTTCATTTCCTGGGAATTGAGCTTCCAAAAGGAGCCAAAGGTCACCTCTATGGGAAGGACTTGACTGTGATCACAAATACAGTAGCTGTGTTTCCCCCATCATCAGGCTTTGACTTGCACTGCAGGACGCTACCAGCCATTCTTCACCCTCACAACACACCTGACCACCCTCTCATTTGAATGACCCAGTGCATTTTCCCATGATAGTATGTCAAGTTCAAGCTTGATTCTTTAAAATACTCTTAGGACTAGGATGGAGCTTGGTGGTTCGATATCCCCAGCACCACAAACAGAATTGTTCAAGCTTAGATCACAGGTAGCATGGATTTTTCTTACGTCCCTCTTACTGGAGAAGTTCTTTCTGTTGCTGCAGTTGAGAGGGGATTTGCTGATTACCAGACAGGCAAGTGAGTGCCTTGTCCCCTACAGTGGCAGAGTCAGCCATGCAGAACCAGTCCCCAGAGCCCCAGCCAGGCCTTTCCTCCCGGTGAGAATGTGTGCTTTTTATTTCCTGCCAGGTCTCCAGTTACATCAGAGAGCAGACTCAAGAACAGTTCCAGATGATAATCATCTCCCTAAAAGAAGAGCTCTATTCCAGAGCCGATGCATTGATAGGCGTCTACCCAGAGGTAAAGCATGCTTCGGGGGGAGGTCCCTCTAAGCCCCTCACGATGACAGCCAAGGAGCTTTCTTCCAGTCAGCAGCTCCAGGAGGCATTCAGAGATGCTGTTAGATGGCCACAGATGATAAACACAGGCCAAGTCATTTTTTGAGTCAGAGTAGCTACTCATATTTTTCTGTGATAGTACACAGATATTTCAAGTGAAAGAAGCAAATTAAAAACTGCAGAGCAGAATGAGAATTTTATAAAATAGTGGATGTTAACATACGCACAGCAGACTTATCCTGTATTTCATGTTTCTGTAATGTCTGATTATTTTAAGCAAAAACAAATGTACTGTATCACTATCCCTGAGGTAAATCAAAGGAATCCACTGGAAGCTCCCAGTGGTACAGGAACTTAGATGTGGAACATACCTTCAAGCCACTCAGATACTACCTGAGCTAAAAGTAGAGCAACTAATTCAAGACATTTGGCCTTTGGACGGTTAGGTTTTATTTCCTGAACTTTAAGAGTTAATTTACCTTCCTGTACCCACAGAAAATTAGATCACCTAGAAATACGCTGAGAAATGGAAATTCCAGCCAGGCATGGTGGTACATGCCTATAATCCCAGCACTCTGGGAGGCTGAAGCAGGAGGATTACAAATTCAAGCCCAGCTTGGGCAACTTAGCAAGGCCATCCCAAAATAAAAAGTGCTGGGGATGTAGGTCAGTACCAAGGCCTTGGGTTCAGTCCCCAGTATGGCAACTACTACCCCCCCCAAATAATTCTCATACCAGAAAATTAAAATTAAAATACAAAACTGGTACAAAAGCAGGTAACTGACACCCTTTCAAGCCTAAGCAGGTTTCTTTTGAAACCTACTTGCCTACCACCTTTACTTTCATACTCTTCCCTCGTCAGCAGACTGACTCAAATTCCTATCTCCCCTCCAGCACGACGGAGTCTTGTTCAGCCAAGTGCTGACCCTAGATCTGCGTCCCTACCCAGACAAGGAAGAAGGACAGGGCAGCAGAGGACGCCGAGAGCCCCAGCCCCAGTAGGACGAGGGTGCTGCGAACAGCCCAGGTGTGGGAGCCATCTGTCAACTATCCTCCTCTAGTTCTGGAGTCAGCAGGCCCTGCTGCCCACTGGGTGAGCCACTGCCACTAAGGACCAAACCGGCCCCACTCTGGCATCAAGTTTCCTAGGACAGTTAGTGTTGGTTTTTCTTAAGTTGCACCGAGTAGCATAATCCTAACTTCTCTTCTGAAATAAGTTTGTCATCAAAATGCTCAGCTAAGCTTCATCTTCACTGTGGTCTCGCCCTGCACTTTGAGGGTATGTGTGAGGGAAACACTAGCTCTAGTCCACAGTGCTGGGATCAAACCCGGGTCTGGTGTGTGCTGAGTGCACCCCTGCCCGGAACACAGGGTTTTCAGATACACGAGTTAACGGGTGTGACTTGAGCTCAGCTCTTGTGGAAAATCACCTCAGAGAGCCGCCTGTATGTTACTTTTGAAAATATAAATAAAAATAATTAATTTCAGATGTCTTCAGTGTAGTTTTAGAAGCCAAAAACAAAACAAAACAAAACAAATTTGTGATGAAACTGAATTATGTCTGTTTTAATGCAGTCTGAATGTTTCTGAATATAGTTTCTGTTAAGGAAGTACTGAAGAACACAGGCTTTCACTGACTTTGTGTAAATACAGGGCTCCATGTGGAAACAAAAGTCCTGCACTTCATTCATCCCATCTCCAGTCAAGACCAGCCAAACCTAGGGCTCCTCTGTGAGCCTGCTTTGGGCCAGTGCTGACCCTGAAGCCTCCTGAAGTGCAGATGCCTGTCTTCAACACAGGACGAACTCTGAGGAGTCCCAGGAGCGGCTCCAGCTCCAGCCCAAGGAGCCCCTCCTCTCGGCACTGACGTTAGGTCCAGTCAGTCAGCTGCTGCTTCCTCTGCCACAAAAGCCACAGCCCTTGAGGCCAAGTCGTCCATGTCGGTGCTGCATGAACTCAGTGCAGCTCCTCTCCTCTGCCTCGGGCTGTCCATTCACCATGCCTACTATCAACAGTCCCTCTGTGTACAGTCAAAACATGCCCTACTATGCTGTGCAAAAGCACAGCCAAAACCACAGGGCTATGAAAGTATGGGCCTGAGTACCATAATCAATAAAGTGGGCAGAGCCTGTAATCCCAGCCCTCTGGGAGGCTGAGGCAGGAAGATTACAAACTCAAGCCCAGCCTAGGCAATGTAGGGAGACTATCTCAAAAAAGGGGGCTGGGGGCCAGGGATTTAGCTCAGTGGTTCCACCACCTGCTTCAAAAGCGCAAGGTCCCGAGTTTGGTCCCCGGTACCCAAAAAACAGGCAGGGAGCCAGGGATATAATTCAGTGTGAAGGCCTGAGTTCAGTCACTAGTATGGCAAAAAACAAAACCTGATAGGGCTGGGGATTTAGCTCAGTGGTTCCGCCGCCTGCCTCGCAAGCGGAAGGACCCGAGTTCGATCGCTGGTACCAAAAAAAAAAAAAAAAAAACAAGATTAAAAAACAAAAACAAAAGCTGGTTTTAGAAACATCACATGGTTAAGAAATACACAAATACAACTACGAATACAGCACTTTATCTTAAAAGCCCTGCCATCTCTGTGAACGTATCCCGGGGATGAGGCTCGGAAAGTGTGGGAAGCAAGGAGCTGGTGAGCTTTGTGGGCTTTAACACATACCTATGACAGGGAGCGGCCAACTTGTCGGAGGGCAAGGCTAAACATTCTGGCTGATGAGGCTTCAAGGAGCTTTGGTAAAATGGCACTTGGCCCTGACAAAAGTACACATTAATCCGTGGTACTCAGATATTTGTCTTGATTATGGTCCTGGGGACTGAAGCCATGGGCCTCATGCTTCCAAGGCAAGCGTGCAGTCACTGAGCTCCATCCCCAGCCCAGGGTGGTTCTAATCCATCAACCGTATTAGAATAAACCTGCACTTCAGAACACGCACTGACACCAGAACTGACTCGGGATCTGTTCATTCCCTGCAGTGGTCCAGGCCCCTCACTCGGAGCTTCTCTGCTGGGCACTGCCATCTTCTCTGAGTTTCACTTGCCCTGCACAACGCCTTCATGTGTGTGCCAACTTTCCAATTCAGATCTCTATCCCTGACTGCAGTTTGCAAATGTGTCTTAAAAAGTAACTGTTTGGCTTTTTAAAAATTTAAATATTCAGAAGTAATCACTGACTCAACTTCATAACTGAGTGGCAACTCCAGCTAAAGTTCTCATTAACTGCAGTATGCCAAGCCTTGTCATGACTGAAAAAAAGTTGACCAAACAGGGTTTCCATTAAAATTGTATTTATGACCAGAGTGACACAGATTTCTTTCCATGCTTCAAAAGGGGAAGGAGGGAGAAAGGTCTCCGGTTTGTCTCTGGCTTCTCTCACCTCTGTACGGCCCAACCTCCCATTTCTTGTTCTTCATTTTCCCGGTGGCCGTGGGAACAACCATGCCATCTCTGGGAGTGTGCCAGGGAAGATGAGCAGACAACAGAACCTGTGTAGGGCTTGCTTACTTCGAGAGAGGCTTCACTTTAATGCCCTGCTGTGTGCGTGCCATGTGAGCCTCCGCCTGGTCTCCAGCAGGGGCCTCCCTGCGTAACCGCAGCACCCAGCACAGCTGCCTCCCCAGGGTGAGCCCTGAAGATGCCTCAAGCATGGCGGGCCCTTTACAAGGCTTGCCTACCTTGCTCTGTGCAAATCCCCTTGGCTTGAGGAAGAGAAGGGAGAGAAGTTGAGAGAAGAACAAAAAGGTGGGACCTTGCCCCAAAAAATGAAGACTCAGAAAGCTCAGAATCTACAATCTAAATCTAAAACCTTGTCTGTGCCCACTTGCACCTCCCCAGCCTCAGCTCCACAGTGGGAGTGCACAGCACTGACAGCTGCCGCAGAGGCCCTGGCTCTGCACTCAGGCTCCTTAGCAATCCCAGGCCTGCCCTCCCCTGGAGCAGTGGTACGAGACGATGTGACTCCAGGGCCCTACTGATTGTGTCATTCTGCTAAAAACCATTTTCAACAGATTCAGTGCCTCTTTACTATTACCAATGTAACAAACATGTTTAAGATGCTTTCTGTAGTAACATCTTTCCACATGGAAACTTGTCAAATAGAGGTGTCTGTGCAGTTCTTCCTTTCTCTTTGGCAACAACTGTTGCTTGGATGATCTTTACTCTCCCCTATATCAGCAAAAACACCATCCTGATGCAGACAGCAGATCAAACGGGAACTGGATGTCAGGTACATCCCTTCCCACAAGTTGGTCCCTGAGGTAGCCATTCATCAGTCCTTAGAGTGTACCTGAAGTGTGTCCATGTCACCTCCCAGCAGCTAAGCACACAGCTCTACACCCAGCCTTGAAGGCCACGCATCCATGTGGCTCTGGAGGCACGTGACGGCTTAGGACTCGATCTGGGTGCAGGCCTTGGAATGCTCCTCACTGCTTAGGCATGGCACTGGTTACAGAAGGCTGGTTCTCAAGCTGCAGGTTTTAACTGGTCTTAAAGATCTCAAGACCCTCCAGCATTGTCTGTTAAAAGAAATACCAAAAGCTAAAATTCAGCTAAAAAAGTACTATACTCGCAAGAAGACTGCTATCAGAAACCAGTTCACAATGTGTCTTATGAGCTAAAGATTCTGCAAACCCTCCCTAATGGAAATAGTAGCCATGGTGCAGAAGTGGGCCTGCGTGTTATAAATACCATCAGGACCTGAAAATAATGACACAGGTGTGTAAAATCGGTGGCAATCTTTTAACACATGGATGCTATTTTCCTGGTGGCCGGAGGGTGGGGAAGAATGAAGGCTTGTGCAGCACACCAAACAGGTGGTGTTGCACCTGCCTTGAAGGCTGAGGTGTGGCCTGCACAACAGAGGCCCAAGGCTTTCCCTAGGCACAACTGCCTGGGAGTGTGGGTCCTGGTATTTTCGAAGGGCATCCCTGTCCACTGCTCCATAGCAACATTTGCCAGGCAAGAGGCCCCACCATCTGAAGCCACACTGCTCAGGAACAGGCTACAGTGGTATAATAACCTCTGCCCACACCGTTCACCTTAGCAGCCAACGGGGAGCCCCGGCAATGAGAACAACAGGAAAGGGACTGCAAAAAAAGAGCCACCTGCCCTGAGGACACAAAGAGCATTAGTTTCTCTCGAGTTACCGATGTCCTTACCAGCTGAACGCACAATCCAAACATCTGCTAAAAGATTTCCAAGAATTTTATCCAAAATACTATCAAAAAATGAATTCACCCTCCAGGGACATAAGGTCTACACAGTGTCCTCAGACCCTTACTTCATTCATAATTGCACAGCAGGACACTACGGCCTTGGATGCCTGCCACCAACCCTCACCAGCAACAACTCGTGCTGCAGGGGACTGTTTTAACAGATGACCTCATTTCTTTTATTTCACTCTGTTATTTGCATTCACTTTGGCTCTATTAACAGGTTACCTCAATTGTGTGTGCTCCTTCTGGCATAAAAGGGAAATGTAGTGGGCCAGGGATTTAGCTCAGAGATGCTGCACCTGCCTCAAAAGTGCAAGGTCCTGAGTTTGATCTCTGGTACCGAAAGGAAAAAAAAAAAAAAAGGGAAATGTAGTACAGACTGAGTAGCCCTTATCCAAAATGCTTGGAACCAGAAATGTTTCAGGTTTGACTTTTTCAGCTTTTGGAAAATTTGCGGACTTTAAGGAGACGAACCTCCCTAATCTGAAAAGCTGAAATCCAAAATGTTCCAAAATCTCAAACTCTGAACTCTGATCTGATGCTTACAAAGTTTCAGATTCTGAAGGACTTCAGATTAGGAATCTTCAACCATTATCTCAGTGCTCCTCGAACACAGCCTGGGAGGAGCACCTTGGAATGTTCAAGTAAGCCACCAACAACATTAAATGTTTCAAAGCCCTACGGATCCTTGGTGGCTTGTTATACAAGTGTTGAAAGGCATCCTGTTGAGGTTTTCCTACAAAAATTGATTGGTAAAACATGAACAACTCTTCTCTGAAGGTCCTCTGGCCAGTGTTTTCAGGAATGGAGTCAGGTGACCAGGGTAGTCTCTGGCTCTCCAGAGATCTGAAAGACACTGCAGTTCTAAACAACAAATGCTAGTGGGATAAACATTTAATCAGAAAACAAAGCCTCTCACATTTAAAATCACACTGTCTAGGGCCGGGGATTTAGCTCAGTGGTTTCGCCGCCTGCTGCGCAAGCGCCAGGACCCGAGTTCGGTCACCGGTACCAAAAAAAAAAAAAGGGGAGAAAAATGAAAATTAAGAGTCAAGAAAAAAAAGATGGTGGAAATAACTCAGGAGACTCTATTATGAATTCTTGGAAGACAGAACATTGAAGATCGAAGAGATAATCCAGGTCTCCACATCAAACAATGAAGAATGGCAAAATGGAATGTAAAGGAGAAGCCACGGCTGACCTTGACCTTGAGTGTTATCCTGCACCTGGCGGAGGCCTGGCCAGGCCCTAACACAACACACAGCTCCCACGGGGATGAACATGCACACTCTAACCAAGGAAGTGCTTATTTTCCAACATTCACAATTGACCTCCAGACAGAAAGGCGTCCTCCTTCCTCTGTCCTGTAACCATGTGAGGGACACACAGTGCATGGGCCAGGGTCCGCAAGTGGCAGAGGGGGCGCTGTGGGAAGGCAGGGCAACTGGACCTCCCAGTGCTGAGGGGCTCAGAACAACACACGGCCCAGGAAGGAGGAGAGCAGAAGGGGAACAGCCGGAGGGAGTCAGGTCATCTTTCCTAGTGTCAGCAGAGGGAGTCTGCTGAAGCAAACAGTTCAAAGAAATTGAAAATAGTTGAAGTAAAACTTAGTGACAGCGGTCTCAATGATCTGGTTTTCTCTAGCAGCTAAGGACACAAGTGGACAGTGCTGCAAGCGGCTGTGACCCTGGGGCATCTTCATTTGTGACAATCGCCAACCTGTCCCGCAAACCTCACTTTCTCAGTGCATGCTCCTGTGATAACACAGACACCAGGGGCCTCTCAGCATCTGGTGTGAGCGGTCAGGATCCATTCCAACCCTCCCTGTGCACTGATTCTGACCCAGTGTGTGCCATTCCTCCCATCAAGGGACCAGGATCATTAAAGAGAAGCTTTGTAACTGAAAACACTGACCAGCAAGACAAACTGGAGACAGGTTCCCAAACACCACCACCCAATACCTGTATCTGGTTGTCTGAGTTTTTTGGGAGCTTCCATTCCATTCTTTTCCATCCTCCTCTTCGCACAGTCCTGACATGCATTTCCTGAAAGGCAACAACTTATTAAAAAGCTACTCTGTTCTAGAATCCACCCCAAGGGCCCACTTCTAAATCCTACCTTCCTGAAGCACTGGCAAATGATCTCTGCCATACACTACAGATTGTAACCATTGAGTTACTGCTTTAAAAAAATATTTTGAGCCACATTTAAGGAAAAACTAGAGCCTTCTCATGAAGTAGGGTGGAGAAGGTAAGCCAAGCACAGCTGCTTTGATTCCTGGGCTGAACCAAACACACATGTGCGTGCAGATGCTGCCCACAGGCTGGGCAGGGGTGCAGAGCCCCTCCCAACCCCTGGTGTAGGACCTGGAGATACCTGCTGCCCAGCATCCCCAAGAGACACCAGGACTGCTGAGTCTTCAATTATGAATAGGCAAGAGTTGAGCCCCAAAAACATTCCCATTTCAAGCAAGCACAACTGGAAAATGTTTACAGGAAAGCTTGGACCCTTGCAATTCGGATATCTAAAGGGCCAGGTCACTTGAGGTTCCCGAGCCTTGTGTTGAATGGCCCAAGCTGAGCGGAGCCTCGTTCCAAGTCCTGGATTCTGGGTTCTAGGACGGAACTTATTGTCAGGTGCCAGCACACAGACCCTGCATAACCAAGCTGTGCTTCCCCAGGAAGGGGTAGATGTGGGTCCCTCCGCTGTGCTGTACAGTGCATCCTCTATCAGGGCTGTTCAGTGCAGGCTTCTTATTTAATGTGACAAACACTTTCACAATTTTATAAGTAGGGGCAGGAAGACACAAGGGAATGCGGAAGCAAAAACAGGCTGACAAAAATGAAGATCTCCTTACCCAGTAATGTGGTGCTGTCCACTCGCTCGGCATCTGGGAAGAAAGAAAAGTCAGCAGAACCGAGAGTGGTTCAGTAGCACTCCTGCTCCAGCCAGTGGGGACCATGGTGAGGCCGCTCTGAGGTCAGCCACGGGCTGAGCAGGCTTCCGTGCCAGCTGAAGCACGCACTCCCCTGGCACCCTGGGCCAGTCACTTCCCTCTTGTCCACCTCGCAGGGCTGATGTGAGGACTTGGTGACTCCAGGTGGCACACAGGAACACCACATCATACCCAGCATCACAAACATCACTGTCAAGGTCACCAGGTGTTTCCTGCCAGGAGAGGGACTATACTACATGGCAACAGACTAAAACTCCCAGTGGCCTTCCAGTTCTATGCAGCTTTGGAAAGCACTCAGCTACAGGGGCCTGGAAAAGGTCTCAGTGAGGGATCAGAGGGGCTCCTGGTCACAGGTACAGAGGCATTGGTGGCAGTGGCAAGCAAAAGTGAGGACCACTCCCTTCCTCTCTGCAGAGCTGCACCCCGACTGGTACCCGGGAACACTCAACAGTGCATTTGCTCTGTGTAGGGCCTGGGCACCCACGGGCCAAGTTCTTCCCCTCCCTGAGCTTGTCTCTCCATCTCTAAATCATCCGCTACTGCTACTAACAGAAACCCAGCAAGGGCAAGGATGTGACACACAGGAGCTCAACGAGCAAGGCTCCTTTTCCACCCCAGGAAGAACTGACAACTGCCCCCCAAAAACTTAGGCAATGGAAATCAGCCCTGTGCTATCATTAGCCACTGAGATGCAGATGCCTGCAGTAAAACCAATGTCTGCACTTGTCTTCCTGTCCCAACTGGTCTCCAGGCTCTCCTCCTCCATCCCGTTTCCTGTTGCCATGAAAGGACAAGCAGGACAACTTTCCATGCTGGCTGATATCCACGTTTTATGACCCCGAACTCAAAAGCCATTAACTCCCTCTTGTCTAGACACCTGGGTCTGCGAAGTATTCCTGGCAGATGAACAATCCCCAGGTGAAAGGACAGGGAGTGTAATTTGGAACAGGGAAAATGGACAAATCAGTCTTCAGAAAATCACTCTGTACTCTGCAAATTGTAATCTTGAAGACACAGTGACACGATTAAAGTAATAAGAGATCTGTGCTTGAAGAGTCACAACTGATAAAACTGGCCTGGAGGCTTCCTTTCTTTGTTAAGGTAACCTGACACATGAACAAATGTATTGTGTGCACAGGTTTTGTGTCCACAGCTATAAACTTTTAAATTCTGTGCCAGCTGTGGTGGCCACACCTGTAATCCCAGTAGTCGGGAGGCTGAGGCAGGAAGATCGCTGTAAGTTCAAGGCCCACCTGGGCTACACAATGAGATCAAGGGCAGCCTGAACTACACAGTGAGACTCTGTCTCAAATGAAAAACAAAATTAAATTCTGAATTCTGTTCCTATCACACCATGTAGCCCAGCCTTCTAATTTTAAATTTCACAGAGGCACTTATAAAGCACAGTAAGTACAAGATTGAGGAATTTAGGGTATGGTGATGATATGTTCAAAGACGACTAGGACACCGTGACTCTGAACTTGGAAAGTGCAGACAAACTCCATACCAGGACTGTGCTGCTTGCAGATCTGAGTGGCGAGGTCTTGCACATATCCCGGAAAGAGGTCAAAGTGGTTCCCGTAGGACACAACTTTAATCCCGTGCAAAAGCATGTCTGCCTGGTGCTTGTAGAAGTGGTCCTCGTTGTCCTTGAGCACCACCATGTAGTGCTCCAAGTCCACCTTGTTCGGCACCGAGTAAAGAAAGAGGGCCTGGAATATCTGGTCTCGAAGGGTCTCTCCACAGCCCACAAACAGAAAGGACTTGGTGCAGTACAGGTTCTGCAGGACTTCCTGTGAGGCCGGGAAGGAAATGGGGTGACGAGAGGGATGAGAGACTGGGCACTTCCGACTGACACAAAGTTACACATAGGTGCTTTCGGCAGTAAGGGCCACCCTGAGGAATGGGGATAGAAAGGAGTGTACTCTGGCCGCAGCACTCAGACACACCCCAGGCAGCCATCTGTGGTGACCAGTTCTCGGAGCACTAGGGGCCTCTGCCCAGCCGAGCCAGGGCAGTGACCAATCAGCAGCTGCCGAATGCGCCTTACAGCATGGCCAGCCACCGGGCCCCACTCCTCTAGAGTTACACTGGAAACTACATCTGCCTCAGTGATCAGACGGGAACCTGTCCCTAGGGAAGAGTGGACAGGGTTTGGGGAAGTAGGGCAGGAGAGCTGAGGAGGGCAGCAGTGCCTGTGACACCAGGGGTGGCACAGGGACGCACAGAGCAGAGGGCTCGCTCTGTGAGCAGTGGACAGTCAGATTCAGGCCCCCACACATCTCGGTGAGGTTCCAGCTGTAGCACAGGGCTTCCTACCCAGCCTGCCGCCCATGTGCCACATGTGCCTGTCCCCATGCCACAACTGGAGGAGCGCCAAGGAGGCCCACAGGCCCAAGTGAAGTGGCAGGATGGAAGCACTGGGAAGGAGCCAGACACATGGCTCTAATACGCTCTGTTCCGGGGAGGCAGCAAGAGAGCCTCACAGACAATGGTGCTTTGAAGCCAGTTCTAGAAGCTGAAGAGCCCGATAGGCACCCTAAGCAGAGGATTCCTGACAGCTGGCTGCCTGCCTACACAGAGAGGGGTGGACATATGGCACTGAGGGGCGACAGACCCAGGCCCTCAAGTCACACGTTCCTTTCCTGAGCAAGTGTGTACAGAGCACATTCTACACGCAGGCACCTCACCAGGGCAGAGATGCAGCCAGAACAGGAGACACGGCCCTGTCCCCAATCATGAGCGGGCCTGCTACAAGGACCAGGCAACCACGCAGATTGCAGCCAAAGGGCTGGTGGCCACCAGATTCCCCAGTGGATGCAAGGAGGCCTTAAGGAAGAGGGGCCGTACCATGACTTCCGGATCCTGAGTGACGTCTTTGTATCCTGATGGGTCTAGCACCATCCCGCAGGGATCAGTGTATAAGCCATGGATGTGGAGAACTCCATACTTGATGTGGCCTCTCGCCCACTGGAGGACCTAGCAAAGCCAAGCCAAGATGAAGACACACTGCCTGGTGTTACTTCAAATGGACAGGAAAAGCGAACATCTAACTCAGCTTCTGCAGCCCACCTTGGAGAGTGAGATGTCTCCATGCTAAGTATATCTTCCCAACACTCCGCTGTGGGCACGTTATTCCTGGCACAGCACGTGAGAACTTCCTGGCAGCCTGCTGTCTCAGGTAGGAGGGCTTGCTGGGAAAGGGGTGGGAACCCTCTAAGTTCTATACTGCCTTTTCATTTCGCTTAAGTGTTCTTTTTACATCAAGGGCAAGTATATATGGACAGAAACGTATTCAGCAAATGGCCAACTATATCCATCTCAGTTCAAGACACAAAGCAAAGCACTTTACAAGATGCACAGGTCTGTGTGATCTTCTCTGGGCATGAGGACTTCACAGCCTGCTGGGGGACAGGGACAGGCAGAGGAGTAGTGGGCGTTTGTGTCGCTGCCTGATATTCACATGGAGCCACTGACTTCCCCAGAGGGCCACACCCCCACAGTGCTCCTGCCAGAGCCATGGCCCATGCATGCCTCTGCGACGGGCAGCTGGGGCCAAGGCCACTCTGGGAGAGGCTGCCGTGAAGGGAAGCACATGGAGCTGCAGCTGAGTGACAGACAGCACCAGTGGCAATGACAGAAAATAAGCAAATACACAAAGGACTCAAACATGTCCACAAAGAAAATTGTCAATAAGGACCGGGGATTTAGCTCAGTGGCTCCACCGCCTGCCTGGCAAGCACAAGGTCCCGAGTTCGATCCCCAGTACCAGAAAAAAAAGAAAAGAAAAAAAAAAAAATGGTCAATGAGACTGTGTTCAACCTCAGTAGTAAAAAGAAAAATTTTAGATTTCCACCTATCAAATGGGTGAAGAATATTTTTGAGACAGGATCTTCTTACGTAGCCCAGGCTGGCCTCCAACTCATGTCGATCTTCCGGCCTCAGCCTCCCAAGTGCTGGGATTGCAAGCATGTGCCACTGTGCCCAGCAGAATATTTCACTTTTTTTTTTTGGTACCAGGGACTGAACTTGGGACCTTGCGCTTGCGAGGCAGGTGGCGGAACCACTGAGCTAAATCCCCAGCCCTTCACTTTTTTCATGATACAGAATGTTGACCAAGTGACAGGAAATGGACACTCCCATACACAGCTGTGGGTGTGTAGCTGGTAATCCTGGAAGACAGCTAGGTAATTCATACCAGCAGTCTCTAAAACACCATACCCTTTGACCAGGAAACACTACTAGGAGTTTATCCTGAAAAAATAAACCTGGGAACATAAAAATTTAAAGATTTCCATTGCAGTGTTATTTATACCAGCAAAAAATATACTAACAAGAACAAAGGAAGGGGAACAATTATAATTTAGTCTTAGACTCCTACTGCCATTTAAAAATCACACTTTTGAAAACAGCTTAGTGACAGGAATATGCCCAGTATAATAAGGAAAAAATTAGAACTAAAAAACTGCATAAATTGCAATCCAAATTTGTTCTGTTCGGCTTTGTTTTTTTTCTTTTTTCTTTTTTTCCAGACAGGGTCTTGCTGTGCAGTTCAGGCTGGCCTTGAACTCACTGTGTAGCCTAGGCTGGCCTGGAACTTATGGTGATCCTCCTGCCTCAGCCTCCCAAGTGCTGGGATTACAGGACTGTTGAAGAAAAAATGCTAGATTGTTAAAGAAAAAATATGACCAGGCATGGTGACACACATCTATAATGTCAGCACTCTGGGAAGCTGAGGCAGGAGGATTGCAAACTTGAGCCCAGCCTGGGCAACTCAGTGACTTGGTGAGACCCTGTCTCAAAATGAAAAAATAAAAAGGGCTGAGATGTAGTTCAGTGTGAAGACCCTAGGTTCAATCCCCAGTACCACCAAAAAAAAAAAAAAAATGACAGCAATAGAGTTGGGGTGTTTTGCTTTTGCAGCAATAGGGCTGGGTTGTTTTGCTCTTCCTTATTAGTTACTTTATTCCCCACATCTCCCAGGGTGGCTGTAATGAAAACATGCAGGTGGGCCTCAAAGCCCTCCAGGCCAGAGCATGAAAGAAAGTGAGAGCTGGCAGGAAGAGGAGTGGAGCAGTGCAGAGGTGAAGGGCACAACCCTCCTGGCCCGGCTGCCGGAGGTGGCTGGCATGGCCTTCTGGACAAACTCGGTGTCTTGTTCCCTGTGGGCGTCAGGGACATTTCCTCATCCCAGAGTCACTGCTGGGTGCCAGCCCTCTCGCTGCCTGTCCCACCTTTGTCTTGTCCTTCAGGTCCAGTGACTCCATGGGCCTGTTCTGCTGCTGCCCGAAGAGCTCCAGCAGGTTGTCGTAGTTGGTGGTGAGCACCATGGTGCCCCTGTCCATGAGGCTGAGAATGGACTGCAGCACCAGTGGGTTCTGGATGTGCTGCTCTAGGCTGTCAAACACCTCCATCAGGCAGTCCTGGAAGAAGGTGGGCTTGGTGTCGCCTGTGCGCTGCGGGAGAGGGAACAGAGTCATGACTGTTTCTACCAGGTGGAACTACACTGGGTGCTGCAGGCTCAGTAGTTCAAAAAAGAGTTTATAACAACTGGGGCCTCCCTAGGTGTGCTCCCCACACACTGGAGGGCAGGGAGGACGGGATGGCCCCTGGCTCCCACTGAGTCTCCCCAGCCACACTTCTGTCCTCATTCCTGGAGACTCTGAGGCCATGTGCATGTGCTCTGCACTTTGGCCCAGAAATTCCTTCCCATCGGTCTTCCCCAACATGTCTGCACCCGCCTCAGCCATCCACACCAGCCCTCAGCAGGACTAGAGCAGGGTCATTTCTGGAACCTCTGGCCAGCCTCCCTTCAATCTGTGCCTCTAGCTGGGAAGGCGGGAAACCCCGCTGAGGCCACACACCAGGACCCCACACACGCTGCTCACCCCTCAAGTCTCGCCTCTCCTGCTCACTGAGGTCACTGCGACTCCCCAAGGAAGCCAGTCCTCCAGCCTGTCCCCAACCCTGCTGACCACCCACACCTTAACTCTTCCTGACAGGTTTGCAAAAACATAAAGAACATCTCCTAGAGCAGTGATGGCAAACCTTTTAGAGCTTTCAGTGATACAGACAGCCACTACAGCACATGTGCCACAGGTTCACCATCCCTGCCCTATAGCAGGCAGCTGGCCTCTCTGCAGATGAAGGACAAGGGCCTTTCATGCCCAGCCATCCCACCAGCTGCCCTGGCCCATTAGCTGTTTCCCTCCTCTTCCTGTGATCAGGGCCAGCACTCTGTCTACCAAGGACCAGAGAGGAAACACATCAGGCCTATGAGCTGCAGTCTCTTACAGCTACTCAGCTCTGCCACTGGGCACCAAAGCAGGCAAGACAAAGTGTCACCAGAAGGGTGTGGCCATGTGCCAGCAGAACCTGCTTCACAAAAGCAGGTGGCACTCCAGGCTTGGCCCCAGCTGTACGTGCCAAGCCCTGCCCAGTGACGGTGGTCAACCCTGAGTAACAGGACACTGTGTTTGCCCTGGTTACCTGACAGCCTTTCCCAGACTGTTAAGGGCAGGGTTAGACTGGGATGGAAATGGGTGGGGCTGACTCCCACCACAGCCCTGTCACCCTCCCTGCCCACAGGCAGGAACACGCACACATGCACGGCAGGGGCAGGGCAGCTAACCTTGGGCACAAGGTGGGAGCTCAGGCTGAAGACGGCAGAGCAAGGGGGAGCCTAGGTCCCCAACACCACCAGGCTCTACCCCCCGTGCTGCCTGAATTTCCACGTGAGAACTGAATCGCTATCACGCTGAAGCCACAGCTCTGGGGTCCATGCAGCAGCCCTCACTCCCCAGCCATCCCTGTCCCTGTCCCTGTCCCTATCTACCCAACCCACAGGCTCCTCGGCCAGACACGGGCAATAAGGAGACACTGGCACCAGCCTCTACCACACACACATGGCCTGGCTTCCCAGCACTTGCCTCCCGCCACCAGGGCTGGCCCATGACAACTGTGGCCTGAGGCCCAGCCCACGCCCCGCCCAGACCCAATTCAAGGACACCGCTCAGTGACTATCCCGGTGTCACCAACTGCACTCCTTGCTGCCAGCTCAGGAGGCAGATGCTGCCTTCTCCATGTTGAGCGAGCAGCTGCCACCTGAAGAAATGTGGCTGGCCTGACACGTGACCAGCCACAGGACACCTGGTGCTGAGTAAATCTCAGCACACATGTGTGACAGCACCCTGAGCCAGCGGAGTGCCACTCACTGTGGGCTGCTTTGGAGCCACAGGGGCCACCTGACACCAACATGGGAAAACGGTGACATCCTGCACCAGCCCAACTATGCTGTGGAATGAACCCTATGTGTTCCCCCAGCCTGGTCCAGACCCAAGCTGTTCCCATGGGCTCTAAAGTCCTCGTCTGAGACTCACAGGTGACATCTTCCGGATCAAATCATGGGCCACAACCAGCAGGTCCCGGTCCTTCATCACCTTTCTCCGGAACTCGGCGACATCCCCAGGGTGCAGCACCTCCAGTTGCTCTGCAGCCTCGATAACGGCCTCGATGCAGCTGCGCCACGAGCATAGGGCAGGGATGCCCGGGGCCACTGCTGCGCTGACACCAGTCCCAATGACCAGCAGCAGCTCCTGGGGCTGCTTCCGGACAAGGCTTTTTAAAAACTTTCTGCTTCAACATAAGGGACAGGAAGACTAAGAATCAACACAGAAGCACTGTGACCCCAAGTCTGGAAACAGTTGTAATGTTCAGGTCAAAGCCAGCAGCCCTGATGCACACAATCCATCCCCTCTGTCCTCTCTGTACCCTAGCAGCAGACAAAGCCTGTGTGTTTCCTGCTCTGGGGGTTTACTCTGCTGCTCTACCCTCGCTCTGCTAAGGAGGCTAAGGACTCGGGCAGTTGGGCCTCCCTTCCTCCTCAAGCTGCTCATCAAAACAAAAGAATCCCTGCTGGCAGCTACAGCTAAGACGCCACTGCCTGCTGAGTAGCCAGCCCTTCTCCCACCACTCTACAACAGCCTGGCGGCCCACCCGCCCGCAGGCATGCTCTCCCCTCCCAGACTGCCCGTGTAACCAGGCTTGGAAGGGTCCAGCCTGCCCCGACTTCATATTTCACTTTTGTCTTTGCAGCCTCGTGACAGATTCTCCATGAGAACAAAAAACCCTCCTGAAGGTAGACCTGAGTTTATTTACCTTGATTTTTGTTCACTTTTATTTGTCGTCTTTTCCACTGACTCCATCTGTGAATCCTAAAGAGAAAAAATAATCAGGAGCAACTTATATTTCCCAGATAAAAGCTGTATGGTGTGTGTGCGTGTGCGCACGCATGTGCATACACACATAATACTGGAGACTGAACCCAGGATTTCACACTAAGCTACAGCCCCAGCCCTCCTCCTGCCTCAGCTTCCCAACTGCCAAGATTACAGCTATGTGCCACCATGCCTGGCTCAAAAGTTTTTATTAGTATCCTGGACAAGAATTAAGTCTAGAATTAAAGGCCCCAGGGCTGGGGATGTAGCTCAGTGGCACCTCACCTGCCTGGCAAGCACAAAGTCCTGAGTTCAATCCCCAGTACCAAAAAAAAAAGGCCCCAGATCTCCATTTAAAGTAGAATATTTGAAAAACACCATATACAAAAAGCATACACCCAAACTCAAGTGGCTGAGGCAGGCAGACCAAATGCAGTTCAAGGCCAGCCTGAACTACACAGTGAGATCCTATGTACCTGAAAACAAAACCACCCACAAAATGTTTCCTAAACCACTACTGCTATCTCATGTGGCTCATCAGATTGGTCAGCTGCTCAGTCGTCACTGAGCTGAACGGAAGGACGGAGCACAGAGGGTGCAGTGAGCTCATGGGCTCCACACTATGGAGTCTCTTTTAGACACCACCCCAGAGGGCTCCCAGTGGATGCATCCCCGATGACTGCTCACAGGAGGAGGGCAGTTCCACACAGGACGGTTCCCGGGGCCGAGAGGCAGGGCTCTTTCGCCAGCACCACATTCAAGTGTCAGGCCCTGCCTATCCTCGGCTAACTGAACCCCATCCAGAGAAGCCAGAAAGTCAAGGTCGGCTCCTGACTGCATAGAACAAGAACCTCACCCCAGTGAGGTCTCTATCCACCTGGTTATCTCATACTCCACAACTTTTCTCAGATCACCTTTTCCCTCAATTCTACAGCTAATTATTTACTGTAAACAAGGGGCAGATCATCCCGCTCACTGAGCACCAGGTATTCCTACTTTATGTTCCTGTCTAAACTTTACAGTTTTTACAGCAAAGTTCATGAGGGTCCTTTCTCCTGCACTCTGATAAAGCAGTTCCCCCATGAGATCAACAGCCACACAAAGAACCCCAGCATCCTATGCCATCTGTACCCCACTGATGCCCTGCTGCACACAGTGGAGTGACACTGATGACAAGCCGAGCACCCAGATCCACATCACTGAAACCAGTCCACCTGGAAGAGGCTGCGGAGCAGCAGAGCTGCCGCACTCAAGAACAGGCACCACCACACGCTGCATACCCAGCCACTGCTCCACACCCACTGTGGGCAGAGCAGGAGGTGCTGGCTTAGCTGCAGCCGAAGCAGCATGACTGAAAGCCGCTTGTCTGAATGTGTGATCTTTTCTTACCTCAATTAGAAGCAGGTCACCAAGACCAATTTTCCAGGGCAAGAACACAAGTACCTCGAGGCTGGAGAGCTAACGGGCATCCTGAGGTCACCACTGAGCATGCACAAACTCACTTCCCTGGCGGAGAGGTCCCAGCTTCCACCTGAGTCCACGGGCCAAGAACATGAGGCTCAACGGGATGCAGTCACCTGCCAGAGGGATGAGCCTGCCACTGCCGACTCCTACTTCTTCTCTTTGCAGTCAGTAGTCATCCAAGGTCAAGTCCACTTGGGGGACTTTTCCAAGGAGAAGTAACAGGCTGATGTTCTCCACTACATGACATGATCCCTCCACTGCAGAATAGGAGCAACCTCGGGTCTCAGCCCTGAGCTTTCAGTGACTGGCTTGACTGTTCACCCTCAGCTGTACTGACTACAAAATACAGTTTCCTACTAACTGGCTGTGTCTCCAAGGCTTGGTGCTCGAAAATGCAGGTGCACAATGTGTTCGGACTCCTGGGTCAGGGAGTTCAGCAGGGACCTGGGGTTGAGGCTCCCCTAGCCTTCCTTTGCCACCCTCTCTGCAGGACTCTGGACCTCTGGGGCTCAGTCCAGTTGCAGGGTAATACAAGATACTCATCAGCTGACTAATCCTACACACCACCTGAGCCCTAAACTACCCACACCACTGCAGGATCAGTGCTCCTTCACCGCATGGGGAGGAGTTGTCTCAGCTTCTTCACACATTATGGGATGCTTTTTAAATCCGACGGAGAGGTGCAGAGAATCTGAAGTAAATGACTGTTATTGTGGAAGAGCTTTCTTAAAATTTTTTTTATTCTCAGTACATGTTTGCAGTACATAATAATTACATTCATCATGGCACTGGTACATGTCATCTCTAGTTCAAGCAGTGCATAGTGGCACATCCTTGTAATCCCAGTACACTGGGAGGCTGAGGCAGAAGGATTAAAAGTTGGAGCCCAGCCTGGGCAACACAGAAACTTAGTGAGACCCTGTCTCAAAATAACCGGGGGTGGGGTGTAGCTCAATCTGAAGGCTCCGGGTTTAATCCCCAGGGATGGTGGCACACACCCATAACTCCAGTACTAGGGAGCCTAAAGCAAAAAGATCACATTTTCAAGCCCAGGATGGACTACACAGCAAGACCCTGTCTCCAATTCCTTTACTGTTCAACTGCTTATGTTTTTCCACATATAGATAGATCATAGTTACAAATTCAAAACCTAAATATTGTATTTATATACCTGCAAAAAGGCATGAACAAATTAAACATTTGCAGGCTGTATTTAACATGTCATGAAGTGATTTCCAACTTCCCCGAGAGACCAAGTCTCCTCACAACACTTCCAGAACAGGTGAGAGCTGGCACTCCAGGCAGGCTGCTGCTGGCCTGGCTCTGAGCCGTCCTCAGCCCCCCTGCAAGGTATGCAGCCAGCTCCTCCAAGGGCCCTTCCAACAGTCACACAGCTCCCCACTGGATAGGCACAGGGGCTCCCAATGCTAAGATCAGCACGGACCTCTAAGCATCAAAGAGCCAACAGAGGAAGGAGCCTTGGCCTCAGGCCTCAGCACAGCAGGGCGAACTGCAGAGCTACCCATATTTAGGCATTTACAGTTCTGCATAAACACTGCGTGTTTAAAGACATTGCCTCATTTCCTGTTGTGCAGCAGCATAAAGATCAGAGCCAAATCTCACAACAACCTGGAGATTACCCCCAAATCTCCCCTGGTTTTCTACCAAGCTCCAGGGGGAGAGCTGCACAGCCCAACCCCAGAAGTTTCCAAGGGGACCCAGCCTGACACCAGGGCTCCTGCCCACTGCCACACCTCCGAGCCAATGGGATTCCAGATCACAGGAACAAAACCCTTTGGAGGCCTCTTACAGGCTGCATCTTTTGGTCTCCTTGGTGATCATGTCTAGTCACCTGTTTTTGGCCCAAAGCCAAGTCATCCAGCAACTCACTCTATTACAAAGATCTATCAGCATTTTCTGGAAACAAAATCAGCCCCAATGCAGATTCTTATAAGCATTTCCTCTCCTTTTCATCCAAAGCCTCTAATAAAAGTATTAGCAGGATGTTTCCTGCTTAGAATACAAAGTCACAAATGTTTTATAAACTAGCTACACGACAGCTGAACACTACTTTATTCTGGCTCTGAGACTCAGCACCCAGTACTACATAAATGCTCATTAAACAGAGTGTAATTCAAATATGATAAACTTCAAAAATGAGCTTATCTTCATTGAGCTAGCAAAGCAAACCTCCCCCTGGTCACTAGGCTGCTGCAGCAGACTGCTGGTGTCCCGTGAGGCCTCCTAGTAGCCAAACCTCAGAACTGCCGCTGGCCTTTGCCACGTGACTGCTCTGCACACCGACCCATCAGGCAGTGAGACGCAGCTGAAGCTGGTCTGCACTCTGACAGTGCAGCCTCCTGGAAGAAAGAAAGCTACAGGGGGCGCACATACGCTGCCTTCAGCCACTCAGCCCTACCCAGGCAGGTGGCTGCCACTGTGTAAGCACCCCAGTACCAAGCAGCAGCTCACTGCAGCCACCACCACTCTACACTGCCACAGATGAGAAGGCCAGAAAGATTCCAAGGCAACGGGGCCAGTGTCTGTTACCAACAATAATTATTAAAAGTAGTATAACAAAAATCTAGTGTTCACCTTCGATTACTATACAAGCTGCACTTTCACTTAACAAGTACTGTGAATTAGAAAAATTCAAGGGAAAGAGCCTTTAAAAATTATTTTAAGGCTGGAGATTTAGCTCAGTAGTGCCGTCACCTGCCTCGAAAGCGCAAGGTCCCAAATTCAATCTTCAGGTATCAAAAAAAAAATTATTTTTAAAAAATGTCAACTTCTTTCCATAAATTAATTATAAGCTGGGTACAATGACACATACCTGTAATCCCAACTACTGAAGAAGCTAAGGCAGGAGGATTGCAAGTCTGAGGCCAGCCTGGGCAGTTCAACAAGGACCTGTCTTGAAGAAAAAAACAACAACAAAAAAAAACCCAGCCAGAAGTGGTAGCACATGCCTGAAATCCCAGCACCCTGGGAGGCTGAGGAGACGGATCCCAAGCTCAAAACCTGGGCAACTTAGTGAGGCCCTTTCTCAAAATAAAAAATAAAATATGGGCTGGGGATGTAACTCAGTGTGAAGGCCCAGTACCGCAAGAAAATAAATAATTAAAAGCAGCTGGGTATACAGCTCAGAGCATCCCTGCATCCACTCTCCAGTACCTGAAAAGCAACAGGGTCACATGGCTTTACACGGTGTAAACAACAGGGAGAGGCACCACAGGCTGTACAGCGCCTGTCAGTATAGAGGGCCGGCAGCAGAAGCGCACATAGCTGGAAGGGCAGGGTCACACAGGTGCCGCACACACCCAGCAGCACTTCCAAGTGCCAGCCTCTGACTCAACTGCAGCTGGTCCCAAAAGAGGGGGTGTGCTTGCTTCGGTGGCACATATACCAAAAGAGAGGGAGTATGACAGTCCCAGAACGTGCAGAGACAGCCAGGCAACAGAGCAAGCAATGACCAGAAGTATCACTATAGCCACCACTGCTACTGTTAGCAAAATCACCACACAGAATGGCGTAGAAATGTGTTACTCAGGAGACAGCAGGCTGGGACAACTGAGCTTAATCTGTGTAACCGAGGTGGACCCTGTGGCATGCCACGTCCTCCCAGGAAGCCACACCTGCCAGTCACCTTCCAAACATGACAGCGCAGGTGTGGGCAGCCACGAGCCTGAAAGTCAGTGCCCTCCAGCCTGCTGCCTGGGTGCCGGGACCAGCTGGCACTAATGTCGCCCTCTCCCTTTCCTGATCCCTGCAGTCTTCCTCTGTCACAGCAGCTGGCTTCCAGGGTGGACCTTAGTAGGTGGGTTAGAGTAGGGAGGCAACAAGAGCAAGTGTCCAGTCCACCCAGAAGCCACGTTTCTAACCACAAGCAAACATCCAGGCCCACTGACAGACATGTCTCGAAATTCTGGGTAGCACTGCTAGATCCTCCTGAAAGGAAAGCAAGTCACTAATGGCCAAAAATGCGAGCTTCCAGAGCCACAGGGGACAGGCTCAGGCACCAAAGCTGCACTGGGACCTGGCAGAGAAAACAGACCTGGGGTCAGGGGAGGCTGCCAACTCCACACCAGGACACTTCTCCCGACCTGGGTTTCCCCCGTTAAATGAGAGAGCCACCACTCGCCTGGCTGGCCTGCTGCAGAGTGGAGTGAGGAGTAATTGGAAGACACTCATCAGCTGGACGATGCTCACCCATTACAGACAGCTGCCTCAGCATCCGAGGGCTTCAATTCAGCACGGCTTTTCCAGGGCAGACCCACATCCAAGCCGAAATTTAACCAATGGTGCTGGTAAAGCCTAACCTCAGCCATTATCAATAATGAGGATCTTCAGGATGAACTGCTTTCTTCAATTTGCAGAAAATACAGACCCTTAATATGAATACACCCTACTCAATCAGTCCATTTTTATTCAGCTGAATGAAGTACAGCAGAGAAAAACTGCCCATCTTGTAATGATCAAATGTGTTAACTGGCTTCCTGAAACCAGAGCCCCATACAGAGCTGTGTGGCATAGGGGCACAAACCAGGAAAACGGCTAAAGCTACCAGGAAGGAGGAGGCTAAAAAAACTTAAGGGGGCTGGGATTTAGCTCAGTGGTTTCGCCGCCTGCTGCACAAGCGCAAGGACCCGAGTTCGATTCCCCGGTACAAAAAAAAAAAAAAAAAAAAAAAACCTTAAGAGGTGGGGATGCAGCTCAGTGGTAAAGGCCTGGGTTGCATCACCAGCACCTCAAAAAAAAAAAAAAAAAAGTCAAGCCAACATTAATTACTGGCACTTGTACAGCCTTTATTCAATTCAAAGGACAACACTAAGCACTTTACATGAGTTGTCTCATTCAAACCTCTCAATAACCCAGCGAAGTGGACAATGCTTTCACCGCCACCAGGTCTGGATGACACTAACCCCCTTGTTCTTTAAGAAGCCAACAGCGTGGTATAGTGCTGCACCTGTTCTAACCCTGGTGCAGCCTGGAATGGCAAACAGATCCACCTGATGTTGTCCCAAGACCCTGCGGTGCACTGAAGCATGTGCTGTTTACAGTATGTCCCTTAGATGGGCCACATCATGCAGCTCAAGAAGCTGCGTTGCTTACAGATAGGCCAGTAATGGGAAAGCACCAAAAAGGAGGCCAGAGCACTGAACCTCTGGCATTTACCCAAGCTGAGGATCCAAAAAACATGCTCTAGGCTATAATCCCAGTACTTAGGAGGCTGCGGCAGAAGGATCACCACAAGTTCGAAGGCAGCCTGGGCTACACAGTGAGACTCCATTTCGATAACAAAGAGAGACATCCTAGAAAGTAATCTGATGAAACTCACAGAATTTTAGAGCTGGAAGGATCTTAAAGGTCTATGACACCAAATATCCTTGGGGTTGTTTTTTTTTTCCTGAAGTGAAAACCAAAACTCTTGAGAGCTGGTGACCTGGCCAGTGTCTGAGGAGTACAGCAAGGTATAAACTCACCTCTGGCTCATGTCCCAGACTCCCGCTGCTCTCCTAGGCACTGTCTGGTCCACTGTGACCCCAAAACTCCATCTCAGGCACGAGCTCCACCTCCTACCCATGCCTCCACACACAGCAGGGCACAGGCCTGGCCTTCTGTGGTTTCTCCTGATGTCTCACCGTGCTCCTTCCCAGAAATGCCCCCTGCAACCCCTGGCCGCCCCTTGGGAGGCCTGGGCAGGCCAGCAGTTCACAAGTTTTCTGTTTGGTCTTTGCTGGCTTGTCACACAACTGTCCATGTTCACTTTAGCAGGGAACACATAAGTAGGGCTAAACCAGGAAACAATGCCATCATGACATCTTCTGGACTCTAGGCTCCTTGGGGGAAGGAAGCAGAGTACAGCAGGAAATGCCCAGCCAAGCCCTGCCAACAGGGACCGGGCAACTCTTTCTGAGCCTCTGGTCCCTTTCCCTGTGAAAAGAAACAATACCATCACCTCCAAAGGTGGCTGGAAGCATTAAATTGGATAACATTTAAAAGAACAAAGCCTGAGACAGCACAGTGGTACCTGTAATTCCAGCACTCAGAAGGCTGAGGCAGAAGGATCACTACAAGCTCCAGGCCAAGCTGGGCTACGTAGCGAGGCCTTGTCTCAAAAACACAAAAAAGAACAAATCCTGGAGCAGTGTGCCTCCCACAACACCCCAGGTGTATGATGGGGGAGCCTTCTTAGGACTCATTAAAACAAAGACTTCAGCTCCTCTGTCACACTGGTCACGTGGGGCTGCTGCGCTGGACGGCAGACATACAGCCCACTGTCGTCATCACAGGAAGTTGTACTGCACAGGGCTCACCCAGGCTCCTCTTCCTTCCCTATGGAAGCCCCTCTGCACAAAAGGAAGCCTTGCAGATCCTCCTGATAATCTCTCTACTGCATACCATCTGCGGCTGCCTTGAAGCCCTCACAGTTTACCTGGACACGGATGCCTCCTATGTGTGGTCCCCCTGTCTCAGAGTGATGTTGCTGACAGCCCAGCAGGAACCTGGCCGACCCCTGCCCATCAGCCCCCTTCATCCTGCCCCACAGTGTGACGTGTGCACTTCTTTACTGACGATTTTTTTTTTGGTACTGGGGATAAAACTCGGGACCTTGCGCTTTCGAGACAGGCAGTGGAACCACTGAGCTAAATCCCCCGGCATCCACTTCCTGTGTGGACAGCAGACACATTGAAACCCTCATGAGGAGGCTGTGGTCACCACCGCCACCACCCTGGTCCAGGGGTGACTTTACTAAGACCAGGGAGACCACTCAGACACACACAGGCCACTTCATCCTCAGACCCTTCACCTCCCACTCCCATGTGCCAACGTGTGCTCAGCCTCGGAGGCGCCTGTGCCTAGGTCATGGCGTAGCTCTCAGACCCCCTTCCCCGCCACACCTGACTCCAATGCTGTGCTCTGCACAATTCCCATTCTCTCCCATTCCAGCTACTGGGACACCATCCTCACGCTCCCCACCAAGCGCAGGCTACCTTCCTTCCAGAATCATCACCTACTCCAGAAAGGGCACTGCTTTTCCCCTTTCCCCTTCCTCTCACACCAGAGGCCCTACCCACCCAGTAAAGGGAGCCAACACGACCACAGCACCCACCCCTCAGGATGGGGCCCGGCCCAGGCACATCTCAGGTGTCCCAAATCTGCCTTCATTAACCCCCACCCAAGCTGCTCTCAAGCCACCCCACCTGACCTGCATGGGAAAAGGACCTGCCTGGATCGCCACCCCCCAACCCAGCCCTGCAACAGGGACTGCGTCCGCCCAGGACAGCGAGGCAAGAGCATAGAGGCCAGGGCGTGCGCCCACTCCTCACCTGACACTGGTCTACACAACAATCAGGCAAGTCTGTCTTCTTTTGCCACCCAAGGAAGCTAGCTGCTCCCTCTAGGCTGCCCATTGTGTAACAGGCAGGAACCGCTCCAGGCAAGATAGTCAGTAACAGGAAAGGCCCACAGAAAAGATGATCTTAGTCCCTGAGATCGCAGACTCGAAAGGCCTTTTTTTATGAGAATCCGAGGGGCACCGTTTGGCAACAAGCCTACTGGTGGGGAGGTGTCAACCGCTTGCGATCACCTATCTGCTATGTAAATCGCCTCAAATCAGCCTCCTGGGGAGAGGGCAGCGCTTTAGCCTGCATCTCTCCATCAGCAAAGTCACTATAATAAAGTCCTTTTCCAACCACCACCCTGCCTCAGTCCCGTGTAAGGCTGACAGAGCCCATTAGGAATTCAAATCAAAGCTGGCAGGGATAAACACACACACACCACACACGACCCAGACCAATACTAGTTCTACAATACAAAGCAAGGAGACCATGTAAAGTACCCTGATTCGCCCAACTCCCTGTGCCGTGCCCCTCCACTCTTGTGAGTCCCAAGGCGACATTAAGTTATAAACACTGCCTGCTCTAGGCTCTGCAACAACGAAAAACACACACGGGGGGGCCCAGAGCACACCCCTTGTTCGGTATAAAGTGGTCCTTAAGCACTTTCGAGGCTGAGCCAAGAGGATGGCTGGGAGTTAAAGGCCAGCCTGGGCTACATAGTGAGAACTTGTCTCCAAAAATTAATAATTAGTTAACTAATTAAAGTGCTCCTCAAGTAACTGGTTATGTGTTTCTACTTCTTACATCATTTTTACAAACCTCGGGAATACTTTCTTGGATGCTCCCCGGACCTCAGGTTTCACAGAGGAAGAGAGGGGAGACACAGGGGACAGAAGCCTTCGGGCAGGTGGCAGAAACCAGCGGAGGGAGGAACCTCGAGGGTGGTGGGAGGAGATCCCGGGGATCTCCAGGGGCTAAAGGAGAGGTGGCAGGGAACCCTCCACCCAGGTGAAGTGGCGGAGCCCACAGGGCAGGCAGAGGCGGCCCCAAGGAGGCCTGAGGGCTCTTGAGAGGCTGAGGGTTCCTGAAACAGAAGATGGGGGCTCTGCCCTGGAGCCGCCGAGGTCCTCAGGGAGCCTTGGGAGTCAAGGGAGGGATCGAGGGATCTTGGGGTCTCTGGGGTCCCAGGGTCCGGAAGGCCGTCGGGGGCGAAGGGTGCCGGGGACCCAGAGGTCTTGGGGGGGGGGGGTTGGGGGTCTAGGGTGCCCGAAAATGCTGGGAAAGAGCTAGAGACCGAGGAGCGGTCCCGGGCTCTGGCAGCCGCCCCGCCCCGCCCCCTCACCTGCCTCCAGCTCGCACGCGGACGACAGCGTATCCGCTCTCTTCGCCGCGAGCCCTCAGGCCGGGCCGGGCTGCAGAAAGGGTCTCCGTGCGCGGGGGCCGGCGCAGTACGAAGACGCTGCACGCCGCGCCTGCGACTGCCGGCAAAACCTTCCCCGGCGCGCGCCTTTACCACGCAAAGGTTCCGCCCCAAACCAACGGTCGCGCGGCGGCCCGACGTCCCGCCCCGAGGAAGGGAGGGGTCAGGACGCCTGCCACGCCCCTCCGTCATCCCCCCCACCCCCACCCCCGCTTGGAGTCTCGGCGCAGGCGCAGTCGAGTTTGCGGGAAGCGCGGGCTCCGGAGCCTGAGTCCCTTTCCCCGCTAATCCAGTATGTTGAAGGTCTTTGCTTTCCCTGAAATCCAATCCGGTCAGAAGCCACTTCCTTGTCCCAAGCTTCCCCAACTCTCCTCCCCACCCTGCCTAAAACACAGTTAATTATTACTTCCTCTCTCCTTAGCACCTTTTTATGTTTGATTTTAAAGTTGGCTGTTAAAGGCTGCAGTCCCAGCACTCAGAGGCCGAGACAGGAGGATCCTTGCAAGTTCAACGCCAGCCTCAGCCTAAACTACATAGTGAGACCCTGTCTCAAAAAAAACCAGAGTCCCAACACTGGAATGAAAAAGGCCTGTGGTAGGGCTCCTGCCTGAGCCCTCAGGCAGCCCTCAATAGCCCAACCAGGAAGACTCCATCACTATCATTCCAGTTTAACAGAAGGGGAAACTGAGGCCCCTGGAGGTCACCCCGGTTATCTCAGTGCTGCATTTGACCACCTGCACACCAGGCTCCCCAGCCACTGGATGTGGATGTACAATTTCAATGTGACGAAATTTTGGGGCTGGCCATGTAGCTCAGTAGAAAGGTTGCCTGGCATAGGTGAGGCCTTCAATTCGCTCCCCAGCAAATAAGGCAAAGTACAGAGTTTAACACCCTCCAAAATGCTCCATAAATGTGATGAAACTCAGTTTCTGAGCACCTGCTTCTGTGCTTGACAAATGGGACCCAGGGGCTTAAGTGAGTGTGCAGAGGGGTTCCCTTTGGGCATCCCCCAGGTTGAAGAGGGGGCAGGTTATCATATCCCTGCAGCCCAGCCACGTGGAGGACAGGCCAGAAGTCTCAGCCCCTCTGCCCATAACACCAGACGGGTGAGGCTTTTGTAAGAACCAGGCTGGCCCCAGAATTGCATCGCATTTCAAACTATACTTCCTGTAGGTGGACCAAGCTGGCAGATGGGTGTCTTAGTATTATAGCAAAGTGCAACAGCTCAGCGTTATAGCCAAGTGTTACAGCCCAGTGTTACAGCTATTCGAAGGTCTCCAGAGAAGAAGAAACCAAGGCCGGCACTCGGAGAGATGGAGGAATATGTATTACGCCAGCAGGCTCAGAGGAGTCCGTACTCCAAAGTCTGAGCCTCAAGCTGAGATGGAAGCAGCCTTATATAGAGGGCTGGGCCTATGTGTGGGGCGAGCATGCTCATAGAAGTGGAAGGGTGGAGTTAACAGAACATTCTTCAAACATCTGGTAGAAACAACCTCTGACTCCAACAGTTACATTGCTTTAACAGAACATCTTACGGCAAAACATGGGGCAGGGGCATGGGAACAGTCCAAAGCCTACCCTGCTGTGCATTATTTCCTTATTATTTGGCACAATGCCCCCCATATCCACATTGCTGAGGGGCACTGCCCATTGGCCATTGTGTCCCTTCCACATAGATAAGGGGAGAGACATGGCCAGGGCCCAGTGTGGTGCCTGCCTGTGACAGGTCACTGGCACTACACACGTCTGTGTCTGGCCAGCAGGAGCAGGTCTCGTTCAAGTGTGTGGAACAAACGAGTGAACGTGTGTGTGAAACGAGTCTCAGCTCCAGATTCTGCAGAGCAGACCTGATTTGCTTCTGTACTGACAGTGCTCTGTGGGAAGCAGCAGGGCTGCCCAGTGAGACGCGAGTGCGTGCGTGTACGTGTATCACTGTCCCCTGAGCACCTGCTCTGTCTGCTGCACTCTGCTAAACTCTTCTTAAGCACAGCTCCTGGAGCACTCAGCCGTGCACACGCTGAAAAGCAGATTCAGAAGATGGAAGGTAACTGGTCCCCCCTGAAGGGGGCACCTCCTCGGAATTGCTGCTCCGGGCTCTCTGGCCAAAGAGGGGGCAGAAAAGATAAAGGGATCCACATACCAGTCCTTCCCTCCTGGGCCCAAAGCTGTTGCTGTGTTGCATGAAGGGACTCGTATCCCTGAGCCCTGATGCCCTGCACGGTGTACAGCTGGACAGACACTGATCCTGTGCCCTCGGACCAAACGCTATGCAGACAGTGCACTTACGGCACGCTAAACCTCACGCCGTGTGTGTCGCAGATGTGCTGTGCACACCACTGGAAAGAAGCGAGCTACGTATTTGGGATCACCCCATCCCCCAGCCGCAGCCGCAGAGCTCCCAGCCCCTGGCTGCTCCAAGGCTAGCAGGAAGGACAGCAGCAGGTGGGTATAGCTTTGCTCCTGTGAGGGAGGAGCACGCTGGCCCCTCCGAAAGGCTCTCTGGACCTCACCATGGGCTCTGCCCACCTCACCCAGACCCCAGCTGTGCCCCGCTCAGCTCCTACTGAGGTTCCCTCACCTGTCCACATCTCGTCTCCAGCAGCTGTGACATGGGGACAAGAGAACCACTGAACAAATATGCGTTACAACCACCCTCCTAGGTGCTGAGGTCACAGTGGGAAAAGCAGTGTGGTCACCTTGTTAGAGAAACAGACAATAAATCCCAGTATTAGGGCTGACAAGCTATGGAGAAAAGCAGTTGTATGGGGTGGGACATACACTGGGGGAGACTTGTAAAAGATACAGGACAAAGGGTCTAGTCTAGAATATGTAAGGAACTCTGGAGCACAATAATAAAGGTAAACAACCCAACTTTAAAAGCTAATCAAAGCATGCCTACAGTCCCACCACTCAGGAGGCTGAGGCAGGAGGATCTCTGGGAATTTGAGGCCAACCTGGCTACATAGTGAGTTCGAGGACAACCTGACTACAGCAAAACTCTGTCTCAAAATTACCAATAAATAAATGGCTGATCAAAATATATCTGTAAAAGAAAATTAAAAGAATAGGGCTGAAGATGTAGCTCAAAGCTACAGTACTTGCCTACTATGTGCATAGGCCCTAGGTTCCATCCCCAGCACCAAAAACACAAAAATGAACAAAAACCCAAAAGAACTACAGCAGAAAAACAAAAAACTTCTAAACATGAGCAAAAGATTTAAGGAATGCTTCTTCCAAGAAGTTATACAAATGGCAAATGAGCACCTGAAACAGTGCTCAACATTATTATTCATTAGGGAAATACAAATCAGGGCCACACGGAGAGACCACTACACACCATTAGAGTGGGCAAAATTCAAAAAACTCACCACACCAAGTGTTGGCGAGGACGTGGAAGAGTGGTTTTTACCCACCGCTGGTGGGAATGTGTGATAGCCAACCCAACTCCGTCTTGAGCCTCAACATCAGCTTGTACCTGTGCTTAGACAAAGTGCTTGTGCTTGGACAAAGCACCCAAAATGCCCGTATCCTGTTTGGCAATAAACTTGCTGCAGTTGCAGGATGTTTTTGTAGTTCACCTAGTGTGTGAAACTTCCTTGTGTCCTCCACTAACCTGGCATGGTTCTGCTTCTGTAAGATTCAGCTTGCTCTCCCCTGAGCCCTCCCCAACTGAAAGCATGATTTCAAAGGAGAAATCAAACTACCCCCTGTTGCCGAGAGAACTCTCCAGGCATTATCCCCCCTTGGCCGCCAGCTTTAATTAATAAATGGACTCAAATCTGGCTCGGAGTGTGGCACATTCTCCATTGTTCTGATGGCTCGTTGTTTCTTTACTGTAACAAATCCCTGAGATAATCAACTTCTGAAGATAGTTTATTGTGGCTCAGGAGGTTGTTGTTGTTGTTTTCTCTTTGGTTGTTGAGACAGGGTCTCCCTGTGTAGTTCAGGCTCACCTGGAACTCACTATGTACCCCAAGCAATCCTCCTGCCTCAGCCTTCCCAGTGCTGGGATTGCAGGCATACACCACCACACCTGGGGGCTCAAGAGTGTTAACAGTTATGTTACTGTGCACAGCTCACCTCCTGACCAAAGCCAATTAGTGAAGTGGCACAGTTGTGGTGGAGAAGAATTTCAGTAGGCTGCTCTAGACTCCCAGAAGATGGCAGCCCAAGGGCCATCTTGGACACTGGGTTCCATAGGACACTGGTAGCCCCAGACTCAGGAGGGCTCCCAGTGGAGGTTCGAGGCCAACTTTGATGCATGAGATGACCTTCAGTTCTCTAGACCTCAAGGGCAAAGGTTGCCCTGCCCTCAGCTGGGCTGTCCTTGGTTAGCTCCCCTGTGCAATTCCTGCAATTCCTGAGGTATCCCCAGGCTCAGGGTGGAGCAGTTGCAGCCAGGCCCCTGACCACCAAACTCACAGAACTGAAAGAAAACCTGCTTGGCCTGATTCCTGGGGAAGTCTGACGGGGAGGGAGCGAAGATGTGGTCTCAGCCCTCAACCTCAGAGCCAGTGGGTGACCAGGCAGCCAACTCCTTTCAGGTTCTGGTGAAGGCCCAGAGGGTCATGGGGGAGCCTGTGATGACCAAAACCCGTTAGCTCAGGGCGAAGAAGTGAAAGGGGAAAGGGGAAAGAGAGGGGTTCCTGGCCAGCTCGTCTGATGCAGTGCAGATGTGTCCTTCAGACTTCCTAAATTTCACCACCTAGAGTTCCCACCGCCCCCAGTCACACCAAACTAGCTGGGTATGGTAGCCTGTAATCCCAGCACCTGGGAGGCTGAGGCAGGAGGATCACTGCGAGTTCAAGGCCAGCCTGAATTACATAGTGAGACCCTGTCTCAAAATACAAAAAACAAAAATCAATGACACCAAGCTGGGGGCCGAGCCATGGGGCTTGGGAGACACTCTGGATACAAAGTGTAGCTCCCGGACTTTGCTGGTAGGAACGTGAACTGGAGCAGCTTTCTGGAAAACATTCTGGCATTTCTTCTCAGACACTTGCTTAGCCTACAACCAAGCAAGGCCACCCTTGGGTTTTTATCCTGGGGAAACGAAAGTTACATTCACTTAAACACCTGTTTGCAAACGCTCCTGGCAGCTGGATCATAATCAATCAGCTGAAAGCCAGAAGCCCTGAGGTCCTTCCGTGGGTGAACAGCCATGACATATCGATACAGAGGGTACGGGACCCAGCAATAAAAGGAGACCATTATGGGCACGGGCGTTGACTGGGATAGGCCTCAAGGATATAAAGCTGCATGAAAAGTAACAATCTTGAAAGTTGCACACTTCAGGATTCCATTTATAGAATGATTTTAAAATAACACATTCAGAGGAATGAAGCGCAGATCTGTTTTAGGTTTGGGGGGTTGGGGGATGTGTGGGTTGGCTGTAAAGGGGACTTTGTGTGGATGGGACAACTCTTTCTTTATTTTGATTTTTTGAGACAGGGTCTCACTATGTAGTCCACACTGGCCTTGAACTTACTATGTAGCCCAGGCTGACCTCGAACTTGCAGCGATCCTCCTGCCTCAGCCTCCTGAGTGCTGGGATGACAGGTGTGTGCCACCACACTGAGCTGTATTTATTATTAGGAATGTCAGAGAAGCCCAAATCCAGCCCGGAACCTGCACACCAAGCTTGACAGCACCCATCCTCTGGCCACTGCGTGGGTCGCTCTGCTCAGAGGAACTCGGTGGAGGGGTTGGGTGCAAGCTGTCTGAGCAGCTCTGTCTGACCCAGCATCCACACTCTCTTCCTGGGGTAGGCCACAGCCTCCAAGGGTAATCAGACCGGGGGTGCTGAGCAGTGTGTGGGTCAGGGACACCGAGAGCAGCACCGTGGCTGCTGCAGTGGCAGGGAGGCTGCTGGCGGCCACCGAGGATGTTGGAGGTCAGGCTCGGCTTTCCAGGGAGTTTTCTCCCTGCTCCTTGGTCTCCCGCCAGGCCTGGGCTCCCCCACCCTCTCCCTCGCCTCTGCTGTATCCCCAGCCCTGCTCCTGAGTGATCTCTGCTGGTTCGAGCCACCTGTTGGAGCTGGGCGTGATGGTGCACATCTGTAATCTTAGCACTGGGGAGGCTGAGGCAGGAGGATCACTGAGAGTCTGAGGCCAGCCTGGGCTACATAGCAAGACTCTATCTCAAAAGGCCAAAATAATAAAAATCAAAGAGTCCTTGTTGGAGTCAGCAACAGAGAAATGAACAAGGATGCCACCTCCCTTCATCCTTCACCCCTCGGGAGTGACCCTGAAACATGAGAGGCTGGATGACACCATCTGAGAAGCAAGACACCATCCTGCCCCTAAGGACCTGTCCCAGGGCACCAGGCCACCAGCACAGGCCTGGCTGGCAGCCCTAAGAGCTCAGTGGCCTAGAACCTCCAGGTCTATTTCCTGCTGAGCAGCCCCATGAGGGGCAATGCCCCCTGGTGGCAGGATGCAGGCAGTAGTGGAACCATCCAGGGCTCCCAAGGAGCCCAAATTCTTTTTCTTTTTCTTTTTTTGACTCTTGCTATGCAGTACAGGCTGGCCTTGAACTCACTATGTACCCCGGGCTGACCTGAAACACGCAGTGTTCCACCTGCCTCAGCCTCCGGAGTGCTGGGATTACAAGTGTGCACCACCGTGCGCAGTTTGTTCCCCCAAATTCTTGATGGCCCCCAACCCAAACTGCTCGCCTCATTTTGGGTCAAGGGCACCACCACGCATGCAGTGGCCCTGGCCAGCTGTCCTCTTCCTTCTCCCGTGGCTGGACATCATTCTTTAGCTTCCCATAAAGCGACCCTCCTAGCTGCTGTCCCCACCCCTGCTGCGCCTCCCCCACCTCTGGCCTGGACCACTGCAGAGCCCTGAGTCAATTCAGCAGTGCCCCCAGCCCAGCTCGCCTTTCCCACAGTGGCCAGGCAGACCCTACCACGGTCCCTTCCAGCACACTGGGCTGTCCGCAGGCTGCACGTTCTACTCAGAACCAAAGCCAGCCTCCCACCGTGGCCCCAAGGCTCCACCATGCCTGACCTTGTCTCCCTAGCTGTCTTCCCAGCACCAGGCTGCACCCTCTCATTGGCCTTGAATGTGACAAAGGTCAGCCGTTGCCCATGTGTCATCTCTCCATGAAGCACGAGCCCTAGCAAGAGGACAGTAAATGCTTCTGGGAATGGTCACTGCTGGACCCTCCCTCCCCAGGCAGTGCAGGGGGGGGGCCCACAGGAAGGGACCAACCTTCACCTGCTCTCCAGGGCCCCAGGCCTGCCATGGGCCACCACGAGCCAAGGCCAGGAAGCTAGGATGAAGGAGACACAGAGACAAAGATCCTCTTCCACTCCAGATTCACTGTGGGTGGGTTCCCTTCATGGCCCCCGATTTACAAACAGGGAAACGGCTGGGCGTGGTGGCGCATGCCTGTAATCCCAGCACTTGGGAGGTTGAGGCAGGAGGATCACTGTGAGTTCAAGGTCTGCCTGGATTACATAGTGTGTTTGAGGTCAGTTTGAACTATATAGCGAGACCCTGTCTCAAAAGCCAGTGGTGCCGAGGCTGCCTCACAAGCACAAGGTCCTGAGTTCCATCCCCGGTACCAAAAAAAAAAGAAAAGCCAAACAAAAAATCAAATACACATAGGGAAACTGAGGGATCCAGAGGCAAATGTCCTCACCTAAGGCCCATGGTGAATGTGTTGGTCAAACTTGTGCAATCCAACCTCTGCTTTCCTCTCCAGACCAGCAGCCTCTCTCTTACTGGGCACAAAGGAGGGGGACCAGACTCCCTGGGGTGGCCAAGGCACATCACCAGGGTGAGGGATGGAGGGGCTGTAACTCTCGGCCTGGGACAGGTTTGCTCATCTGTGCCAAGCAATTTGGTTACTTTACACCCCCCACCCTGGCATTGAATCAGCCCCTTTTTATTCTTTAATTTTGAGATATAGTCTTACTAAGGCACTAAGGTGCCCGGGCTGTGCTGGACTTGTGGTCCTCCTGACTCAGCCTCCTGAGCGCTGGGATTACAGGCCTGCACCACTGCACTGTCCAATTCCTTCTATGTAAAATGTCCAGAACAGACCAGTGCGGATGGGATAGGTGATTGCCAGGGCTTGGGGAGCCAGAGAGGGGCGTGGCTGCTTAGTAGGCCATGAGTTTCCTTTGGGGAGTGTCTGGGAACCGGAAGTTGTGAGTGGATTAATCTTGGCTACATTGTGTGCTCTGAAAAGGTTAATTTGGAGCTGAGGGTATGGCATGTATTGAGGATGCAGGAGGCCCTGGGTTCGATCCCCAGCACTGTTTTATTATTTTTGAAATAAGAAAGGTTAATTTATGTTGTGTGAACTTCACCTCAATTAGGTAGTAAAATAAATGCAGGCCTGTGATCAGACAGAATGGGATGCAACAGAGCGGGAACTGTAACAGCGGTGTCTTGTAGGGTGTAGCTGGGGGTCCTGCGGGGCCGTGCAGGAAGTCTCTGGGGAAGAGGCAGCTCCAGGAAAGGGTACAGGGACAGGGAAGTGGAGACTCCACCCTCAGGGGACAGAAGGTTGGGTTGGGGGATGGGACCTCTTGGAACCACACCCATGGCTCCCCCTCTTGCCTCTGGCCAGCCAGGTCCCTGCTTGCCCTCCGGCCTCCCTCTCCCTCTGAGAGACTGGCTGTGGTTGTGGGTCTGCACCTCCAGTACCATGGATGTGGGTGACGCATGATCAGCAGCTGACGTCTCTTATGCTCCTGGGGCTGCCGGCACCAGGGGAGAACGCAGGCGTGGACCTGGGGAGGGTGGGAGCTCCGGCCTCCCAAGGGAGCACCCGGCCCTGAGACTCCAGCTAGGAGGCCTGTGTGCCCCCACCTACTGTTAGGCTTTCAACACCTGAACCTGGGGTGCTGCAGGGGTTCACACGGCATCCCTTGAGGAAGGCTTGCTCACTGCAGCCAAGGCTCAGGGGCCAGGGGCAAGTAACTTCCACTTTCTTTCTTTCTGAGACAGGTTCTCACAATGTAGTTCAGGGTGGACTTAAACTCACTATGTAGGCCAGGCTGGCCTCAAACTCGCTCCAGTCCTCCCGGCTCAGCCTCCCGAGTGCTGGGACTACAGGTGTGTGCCACCACACCTGGCCCATGTTGCTTCTTGTTTATTTGCTCTGGTTTTGGTTCTGAGACAAGGTCTTGCTACGTAGCCCAGGCTGGATTCAGATTCCTCCTACTTCAGCCTCAGCATGTGCCACCACGCACAGCTTTTATTTTTATTTGTTTAAATTGTAGTACTGGGAATTGACCCCAGGGCCTTCACACTGAGCTAGAACGCCAGCCATTTATTTATTTATTAACGAAAGTCTCACTTAAGTCCTTCAACTGCCCAGGCTGGGTTTGGACTTGTGTTCCTCCCGCCTACAGACTCCTGAGTGCCTACATTACAGGCCTGTGCCATCATGCCTGGCTATATCTTCTTAACTTCCATGTTCTGACTCACCTTCACCAGCATAGTTTTGACCAGTAAGGGACAGAGTCCAAGCCCTCAGTAGGACACGACTCACCCACCCCTTCAGTTACCCATTTATTCTGTACTCTGTTTCTGGCCTTCACATGTCAGGGCCTCTTAGGTTTCCGCAAGGCTGGACCAACCCGCCCTGCTTCCAGCCCGACCCCAGCCCCCACCGAGAGGAGGAGGAGGAGGAGAGCGCAGACCCGGCCCGCCCAGCTCAGTCCTGCAGCTTGCTGGAGAACACTTCCGCCCGGTTCAGGGGTGGCCCAAGGTTCACAGACGTGTAGGACGACTCCGAGGTCCCCAGGGACTTGGGGACAGCTTCCTGTGTGATCTGGGAGTCGTGGGTCATCTCCCCATCAGAGCTGCCCATGTCCCTGGACAAGGGGATGGCACAAGAGTCAGGATTAGGGAGCAGAGCAAACTCAAGCTCAGCCAGTCAGGGTGCTTTAACACGTAGACATTGTGTTCACAGATGTTGCCTCAAGCCTTTGTTCCACGCCCATTATTTCTGAAGCATTCCTCGGGAATGAGGAAAGTGCCACCCGCTGGGAACCATGTGAACCAGCAGTTTCCGGTCTCACTGTCCGCTGGACAATTAGAGCCCACTGTCCCCATATCCCGAGGCTGAATTAGGCCGGTTCTTGCTTTGTTAATTCAACAACAACAACAACGTGGGGGCGCCCTCTGCCGGTGGTTTGCGTGCATCGCAGCCTGTGACTGCTCGGGAACCCCCTCTCTCGGGGGTGGCCTCCAGTCCTAACCCACACAGGGGTGTCCTGGGTACTCACACGAAGCTGAGGACGATGGCGCTAGCGAAGCCCACTAGCAAGAAGAAGGGCAGAGAGCCCAGGATGGAGGTGATGACAATCATGCCCCCGCTGCGCCTGCCGGGCCACGTGTCGATGGCCGTATAGGGGGTGGCTGCGGAGGACCGGCCGGTTACTCCCCAGACAATGGACACCTCAGTCTCCTCGAAGGACAGGCAGGTGCCCCCCTGCCTGGATGCCCAGGGTCCAAAGGTGAACGGGACAGGAAGACAGTGATGGTCTCCTCCCATTTCCCAACTTCCTGGCCTCTCCTTCCTTCCATGATTTTCTGTTATAAACTGACTCAAGTCTAACAGTGAGCAGATGGGGCAGAAACTGTAACTAAAGCTGAGCAAGGGTGCTGAGCAAGAGGCCAGGAGGGCTGCAGTTCTCGCCCTCTTCTGGCTTCAGTCACCCTTTGGGGTCTACACATGGGTCCTCCCATGCTCTGGCCACTCTGGGCTTGTCCCAGCCAGGTTCCCAGAGACCCCCACTCTGAAGACCTCTCCTCAACTCCGGGAGTCTGAGCCCTCACAGACAACCAGGGATCCATGTGTGGCCCCAGGTGCACCTTGTCCCTGCAGCCTGGCGCTTGGGTCTGGCCCAAAAGTGCAGGGCCTGGGCTTCTGTCGGGATTCCCAGGTGAACCTCGGTTCTTCTCCCCAAGGAGACCTGGGTCCTGCAGGGTAGTGTGAGGGCTACCAGCTGGCTCAGTGGGACCTGGTGCAGGGATGTCCCCGAGGGGCCCAGGGAGAGTACACTGCTGGCCAGAAAGACTGTGACCTTGACCTCAGCTGCTTCACGGGTCTCCCCAGCCTCAGCAAGCCCTCCCTCTTGTCCTGGCCCTCGAGAGCAGAAGGCAGGGAGGGCACATTGCAGGATAAACTGGTTTTTTGTTTTTTTGAGACAGGGACTCACTATGAAGTTCAGGCTGACCTTGAATTTCTGCCCATTCTCCTGCCTCAGCCTCCTAGGTGCTGGGATTACAGGCATGCACAGCCATGTCTGGCTTCAAGTTAAACTTTTAAGAGGCTGTTACTCCTCAGCCCCTTGGCTGGCTGGTATGCCTGGGAGATACCCCAAGCCTGGCCCTGGGGCATCACCCCTACTTACGCTGGTTAGTGTGGATGGGGCCCGACCACAGGCTCTCGTCCTGCACCAGGCCCGTGGACATGTTGACCAGGACATACTTGAACCTAGGAGACACAGCCAGAGTGATTTCCAGCATCCTGTATGTCCCAGCTGCAGGGAACCAGAGGGAGGGGCATTGCTGCAGAGGGGACTCCCAGGGGACAGCCACTGGGCAGGTGTAGGGCAACAGGAGGGGGCAGGACTTGGCCATCTGTCACCCCCACACCCTCCTGTCATAACTTGTGTCTAGATGTCCCCTAAAGCCTCATGGGCTCGTAGGTGGGGCTTTTCAAAGCTGGCTGGATCTAGGGCTTGTGATACTGGGATTAAGGGTGTGTGGTACTAAATTAGTCCACTGATTGGAATTAACATACTTCTGGGCGTGGATAATGGAAGCTCTACCCTGGGTGTGGGTGGCACCAATCAATGGGCTTTTAGCCCGGATGGAACATTAAGGGACAGGAAGAAGGCAGGTTGTTGCTGCCGCTTCCTGCCTGGCCTGCCATGGACTTTCCCCTCTGCCATGCTGTCCTGACTTGGAGCCAGCCGACTATGGACTGAAACCTCTGCAAAGTGTGAGCCAAAATAAACTTTTCCTCCTTTAACTTGTGGGTATTTTGTCTCAGCAACAAGAAAGTTACTAAGACACCTCCCAAGCTTCCTCTGGGAAGCCTTGGTGCCCCCTCTACAGGACACATGTTTACTTCGTGTTGCTCACAGGGCACACATGCTAGGCATATCCCACACGTCTTCTGGCAGCTGTGCCCTCCGCTACTTCAAGCCCACTCCTTGGGATCACAAGGGAAACTGAAAAACAAACTGGGGTAATACTGATTGCTGACCCCACTGCCCTTGGGTCGGAGCTGCATTCCAGGCTCAGGAACCCCTAAGAAATGTTGCAAGAGTACAGATATCCACAGCCTACTTTGGGGCTCACACACAGTCAGTCAAACGCGATGGATGGTTTGTGGACTGTGATGTGTATAGCCTGTGGTTTTTAACACTTAAAAAAATGCATTCTGGGAGGCAGAGGCAAAAGGATTGCAAGTTTGAACCCAGCCTGACAATTTAGTAATTTAGTGAGACCCTGTCTCAAAATTAGGAAAAATAAACTTTTTTAAAAAAAAGATCTGAGAGGGGCTGGGGATGCAGCTCAGTGGCACCATGCCTGCCTGGCAAGCGTAAGGTTCAGCATCCAATCCCTGGTTATGCGGGGGGGGGGGGGGGGGCTCTGAGAAGCTGGGTGGCATACATCTGTGATCCCAGCACCTGGAGGCTGAGCCAGGAAGATCACCGAGAGTTCAAAGCCAGTCTGGGCTACACAGTGAGACACTGTCTCACAAAACCAAACCAAACCACAACAAAAAAATCTCTGCTCATCCAGAGTTTTGGTAGACCCCATGCCTCTGTTTCAAGGTGAGCATTCCTGGGTAGGGCTGTGTGCCTGCCCTGTGCCCCTGAGGCAGGATGGGCTTGCACTGGCAGTCAGAGGGGACTGTGGAGGAGGGAGAGGTGTTCCCATCGGAAATACAGGTAAGAGGGATTGGGCTGGGGAAGAGGACCGAGGGAGGCAGAGGCAGGGTCCAAGTTCTCTGTGAGGATGGCAGGTGATCAGTGCTCTGGGTCCCAAACAGGCTCAGCAGCTTTGGAGACCCCAACCTATGTGTCTCCATGGTGACCGAAGTCGGCATATCCCGAGGTTTGACAACAGGTCAGAGCCCCAGCTCTGAGGGTGAAGACTGAGCTTGGAGGCAGGAGGGAGGTGTGGAGGGAAAGCAGCCCACCTGGCTCTAGCTCTTGGGGATGGGGGGGGGTACATGGAAGGACAGGTTGCTAGGCAACCTTACCTCTCTGGACTGTAGTTTGTTTCTCTGTGATGGGCCAAGACCTGTGTGTAACTGGTGGGGCCTGGCACACAATGAAAATGTGGCCCCTTGTTCCAAAATGAAGAAGTTTGGGAGACTGATCACAGAGCCAAGTGGGGCCTTCTGAGCCCTGGACTCTGCTCTGTGTGGGCCCAGGAAGCCAGCCCTGCCTGAGACCTGGGCGGTCCAAGCAGCCAAACTCTGGAGAATGTGGCTTCCTCCATTCTGTCCCCACCCCAATAGGCCTCCTCCTGTGGCTTCTCACACCCACCTGTATGCTGTGGCAGCTGACAGCGGGGGGTTGCAGAGGCCCCGGAAGTTGGGATCCCTCAGGCAGGTCCCATTGTCCCCCACCCTGACCAGGTACACATCCAGGATCTCTGCAGCCTGGTTCACATCCCCGACGGTGTCCAGGCTGGGCAAGTCACCACAAGGGGTCAGGTCAAAGGCGGCAGCTCTGTAGGGCCTCGTCCTCCCGCCCATGGTTTGCCAGAATGTGGATCTCAGGGGGCTCTTGTTGCTGTCCTGCACGGAAGTATTCCTGGAGCTGGCTGAAGAGGCAGAGCCGGGAGTGAGGATCCTGGCCATGGTAGCTCAGCACACTCACTCAGTCATTAATTGGCCTGAGCCTCTGATCTGCTGTAGCCGTGTGCTGGGCCCTCCCATTGCAGAAGGGGAGAAAGACGAGGAGCACCTCTCAGCTTTGGGTGCTGTATCCCACTCTCCCTATCTTATCTTATTGTTTTTTAATTTGTTTTTTGTTTTCTTTTCTTTTATAAGGCAGGAACTCGCTGTGCAGTTGAGGCTGGCCTAGAGTTTGCAGTGATCCTCCTGCCTCAGCCTCCTGAGTACTGGGATCACAGGCATGCTTCATCAAGCCCAGCTTCCCCACCTTATCTTGTAACACTCCTGCCATCCCCATCCCAGCAGACCTGTACACCTGTCACAACAGCCCCGGATTCTCTCTTCCATGAAATAAGAAAGAGGGTCCTGTGGGACAGCGCAGGACATGGAGGCAGATGACCCACATGGGATCCGCAGTCTCTTCCTCACTGCTGAGTGATCTTGGACAACTCTGCCTCTCTGGATCCCAGCCTGACTTCAGTGAAATGGTCCCAAAATACACCACGGTGCCCACAGACTGGGCACAGGTCGGCAGTCAGAAAATGTTTGCTGAGAGAATAAAATGATTGCCCGCATGAGCTATTGTAAATGACTGGCTTCTACAAATGACAGTGGCTGTCCCTGGGTCCCTTCCCTGGGAAAGCCAGGGCTTCTGCCCACGAAGGGCCGAGGGTCAGGCAGGTCCCAGCAGGTCCCAATGCTTGGCTTCGCCTCCCAACCCTGAGCCCTGGGGAGTCTCAGGAAGGACCTGGGCTAGGTGGGTACACAGTAGTTGGTGCTGGGTGCCAGGGCCAGGTCTGTGCCTGCAGCCACCCTAGGCTGCCACAGCGGACACCAGTGCCTGTTGGAGAAGGGCATGGGTGAGTTTAGCGATGCGACTTTGGGGATGGAGTGCCCCTCTCTGCCTGCTTCCTCTTCTGGGGACAGGTCGGACCCCTTTCGGAGCAGCGGGAGGGAAGCAGGATCCTTACCCGAGTCTACCATGACGTAGAGGTAGACCTTGTAGGTACCGGTGAGTGGCTCTGTGCTGTCAAACATGCAGAGGGGCTTTTCCAGGGCCACGGTGGTGAGCGTGGGGTTGTTGGTGGCAAAGGTTATGCTGGCCAGCTGGGGCTGGAGGTCAACAGCTGGAGGAGGAACACAGACGGGCGCTGACCCGACAGACTGCCCACACTGTGGCACTCCCTACCCATTACCTGCCCTGTGCTGGGCACTGGGCTTCACCCTGCCGTGGGCCACCTCCTGAACTTGTCTCAGACACAGGGGGCACCCTTGGCCCCACACTGCTGGTCATCCTGGCCAGAAACCCTCTCCCTCTGCAAATTTTTCTTTTTTCCTTCTTCTTTGGTGATACTGGGAATTGAACCCAGGGTCTCAGATCTTGAACTTGCAATCCTCCTGCCTCAGCCTCCTACAGAGCTGGTATTACAGGCTTTGACCACCATGCCTGGCTTGCCCCTGCAGATATTCAGTCACCAAGAGCCCCACTGCCACTCCCCAGGGTATCTCTGCCCCATGGGCTCTTGTGCCCTCCACCCCTCCTTCTTCACCTGGACCCAAGTAACAGGCGCCTTCTACTCTGTACCATGCCAACCTGATCCTGTGCCCCCGACTAGGGCCCTTCTGTGCCCCTCCTGCCTTTCACTCAGACCTCCAACCTCACCCACCAACGCCCCACTCCATGCTCTGGCCGCAGGGTGCACAGCCTCTCTCCTGAACTCGCCCAGGCTGCCTCTTGGCTGGATCTGTCCTCTATCTCTCCCGGTCCAGCAGTCCCCGTGAGTCTGGTCCGGCCCCTTCTCTGCCCTCCCGCAGCCCCCTGTATCTTGGTCTCTCGTAACCCATCACAGGGCAGAAGCCACCCATGAGACCTTGGATTCCACAGAGGAAGCTCATAATGTTGGCTGCTACTACGATATGAGTACCCAGCGCGGGGAATCCGTGCCCATTCCTGGACTGATTAAGTGACGTCCCGGTGCCGCTTCCTATCCAGGCTCCCCTCGGGCCTCCCCGGGAAGAGACAGGGCCAGGGTCGCGCCTCCTCCCATCTCCCATCCCCTGCTTACTCGAGCCACTCCGCAGGCAGCCAAGCGCCAGCAGTGTCCAGAGCGGAGGCATCGCCGGAGGCAGCAGTGGCTGGAATGCGGTTCAGCCTTGCGCTCGCCTGGCCTGTGTCTTCCTCACGCCCCGACCCCTCCCGCGCCCCGGCCAATCCGCGGCCTCGCCCAAAGGCTATTTGCATAAACCCCGCCCCGGCAAATTAACCAAAGCGTCCACTCTGCGCTTGGAAGAGGCGGTGCAGACCCCTGGGAGAGATGTCCCCCTTAATGGGACCTTGGGGGCGACCCGTCCCCTTTTGGAGCCCTGCAAAATAGGGACACTAATTCCTACTGCTAGGGAGCCCCTGCTGTATTCAAGACCCTGGAAAACTGCCAGCATGAAGAAATAAAGTGTTAGGTCTGTGAATTATCTGACGCTGCTAGTGTGACTTTTAGTTTCCAAGTGCAAGGCCAGGGGAGCCCTGAAGGGGCAGGGACTTGCAAGGCCACACATGGCCTCCTTGGTAACACCGGGGCCGCTGGAACCAGAGGCCCTGCTGCCCAGCCCAGGGCTGCTTCCAAAGGGATGGAAGAAGAGCTGGGTATGATGACATGCTCCTGTAATCCCAGAACTAGGGGAGGCTGAGGCAGAAGGATCACTGCAAGTTCCAGCCCAGCCCGGGCAGCTTAGTGACCTAGTGTGACCATGTCTCAAAGTATAAACTAAAAAAGGGCTCGGGAGGTAGGCCAGTGTGAAGGCCCTGGGTTGGATCCTCAGCCCCAGGGAGGTTAAGGAAAATGGATGGGAGAGGGCTGCTTCCGGAGGGGGAGTTCGGAGACAGTGACATGGTCCTCACTTGGAATTCCCACATCTCCTAAGACACCTTAAGTCAATTGTATGTTTAAGATATAAAAGTAAATCAGGGATGAGGGGAAACTGAAATGGAAAACCAGCAAGGATGGGTGGCCCGTGTACAACATGCACGACACAACACTAAAGAAAGGTGACCTTGGAACGGGTTCTCTGGCCCACTCCAGTGGGGAGGAAACTCCCAGGACAGAGGGGCCTGAGCGAGGTCCCAGAGACTCATGGGAGCAAAGGTCGGGACCTAGAGGTTCTCACTACAGAATGGGGAGACGAAGGAGGGAGGGGAAGAGCTCGCTGGTGTTTGTTTGTTTTCACTTTTAATTGTGGCATTTACGATAAAAACCCAACTTTTTACCTCTGACCACGAAAAAGGCCTAGAGGCACCAGCACCCCAGGCCACCTGTGTACTTTCCTGTCTAAAACATGTAACCTGGGTGTCCTCACCAGGAAGCAGTCAGATTCAAACTGAGCAGCTTTCTGAAAAGCAGCTAGCCCAGCTGCTTGGAAAATGTCCATGTTGAGAAAGACAAAGACAACACCCAAATGAAGCAAAGGGTGAGAACTGCTTATTGGAGAAGACTGAAACAGCTGTGGCCACTAAATGCACCAAGGGACTTTGATTAAGTCTCAGATAAAAATGAGCAACCTATAATGTACGCTATTAGGGTTAGTATGACAATGAGAGAAATTTGAACTGTGGAATGTGTGCTGGATAGCAATGGTGATTAGATGTTTAATTTGGGGAGCATGGTGGTTGTAGTACAGCTAGATAAAAGGGGGTGCCCTTGGGGCCACTTGGGCAAAGTGTCACTTTATGTATGGAGAAAGAGAAACAAGCCAGAATATGGTGGTGCACACCTGTAATCCCAGTACTCTGGGAGGCTGAGGCAGGAAGACTGGCAACTCAAGCCTAGCCTGGGCAATTTAAGGAGACCCTGTCTCAAAATTTTGAAAAGAGGACTGGGGATGTAGCTCAGTGGTAGACTGCTTGCCTAGCATTCGTGAGGTTCTGAAATTGATTCCCAGCACTGAAATTAAAAAATCAAAGCCTGAGGGGAGGGGTTCTATGCTCCGCCCCCCCTGGGCCTGAGCGTCCCCGCTGTGAAATGGGGGTGGGGTGGGCCCAGGATGTAGCTCAGTGGCACCGCACCTGCCTGGCAAGTGCAAGGTCCTGAGTTCACTGCCTGGTGTGTGGGGCTGAAGTGGGGCGTTTGGTCTCCTCTTCCACACAGAGGGTGGCTCAGGTGCTTCTTTGAGGCACACAGTGATAAGGGGCTCCTGCCAGGGGCGGCTCAGCAAGTGTTTAAGGAGTGACATTTCTTGTCCAGCCACCATTATGACCCTGGGCTTTATCGAGGCCACCAGCTTGATCGCAGGGGATGTTGGGTCACTCGCAAGTGGGACCAGGCTTGGGAACCAGGTGCTGCCCCAAGACACTGCCGTTTCTTATGAGAAAAACAGAAAGTCCTCTCATCTCTTGCTTTGTCCCAATATGGAGAGAAAGTTTGGGAGAAAATGTTAAAATAACAATCTGCAAGTGACCAAAAAATGTGCTCCAAAACAAAAACATCTCGAATTTTTAAACAAATCTCCACTTCAAAGCTTACTGACTTTTTAGCATATTCTGAAGAGGAGAGAAGTTTGGGAAAGGGCACATTCGCTTAGAGTGTGGGATCAGTGGAGGGGAAACTGGGGGCCAGGAGAGGACCTCTAAACCTGGGCCTGGTGGTGCACCCCTGTAATCCCAGCCCTCTGGGAGGCTGAGGCAGGAGGAGGGCAAGTTCCAGCCCAGATCAGTGGTGAGTGCTTGACTAACAGGCACGAGGCCCTGGGAGCTGGCCTCGTCACACACATAAAGAACGCGCGTAACTGCAGCCCAGGGCTCTATGTGAACACTGCAAAATGTTTTTAGGGGAAATTTTTTTTTAAATTTTTCCTTTTTCATTAGGCAACTTTCAAAGCACAGAGCTTCAGTCTGACTTTAGATCCGTTTATGGAGCCAGGTCTGTGGCCAGACTGACCCTAGCCCAGAGCACTCTGAGAAAGCAGGCAGTTCATGCAGTGGGAGGTTAATCACAGCCCAGCCCTCTGCAGGCCTCCTCGGAGTGTGAAACGGAGTCTGTGGGATGGAAATTCTTGACCTTGAAATGTTTCTCCAGGCGCCAGAGGGGCCTGAGCCTGTGACTTTCCGTGAGGCCTCTTTGGGGAAGTAGAACCCTCTGGCAGTAAGCACTTCCTCCATCCTCTCTCCTGGCTGTCCCAAGCCTCTGAGATTCATTACTTTTTGTCTTTTGTTCATTTTCTGATTCCTCACTTTCAAAAGACAGGATAGGAAAGCCAGGTGTAGTGGTGCATGCCTGGACTCAGGAGGCTGAGGCAGGAGGATTGCAGTGAGTTCAAGGCCAGCCTGAGCTACATAGCAACATATTGTCTCAAAACAAACAAACAAAATCAATCAATTGATTGATCGGAAACAAAATAAAACCCAAGTGAAGAAACTCAAGTCCCCAGCCCTGGATGCCCACCCCCACCCTGTAACTTTGATGCCCACACACGGCTCTCAGCAGCCACCGCCTCTCCTCCAAGCCCCAGACCATGTTTCCAGCCACTGCCTCGCAGAACACATTATCCTGGGTGACTCTCAGTCCTAGGGACTAGAAGGCCAAGGCCGAGTGTGGACAGATGGGGCTGGTGTCTCCTGAGCGGCTCCTGGGCTGCAGATGCTGCCTTCACATGGTCCTGCCTCTGTGGGTCTGTGTCCTCATCCCTCCTCCTGCTCTTCCTCCTTCTTCCACTTCTTCTTTTTCTTCTCCTCTTCCTTCTTTTTTTAGGCTGGCCTTGAACTCACTGTGATCCTCTTGTCTCAGCCTCCCAAATGCTGGGATTACAGGCATGCACCACCACACCCAGAAACCTGACCTTAGCAGAAACATATTCAAAGGTTCCAAAACATCTAAGATTACTCTATCTTTTTTTTTTTTTTTTTTTAAAACAAACCTAATTCAGTAGACTGGGCCTGTGCATCTCTCTGGTGCATTGGGCTACCCTTTCACCTGTGAAATGAGTTGTTATCTTTGTCCTCATGGTTGGCCATCACTGCTTCTCTGTAAACCAAGCCCAAACTGTCTAGAGAGGCCCAAGCCTGCAGATTTCCACTGCCACAGCCACAAGCCTCCCCAGCTCCACACCGGCCTGGGCTCGGCTTCTTCGAGTGTGTACTTTACATTCTGCCCAGTCAATCCCCATGTGCCTCTTACAGACCACCCCCAAAATCCTTTTTCTGCCACAGAAGCCAGCGAGCCTGCAGCCTGGGTCCCAGTCTCCGCTTTGGGAAGCTCCTTGCTCCCTGACCAGAGACAGCTTCCCTTCGGGGACCCTGGCTGTCCTAAGGATAGAGCCACTGTTTTCCCTACCCCCTCAACCTCTTCCGACCCCCCACCTCTGGCTCTCTGTGCTCTCTCCTCACCCTGTCACTTGTCACGGCCACACGAACACTGTCCCTGAGCTCACCAGGCTCCCTTGCCCTTGGGTGGCTTCCAGGATTAGGGCTTCTGAGGTGCTTCCAACTTTGATAGCAGCGGCCCCAGCCACCCCTCCCTGAAGCCCTTCCGCACCTGCTGTGCCCACTGTCCCAGGTGCCAGCTCCGGGCTTCTCCAGGGGAGCCCTGCTCCTGCCAGGCCCAGCCAGATCCCTCTTCCTCCAGGAAGTCTGCCTTCCTTGGCTCCGAGTGCACAGCTGTGTAGCTGGCAACATGGTGGCCATGCGTCCTCTTCCCGAGCCCAGGACAGGAGCCCACCAAGGGCAGGGATAGGTTCTCCTCTGTCAAAACGACTCCTGACCCAGCACAGGCACAGCAGTGTTTGATGAATAAATGAATGAATGAACACACTTTAAAATTAAGCAGAAGCTGGGCATGGTGGTGCATGTGTGTAATCCCAGCACTCCGGAGGCTGAGGCAGGAGGATCAAGAGTTCAAGGCCAACCTGGGTAACATAGATCCTGCCTCAAAAAATGAAACAATAAAAAATAAAGAAAGAGGGCTGGGGATTTAGCTCAGTGGTTTCACTGCTTGCTGCGCAAGGGCAAGGACCCGAGTTCGATCCCCAGTACCAAAATAAATAAAGAAAAAGAAAAAGAAAGAAAGAAAGAAATCCAATTGAACAGAGGAGGCTCTTTCAAGGTGTCAGGTGCCCTGGGGACAGGTCTGCCCTCAGGTAGGGGCAGGAGTGTTCACACTGTGGAGGCTTTGGATGCTGACGGTTGGGCCAACGGGTCTTGACAGGGTTGGATGTAGGGCTCAAGCAAGGGACTCAAGGAAGGCTGGACTTGGGGAACTGGGACAGAGATGGGTACAGAGGGAGGAGGACCCAGACCTGCAGGTCCCCTTCCCCTTCGTACATGGAGGGACGGAGCAGCTGGAGCGGAGGTCAGATTTCAGTTTTTCCTGCTTGCCAGCATCTGCCCCAGACTGGCTGTGGGAGAAAGGCCCTGACCATGGCCTCTCTCACCCAAGGACACCAGGGGGTTGGGCAGGGTGACGGCCCACTTACAGCCTGATTTGAGCCAGTGTTTCACACACAGGGGCCTGAGGACAATCAGATCCCCCCCCAGGGCACCTGGGACGCTGTCCAGTCTAGGCCAAAGGGCGTGGGGTGAGGGGGCCCCGCTCGGCCTCCCGTCTGTAGGCACTGAAACTGGTTTGTCCAGCCAGGAATGAAGCCGGGTGAGATGTTCATTCCTGTTTATCTGGGAGCCTGGAAGCCTGTGGCCCTGTAGGCTCCCCAGCCCCATGTCTCCCTTCCCCCCTTGCCGCCAGGGCCCCTCACCCAGGGACAGTGAGTCAGAGCTGACCTGACACAGTTGAGTGGGCCAATAATAGTCCAGGTTCTTGTGTCTGACAAGGAGAGCATTGCCAAGTATGCACCTCGGAGTATGCAGTGGGCAGCTGTGTTTACTGAAGATCGTGGGACGGGTGCCTCAGGAACAGGCAGAAGGGAGCAAGGAACAAAGGGCCTCCAGTGCAAAAAAGGAAAAGGGGGAAAATGGCAAAGGGAAAAGGGGCCCTCAGTAACTCCGGTGTCCAGCATTGGCAGGTCAGACATATCATAGAGTCCACTTGTCCAAACAGGCTTTTGAAAGAAAACTTTATTCCAGTTCACAGGGACTAAAATCAGGAGATTCTAGCAGCTAGCTGGGAAGAGCTGAGTTTATTACATCTGTGTGTGGATGGGCTGACATTGGGGAGAGAAATAACAGCAGCTAGGTGGGAGAGATTTCATCGTGGGTGGATGGGCTAACACCAGGAGAGAGAGAGAGAGAGAGAGAGAGAGAGAGAGAGAGAGAGAGAGAGAGAGAGAGAGAGAGAGAGAGAGAGAGAGAGATCAGCAGCTGACTGGGGAAGGAATTAAGCTCATAAAGGTATTGATGGGGCTAAGGAATCTGGGGTGAAATGTTTATGACTCAGATGCCCAAGGACGTCTGCTTAGTTGTGTAGACAGTTGCTGGACTTTTTGGCATCAGGGGGGTTGTGCAGTTTGTTTTGAGTTCATTTGTTGTGTTTACAGAGAAGCTGCTGTTGGTTGCTGAACGCAGCCTGTTTGCTTTGTCCTGTTGGTTTAGGCCAGGCCTGACAAGACACCTCCAACCTGAGATGCCCCGCCATCTCACTGCTGTCAGTGATCTCCACAGCCTCCTACGCTTCTGCCTGGACAATCGTTAGTGCGGTGCGGTCTTTACTGTGGAACAAGCGAAGGGAGTGACTCAGCTCCTTGGTTTCTAACTGTGGTCTGGGTGAGAGGGGACACTCCGTGGCCTCTGAGCACACACCCCTTTATCCCTGCAGCAACTCGAGGTCCCTCTGTGCAGAAAAATGGCCAGGCTGTGGTACCCTGAGAGCATCGGGGGTCCCTGAGTTGCCGTGGATGAGAGGAGGGGCCCCGGCCCTGGCAGTGGTGGCTCGGGCAGCGCAGGGACCAGGCTTTGTGCCCCTCATCTGCACAGGCGGTGGCTTGAATATCAAACCTCCATGCATTTCCTCTCTGGCTTCTTGGTGCTGACTCCAGGCAGCAATGACCACGGCTCAGAGAAGTAGGGGGCCCAGGGCCAGACTACAAAGAGGGGGCTCCCCTAATCGGGCATGACCTTCCCAGAGGATGGAGAAACAGAGTCCCCCCCGAGTGACCTGGAGGCCGGGAAGACCAGCCCGCCCTGAGTGAGGCATCTCCACTCTTGGGGACACAGGGCCACCTTCAGCTGGGGGGGGGGTGCACACCTGTGATCCTAGCACTCTAAGAGGCTGAGGCAGAAGGATTACCACAAATTCAAGGTCAGCTGGGGTACATAGGGAGTTCAAGGCCAGCCGGGGCTGCATAGTGAGACCCTGTCTAAATAACAACAACAACAAGAACAAGGTCTGTAACCAGGAGTCATTTACACTGTGCACTGCGAGTCTCAGGAACTCCGGTGCAGGGGGCCCCCTGGTGGCATCCTGCAGCAGTGTGGTGGGAAGGGACTCCAGGTCAGGTCACTCAATTTCTGTTAGAATCAAAGGAAAAAGAATAAGCTTTCATGGGCCAGGGATTTAGCTCAGTGGTTCTGGTGCCTGCCTCGCAAGCACAAGGTTCCGAGTTCGATCCCCTGCACACACACAAAAAAAGAATAAGCTTTCAGGGAAAGAGAAACTGTCTAATGTCTAATTTTAATAAATTTGTCTTTATATCAACACAGCTGTAAATTAGTTGTAATTTGACTTAATTTGTTATTATAGCTGGGTGTGGCGGCCTATACTTGTAATCCCATCTTTCGAGAAGCTGAAGCAGGAAGGTCACCTCAAATTTGAGGCCAGCCTGGGCTACATAGTGAGTTCAAGGCCAGCCTGGAATACATAGTGAGACCCTGTCATAAAAAAACAACACAAAATTGTTGTTATTTCTTTTATAATGGAGGAAGGGTCCCCTCAAGGCTAAAGTGCTCAGGGCCCCACGATGTCACACTGGAGAGGGTTCAAGCCTCAAGGAAGCTCTCAGTCATGAGGATGAGATCTTTCAAAAGCCTGTCCTTAGCAGCTTGAAGGGGCCAGGCAGAAGGACAGTATACGGTGCTTGAAAAGCATAAGCCCCTTCCTATGTGATCTGGGGAAACTGAGGTCAGGCAAGAGGGAGGGGTGTGTCTGAAGCCACAGAAGTCACTTTTGTAAATACCTAACTGTAACAGATGCTGGGTAAGCCCAGGGCTTCCTGCCTCCCAGGCGGAGGGTAGGGGAGGAAGATCATTAGGATCCCGAAGTACATCCTCCCTCTCTCCTCTCAGTGCTGGGGTTGAACCCAGAGCCTCCACCCTGAGCCATAGCCCCAGCCCTTGTGTGTGTGTGTGTGTGTGTGTGTGTGCACGCGCGCGCACGCGGGTGTGTGTATGTTTTAAATTTTGAGACAGGGTCTCACTAAATCGCTGAATTCCCTAGACTGGGCTCAAACTTGCAGTCCTCCTGCCTCAGCCTCTCAGAATGCTACGATTACAGGTGTGCCCAGCCGTGTCGGCTCTCCTTGTCTTTATTTGGTCTGGCTTCTCTTCCTCAGTCAAGTTATCCTGAGGTGCATCCATTTCGAGACATGATGTCTGCAGTTTCTCCTGGTTGCAGTGCGGTCTGCACCGTAAGGCTTTGCAGGGTGTTGGTCCTGGCCCTGCGGACGGCCCTGCCTCCCTTGGGCTCCTGCTCACCCGCTGCTGAATGCGGCTGCTCTGGTCTGTGTGGATGCAGGCTCTCATTGCCCTGGGGAAGTGTGCAGGGGAGAAAGGCTGGGTCACAGGGCAGGCCTGGTGGAGTCCCCCGTTCCGGTGGGGGTGTAGCAACATCTCAGGGTGATGCCCCCTTGTCTATCAGAGAGTGGGAACCCCTTCTAACATCTGCCATTTCTGTGTGGTGAAGCGTTTATTCAAATATTTTCCCCATTAAACACAATTGTTTTTTCTTCATTTTTCCTGCAGGGCTGGGGATTAAACCCAGAGCCTTCAGCGTGCTGGGCAAGTATAGCCACACCCCAGCCTGACAGCTATTGTCTTTTAATTTTTCTATTTTTGTTTGTTTGTTTGTTTTGAGTCAGGATCTCACTATGTAGCCCAAGTTGGCCTCAAACTCAGCCTCCCAAATGTGAGTGTGGGTATTACAGGTGAAGATCTCTTTTTAAAAAATTAATTAATTGGGGCCAGGGATTTAGCTCAGTGGTGCCACCACCTGCCATGCAAGTGCAAGTTCCCGAGTGTGATCCCTGGTACCAAAAAAAAAAAAAAAAAGAAAAAAGAAATGTATTAATTGACTTCCTTTTTTGAGACAAGGTCTCACTATGTAACCCAGGTTGGCCTGAACTCTCATCGATCCTCCTGCTTCAGCCTCCCGAGTGCTGGGATTATATACATGCACCACTGTGCCCCGTGAAGAGTTTTTATTTTTATTTTTTTTTGGTACTGGGGATCGAACTCAGGACCTTGTACTTGCGAGGCAGGCAATGGAACCACTGAGCTAAATCCCTGGCCCAGGAGTTTGGTTTTTTTTTTTTTATGTATGTTTTAGGTCATATATTTTCTCTCTTTTTTTTTGGTGGTGCCAAGGATTGAACTCAGAACCTTGTGCTTGCCAGGCAGGTGAGGCACCACTGAGCTACATCCCTGGCCCTAGATCACATATTTTCAATGGGGACAACAGTGCCCCTAAAGTGATAAAAGAACATGGAAACTTGTATTCCTTTGATGTAAAAACTACGATATACACGTGGTACAGATATTCAGAGTATTCAGTTTTCTTCAGATAATTCAGAAAGAACACCTAACAGGGATCCTCCTCGGAGAAGGAGGGTTAAAAAAGGCAGAGAAACTGCTCTAGACCCTTGTTGGATATGTTTTGCAGAGCAAAAAATTTAAATTTGGATAATGTCCAAATTACCAATTTTTCCTGTACAATTTCTGCTTCTGTGTGCTATTTTAGAAACTTTCCTCTAACTCAGGTCACTATGAGCGTCTATGTTTTCTGCTCAAAGTTTCATACTTTTAACTTTTCTGTTTAGGTCTCAGATTCATTTTATAGATGCCCTACATTAATTTCTGAATGTAGCAGGAGCTTCATTTTTTCTGGGCCTTCACTTTTTCTGCGCGTAGACCATCAGTTGATCCAAAATTCATCTGTTGAAACTTGTTTCTTATCCACTTGTCACTTTCATCAAAATCAACTAACCATAAGCCCAGCATGGTAGTACACATCTGTAATCCCAGCACTCAGGAGGCTGAGACAGGAGGATCACTGTGAGTTTGAGGTCAGCCCAGGCTACATATCAAGATCCTATCTCAAAAAAAATGAAACAAAGTAAAGGAAGAAAATCAGCTAACCATGTATATGTGGGTCTAGTGCGTGTGTGCATGTGTGTGTGTGTGTGTGTGTGTGTGTGCACGCGCGCATGCGCGTGTGTAGGTCACTAGGGATTTAGCTACATTCCCAGCTCCCATTTTAAAAAATTATTTTACCTTGAGATAGGGTCTTGCTAAGTTGGAACTTGGATCCTCCTGCCTCAGCTTCCGGAACCGGGGAGATTAGAGGCGTTTGCCACCGTGGCTGCTGTATTCTACTCCTCATCATTATTTTGGCACGTGCTCCTTCCTATTAAAAAGAAGAGTTGACTGTGAAGTCTGCCATGTATGCGGCCTGTAGCCTCATCCAGCCTGTGGTCCCTGTGTCCCTCGATGGCACCCAGGGGCCCTGCAGAGTGACTGTCCCACACCTGCCAGGTCCTGTCAGTTCTCTTAGCCTCTAGCCCTGCGGCCACTCACGCCCTGTGCGGCTGCTATCAAAGCCGTCCCTCATGTGGCGGGCAGGTGCCAGCCTCCCTGTGGCCCCTCCCAGCACCATGCCACCTGGCACTGCTACTGCAGCCTCCAGTCCCCTCCCACACTTGCCGCCCTGCCCTCCAGGCTTGGGCTGTGAGACCGACTTTGGCTCCCACTTCCTCCTCTGACAGCTGAGACGCAGGTGACTCCTGGGAGCCGTGTGGGCTGGTTCCGGCAGCTCAGTTCTGCAGGATCCTCGGGGCGGCCTCCTCGGCTGTCTTCAGGAAGATACGTAAAGTGCCACCTCCTCAGCAGCCTTCTTCCTGCTCTCCAGTGAGAGAAGCTGTGCACGCACCTGCCTTGGCCGATCTCCACCCGTGCACCTGTACACTGGCCTCAAGGAGAGCAGAGTGTGCAAGGACCGAGCATCGTGTGGGAGACACCAGGTGCTTCCGGCCTGGCCTCACAGACCCTGCACACCCGGCAGGTGGCACCACGGCCTCGCCTTGCAGAGCAGAGCTGAGGCTCTGAGTGGCCGAGCAGCCTTGCTCTTCCGTTTCCTCATACTTGTCAGGAAGGAAGAGGGCCCTGGTAATGTCCACTGCTTCTTGTTCTCATGGGGAAACTGAGGCCCAGCATGGGGGCAGGGCTGCCAGTCCCTAAGCGCATCAGGCCTGAACCTTTCTCTGCAGTCACTTTTCTCTTTTGTTCCTGGTGTTGCCTCCCCTTTGCCTTTCTTCCCTCTACCCTAGACCTAGGCAACAGATTCTGGGGCATCTGTAGTCCAGGTTGAATTTAAATTCTCAGAGATCTTCCTGCCTCGGATTCTGCATCACCATGCGCACCCTTGTTTGGCCTTGTTATTCTGGTACTGGGGATCGAACTCGGGACCTTGTGCTTGCACTTGCAAGGCAGGCGGTGGAACCACTGAGCTAAATCCCCAGCCAGTTGTCTGGCTTCTTGAAGAGACAGTGCTCTGTGTTACTCCTTTCTGTTTCAGCCCTGGCCTGTAGCAGCCAGGAAGCCAGGTACCCTTTCAGACCCCAGCTGGACCTGGGGATCCCTACAGGTAGCGCCTGGCATATAGCACTGCTGCAGCTGGCCCTGTCCCTCTAGGGCCATCCCACTGTCATTGACTTCCCTGTGGGCACCAGGGGTTACAGGCCAGGTACAAGGATGCAGTCCCCACCTGTGACCCGATCACACATGGTCCACTGACTCGGGTTGTGCTTAGGGGGTACCACTGTGTGCCAGCTCTGGGTGTGGGGTGGGCACAGGGGCCGGCAAACATGGGATTCTCCACTGAGGGCTCCAGGTTGGGAATGTCTATTCGGTGAGCCACACCCCCAGTGGATCCGTGCTGACGGAGGTGGGTGCCCCCAATGATTATCCACTCCCAGCTTCTGGCCTCACAAGACCCCAAGCCATGAGTTCAAGAGCAGTCTGGGCTACAAAGTGAGTTCAAGTCCAGCCTGGACTACATAGCGAGACCCTGTCTCAAAAAACCAAAAAAGAAAAAAGAAAAAAATTTCCCCAATTCCATCAAGCACCTCTTTCTAAATCCCTGAATCCTTTCTTCTCATCAAGGTGTCAGTGTCTAATAATAATTTTAAGGTAGCCCGGGGATTTAGCTCAGTGGTTCTGCTGCCTGCCCTGCAAGTGCAAGGACCTGAGTTGGATCCCCAGTACCAAAAAAAAAACAAACAGAAAAATAATTTTAAGGTTTTCTCCTCCAGGAGAATGTTAACAGGGAAAAAAACTATAAAAATTTATCAAAAGTTATCAAAAAATGTAGAGAGCTGATGGAATTCTGACAACAGCTGAGGATGAGGAACTATTTTTTTGTTTTGAGGGGATTGGTGAAGAGGCTGGTAGAAGGGAGAGGCATGGGAACCTGAAAAGCTCCCCAGCTTTGGAGCAGGAAAGAAAAACCCGGCTCAGGAGGCTCTTGCCGTCTAGACCTAGGGGGGCAGGATTTACCTTTCCAGATGAACAAGGCTGAGGAACACGGATCCCGAGCACAAGAGAAGCATGAGTCACAGGGAAAAGTCCAGGCAGGAAGTGCTGACACCCACGCATGTGACCGAGCAAGGATCTGAGCTGATCTTCTGGGCCCTGGCACTGCCTCTCTGAGCAGGCGCTCAGGGCCCAAGGCGGCTGTCAGTGCCTGACTCATCCCGATTGAATCAAAGATCCAGGAGGAAGATGAACGCTGAGGCCCAATCACAGACATGCAGAAGGTTAAGGCCAGGGGTGGTCTCAGAGGTCATCTGGTCCTGCATCTCATAGTATAGGGAAGAAACGGAGGCCTGGAGGGGACAAGTGAGGTGTGATGGTTTAGACCTAGAATGTTCTCTCAAATCTGTCCATAGCCCGGGCTTTGGGAAGTGACAATATCTAGGCTGGTCTTGAACTCACAATCCTCCTGCCTCAGCCGCCCAACTTGTGCAATCACAGGCATGTACACACACATGGCTGGGCATTTGTTCTTAACACTGATTTGCTCTTTGAATATAATTAGCCCCAAACATTTAGAGATAAGAAGGTGAACAGTCAACACCGTCATCACAATAGCATATGATACTGGCAGCCTGGCAAGTCCCAGGCAGGAACGCCTGAGCAGGAAGCAACTGAACCATTAAAGCAATTGGCTCGCAGTTGATTCTTCTTCCTGCTAAACTTGGCTTTGTTCTAGTGCTGTTGGAAAAGTCAACTTCAGGGAAAGAAGGGGAGGAGTGGAGAGCTGACACAGTCCCTTCACTGGGGGCTCCCCATTGTACTGGCATCATGGCTACTGCAAATAAACACAAGGTTAGTCTTTAAAACGCTTAGATCACCTTCTAGTGCTGCTGGGTCAGAGACCAACGGTGGGCCCACTAGTGAGCTGGAATCCAGTTGCAGGCAGGGGTGTGCTCCTTTCGGGGGGTCTGTGGGAGACTTTTGCAGACTCTGAAGGCTGTCCTCATTCCTTGGCTGGTGGCCCCTTCCTCCGTTTTCTTTTTTCTTTTTTCTTTTTTTTTTTTGGTACCGGGGATCAAACTCGGGTCCTTGCGCTTGTGCAGCAGGTGGCGAAACCACTGAGCTAAATCCCCGGCCCCCTCCACTTTCTTTTTGTGGTACTGAGAATTAAACTTAGGGTCTTCACACTGAGTTACATCCATGCACTATGTATTTATTTTTGAGACGGGGTCTTTGTATATAGTTCAGGCTGGCCTTGAAATCACGATGTGGCCCAGGTTGGCCCTGAGCTCACAATGATCCTCCTGTCTCAGCCTCCCAAGTGCTGCGATAGTAAGATTGCATTGCCATACCCAGGTACACATATTTTTGGTACGCAGAATGGAACTCAGGGCCTTGTGCTTGCCAGCCAGTCACTGTGCCTGCTGAACTACATGTATGGCCCACGACCAGCTATTTTTAAAATTTGAGATAAAGTCTTGCTACATTGCCCAAGGTGGGCGCTGATTTGTGATCCTCTGGCCTCAGTCTTCCAAGGAGCTGGGATTACAGGGATGTGTCACCGAACCTAGCAGAACAATCAGTTTATAATTTTAGGTAAGACAATATAACACATTTTTATTTTATTGAAGAGTAAAACCAATTTAAAATTGCTAACTTTAGCCTCCCTTAATTCTTATTTAGATTTATCTGTTTATTTAGGGGCCCAGGGCCTTGTGCACACACTGTACCCTGAGCTACACCCCAAACCTTCTGTTTCTTTTTTTTTTTGGTACCGGGTATTGAACTCGGGTCCTTGTGCTTGTGAAGCAGGCGTCGAAACCACTGAGCTAAATCCCTGGACCCCCTCTGTTTCTTTAACAGCCTAAAGATAGTGCACTTCACATCTCTCTAGGAGAAGAACATTTTTATTCTGTAGGAAGCATGACTACATCAGAACTTTTTCAAGGATTTCAAATATTTATTTATTTTAGTACTAAGGATTTAACCCAGGGCCTTCTCACTAAGATACATCCCCAGTCCTTTAAAAACAGTTTTTGAGTGTGATAGTGCCTTGTAATCCCAGTACTCAGGAGGCTGAGGCAGGGGGATTGACATATTTGAGGCCAGCCTGGGCTACATAGTGGCCTGAATGAACTACTGTCATCCCCCCAAAAAATTTTTTTTAAATTTTGAGACAGTCTTGCTAAACTTCTAAATTGCCCAGGTTGGGCTCAAACTTTCAATCCTTCTGCCTCAGCCTCCCAGAGTTCTGGGATTACAGGTATGTGCACCATGCCTAGTTTATCCATTTTAATCTAATTCTATTTTGCATTCTGTTTGTTCTTTGAGACAGGGTCTCTCTCTGTAGTTCAAGTTGGCCTTGAACTTACTATGTAGTCCAGGCTGGTCTCGAACTCACAGAGAACCTCCTGCCTTGGCCTCCCAAGTGCTAAAATTATAGGTGTGTGCCACCACACTTGGCTCTATTTTGCATTCTGAATATTTGTCTGCAGAAAAGGGCATACATCTTTTGTGTGTGTGTGTGTGTGCTGGGGATTGAACTCAGGACCTTGTGCTTGCGAGGCAGGTGGCAGCACCACTGAGTTAAATCCCTGGCCCTAGGGCACACATCTTTGAGTTACAAAGTGATTAATTTTCATGAATTAAAATTCCCTGTGTGGACAATAATACCTGGAGTATTATGAGTATCTTTGACATAAAAAGGAGAGACCAAGTGATGCTCATTTATTCATTCACCAAATATCCTCTGGCCCTGTCCTGGGCTGGCTGCCAGGGAAAGTGGGGTGCACTGATTTGATGCTGGAAGCCAGATGTGTGGGATGAGACCGTGTTGTGCAGCAACACAGGCACACAGAGTTGGCTGAGCTTAGTGGTGGGGAGTGTCCTGGGGGAGGGGGCCAAGAAGGCCTTGCTGGTGTCAGGCCTCAGCGGTGGCATGAAGAGAGAGCTTGCTCTGGGGTCTCTTCCTCTTCTTTTTCGTTCTTTCTTTTCTTTTTCTTTCTTTTTGAGTCAGGGTCTCACTACGCAGTTCAGGCTGGCCTTGAACTCACAGTGATCCTCCTGCCTCAGCCTTCCAGCCTGGGACTACAGGCATGTGCTACCTCACCTGGCTTCTACCTATGCTTCTGCACAAATGCGTACCTGTCTTGACTGAATTCTTTGATCCAGGGCACAAAGAGCTGAGGCCTGAGGACTGAAGGGCTGGTTTCTCCCTGGGTCAGGACCTGGCTCATACATAGTTGTATGAGTTGGGGCCCAGGGTGAGGTTTCGGCAGCCTCTGGTTGCTGTGCCTCCTGGTCCCCCACTCTGCACACGGGGTGGGGGTCGGTCCCCGCAGGGCTCTGGCCTTAAACTGATCGCAGCCAGCTGACCTCACCCCGAGGCCACACTAGCTGTTAGGACGGGTCCCCCACCGAGCAGGCCAGGAAACTGAGGCTCCACACCCTCAGGTGCCAGTGCAGAGGCGTACGGAGCGGGGGAGGGGGTCGGCCCGCAAGTCCTTTTGGGGGAGTGACCTGGATCTGGCCGGGTTCTGTGCAGCAAGATCCCAGGAACAGCCAGGCGAGGTTCCCGGAAGGCAGCGGCCGAGGTGGCTGTGGAGGAGGGCAGACCACCGCGTGCCGGGCGTGACTGTCCCGCAGGGGCCGGAGGCGCGTGCCCGGCGTGAGGGTGCTCAGGACCCTGGGGCGGGCCATGGAGAAGTGGAAGCCTTGGGAAGGGACAGGAAGGGCGGGGCCGGGGTGTGGAGGCGGTGTGGACGCGAGCTGGGAGGGAGGCGGTGGCGGGTCGCTCGGAGGTGGGCTGGGCATTGTGGGCAGGCCCTATTAGATGTGGGCGGGGATTGGAGGGCCGAAAACGAATCGGAAGAGCCAGGGGGCGAGCCTTGCTACATGAGCTGGGCAATAGGCGTGGCCAGGGGCGGGGCCTGGAGTCCGGGGGCGGGGCCTGGGCGTAGGCGGCGGTGGCGAGCGTTGGTGGTGCCCGCGTCAGCTTGGAGGTTCACTCAGTTCAGGTCTCGGCTGGCCACGGCGACGCGCACAAAGGCGGATTGTGGCTTCCCTGGTGCTCGCGGCGGGCGGTGTCCGGGCGGGGGCGGCGGGGCGCGCCGAGGGCCCCCGCGGGCGCGGCGCGGGCGATGAGCCGGGGCCCGGCATGGCCTCCGCGCGGCCGCCGGGCCGGGCCTGTGTGTCGGCGCCCGCGCCCGCGGGGCTCCGGACAGGGCCGCCCGCCCTCCCCTCCGCCGCCGCCGCCGCCGCCGCCGCCGCCGCCGCCGCAGCTGCGTCCCCGGAGCCCGCGGAGGCCGAGGAGCGCTCCCTGCAGCACATGCTGCGCGCCATCGCGGAGGAGCGCGGCCGCCTGAGCCTGCGGCGCGAGGTCTGCGGCCTCGGTGAGTGGGGCGGGCGGGTCCCTGGGTCCACCCCCCCCGCACCTAGTCCTGGAGCCCCCGTGTCCGCCTCCGCGTGCCCGCGTCTCAGCGCCTGTCCCTGCCAGACCACCTCCCTGGGTGGCCCAGGCTGCCCCTGCGCGTCCCGTTCCCCACTGTCGCTGCAGTGTCCCTGCATCTTGGTCTTTCCTGGTTCCCCGCGTGTGAGCCGGGGTCCCCTGCACCCTGCGTCTCCGCGTCTCTGCCTGCTTCCCGGATGCTCGCTGTCTCCCTCTGCACGTACGGAGGCTTGTCTCCCTGTCCAGTCTTCACCCTCCTTTCGCTCTTGGGTTGTCTCCAGGAAGACCTGGGGCCTCGGTGCTGGTGCAGGGCGTGTGCGCGTGCGATCCAGGACCTGCCCCGGGACCTCCCTGCTCGTGCCCCGGTCACTTCCCGGCTGGCACGGAGGCAGGGCCGCTCTGTGGGTCGCTGCAGCCTTTGTCTTTCTGCACCTGCTGAGTGCGCTCATTCATCAGCTCTGCCAGGGACCTGTTGGGCCTCGGTGCCCAGAACCCACCTTCCTGGCACAGGGCACAGGACTGGCCACCTCCCCGGCTGTGATTCTGGTCTAAGTGGAGAGGTCTGGGAGCGCCTCATTGTTCGAAAGGGCCTGGGACTGCAGGTGTGGGTGGGGTCTCCCGGCCTGGCTGGTTATGAGGTAATCCATTACTGATGAATCTGCCCAGACCCCAGCCAGAGGAGCCCACCCGCCTGGAGCCTGGAGCTTGTCATTTTCTCCGTGAAAAGAGCCCTCCCTTCCCTATGCAGGGAATGACTTCATTCCACGCTGACTCTCAGCAGTCCCCCACCCCCCGCCCCCAGTCTGGGCTGGGGATATCTGAAGGGTCGATACACACCCTTCCAGGTTCTACCATTGCCCCCTTCACTCCTTTGGGGACACTGAGTCTCAAAGAGGAACTGTCACCCCCACCCCCACCCAAGGTCACAAAGCAGCAGGGACATGGCAGTCCCAGGCACTCAAGGCCCCTCACCAGGCCACACCCTGGAGGCTATGTGAGGGGAAGACATAAATTTGCATCCTCCTTTTTGTGGGAAGCAGGCTGAACACAAGGTGCTTCTCAGGGAGCAGTAGATCTCCTTCTGGTTCGGGCAGGGGTGGCTGGGGCAGCTTCTCATGCAGGGAGGGTCAGGAACAGAAGTTTCATCTCAAAGGGTGTCTAGACATAGTTTTGAGCAGAAATTAGAGGATCCTCAATTTCTCTCGGCAAACATTTATTGAATGCCTACTGTGTGCCAACCTGGCAGGCCCACCTGCTGCCTGGCACAGGCTGACTGAACTGGGAGGGGTCTTGGGGACCAGCCCCCTAGCCCTGTGTGCTCAGCTACAGCAAGCAGCCCCTCCCCACACCCCTGGACATGCATTCTGTCCTCTCCTCGCTGATGGTCTTGGCCAGCGAGCATCTTCTGGCCCCGGTAGACACTCCTCCATCCCAGGGAGCCTGCAGGACCACCCCCCAGGAATGGTGAGGATGGCACCCAGCATTTATTTATGGGCACTTATACTACATGCCAGATGCCTTGTGCACGCTCTCTTAATTTAGCCCTGACACAATACTGCCTTTGCCAAGGAGGAATGTAATCTCTGTGTCACTGACAGGAGCCTTTTGAGGGGTGGGGGGATAGCCAGTGGGGAAGTGGCCCAGCTGATTGGTCCCTGGCTAGTCCAGACCCACAGGCCCCTACTGCCATTGCTGGTTTCTCTGCAGGAGAGCCACCCCTCTCACTAGTACCTTGAGCACAGCTGCAAGTGTTCCGTTCATTCTTAGCGCAGGCACTGTCTGGGACCCTTCCTGTCCTCATTCTGTACTGTATGCTTGGGACAGCTGGCACTGTAGTGGCCTGTGAGGCTGTCCCCCAGTTAGCAAGTGAGCTCCTGGAGGGTGTTGTCCAGTCTGAGTCTCCTCAGTGACTTCATGGGGTGCATACAGAGCAGGTGCCCAAGAGACACTAGGGAAAAATGAGAATTTCTGAGCTGGTAAATGAAGGGTGTGGATGGCCCAGGAGAGCAGACTCTTGCCTACTTAGAAGTGCCTGTTTCTTTCATTTTTCCTGTGAAAAATTGGATGTTCAGAGAGGGCTGTGCCCACAGTACAGTGGGCCCAAGCACCCAAACACAGGAGCCTGGACACCTGCCAGGGCACTGTATTCCCACTGCTGGAGCCCCTGGACCCTCTCAGCATGTGGGGGTCAGGTTTTGTTTTTTGTTTTTCCCCCCTTTGGGTTACATTTTATCATCCCCACTTTACAGCTAGGACAACCTGTTAGATCATGAATGAATTTTTTGGTGCCTAGGTTGGAACCCAGGACTTCGTGCATGCTAACTAAGTATGTGCCCTACTACTGAGCTCCACCCCTGCCATTATGAATGGATCTAGACCTCCCAGAGTTTTGGTGGTGGTGTTTAATTAAAGCTTAGGTTACTCACAACTGTGCTGTGTCCTCTGAGCTTGTTTTGGAGGTGTCAAGGGAGCCTTGGACAAGCTGTTGTCATCCTGAGTCAGTGTCTGTCTATGAGATGAAGCCAGCATCCTTGCTTGGCTCTTGTGATGAAAGGCACTTTGTAGATACAAACTTGACTTTAAAAAAAAATCCTGATGCCAAAAAGCAAATCTGACTTTTAAGGAGGCTGAAGCAGAAGAATCGCAAGTTCAAGGCCACCCTAGGCAACTTAACAAGACTGTCTCAAAGTAAAAAAAAAAATAAAAAGGGCAGGGGTTTGTAGCTCAGTGTGAAGCATCTAGGTTCAATTCCCAGTACTACAAAAAAACCGTAAAAACTGACTTCTGAATCACATGTGCAGATATGATTGTGTGAATCACATCTCTATAGCAGAGGTGTGTTTTGAGTTCTGGCTCTGTGCCTGACAGGGTTGACCCTGGTCCCTGCTTTGTTGGGAGGGCAGTGTCTGGGGGAGAGAAGCCACGCACACAGATCCCTGCTAGAAGCAGCTGGGGCTGGGGCTGCCCACAAAGGACTTCAGAGCAGCTTCCTGGGATGATGCTGTGGTTGGGGTGTGTGTGTGTGTGTGTGTGTGTGTGTGTGTATGAGCCCTGCTGGCCATTGAGTCCTGAAGGACCCTGGAGTCTCTGGGCTACCTGAATCAGGCAGCACAGTGCTGGGCCTGTGATGCAGACACTGAGACTGGAGGTGGAAATCTTGCTGCTTCTGGGGCCTAGACCTTCTGGTCCTGGACCGCAGGCCCCAGTGCTGTGCAGGCAGGGCCCTTTCGGGGAGCAGCACCTTCTGACCAGTGAGTCTCAGAGGGTGGGTGAGGGGGCTACGCTGCCCTGGCTAAACACCCATGCCTGGGGATTGGAGTCACCTGGTCAGGTGGTGCAGGGGTGGCTGCTGCAGAGCTGCAAGTCCGGAGAGTGTTTTATGTTCATTCTTGTTAGCCTTGAAGCAAGCCTACAGTGAGGCAGTTCCCATTCCTCTGTCCTGGTGAGGGAACGGAGTAGAAAGACCATGGGGTGGTGAATGGCAGAAATGTGAGCCCAGGGTCTTCTTCACTGCTGCCTTTAGGACGCTGATGGCCCAGGCTGGTCCTTAGGGTGCATGGCTGAGGCTGGGCTAGATGCAGGAACAGTGGTTTGGGGGGCTGTGGAATTGAGGCTGGAGCATGATTTGGGGCCCTGCCTGCCTGATCTTGGGGAGCTCTGCAGATGACGCTGCATGTTGCTACAGGCCGGCTGTCCCCACCCTCAGCCTCTTCTTAGTTCTGTGCCCAAGCCCATGTAATCAGTCTCTGTCTTTGCCCTGTTTGGAAATGAGGAAGCTGGCCGCTGAGAGAGGAAAGTGACTCCAAATGTCAGAGTGGGGAGAGCTGGGGTCCCAGCGGAGCCTGTTAGGTGCCAGTGGCAGCCTATAGAGGATGCGCAGAAGGGGCCAGAGTAGGACAGGTGGCTGCCGTGCCATGAGTCCTACCCTCTGCTGCACCTGCTGCTTGCCCAGCCCCAGAACCACCTATGAGTTGAGACGAGCCCTGTGCACCCTCATCACACCAGGTGTGGTGTGACTGAGCATCATGGGAAGCAGAGGATTTAGTGCAGGATGTGGAGCCCTGGCCAAGCCCAAACCCCCGGGCTGCTGTGTCCTGTCTGTAGAGACATGCCCTAGGACGTGGGAATTGCAGAGAATGGCAGGTAGGAAATAAGCCATGGTGGGCCCTGGGCAGAGTTGGTGCAGTTGGAGCTGCTGCCGCTGTCACTGTCCAGGAGACAGAACATCTGGCCCAGCATCTGCACACAGAATTATGGTTGTACTTGTACCCTGAAGTTCAGACTACTGCTTTGCAGTCATTGAGAACAGTGTCCCTGGATTCCTTGGGCTGCTAGTGGCCCCAACCGGAAGGCAGTCAGAGCTGTTGCAAGGCAGTGGGTGGGAAGGAAGTGTGACCGTTTGAGGGGTAGCAGGGCTGCTTTCGGTTTCTGGACCTATTCTAAGGCTTGTGGGTTCTGGCCGTTACCCATTCCTGGGGCTGGATCACCTGGGAGGTTCTGCCAAGGGAGACCCTACGTCCTTCAGGGGTGCCGAGGACTCTGGGGCTCCCACTCTGAAGAGGCAGAGCCTTGGCTGCAGCGATGTCCTGCAGCTGGCCACCACCAAGGCACTGCTGGGCCTGGTGGAGCTGCTGTGCTGCACCCTGGCTTGGGTGAGTCATTTGTCCCCTTCAGGAAGGCTCGTGAGGGTCAGCTAAGCCATAAGGCTGCCGAAGATAAGCCTGAGCTGGATGCTTGTTAAGAAACATCCTCAAAATCCCTATGCAAAAATTTTTTTCCAGTTAAAAAGGTTCCACACACATTATGGAACCTGGAAAACAGAAGACAGAGGGAAAAATCCCAGTTACGCAGACACACTTGTTAACTTTGCAAAGTCTTGTCCTCCAGTCTTTTCAAAGGCTTTCTTAAGAATACTTGATATAGGCCGGGGATTTAGCTCAGTGGTTTCGCCGCCTGCTGCGTAAGTGCAAGGACCCGAGTTCGATCCCCGGTACCCCCCCCCCCCCAAAAAAAAGAATACTTGATATAAGCCAGGTGTGGTGGTGCACACCTGTAATCCCAGCACTCTCAAGAGGCTGAGGCAGGAGGATTGCCTTGAGTTTGAGGCCAGCCTGGGCTCCACAGGCAGTTCAAGGCCTGCCTGAACTGCATAGTGAGACCCTGTCTCAAAAAAAAAAGAATAGGGGCCGGGGATTCAGCTCAGCGTGCAAGGTCCTGAGTTCAATCCCCGGTACCAAAACAAAACAAAACAGACAAAAGAATATATGATACTCTGTATATATAAGATTTCTTAATCTTGCTTTTCCACTTAGAATTCCTAAAGCACTTTCCAGTTTGTTCAAATGCCAAACATATTTAAGTGCCTACATGATAGTTGAGTGGCTGTGCCACAATTTACTGAATTAACTTCATCTTGTTGGAAACTTGGATCCAATTTTTCGCCATTATAAATAACTTCTAACAAGCCCCTTTCTGAACAAAAAGATTTCTGTTTTGGGCTGGCAACCTGGGAGGCTGCTGTGGACCTCCGAGGCAGGGCTAGGACCCTAGGTGGTGGGCATATGCAGATCAGGCTTAGGGAAAACTGCTAAGTGTCAGGTACAGAACAGAGGGAAGATGAGCCAGGGAAGGGAGCGGTGAGGTTCCTAGCACTGGATCTGCAAGGGCTAAGAAAGGATCTGGCATCCAGTGAGACATTGGGCCAGGTGCCCACTGGTCTGTGATTCCCCAGATGGTCTTACCCCGGAGTTCTCCACCTGCAGCTCACCGCTGCTTCTGGAGTCAGAGGTCCCTTGGTTCCCTGTCAAGGACACCGAGTCCTGGGAGCTGCACCTCTGAGCACAGGCCAGGCTGGCTGCCCACCTGCTCCCACCTGCACCTGTACCTATGCTCCCACCTGCTTCCCACGTGCACTTGTGCCCTCACCTGCTCCTCACCTACTCCTAACTGTACCTGCTCCCACCTGTATCTGTTTCTCCACCTGCCCCTGCTCCCTATCTGCACCTATGCCCTCACCTGCTCCCTACCTGCTCCCACCTGCACCTGCTCTTCTACCTGCATCTGTTCTCCCCCTGGACCTACTCCCCCCCCTGCACCTGCTCCCCATCTGCACCTGTTCCACACCTGTACCTCCACTGTCACTTGCACCCCCACTTGCACATCCTACGTGCACCTGTATCCACAGTGCAAGTCAGCAGGGGATGGCATTCATGCATGTGACCTCCTGCCTCTGCCCCTGAACCCTGTCCACACCATCATGGACCCACCTGGACCTCCAGGCCCTATTGCCAGTGTGGGGGATGAACAGGATCTTTTCTTACCATTTTAGGATCATGGCTGATCCTAAAAGGACAAAGGACAGATTAACAAGAGAAAGGCATACAGCTTTATGTAGTGTCAGTTTCCTGTGACACAGGAGCCTTCACAAGGACAGCAGAGGGTGGCTGTGTGGCCTTTTTATGCTAGGCTTGATGACGAAGTGGATAGTCTTGGAGAAGAATGATCTGATGAAAGTGGGATCTATGGTGATAAACTGGGGAAGTTTCACAGGCCTGTTTAGATTCTTGCATTTCTTTTTTTCCCCTGGTACCAGGGATCGAACTCAGGACCTTGTACTTGCCAGGCAGGCATGGCGCTGATGAGCTACATCCCCAGCTCTAGATTCTTCTCTGTATCCCTGAGTCTTCCTTTCCCCTCTTCTGGGTTTCCGGAGCCACCTTTAGAATGACCAGTGACTGTCTTCCGGCCTGTGTCAGGTACTGTCAGACTCTCGGAGGTGTGTGCCCTGTTTCAGGGGAGGAGGGCGGAAGGAGGGCACAAGTAGCCTCCCTGTCTCTGCTCTTTTCTCCAGTGTCCAAGTGTCATATTTTAGGGTGGCCTGTCCTGAGTCCCCTATGTCCCCATCTGAGTGTGCCACTGGTTCCTCAGCCCTTCCTGCCCAAGGTGACTCCCTGCTGGACGTTCTCTGTGTCACAGGCCCAGGGGGTGCCCTCGCCTCATGCCCAGTGCGGCCAGGTCCTGTGCTGTCTCTGAGCCATCTCCCACCCCTGCGTGGGCTGCCTCAACTCCAACCCCTGCCGCTTCCATCCAGAGAGACGTCTTGATGCCTGCAGGGCCCCCGACCTGAGACTCCTGGTGACCTGGTCCCCGGCTATGTGACTCCTGGGGGTCTGGAGGGCCCTCCACCCTGGGCTCTGTCTGCCTGTGCCTCATCTGAGGGGAGCCTCAGCTGTCGGCCCAAGGACCCCCTCCACCCTCTCTCTGACTGCCTGGCAGGGCTCCTGCCACCATCCTGGGACTGCGGAGCCTCCTTTTCTCTCCTCAGCCCGAGCTCCCCTCCAGCTGGGTTGGCACTGACTGCGTCCTTTGTGCCAGCTTGGCGTGGGTGCTGCCTGGATGCACGGAGTAGTGTGGGGAGGAGCCTTGGGGCACATCGAGTAGTGGGGTGAGCTGAGTAGGGTGTGCCTAGGTCCTTGCATGAGTCCTTCCCCATGGAGCAGAGCCAAAGCAGGGACGGGGCAGAGGTGGTCCAAAATTAGTTCGCCATGCTGCTCTGGGGAAATCACTCTGGCTCTCTGGGCAGAGGACTGGTTACTGCTCTGCCTCTCCCAAGGAGGGAGGAGGAGCAGGCCGCGAGCTCCTGCAGGCCGCCTCTGACCGTGACGGCATGGCTGTGGGTGACTGTAGGAAGCTCATTTCCTCTGGCTCTCGGTTTCCTCTTATGCAAACAAGAGAGGAGGTCCTGCGCCACTGCACACAGCTGAGGCTCTGGGACACCTGCCTGCAGGCCTCGCCCTTGGGGCCTCACCCGGGACACCTGTGAGAGCACCTGACATGCAGGGCCCAGTACTGGGGGTGGCTGGTGCCACGGTGTTTGGAGACAGCAGAAACGGGATAAAGGCAAACGGGGAGAGCCCCATGTCCGCCTGGCCCTGCAGTGGGGAACTAAGCACCCCGCCACCCCGTGAGGGGTGTGAGTTCACGTTTTGAGTTGGGCTTCCTCCCCAGTGCCCCACTCTGCAGGGATCCAGGGCTTCCTGGGCCACCTTCCTGTCCCCTGGAGGAGGGAGCGGGACCTATGGGAGCCTTCCTGCTGCAGCCCTGGGGTGCAGCGATGAGGTCATCTTCCTCCGTGTGTCTGCACCTGGGTTGAGGCACTGGTTCTGGCCCCACAGCAGCACTGGGCTTGGGACCTGGTCCCTGAGCACTCAGGGCCATGCCATCCATTCTCATGCTCTTAAAGGTCAGTTTGTCCTAGTGGAGGCTTGTGACACCCTTTGTTCCTGGGTGGCCCCATCCTGGTCCAGCGCCTGGGGAGAACCAGGCTATGGTTTTCAGGGTGAAGGAGGTCATAGAAGAAGTGAGATGGGGAAAGAGGATGGGTGTGCCGGGCTGGCCTGGAAAGTGCGAGAGAAGGGGCCACAGGGGGGCGGAGGTGTGTAGGTTTGCCCAGATCCCAGACCTTGCTACCCTGGAGCCCTCCTTCTGGGCAGTGTGTCGCCAGTTGTGTCCGAGTGGTACATGTTGGCCCCCCAGCCCCAGGAGCCTGCCATGTGCTAGTGTGGTTACTGGGAAGCCAGGTCTGACTCAGAGAGGAACAGGACCCTCAATTCCTTGATCCTCGGTTCTTTGTGCCCCTAATGAGAGAATTGAGTCACTACATGGGCCGAGCAGAAGTCTAGGGCGAATTTCTTGTGAAGTAGATACAGAGAGCTATGCCTTCAAGTGAGAAGGCAGGCAGGGCCGCAAAGGGCCTGCCCTGAGTATGAGTTCAGATGTCTTTTTATGCACCTAGGAGTTACTCTTGGGGTCCAGGGAACTGGGGTGATGATGAGGCTTATCAACATCTTACTGAGAAGTTGCTTAGGAAGTGCAAAATGTGTTCCTGTCCTTTTTAGATAGTGATTTCCCAGGGGCTTTTGTCGTGTCAGAAACTCACAAAAGGTGAGTTCTTTTTTTTTTGGTACTAGGGATTGAACTCAGGACCTTGCTCTTGTGAGGCAGGTGGTGGAACCACTGAGCTAAATCCCCAGCCAAGATGAGTTCTTAACTTGAACCAGGCCCATGCCCAGGCAGGGGTCTTTGCAGAACATTTCCTTGCCTGATACCCTTGGGCATGGGCTGTGGCAGCCAGGAATGCCACGTGCCTTGTTCTGGAGTTAGATGGCAGGTGACCAGGTATCAGGAGGAGCGTGCACCATGTGTCACCTAAGATGTCACTGTGCTCTGTGGGTTAACTTTGGGCCTGAGTCCTAACAGGCGATTATAAGCTTGTTAGACGTTGAAGCCTTTCTTTAATTAACTGGCAGCGAATGCTACTTTGGAGCCCCTCTCTGTCCCTCAGGCCCGCTGGTATCTGACTTCCTGCCTGACAGTGTTGGCCCAGGTGGACAGACACGGGCTTGGGGTTGTGGGTCCGACTTGGTCCCTGGCACAGTGAGCAAGAAGTAAGGGATGGGGTGCGCTTCTGAGCCCTGATTCCTAGGCCTGGGTCCCAGCCTCCCACTGCTCCAGGGAGTGGACCGAGAGGGTAGACTCTGGGCTTCTTGGTTCTGCGCCTCACCGTGTGCCCCGCAGCAGGTGGGTGGAGGCCAGAGGAGGCTGATAGTGACTGGTCTGTGGAGGAGGGGCCCAGACGCTGGGGTTGGAGGTTTACAGTTCCTGCTGGAGCACCTGGCCAGCTGTGGGCAGAGGCCCAAGGAATGACTCAGGACAAACCAGTGCGTCTGTCTGTCAGAGGCCATTCTCTGGGATTGAGAAAAGCAGAAGCTGGGTGTGTGGCACAGGCCTGTAATCCCAGTGCTCCTAGCACTTAAGAGGCAGAAGCAGGAGGATCACAAGTTCCGGGCCAGCTTGGGGTACATCGAGAGACCTTGCCTCAAAAACAAAACAAAACAGTGGGTTAGGGATTTGGATGAGGCCTCAGAGCCGGGGCTTTGGCGCAGGCACGGCTGTCTTGGCTCAGAAGCGGCACCCAGGAAGGGTGGCAGGACTGATCAGTGTGGGCACTGGGGGCAGGTGCCATGGGGTGCTGGTCACAGGGTTGTGTAGTGGCAGGAGCTGCTGGGGAAGAGAAGGAGGAGCGTAAAGGGCTGCTTTGCGGGAGCCGTGGTCCAGCGAGCCACCCCCATGTGAGCCCCTGCACCCCAGAACAGGACCTAGAGGTCACCGTACCCAGGGCCTGACAGCGAGCTGAGCTTGGAGCAGAGCTGGACACAAATCCCAGCCCCCATCATGAGTCAGGGCTCAGTTCCCCCACTATGAAGCAGGTCAGCAGGGAGACGGTTAGCACTCAGGAGCTCACAACATTGTGCAAGCCCAAGAGAATCTGCTGGCCATCTCTGCTCCACGGCCACCGCCACTAGCTGCCTGCTCTGGGGACAAGGACATGGTGTCCAGCGAGGTACAAGGACCTTGCAGACAGGTGGTCAGGAGCCAGCGTGACGAGGCCGCAGAGCAGAGCTGAGCACGTGGCCCTGGAGGCAGATGTGGCCGTGACCTGCCCTGCCTCTGCCCCAGAGCAGCAGTGTGACATCAACCTGTGTGTGACTCAAGCCTGGAGCCTCAGTTTTCTCATCAGGCAATGAAGATCAAATGAGGAAGAGCAGCTTGGCGTGGGTGGACGAGGCACGAGGCTGTACACCTGGCACACCTGGCAGGGCCTGCCAGACAGGGAGGCCTGGCATCGGGGCGGGGGTGGGGATGACCCAGGAGGACGGTGACTCCCACAGCCAGCGTCAGAACAGAGGCCTCCCAGTGGCAGTGTGGCCGGGCGGATGGTCAGGGAAGGGCCGAGGCTGGCTGCAGCGTTGGGGGCCACACAGGGGGCTTTCTGGAGACCCTGGCTTTCTGAAGTCCAGCACAGGAGCCTGGCCTTTCTCCTGGTGAAGACAAGGAAGAAATCGGGGTTCACTGGCCTCGATGGCCCCCTGCATCATCGAAACCCCAAGCTCCCCGGCCAGGCCCCTGGGACAGCTCGCATGGGGACCCGACTGACCAATTCTCCTTCATCCTGGGGCAGCCTGGTGCTCGCTGGGCAGCTTCTTTGTCTTTTGTGCCCCAGGGAGGGAAACACGAGGCCCTTTGAGAGAGCACAGAGGCCCATTCATCCTGCTCTGGCCTGGCCGGGGAAGCTGTGAGGCCAGGGCCACCTTGGACTTGCCCCAAAGAGGCCGGCAGACCCCACCTTGGGAGGTGGCCAGAGCTGAGTGAAATCCACTGCTAACCAAGTGAGCTCTCAGGAGGCTCAGCGCCAGGCAACTGTGGGCTGAGCCAGTCCAGGCCCTGGCATTGACACCCACCGCGGAGACCACCCTGTCCCTGTGGGAGTCAGGTCCTCTCCAGCTCTGGTTGCCTCTTAAGCCTGGGCTCCTGGCCTCTCTTTCCCCCAGGTGAGGTTTGAATGCTGACCCTGCCCCCCTCCACTTGCCGTCTTGTAGTTTCCTTTGTGGCCCTGGCAGGAAGTCCCCTCCTCTGGATCAGGGTGCAGCCCCCTCCTCTGGGCCTGCTAGAGGGCAGGAACTGCAGGATTCCACTCAGCCTGCCAACTGTCAGCTGTGTGGAGGGGGCGTCACAGTCCAGCTGGACTCCCTGCTGCAGCGTCCCAGCTCACTAGTACAACAAAACGTCTTTAGGGGATGGTGAGTTGAGGAGGAAGTGCAGCATGGCTCCTGGTGCATGGAAGCCCTTAGTGCGCATGTGAACACGCTGCAGCATGCATGTGTGGAAAGCAGGAAAGTGGTGCAGCTCCCATGCTCACCGTGAGAGCAGGACGCTTCCCTCAGCCCCTCCTGGTGCCAAAACCAGGGCTTGGCTGTGTTGACTATGCCTGTGTTGTGCAATTGTGTCCCCTCCCGCCCACCATAAGCATTTTTCCAAGTAACTGCGTTATTACTGAGAATATTTTGGTGACTCTTTGGATAGGTATCGTGCTCAGGGTACAAAATGGAAAGGCACAAGATTGCTAAAAGGGCTCCTTTCTGGTCCCTGGTTTCTGTCTCCAGAGGCTGCGCTGATGCTAGAGATGAGTGCAGGGTTTGGAGGCTGGGTGTATCTGCTCACTTAAACTCAACAGCCCAAGAGGCAGCCACATCAGGACCACCATTTTCCAAACCAAGAACCAGGTGTGCAGGGTCCGCCTGAGCCACACAGCCAGAATTGGGGGAGCCTGAGGGACTCCACAGCCTGGCCTCAGCCCTGCCCCATCCCAGCCCCTGCCTCCTGCACTGTCCTGCCCTGCCTTCCAGGCTTGCTTTGTGCACCCCAAGTATTTCTACTGCTGCAAACTCTTTCTTTAATATTACAAACCTCTAGTAGTCATCTGCTCCCACTTTTCTTTTTTGGCGGTGCTGAGGATTGAACCCAAGGCTGACTGCATCCTCAGCCCGTTTGTTCTTTCTTGGTTTTGATTCAGGGTAAGTTGCCCAGGCTGGGCCAAAACTTGAAATCGTTTTGCCTCAGCCCCCCCGTGTGCCCTGATGGTTTTTAATAGCTACATGGCTGTCTGTTCTGTGAGCATTTTCTAACTTCGCTAGTCACTTCTCTATTGATAGGATGATTCCAGTGTTTTGCATACAATACTATAATAATCACGTAATTTTGCACATGTAAGACTAAAGTGGATGTACTCTGAGACCATAATGTTAAGTGAGATAAATCAGACATGCAAGCATTGTATTGCATGGTTTCTCTTATATGAGAAACTCAAAATAAGTAGATCCAAATAAAAGCTAGAGGATAGGAAATAGGGAGAGAAATCTTTCTCAAATGGGAGGGGATGAAGAAAGGATGAGAAAAGGAATTAAGCTGTCCTATGCACATGGACCAACTCCACGCAAGGAATGTAAATAGGAACTACACACATGTCCCCCCTCCAAAAAAGAAAAAAAAGACTGCAGGGGGAAGCAGTGCTTGGTAGAATTGCTAGGTCAAAGGTAAAAGTGTTTTGAGTTTTATTGCCCCATGTCTCCATGGAGATTTTGCCATCATGTTCCCATGGTGGGATGTGAGGTTCACATCCTCCTCTACTGAGACCCAGTAGTATTTTGATCTTCGCAGATCTGATAGGCAGAAAATGGAATTTTGTAATTTGAGGGGGTTTTTTGTCTGGTGCTTGGGCTCAAAATCAGGGCCTCACACATGCTGGGCAAGTGCTGTACCACTGAGCCCCATCCCCAGCCCCAGAGTTTTGTGATTTTTTAATTTTTTTTTTTTTGGTACCAGGGATCGAACCCGGGTCCTTGTGCTTGCGCAGCAGGCAGCGAAACCACTGAGCTAAATCCCCGGCCCTGAGTTTTGTGATTTTAATGTACAGTTTTCTAATGATGTGCAGTTGGCATCTTATCAGGTTTAAAAAGCCATTTGTGTCTCCCTTGGCTTCCTGCTCTATTTTATTTTCCTATCATTGTGTAGGACTTAGTATGTGTTAAGGAAATCAGCCCTCTTAGAGCCAGCTTAATTTTCCAACATGGTGCTTACTTTTTGCCTCCTTTTTTATTGTGTTTTTGTAGCCACATAAGAGGAAGCAAATAGGCTGTTCTGGTTTTTTGCTTTCGTTTTGTTGCATGTATGTGAATGTGTGTGTGTGTGTGTGTGTACATGTGCGTGCAGGATTATGTAGGTTTTTCCCTGTAGAAATCTTAAGTTTTTATGCAGTTTATCTTTTTCTTTGATAGCTCTTGAGTTCTGCTTTGAAAAGCTTTTCCTTCTCTGAGAGATTAAAAAATACCCTCATGGTTTATTTCAGGGTTTTTTTATGGTTTTCCTTTACCATTAAAAGTTTTGATCTTGGGGTTGGGGGTGTTGCCCAGTGGTAGAGCACTTGCCTGCAATCTGAGAGGCCCTGGGTTTGATCTCCAGCACCACACACACAATTTTTATCTTTGTTTGTTTGTTTTTTGAGAAAAGGTCTTGCTGTGTAGCCCAGGCTGGCCTCGACTCACTGTCATCTTCCTGCCTCAGCCTCCTGTGTGCCAGGATTACAGACGCATGACATCAGGCTCAGACTCATCTTTTTTTGTTTGTTTGCTTGTTTTTGTGTTTTGTTTTATTTGTGTTTTTAAGACAGGGTCTCGCTATGTAGTTCAGGGTGGCCTTGAATTCATTATGTAGCCTACGCTGGCCTCAAATTTGCGGCAACCCTCCAGTTTCAGCCTCCCGAGTGCTGGGATTGCAGGCATGCATCATCATGGCCGGCATACTTTTTATCTTTTTGGAATTTACAGTAATATGTCAGTTCACAAACGCTCCCCAGCCCCCGGTACCGGGGATCAAACTCAGGACCTTGCACTTTCGAGGCAGACAAGGCATCACTGAGCTAAATCCCTGGCCCTACAAATGCTTCTGTTTGCAAACAATTGGTTTCTCAAATAAAAGCATTCCGCAGAATTTTGCTTCTGTTCACAAACTCTGCATCGGTGAAAAACATGACCACGGCTGTCTTCCCCCCACAGAGACAATGCAGCCATTTTCCCCCAAATCCCAAAACAAATTAAGTTTGTAAACCGAGGTACCGCTGTATTTGGGCTTGAGCAGTGACCCAACCTTACTTTTTCCCTCAGCTAGCTACTTGTCTCAGGACCAGCTGTTGAAGAAGAATTTTTATCCTACTGATTTGAAGGGCCATCTGTATGCAAACTAAATTATTGAGTGTTTTAGTTCTGTTTTTACACTTTCTGTTCTGTTCTACTGATCTTTATAATCAGGTACCCATAACACCTGCTTTCATTTCATTCACATTCATTAGTCACTCAATTCATTTCATTCATTCAGTTTACAAATGCTACTTACTGCTTCTGTATGCCAGACACCACTGTGGGACCCAACTGTACAGCAGGGAATAGAATGATCATAGAGGAGAGATACCATGGGCGCCATGGACCTTATGTGCACGCAGGGCAGGGTGCCTCTTAAAGCATTTGCCAGCCTGGGAGGCAGGTGTTGGCCAGCTATGGCCAGGCCAGTCCAGACCGTGGCCTTAGCCACATGGTGTCTGTCCATATTGCTGTGCCTGGCTTGTCATGTGGCTTGGCTGCAGAGCCTGAAGTATATTTTACCTGGATCTTTGCAGGAATAGTTGCTGACTCCTGTGTTAGGGAAGGACTGAAAGTAAACAAAACAAGCGGAATAAACAGATGAGGTGTATGTGTCTGCATAGTGAGAAGTGCAGTAAAGAAAGTAAAACCTGTTGTGAGGTGGAGGCTGTGGGCGTGGGGTGTGCCCTTCTGGTTGGGTGTTTGGGGCTGGAGGAGAGAAGGCCAAGAGTGAGAACTGAGGTTCATTTTAACGGCAAGGGAAAGGTCAGCGTGGGGAGCAGCCCGGAGCCCAGACAGTAACGCAGGGTGGGGATGTGGCAGCGAGCCTGGGGGAGAAGCTATAGTTGGATTATGTTTGAAGACAGAACTGGTAAAGCAATATAGAGGGAAGAAAAGGAAAAAATACAGACGGAGGTCAGGCGTGGTGGCGCGTGCCTGTAGTCCCAGCACTCAGGAGGCTGAGGCAGGAGGATTGCCATGAGTTCAAGGCCAGCCTGAACTACACAGGGAGACCCTGTCTCAAAAAACAAATAAATAAGTAAAAAATCAAGAAGAAGTGTTGAATATCATTCAGTGCTCTCCCACTATCCATGGAGGTGGGCATGTGTTATTTCTCTTTGGAGCTATAAATAGACATAAATATATTAATACAGTTCTTAAGAGTGGCCAATAACATAGTTTTAGTGGATTGCTGGATTCTGTTTAATACATACTTACGATAGTTAAAACTCTATGTTACTATCCATCAGTGAGATTAGTCTAATTTTATCTGAGTGTGGGTGGGCATGTGTAGTCTGTGCTGTTGTTGTCTTTGAAATTAGTGTTATGCCATCTCAAAGAATGTGTGGTGGCACATGGCTGTGATCCTAGCATTCTGGGAGGCTGAGGCAGGAGCGTTACAAGTTTGAGCTCAGCCTTGGCAATTTGGCAACTGAGCCATATCCTGCCTCAAAAATAAAAAATAAAAAGGGTTAAATATATATTTTTTGTTCATATAAGTAGCCTTATTTGTTCTTTTTTAAAGCAAAACATTTCTTGGTACATTTTAGATATATGTAATAACATGCATCATAGGGAATTTGTACCTGTGCACGATAACTTCTTGCTTCTTCTTTTTTTCCCATTCCCCACTCTCTTCAACCCTCTTCCCTTCCTTATTCCTTATTTACAAAAGCTTTGTTTCCATTTTTACCTTCTATGCTCTTTTTTATTTCCTTGTTCCTCCCTCCCCCCCTTGTTCCCTTTCTCATTTGAACATTTTCTTTCCATTTCCCGGTATCTGTTACACATTTCGGTCCTTATTTTCACTTTTGGTTTCTCACACCAGAGAAACAATGCGGTATTTAAACATGTGTGTCCGATTTATTTCACTTAAGAGTATGTTCTCAAGGTCCATCCATTTATCTAGAAATATCTCAAACTTACCCTTCTTTTGGCTGAGTAGTACTCCATTGTATAAAAAACCCCACGTCTTCTTTATCCATTTGTCAGTTGATGGGCACTTGGGCCTGTTTCCAAGATGTAGCTATTACAAACTGTGCCACTATAAACATGGGTGTGTATATATTGCTGTAGTATGATGCTTTTAATTCTTTTGGGAAGATACCAAGGAGGGGAATACTTGAGTCAAATGGAACCTCTAGTTTTAGTTTTTCAGGGTATCTCCACACTGATGTCCACAGTGGTTGCACCAGTCTACACTCCCACCAACAGTGGAGAAGGGTTCCTTTTCCCCCACAGCCCCTCTAGCATTAGTTATTGATTTCTTGATAGCAGCCATTCTTTCTGCAGTGAGGTGGAATCTCAGTGTTATTTTAATTTGCATCTCTCAAATGACCAGTGATGTTGAACATATATTTACTTGCTGTTTCTACTTCTTCATCTGAGAAGTATCTGTTCTTTTCAGATGCCCATTTTTGGATTGGGTCTTCAAATTTGGGGGTGTCTGATTTTTTTTGAGTTCTTTATATACTCTAGATAATAGTCCTTTGAGGAACAGCTGGTAAAAATTTTTTTCCCACACTGTGGGTTTTCTCTTCACTCTGTGGGTGGTTTCTTTTGCTGTGCAAAAGCTTTTTAATAAGATGAGATCCCAGTTGTTGATTCTTTGTGAAATTTCCTGTGCGATTGGGGTTTTGTTCATAAAGTCTTTGCCTACACCAGTGTCTTTAAGAGTTCTACCTGTTCTATTGTCCAGCAGATTTAATGTTTCTGTTTTAATATTTAGATCTTTGATCCATTTTTATTTTAGTTTAGTGCATGGTGAAAGATATAGGTCTAGTTTCAATCTTTGGCATATGGAAAGCCAGTTTTTCTCACACCATTTATTAAAAAGGCTGTCTTTCTTTCAGCGAAGGTATTTGGCTCCTATGTCAAAGATAAGGTGGCTGAGTGTGTTTGGAGTTGTTTTTGCATCTTCTAGTCTGTTCCATTGATCCTCTTCCTGTTTTGTTTTTTTTTCCAGTACCATGCTGTTCTTATCAGTAGCTTTGCAGTGTAATTTCAATTTAGGGATTGTGATGCCTCCCGCCTTGCCTTTGTTGGCTAGAATTGGTTTTGCTAGTTGGTTTTGCTAGAATTGGTTCTAGGTCTCTTGTGGTTCCAAATGAATTTTAGGATTGTTTTCTCTAATTCTGTGAGATATGCTAGAATTTTGATCGGGATTGCATTAAATCTGTATATCAATTTTTGAAGTATGACCATTTTCACTATATTGGTTCTTTTTACCCAAGAACAGGGGCTATCTTTCCATTTTCTGATACCCTCTTCAAGCTCCTTTTTCAGAGTACTGTAGTTTTCCATATAAATGTCTTTTCTTTCCTTCATTAGATTGAGTCCTAGGTATTTCATTTTTTTGGATGCTATTGTGAAAGGTGTTGTTTCCCTAATTTCTCTCTCAGTGAGTTTGTGTACAAGAAGGCTATTGATTTTTGAGTGTTGACCTTGTATCCAGCTATGCTGCTGAATTTGGTTATCAAATCTAGAAGTTTTTTAGTAGAGTTTTTGGTGTCTTCTATATAGAGTATTATGTCATCCACAAATAATGATAATTTAACTTCTTCCTTTCCTATCCTTATTCCTTTTATTTTTTTTCCCTTGTCTAATTGCTCTGGCTAATGTTTCTAGAACTATATTGAATAAGAGTGGTGAAAATGGACATCTTTGTCTCGTTCTTGATTTTAAAGTGAAAGCTTTCAGTTTTGTCCATTTAGTATGATGTTGGCTGTTGGTTTGTCATAGATGGCTTTTATTAGATTGAGATAAAGACCATGTATTCCAATTTTCTGTAGGTTTTTTTTTTTTTATCATGAATGGTTGTTGGACTTTGTCAAAGGCTTTTTCCGCATCTGTTGAGATGATCATATGGTTTTGTCCTTGGCTCTGTTAATATGAGTATTGCATTTATTGGTTGGCATATGTTAAACCATCCCTGCATCCCTGGGATGAATCCTATTTGGTCCTGGTGTATAATCTTCTTGAGGAATTGCTGCATTCTTTTCCCAGTATCTTATTGAGGATTTTTGCGTCTATGTGTTCATTAGGGAGATTGGCCTGTAATTCTCTTTTTTGGTTTGATCCTTCTCTGGTTTTGGTATCAGGGTATTGCTTGCTTCCAGGAATGATTTTGGAGTATTGTTTCCCTTTCTTTTTGGGGGGGCCGCGGGGTATTGGGGATCGAACTCAGGACCTTGTGCTTGCAAGACAGGCACTGGGAGCACTGAGATAAATCCCCAGCCCTTCCTTTCAATTTCATTAATGAGTTTGAGAAGTAGTGGCATTAGGCCTTCTCTAAATGTCTTATAGAATTCAGCAGTGAATCCATCAGGGCCTGTGCTTTTCTTTGTTGATAGGTTTTTAATTACATCTTCAATTTCATTAACTGATAATGGTTTATTTAGAATTTTTATATCTTCTTGAGTCAGCTTTGGTAGTTGATATGTATCAAAGAATCTGTCCATTTCTTCTGTGTTTTCCGTCTTATTAGAATACAGGTTCTTTTTTTTTTTTTTTTTGGTACCGGGGATCGAACTCGGGTCCTTGCACTTGCACAGCAGGCAGCGAAACCACCGAGCTAAATCCCCGGCCCAGAATACAGGTTCTTGAAGTAGGTATTGACGATTTTCTGGATTTCTGCAGAATCTGTTGTGATTTTACTTTTTTCATTCCCAATTGCATGAATTTGAGCCTTTTCTTTCCTTTTTTTGGATAAGGTTGGCTAAGAGTTTGTCAACTTTATTTACTCTTTCAAAGAACCAACTCTTCAATTCATTGATTCTTTGTATTATTTTCTTAGTCTCCATTGCATTAATTTCTGCTCTGTTCTTTATAATCTACTCCTTCATACTTGTTCTTTTTCTAGAAGCTTGAGGTTCATCATTATGTTGCTCATTTGAGCTCACTCTGCTTTTCTGATATGGGAATTCACTGCTGTGAATTTTCCTCTTAGTACTGGTTTCATTGTGTCCCATAAGTTCTGGTATGTTGTATTGGCATTATTAGGTTTTTTTTGTTTTTGTTTTTTGTTTGGGTACTGGGGATCAAACTCAGGACCTTGCGCTTGCAAGGCAGGCATGGTGCCACTGAGCTAAATCCCTGGCCCTGTACTGGCATTATTGTTTAATTGTAAAAACTGTCAAATTTCTTCTTTAATTTCATCTATGACCCATTGGTTGTTCAGAAGAGTGTTATTTAATTTCCAAGTGTTTATGAAGTTCTTGTGGTTTCTTTTGCCATCAATTTCCAGTTTCATTGCACTATGGTCTGATAATATGCTTAGGATAATTTCAATTCATTTGCATTACTGAAGGATGTTTTGTGAGCTAGTGTATGGTCCACTTTGGAGACTGTCCCATGTGCAGCTGAGAAGAATGTGTATTCTGATGTTGTGGGGTGGAACACTCTGTAGAGATCTACAAAGTCCATTTGTTCAAGAGTTTGGTCCAGTTTTGATATTTCTTGGTTAATTTTTTTTTTTAGTTGATCTATTTGCACCAGTGGGTTATTGAGATCCCCCATTATAATTGTATTGGTGCTTTTAAAATGGTTAAATATAATTTAAAAGGCCTGGGGATACAGCTCAGTGTACAGGCCCTGGGTTTAATCCCAGAACCACAAAAGAACAACAACACCCAAAATAAAAATAAAAAGCAAACATTCTTGATCTGCTACTCCAATGTCCTTTTAAGGGTAGCTCTTGAATAGTCTTTGCTCTTGTGATACCTGGTCATCTTTTTAAGGGCTTGCTTAACCTGTGTGGTTTACTGGGCTGGAGAAGGATTGTGATGGGTCTGAAGAAATGCCTCCTAAAACCCAATGCATGGTCATCCGAAGGCCCAGCCTGAGGAAAAGTCATTCAGGTTATTAACATAGCCGCAGCAGCCTTGTCCTTCAGAGAGCATTTACCCAATGCCTGGTGCTCTCCTGAGACCTTGTATTACCTCCTCATCACCATAGCAACTGTAGATAGCTGTTCATCTGATTTGGCTGGTGAAGAAACTGAAGGTTTGAGAGGTTAAATAGCTAATGTAAGTGGGCAGCAGGTCAAGAATGTGGACTAAGTCTCCTTTCTCTCCTTTTCTACACTGAGGATGGATGCCAGGCCCTCTCGTGCTAGGCAAGTGCTTCCCACTGAGTTGCATCCCCAGCCCTTCTACAGTTGTATTTAGAGACAGGCTCTCACCTTGTTGCCCACGCTGGCCTTGAACTTGCCCTCCTCCTGCCTCAGCTTTCCAAGTAGCTGGGATCATAGGCAGTGCCACCGCGCCTGCTTCTAGGTCGGCTGTTACTCTGGAGTCTGACACAGGCTCCCCCAGGCCCATGTCGTAATTGCATATTAGTGGGGAATGCCTTGTAAGATACAAAGCTCCCTTCCTTTCCAGTGTACACTGGTGGGGGGGGGGCATCTCTGTGAGCAGTAATTTAAGTGTGCTGGGTTGGTGTCTCACCCAGATGTCCTTTCCTGGATGTCCCCAGGGCTCAGAGGGCCACTGCAAATGACCCCGTGGTATGGGGAGCACAGGGCTGTTCCCAGGGGCTCAGAAGGGTGGGGGAAACCTGGTTATTGCCCAGCATGCACCTTGTTTATGAAGCAGCCAGAAGAGCCCCGACCCTGCACAAGCCGTGTGGGGTCTCAGAAGGAACATGCCTGAGCTTGGAGGCCACATGGGATGCAGCTCCTGTGTCTGTCATTGAGCACCCTGGTCCCAAGGCTTGGTTGTCTCACACTGACAGTGGAAGCCAAGGTTATCCCCACCCCGCAGCTCCATGAAGATCTGAATGGCTTCATGACTTGTAGCGTGGCCACATGTGCTGTTCCCACTGCTATCTGGTGAGCTGCAGGAGCTGTCACCCGGCAGATCCCTTGTTTGCAGAGTGAAGAGGGGAGCCTGGGACAGATGGAGGCAGGAGCAAGCCCAGGGGAGGGTGAAGGCCAGGCTCGGTACACCCCACTGTGTCCCCACTCGTCCCTGAGCACCAGGTGTCAGGGGCTCCTCAGTCCTGGGTCCCAGGAGGGACTTACAAGCCTGGTACTTGCTGAGTTCCATGACAGGAGCTGTTGAGGGCCACTATTCCTGATGCAAGGTGCATCCTCATTACTCACGGATTCCGTTTTTGTGAATTCGCCCCCTTGCTGAAGTTTCTGTCACCCAAAATCAACACGCGGCGCTTTCACAGAATTGTGAAAAATGAATCGCCTGACACTCAGGTTCCCAGCCGAGGGTGAGCAAGCCCATACTCTGTGACCTCCCTGCAGTCTGATTCGTGTGCATGGTTCATATTTTTGTGCTTTTGTGGTGATTTGCTATGGTCGAAAGCATAGTTCCGAGATGGGAGGCTGTCAGATGCTTCGTGATCCAGTGTCGTGAGTGAGCTCCACCCAGGCCTGACTACCAGGGACTGTGCATTGGGTGTTAAGGAAGGGCTGCTTATGATACCAGATGCCTTTAAACAGAAATCTGCGTAAAGCAAGGCTACGAAAACGTAGTGACCAGAGGCCCTTGGGAGCCCCGCCCAGCATTTGCCCCAGGAGCAGTGGGGCACACGCGTGCTAATTCAGTGCTCATGGATACTTCACAGAACTTGGTACCAGGGACGAGGTGATCTCTGCTCTTGGGGACCCCAGCCGGGCAGAAGGCCTGGGCTGCATGGAGCTAGCTGTCTGTGGTGCTGCCGGACTGCCTCTGGCAGCCTAAGGTCACATCTGCTCCTGTGAGCTGTCCCTTGGACCCTGGGGCTGGGGACCCTCAGCCCAGGCCAGCCCAGGAGCAGCAAGACAGGAGCGGGGGAGCATTCCAGGGAGTGGTTGCTCTGCTGGAGTGACCTCTTCTTGCTGGCAGGCCTGGGAAAGGAGGAAGCGGCACATCTGCAGGAGCCAGAGCCAGCAGATATCCCAGGCCATGCCACGGTCCCCTCGTGTTCACTTACCCGTCCCTGATCTGGGGGCCAAAGAAACTGTAAGGGTGGGGTCTGTGACCTCATCTGAGCTGGCCATAGAGACTCACAGGCAACAGAGCGGGTCCCCACTGACCTCCTCGTGGATGGGACTTTACAGTTCATGAAAGGACCTTGGACTCTTCTCCAGTCCTCACCACTGATCCTGGGTGGGTGGAGTGAGACTCCAACTTTGGAGTCACCAGGTTGAGAGAGGTTGACACATCAGCCACCTGGGTAAAGAGCAGTCAGGCCCCGGGCCCACGTGGTCTGGCTTCAGAGCCTCGAGCCCTGTTCCTACCAGACTCAGAAATCCACTCTAATCCTGCCTAGCTTCTGGACGGGGACCCGGTCATCTGTGTCTTCTTCCCCCCCCCCCCCATTAGTCTATGCTATGCGTTTATAGGAAAAGGTTGTATAATCTTACTGAAAATACTAAGTGAATAAAAAGGCAGATTCCCTGTTGCATCCAGCCCCTCCCAAATCGTAGTGTGTGCACTTCTGGGGTTTCCACGGGACTTGTGTGGTTGTCCTCTGTGTGTCTTGCCTGTGCTACACACCTCCTCACAGCCATCCTCTGAAGGGTAGGTGGAGATGGTTTAGTCCACGTAGCCAGATTCGCCTAGGTTAAATGTCAGTCACTGCAGAAGAGGGTGGTCTGTCCTTCCTTACCACAATTATTGCTATTTTATTATTTGCTCTTATTAATCAAACAGGAAGCAGTTTTTTGCATGGGGCTTCTATTTTTGTATTTGATATTTCTCTTCCTTTAGGTAGATTTACAGAATTGGGAAAACATTTGTGTACTTTCCACAAAGGATATCGTGATTTTTGTTCTCTAGAATGTATGAGCGTCCCAGCTCAATGCGCCCTTGACCGAATTGGCTAGAATTTTTTATCACTCATGTTGGCATGCAGTGTAGTAAAGTAAGCTACATGTTCATGGAGCATACAGTTTGATGAGTTTTGATGACTCCGCACCTGTGAAACCACTTCCCCAGTCCAAACCCAGAATGTTGCAGACAGCTGTGCATCTGCCTTTGGTTGCTATGTTTTGCTTTTCTGAATCATCATGGGAATGTGATCACATGAAGTGTAGCCCTGTAATCTGATCTCCTCCCTCTCCTCCTGGTGTGATGATTTTGAGATTTACCCATCGTGCTGTGGGGATTGGCAATTTTTATGGCTGAGTAGTATTCCTTTGAATGGCTCTGCTGCCTTCCATGTGTCTGTCCTCCTACTTTCCACTTTGGGGTTCTTAGGAACCATCCCTCTGCTTATGGACACCTCTTGAATGTGTCCCTAGGAGTGGCTGAATTGTTTGGAAGTGCATGTTTGCCTTAATAAGAATCTGATGGTTTTCCTAAATGGTATTTTCTTTTTTCCTGGTATGGCGATGGAACTCAGGACCTTGTGCTTGTGAGGCAGGCGCAGTGCCACTGAGCTAAATCCCTGACCCCTAAATGATATTATTATTATTTTTGTGTGTGTGTGGTACCAGGGATTGAATTCAGGACCTTGCACTTTCAAGGCAGGCGCAGCCCCACTGAGCTAAATCCCTGGCCCCTAAACGGTATTTTTGTTTGTTTGTTTTTTGGTACTGGGGATCTAACTCGGGTCTCTGTGCTTTTGAGGCAGGTGGTGGAACCACTAAGATAAATCCCCAGGCCTCCTAAATGGTATTTTTATTTATTTTTTCATTTTTATTTACTTATTTTTTTGAGACAGTCTTGGTTTGTAGTTCAGGCTGGCCTTGAGCTCACTATGTAGCCCAGGCTGGCCTCGAACTCAAGGTAATCCCCCTGCCTCAGCCTCCCAGAGTGATGAGATTACAGGTGTGTGACACTATGACTGACCTACGGTATTTTTTTAAAGAACAAATCTGCCCTCTTAGAAACGACAGTGAAGCCTTGCGATATGCATCTGTGGTTTCTGGTGAGACTGTTATCTCCCCACATTCCTGTGAACTGGTTGTTTCCTTCCTGCCATGTCACCTCCTGCGCCTGTTTCTGTGTTGGGGTCATGCACATCTAGGTCCTAACTTGCTGTACTGGAGCATCTGTCGTGTGTGGACCTCCCACTGGTCTCCTCTGCTTCCTTTGATTTGGGTTTTGCTTCTCTTGGCCTGAGGGGAATTGGAATATTTTTTGGAGCGCAGCTCTCTGCCGTTTTCCATTACTTTTTTCAGGGGGTGCGTGCTGGGGAAAGCGCTCAACCATTGAGCCACATCCCCAGCCTGTCATTGTGATTCTTCTTGCTCTCAAGTGTTGAGTGTCCTGGGAGTGGAGATGTCTTGTGTCACTTGTGCCACTGCTCAGGGTTGCTCTAGCAGTTCTTCATGCCCTAGTGCCTCTCCCCCTCCTCGTTCGTGTAGGGTCTTCCCCCGAGTTAGAGTGAAGGGTGCCTGGGTGTGCGTGTGCGCATGTGCGTGTTTCCCTGGTAGACTGGGTTTCCTCCTGCCAGTTCTACCCTACTGGTACTGCAAGAGCTCTGACAGTGTCTGCATGGTGTTCCGCAGTGTGATGGCGCTGGCTCTCCTGGCTTACACTGTGTGTTGGTGTGTAGTGGCAGCTGTGGCTGGCTGGAGTGACAGTCTGAGGGTGCTTTGTCCCTCTTGCAGCCCAGGGCAGTTTTCTGTTTTGAGTCTGAGAGGGCTGACAAGCAGGGATGGAGGATCAGGGCGCAGAAGCCCATTTACTCAGCCTGTGTGCCTGGCACTGATCTGGGCACTGGTATCTAATGGTGACCATGACCAAGTCCCTCCCTGGGGGACACCTTCACACAGTGGGGGACAGGTAGGACATGGGTGTGAAAACACCGCGTGGTAACGAGGGCTGTGATGGTGGTCAGCAAGGCGATGGGACAGGGTGGCGGTGGGGGCAGGGAGCTTGCTGGGCCAGGGCAGGGCGTGTCCAGGGGCACAAGGTGAGGGCCTGGAGTGTCAATCTGAATTCCATGGAAAGGCCATAGGGGGAGGAGGGTCAGGAAAGGAGCTGTTAAAGGAACCTCTTCTGGCTCCAAGGTGAGGCCTGGCAACTGGGCTAGAAGTGGAGACCATCCTGGATGGTGGGGCCTGGGGGGCGGTGGCAGGAGTGGCTCCTGTTGGGCCTTCTGACTGTCACCGAGCTACCGGAGCGCCTAGGAGTAGGGCCAGTGTGGGGCTGGTGCAGTGTACTCGTGGCCCCTCGGCCTCCGGGGTGTGGCTCCAGGATCCCTGTGTGTGCCCTGCTGCCCGGGGAGGAGTCCACTCTGGCAGGCAGCCTGCCTCGGTCACCTGGCTCTCAAGCCCGGTAGAGGATTAGATGCCAAGAGTGTTTCTGGGCTTGTGAAACAGGGAAGGAACCCACGGGTGCCTGCACGGAGGCCAAGGGAGAGCCGCTGGCCTCAGGCAGTACAGTTCTTACGTCCCCTCCTGTTGTTGTTGACCGAGTCCAGGGCCACCTGATGCTTGCTAGGGGTGTGGTCATCATCTGCTTCCTTCACTCCAGCCTACTGATTGCTGAATACAGAGAGGCCTTTCCAAGGCCCAAGTGTGATCTGAGTACTTCCTCAGTCCCCAGCACTGTGAACTTGGGCGCATTCTTTGGCCTGTTGGTGAGGCGGGGATGACAGAATAATGGTGAGAATTCACTGAAACAGTCCACGCAGAACTCTTACTAACCATATCATCGTCGTCATTGTTCTTGTTAATAACACTATTGCTTGGGTGCCCCACAGCTGCTAGCAGGTGACTTTGTGGGGAGGATGCTGGTGATTGAACCCAGGGGCTTGTGCATCCTAAGCACAGGCTGAGCCACTGAGCCAGGCCCCACCCCAGGTGACCCCAGAAGGAAGGGCAGTGCTTAACCCAGAGCGACACTCACAGGGCCCCCTGTGGCAGGCATGGGATTTGAGTCAGGACCCCGACTTGTCAGGGCCAGCAGAGGACCGGGAGGCAGGAGACCAGCAGGAGACCAGCATGCACCCCTGTGCAGGTCTTAATCTGAAAGCTTTCTGTTGGACTCTGAGAGAGAGCTATGATGTTGAAAGAGAGTTGGCATTTCACCAGGGGTAGCCAAGGGGCCTCTGCCTGGTTTCCAGGGTGTCTAGTGGTGTGAACTATGTGTTGCAGCAAGGCCGACCACACTATGCGTTGGTGCTCAGTGCCCGCGAGCCTGGGGAGGCCGTCAGTGTGTAGCTCCCCGACTGAGGCCGACCAGGCTGCTGAGCCGTGCCCCCCCCCCCCCCCGCACCGAGCAAGCTGCCTCCTCCTTTCCTCCTGCCCACTGGCTACAAGTCTGGGCCAGGCAGGTGTGGGAGTGGGTGGGTGGCCCACTGCCGGGCAGAGGACAGAGGGCCAGGGCAGGGGCTGGGCCAGGTCCTGGTTGTGGGGTCAGTGGTGTGGCTTGGGCTTTCTGCCTGCGACTCAGCCCTGTGACTGACCCCAGGAAGAGGGAACGGAGCAAGTCCTGGCTGGGCCACTGAGTGCCTGTGCTGCACCCAGCTGGCCCTTGGGTTCCCCATGTCTAAGTGAAGGGGTTAAGTTCCCCCGGCAGCAGAGTACAGGGACTGGATCCCAGTGGTAGACGGTAACTGGAAAAAGGAGACTGGCAACAGTTTAACCCATCGAGTTGCTGAAATCACGTTCACTCTGTCCCTCTGTGTGACATAGGCTCTTCCACCATGATCATAGTTAACCTGCATTAACTCGAAAAGAACCTGTGGCTTACAGAGGCCAAGGTGCCTGTCGCTTGTCACATAATAAAGCGGCAGAGGTGGAATGGAAACTCCAGGTTTTCCTACCAAACCCTGTGGGCTTTTCCTCGTGCGGGAAAAGATCACAAGTTCTGTTTGTTTGTTTGTTTTGGTACTGGGGATCAAACTCGGGTCCTTGTGCTTGTGCAGCAGGCAGCAAAACCACTGAGCTAAGAAATACCACATCTAATAAGAGGTCTGCTTGAGGAACAAGGACAGCGAGGGGCTGGGGTGTCCTCACAGGGATCCTGCCTGCTGCTGAGCCCTCTGGTGAAGGGCGCTGTCCCTTTAAGTGGGATGGATTCTCCTTGGGAACTGCTGCAGCTGGGGGAGCTGGCAGGGCGGGGATGTCTGCTGCTGGGTGGTTCCCGCTGGGCCCGCTCCCCGAGCCCGCCCCCTCATTCTGGCCCAGACAGCCAGTGCTGTGCAGCTCAGGTTTTCCTTTTCCTCCCAAGCTGCTGATTCATCCCCAGGTGGGAGCTGGCCCTCAGGCTGCTGCTGGGTGGAAGACTCAGGCTCTTGGGAGGCATCCCAGCCTCATAGTTGCCCCCGGGGAGGCGGGCAGAGCGGCTCCAAGCCCTGTGGGATTCTGACCCAGAATGCAGGGGGGAGGGCGGGCTTGGGCAAGGTCACGCAGCGGACCTCTCTGGCCTCCTTCTGCAGGCTGCCTCAAGGATGACCGCATCGTCTTCTGGACTTGGATGTTCTCCACCTACTTCATGGAGAAATGGGCCCCCCGGCAGGACGACATGCTCTTCTACGTTCGCCGGAAGCTGGCCTACTCCGGCAGCGAGAGCAGTGTGGACGGGAGGAAGGTGGGTGAACCCCGTGCCCAGCATCCCAGACCCAAAGGTCCTTCCCTGAAGCCCTACATGTCCGAAGGGGAGCACAATATTTACTGAGCCCCTGACATGTCCAAGCTCTGAGTACACAGTCTCTCCTGTTGCCTAATTTTGGGCTGTGCCGGGGACACTGACTGTGTGTACCATTACTCATTGTCCCCGGGGGTCCTGGGGAGCAGCAATTGTTAGCACCATTGTGGCCCTGAGGAAGCAGTGCAGGGCCAGCTGGTGTGTCAGCCTCTTGCCACAAGGGAATAAATGTAGCACAGGGATTTGACCCAGGAGGTGGGCAGGGTGACCCTGCCAGATGGGGATGGCATGATGGGGAGGAGGAGGGTGCTGCCTTCCTCGGACTAGGCCAGTGCTCAACTCTGTGGTCCCCTCCCAGCACTCGGCAGGGCAGCCGAGGGAAACCGAGGGCTCCGAGATACAGTGCCTCACCACAGTGGCTGCAGGAGTCATGAGACACGCTGTGCACATTCCCTTCTCTGTTGTCAGAAGTTTTAGTACTTTGCACAGTGTTTAAGCATCTCATATGCCAAACATGGAAATGCTGTGTGGGTTTGAGAACAAAAAGTGCACCAGGTTTGGATCTCAGCCCACTTGGCTCCAAGCCCATACCCTGGTGCTCTGGCACTTCATTTGCTGTCCAGGGCCCAAGCACCGAGTGTTGGGAGCACCATCCCAGTTGTGGGCTATGCTGGAGCCTGAACATGTGCAGAGTAAGCCCACTGCAAGTGGACAAGCCTGCTGCCCCGGCAGGGTCACTGGTGTCCTCCTGCTGGCATGGGAGGGACCAGCAGGAGACATGGCTGATGGCCATGGTGAAGGAGCTGAGGGAAGGGAAAGGTGCAGAAGTGGGCATGGCCAGTGTTGGACTCGGACCAGGGAAGGTGTGGAGGCCTGGCAGGGTGGTTCAGTGGTGGTGGCAGGCACGGTGACCAGTGTGGGTGATAAGGAGACCCTGCTGGCGGTAATGGGATTTCGGAGTCCAGCCTTCAGCTCCTCGGTTCTGCCCACTTGGCCCTCCCTGCCCCGTGTGCAGTTGGCAGACTGGCTCTCAGACCAGCTTTGAGATTCGCTGTGTGCCTGTCTGTCCAGTCGTCACTCTGGGGCACGGGGCAGACACCCAGGAGGGCGGGGCCTTCCTCTCACTGGCACCGGTAATTGAGGTTGATGTGACCTCAGAGATGCCCTTGGCAGGAAGGGGTGGCATCAGGGAGCTTCTTCATGCCATGGTCCTCACCCTCTGTCCCTAGCCACCCTAACCAGTCTGGGCTCTGCTGGAATCAGGTGGCAGAGAATGCTTTTTGTAAAATGTTGGTCTTTTCCCCAAGGCAAAAGCTATTGCAACCAGAGGCCCTAAGGAGGCCAGTGTACATGTGGGGTCCTCTCGGTGGTATCTCGAGCTTCAGGTCTGGGACAAGTCACAGCTGTGATCAGGAGGGCAGGAGAAGGGGAGGACAGATCTGTGTCCTGGAGAGGTGGCGGATACAGAGCGAGATGGGCAGGGAACGGCTCCTTCCTGGATGGAAGAGAAGGCAAGGCAAAAGCGAGAGCCCACCTTGGGAAGGAGCAGCCTGGGGATGTCATCAGCAGGAAGCAGAGTCCCTGGGGGAGCTGAGACCCACAGTGAACTGCGTGCAGAAGCCCCTCCCCCACAGAGGGGACTCATACCTGGTCCTGTCCTCACTGAGCCCAGTCTGTAGGGACAGGCAGGGCCGGGGATTTAGCTCAGTGGTTCCGGTGCCTGCCTCGAAAGTGCAAGGACCTGAATTCGATCCCCGGTACCAAAAAATAAATAAATAAAATGTAGGGACAGGCACCCCGATGGACGATGTCCAGGGCCACTAGGGCTGTGATGGGGAGAAGAACAGGACCAGTGGGGCTGCAGAAAGAAGTGCCATCTATCTGCCTGGAGGGTTGTAGGAGACGGGATGGTGGACTGAGGAGACACCTGAGGCAGGGACCAGGGAGGCAGTAGGGCACATGTGAATCAAGGTGTGACGCAGCAGGGTAGCATCTGGCACAGTGTTTGGAGGGCAAGGCTAGGAGGCCTGGGACCTACCCACTGGGGATTTTCTTTTTCTCTTTTTTTCTGTTTTTTGTTTTTGGTGCCGGGGATCGAACTCGGGTCCTTGCCCTTGCGCAGCAGGCAGCGAAACCACTGAGCTAAATCCCCGGCCCTTTCTCTTTTTTGTTGTTGTTGTTAAAAAAGGAATGCTCCTACATTGTTGGTGGGAACGTAAACTAGTACAACCATTATGGAAATCAGTATGAAGGTTTCTCAAAGAAACAAAACTAGAAATTCCATAGGACCAGCTATCCCCCTTCTTCTTTAAAAATAAATTTTATTTTATCCCATTCTCCCCTCCTCTTACGCCCCCTCCTCTTCCTATGTACAAAAGCTTTGTTTCCACTGTTTCTATTTTCATTTTTTTTCTTGTCCCTTTCCGCATGGGCATTTTCCTGCTCATCAGGCCGCAGTTCCGGAGGCCGCCTGTAGGGGGCGAGCTAGAGGCGCAAGCTGGGGGCACTGCGCCTGCGCACTGCTAGGCCTCTGCAGCCAGCGAGCACTGGGCCGACACCCACTCTCCCCTCCCGCATACCCGGTTACCACAGCAACCAGCTGGTTCCCCCTGCCTAGCAGAAGAGGATGGATGGGCAGAGCCAGAGCCGCAGGGTGGGTGGCATAGGATGCTGGGATCCCTGCACCCTGCTCCAGGACACCTTGGGGATCCTTGGGAGGAATACTCTGTTCATCCTCCCTGGACAAAGCTCCCTGTTCCCGGCAGCCCACATAGTCTTTGGAAGTGAGGGGCAGGGCATCTGTCTGGCCTGCTCTGTGCTGGTGGCCTGTGCTGTGAGCCACTGTCACTCCCATCAGCACCCTCAGCAGTCCAAGGTAGCATATTATCCTAGATGTACTTGCATGAAGTCAAAGCTCAGAGACAGGAAGGAGCTGCCTGGGTTACAGCTCCTGGGGATGCAGTTCTGCTCTCTCCTTGCCTATTGGTAGATTTTCTTTTCTTTTTTGCCCCCATTCCCCTGCCCTCCCTTCAACCCCTCCACCCCTCCCTATTTGCAAAGGCTTTGTTTTCATTTCTTTCCTTTTCTCATATTAATTCCATTCCCTTCTTTCCTTTCCCCTACCCCTCCCACTTTAAGCCTTTTCTTCCTATTTCACATTATCTGTCATACCTTTTGGTCCTTATTTACACTTTCAGTTTCTCACATGTTGGTAAATTTTCTTGAGCGTGACAGACATGCAGGAAGACACCCAGATGAGTCCCCAGAAACGGACATCTGGGCGGCCGCGTCTGTCCTTGGTGCCCTCTGCTTCCTGTGCATCTGCCTGTTGATATGGGTGGTGGACATTCGCCCCTTCTGACGGCTGCATGCATGCTGCTACCCCGAGTGTCCTGTGCGTCTGTCCCCCCAGGGGTGGGTGTCCGAGAGGCTCCTGGCACAGTCTGGACCTGTCTCCTGTTACACACATGGGCATCTTCCTGATGTGCAGCTGCCCTTTCCCCCTCTGCTGTGCCAAGGTGCCTACCTGAAAATAGCCGTGTGGCCATGCCGGGACCTCTTCCTTCCATTCACTGAGCCAGCAGAGGTTGGCTGAGCACCTGCTGAGTGCAGGGCACACACCTTGCCTCCTCTCGGGGAGGGGGGGCTGTGTTCTCTTGGAAACAAGATGACCTCAGAGCCATGAGCTAGGGGGCAAGTAGCCAAGCAGGGTGATGAAGAGAGACTGAGCAGCACTAGGACTGTGGGCCGAGGCCTCTGCTCCAGTTCGGGTGACTCCACAGCTGCAGGCAGTGACCAGGGACCCCTCCTGTTGGACTCTCCTTGCTCACTCTGGGGCAGGGGGCCCTCCTGCATCCCCATGTGGATTCCAACTTGCTCTGGGTGTATGGGCACTGCCCAGCGCAGGTTCACTGGTGGCCTTCAGAGCTGAGTCTGCAGGACCCTCAGAGCCTCCAGGACAGGATGCATCAAAGTTTGCTTTTGTGTTTTCCACTGCACTTCTCCTTCCTGAAGAGTCCTAGACACCTGGCTTCTCTTTGAGGTGTGTGACTATTACATTTGATCCTCACCTGTTACAGGGCTGTGACACTTGCCTTCCAGGGTTGCCATTAGGGCAAAAGGACTAATAATTTGCAAAACAGCCCAGCCCCTGCTGCCCACTGTGTACTCAGTGGCTGTCCTGATAGCATTGTCATTAATGACATGTGGCAAATATGTTCTATAGTCATCAAGATCTTAGAGCCCGGTGCTTGCAGCCCTTTGTGCAGATGAGGAAACCAAGGCTCTGAGAGGAGGGGTAGCTCCTTATCACAGAGCGAGAGGAAGAAGAGGCGTCTTTTCCATCTTAATGGCTGCCCCATCAGTCCCAGGGGCCAGGACCCTGACCTTTACCTGTCCCCTGTGCCACAGCTGCCGGAAGCTGAGCCCGAGGTGGAGGTCGAGGTGTACCGGCGGGACTCCAAGAAGCTACCAGGCCTGGGAGACCCCGACATCGACTGGGAGGAGAGCGTGTGCCTGAACCTCATCTTGCAGAAGGTAGGGGCAGGCAGGCTGGGGACAGCTTGGGACAGTGGCCCCTCATGCACACTGCCCTGTCCTCTCTTCCAGCTGGACTATGTGGTGACCTGTGCCGTGTGCACACGCGCTGACGGGGGCGACATCCACATCCATAAGAAGAAGTCGCAGGTGAGCCTGGTTGGGAGGCTGCATGGTTGGGGGAGCCCCCTGCCGCCCAGGCTTGTGCTGGAGGAGTCCTCTTCCTCCTCCCTCCCTCCCTTTTCCCTCCCCCTCCCCCTTCCCCTCCTCCCCCTGCCTCTGAGGTCTGGAGGGGTCTGACCTTCCATGCAGACAAGGACCACAGGACTCTGGCTTTGGCTCTGGGCAGTGTGCCCTTGGTGCCCCGTACCTGGGGTGGCTCTGGGCCTGCTGCAGGGTGGGGCTTCTCTCACCCTTAAAATCTGCCTTCCTGGGCTGGGGTGTAGCTCAGTGGTAGAGCGTTTGCCTAGCATGCTTGTGGCCCTGGGTTCCATCCCCACCCAGTACTACAGAAACTTTTTTTGTTTTCTTTGTTTCCTACAGAAACTTTTTTTGTGTTTTCTTTTAGCAAGTGTTTGCCTCTCCCAGTAAGCACCCGATGGACAGCAAAGGGGAAGAATCCAAGATGAGTTACCCCAACATCTTCTTCATGATTGACAGCTTCGAGGAGGTGAGCTGCCTGGCCTAGCCGCTTTCCCCTTGGCTTCCTTTGGGGGGGGTTGAGGGCAAAGACCTTCTTCTGCAGGAGGTGCTGGGCAGCCCGGAGTGGGGAAGGGCCTGGATGCCTGCCAGTGTGGGCCCCCCTCCCAGTGTTTGATTGAGGGCAAGTGAGTTCTCCCAGCTCTGAGCCTCATTTTCCTCATTTGAACATGACTGCCACACCTGTCCATCCTGTGTACCCATGGGGCTAAGGATCCCAGACTCCCGAGTGGGGGAGTATGGTGGGAGCTCATACTCTTCACTGCCACGGATCTGTCCACCAGGCCCCCAACGCCTGCACCACTCGGAGCCTAAGGAGTCAGGCCGAAGTGAGGCCTTTGTTCTAAGGCAGCCACAGTGGGGCCAGGAGAGGGTGGTGGCTGGGAGGAAGCAGCTGATCCCACTCCCCAGGGCCCTCCTGCAGCAAGGCCTTAGGCCAGCAGCCATGTGCTGTCAGGGCCTGGAAGGGCCCCAAAGACAGCAGGCAGTCCCCAGCAGGCTGCTTCAAGTGGAGTACCTGGCACTCCGAGGACAGTCAGGGGCCGTGGACAAGTGGCCCGGCCTCGCTGCTCAGCGGCTCCAGCGCTCACGTGGTGTCACCATGTCCTCTCTGCGCCCTGCTCAGGTGTTCAGCGACATGACTGTGGGGGAAGGGGAGATGGTCTGTGTGGAGCTGGTGGCCAGTGACAAAACCACCATGTCCCAGGGGGTCATCTTCCAGGGCTCCATCCGCTACGAGGCGCTCAAGAAGGTGTATGACAACCGAGTGAGTGAGGCCCCGCCACACCCTCTGCTCCCCGTCCTCCCCGTGGGCGCCCCAAGCCCGGGCTGGCACCGCCCCACCTCAGGGACCCTGGGCCATCTGGGTGCCCCTGGAGTCCCAGGGTTGGCCTGTGTTGGGGCTTCGCCGCGCCTCAGCCATCGCTTCTGTGGGAAGTGAGGGCAGGGGGTGTCCCTGCTCTGCAGTCCCTGAGGCGACAGCTGGGGGTGACCATGGCCCAGCCCTACCACGAGCCCCTCCTTGCTTCTGTTGCTGAAGAGGGACATCTGGGTGTGAACAAGTCACTCCTGCAGTGGGCGGCGTCGTGGGAGGGCCAGGTGACAGCGCTGTGGCTGAGCCTGGCTGTGGCCTGGGTCCTCAGGGTGGCAAGACCGTGTCAGCAGGCACCAGCTCCCCTCTCGGGGTCCTCAGGGCTGCCCCCCGTCCTGTCCTGGGGGAGGGGCCCTGCAGAGCCACCCCACCACGCCCATGCAGGCTGTGTCCCGTCCACCACAGGTGAGCGTGGCTGCACGCATGGCCCAGAAGATGTCGTTCGGCTTCTACAAGTACAACAACATGGAATTCGTGCGCATGAAGGGGCCCCAGGGCAAGGGCCATGCTGAGATGGCTGTCAGCCGCGTGTCCACGGGGACACCTCCCCCTGCGGCACCGAGGAGGACTCTAGCCCGGCCTCACCCATGCACGAGCGGGTAAGTGCCATGTGCTGGGGTGGGCCTGCTGCCTGCCATCCCCCTCGGCCCCAGCTCCCGTGCTGAGGAGGAGGGTTGAGGCTCAGAGGAGGCGCGGCCTTCCCCAAGGTCACACAGTGGCTGGTGTTCATTGTGCCTCCCCGAGACAGAAGAGACTGGATGGGAGCTGGGTGCCTGCCTGGGGGACCCTGGGATCCCCCAGTGAGCTCGTGGGTCGGGAAGAGCTGGCCTCCCTCTCCCACGAGGCTGGGCGAAGCTCACAGAGGCTACGGCCCGTGAGTCTGCAGGGTGCTGGCCCTGATGGCAGGACCCTGTGGCTGGCGTGGGAGTACTGAACCCTGCCTGGAAACCCAGGCTGCTGCCTGGTCATGCACCACAGCCGGGGTATGGAGCCTGGGTGGCAGAGGTGCCCATCAGCCACTGTGGCCCCAGGGGTGCAGGCCCCAGGGCCCAGGCTGGAGAGCTCAGTGCTGTCAGTCCTGAATTGGACAGGTCAGTGCGAGTGCCTCGGGACAGGGGCCGTCTCACCTGGGCCCTGGGGCACAGCCTGCCTGGCCCTTGTCCAGGAGACACCGGGCTGGGGTCCTGGCCCACTGCTCTTGTTCTGTGAGGGTCAGCTTTCCCATTCAGACACAGGGTGTGAACACTGCTTCCCGAGGTGTGGGGTCCCCCAGTGCCGCTCAGGCCTGGCCTCGGCATGGGGCTTGGCCCTTGGGAGTGACCCCATAGCAGCTTGGGGCTACTGCTTGCTGTTGTAGGCTGGGAATGCAAATTCCAGGCTGTGCCAGGTGCCTGCCAGGAGGGGCACCTGTTCTACAGGCCTTAACCCGCTCTCCTTGGGGTCTTCTGTATACTTTTGTTCTTTTTTGGTATCTTTTGCTGTCAGTGTGTTTTCTAAGCCAGCCAAAACCGAGAAGTGCTATTTTTTTGCGAGGATAGGTGAGAATCCCTCGTGCAGGGCCCTCTCTGTGCTTTATGATTGCGAGACACAGGCCTCGCTCTTCGCTTGGTCTTCTCCCTGGCCCTGAATCTCCCCCTGTGGTGTTCGCGGGTCCTAGTGAAGATGAGGCCTGGGCCCTGCGCGGGACAGAGCCAGGCTGCGGCTGGCAGTCGGGCTTGCTGAGTGTTGGCCCTTGCTTTCTGCACCTGCAGTGAGAGTGGGCGTGAGGGGCTGCGGGGCCGTGGGAGGAGCGCTGGGCTCACAGCGGAGCCACAGGCCCGAGCCCCAGCCCTGCCTCTTGTGTGTGCCCTGCTGCTGTCCTCCTGTCCCCAGGGCTCACTTGTAACTTGTGCGTGACCAGTGCAGACTGTGTGTACTGCAGTTTCTGGTGTCTGTTCTTATCTTTCAAAACCTTCCCTGGCTTTTGAGAGCACCGTCTGGAGCCCAGCGGCCACCTGCGACTCTGGTGGATGTCGGAGCTGTGGCAAGGAAGTCGATGGGGCTCCCTGGGGCTCCCGAAGTCTCAGCCCAGCTCGTCCTGCTGCGCTGATTGTTGTTTGCATGGGGAGGAGGGAGGAGATGGGCCAAGTTCCCTCTGCCTGGAACGCCCTTCCCCCCCTTCTTCACCTGGCGAACTCCTACTCGTCCTTCAAGACCCAGCTTAAGCAGCACCTCCTCAGGAAGCTTACCCTGACTTCCCAGGCTGTCCATCCCTTCTGCTTCTGTGCTCCCACGTCCTATGCTTCCTTTTCTGTCTCAGTGCCAGCGTGCTGTCCATGGTTGTCACTTTGGGTCTCGTGGGCCCAGCAGACTGTGAGCTCCTTGAGGGCAGGGACCGGCATCCTGTGCCCATCTGTGTCCATGTGTCCTGAGCGGGTGCGGAGAGCGCTGGGGAAGGGAGGACCAGAGGCGGAGGTCACTGAAGCCGCAGTGCTTCTCACCCTCACCGGTGGGGACGGGGCGTGGGAGGGGCCGTGCAGGGGCTGGGAGGTGGGTGCAGGCCAGGGCTGCAGCCCACGTGCGTGTCCCGCGGTCAGTGACCCGAAGCAGGCCTGATTGTTGCTCTGCTTCCCTTGCTCCTGCTCGGGTGTGGCTGCAGGAGCCCCACCACGTGCTCGGTGGCAGCAAGCGGTCTGCCAGCCGGGCCCACCCGCCTCTCACCAGTGTCCCCTCAGAGCCCGCGCAGGATGTCTTCTGAGCAGCTCTGTGACTGGGCCCCTTGTCCCCAGGTGACCTCCTTCAGCACACCCCCAACGCCTGAGCGGAACAACCGGCCTGCCTTCTTCTCCCCGTCCCTCAAGAGGAAGGTGCCCCGGAACCGCATCGCGGAGATGAAGAAGTCGCACTCGGCCAACGACAGCGAGGAGTTCTTCCGGGAGGACGATGGTGGAGGTGACTGGGCCCCTGTCACCAGACTAGTGGCTCCTCCGCACCTGCGTCCCTCTGTCCATGCTGTCTACAGCACGGTGCCATGTGGCAGGAGCTGGGGACGGACAGATGACACCCTGCTGCCGGGGGCTCCCGTGGTCCAGGCCAGCCTCTCCGCACACAGAGGGTCCCACAGAGCCCTCTGCCTGAGTGCCGCACAGCGCGCGTGCTCTGCCTCCTTCTCTTCTGCTCCCTGGCCTGTGTGCCCCACTCTGGAACCCTCGTCCTGATGTCCCTCGGGGCTGCCCAGCAGGCCTTGATCTCCAGGGACACACATGTCCTCCATTGGCCCCTGCTGTGTCCTCAGTGGTCAGTCCCACTGCCTGTGAGTGGTGCAGCTAGAAGTCAGGTGTCCCCTTGTCTTTTGGGCCCAGGAAGCCACCGGAGGGACCAGGCACCTGGCAGTCCATGGGGAGAGTGGCATAGATGGGAGGTTCTGGAAGCTCCACTGGCGAGGTCTGGGCATCCTCCCCGTCCTTGGGACAGACTAGGGCCAAGTGGGCTCCCTGCATATTTGGAGAGTGCACAGGCTTTGCCACAGTATGGACCGAGCACCGTCCCAAGCTAGCCTGGGGGGAGGGGCCCTGGGGCTGGGACCCGATTAGGGGCGGTTCGAGGATGGCCTCCACCTGTTCTTGTGTGACCCCTGGGCCCTCACCCCCAGGCTCGTTTCCAGCTCAGTAGAAAAGTACTGGTGGCCACCGCAGGCTGCCTCCCTCACTGGACACAGGATTGGGTGACAGCGATGGGCCGCTCCAGTCCTGAAGACCCCATGCCTGAAGCTGGCACAGGAAGGGACAGGGCCCTTCATAAGGTGCACCTAGCCTGAGGCCGCAGTGGTGCTGGCTGGAGTGTGGCTGTCCTCCACTGTCCCCAGGCCCTGACTGCCTTCTCCCTTCCAGCTGACCTGCACAACGCCACCAACCTGCGCTCCCGGTCCCTGTCTGGCACGGGGAGGTCCCTGGTCGGGTCCTGGCTGAAGCTGAACAGAGCTGATGGAAACTTCCTTCTCTATGCACACTTGACCTACGTCACTTTGCCGCTGCATCGGATCTTAACAGGTAATGGGGTGACAGCAACGCACAGAACCCTGCAGGTGGGTGGCCTGGCTCCGGGACAGGTTCCTGGGGCCCTGGGCATTGGCAGGCACTGTCCCCCAGGTTTCCATTTGGGGGTCCCAGCTCCCTGCTGTAGATGTCACCTGATGCTGTAGCTTCACCTCACTGTCCTGAGCAGCTATGTTCCGGGGTGTTGCCACCTTCCTGACCCAGACCTGCAGCTCTGCTGGCCAGGGGCTTCTAGCGGCCCTGCTAGCTCTGCCCTGGTGCCTGCGGTCCTGTGGCTTGGAGGCCACCTGTGGCCAATGTGTGTGGTGGTTCCTTCTGTAAGAGGAACTGGGTGGCCACAGTGCCTATTGTTGAGCCTTACTGTCATCTGCTTCCGTCCTGCCCTAGACATCCTGGAGGTACGGCAGAAACCCATCCTGATGACCTAGCGTGGCAGAGCCACACGGAGCCCTGGCCCTGAGGCCTGGGGACTGCTGCCAAGTGCCTACCTGTCACCGCCTCCGGGGTCTTCTGTGACAACCAGCGCCAGGGCTGCAGCCAGGCAGGGCCACTCGACTCCGGGGCCAGGGCCGATCCACAAACACCAGCCCAAACTGAAGTGCCTCGTCCTCCCCCGCTGGCTCTGCTCCTGCCCTGAGCTCCCGCCCTCACCCCCTGCTCATCTCCGGGGCACCCTCTGCATCCAGAGAGGGCCTGGGACGCCAGGAGGCCACTGACAGCGCAAGGACAGCCAGGTCCAGATCAAGCTTGGCCACAGGCCACATCCCAGCCCGGCACACAGCGGGTTGATGCCATCCAGCCGGGCACTCCGTGAGTCAGAGTGGCCATCCTTCCTTCCAAGGCCCCATGGAAGGTTTCATAACTCTACCCTTTAACTTCAGCATCTGAGTCCGACCCAACCCGCCCTCCCTTGTCACATTTGTCACAGTGGGTTCCCGTGGGGAGATGGGGGACATGACCTGCTCAGCGGCTTTCCCCTGGGCTGGGAATACCTCGACCCATGCCCAGTTCCAGAACATTCTCAAGCTGAGCAGACAGCCCCGCCCCCCGCCCCCCAGAATGGCCTTTGCTTCCAGCCAAAGAACACCGCCAACACACACACCTCCAACCCAGGCCATCAGCTCGGCCACGGCTGGAGAGACCTGCAGCACTGGGGTCCTGAGGGCAGGTGGAAGGGCTCGGTAGCCAAGGTGTCTGACAGGCTGGGGTTGGCATCCCCCGTCGGGGCTCCTGGCAGACGGCATCTTCTAGGGCGGGAGGGGGTGGCACTGTTCCCTTGCCCAGTTTCCTAGGGCCAGTGTGCCATCTGCCCTAGGCCAAGCCCTGTGGCCAGAGGAGCTGCTTATGCGCGTGCGTGGCTGCAGCCTGGCCTCTCCCCAGCACCCAGAGCCTCCCCTGCCTGCCTGGGAGTAGACTGGAAGCTTCAACTCTGTTGCTGTTCTGGTTTGAGGACCTCAGCCCCCTGGAGGCTCTGGGTACCTGTGTGGAGACCTCTTTTTGGCAGGAGAGAGAGCAGCAGTTGTTCTCCCATCTGTCTCTATTCTGTGGGCTCCGGGGACAGGGACTACTTTGGGGCTTTCTCCAGATTTTGTATGTTGTTATTAAAAGCGAGCTATTGCATTTCATTCTGCCTCAGTTTGCCCACCTGTAAAATGGGGCCGATACCACCTACCTCACTGACGTCTCCAGGGTTCGAGTGCACCATCAGTCAGGGTGTGATCGCGGGTTCGTTCCCCTCGCTGGTCTGCTCCACAGCGAGGCAGGATCTGACATCCGCATAGCCTCACCGGTCCGGCTCAGGCTGGAGCTGCAGCCGAGCCTCTCTGGGTTGCGTGCTCACCAGGGTCTTAAGGCCACAGTCAGGTCACAGCCCGGTGTGCTGGAGCAGAGGCTCAGGGCCCTGCATGTGTCCAGGACCCCAGGTTGACCTCCAGAGGGCCCAGTGCCCTTCCCATGTTTGTGGCTGAAAGACCCATGAGTTAGGGATTTTTTTTCCTTGGTCATTCTGGAGAGTGACAGCTGGGGATCTTGATGTGTCTTCTTGGGAGGGGCCTCCCTGCTGGCGGAGAGGTGGAGCTTCAAGAGGCTCCTCTCCCTCCCCTGGTGGACCCCAGGCCAGGCCCTCCTGACTGGGCCAGTGGAAGATGGGGTAGCTGAGGACCAACTGCAGACATACATGAGGGTGCTTTGGACGTCACAGAAATGCATAGATGTGGAGTTTTATTATTTATTTTTGCTGTGCTGGGGATGGAACCCCAAACTTCGATTGTGCCAGACAAGCACTGTGCCACTGAGCTGTGCCCTAGACCCTAGTGCAGGACTCTAGAGGTCACCCTGCATTTGTAAAGCCTGTGAACAGAGGCACTCCAAGGGCTGCTTCTGATACTGAACTTAAATCACGCTCACAGGTGCTGATAACTCAACTGCTAGCTGTCACCCTGAGGTTTGCTGTTTCAGAGTAATAAATGACATCAGGGAAAGTGTTAAGAGGAACAGAGGACAGGTGGAACTAGAGCCCAACATCCTGGTGCTGATACACTTTTGCTCCTTGAAGGCCATGTTTCATTTTCCTAGGAGCACACCTGTCTCCTATACAGTACAGGGATGACCAAAGCGGGTATTCATGTCCTGGGTGGAATTGGAATTAAAATAGTTTTCTTTTGAGGAAACCTAGGTGTCTGTGTTTTAGGACATTAGGAAGAAAGGGGTTTCATTTGAAGAAATGTCACAATCCCGGATTCTGATTAGGGACAGACATATCTCTGTTTACAACTTTTCTGCTTCCAGCACTTGGAAGATCTGGTGGTATTCTGGAACTTCTAGTTGCCCATAAAAGCAGCCAAGGCTCATTGTTTTCAAAAGAAGACGATCATTTAAAACACAAGTAGTAGAGAGGTAGTCAGGAGAAAACAAGCAAGGTGTTGTCTAGCCCAGCCTGTGTGGCAGTGAGGGAAATCAGTGTTAGTGTTAGACACTCGAGGGACCATAAGCCATTAGGCATCAGGCTTCTGTCTATAGGGAGAAACCAGAGTAAGACTATGAGGCCATGTTCCTATGTGTGTGCGTTTTCCCCTCAAAAAATCCACTTCTACTTAGTCTCAAACCCAGATCTATTTTTTACTGTCGATCTTGATCACAAATGGACTAGTTACACGACTTTAAAGTAAAAACTTTTGCTTTGTTATTGTTGTTAAAAGACATTCCAGTCCTTGTGCAGTTGGTATATTCTAATGACTGAAATTGTTGACCAAAATTCTTTAAGTCTTTTATAGTAAATCTTGCCAGGTGTCATGGTGCACTCCTGCGATTCCAGCACTTGGGAGGCTGAGATAGGAGGGCTGCAAGTTTGAGTCCTGCTTGGGCAACTTAAGGAGACCCTTCTTTAAAAGAAATCGAAAACAAAGGCCGGGAGTGAAGCTCAGTGTGAAGGCCCTGGCTTCAACCTCCAGTACTACCAAAAAAGAGAAAAAAGACCGCTTGTTTTTAAGTTTGGTAGGTTTCACTGCTACATATTCTGTTTTCCAGGTTTGACATCTGGTTCCATACTTGGTTTCAGAAAGGTGTCTTGACACGTTGGTCATCCCTGCTCAGGCTTGCTCTTGTCCTGGTGTCAGAAAGCAGAATTCTTTCTAAACAGGACAGGGACTCTTCAAGAAATTTGACAGTGCCCATGCCCTTGAGTGTGGGTGCAAGCAGCCTGTGCAGAGGCTGCTGTGGCTGTGAAGGGACAATTGCTTAGGCCCAGTGGGCACAGTGGCACCAGGTCCTGCTGGGAGTGAGGTGGTGCCCACCAGCTGTTCCCTTGCACTGACAAGCTCCTCTGTGGAGAAGGGGTCCCCTGGGACCCCAGACACCAGCACCCAGAAGAGACCTGAGGCTGGGTCCGGGCTCCACAGCAGGAGGTACCCTGGACGTGGAGGGAGCCAGGGATTTTGTGGAGAGCTTGTGTTTACAGTTTTCTATTACTCCTAAGGCCACTCGGCATTTTGATTAACGATTCCAGGCCTTGAGCCCAATCGATAAGAAGTAACAGCGATCTTGCAGCTCTGTTGCAAGGCTTCCTCCTTCCTTTCCTTCATGTGACTTCAGTCCCCCACTCTGTAGAAGGTCAGGAAGTTGAGATGTAAATAGTAATCTTTTACAGTTTCCAAACGAACTACATGTATGCAAGTAATTAAATCCGCAAAGGAACCATTGGGATTTTTTTTTTTTTTTTGGCTACTTTAGGCTTAATTCATGATTTCTACAAAATATATTTAAGCAAAAGCACCGCGATAGCATCTGTTGGATATAGTCGTAAGCTCATGGTAGTGCTATTTCCATTAACTTCACCCCACACCTTCCTCATCCAGTAGAGATCGTCAGTAGGCAGGATTTGTGGCTGGCTGTTAGCTTTGGTTTATGATTTCATGTTTCTTTGCAAAGTTGTTTGCATGTTAGGTATTAAATTTAGTTTTCTTCAGATTCCCTCTAATCTGTACCTAGTTATTTTTTTTTCTGTAATATGCATTTCAGGTTCATTACGACAGTACAGCAAAGGGATAGTTTAATGAATCTTAATTCACCCCAGAGTCCTTGAATCTCCTTGGAGCTTTCACACAGGGTACTGCTTTGGAACAGGAAGTATGGGGGCCAGTAGAAATCACTGTGCTCCGGAGGAGTCTGCACGGGGACAGTGTCATCCCGGGATGCATTCCAGGTGTGGCCCTCAGCTCCCACAATAGCATATACCCTAGCCATTGCACTATAAAATATCCCAAGCTTCTTCTAGGGAACACTTTAAAACTCTTGTAGAGGTGGGAAAACGGAGCACTACGGAGGGAGGATGCCGAGTGTTTTCCAGCTCATGCTCCCAGGCTCCACTATTTTAAGTTCATCATAGGTAGACACAGCCTCAGAGCCACCTTCATGCAGTGGGTTTTGTGAACAGCTAGAGAACCACCTGTATCATAAAGACTATACCGAGGAGAGGTAAGGGAAGGGACAGGAAGGAGGCCTGTGAGGAACTCACACTCAGGATAGTTAGACTTAGCAAACAAACAAGTCTCCCTTCCACCCAGACGAACTCCGTTCTTGTTAAATAATCGGGAAGTCCTTATAGAACAGTCACCCAAAACATCTACAACAGGAGTGGCGGGGTGGGGGGGGGCTCGGAGCTCACCAGCCCCCGAAGGCCCATTCACGAGTGACCCTCAGGCCACAGGCCCGGAGGAAGCACTCACTGGCAGGGAGCCTTCAGGATCCAGTCCTGGGAAGAGCAGCAGAGTGACTGGCAGCCGGGAACAGAGCTTGCTGTGTCCCCACGCCGGCTATGGAAACGTTTTGTGCAGCTGGGATGCTGAGAGAGCAAGGGAAAATACCTGTTTCTGGGGGTGATGAAAAGTTGTCTTTTCCTGAACCACTTCACTGAACTGCTCCTGAGCAGCCTCCTCACAAGCAGAGGCTGCTTTTTCTTCCTGTATGTGCAAGAGGGGTCATTCTCATCTTGAACTCTTGACTTTAATAAAACAATTAGGTTGCTCAGTTTGAAATAACTGGTTTTTAGTGAATTTGATTATATTTTCAATAAACAGTTTTGCTCAAGACTAGCCAATTCCAGAAACTGGTTCAGTCATTGAATGGACACATCCGTATTTTTAAGGGCTTGCTGGGAGAGCCCATGGGTGGGGCACTTGGAAAGCAGAGCCTGGGTTTTCTCAAGGGGGCGCCACTGCTCACCTCCCTGGGGGCAGCAACTCAAGGTGACACATCACCCCCCCAGGGTGCGGCGGAAAGGCCTTTGTGCTGTCTCTGGGCCCAGGTCACTCGGAGTTCTGACTCACCAAGCCTCAGTACCTGTTCAGACCCAGTGGTAGCTGATGAAAATACTCTAGAATTAGTGACAACGGCTGTACAACTGAGTGTCCCAAAAACCTGGGCAGCTGGGCTGAGATGTAACTCTGGTAGAGCACTTACCTCATGTATACCAAGTCCTGAGTTAAATCTGCAGTACCCCAATAAAAACAAGCCAGGCATGGTGGCACTCACCTGTAATCCCAGTGCTCTGGGAGGCTGAGGCAGGAGCATCCCAAATTCAAGCTCAGCATGGGCAGCTTAATGACTGAGATCCTGTCTCAAAATTTTAAAAAATTTAAAAAGGGCTCAGGAGGGAATTAAGTGTGAGGACTCTGGACTCAATCCCCAGTACCTCAAAAAAATAAAACAAAAAAATCAACCAAAAAGAAAAAATACTCCCTCACACACTATATTAAATACTTTAAAAGGGTTAATTTTATGTGAATTCTCTCTCGATTTTAAAAACAGTGACTGGACACACTTGTAACCCAGGATGCTGAGGCAGGAGGATCATGAGTTCCAGGCTAGTCTGGGCCCAAGAAGGCTCTGCATTTCTGGCAGGTTTTGGTGCTGCTGTTCTTCAGGCCACACTGAGAAGCCCTCCGGCGGCCCACCATGTCCACCCCAGGAAGCACCCCTTCGAGTCATTCCTGAGTTCCCACCAGACGGTAACAGTTCAGAACATTCTCGTGGATGGGTAAGTCCTTGCAGTAGTTTTTTCACCAGGAAACAGAGTAACAGGAAACTTCAACAAGTATGACGTCAATCTGTTAATTTCATAATGGTAATATTCTAAATCATCAAAAATTTAAAATTACATACACTCAAAATGATGTATTTTTCTTGATCATTTTTTATTCTCTTAATTTTAAAAAGTCCTTAAGAGAGCTAGCTTTTCGCCCGAGACCTGAGCACAGATCCAGGTTCGCTTCCATTTTTTAGAGAAATGGACTCTCCCTTGGCTTGTGCCACGCTGTGCACCCTGCTGGGGAGCGGCTCCTAGTCCCACTCTGACTTTCATGCCTGAAGTGACCATCTGAAGTGGCTCATGCCGCACAGAGGGAGGTGACAACCAGCCTGGTGCTGCTGAGCACAAACACATCAGACACTGATTGTTTACTTTCCATTTATTCACATTTCATGGACTGTTACATTTCCTCAATGGGACCATTCAAAAACTAATCCAAACAGATTATGTTGTCTGGCAATTCAAGTATTTTAGTTGTAGAAAAGTTTCCTATTTAAAGTCCAAAGCAAACATTCTCCATTTGATTGCTACAGCTTTGCATCTCCCTCACAATTCTGTCTGCACCAACAGTGAGACCTTAGTGTCGAGCACGAATGCTACTGGCCGAGCAGGAGTGGGAGTGAGGGTGCACCAGTGCCAGGCCCAATCCAGGTGCCACGCAGGCCCACTCCAGAATGAGAACATGCGGTGTGCGGTGGGCCATTCGGCGTGCAAAGCCTTCAGATGCCTTGCGCTTCCACTGTGACTCTGGAAGTGCTAGAATAACCAGCAAATACTCAAGGACAGATATGTTACTGAAACCATAGTGAATAGGCTCTCAGTGAAAACTTGTTTGAACTCTTAATAGTAAGGTGAAATATTTTTTCTTCTTCCACTCCTGAACAGGTAGATTTTTTTTTTTTTTTGGCATGCAGCATATAAAAGATATGACTTAGCATTGAAAGTGTAAAATAAAATAATAATCCTCTTGAAGAAAATCAGTCCATGAATGGTCAGACTTGTCCCTTCATGTTAAAACACAGTCTAAGGTTCTTTAAAAACTGGACATGTTGGCCAGGCGTGGTGGTGCACACCTATAATCCCAGCTGCCTGGGAAGTGGAGGCAGGATTGCAAGTTTAAGGCCAGCCTGGGAAACTTGGCAAGACCCTGTCTCAAAAAAATTAAAAGGGCTGGGAATGTAGCTCAGTGGTAGAGTGTTTGCCCTTCTATAAGGCCCTGAGTCCAATCCCCAGTACTGAAAAAGTGAAACCTAAAAAACCAAACCAAGCCAAAAAACTGGACATTTCCAGTGTGTAATTCTGGTAAGGAAGACAGCAGAACAATTTTTTTGCTTAACAGGAATGTGCAAAAAAAAGCTGAGATGCACACATCCGTTTGAAAAAAAAAAGCCACAGAGACACTTAGCATTTGTGAAGATGCAATTTGAGTTATAATTTTAAAAAATACATACTTCACTTTAGGCCGAGTATATGACACAACTTACAAACTTTCAAATTAAGGGTGAAAATCTTAGTCCACATTAAACATTGTACAGCCTGATTTCTAAAATTTTGTTAAAAATAAACTGAAATAAAATCACCCATGGATTAGAATTAGCTCCCAACACAGTAGGGAGCAGGTGAACCCTCCGGGGGCCCTGCCTTTCCCCAAGTAGCATCCAAGGAGCTGGAGTTTACAATAAAACCCACACAGGTTCTTTCATACAAATACATAAAGTGGAGACCAACAAGTTCCTAAAGCATAAAAGAGTTTTAAGAAAATACATTTTTCCCTGTAATTTTCACTTTAACAGTGATAGTCTTAGCAGCAAAAATTTGCTGGGAATGTTAGAAAAAAAGAAAGCTACACACATCCACTGATTTAAGAACGAACTTGGTTTTGGGGGCAAGGGAAGTTAAAAGGGTCACCCAATCACCATGTCATGCCATTTTGGTAAACATCCACCATGCATGCAGGTGCTAACCAAGTGTCGCACCATCAACACTAAAGTGTTCCCAGCAATGCTTTTGACTTACATGCCAGCTAGTACCATGGGAACCTATGGCTAAACTCTTAACATTCTGAAATTGGTTCCCCTTATTTCCACTTCATTTTTTAAAAAGCTGGACAACCCTATATGTGAATAGGACAAGGCCAGTATTATTTTAGCAGTATCAACCACTTGTTTACTATAAAGCCATCTGTAACAAAAACTTATGAGCGCCCTCAAATCTAAAACAGAAATGCAAAACCAACTGCCACTTCCTCCCTAGGCTGCACAACATAGTTAAGAGTTGGACTACATCTGGTAATAGCACAAACATCTCTCTCGCATTTATTTATCCAAAGTCACACGCTGGGCCAACTGCTCCCCTTGGAACCAGAAGCTGCTTAGTACCATGCAGTGTGAGCAGAATCTTATGATCAACCCTGGCTCATCACCAACCTAAAGTACTTAAGACTTAGAGCTCTTCATAAGGACCTCCCCACCCGCTAGACAATTTACACCCAAGGACTGCAGTTTAAAAAGCACCTGTACCATCCAGCCATTCTGACTGAAGTCTGGACACAACAGACTGAAGACAAGACACAAGTGTGAGCCACTGGGCACTGACAAGAGCATCTGCTACCAACACAACAGGATTCATGGGGAACAAAAGTGGAAATTCAGTCATGAAATCTTGCATCTTACTTATGTGCCAGTCTCCTCAGAATGCTAGTGTTAAGTCACCTAACAGCTCTAGGGAAATGACATGGACATTCTGCATAACCATGGCTCCCTTCCAAATGGACACACTCAACACCTTGTTTAAAAGATGGGTATTTCAGATAGCAAGTGTATAATATCCTGCTGTCTAAAGTTAAAGGCAAAACTCTCACACATAATTTTCTCTTCTCCTACTTACAACATGGTGCCCAGTGAACTCCCACGGCTCACGCGATCAAGCTGCTATGCAGTTTTTACATTCGTCAGGTCTGGTACAAATGACACCAGCATAGATTCCTTTAAAGTATGATTTCACTCTCCCTTTTCTTTCTCCATAAAGAGTTTACTGTCCATGGTCTAGAAATGATCAAAATGTGTGCTTTTAAACCCATTCCTGGCAATTCCCTTCTCCAGGGGGATAAAGAAGTAACAGCACCTCATGAATAGAAACTACAAAACCCAAGAACTCCTTCACAAGTGATACACTTCCTTCTAAAATGAAAAGGCAGTTCCTGCATTACAGTAAAGCAGCTCACAGGGTTAAAGGCCAATGCCTGCAAAGCAGAGGCTAACAATGAATGCTGCAGGTGCACACCAGTACCCACCTCTGAGCTTGAGGATGAAACAGAACAAAGTGGTGCAAGGACAGATGTCTCTGGCACAGCGTGGCGGCCTGGTTCATTTGGTAAGAGTGCTGGTCGCAGAGATCAGGGAAGCCCACGGGAGAGGAGAGCCGCACGGGCAGTTTCTTCCTGGCCACCGCCGGACAGCATGGTGGGAAGGCCTCACGTGCAGGCCGCACAGCCTTTGGGAGAGCCCACTGATACCCTGATTGCAGTCCGTTAAGAAATCACTTAGGGTTAGTTTAAGTAAACAAATAAACATTAAAAAAATCTTCCAAAAACTTTCATTCAAATGTATTTTGCACTTTAGACAGTTCTGAAGGGAGAAGTCTCTTGGCACCTAACAGGGAAAGGGTTTATTGGCCTAATCTTCCTCATGGAAGTTTTAAGTTATCTAGAAGTCCTCAGAAGGTCAAAGAAAAGAAGAAAACGTTTAAGGGGCGGCGGGGGAAGCAGCAACTTGGCAACAATCCCTTGGTTGACTCTGCATGTTCAGGCTTCCTTTTTCTCCAGTAAAATTCTGTGAAGCTCATCTGCATCCTCGCTGGTCTTCACCCGGATTAGCATGGTGGCAGGGGCAGTGGCGTTCTTCTCATCAAGAGGGGGGTTAGGGACACACACAATCAGTACGTTGTTCTTCCCCGTCCGTGTGCACGGCATGTTGGGTGGGATGAGGACATTCAGCAGGATGTTACCTGCATTCCAACAGGAAAGAGTTTGTAATAGGCTAGTGTTAAACGCTGAAGCAACTTATAGTTAAGGAATCTAAAACCAGGAATCACCAAGAACCTCACAGAAGTAGGCACTGGCCTCCCGACAGCCACTAGCAGGGAGGCTCCCTGCACTTCAGGAGGAGAGGGCCACACCTGTGTCATGTGTCACAAGAACAAGGATGAGTGGTCAGCAATGGAACACCACCACTGTCACAGAGGAACAGCACACTGGCAGGAATGACGTTAGGGTGGTATTTAAATAGTCAGCCATGGGGGGAGAATGCTTCCCGGAGTTTCTTTCTGCGCCACAGCCTGGTGGGGTCTTAAAGGGCTGACCACATCTTAGAACTGAGACCCTTGCTGGGCACAGCTCTTGGCTTAGAGCATAAGTGAAGGGCAAGATGGGAGTGGGAAGTAGTTTGTAAATGGTTAACTGCCCTTGGGTGTTTGTCTCTATCTTCTTAGTCACATTTCTAACATAAAGGAAAATGAAAATCACTTTGGTTACTTTTTGGTTATAGTTTTAATACATCTACATTTTCTTACACAGTATTTTCATGGTACTCAAAACCAAGTCTATAATTAATAAATACAGGATCAAGGTGTCCTGAATGATTTCTTGCATTATACACATCAATCAACTTGAAATTGTAAGGACTGACATCAGTGAGGTACAAGGCTTCACACTTTATGTGACAAAGATGATTTTTACCACCTCAGAGAAAGGTACTCACCTAAGTTGGTATCGGCCCGCACTAAGAGCTGTGTCTTCTGATTCGCCGTAGGTTTTAAATGCAGAGTGCCCACACCCTTCTCTTTAAATTCATTATCTTTCTTGTAAAATAGTTTACACCTGTGAAGCAAAGCAACCGCTACAATCAGGCCTTCAATAACAGGTCACAGAGTTTTCTAATGACCACTGTTTACAGTTGGGTGAGAAAATCTGTATTGAGAGCAGAGGATAACTGTATGGAACCAGACAGGCTAGGTGTGGGTAAACCTGAGTAAGAAAATATAGTTGGATATTCTAGAGTCCCTCTCCATTCTTTCAAACTGAATAGTGAGCCCTATAAAACTTTTTAAAAACATTTTCTGAAACCATCTTTTCTCCAGTCAGCCCAAATCTCAGACAAAGCCCTTGTATCTCCCCGATCTGCTCCTCCGGCCTGGCCTCCAGAGCTGGCTGGTCCTCTAAGGGCGGGGAGGACATGGACAGACCTTCTGTTCCACATCTCCAATGTGCTGCTTCTCCCCCATTCTCATTTTTTTACATTCTCTTTAGGACTCCTTCAATGACTGATCTCCCACAATGCTGATAAATCTGTGAGGCGTTCTTCAAGAGGGTCTCACTGATAGAATAAGTGTTTTCCTAGCTTCCTGTACCCTACATCCTTCAGGATATTAATAAAACAAAATCACTGATCATTTGATTTCTTCTGATTAGAAGAAGTATCTTAAAGTCAGGGTCATTCTTTTGTTATCCACGTAGTTACAATTAAAAATAAGCAAAAGTAACTGTTAGCCCCCTCAAAAGTTCTCAAAAGTGGGCCGGGGATTTAGCTCAGTGGCACCGTGCACGCCTGCCTCGCAAGCACAAGGTCCTGAGTTCAATCGCCAGTACCAAAAAAACAAAAGTTCTCAAAAGTTAAGTAACAAGGGAATTTCACAGGATGTGCTGATTTGTTAAGTGGGAAATTATGGGCTCATTCTAAATTTTTGTGTTGGAAGACCATCCTGGAAAACTTCTGAAATAGCACAAACATCTTGATAAAAAGTAATCTCACTTAGTAGAAGAATGCAATTCAAATCTCTCTTGCAGCTTCTGAAAGAGACAGTTATTTAAAAACAAACAAAACTCCCCACCTAAACAATAAACCAAGCCGCCCCTAAACCAGAGCAGTGGCTTGCACAGCAGAGGGGAGACAAGGTGTTCACACACACTCTTGACGGTGAGGGCTTATCCCCGAGAATGACTGGCTGGGAGGAAACCCACAGGCCAACCAGCTCTCCAGGAAGGAATCGGAGATGCTGCCAGGTGAAAGCTGAAGTAAAACCAAACTGAGACTGGGGATACTCTTTGGGGGGCGGGGATGAGCAGAGAGGAGGATGGGAAGATTGTGCAAAGTTTGTCTCTAAACCACTTCCAGGGCAGAAAAGAGCTCAAGCCACAGAGAAGCTCAGCAAGCACTTGCCAGGACTGCTTTGTTTTAAAACAATCCAAGAATCCATGCTACCCAGAGTGTGGAGGCCTAGAGGACAAGCAAACCCCACACCTCCCAGGCCTGATTCCTGCCCAACTGCTGCGTACTTTTTGGAGTAGAAGGCATCTTCCTCCTTCACTTCGGTAACCACTACCTTGGGTGGCTCATCATTTTCTTCTTCAACTCCACCTTTTACAAAAACAACATAGTAAGGGTCAGATCAAGAGCAGAAGCTGCCTATCTACTGCCCACCCCTCAATCTGGAACAGTCTGTGCAAGTCAGTACAAAGACTGAAAACAGCTCATTTTTTAGGGCAGGAGGTGTTCACTGGGTTTTAATTACTTCGTGAAAAATGATTTATTGTACTGGGGATTGAACCCAGGGCCTTTCACTGAACTACATTCCCAGTCCTTGTTATTTTTTGAGATAGGATCTCACTAAGTTGCTAAATTTCTCAGGTTGGGCCTGAAGTCGCAAGCCTCCTGCCTCGGCCTCCTAAGCTGCTGGGATTAGAGATGTGTGTTACCATGCCCACATAAGGATGATTTTCAATGGGAACCTATTTTCCTATTTTAAAATAATTTCCAATTTGTAGAAAGCCCTAGAACAACATCATCATCAAGAACAACAAACCTATGCCTATGACACTGACAGAAAAATAACCTGCCTACACTCAACGGTTCATATTCTGGTTACCCTCTGGAAAAATCAAAGTCTCGGGAACTTGTGACACCTTCTGCTCCAAATGTCCCTTGACCGTCGTATCTGCATCATGCCCAGGAATAACACATCAGGAACAGCCAAATATGGGGAAATAGAGTCTTTTTACAAGGCAAGTGTGTCAGAAAAAGAAGCAAAGCCAAATGTACATTTGTGTTTCTGACTGAACATCCTGTCTCCTTTTTAGTATGGGGCCCCGACTGAGCCGGAAGGGCTTTTGTTCCCCACCAGAATCTGAGACACAGCTGAAACACACATAAGCAGTCCTTTTTGAGAAAGGCAGTTGTGTAAAACACTAAATTAAAATGGAACTCTGTGCAGGAAAATCTCAAAGGACTTAGCTTACAAGATTTAACTTGTGAGAAGGTCCAATATGAAGCTCTAGGATCTCCCAGGAGATTTTTATAAAACTGAGTCTAGAGGGCCGGGGATTTAGCTCAGTGGTTCTGATGCCTGCCTTGCAAGCACAAGGACCCGAGTTCAATCCCAGGTACCAAAAACAAAATAAAACAAAAAACTGAGTCTAGAACCCCGGGGACAGGCTCTCCAGGGGAGCCCAGGCACTTTTCTTCTAACAGACTCCCAAGTCCTACTGATGCAGAGAGTGTGATAAACAAGGCTGGCTTGGTGGCCCACGCCTGTAATCCCAGCACTCCAGAATGCTGAGCCAGGATGATCACAATGTTGAGTCCTGTCTGGGCAACTTAATAAGTTGAGAGCCTGTATCAAAATAAAAAAATTAAGAAAGGATTGGGGATATATTTCAGTAAGGTGGCCCTGGGTCCAATCCTCAGTTCCATTAAAAAAAAAAGAAGGAAAACAGAAATAACCATGAGATAAGTTGTAGGTATTTCTGAGGGGCAGCCTGCACTGATTGGGACTTGATTCAAATTCATCATCACTGTGTCACCGCAGCTGCTGTAGGATCAAGAAAAACTCCATTTGTCTTCCTAGGGAGGCAGAGAAGAAATAAAAGGAGAGCCCCCATTCTTCCTCTGCCCTGGGGCCTTGCCAGAGGATATACTAACCACTCAGTCACATAGAACAGTGATGGGAATCTAACACCAGGAGGAAACCACTGCACTGCAGTGGTGAACTGGCAAGCACAGCTGTTGTTGTCAGGGGTCAGTGGCGACACACCTGAGAAGTGCACATTTAACGCTTGTGTCCCCCGAGGACACAGGTAGAGCAGGTGTTGGGCCCTGCTCCACCCAGCACCTGCAGCCCACCTATTGCTCAGACACCAGCCTGCCCCTCAGAAAGGGGGGTGCATCCAGACCTAGAAGAACACTGTGGGCTTGTTTCCTAAGGCTATGAAAAGTCCACCTCTTCGATTTATAGCCAAGTTTTACCATGAGGTTTCAGTCAAATCTACATACGAATCAATTCAATGGATATTCATAAGCTCAGTAAATCAGTTTTCAAAAAAAATGTTTCTAATTTGCTTCATTTTAATATGCAAAGCCATGTGTTTGGTATCTTTCATAATCATTTTGCTAGGTATCTATACAGTCTTTATATATGCACAGATTTTTGGGGGTGCTGGGGCTCGAACCAGGGCCTTAAAAATGCTAGGCCAGCACCCTACCACTGAGTACATCCCCAATTCCGTTTTATACCTCAATACTTACAGCAACCTTAAACACTGGATCTTCTTCCTCTTTATGAATAAGGACCGTCCAGCCTCCTCCAGGTTGACACATACAGGAAATGATGGGAGTCACCATGTGATTCCAGATCCACCCAAATCAAAAGTCTCTGCTTTCCCCGTGACAAGCTTTATACTCACCTTTGCATTCATTACTGCCACCTTCTGCTTGGCTCTCCAATGTTTTGGCAGAAAATGGTGAAGAAACTGGTTTACTCTGGGTGACATCTCTGCCAAATAAATTGGAGTTTCCAGGGGAAAATGAAAATCCAGTCAGGGGACCAGAGCTTGTAGATCCCAAAACTGAGCTATCAATTTTCTTGCCGAAATTAAATGAGGCACTTGTTGCTCCTTTTGCTGGGTCCAGCTTCTTTTCAGACACAACCTCTGTCTTTTCACAAGTGTCCTCAGTTTTGTTGCTATTAAACAAAAAAGTTGACTCTTGCTGTAGTTTTGTTGCACCAAACAGGGAAGGAGGCTGTGTTTCAAGTAACATCCTGGTGCTTTCACCCTCAGAACTGCTGCTATCACAGTTCTTATTCTGCTGCCCAAGAGTCGCTAAGTATTTCTCGTAGTCTTTAAAGACAGGGGTGAGATCGCAGATGGGGTTCGAGTCCACATGTTGCACAATCCAGTCCCGCACAGAGCAGTTCAAGGCAGCCAGCTGCTTGTAATAGGCATCCCCTAGGCAGGCTTGGCTGGAAGCAAGGCCAGAGGAGGAGGGCTGCTGCCTGTCACTTATAGTTTTGGGATTTGTAATCTTTTTTTCAACCAAGGTAGCAGGGCCATTTGCAGTCAAAGATCCTATAGGAAATGAAAGTTTGAACAATTCATTCAGAAGCTGATTTGATTAAACCATCCAAATCTCAAAAAAAAAAACCATCCAAATTTTTATACCACTCTGTCTTCATAGTTTTTGCTTTTATTGTATCCTATTATTACAGTTCAACAAGTATGTGCAAGAAGTTACAATGGTATTAGGAACTGGTATTATCAGTTAAGTGAGGAATAGCATATACTGTACGTTCACATTAAACCTCTACATTTGAAAAACTCAATCTTTTCCTTCAAAAGGATGTTTATTTCAAACAGAACTGTTAGCATACCGTGCTAGCATAAAACTTAAATCCTCAAAATTGTTTGTATGACTATATATTAAAGTAGTTCACACCGTAAAAGAAAGTGCTTAGTACATCCTGCTTAATAAAGATCAAACAGTATGCTTTCAGAATAATTAGCTAAACACAATCTAGTCAGTCAGAATTGTTTCTAAGATTTTAACCCTGGACTCTGTTTTCAATGTGAATCCAAGAGTTCCTGATAACCTCCTCAAAACAGGCTCAGGTGATCAATACATTCTGTTCAAACCCAGCCCAGGAGGGCTCTATGCTCAGGGACAAGTCATCAGAGGGCCTAGGAGGCATTTGGGTGTGAGGCACAAAAAGCCCTTGCTTGGCACACCAATAAGGAATGGGTGGGCAGGAAGCCTTCACAGAGGGTCTATAAGCACTGCCTTTTTGCATTTCACTCTGCATTTTTTTTTTTTTTTTGCAGTCCTGGGTGTCTAACCCAGGAGGTTGCACATGCTAGGCAAGCACTGTACCACTGAGCTACACCTCAATCATTTAGGTCAAACTGAAGGTCTCCCTTCACAGTCAAAGAGTGTGAGGCTCAAAGATTAGGAACTTTACCAAGATCACACAGCTAAAAACCAACAGAGCCAGGAACCAAACCTTGGGCTGCTTTGGCTCTAACACTAGTGCTCTACCTACTTGCCAAATCCAGCCCTTCCATGATTGTTTTTGCTCGCCTAGTCCCAGACCAGGATTAGTGTGAGGAAAACATCTTAGCAGAGTTATTTTCATTGACTCTGCTTAGCCAGAGGTGGCACCTACTCACCAAAGGTGGCCTTGGGCTCTGCCACTGCCCTGGTGCTGGCAAAGGCAGGGGTGCTCGCTGTGCCGGTCCCATTGGACAGTCCTTCCAAAGGCTTCCCTCCAGGCACACCTCCGAATCCAGAAAACCCTGCTCCTCTGGAAGGCGTGACCAGACCTTTAAATCCTTTAAAGGCACCTCCACTGTCAGACTGAAGTAGGAGAAGAAGCACACATTAGGTAGGAACACTTCCTATCTCCAAATAAGCGATTAAGTGACAAAAAGGCACCCAGACTCCAGATGCTTTAGGAAAACTGCTGGTAGGGGCAAAAATGGGAAATAAGATGGATGAACTGAACTAATAGACAGTTTTGTCATCCAGAGCTGAGTTCCTGACACAGCCTGGAAAGACAGGTAAATACATATTTAAAGTTGTATGTATATGTAAGACATACAATGTAACAAAGATCAATGTAATAAATTCACTACCTACCAAGTGCCTCAGAGCAGCACAGCTAAAAACATTCTCAGCACAGGAAACCCCAAACGAAAGACTGTTCATGTACATTTTCAAAGACCATTTGCCTAACGAAGTTTTGGGAACATCAAGTGAAGTTAACCATTTACCACATTTCCTAAGAACTTCTTTTTTTGGTACCGGGGATCAAACTCGGGACCTTGTGCTTGTCAGGCAGGCACTGGAACCACTGAGCTAAATCCCCGGCTCCTAAGAACTTCTGTAGTTTTCAAGCTGCTCTCAGACTGCAGAAACATGAGAAGAAAACCATGTCTCAATCTTAGATTTTATTTTTGCTGAGCAATCCAGGAAAACTCTGTATTTTCCTTTTCCTCGTAACTTCCTCAAACTTGCTTTCTTTAGCAAGATCTTTCTAGCAGGCCTCAGGCAGCTATGCTAGCCTGCTCACTTCTCCAACCCAGGGTGCTCTGGAAATGTTTGGAATTCCATGAAATCTAAAACTGCTCTCTGCCCCTATAAACTTCTGGAGAAAGCTTTCTCTGGCTCAGTGCTTTGCTAGTTTACTAGTTATAATGGTTATAAACTTCTCTTTCATATAAAATAGTGGCCACACCACAGGAGTGATCTGCTTCTTATACCACACATTCAGCAGAGTTCCCAATCTTCAATCCTCACGTAAATGAATTATAAGTACCATCTCTCCAAAAAGTGATTTGTATGGGAAGGAATCTCTTCATTTCCTGGCTGGGCCTGTTACCCTAAATAATGCATATTTTTTCCAAAACCACAAAAATTTCAATCACATCTACAGAATTTCAGATATTTACTGACACATTTGCTGATACATTTATGGCCATAAAATTAGGCAAAGAATGAAAAATCTTAGATGTATTTTACATTTGATGCTCTAGATCTTATTTCCGACCACTGAACCTAAAATGCACTAGACTGTTATTTTACTCCAACAATTCAGATGAGCTGCACAAGCAGCCCCTTGGGCCTTTCAGCCTGCTCTGGATTTAGAGCACATGGTATCTGAGAGTACTTACTGAGAGTAAAACAGCACTAACATTTTCACAAACTGCTCACTTAAAAAAAAGGGAGATCCCCAGAAAGGGGATGAGAGTGACAGTGTAATGAGAACCACCCAGTCTTCCCGCCCTCCCGCCCTTTATCCTTCTCTGTGCCTTTCAGGGAGAAAAATAACATAGGACTTATTTGTTTTTCCTCATTAAGCCGTTAAATTCCACAAGGTAGATATTTTATTGTTTTACTAGACCCCGCATCTGTAGCACCTGGCAGATCTGCTAAATGAATAAACAAGCCTGCTCTTTAGGAAAAGCTGCATTTCTGCACAGAGAAGACATCTCATTTTCCTAGTATGCAAGTTCTGATGGCAACCCAGGCCCAGAGCCACAGCTAAAACGAAATGCGGATTCCAGAGACCCTGGTCCCTACCAGGCAGCTTCCCGGCCCACACTCAGCAATGGGGTGCTCTGCGGCGACAGACCGCCTGCCCATGGCCTCTCCATCCTCACCCGGCCCCACTGCATGCCACTCCTGGCCCCTGCCACGTCTTGTTCTGAACCCAACCTCTTGCACAGAACTCACTGGAACGGACCACAGGACCTCCAGATAGAAACCCTCCGAGCCAAATCATTTCCTCCTTAGTTAAGCTGCCCACCGCCCCCTCTTTGCTCCACACCAGTGGTTGAACCCGTCTTTTCAAAGATGCTTTTGCCAGGCATGGTGGTACACATTTGTAATCCCAGCACTGAGAAAGCTGAGGCAGGAAGATTGCTGCAAGTTCAAGGCCAGCCTGGGCTACATAGTGAGACCCTATTCTAAGGCAGCCTCGCTAAGTCACTGAGTTGCCGGGCTGGGCTCTAGCTTGTGACCCTTCTGCCTCAGCCTCCCAGGTGGCTGCCCTGCCACCTTCCCCTCCCGTGTCTCAGCTCCACACCCACTTCCTAAGCCATCATCACCCATCATAAGCAATAACGAAATCAGACCAGGAAAAAAACTGCAATTACAAAAACCAGTGACACTTAAGACAGCTATTGTACAATACCATGGTAACTGTAGTTAATTATTACAATGTACAATATTATATACTTGAAAATCACTAGGAGAGATTTTAAAGTACTCTACCCACCAAAAACTGGCATGTGGTAGCTCAATTTAGCCATTCCACAAAAGATACTCTTTCAGAACATGTTGTACACCATACATACATTCCATTTCCATTTGCCAATTTAAAGACATAAAAATCTGTAAGCAAAAACTGATTTTAAAAACAGAAGTCCTGAAGTCTAGCTATGGCTCTGAGAACCTCTGTCCCACCTCTCCCTCTTAAGATTCACTTGCTGTCTCCCCTCCTGGCCGTGCAGCCCCAGGTAACCCGAGGTTCCATATGAAAGCTTTTCGAGCTCCAGGAAGTGACAGTAGGAAAGGAAGGCACAGAGCAGACAAAGATGTGTTATCTGTCCTGTAGGTCACTAGCTGCATTCTCCATACAAACAATGACTGTGATGAACCACCTGAGAATCATCTGCTGTTTGCCTGTTTCTACACTGCAAATATGTTCTCGGTGAACACAAATTTACTTTTGTAATTTAAACTGTTTTGTTAACACACACTCTCATTTATGAGATGCTTTGAGTAACCAATTCACCATGGTAACCCTTGCTAAAGTTTTTACTGTTTCCAGACAGCCCTTATAGCCTTCCATTCTTAACACATTTTCAAACTTAATGATCAAAACTTTGACAATGTAGTAAATCTTTTTCACTGTTTCTCAAAGTGTGAGAATTGATATATAATTACTATCCCTTCTATTTGAAAAAGGAAAATACAAGAATATAATTCATTCTTTTTTTTTTTGGTACTGGAGATCTAATTCAGGACTTTGAGCTTGTGAGGCAGGTGGAGGAACCACTGAGCTAAAACCCCGACCCCAAGAATATAATTCATTCTTGATATTAAAAAAAAAACGTTAAAAACTGCAGAATATGTGATTGAGTACGTTTATCCCGAAAACGTCACCCAGGATGTTCAAATCAACTTCTCCTGCCTGACCACAGGTGTCCAGGCACCTAGACCACACGCAAAGTCTGGGGTGTATATGGGAATCAGGTCTTACTGGAGTGGGGAGGCAGTACTGGGGACTGAACCCACAGACTTCACACTGAGCCACATTCTCAGCCTTTTTATTTTGACACATGGTCTCACGAAGTTGTCCAGGTGGAACGTGAACTTGCTATTCTCCTGCCTCAACCTCCCAAAGTGCTGGGATTACACACATGTGCCACTGTGCCCAGCTGAAAGAGTTCTTAAATGTGGGGTGACTGCTGAATACTTACCACATGACTTCAATTCAAGAGTTACAACTCGTGTTATCTTTCTGGGCATAGGAATGAAGCATCTTCACATGATAAACTACCATACTAGAAAGATAATGGATACCCGTAATGCTTCTAGTATAGTGGTCTCTTCCTCAATCCCAGAAATAGAGAACGCTCTGGAAATATATTTCCCTTTCTTCCCCTCTGATACCACTTCTGCCTTCTGCATTGCTATACTCCTTCTTCCTCTCCATATTGTCATTCAACTTGAATTTGTTTATGGTTACCTTATTTTCTCAAGTGGATAAGCTCTCTTTAAAGCACCAACTTCTTATTCATTACTTTTTTCTATCTCCCACGATCTACCCAAGGAGTAATTGTTTTTAAAAAGCCATGTGTTGCTATGATTGCTCCCAGAGGTAGAAATGCTCTGTAACTCAGAAATCAAATTAGTATTTAATACCAAAAGCTGTAAGAATGCACTCACTTCAAATCCAACATTTCTACGCTTGGCTTTCTTTATGGCTCTGTTCTTCAGGACTTCCTCGCTGGCCACTGAGAACGTCCCCAGCTGCAGGACACAAATTCAACAGTAGAAGTTAGGCTAGACAGCAGATGAAATGCAAAAAGGAAAGACAGCACAGATAGTTCATGTCTGATGGCTTCAGAGCAGTGTCAGCACAGGGGCACAAATCACGGGGAGTGCTTATAAGAGACAGCTCACAGCTACTATCTACAGATTCTTATTGATTTCAATGCTAGTTAGGCAAATTGTGCATTTTCCACAATCTACAAAGCCAGGCATCAAATCTCAATCTAGTCAGAGGAGTGCACACACCCAAGTTCTGAAATGACTGAGACCACAAAAACTGGTGAAAATATTTACCAGCAATTCTTCAAGTATTTTGGATCTATAGTCTAAGAATTTATTAATGAAGTGTAGAGTAAAATGTTTTCTTTAACAAATACAAGCTACCATCAAAAAGCCGGATGGTATCATAAAGATCATGATGAGTAGCTGATAGTGGGGCCCTTCTGAAACCCAGATGAATCTTGCTACTAGTTTTCAATAAGATTTCTACAAATCACATGCATTTTTTTTTTTTTGTAGTGCAAGGATCAAAATCACCCCTGAATGACACCCTCACTGCCATACGTTATTATTTTTTTCTTTTGGTACCAGGGATCGAACTCGGGTCCTTGCGCTTGCGAAGCAGGCGGCGAAACCACTGAGCTAAATCCCTGGCCCATGCCATTACGTTATTTTAAAGAAGAGTCCTGCCAGCTTTCCTGTTGTCCAAAAGGCCACTGAGACAGCCAGGACTCTAACAGACTCTATTGGAAACGACTGCTCTCCCGCACTATGTTCAAAGTGCTACATCTAGAACCGAGATTTGCTGAAGGTCTTTGGCTTTACTTCAACTCTTACTTTACCCTGTAGGTTTGGAACAAAATAGTTCCTGTACAAAAATTCTCATCTATCATTATTTCCCATCATGTTATCTTAAAGGGATCCTTATATCCAAACAAAGGACCTTGTGGCCGCCCTTGCCCCAGTTAACGGTAACTGATTAAATATAATCTTCTACACTCATTCCATTAGAAGCTGTCCAAATGGGAGTTCTTATATTCCTATATGTTTTAATGTCAAAGAAACTCACTATGTGCCAGACTGTATCTTATTATAGCCCAGAATGAAACTACCCCTTCTTCCCTCCAAAATATCCATGGTCAAGGAGTCAAAAACCACCAAGTCAGCTAAAGGCCCTGTGAAAACATGAACACACTTGTGATTTTGGTTTCTCTAAACATTAAAGTATACTTGTAAAAAGAAAAAATATTAGTATCAGAAAGAAAGATTCAGAAAGAAGACACTAGTCTAATAGGCTTGAAAATACTCTGCAGATTTTTAACTTTTTTTTTTAACCTAGTACTACACTACGAACTTGAAGGGCTAACTTGGCTACAGATTTCCTAGGTGAACTGGGTTAGGCCTATCAACTGGCTGATATGGCACTAGAAATGCAATTGTGCTCTATCCTTCTAAGAGAAAAATGGTTGAGATTTCTTCAAGCAAGATTATTTTTTACAGAATAAAAATTCTGTAACTATTAATGCAATTGCTGGGGTCTCAGATACACCATTAGAATAGGAACTAGAGAAGCATTAAGGGTGGTGATAGCAATCTTCTGAAGCCTAAAATTGTGGGTGTGGCAGACGGATGGTTAGAATGGAAGTTGGCACTGTGCTAAGTTCATGACTAAACCACTTAACTCACCCTTTATTCATGACTGAGGAACTCAAGATGAGATTAAATGTGGAAGCAATAAGAAATCATTCTCAGAGAAACTGCTCTTTACCTCTTCAGCTTCATCTTCTTGATCCCAGTTCCTATCTGTCAATTCCTTTTCGGCAGTTCTTTTGGCCATTGTTTTGAATCTAAATTACAGAAAACAGGAGTAAAATGTTTAGTTTTTCTAGACCAAGATATCACTCTTACAAAGAATTGTTAAAATTCATTCTAACATGAATTGAGATAAAAATATTCCCGAAGTCAGTGGAAACTGCTTCAATGAAAATTTTACAACTTTAAAATCTGGAATCTTTAAAATACTGTACTGTATATACAATCTATAAGTCCTTAACTTATTATATGCAAATTATACTCGCCATTCTACCAGAAGCAAAACATTTTTATTACTCAGAATTTCCTTAAAGATGATCCATAATTTTATCCTTAGCTAAAAATTTTAACAAGGCATTGGAAACAATTTTATAACATGAGTTATAACCTGAGTACTTCCCTTTAGGCACATTTGATAGAAATAGATGTTTCCCAAAATTGAACATTTAACTGCCCCAAACTGTATCTGTGCTAATAAGCTAAGACATTATTTACAACTACAAAGTATGATTACTGTGGATGTGTTAGCATTCTGAGAACAGAGAACACTTGGAAAAGAAACCACCCTCTTAACTTTTCTAATCCCATAGCACATGGGGAAGGGTTGGATTGGGGACCGGCAGAATCTCTGAAGTTTCATCACCTAGCCAAGAGGGTGCTTGTGTCACCCCTCAGAACTTGCATTTTATTTTCTGATCCTAATGTCATATACCTTGCTGTTAAAAAACAGAAACAGCAACAAGGGACAAAAGAAAAAACCCAAGAACTAGAACCAATGGAGCTTTGGTATGAGTTGGTTTCTTCACTCAGTCACCAGATGACTAAACAAACAAACAAAAACAAAACAACCACAAAACCAAAACCCTTTCCATTTCCTCTGTTCCCTACTTTATTGAGGATTTACTAATTAGTTGTAGGCACCTGCCAGGGCTGGTTAAGTCTGCTTGACTCCTTCCTAAGTCTTTCCCAATTTATTTGCCCTCAGTATCACAACCCACCAAGTAAGGTTTCTAGACCATCAAGACCATTAAGACAAACTGTACACATCACCTACTGCTCTAGGCATAAAACTAGTTTCTAGAGAATAAAATTCATTCCAACATCCTCCATAATCTGATGTCTAGAAGTGCTCAGCTTCTAAAACATCCAAATAACCCTTGAAATTTCACTTACAAGTATGCACCTTTTTTTCTGATTGTAGAATGAATGATTTTTAAAGTCCAAGATTCTAAGATATAAAGTATGAGATTTCAAAAATACAATTTCCAGCTATTACCCGGGAGTCCTCTCTGTTTAATGTTTCCCCCAACACACTCGGTCAAGTTTTGCTATTACTCCTTCTCACAAAAACATCAACAGACATAGGAATAGACAACTGTTCAGGGACCAGATCTCTGTGGAGTCCTCCGGCACTTTTCCTGTATTAACTAACACCTCCACCAGAGGGCGGAAGAGGAGTCAGGCCAGAATGGTCAAGCCTAGGACAGGCCAAAGGGTCATTAGTAACAGAACAAAAAGGGGTGAAGCTGGAAAATACAAAAACCTAGTAATAAGAGTAAAAATTTAACATCTAATTCATCCGTGCACCTGAAGAGATAACTGGCATAGTCGAACAAGATAGTTCATTTAGCTGCTTCCTTTTTCCAATGTACTTATCAAGTCAGTACAAACTAGAAGGCAGGGATCCAGGTTTTCTTCACTGATGGCATCAGTGATCCGGGGTAGCATATATTTGAGAAAATACTACAAGATGCTGGCTTCCAGTTCTGCCATTTTCTAGCTGTCAGATCCTGGATATGTAATTTAATTTTTGTGCCTCAGTGCCTTTATCTAAGGGACAGGAAAATGTTACGGAAATGAAATGAGATGAAACAAAAAAGTTAGTTTAGAACAATGCCTGGAACATGGAAAGAGCTTTATGAATATTAAAGAGACAAGTTTTGTTTGAAGCAAAGGCTATCATTTTTTCTTACAAAACTTAAAAACTTATAATATGGAGAAAGAGAACAGGTTGAACTATGTGCTAGATTGTAAAAAATTGTTTTACCCAATCTATATTTTATTACAAACCATGACACTTCAGACAAACAATTTTCCTGTTTTGAAAGAAGATGGGGGCGGGGGGGGGAAATTACTATAAAGCACACAGCCTGGCACCTTGATCCCCCCCCCCCCCCGGAATCGGGAGTTGAACCTGGGGCCTTCATACTGAGCTACATTCCAAACCTTTAAAAAAAAAATATGACAAAAGATCTTGTTAAATTTCCCAGGTTGGGCTTGAACTTGCGATCCTCCTGCTTCAGCCTGGGCCACCACCCCTGGCTACACCTCAAGCCTTTTTTGCTACCCATTCCTATTATAAAGTTTACAAAATGTTTGCCCAACTGGGTGGGTTAAAAGGCACCACGTTATGACATGACTGCTTGATACGCAGCAATGTGATAGGAAACTGAAAGTAGGAAACTTTATCTGTGGCTGATGGCGTTAGGCGGTCTCTGCCACCTGGTGGGGACTTGCCCCAGGAACTGGACTTCATTTAGATGGGAACGGACCCGGCGACCCCCGATACTGAGGCGCCCGGTAGAGGAGGAGGAAACAGGGGCCAGACCAGGAGGAACTGCTCACCTGGCTCAGCGCTTCTCAATGAACCGGCGATCAGACTGGGGATGGAGCTTAAGAGCGCAGGGGGGACGAAGAGGTCGTGGGCGGGGACAGGCAGAAGGGGACAGCTGGGGGGGACAGGGCCGCGGCCTCGCCGCCCGACCCGCGCTCCTACCTTTGCCGCCCGCGGCCCCGGCGCCGGCCGGCTGTCCAGGTCTACGCCGCGGCCCGGAGAGTCCAGCAGGGCCCGCCCCGCAGCAGCCAGCCGAGTCGCCGACGTCACTGCCCCGCCCTCCGCTGGTCCCCGCTGCGCCGTTCCTTCCTGGCCCGGGCCCCGGCCCCTCCGCGCCTCACCTCTCCGGCAGCCGCCGCGGCTCTCGCTGGGCCCAGGCGGCGATCGCGTCCGAAGCGGCGGCGGGTGGCTTCCGGTGCGCTTGGAGCCTCGAAGGATTTCGTGGTCAGCAAGCCCGGAGTCTCAAACACCATGTCCCCCGTAGCCCGCTTCTCTTGTGTGGTCACGACTGGGCGGAAGAGACGTCCACTCAGGCTGAGGCCGCTGGGAAATGTGCTACAAACATGCTCCAGGCCGCCATTTTGTAACTCGAATCTACCCCTCAAGACCGATTCGAAAAAAGGGAGGAAAGAAACGCCCGCCTCCGACTATTGCGCAAGCGCACTGCAGCTGTTGGCGGCAGCTCCTCCTTCCTCGGTCCTGGGGACGTTACAAAGCGCATGCGCAGATCCCCTTGGAAACGGTTGCCGGGAGGGGCGCTCCTGTCTCACGCACGCGTACACAAGGCGCGGGCTGTAGCCGCGGGGTGGGCAGACAAGGTAGAAGCTTACACGCCTTGGTCACGTGTCGGTCACCGTCAGCCTGGAGGCGGATCGTCGTTAGTCAGTGCTGGGCCTGGGGCCTAGAGAGGAGCACCGGAGGGAATGGTCAGTCGGGGAACGTGACCGAGCCCCGTAGTGTCGCCGGAGGCGTGAGGGGTCAGACCAGACTTTCAGCAGACTCGAGGCGGGGACCCTGGGACTAGCAAGTTACCCACCCAGCTGCCACCTTCCTGAGCGGGGAATGGACCTTGTTCTCACCTGCGGGTTACGTTTGCTTTCCTCGTTGTGTGCGGCAGAGGTGAACCTGCTCAAAGCTTCACAGCTAGTTAGGATCCGGGAAGACAAAGCCGCAGAGGCGTCCTCAAAACCGCGGGACAGCCGCGCTCTTCCTCAAACACTGCACTTTCCAGCTGTCTGGCAGCAGGCCAACGGCGGAGAGCGTAAGGATTAGAATATTAACCAGAAGACCCTGGAAATTCCACTATTAACTTAATGACTGGGGAACTTTTTCAGAAAAGGAAGATTTTTAGAGCAGTGATTGTTCACTCTCGGGAGAAGGTATGGCTATACTTTGAAAGACCAAGGAAAGCTTGCATCACAAAATGAGTTTGTGTAATTTCGGGGTGTTTGAATCCTCCTTTCAAGCACATCCTCAGCCCCCTTTCAAGAACTGCACATGGAGAGAACAGGGTACACCGTGTAGTTCGCCCTCCCTGTTCATGAGTTCCGTATCTGTGAATCGAAAATATCCAGGAAAAATATTATCTGTCTGACCTATATGGAGTTTTTTTTTCTCCTTGTCATTGTTCCCTAGACAGAACAACTATTTACATAGCATTAACACTGTTAAGATAATTAATCTAGAGATAATTTAAGGAGCCACCTGTAGTCCCAGGTACTTGGAAGGCTGAAGCAGGATGGTCACTTGAGCCTAGGATATTGAGGCCAGCCTGGGCAGCATAGCAAGTTCCCTCTCCCATCTCACAAATAAAATATATGGGCCTTCATATGCAAATGGGCATCTGGGGATTTTGATATTTGCAGGAGCTCCTGGGACCAATCCCCCTGCAGACACCAGATGTTGACAGTGCAATGGTTAGGGAAAGAAGTGTCCCCTGCGTTGGACATTTAAGAAAGTCATTAATTCCCAGCCAATACACTTACTTCCCCAAGGGTAAGAAATTCACAACATCAACTTTACCAGATGTGTTTCTGAGGATAGATGTGAAAGGTGTGTGTGTGTGTGTGTGTGTGTGTGTGTGTGTGTACTGAGGATTGAACCCAAGATCTTTGCACTGAGCTACATCCCCAGCCCTTTTTATTTTTTGTTTTGAGACAGTCTCCCAGTTGTTGAGTTGCCTAGACTGAAACTTTCCGTCTTCCTGCCTCAGCCTCTCAGACTGCTAGGATTGCAGGTGTGGACCCCTACACCCAGCTTGTACATTTGTATTTTGACAAAACTTTAATGTCATCTTGGTGACTTGCATAGCTGCGAACTGCACATGAAAACTAATCAGAGATTACTGACTGTGGGTTTTCCATTACTAACAAGATACCTGAGGCTGGGAAGCTGTCCAAAGAGGCTTATTTTCCTCACCATACTGGAGGTTCAAGAGCCTGGTATCAATATCTGCATAGTGCTCATGATTGTTGGCCTCACAAAGGCAGAGAGAGATCACATGGCCAACAGGCAGCCAGAGTAGAGCTAAGCTTTTTTTTTTTTTCCAGCAGCCCTCCTGAGAACTAACTTGAGGGTCCCACTAGAACTACCTTAATCTCTTCTAAGGGCAGCTCCCAGTGACTTAATGATTTCCCACCACAAAACTGCCATCCTGAGGACCAAGCCAGCAAACAAGCACCTTGGCAGACAAGCCACATCCAAACCATATCAAAGAGGGTGTCTCAAAGAGAGGTCTTAGTGGTGTGCTCTCTATTGTTTTTGTTTTGATGAACAAACAACAGAAACAACTCAGAACAAACCCTTCAGGATGCTACGTAACTTGCCAGAGCCAGCCATTTTTTTCGTGGCAGAGATAGGACTCCCACTTCTAGCCAACAACCCCTTCCACACGCTCTTGCAATAAATATTGAGTATTATCCACTGTGGAGGACTCCATAGGTTTATAGTGCAAAGCCATGCTTGGGAGCTCATCTTTTCCAGTTGTCCCTTGTCCTTCAAATGACTCTTCTAAATCCTTATCACTTAAACCTTTCTACTTGCCCTTCCTCAATATCCCACCTCCCAACCTCCATCCACTTCACCTCTTGCTTCTCAGAAAAGAGCCAGTCTTATCTTTGTTCTCCCCCAGTTTTATTCTCTTCTCTCAAATCTGACAAAGATGGTCTACTTTCTCTGAAATGTTCCTTTATTATTTCTTCTTTTTCTTCTCTATTTTCAACCACTAGAATTCCTAAACTCTAGCACTATCTTTAGTATATAATAGGCATTCAACTATTTACCAAATGAATAAACTCTTTTTCTTCGTTGGAGAAACATCCTACACAGTTTCTGAGTTCCTTGCTGACTAGTCACTTGCAGATCTTCAGATTTTGTTCTGTATGTGTGAAATTCATTCTCTCCAAGCTATGTGTAGTGCTGTCTCACATATTGGTGGCTTTTGTTTTTAACTTTAAAGTATAATCACTAGTCAACTTGCCATGTGATCTCTAGGTTGTTACTGTATAAGGAACATAGCTTAGATGGCCATAGACTTTCTGGTACTCAACAGTGAAATGTTAAAATTACAATTTTTGTACTTGAGGTAATACAATATTTATCTTGTAAGATTAAGCAAAATAATACACTTCTTAATTACACATTGTAGTGTGAGGTAATTGATGCCTTTCTAATGCAAATTTGAAAAGATTTATGTGTATAATAGTGCTGTAGCTGACTTGCATAGTACAGGATGAATTTCAGTACTTACTAAATCGACAACTTTAAATTGGCTATACTGAGGAGAATGGAAGCAGGTTTCACACAGACGTCTACCTCCACTAACTTTGGCTACTTTAATTTAGTGAGGCTTTTTGTTCCTCATTTTATGATGTAGTCCACCAAAGTCTACCACTATAGTTAGCCAGTTTTTTCTTATATCTACCTTTCAAAAATTCCTTTCAACTTGCTTAACCTCTGAGAGCCAAAGGATGTTTATAGTTGCTAGGCTGGTTATTTTCATATTTGTGTTCCATGAATGAATATCTACCTGGGTGTGGTGGCACATACCTGTAATGTCAGCATTCAGGAAGCTGAGGCAGGAGGATCACTGAAAGTTTGAGGCCATCCTGGGCTACATAGGGAATTCAAGGACAGCCTAAACTATACAGTGAGACCCTGTCTCAAAAAACACATACATACATATCCAGGCATGTTTTTTATTAGTTCAAGGCTCAGTGATTGAGTGCTTGCCTAGCATTTGTGAGGTCCTGGGGTCTATCCCCAGCACTGTACACACACACACACAAAACAGGAATGTATTGAGGTGGTGGTGATGGAATTATGTGTCCCTTTCTGCTACTGAAGTTCTTTGACAGTGACTCCATTCATATTTTTGTCTTATTCTTCCAGCAGGAATATGTAACATTCAGAGATCTATTATATTTTGAAGGCTGAAAGGGCCCAGACTTTGAAATAGTGTCTTGGTTTCACTATTTTTTTTTAAAGCTATATGAAGCTTGTGGATTAAACAATAAATTTATAATTTTTTTAAAAAGTTACATAACAGGAACCACCCTTGTGACACTTTTACTGCTGTGATCAAGCCAAGTCTTAAGTGTCTCAGAAAATTCAAGGCCAGTTTACCCTGGTAAAGAACATTGCAAGATAATGTTGTTGAATTTCAGCTGTATTCTGGCGTTTGTTTTGGGTGGCTTGAACCTGGAGACCACATCATTCTCTCTTTGGACTTACTAGAAAGCACTGAGCAGTGGGAAGCCCACAGAACCACACTCAGTTCCGGAAGTTCTGCCGTTAGCTGAGCAGTAGGGCTTCAGAGTTAACTACCCTGGGTTTGGCTCCTGGCCATGCCACTTTCCAGCAAAGCGCTCTTGGAGGAGTTCAGTTCCTCATCTGCAGTGGTACCTTCATTTGGTTGTGGGGTTAGTGTGAATGTTCATGTAAAGCGCACAGGAAGGGCCCAGTGAACAGACCATGCATTACTATTAAGACAGTAGCCTCTGTTTTTAAGTTCTTGCAGCCTTTTTTCACTCAAACATTTCAAAAGAGTTTGCAGTGCTAATATTTTTCTAATTCCATTGTAAAAAGATTTTATTCATTTGTTATAAAATGTTTATGGAGTGCTAATTCAGTTCACCTTTCTTCCTAATCAAATATGTAATGAGCATTCATTCAGAAGTTGTGGCTTTCATACCAACACTAACACCAAAGCACTGAGTTCCTGTAATTCTGGCTAAAAGGAAAGCTCTACAATGTTTTAAACAGAGTAGTTTTATCGTGAGTTTAATTTACAATTTTGAATAGGCTTTTTGAAACGTTGCCCAGGGGCCAGTGGCTCCCCATCTCTCGTCATAGATTCTATTTCTTTCTTTCTTTTTTTCTGGTACTGGGGACTGAACTCGAGTCCTTGTGTTTGCAGGGCAGGTGGTGGAACCACTGAGCTAAATCCCTGGCCCCTTCTTCGTAGATTCTAGACAGGATCTTTTTCAATCTGAATACATTTGGCTCAAGGACAAGGAACCATCAAACTTGGATTTATCTAGATTCTTGTCTTAGTCACTTTCCTCATCACTGGGACACAATACCCGATACTCACAACTTAAAGAAGGAGAGGTTTATTTTGTCGCATGGTTATAGTCCATGCTTGTCTGGCTCTTTTTGAAACTGAGGTAATCATGCACCAGCTGGGAGAAAGAAGACTGGCTCAGTCTCTTTTAAAATCTCTGCTGATGTTTGAAATGTGTCCCCAGTGTTCACTACCCTCATAATTCCAGTTTGGCTTCGAATGCAGACACATCTGCTGACTTGAACACAGTTTTGATTTGGATCTAAAATGGCCCACAAAGTCTCATGTGTTTGGAAGGCAATTGGATTATTGGGGGCACTATAGTACAGCTGACTTGCTGCTAGGAGGTGCTCTTCATTCTGATCCACAGAATGTTTATCCAAATACCAGGTACCTTAATCACATTAGCTTCATAGTAAGTCTTGGTAACTGGCAAAGCAAGTTTCTTCACGTTTTCCACAATCTTCTTGGTTGACGCTGGCATTTGTTCTTTCATATACATGTTGAAATCAGCTTACAGGCTCTTCAAAGAGCTCAGTGGAGATTTTGTGTGAAGTTGTACTTAATATTTAACATGTGATATTAGCTTGGGGGAGAATTCCCATTTAAAAAATGTCAGATTTTCTCATCCATTTTATTATTCAAATAGTTTTGTAATTTTTAACATAAAGATTTTACACATCTTTTCTTTGATACATTCCTAGGTGCCTTAAATATTTTTGCAGGGTGTTTTGTTTTGTTTTGTTTTGTTTTGTTTTTTGGTGTTACTGGGGATTGAACCCAGTGCCTCATGGGTACTAGGCAAATGCTATACCATTGAGCTGCATTCCCAGCCTATTTATTGTTGTTGTTGTTGTTTTAGACAGGATCTCATGAAATTTCTCAGGGTGGCCTTGAGCTTGTGATCCTCCTGCCTTAGCCTCTTGAGTAACTGGGATTACAAGTGTGGGCCAGGCCACCCAGCTACTTTGCAGATCTTTAAAAGTTAGTTTCTAACCACTTATTATAGGCATATAGGCACATGATGGACTTTGGATACTCATCTTATATCCTGCAGCCATTTGTCTTTGAACTTCTTTGATTTTTCACGTTAGAATCTTCTGTAAATAATGACAGTGATGTTTCTTCATTTTCAACAAACCGTGTGTGTGTTGTCCAACAGTGTTTTCAGGATGGGATGGGGTGGCTTAGCAGATGAGATGTTAAAAAATGTATATGTGTGTGTATTCATTTGTGGTAGTATTGAACTCAAGGCCATCACACTGAGCTACATCCCCAGCCCTTTTAAAATTTTATATTTTGTGTCAAGGTCTCACTAAGTTGCCCAAAGGAAGGCTAACAGGGCTCAGAGTGCAGTTCAATGGTAAGGTGCTTGCCTAACATACGTGAAACCCTCAGTTCCATCCCCACTACCAGCATAACAACAAAAAGGCTACTTTAAAAAAAAAAAAAAAGCAACAACGAACACATAGGTTCTAGGAACAGGGTTAGTCCATTTGGGCTTCAGTGTGTGGGTTGTGATCTTATCTTTCTCATTGCTGTGGGCAGTGACACCTGCGCCTGACACTGCATCTGGGCTGTAGCATTCAGCATGTGGCTTGGGAGATAGTTTTGAACAGGTGTTCTGGATCCATGGTGGGGCCCTAGGTGGCCTCACACATCCAGGTCAGTGCAAGTGCCACTGACCTCAAAGCTGATGCTCACCATTTGGCAGCTGATGAAGTCTAGAGAACAGACAAAGGGCTTAAATGTCTTCATGTCTGGCCCAGCAATGACTGACTCTGTGTAGTGGGGGCCAAAGCATTTCTCATACAAGAGGTTGGCAGCTGTGCTCATGAGGGTGAGGCTTCCCAGCCTTCCTTCAACTCATGCAGGTTCAGAAGGAAGTTGAAGTACTGTGTAGCTGGATATCTGTGGTGAGCTGTTTACCCCTGGGAAGGATCTGGAGGTCCGTGGTCACCACCTGGACATGGATCTGGAAGTGCTTGTCAGCAGTAGCCACACAGTTCTTCCCCTATATGGCCATAATGGCCCCTCCATTCTAGGACATGCTACAATATGATTGCTGTGTGTGACGGCCCCTGATAATGTAGCTTATTTTTTAATTTTTGAATTGTATCCACATTTTGGATTTATTTTTTACAATTGATTTCTATTTTTATTAAATTGAGTTCAAGAAATTGGTCTTTATTGTAAATTTTTGGTATTAGTTGAATATTGCAGTATAGCCTAGCATGTGATCAATTTTTGTAAATGGTCAGTATGTCCTTGAAAAAAATGGTGTATTCTTCCACTTTGTGAATTTTGCCAATTTCTATTTATAATTTGGTCAATTTGGGGTTGATTTTTTTTTTTTTTTAATGGTACCGGGGATTGAACTCGGAACCTTGCACTTTCGAGGCAGGCGCCAGAACCACTGAGCTACATCCCCAGGCCTAAGGTGGATAAGTTTTGATGTTATGTTGTTAGGTTTCCTTTACGGTAGCCTCTTATCTTGGTTTTATTTGTTGTTGTTGTTGTTGTTGTTTTTTGGAACCGGGGATCGAACTTGGGTCCTTGCGCTTGCGAGGCAGGCCGTCAAACCACTGAGCTAAATCCCCAGCCAGTAGCCTCTTATCTTGATGTTAGTTTCTTTTTTGTTCTGAAAATAAAATAACTATTCCAGGTTTCTCATGGTTAATGGTTCTCTAGTAAGTAAACCTCTCCCCTTCATTTAGTTTCAGTCTTCCCAGATGCTTCAGTCTTAGGCACACTTCTTTGACTATCACGCAGATGAATTTTGCTATATACACCTAGTCTGAGAGTCTCTGGAAGTGGTAACTGAAGTGTCTTCACAGTCTTGGCTGTAGACACTGTGCACTGGGCTGAGGATAGGTGGCCTGGGCTCCGTACATAACTTCCAGAGTCACTGCAGATGTCCCTTACAAAGTCTCCCCAGCCCTGTGCATCCCTGCTGCCATCGGAGGCAGTGGTTCCCCACTCTTCCCCATTGTGTCATGCCTGGCACTTGGCAGACTAGCAAAGGTCTAGGAGCCACTTGCCTTGTTCAGGGATAGCCTTCAGCTCCTACTGAGTGGCCAACCCCTGACTCTGCTGCTTTTCCTGAACTGAGCCTCATATTTATACAAGCTACTTGAATCCAAGTAATTAATTTTCCCAGCATCTGGCATCATGCCTGGCACCTAATGTTCAGTGAGCAATCAAGTAATTTGAACCACACTTATGACCTGGGCCAAATCATGTTATATTCTTGGGCTTGCTTCCATTGCCTTCTTTGCCATATGATGGATTTTGAACTTGATGCTTCTTCTAAGGTCCCTTTCAGCTCTAAAGTTCTTACATTTGACATGTGAATGCCATTTCCTGACAGTTTTTAATCACCAACTACCTTTTCTGTCTACTCCCTCCCAAGCCACAGCATAGTCAAAGGTTTTGGGATATTTCTCCAGTCCTACAAGGAATCAAAAAGATTTCTCCCATCTTTCAAATCCGAGACTTCTTTTTTCTGGATTATTTGATGTTGTGAATGTGACAGATACATGATCTAATTTCAACTTTTTTTTTCAGACAGGGTCTCACTACATAGTTCAGGCTGGCCTTGAACTCACTATGTAGCCCAGGCTGGCCTCGAACTCACAGTGATCCTCGTGCCTCAGCCTCCCGAGTGCTGGGATTACAGACGTGAGATAGCACACCTGCCTGACATGATTTAATTTGAAGAGGTAAAATGGACAAAAGGTAAAGACTGATTGCATTATAAGAGTATAAGGATGATCCCCTGATTTACTGTTTATGAGAGGGCATGTTGGAGGGGGCATGGGCATGGGCCATGGGGGTGGTGAGTTTGCTTTTGGACGTGTTGATCTAGAGTGCCTTTGATACATCCATGTGTGGCTGAGGTTTCAAGAGGAGGTTTCAACTGGGAGCCATAGATGTAGATGAAAGTTTGTAGGAATGGGACTAGACTAGAAGGCATTTTTTTCTATTGAAGTAAACTTTATTAAACCAAATTTTCAACAGCTGTTTAGATATTTAGTCTTGGATATTGCAGAGAATCCAGTGGAAAATATGATATGTTTTTTCCTTATGACTGAGGAGTTTATTGATGGGAACTTACAATCTGGAGGAAAAGTTCTTGTCCATGGAAATGCAGGGCTCTCCAGAAGTGCTGCCTTTGTTATTGCATATATTATGGAAACCTTTGGAATGAAGTTCAGAGGTGTATTTGCTTATGTGCAATAAAGAAGATTTTGTATTAATCCTAATGCTGGATTTGTCTTCAGGAATATGAGGCAATCTACCTAGCAAAATTAACAATACAGGTGATGTCACCACTCCAAATAGAAAGGTCCCTATCTGTTCATTCTGGTACCACAGGCAATTTGAAGAGAACACGTGAAGAAGATGATTTTGGAAACATACAAGTGGCAACTGCACAGAATGGCAGACTCAAGAGTAACATTATAGAGGGTGTGAATTTCTATTTGAAAGAAAATACTGAAGATGATAATAATGTAAAGTGATAAAAACACAAGTAGTTTCCTTTCAGTTACATGTTGGTTCTAGACATCTTTCTCTACAACTTGTTAAGCAACATTTTAAGAAGATGGACTTCTGCAATAGATGGCACTGATGATTTTACTTTTTTAAAAAAACTTTACAGTTTTATTATAGACTAAGAATTTTTGACTTGCGAAGTTATTGCAATGATGCACTTTTCATACTTGAAATTTGTTTGTGTGATACAAAGTTATTACTTTAAACAAAATGCAAGTTAGGGGGAATTTGTTTATCAATTTTGGGTAATTTATAACAAAAGAATTTCCTGGAGTGTGCTACAAATTCATTTTATGTTCTATGTATTACATTTAAAAAATAATTTTACAGTTACATTTTATGATGGAGCCCAACCTAACAAAAGTGCAGGAATCTGCCACTTTCTTAGTATAAGTCAATAAATTAATGACCATTTTAAAAAATATAGTCTATAGAGAGAACTCTGGCTTGTACCCCCCACCTCACAGGTTACCACCATGGCTACTTGTAGAAGGCTGTTTTTAAGGAATCCCCATGGTACATTATTGTAAAAACCAGTAGGCTGTGGTGAGCCAGCCAGGGAAACTGAGGACAGTAAGCATGAGATACAGAAGAGGAGAGAGGGCATTTCAAGAAAGAAGGCGTGGGGCCGCAGATTTAGCTCAGTGGTGCTGATGCCTGCCTCGAAAGCCCAAGGTCCTGAGTTCGATTGCCGGTACCAAAAAAGAAGATATGGTTAGGAGTTTTGAGTGTTGCTGAAAGGGCAATAAGATGAAAATTATACAATATCCATTAGAGCCAATAAAATAATTGGTCATTAGTGATACTGGAAAAAGCTGTTTTGGAGAAAAGAGTGTTGGATAGAAGCCCTCTGCAGTGGGTTGGGGAAGAAAGAGGAGAGGAACTGTTGACAGCAAACATGGTTAGTTTTATAAATTTGTCTGAGAATAGAAGTATAGAAAGTAGGGAAAAGCCAGAGGGGCCCTGGGTAGAGGATGAGGGGATTTTGGTTTGTTTCTTAAGTGGGAGAGGTCTGGGCATGTTCAGATGCAGAGGAGGAGGACTTGAGACAGGGGCAGGAGGGATTGCAGTTCTTGAGTAGGTGGGAGGGGCTGAGATCCAGGGGCCAGCAGAGGCAGGGGCCTCATCCCTGGAGAGCAGGAGGATGCTTGGAGGGCAGGGGAGGGGAGCACTTCCTTTCCTCAGTGCCATGGGAAGTCACCACGTTTCTGTTCAGTTCAGCTCTACAGACACTTGCTGATTGCTTCCTTGTGCCAGACACTGCTATGAGCTTGTGACAGAAGAGACAGAGAATCTAAGTCTCCTATGGAGTTGGAAAGAAATGGGATGAAAGATATCCGTGGTCAGAGCCAGTGTGCAAAGTGTGGAATTTGGGCCACACAATCATAGCATTAATTCTCAGAGCCGCACCAGGAGGTGGGCAGCAGCATGATTCTGTTTTAACAGATGCAGGAACGGAGGTGCTGAGAAGTGGAATTACTCATCCCGCTTTGGAAGGAACTGTGGGACTGGAGTGAAAACCCTGAAGAAGGGCCCCATGCCTATGTTCCTCAGGGTGGCACTGCACTTCTGCTCCTTTTCATAAACTGACTCAGCAAGGTGACTGTCCACACCCGGTGCAAAGTGTGCTGGACAGCCCTGGTTTCGCATCCTTTCTGTCTTTTCTAGAGGCACCTCGTTAATGTTCCCATGAGAGCCTCTTCAGCTGGCAGGCTCCTACACAGCCCTCACAACCCAGTCTGTGCCAACTGCTGCAGCCTCTGCAGAGCTGGTCTCCCCATGCATTTCTCCACCTGGGTTCTAATAGTAGGTTCACACAAATCAAAGTGAGGCACAAGGGATGTGATTTAATTTAGGAATTGTGTGGGAATTTTACAAAAGCCCCACCCCGGGAAGAGATCAGAGATTCCCTGCCTGCTTTTCACACATTTGGTTCCTTGTACAGTCTCTAGTTGAATGTCTAAGGGGTCCTCTAACCTTGGAGTCTGCACTGCAGTCTCCACTGTGACCCTGCCTCCTGGTCTGCCTCCCTCACACTTTGCCTTTCTGGTTGACAGCATCTCCACACCTCTAACATTAGGGACAAAACATCCTCAATGCATCACCTCTTTCTCCAAGTTCCACATGCTGCCAGTCCAGCCATGTGATGATTAATTTTATGTGTCAGCTTGGCTAATGGTATCTAGATACTTGAATAAACACTAGCCTCATCTAATCAGTTGAAGGTTTTAAGATTGAAAAACATAATCTTCTCTGAGAAAGAGGGACTTTATCTAGCAGATCACCTTTGGACATCAACTTCAATGTCAGCTCTTCGTGGGTCTTCAGCCTGCAGCCTACCCTGCAGATTTTGGACTTGTCAGCTCCCGCAGTTCTATGAGCCAATTCCTTAAAATAAATCTCTCTCTAGAGAAAAGAAGAAATACTCATGACAAGTATAGTCCTTGTTTCTGTAACTGGTTACATGGTCATAACTGGTGCTCATAACTGCCTCCCCCCACTACCCTTTCCATATTCCCTTTGCCCTCAGCAAGCATCTCAGCTGGCACTGGTTCTTCACCTGGTGGGATGACCCGAACCTTCACTGACCATTCACTGTCCTGCCTGGATTGGATGGTTCTAGCTTTCCACTGACTGTCACCCAGGGAGGGCATGGTGGTACTAAGGAACAGCTCGAGCTTCTAAATGTATAAATATATAAAGAAGATGCAAAGAAATTTACTTATAACTTTGAAAATCAGTGACTGTGACTATCTTTACAGTGTTTTTTCTCTTTAATTGTGGTAAAATACACGGACACATAATCTACTAATTAACCACTCTAAGTGTACAGTAACATAGTATATTCACTAACACCATCTACCTCTGGAACTTTTTCATTTACCCAAACTGAAACTATACTCATTAAATAACTCCCTCTCCCTCTTCCTCCCATCCCCTGGCAACCTCTGTTCTACTTTCTCTCTATGAATTTCACTACTTCACAGTCTCACAGTCCTTGGAGAGTGGAATCACAGACTGTTTGTTGTTTGGGGTCTGGCTGAGTTCACTTAGCATAATGTCTGGAAGGGTTATCCCAGTTCTACCTTGTGTCAACATTTTCTTCCGGTTTAAGGCTGAATAGTGCCCCACTGTTCGCTTAGACTCATTTTGTTTATCCATTCATTATCCATTCATGGAAAGCTGAGTTGCTTCCAGCCTTGGGCTGTTGTGGATAATTCTGCTGTGAATGTGGGTATATGGCTATGTTTGAGACCCTGCCTTTCAGTTATTTCGGCATATACACAGAAGCAGAATTGCTGGATCATGTGATAATTCTATATATACTTTTTTGAGGAACTGCCATATGCCTTCCAAAACAGTTTCTCTACATCCTTCTCTGTTGGGAGCAATGCTACATAATTCTAGGGAAAAATCATTTGAGTAGGCCTAGTTCTCCTGCCTACAGGCCAGCTATAACACTCCAAAACATAATTCCATTTTGGCCTCAGGTCACAAGGGAGATCTCAATGATCCCATGATGCTGTAATGCTCCAGGACAAGACCACACCTGCAGGAGACACCCTGGGAGGAACTAAATCTTCATCTGTGTAGTTCCTCATTGTTCTTAGATTTCCACCACCCCCACCCAGTCTTTTGGTACACCTTGTTCACCCCAGTGTGATGCTGAAATCTACATTATTCATTTGTTACATTTGTTTCTTTGGATGTACTAAATAAAAGGTGCTGCAAGCTAGGGCTTCTTGTCTTTGCTGCCCAGAGCAGCACTGATCAGACCCAAAGCTCAGCTTCTTCTCAGTCTCATTTGTCTACCTTTCCTGTAATTCGCCGTATGCTGCTGTGGCTCACAGGAGACTAGGACTTACTGCAGAGGTTCTGGTAACGTCCCCTTCCACTGCTCCCTACACTTCTCCAGTTATTTCTGCTTTTGTTGTTGTTCTTTTCATAGTAGCCATTCTAATGAATGGAACGTGGTTTCTTGTACTTTTTCAAACAAAAGGCCTTTTTGTATGACATTAATGTACCAGCTTTCTTTGTATTTGCCTGGTACATATTGTTCCATCCTTTCTATTACCTTTCGATTACCTCTATCCATCTTTTCTATTACCTAATATTTTAGGAAAGTCATTAGGAAACAGTATAAGTTTTTTCTTTTTATGCCAAATCTGAAATTCTTGGTTTTTTTTAAACTGGAAAGTTCATTCATCTCTATTTATTATTGTAGTAGGTATATTTAAGTTAATTTTGGCCTGCTATTTTTGTTTTCTACTTCTCCTACTTTTTTGGGTTTTTTTGGTACTGGGGATCAAACTCAGGTCCTTGCACTTGTGAGGCAGGTGGCAGAACCACTGAGCTAAATCCCCAGCCCTACTTCTCCTGTTTTTAAAAAGTCAAAAATATTTTCTGTACTCATTAGGAAGTTATTTATCTTTCATTCTGTTATTTTCCTTCTGCTGTTGTAAAGTTGTAATCTCTATTTTTATTCTTTTAATGATTAGTCCTGAAACTTTAACAAGTACACTTTATGAACTCTAGCTTTCTGCCAAATTAACCCCAGTTCTTTTTGTCCTAGTTTATGTCCTTGCTATTGTTGAGTCATCGTTCCCCGCTCATCTCCCCTCTGCTCTGCAGTTAGTCTTTATCATATGGTGATATTACTTATTCACTATTTTTTCTGATTCTTTCTATGTGTAGGAAGAGTTACTAGCAGAACATTCTGGCCTCTCTCTATCCTGGTTTACAGTAATGGCTGGGATTGGAAGGAAAAAGAAGGCCTGGGTAGCCTTGTCTTTTTTCAGTAGCATGTTTCTCTCAGGAAGAAAATACTTGATTTCTCTCTTCCATGCTTGTTGTTTTTAAATGCAAGTTCCCATGTACTTGGCACTGGGGGTGTGGCTCTGGAGATGAGACGTGCCTGTGCTTGACTGGGTAAATTGGCCTAATTTTGGATCCAGTATTTTGAAGTGTAATTGCTTGGAGATGCGTTACATTTTCCAGTATTAGTTTTGTCAGTAATATTTTGTCCTTTTCTGTTTCTCGTTATATTTGCTTGTTTCATAATCCATTTATAACTCACATATGGAAAACAAACACTTTTTTTAGGAATCCCTTTTATTGAGCTATTTAAAGCTCTAATACATTTCTTTGCTCACCTTATTTTTTGGCATCCTGGACTTACTTTCTGGGATAACTGACCTTCCTGAAGTTATCTTTTTTTTTTTTTTTTTTTGGTACCGGGGATCGAACTCAGGACGTTGTGCTTGCGAAGCAGGCGCAGGAACCACTGAGCTAAATCCCTGGCCCTCTGAAGTTATCTTTAGAGAGGATATGTGGCTGGTAAATTTTTCAATTTCATGTGGCTTAATTTTGTTCTAGAAATTAATTTTATAGGATGTGCGATCCTAGGCTGTCACTCATGCTCCACAGAAGATAGCATTTCACCTCTTTATGGCTTTTATCACTGCTGCTCAGAAGTCAGATGTTAACATAATCATCGCGTCTTTTAAAATATATTTTTTTACTAGATGCTTTTGAAATTTTATATATGTTACATTTTTAAACTTTTATGTATCTTTGGTCTTTTATATTCTGTGGTTTCACGGTGACATTTCAAGGTATGAATTGTTTAAAAATACAGATTAGAATTCACTGAGAATTCTGAATCTGAGAGTTGTTTCTTTAATTAAATCTGGAAAATTCTCAACTATTCTCTCTCTCCATTCCTCTCTCATCTCCTGGAAACTCTTCCTTGTTTCTCACTTCTTCTTCCTCCTCCTCCACCTCCACCCTCACCTCCTCCCCCACCCATTGAAATCCAGGTCCTCACCCTTGCTAAGCAAGCACTGGACCACTGAGCCACACCTTCAGCTTGTTTCTCCACTTCTTATATTTTCCACCTTTTTTTTTTTCCAATTTTTATTGTTTTCTGAGTGATTTATTTAGTTCTGCCTTCCAGTTTAGTAATTCTTTCTTCAGCTTTATCCATCTGGCTGTTTAGCCTATCTGTAAGAGTCAAGTTTTATGCTTTTGTTTCTAGAAGTTTTTATTGACTGAGACCTCTTCTTTATAATTTATTGTTTTTTACTCATATTTTAATCCTGTCTTTAAAATATGTCAGAGATGCTTATTCATGTTCTGCCTCTGATGATTTAAGAATCTGCTGCCTTCGCTCCAGTGACAGACACTTATCTCTTCAACCTGTTCTTGTTGAAAGTTCACGCTCTTTGAAACTCTGCAAGTAGGAGTTCTTAAGGACTTACCTGAGGGTGAATATTTTATTTTATTTTTTATTTATTTATCTATTTTTGAGACAAGGTCTCACTATGTAGCCCAGGCTGGCCTTGAACTCTTGGTGATCCTTCTGCTTTAGCCTCCCTAGTGCTGGGATCACACCATGCCTAACTTCTGAGGGTGAATATTTCATTTGCTGTCAGACTCCTGGGACTCCCAAGAACCTAAGACTACTTTGGATCAAATCCTAGCATGCAGTTTTTCGGTCAGGCAGGTAGTGTTAACTGGAGCCACAAGCTGTCTGATCAATATCTCCATTCTGGTCCTATAAGAGGGCTCTGGAAAGGTCCTGGTGGCTTGAGGGGACAACCCAGTTGCTATAAGATAATTACTCCATGCCAGAGCTGAGCAGGGGTCAGACCCAATGTTTAAGGTAATGAAGGAGAGGGATATAAAATGAAGGCAGGGATGCCAAGCTTTGTCCTGCTGTTACCTGTCGGGCATTTGTGAGCACAAATGAAGAGTCACTGTTGTTGTTGTTGTTGTTATCTTTGCAAAAATAACTTTTGCGATGCTGCCTGCCTCAGAAGCAAACACAAATCATGGCTTTCATACGAGGTTAAGGGCCAGAGAGCTTGTCCTTCTGTCCTCTGTGGTGGCCCCCGACAGTTTGATTTCATTCTTGGAGATGCTATGGCAGCGGAGGCATCCTGGGTTGTTTGGGAGAGGGGGCAGGGAAGAATGCAGACTGTGAATAAGTAGCAGCCCCGAGGCAAGGCCTGGGAGCTTTGTACCCACGTTGGTCTCTGTCTCAAGACCCAGCAGCTGCTGGCCCCAGGATTTCCTTCCTTCCATGATTCCTGCTCCTTCTTTGCTTCTGGCATTTTAGAATTCCCTGTTCTTTTTCACGAGCCTTGGTGTGCATTTAGAGACACTTTTTTTATTTAATCAAGCACTTTAAGTATTTTGGGGGAGACCGTCAGGACATCGTGACCTCCTTTTTGCTGAACCAAAAAGCTTTCGCACGGCTTTTCATTCTCTGCTTCAGGGAGGCACAAGTCTCTTCTCTGCTCTCATAATTGCACCTTTTATGACCATTGCCTCACTCCATCAGAACAGCTGTTCCTCTCCTTGAAATTTACATATCAAGGAAGTAAACAAAATAAAACAAAAAGGAACGAGCTTCTCTGTCCGCTTTTGCTGAATTAGAACATAATCATTTCACCAGTGGGGACTTCCTTGGGAATGCTTTATAAATAACATCCCTTAATCATTTGTTTCCGTATGTCTGATGTTTGCTCCTTGATTGTTCTTTAGGGGATTGGGGAAGCTGGACTTCCTAAAGGCCTCTTTTATTGATTCTTTTTGTATATTAAAGATGCACTTTAGTTGAATAAAAGTGCTATGAATGGAACATTTGTATCCTCCACCCATCAATTCATACGTCAGCTCCTGTCCCCAGTACGATGACATTAGGAAGTAGGACCTTTTGGGAGGTAATTATGTCAAGAGGACAGAGCCATCCATCAGAATGAGGTTAATGTCCTTATAAAAGAGACAGAGGAGAGTTTGCAGTCTTGTTCTCTCACCATGTGGGAACACAGCAAGGATGTGGCTGTCTACAAACCAGGAAATGGGCTTTCATCATGTGATCTTGGACTGCATCATGATCTTGGATTTCTCAGCCTCCAGAACTGTGAGAATAAATGTTTGTTGCTTCAGTCTTCAGTCCTTGGTGTTTAGTTACATCAGCTCAAACCAGCATCAAGTTTCATATATCATAAGAAATCTTTCTTCAAGTGGGATGCTCTTGGAGTTGCCCAACTATATGTAGACTTAACCAGTAGATGATATTTTGGGGCAGTTTCTGTCAGTATTGTATTGGTCAAAAAACATTGCTAGTCTCAGCTGGGTGTGGTGGCACATGCCTGTAATCTCAGCATTTGGGAGGCTGAGGCAGGAGTATTGCCATGAGTTTGAGGCCAGCCTGGGTTACATAGCAAGACCCTGTCTCAAACAAAACAAAACAAACAAAAACAATGCGTAGCTCTTAACTTGTATATTTAACTTGCCCCGATGGAGGGGACAGATGAAACCATGTCTTGCGGCCCCTTCGAAGCTGCCTTTGCCTGCTGCCTTTCAGCTTGAACCTGCTCTTCACAAACCACACCAGGCTTTCTGGCTGGGTGGGGGGAACACCTTCACACAGGCCAGTATAGCAGGAGCATGATGGAGCAGTCGACACGCTCTGTAATCCTTGGGAGAACAGCTCCTCACCATGTGCAATTATTTCCAGGATTGTTGCCTTTCCCGTGTCTTTAAGTAACTAAGTGAATACCATCAGCGAGGATGGTGAACCAGGAGTGTTTGGCATTTCATGGCTCTTCCTTCTAGAAAGTATAACCAGCCTTATTTGGTTGCTTCCTCCTATAGCATGGATGCTCATTTAAAGAGATCACCCTTCCACACGCAGTGCATGGTGCACCCCGAAGACAGTGAGGGAACCCAGGGGTCCCCCACACAACAGGCCACAGAATCATCCAGGAACTAGGGTTTGGAGATAAAGTACTATTTCCAAGGCTTTGCAGATCATCTTAAGAAACCCACAAGAGACAGTTGGAGAGCTTCAAAACCACAAAGTATAAAAAAACAAAGTACAAGATCAGAATGGATGGGGATGATCCCCGAGCCTTTGCATTTTTGGAATCCTTTGAAGCTGCTGCTCATTACCTTTTGGCAGAACCTGGAACTTCAAGAAAATGTTTAGAATTTTTTTTTTCTTAGCTTAGAGTTTTTGTTTTTTAAGACTCAGAAGAACCACGATATCCTCTGCTTATTTTTCAGGCACTCCAAGACCACTCAGATCTCTTCTTCACAGCACAGTCATTTCCCAACTCATCCATTAGTGGACCAGCAGTAGGAGCAGTGGCCTCTAATGAGGCTGCTCCTACCTGTGCTTCCTTCCCAGTTGTGAGTTCTCCTGTCCCCTCAGGCATCTGCATATTATGAAAGCAACTTGCAGACACCTTCCCAATGCAAAGCACTTTCTGTCTTAATTAATGTGTCCCGTGCAGCATTCTCTGGCAGGTGGCAACACTGATATGCCTCATAGGCTAACAGAGCTGGTAAGTGTTAGGAGGCCTGGGATTACTCCATATCTGGACCTTGACTCTGAAGGCAGGTCTCATTGCTAGGCTGCTTCATTTTCTCTTCCTCTTGCCCACAGATTCTCATAGAAAATGGCGTCTGTCAACTTTTTTGTTCCCATACTTACCCCTCCTGGATCCTATGGCTTTTGCTCAGCTTCAGCTTTTGGTTCAAGCCAATAGCTTCTGTTCCGTGTCACTGCTAGAAGGCACAGGCTGAGGCAGGTGACCAGTCATTCTGATGTGCCCAGGACTGAAAGTTTTAAAACTTGAAAGCCCCAGGAAAACCCAAATTAGTTGGTCACACTAGAAGGGGGAGAAAGAGGAAATGCAGAATTCCAAACTCAGTGTGGAATGTTTACACAAAAACCAACCCTTTTACGCTAAAAAGATTAACCTTCTCTTAGTATATTTCCTATGACCTTAGAAGAAACTCTGTTTGCCCTGAGAAACATGTATGTGTTAAACCCCTGTAATAAATCCTTTTCTGCTAAAAAAAAAAGGCCCATGGCTAGAAATTTTAGCACATCATGGTGGTTTTCTTGGGCAATGGAAGACAGTAGATAATAAGGCTGTTTTGAGAAAGCAGTTCTTCCTGTGTCGAGAGACTAAAAAGGAGGCGCCAGAGAAGCTGCCCTTGGACTATGAGTGAACATCAGGTACTATCAGGAGTTCTGTTGCTGTAAAACAGTCCTTCCTACTGAGGGTAGTCTCAGAAGCTGAAGAGTGCACCGAAAACACCTCTTGGGAGGCAGTGGGACCAAAGGAGAGGCTGCCAGGATGTCGCCCCTGCTCTTCCTTCAGGGATTCTGCTGATCTGTGCACAGGGCAGTGTGGCCCAGGGGTTCCAGCAGTCTCAAGGTGGTGTAGGAAGACTGGAGTTTGCTGCCAACAAAACAATCTGGATATAGTTGAGTGTGGTGGCACATGCTGGGACCTCAGCATTTGGGAGGCTGAGGCAGAAGGATTATGGTGAGTTTGAGGCCAGCCTGGGCTACATAGGGAGTTCAAGGCCAGCCTGGAATACATAGTGAGACCCTGTCTGAAACCAAACCAAACCAAACCAAAACAAAACAAAACAAAACAAGACATGATAAAAGAGTGAATGAGAACATGTTTTAGAATTCCAATTATCAATAGCAGTGAATGAAAAATAAAACTCTCTGGTAGAGTAAAATACCTCGTCAGGAGAACCTGCCCTCTTCCTTCTGGACAGACAAACCCATTCTTCAAGGGGAATCAGTGTCTAATCATCAGAAAGTTGCCCGTTGAGTAGAGAATCCAGTCTGAGGGCAGAGTCGTGGGTTTCCGGCCCAGTGTAGCCAGCCCAACATGAAGGTGCACCCCTCTGAGAGTGGCAGCTTCACCCCCTTCTCCAGCAGTGCCCAGACAGCTCTTTCTTCTTCCTTCTGCTTTCTCTTCCATGATCACTCTTCCTTTAGTTTGCGTGGAATTCCTTCAACTAGGGTAAACCATGACTAACTGGGTCTCTGCTTACTAATTACACTCACATTCCAGTTCTGTTCTCCAAGCCTTGGTGTGGTAGAGCTGATGATGCTCACCTCTTCTCCACTCTTCCTTCAGTTATGCAGTATTTGTACCTTGAACTGGCCACAAGAGGAATAATTATTTACATCATGGAAATTGGCAAATTAAAACTACAAATCAGGACTTCTTCCTCAGAGAGCTAGTTGTTAAACATTCTCCAGCACTCTACTGCCTGGACTTCCTGGTTGGATATTGAGATGATTCCAAATCCTGCATCTCACATTTATGGAAATTTCCTGAGGACTCCAGCAAGTTGTTAATGTATCATTGTGCAAGAATTCTAGTCAGTCTCGGAGAGCAACCTAATTTCCCTTCTATATCTAGGTTCCTCTGAGAACATTTTCTTTTGCCTCTTGTACCAGCCAAAGGCCAGACTTTGTACTACTTACACAGCAGTCTAAGAAGAGTGACAAGGGTCAATAAGACAGGAGGACACTCAACCTCTAAGTGAAAGGTGATAGGGCCTGAATTTGGCACACTAACCTATTAACTGGATTGTTGCTTCAGTGAGGAGCAGTTTCCCATTCTACCACTAGGAAACATCCCTGCACAGTAATGGAAACTTTCACGGATTCTCAGAATGTCACCACACATCAACATATAACACATCTCTTTCCACATCTGTCTTTCAGGGTTCTTTTTTTTTTTTTGAGACAGGGTCTCGCTATGTAGTTCAGGCTGGCCTTGAACTCATGGCAACCCTCCTGCCTCAGCCTTTCCCATGCTGGGACTACAGGTGTACACCAATACCCCTGGCTTCAGGGTTCTTGAATTGGGAGACAGATATTTTCAGAAGTTATATCAAAACTAAATTGTATCAACCATTCCAAGGGCAGAAAGTCTGTAGTCATGGAATGTAACTGTTGAGACGAATTCATAGTTTCTTTAGCCATTCATGTTGCTGGATACATATATTGTTCCCAAAGTATTACAAATTGTGCTGCTATAAACATGGGTATACATATATTCCTGTAATTGATGACTTTAACTCTTTTGGGAAGATACCTGGAAGGGAAATAGCTGGATCAAATGGAATTTCTATTTTTAGATTTTTAAAAAATTCTTTTATTGGTACATTTTAGGTATACAATACAGTTACATTTACCATTGGGTGCTTGTACCTGTACATGATGTAACTTGGTTCTTATTTTTCCCCCATTACCTGTGCACCCTTCACTCCCTCCACCCTTCCCTATTTACATAGATTTCGTTTCTTTTTTTTTTTTTTCTTTTCTCATATTTTTTCCTTTCCCTTCTTCCCTTTCCCCTTCACCTTCCACTACCCCTACACCTTTGGACCTTTTACTATTTCAAATTATCAATTATTCATTTAAATCTTTATTTACACTTTCAGTTTCTCACACTAGAGAAACTATTTAGTATTCACACATGTGTTTTAGATTTTTTTTTTGAGAAATCTCCACACTGATTTCCATAGTGGTTATATTAGTTTACAGATGGATGCAACTTGAGAACACAGTGTTAAGTGAAATAAGTCAGACACACATGCTTGAATATTGCATGGTTATTATTATTATTATTATTTTGGTGATGGGAATCAAACTCAAGGCCTCATGTTTGCCAGGTGCTGTGCCACTGAGCTACATCCTGGGCTTCACATGGTTTCTCTTATGTGAGAAACTCAACATATATACACATATAAATACAGAGCAAAATAGAAGATAGAGAAATAGGAAGTAAGGAGACATTCAAACAATTCCCCAAATTCTCTATTCTGTTGTTTCAAAAATATTTCAATATATATATATATATATATGCGAATTTGTTTCATTTATACTGCTAGTTTCAGTTCATTGAAAAGAAAATTTTGTGCTATTATCTGTTTCTTTTTTGTCTATAACTTGTGGATTCTGAGTAACATTTTGGCCATTCTTCTAAGATTATGCTACATAGTATATTAACTTGTTATTCTCTAATTATTATTTTTATAAAATTTCATTTTATTTTTTCAAAAAAAGAAAATAGGGCTGGGGGTTTAGCTCAGTGGTCTCACCGCATGCTGCACGAGCGCAAGGACCTGAGTTCAATCTCCGGTACCAAAAAAAAAAAAAAAGAAAAGAATTCATGGTTTCCTTATATCTGTTTATACACAAGCATTTCATGACTATTGTCTTTGGACACATTCAGAGTACATTTTGTATGACCTGACATGTTGGCCGGCTAAGCCTTTGTAATGACTGTGTCCTGAACAAGTATTTTTGTTCTGTAGCCCAAAGTACAGTTCTACCAGAACTTGTAACTAGGATGTTCCTCAAGTAATTACCACAGTAACTGTTAGTAGACTGTGGTTCATCAAAATAATCTCCCTTTGGAGATATTCGGCCGCACTTCCCACTGAGTCATGAAGCCCAAACCAAGAATGAAGTGGAATATCTATTCACTATTCAGGAGGATTAGAGGGCAGGAAAAAGCTTGGAAAAATGAACAGCCACCACGATAGAAGACCCTTACTGAGTCCTTTGATGTGAGCTTGTTTTGAGTATTTATAGTGACATGACAGTTTATTAAATCAGCATTCTTCTAGAAGGCCAGATTTTCCAGGAAATTGGCTTTAAAAAGGAAGAGGCAGAGCTAAAATATTCACATACTTTGTATTTTTTTTAAAAAGTCTATATAGTGTCACCAGCTGTCCCAAAGGCCCTTAGTATGTGCTATTTTATTGAAATTTTATAACAATATTAAGAAGCTGGGAAATAATGTACGGTCAGTTCTTCAAATCCAGAGCTCATCTTTGCATCCGCAGATTTGACCAACCATTGGGGGATTGAGTTAAGGAGCATCCATGGATTCTGGGCTTGGCAGGAATCTTGGAACCAGTTCCCCGCAGGTACCGAGGGACAACTTGTACAGCAATCTTCTCCTATCTTCCGGGGCTAAACTGAGGTTCAAAGAGTGATGTGGCCATGGCAGCCCAACAACAGAGCCATGACAAGTGCCCAGGTTAAAGCTTCTTGGGCTGGCATTTGTCATGCCAAGCAGGAGGCTTATGACCTTTTTTTATATGATACTGTGGATGGAACCCAGGACCTCACACATGCCAGTCAAGGGCTCTACCACTGAGCTACATCTCCAACCTTTTATTTTATTTTATTTTATTTTATTTTTGGTACCAGGCATAGAACTCGGGACTTTGCGCCTGCGAGGCAGGTGGCAGAACCAATGAGCTAAATCCCCGGCCCCCAACCCTTTATTTTACTTTGACACTGGGTCTCACTTAGCTTCCCAGGGTGGCTTTAAATTTGCAATCTTTCTCCCTCAACTTCCTGAGTAGCTGGAATTATGGGCCTGTGCCAACATATCTAGGTCAATTTATTTTTGTGAGTGAAATGTACTTTGCTATAGGTGTATGTTTTTGCTTAGTGAAGAGGAGACCGGGGCCAGGAATTTAGCTCAGTGGTGCCACTGCCTGCCTCGAAAGCTAAAGGTCCTGAGTTTGATCCCTGGTACAAAAAAAAAAAAAAGAGAGACTAGTTTGGTTGGAATGGAATGCAGTAAGGAAAAGATGAAGGCACTGACATCAAAGCTGTGCAGGAATCTCCTCTCAGTGATAGTCCTAGGGGACTCACATCCTGGTACGGCCTCATGTGGCCCCTTCCCACAAGCCTGGCCCAAGGGAGACTGAGCCAATTCTAGGTCTAAGCCTTAAAGGTATTTTCTGCACTTTTGAGATCCCTGAGCCCTATAAGAGATCCAGCTACCTCACTGGAGAGACTGTCCAGAGAGACCACGTGGAGATACCCTGAGGCTACATGAGTGGGGTGAGGGATGGGGATAGAGTGACAGAGAGGAAGAGAGAGTGTCTTCGTTACTTTTCTGTCATTGCTGAGACAAAAAAACCTGACACCCAAAGTTAAGGGGGAAAGGTTTATTTAGCTCACAGTTTGTAGAGGTTTTAGTTCATAATTGGCTGGCTCCAAGGCAGGGTAGATGGCAGAGGGGCATCGCAGAGGAGAAACAGTTCTTGGTGGGCAGAAGGCAGCAAAGCAACAAGGGACTGCCACCGCTCTTTCTGTCCCTTATATCTGAAAAAAGCCCACGTATGACTGCACGAGGCTTTGAAGGGACATCTAGACACAACCCGTAACAGAGAAGAGAGAGAAAAAGAGAAGAGGGAGGGAGGGAGAGAGAGCAGAGAGAGAGAGAGAGAGAGAGAGAGAGATGGAACTTTCAATTGGAACACCCAGCAATGGGAGCACCCAATACCTCAGTGCCCCAGTGATCCTGGCCAAGGCATCACAATGGGAGACCAGATGAACACTAGTCCACCACACTTCATATTTCTTTTTTACTGTTGTTGTTTTTGAGTTGTAGGAGTTCTTTATATCAGCAATATGATTTGCAAGTGTTTTCACCAGTACAGAATTTTAAAATTTTGATGAAGTCCAGTTTATAGAATTTTTCTTTTATTGCCTGTTTTTTTAGTGTCATATCCATTAAATCACTCCTAACTCAACAGTCATGAACTTTTTGTCTTAAATGTTTTTTCTAAGAATTTTTATAGGTTTATTATTTTATTTTATTTTTGTTTTGTTGATACCGGGGATCGAACTCTGGTCCTTGCGCTTGCACAGCACACGGCGAAACCCCTGAACTAAATCCCTGGCCCAAATTTTTATAGGTTTAGGTGTTGCCTTTAAGTCTTTGAACCATTTTTATAGTATTAGATAAGATTTTGATTGACAGTTCTTTGCATATATTGTGCAGTAATAGTTTAATTTCATTCTCTTGTACATAAATACCTAGACTTGGCACCAATTGTTGGAGACTATTCCCGCTTATTGAATTGTTTTGGGACATTTATCAAAATCAGTTGACAATGTATGTGTTTTATTTCTGGACTCCTGGTTCCATTCTATTGATGTCTATGTCTGTTCTTATGTCAGTATCACACTGTCTTTGTTACTGTGGCTTTGTAGTAAATTTTAGAATCAGGAAGAGTGAGTCTTCCTTCCAAATTTATTTCTCTCTTTTTTTCATATTTTTTTGCCCATTCTGAGTCACGTATTCTCACATAAATTTTAGGATAAGCTTTTTGATTTCTACAAAAGCATCTGGAGCTTTAATACAGATTGTATTGAATCTACAGATGAATTTGCAGAGTTTCATCAGCTTAACTAGTCTTCCAACCCATAAATATGGCTGTCTTTTTGTTTATTTAGGAATTTAATTTTTCAGCGTTTGTAGCTTTTTTTTTTGTTAAATGTCTTCCCAAGTATTTTATTCTTATTGATCCCATTATAAGTGAAATTACCTTCTTCATTTTATTTCTCAGATTTTTCGTTGTTAACATAGAGGTACAACTTTTTTTTTTTTTCAATTGCTGGGGATCAAACAAACCCAGGGCCTCACACATAATATATAAACACTCTACTGCTGAGATACACCACTATGCCTCACAATCTATTTTTGGTACTGATCTTGTATCCTGTATTATTGCTGAACTTGTTTCCTTAGTCCTATTAGTTTTCATGAATTTCTTAGGCTTTTCTATATACAAGGTTATATCATCCATGAATAGAGATGGTTTTACCCTTCCTTTTCTAGTCTGGATACTTTATATCTTTTTAGCTCATAAGTCCCTTGGCTAGAACCTCCAGCAAAATGTTGGTTAAAAGTGACAAGAACAGACATCCTTATCTTATTCTGGATCTTAGAAGGAAATCATTCAGCCCTTTGTCACCAAGAATGGTGTAACTATGGGTTTCTAACAGATAATCTTTATAGAGTTGAGGGAGTTCCCTTCTATGCCCAGTTTGCTGGTTGTCTTTATGGAAATGCTTTGGATTTGTTGAATGGCTTTTTTGTGTGTATTGAGATGTTTATGTGGTTTTTGTCCTTTATCCTGTTATTATGGTGTATTATATTAATTCACTTTTTGGATGTGAAGCCAAACTTGCATTCCTGGGATAAAGAATTCCATTTGATTCCTGGGATAAATCCCATTTGGTCATGGTGTTTAATTCTTTTTATATGTTTCCGGATTCAGTTTGCTGGTATTGTGTTGAGGATTTTTTGTGTGTGTGTGTTGAGGATTTTTACGTTATATTCAAAAGAGATATTGGCCTATAGTTCTGTTTCCTTGTGGTGTCTTTGTCTGATTTTGGTACCAGGGTGACTGGGTCTCACAGAATGAGTTGGCAGCCCTGTCAACACTCTTTAAGCATGTTAGGTAAGTGTACAATTCAGTGGCATTTAGTACAGTCACAATATCTCATCATCACCACTATCCATTTCCAGAACTTTTTCATGATTCCAAGCAGAAATTATGTGCCCATTAAATGGCAGCCTTTATACCCCCTCTCTTCAGCCCAGGTGACCTACCATACTTTCTATACCTACAAATATGAATTTACCTATGATAAGTACCTACCAAGGCAGAATCACATAGTCTTTGTCCATCTGTGCCTGGCTTATTTCAAGAGACTAGGTCTCGCTATGTTGCCCAAGGTGACCTCAAATTCTTGGGCTTACATGATCCTCCTGCCTTAGCCTCTTGAGTAGTTTGGACTACTGGTGTGTCACCATATGTGGCTTTTTTTTGTATCCTTGAAAGATTTCATCTTAGAGTTAAAATTTCAAAAATTATTTAACTAGCATATAGTGCAATATTACACCTTTGAACAAATTTAGTTGAGGATACTTTTGAAGCTAGCATATCTTGTCTTTAATCATTTTGTGAGATACTTAATTATAAAATGTATTTTGCCTTATAAGATGTCTTAATAATTGCTTTTTTTTGGAGATAGGATCTTGCTATGTAGTTCAGCTGGCCTTGAACTCACTAGGTATCCCAGGCTAGCCTCAAACTCATGAAGATCCTCCTGCCTTAGTTTCCCAAGTGCTGGGGTTCGGGTGTGTACCACCACACCTGGCTAAGATTTCTTAATACTGCATTTTTGTTTTGGGGTACCGGGGATCGAACTCGGGTCCTTGCGCTTGCGCAGCAGGCGGTGAAACCACTGAGCTAAATCCCCGGCCCTAATATTGCATTTTTAAAGAAGACATTTAATCATTGAAAATTAGATGCATGACAAAGTCTTGATATGAAATGAAATGTATGTGACTTTTTCATGGTACTGGGAGTTGTACTTAAGGCCTTTGCACTGAGCTACATCCCCAATCCTTCTGTGTTTTTATTTTGAGACGGTGTCTCATTAAGGAGCTAAGTTGCCCAGGGAAAGCTCACACCTGTGACCCTCCTGCCTCAGCTGCCCAGCATGCTGGGATTACAGGCATGTTCCACTACACCTAGCTCTGCATGTCACTTTATCAGTCATTTTCCTTTCCTTTGAGACCGCAGTAGGGGTTTAAGTTTTATTTCAAAAGCATTTTCTCACATTCACACTACCAACCTCAGCCAATCAGAGCTCACCTTTTCTACCAGAAAATCCAATTCCTTCTCCCTGATACAGGAAGTTAGCCACAGCTGCAGGAGGGCCAGAAGGTCACTCACTCCAGGCTTAGCAGACAGCTCACAACAAGCCCAGATTACCCTCTCCCTGTTGCACATGGCAGCCCTCACCCTATTCTCTGATGAAACCAGCCAGTCTCCTGCCTGCTCTCTCCTAGGTAACAGTAAGAATCATCTCACATACCTCATTTTATACTGGTCCTTAGGACCACAAAAAATTTAAAAAAGTTGATAAAATCCATAATGGAAGTTAGTGACAGGATTCCAAGCCGAGAATGGTGTATATCAGTGCACGTGTGTGTGTGTGTGTGTGTGTGTGTGTGTGTGTGTGTGTGTGTGTGTGATCAAGTCTATGGTGTGGACGTATCCCCCACATTCATGGGCTGGAAGCCAGATCCCCAGTGTGATGGCATCCCTGACAGTGCCACTAAAGACACTCACGGAAGAGGACTTCAGAGCTGCTACAGAAAGTGGCAAGACCAGTGGGATGAGTGTGCTCAAAGCTAGGTGGGGATTCATGGCAATGTATCTTTTTTTTTCTTTTGTACCAGGGATCAAACTTGGGACCTTGCGCTTGTGAGGCAGGCAATGGCACCACTGAGCTAAATCCCCGGCCCGGAAATGTATGTTTTACCCTAATAAATTTTAAAAATTTTAAACATTCACCATTGTTCTCAATCATACCTCATATTTCAAGAGTGGGATGTAAAAAGTGAGTCTGCTTTGTGCTTCTCTCTTGATGGGGGTCACATGCCCTTTCATTTTCTGCCATCTTAGGAGCCAGCCTAAAGGCCCTGGCCAGATGGTGTGGCTGTGCCCTTGGACTTCCAGCCTTCAGAACTGTGAGCCACATAAACCTCTTTTCTTTCAGAGTACCACAGGGACCAGGCTGAAAAAGGTTCGGGTTTCTGTGGGGTTTACTCTGGTCAGTGGCGAGCAACATCAGCAAGTCAGTTATAGCAAGTGTAAGTCAGCAAAGGGAATAAAACATTATTCCTGGGTGTGGTATACCCTCCCGTAATCCCAACACTCTGGGAAACTGAAGCAGGAGGATACTAACTTCGAGTTTTGCCTGGGGGAATTTAGTAAGATTTGTCTCAAAATAAAATATAAAAAGGGCCGAGAAGCTCCTGGGTTCAGTCCCCAGTACCACAAAACAGAAAGAAAAAAATCATTGTCATCTCTTGGTTTTTTCATTCACTTGACAAGTATTTATTGGGCTCCAACTGGGTGCTGCGTTTCCCCACCAGGGACTGGTTAATGGTGAGGAGAAGGAGGAATGGGTCCCTGGGCTTCCAGAGATCTGATTCTGGCTGAGAGAGGTGCTATAAATACCTGAGTAGCCACACACCCACAGACAGCAGCTGCTGTGGAGGGAGCAATGAGGGGATGAGGCAGGGCAAGGAGAGTGGTGGCTTGTCTGGGTGTAGGTGGGTGAGGTGGGCAACCCAGTGCTGCTAAACAGCAAGTGCAAAGGCCCTGTGGTGGGAAAGGGCATGGCAGTTTCCATGGAAAGGAGGCCAGCATGGCTGCAGCCTGGTGAGTCAGGGAGGGAGGGAAGGAGTCAGATCATGGCTGGTGTGCTTGGTAAGGGATTTTTATTTCATCCTAAGGGCATGGAGAACTGAATTGGGGAGAATTACAGGGTACAGTGATCCAGGGCTTCCATGAGGGAGACAAGAGGGCTTCTGTGAGCAGAGACTGGAAGCCACCACCATGAGGTCAAGGGGACCTCACAGAAAGCCAGCCAAGACACGGGGCAGTGGCAGCTTGGACTGGGGTGTTGGTGGTGGGCGTGGGAGCAGCTGACACACCAGGGAGATGTTCTGAAAGTTCTTCCTAGTGTTGCCGATGCTCAGACACTGCTCATGGCCATGGCAGCATGAAGGTGGGCATCTGGTGGGCGCTGTGTCCTAGAGTCACTTGAGGGGGACCCGATGAGACCCCCTGGGCTTCACCTCTCTGCTGGAAGGGACAGACTGCAGCTGGGTGCCCCGGGACTGAGGTCACCAGGGTTAATGCTGTGCCTCACCTCCCCTTGCCTCGCTCCTGTGTTAGTCAGCTGCGGCTGCTACCATAGACCAAAGACCACAGCCTGGGGCAGGCACACTACAGAGATTTGTTTCCCATGGTTCTAAAGACCAGGAAATCCACCATGGTGGGGCCAGCAGGCTTGGCATCTGGGGAGGGCTCTTCCTGATTGGTGGACAGCACACCAGAGTCCCTTTCATAGGAGCGCTGAGCCCATTAGGGTGGCTCCAGCCATAGGGCCCAGTCATCCCTCCTAACTCTATCACTTCTGGAATCAGGACTTCAACAATGCATTTGGGGGAACACAAACATCCAGGCCAAACTGATCCTCTGACCTCCAGGAGCAGTGAGCCAAGGACCAGGAGCGAGAATTTTAGGTTCTGTGTTACCTCCAGCCGCCTCCGGTTCCGGTACTGAGCAGGAATGTGCTCTGTAGCATGATCAATACACCAAATGGATTTCAGGAGCCCTAGCAGAGGTTGCACAGAGTCTCTGACTAACTGAGAAATCTGCTCAACACATAAGAATTGAACATGATCATGTGCTCCCTCTCCTTCACCCCCACTACACCCTGGACACAGGGCCCCATTACCTCCCAAGTCCTTCTTTTCTGCTGTGGCTCTGACCCTCATGTTTCCTTGACTAGCTACTGCAACAGTCCTACCTCCCCACCTCCCCCATACACTACCTCTGAGATAAAATGTGCAGGACAGACACCCACTCACATTAGCTCCCTTAGTCCAAGTGCTTGACAGAATAGGATAATAGTTCTGCTTGTTTGTTTTCCTTTCAGTACTTCACTGGTTCAATTTTTAAATTCACTTCTAACTTATTATTGTAAATAAGAACTTTATTGATAGATAATTCACATACTATAAATATATACAATTCAGCGAATTTTAGTACATCCAGAGTTGTAGAATCATTGCCACTGTGTAACTTTGGAAAGTTATTTTTACCCCAAAGAGAAACCCACTCATTAGCACTGCTCGTCCTCCTGACTCCCACTTTGTAGCCCCAACCCCAGGCAACCAGGAATCTCCTAAGTTCTCCTATGTGAGACTTTTCGTGTAACTGGAGCCACACGGCGTGTGACTGGCTTCTTTCACCAGCACAGTGTGTTCAGCTCATCCATGTTGAGGCACGTGTTGGTCTTCATTCCTTTCTGTGGCCAAACAGCATTCCAGTATGAGGACAACATGCCCCGGTTTGTCCACTTTCCAGATGCTTGGGTTGTTTCTGCTTTTCTGCTCGAATGAGTAATGCTCTAAAACCATTGGTGTGTAGGCTGTTCGTGTGGATGTGTATTCTGTTCTCTGGGGAGGGGGCACTGTGAACTATTAAGTCCTTGTCTTTTCCTCCCCCAGTTCCCTTTGCTGGCCTTTCCTCCTGGCCAGGCAGCTGGACAGCTTCAGCAGAACTAGCACAAAAGCAACGCCCTGCTTTCTCTTTGCTTCCTGTGCACCAGCACTTGGTTTCAGTTTATGTTATTGATGGTGCTCGCTTTGATCACTTGATGAACATGGTGCCTGCCAGGACTCTCCCTTAAAAAGTTATTCTTGGGCCGGGGATTTAGCTCAGTGATTCTGCCTCCTGCCTCACAAGTGCAGGGACTCGAGTTCGATCCCCAGTACTAAAAAAAAAAGTTATTCTTTTTTTTTTTTTTTTCCAGTACCGGGGATCAAACTCTGGTCCTTGCGCTTGTGGAAAAAAAGTTATTCTTTATCCATGGTGTCTGCCATTTTTGTGGAGAGGTCTTTTGAAACTCTGCAAATATCTCTATTTCATCACCAAGTCCTTCCTCCCTCCCTCCCTCCTTTCTTCCTTCCTTCCCTCCTTCCTTTGTATCTGTACAGAGCCTTAGTTTCCTATCACAGTCAATGGAGTATAGTTTTATGAATATAATTGGTTTTACACTCTCTTTGTCCTAGATTTACCAGTGGCAGCCTTTTCCAAGGTGGTGTCTGGGTCTGCTCATGTGTCCCCCACTTTCTTTGAGCGTCTCCTTGTTTGCTCCTTTACCCCTCTCTCCATGTGGTCCCTCCTCCTAGTTCTGAGTTCAAAAAGAGCAAAGTGCTTGCCAAGGCTGTGGATTTGGTTTTGTTTTTTATTTTAGATAAGGTCTTGCTATGTAGCCCAGATTGTCCTGGAACTCAGTCCTCCTACCTTAGCCTCCCAAGTGCTAGGATTACAGGTATGCACCACCATACCTGGCTAAACCTGTGTGGTTTCTGTTTGTTTGTTTTAAAAATTAATGTGCTGCTGCCTCATTGGCTAAAGCAAGTCACATGACCCAGCCCAGCATCAATCATCATGGCCGGGTCATACCTGGCAATAGAGCCCAGGTGGGCCTCCTCCCTGGGGGCCATCGTCCTGCAGGCCACCATGCCACTGTTAACAGAGGCATAAAGAGACAGGTTTTTCCTCCCTTAAGAAAACAAAACAAACCAAACCAGTGCAGGCTCAATTGCAAAGGCAGCCTGACACCTACCCATGGTGGAAGAGGTAATGGCATGTTGCAGAAACATGCTAACGCCTTTCCAACCAGGATGGCACCTTTGTAGCTCCTGATAACTGCTGCTATGTAGGGCACAGGCCATGTTGCCAGGTCTTCTGAGGACTTTTTCCCAAAGAAACTGAAAATAAGGAGTTTTAGATGAAATCTAGATTTTAACGTGTTGCCTCAAAATTTTAATCCTGTGTGGACCAACAAAACCTGTCTCCAGCTGGCATTCAGCAGGCCACAGTCCTTTAAGGTTTCTTTGGGTGGAAATCCCACCCAAACTCACCCTGGCATAAGAGCAAGAGTCAATAAGCAAGACTTGCAAAGGGGCTAGAGCTGGCTTCCGCAGTCCTGCACACAGGGCTCAAGCAACATCCCGGACTCGGTCCCTCCATCTCTAATTTGTTTTCAGTTGCTGGCTTCATCCTCAGACAAATTTCCTTAGGCAGCTGCAAGAAAAAAAAAACAAAAAAAGGCAGCTCCAGGCTCCCATAGTCTTCAGTGCTTCCATGACCCAAAGGAGAACAATTCATTTTCTACAATTACCTTGCTGTGGAGACACAGGGCTGACATGGCTTCCCCTGCCCATCAGCATTTCATCCACTCACTGGCCCAGCTGCTCAGAACTCAAGTAGCTTCAGATTCCCGACTCTGTGTTCTTTCTCTGCACGTTCCTATAAAAGCCCTAGATGTTGTGCCATCCATATCCACATGTGAACTGACTACACATTGCCTGGACATGAGTCTTGTTACTAGAACCTGGACAAAAGGTCAAAGTGGAGACTTGATATTTGCTTTTTATTATCTCATATTCTTATTATTTCTTGCATGTTCATTGTAGAAAATTTTAGAAATTCAGTAAGTTAGGAAAAAGACTCATTCCTGATTCACTCTCTGAAAGGTAGCCACAGCCAACAGGTTGGCATATTTCTTTCTTTGGGCCTGGGTGCACTTATGCTATCTGTACAGTTTTGAAATTGCTATTGTTAACTAAAAATCAGCAGTTCTTCAGTCAACAATTTGATGGACTCCCCCAGTCTGGCGGTTCCTGAAGTGTCCACCCCAGGACAGGACGGGCCAGTCTCCAGAGCAGGGTGGATCTCTTTGCTAAGGACCCAACTTTTAAACAGCCCAACCTTTACAACCTCCACACTTTTCTTCAAGACTACAGTGCTGTCTGTGACTGTGGCAATAGGCAATGGCACATAAGTGACTCCTTTCTGCTGCCTGACTCTTGCACCTGCCCTTTAGCCACCACTTGTCAATATGGTGGGGGAGGAAGAGGAAGGCGTATGCATGGGGCTGGCATCCTCCTTTTCCCTCTGGCTGGCTAGACATCAGCTAATTGGGGGCAAGGCCCTAGGGCAAGGTCCCTTCCCATGAAAGCGTTATCGAGGCCAGTTCCTGAGCTTCCACCATCTTCCAGACAGATGGCGGTGGTTCCTGAGCTAGGGTTCTGGTGTGTGCTCAGCCCACTGACAATAGGCACAGTATTTACTCCACAGTGCTGTGAGAGTCCCAGGGGACTATTTTCCCTTCATGCAGATCCATGCTTAGAGGAGTTTCACACACACAGATTATGCAGTCAGTCAACTGAGATGATTCTCCGTTGCGATTAGAGTCAATGGTGGAAATCACACACGCCACTTTATAACGTAAATTATTTTTTCACCTGGTAGATCATAATAGGTCTCCAGAGTTGTTAAAGCCTAAACAGTCCATCCAGTGCTGGAGGAAGTGGGACGGGCAAGAGGAGAGAGAAAGAGGGTGAGGAATGAGGTCTCATCATTCCAGAAAGCCAGCCATGGGAAAAAAAATTGGTAGCTTCACAGGAACTCCAGGCTTTAACTATATCTGTACTTAATGGGCTTGTAAATATCACTGAATCCCTTTCTGTATTTCTATCTGCGACCTTCTGTATGGCTGACATCCAACTCCTTCTCTTTCTTGGCAGATCTTTGTAATGCAGATGAGGAGCTGAGTGGCCCTTGTCAGTGTCTGCCCACAATGTTGTCCTAGGCACACTGCCAGGGCTCAATCTGCTTTGAGGTTTAACTCAACACCCCACCACTTGATGAACATTCCCCCTGCTTTCCTTTCTCTTGAGTCCTGATGACAGCAATAATGACAACAATAACAAAGATGATGATGATGATGATGATGATGATGACAATGACAGCCAGCAGCCACTGTGCATAGTCTGTGGCCATGCACTACCCAGTCTGAAACTGTTCTAAAGCCCTTATTCATGTTAACCAAGGTAGTGCAACAACATACCAGGGGAAGCCAGTTAGTGTCACCTCCGTTATATGAATCAGGAAGCTGAGGCAGGAGAGGCTCAGTGATCAACCCCAGCCATGAGGCTGGTCAGGCAGGACAAGGATCATGGACCTCAGGAGTTCAGTCCTGAGCCTAGGGAGTAAGGGACCTCTCTAGAGAGCATAAGATCTGGTTTAGCACTTATATCCCTGCTGGGTTTATTAGCTACATGCCCCATTGGGAGGCTTTCTTCATATCTTGAGGTGTGCTTTATTTCCCAAGTATTCAAAGGAAGTGCTCAGTTAGCAAAGAAAATTGGCAGGAGCCTGTGGGACATGCTGCATTTCTCAGTAACCTTGTTTCACTCACAGGAGATACCTGGTTGAGAGGAATGAGATAGAGACACATTTCCAAGGGAAGAAGGTTGGATGAGTGGGTGTGCCGAGGGTTAGGCTGGGCCATTGGAAGGGGGTACTGGAGGTTGGGGAAGGGTGATCCCCAGAGCCCAGGGTGGGAGCTAAGGGGATGGCAGAATCAAGCAGAGCATGTACTAGGCCAGCCAGCTGAAGCTGCTGGCATGCTGATGGCTTGGAGGCCATCAGAAACATTGGTCTAGGTAGATTGGCTTGGGAAAGGAGCCAGACCACTGATGCATCTCAAAGAGCACAGAAGTGCTTTGTCCTTGGGCAGGACACAAGTAACTAATTCTGAATCTCACTGGACTTAAGAAGGGAGAGGTGAAGCCCTGATGTCTTCTCATTGATTGGCTGCAGGAGACGGCTAATGCACAGGGCCTGACACACAGTATGTCCTCAAGCCTTGTTGACTGAATGCATGAGTAAATGAATGGGCATTCAGAGTGGCTAAGGTGGGCAGAGCCAGAGGCCTGCACTGATGCACTAATCAACTCCATCTGAAACTTGAGACCAGTAGTTTTCTGGGCAGGAAGGCAAGGGTTTTATGGACCTCAGTGAATCCATCAATTGCCTATGGGAGTCGAGTCTGGAGGGTCTCTCTCAAAGATGGCCCACGGGCCATGTGCACCTGGACATTGGGACAGTCCTTTACCAAACTGTAGGTGATTCTTAGGCAGAAGAAAATTGAGTCTGTTTCAATTAAGAGAAGAAATTAAATTATATTTCTTCAGCATTTTATCACTCAAGTAAGCATGGACACTACAGCCTACTTTTGCCTAGATAAAAATTGTAATATAAAAGATCTTTTAATCTACAAGATTCCCTTCCCTCTTTAAAAAAAAACAACAAAGAAAAAGACCCTTTCTTATCCTTTATAGTTATCTGTGGAGGATCAGAGCTGTTCAGCCTGTAGAGCTTCCCACTGTCTGAGTTTTGTGACTGCATCCTCGTGGTGCTCATCAGCATGTTCTTCTATCCACTGTTTCCCACATGTGGTCACCATGGGCCTGCGTTCTCTCTGCCACCTTTGCCTTTGGTGGGACTCTGGGTGCTGTTGCTTTTCTTTTTAACCAGAGGACTCACAATGTCTAGTTGTCTCTCTTTGGTGATATTAGCAGGTATTGATCAACATTGATCCACTAATTCATTAGGAGTTGTGAAATGCTGATGTTCTCTCATTCCTCTCCCTTTATTGTCCAGCATACTTCTACTAAAAGATGCCTCTTGTCCTATTTGGCCACCTGGTGGTATAGCTCATATAAGAAATGCCTGTTTTTCCTCTTCAATTTGTCTCTTTTAAAGGTGGGCAAGCAGTTTCTTTTAACTATTACCATGATCTCATGGGTTTAAGCATGTTTGATAGGTTTCGATCTATTGTAATTCAAATTTCTCAGCACGAAATTCCAGTTGGCTCTAGAGTCTGTTTGAGATGACCCTAGTGGTCATTTGATAGTTTCTTATTATCTGCTGTGACAAGATGTTTCAAGCTTCTCTTGTATAATTTTGTTTCTTCATACCTGGAATCAGCCATTCCTCTAAGAAAGGCTTTTTCTAGAGTGGGAAATGAATTTCAAGACAGCAATCTGGGTAGTAGAGATGTTCAGTGCTCTGAGTAAATTTGTCAATGTAAACCTTTCAACAGACAGAACTGGCCCGGGTGTGTCTTCACCCTTAGGAGTTCACTAGGGCCTGCACAATGTCCTTGGACTCTTCTAGATGACGTATGTGTATTGATCAGCTTTTGTTACCATAACAAAACAGGTGAGACAGGCAAAGTTATGAAGAAAGCAGTTTATCTGACTCTCAGTGTTAGAGAACAGTGTGTCACAGGCCTGGTAAGCATCCCCTCAGCTCTGTCACTTTATGATGGATTGCAATGGCAAGAGTGTGTGCTGAAGCAATTGATCACAGTGTATGTGTGTGTGGGGGGGGAGAGAGGGAGGGAGACTGGGTATTGAACCTAGGACCTTCTCATTGAGCTACATCCCCGACTACTTCACTGAGTTGTTCAGGCTGGACATGAACTTGCTATCATTCTGCCTTAGCCTCCCAGAGTGCTGGGATTACAGGTGTGCACCACCACACCTAGCTTGACTATAATAGTCCTCTCATGAGACCTAACCAGGGTCCCATGAGAAATACCATAATCCCTTCAGAGGGCCTGTCCTCAACTGACATAAGAACCACCTCTTAGAGGTCCACATCACCTCCCCACATGACCTCCCTGGGAATGAGGGAGTGAATGTGTGAACCTTCAAGGGACATTTAAGTGATAGCAACCACATCTCTTCCATGCCAAGAGTCCTTGTTCCCAAGGACACAAGGGGGACAGAATTAGAACACCCAGGACTGGGGATTTAGCTCAGTGGTGCCACTGCCTGCCTCGAAAGCACAAGGTCCTGAGTTCAATGCCTGGTACCAAAAAGAAAAAAAAGTCCAAGAATTAGAACACCCAGCCCCTGTCCCATTTCTTCACCTAATCCTTACTTGTCATGGTCAGGGCTCTCAGTGTGGCCGGGTCTAGTGGTCAGTTCTCATCCTTGACAGCTGGACTATCCTCTTTCTCTTGTGCTTCAGCTCCTTGGCTGCTCCTTCTCAGGCTTCTCCTTGGACCCCTCTTCATGCATCCATCCTCTGAGTGCCCCATGCTCCTGCTCAGTCCTTGCCACCCTAGCCCACCTCCAAGCCATAAGGACACCTTGCAACTCTTTGACACAGCCCAGCACCAGTCCCGCTGGGCAGCTTGGCCCAGTTTACATGGCCAGGACTGTCTCGGAAATCCAGTCTGATCATGACCCTGTCTGCTCAGCTTCCCAGTGGCTCTCAACCTCTCCAGCACCTCATGTAATGTGACCTAGACTGTCTCTGCCCTCCTTCTGCCTATACCCTCACCAGCACTCAGAGTGGGGCCTTCTAGCCCTGGGCGCCTGGAGGGTCATCTCCCTAGGCACCCTGTCACCCTTGCTGATGTCATCATATCAGAAAGCCTCCCTTACCTATCAGTCCCATGCTGGCCCGAACACTGACTGACTCCCACCTGTCACCCATGACACTTGCCTTAACTTGCTCCTTTGGTGGTTGCTGTTGGACTGCAGGCTCCCCCGGGGCAGGGGCTTTAGTGCATCTGGTTGGGTTCCTGGTTTCTAGTGGCTGGAACAGTCTTTGGCAAGGGACAGTGCCATCATCTGCCAGTGAGGAGTAAATGAATGGGTGGAGAATGAATGGCTGTCCTGGCTGAGGAGCAGTACTCAGTATGCTCTGACTCTGCCCGTGGGGCCTTACAGTTCTCTTTTCAACCATGTTTAAGTGCGCAGTTCTGTGATGTAAGTCCATTCACCTTGTGTGGCCACCACCACCACCCAGCTGCAGAACTGCTTCATCTTCCCCAAGGGAAATGCTGCACCCTTTACGCATGCATGATGGGGCCATAATGCATGCATCTGGCTGCCCAGTGCCTCTGATTTGAACATGTTACGTTCCTGCCCACTTGAACCACCAGTGATTCGTCCATGACTGTCCCACTGGGCAGATCTAATCACTTTTATCAGGTTTTTTAACTAATAAAATTAAAAAGTCTGTAAGTGGACTAAATCTAGTTAGTTGCTTAAATTTGAATAATTACTGTCCAAATATTAATGAATATTATTCATACCAGTTAAAAATCTTTACAATAGTTAACACATTTATTTCATTAAATTAAAAGACATTTATTTATATTTGTGAATTTAAAACATTTTATGCATAAAGGCAGCTGATTTGTGCAGTGTACACAAAATATCATGACCTGTGTGGCTTTTTTTGTGGCCAGTGGTACCCATTTTTTCAGATAATCTTTTTTTTTTTTTTTTTTTTGGTGCCGGGGATTGAACTCCAGTCCTTGCGCTTGCAAGGCAGGCGGCGAAACCACTGAGCTAAATCCCCGGCCCAAGTGGGTTTTTTGGGGGTTTTTTTGGTACCGGGAATTGAACTCAGGTCCTTGTGCTGCGAGGCAAGTGCTGGAACCACTGAGCTAAATCCCCGGCCCTTTTCAGATAATCTTTGATAACATTCTCTACATTGCTTGTGTGCATTTCTTGCCAATCCCAAATAAGCTTCTATAAAGTCAACGTTTTTTAAAATTTAAAAAAATTTTTTTTAAGTCAACATTTTTTTGAGTAAAGAAATTCATGACTGTACATAATTTTTTTAATTTAAATAAATAAAATGGCTGATTATTGTAATACTTTTTAATTGGTATGAATAATATTAATATTTATATTTGGGCACTAATTATACAAATCCATCAACTAACTAGATTTGGTCCATTTGTAGACTTTTTATTAAAGTAAAAAGGCAGATAAAAGTGATTAGATCCAGTTGTACCAGCAGTGGTACAAGCCACCTGATGAGATAGTCATTAGGTACCACTGGTGGTTCAAGCCTTCGGGGAATGTTTGAACAATTACTGGTAACCAATTGCTAGTTATCAATTGCTAGTTCACAACTAGTTCACAATCGCTGGGTACTCACAACTACTTACCAATTACTAGTTACCCCAACTAGTTACCCACAACTACTTAACAGTTACTAGTTACCAACAACTAGCAATGTGCAGTGAGCCACCAAATTGCTAGTTAACTATTACTAGTTACAACTAGTTACCTTTACTGGTGAACTACTGCTACTTACCTGCAACTAGTTAACCATTACTAGTTACCCATAACTAGTTAGCCAATGCTAAATACCTGTAACTGGTGCTCACAACTAGTTACCCACAGCTAGTTACCAAGTACCAGTTATCTATTGCTAGTTGCCACAGCTTGCTGTCCATCAGTACCCGTGAGATCAGCTTTTACAGTGTTCAGAATTTTTGGAGGTATCTTGTTGCCTTGTTTCTTAATGTTTCCTTTATCTGCACTGAGGGTTTGGAATCTATAGTGGAAAAACTGACTAGTATGGAGGTCTCATTAGTTAGTCTATGCTTCCAATGATATGGTGTTGGCTTTGGTTACATTTTGGTATTTATGTACATCTTCAATCTAGTCAGCCTAACAGCCAGACCCGGCCACTGTAATGAAAAGGGAGAACAACTAATGGTTCAATCAGCATCCAAGAGCCAACTGTGTATTAAATACTAACTCCCCTTGGCCCCTGGTAACCGTCAGTACTACTTTCCACCTCTAGGAATTTGACTATTCTATGTACTCACTGTACATGAGTGACATCATGGAATGTTTGTCCTTTTGTGACTGGCTTCAAGGTCCACCCATGCTGTAACACGTGTCAGAATTTCCTTCCTTTGTAAGGCAAGTAATGTTCCATTGAGTGGATGGACCGCATTTTCTTTCTCTACCCATCTGTGATGGGGAGAGGGTGGCTTCCCCCTTCGGCTGTCACGAATAACGCTGCTGTGCACATGCGTGTTCACAAATCTGCTCAGTCCCTGCTTTCAACTCTTTGGTATATACCCAGAAGAGGAATCTCTGGGTCACGTAATAATTCTGCACTAACTTGTTTAAGGAGTCGCCGCAACCAGCTCCTTTTCCCTTCTCAGTGAGTGAGAGATGCCCCTCTGGCCCCTGGGCCAGCTTGACTCTTCAGTGGCCAGAGTTTGGGTCCCTGTTGTCCTCGCCAGCCAAGCTCTGGACGCTGCGCCTTTGTGTCACCAGGTGGCGCTAGAGAGCGACTCGAGTTTGTCTCAGGGAAGAAGCCTTTGTGGGCAGGGAGTTTTTAGGACAAGTGTGAGGGCTGCTTCTCAGGGGTCCCGGCCTGGTGTCCCACCGCTCTGAAACAGCAGTGGTTTGGGTTTCTAATGCATCCAGCTAGCGACGCCCTCGCCATTCTCTTTAAAACGGGAGCTGGCCCTGGGAAGCATAGGGTGTGGGAGAGCACCGGGTAGGTGCCGCCCTGACCTGCCTGGAATCCCAGCTCAGTCGGGAAAGCTGGAGACCAAGTGAGCCATCCGGGCCCTGAGTTCCATTTTCCTACCTGTAAAAACCAAAGGGACGGATTGGTTATGCTCCCCAGCTCTGGTCACCGTGAGAGTCCCGGGGAAAGAATATCTGGCCACTCTGAAGGAATCTCAGGTGGCACTGTGGGCTCCATGGCCCCAAAGACTCCGTCTAGCTCAGAGAGGCAGTGACTCTTAAAACTCAGCCTGTTCATCTTATGAAATGGGAATTTGTTTTTGTGACGAATTTTGTTTTTATTTTTTATTTTTCATTGTTTATTGGTATATTTTCGGTATATGTTATGATCACATTCATCATTGGGAATTTGTACCTGTACATGATGTATCTTGGTTCTTGTTTTTTACCCATGCCCCTTCCCTCCTTTCCACCTTTCCACCCCTCCCAAGTTACAAAAAACTTTTTTCTGTTTTACCTAATTTTTTTTTGGTACCGGGGATCGAACTCAGGACCTTGCACTTGCGAGGCAGGTGCTGTTTTTCTCCCCCCCCCCCACTTCCTGTTCTCTTTTGGACCGTTTCTTCCTGTTTCACATTATCTAGTATACATTTTGGTCCTCATTTACACTTTCAGTTTCTCACACCAGAGAAACTATTTGGTATTTATACATGTGTGTCCTATTTATTTCACTGAAGAGTATGGCCTCAATATGCATCCACTTGGCTATAAATGTCTCTAGTTTATCATTCTTTATGGCTGAGTAGTACTCTATCTTATAAAACACACACACACACACACACACACACACACACACACACATCTTCTTTATCCAGTCACCAGTCGATGGGCATTTGGGCTGTTTCCAAGTTTTAGCTATTACAAATTGTGCCACTATAAACATGGGTGCACATATATTGCTGTGGTATGATGTTTTTAATTCTTTTGGGAAGATACCCAGCAGGAGAATAGCTGGGTCAAATGGGACCTCCAAGTTTTTTGAGAAATCTCAAAAATACTGATTTCCACAGTGGTTGTAACAGTCTACACTCCCGCCAGCAGTGGAGAAGTGTTCCTTTTTCCCCACAGCCCCACCAGCATTTGTTATTGGTTGGTTTCTTGATAGCAGCCATTGTTTCTGGAGTGCAGTGGAATCTCAGTGTTTTCATTTCCATCTCTCAAATGACCAGTGATGTTGAACATTTTTTCATGTGTTTATTTGCTGTTTCTACTTCTTTGTCAGAGAAATCTCTGTTCATTACAGATGCCCATTTTCGGATTCAGTCTTTAAATTGGGGGTCTGATTTTTCTAAATTCTTTATATATTCTAGATAGTAGTCCTGTGTCTGAGGAACAGCTGATAAAAAATGTTTCCCACGTTGTGGGTTGTCTCTTCACTCTGTTGGTGATTTCTCTTGCTGTGTAGAAGCTTTTTAATAAATGAGATCCTGGTTGTTGATTCTTTGTGCTAGTTCGCATGTGACTGAGGGTTTGTTCCTAAAGTGCAAAGGGGGAGGGGGAGGATCCAACAACAGGAAAAGATCATGACAAGGATAAGTCAATGCATATCAGTTATAACCATCATTGTTAATGGTCTCAATTCACCAATCAAAGAAAATAGACTGGCAGAATGGATCAAGAAGCAAGATCCAACAATATGCTGCATACAAGAAGTACACTAAATTCAAAAAGAAATTCATAGACAAAGTCAAAGGATGGAAAACAATGCTCCATGTGCCAGGAGCCCCCCCAAAAGCAGAGGTAGCTATCCTATTTGCTGACAGAGTGGATTTCAAACCAAGACTAATTAAGAGTGACAAAGAAGGTCACTACATCCTTGTAAAGTGAGCAAATCACGAGGAAGAGATGACAATAATAAATATATATACACCAAATACTATTGCACCTAACTCTACAAAACAAATGTTTTGAGATTCTCTCCTGAGCTTGTGCCATACTGATTTGAAATTTCAGTTTCCCAAACCATGAGCCAAATAAACCTCCTTTCTTTAGAAACTTAGGCTGCCTCAAGAATTTCATTAGAATAGCAGAAAATACACGAACACATATAAGATTCCTTAGGAATCCTATTTTTAAAAAATAGAGCCAGGTGGGCCGAGGATTTAGCTCAGTGGTTCCGCCACCTGCTTTGCAAGCAGAAGGACCCAAGTTCAATCCCCACTACCAAAAAAAATAAAAAGTAGAGCCAGGTGTGGTGGGTGATACAGGCGTATAATCTCAGTACTCTAGGAGGCTCTGGCAGAAGGATCACAAATTTGAGCCCAGCCTGGTCAACTTATTGACTTAGTGAGACCTTGTCTCAAAGATGGAAAAAAAAAAAAAAAAAAAAAAAAAAAATATATATATATATATATATATATATATGGACATGCTGGTAGCTCAGGTACTCTACACAATCAGAGAAACTTGTCTAACAACAAACTCTGAAAATGATCCTTGAAAATATAGTCTTTGGGATGTAGTTCAGTGTGAAGGCCCTGGGTTCACAGGGGGTTAATCCCTGGTGCTGCCAAAAAAGAAAAGAAAAAAGAAAAATACCTGTTTGATTCATTGCATTTAAAAATCAAAGGAAATTAAAATCAGAAGGAATTTTAGAAATTAGTCTTGTCTAATGCACTGTCCCCTTCCGCTGATTAGTGAACGGGAGCCAGGGTGCTGAGCAGCCTGCCAGGACACATAGGGCCTGCAGCTTGCTAATCCTCAGAGCTCTTCTCACATTCGGATGTGCTGGACATTCCTAGCTCTTCTCCAGTGCAGCTGCTTCCCATGCCCTCAGGCTGAGCTCCATGGACAGGGTTAAACCAGGCTCCCTCTTCCCTTTGGGCCAACCAAAATGGCGCCCTGGGGGGAGAACAAGAGTGAGAGGCCTGGGTATTCATTCCCTATTCCTTCCCTGTTCGGGTTGCCAAATATAATGCTGGATTCCCAGTTAACCTTGAATTTTAGTTAAGCAATGAATCATCTTTTTCAGTGTATCTCATACTGCCAGGGATATACTTACACTAAAATCATTTTATTTATCTGATATGCAAATTTGTCTAGGAATCTTGTCTTTTTGTTGTTGTTGTTAAATCTGAAAACCCTGTGAGACCCGGTGGGACTTGTGTAAGGATGGCTTTCTTCTACTGGGGCCACAGCGCCCATGGGCCACCCTCTCCTTCTGTCCCAGCTCAGGGGTGGGGAGTTCTCAGGCACGTGTCTTTCCATTCTATGAGGTGGTACTGGCTTCCTCAGTGCCTCCCCAGTCCTACCCATTCCTTCACGTAAATTCTTCATTCCATTCTTCTCTGGCCCTTCTGAGCATTGAGCCCTGTGACATTAATTGCACTATGCCAACTTCCCTGCAGTGAGAAGTGCCTGTGGGAGTAGTACCATTCTGGGTGTGTCTGTGGGGTGTTTCCAGAGATGATTGGCATGTGGTCCAGCAAGCCTCAGTTGTGGGTGGTACCAATCAAAAGGCTTGTAGCCTAGATGGGATAAAAAAGGGAAAGAAGGGAGTGCGGCCATTTTGGAAGCACTCTTGTCTGCATAAGTGGCTGGGCCTTTTGCTGCCGTCACCTTTGAACATCAGTCTCTAGTTTCTTCAGCCTCCAACATAGACTCATACCGGTGACTCTCCAAGGTGCTTCGGGCCTTTGACCTTGGGCTGGTGCTGCATCCTTGATCCATCTTGTTCTGTGGCTTCCATCTTCTTGGACCGAGCAGCTCCTGGATCCTCTTACTCCCCAGTGCACAGATGGCCACTGTAAACTCTGCCATCTCCAATCTTGTAATCTGACTGAATAAATCCTCCTGCCTACTTATACATGTATTTTCTATCGACTCTGTTCCTCTAAAGAACCCTAACAATACATGCTTTGGCCAGTAGGTAGATGGTGAGGGCCGTGTATACCCTGCTATAGAGGACATTTTGTGGTAACTCCAGAGCAGAAGGGGTCTTGGAATCTTTGCAGCCATGCTAGGGACTGGGAAGCTGCTTTCCATCAGCCATGGCCCCTCTTGGAAGTGAGCTTTTAGGGTGCTCTGTGACTCCCGGTTGTTGCTTCCCAGCTTTTCTCTGGCTGTCGGCTCTGTGAGGCTTGGTCTCCAGCTTGGCACGATTGGGGGTAGGTGGAAACTTGAGGAGCTGAGGCCTCATGGAGGTTTTAGGTCATTAGGGTGGTGCTCTTGAAGGGGATATTGGGACCGTGGACTTTTCTTCTTTCTTTTATTCCTGGCCATGAGGTGAGCAGCTTTGCTCTGCCAACCTCCCACCCCCATGATGAGCGCCTCATCCCAGGCCCAAAGTAAGAGCCCAATGGATCTCGGATGGAAACACCCACAACTGGGAGCTGAAATAATACTCTCCTCTTTACAGGGTGATTTAGCTTGGGTTTTTGTTACAGTAACAGAAAGCTGACTAACACAAGACATAAATGAGTGGGGAAATGCTACCTCATTTAGCCAATTTGCTGGTTAATTTGCACTGCAGCTCTTTAAGGGTCCATTCATTCATTCATTCATTCATTCCTCCTTACACTTCCCTGCAATGTCATGGTGGAGGCCTTCGTGTGCAGGGCACTGCACTCTTGGCTTTAGCAAGCCTGTGTGTATATGGGGAAAGTTTGCCAGATTTGGTAAATAAAAATACAGGGTGCTCAGTTAAATCTGAATATCAGATAAATGGCTACTTTGTTTTACATAAATATGTCCCATATGACATTAAAATTTTGATTCAGCTTGTCTGTAATTAAACTCTTAGTATTCTGCATTTACCTGGCAATCCGGGGCAGGGTCCTGTGGCTTTAAACAGTGTCCAAGAATCCTTAGTGCCATCAGAGTGCCTGGTACATGGCACACCCTTATTTGTTGATTGAAGGAGAAGCAAGAAAGGAAGGCAGGGCCGGGGATTTAGCTCAGTGGTTCTGCTGCCTGCCTCGCAGGTGGAAGGTCCCGAGTTCTATCCCCAGTACCAAAAAAAAGGAAGGCAGCACCATTTAACCTCAGCACTTGAAGGGACACGTTGCGGCTTAGAGACCAGTTCTTTTGCCTCTTGGAAAAGGGAGGCAGTTCCAGTTTGGTGACAGGCCCAAGGTCGTTGAATTAGTCAGCGTTTCCATTGCTAGACACAGTACCTGACAGCACAGCTTAAGTGGGGAGAAGTTTCAGTGGCTCACGGTTGCAGGGAATTCAGCCCATGGCAGATGGCTCTAAGGAAGAGGCATGATGGAAGGGCAAGGTGAAACAAAGCTGCTTAGTTCATGGTGGTCAGGAAGTAGAACAGGGGAACAGTACAAGAGAGGAAGAGGTGAAAGATGAGATGTAATCCCCAAGGTCACATCTCTGTGACCCACCCAGACACACCCAGAAATGTGCTCCTCTAAACCCCTGGGAGGCTCTCAAGCCAGGCAAGTTGACCCAGTCAAATTTAAGCATCACAGCCATCACGGGAGAGTTAGACAGGCAGGACAAGAGCTGTAGCCTCTGCACTGCACCGCTCTTTTACTTGTGTGTCAGGTGGCTTTTCTTGCCTTGAGCCTGCTCTTCCTTGGCTCTATCTTTGTGGCTGGCCCCTAGCCCCAAATGCTATGAACATGTCCCATTGGGAAGGCTCAGTGAATCCACAGCTGTGTCTCCTGCCTGGGCTCTGAGTCTGCCTTCTGTGTGATGACATGCTTGTGTGTAGACATACGTATGAATTTGAGGAAGCCCATGGTTCAGGGGCTCACAAAATCATTAGCAGCCAGTAATGTATAGTTTCAAAATAATTTAAAAGAAAATAACTCATCAGCAGTGGCTAGCAGAATCAAGACATAGATCCCTTAGTTCTGGTTTGATTATCAGCCAGAGTTCTCTGGAACTAGACATCAGTTTTTACTGATCAAGGCCCATGTTTGCTAGAGCAACATATTTTGATGCAGAGAGGAAAAAAATCACTATATAGATTGTTACTGAAATAATTAATTTCACATTTTTCTCTGTAGGGGGTGCCTGTGTGGTTGACCACATGATGCATATAAATTGCAATTGGCCCTTTGCATCTGCCGAGTCTACACCCACAAATTGAGCTAACTGCCTGATAAAAATATTTGGAAACAATTTTTTTTTGTCTATACTGAACATGTGGAGACTTTTATTATCATGATTCCCTAAACAATCTGGCTGCACGTCCCACGTTTTTCTTTTTAAAAAGTAACTACTAGGTAACATTAAACCACCTGTGTGGCGTACATTATTACCCTTCTCTGGACAGCATTGGTAGAGTTGATCAGGCTGCCAAATCTTCCTTACCTGCTTTGGCCTGAAACTTGCTTACAATAGACAAACATGTTTCCTCCATAACTATGGCTAAAGACAAAACCTTGCAAGCAGAGAGAACTAATGAAGAAGTAGTCCAATAGTGGAATTTTGTTTGGATTTCTTCTGTCAACTTGAATCATTTGTTTTTTAAAAAGGAAAAATTTGGCCAGGGATTTAGCTCAGTGGTTCTGGTGCCTGCCTTGCAAGCGCAAGCTCCCAAGTTCAATCCCCGGTACCAAAAAAAAAGGAAAAAGGAAAAATTGAGCTTGGCAGTGCACGCGGGCAAAGCAGGCACGGGCTGAGTGCGCCCTGCTCAGTCCAGTTCGTTCCGCCTACTTGTGACCAGGAGACTGAACCGCTACTTGGATCCACATTACAGAGGCACAGAGGGGCATAAAGGCCATTGTCCTGAGCTGTAGAAATAAACAACAGAGAGAGGGCCTCTCTCAGGCTCCCTGATGAAAACTGAAGCCCACTGGAAAAGTGAAGAGAATCTCTGCAGTAAAGGCACACCAGACCACCGTACTTGGTAAGTTGGAGGGATCACCACCTCTCATCAGAACCTGGACTATCTTCAGGGAAAAGACAGCTGGAACCTGCAGTAGAACCTTGGAAAGTTCAACCCTGCAGGAGAACAGGGAGCTCAACTTGGGACTTGCAGCCAGAAATTTGCTGGAATCTCACGGGTCTGTCACTGCCTTGCTGAGACCCATTGACTTAAATCTGCACACTGCTGCCCATGTTGTCTATTGTGACACCCGAGACATACCCTGAAAGAGGCCCTTCATTTTTATCTTTGATTTGTTATTTTCAAAATTACCACTATTTTTTTGCTCTTATTTTTAATTTTTTTCTTCTTTGCTACTCTTTTAAAATTTTTATTTTTCTTTCTTTTCTCTTTTCTTCTCTCTCTCTCTCTCTCTCTCTCTCTCTCTCTCTCTCTCTCTCTCTCTCTCTCTCTGCCTGGTGCCCTTGCTGTTCCACATTGTTCTTCATCTCCCCTTTGTGTTCCTGTTCTGGCACTAATTCGTATTTCTTCTTTATCTCCCTTTTCTTCTCTTTCCTTCTCTTGCCTGTGCCCTCTGGCCTCACTGTTAACCTTCCCCTATCCTTTTACCTACCTATCCCTCCCTCCCCAACTCCTTCTAACTCCCCATCCCGAAGGGTAAAGTTCCTGTATTGAAGAGTTTATTCACTCTAAACATATGTTGGGTTGGCCCTTGATTTTGATCTAATTCACACAGTTAAAGGTGATAGATTAATAGCTACCACAAACTGTCATTTTCTAAGAGGTACTCGATGCTATGGTGCTGCTAATTGTATCACTTGGGCTAAGGTGTTGTGATTGATCTAATCAGTTGTCCTTCCTGGTATAATGAAAATGAGACAGGCTGAGCGCCATTAGAGTCTCAAAACCTAAAGACCAGATGTATCTGGAAGACACCTCTGAGAAGCAGTCATTCCATAAGGGATCTAAATACATCAACAAAGATACTTACAGGCTTTTAGCAGGAGGCGCAAGGCTGCGCCACTGCTTATCAGGTAGAGTACTAGATGCTGGAGCCTGGGAGGAAGTATTTCCCAGGTCTTTGGCCTTCCTACTCAGATGGCTGGTCCGGGGGAGGCTCCTAGGGCAGTGAAGCTCAGCCGGTCCCAGGCCCGGAAGGAAGCTCCCCCGCTGCCATCCCAAGCTCCTAGGGCAGAGAAGGTGAGCCGCATGGGCACCAGAAGCACCCCCTTCCCCGTGGAAATGAGAAAACACATAAACAAGCCTCAAAAACAGACTTCTGGATCACCTACAGCAACCCCAAAGGGAAACGAGATGGAACACTCTGATACTCAACCACGTGGACTCTCTGAACTGGCAACAAAAGGGGATCTGGGAAAAATGAAATCAGAAATAATTACTCAGATAACAGCAAAGATTTTGCTCATGGTCCAAGACATGATTAATAAATCTAGAGAGGACACAGATAAAAAAATAGAGGATCTGAGGAACATGATGGAATCCCAACATAGGAAACAAATGGAATCCATCAAACAGATACAAACAGATTTCCAAGAGATTAAAAACTCCATTGAAAGTCTGCGCAGCAGAATGAACCAATGTGAGGATAGAATTTCAGATATAGAAGATAAGATTGCAATTAGTGAGGAGGAAAAGAAAAATTGCTTTAAAATTGTAAGGGAACACGAGAAATCAATCCAGCAGCTGCTAGACGATGCAAAGAAGAATAACATAAAGATTGATTGGAGTCAATGAAGAAAGAGGAGAGAGTGCAGATGACATAAAAAAACTCTTCACAGAAGTGATGGCAGAAAACTTCCCAAGGAGGGGAAAAGAACTTGACATACAGATAAGTGAGGCATATAGGACTCCAGCTAGCCTTAATAAAAAAAAAAAATCTACACATAGGCATATGATAGTTAGGATTCCAGAAATCCAACAGAAGAACAAAATTCTACAAGCAGTGAGAGAAAAGAAACAAATCACATACAAAGGAAAGCCCATTAGAATCACAGCAGACTTCTCAATGCAAACCCTCAAGAAGAGCTTGGAGTGATGTATTTTAAGCCGTAAAGGAAAACAGCCTCCAACCCAGATTGATGTACCCTGCAAAACTATCTTTCAAGATTGATGGAGAAATAAGATATTTTGATGATAAAGAGCACCTCAGGAACTTCATGAATACCAAACCAGCACTCCAAAAAATTGTAGACAATACCCTATAAGAAGACAATGAGGATCACAACACCAGGAAACCCAGCAGAATGAATCCATTGGTCGTAACAAATTAAATGCAAAGGGGGAGAATCCAACAGAAAGAAAAAGTCATGACTAGGCTTTTAAAACTTTTGACTTCATCTCCCTAATGAGTGTATAATTCAATCTTATTATTGTACTGATTAGTATTTTTCTGATTCTAGAGTTGCACACCATTCCTTGTGCTGTACTGGCTATTTATCATCTTCTTATATCTACATTTTAATTGGGTTGTCTATTAATGAGCTCTAAGAATTCTTTATATATTCTGCTCATAGGTTATATGCATTGTAAATATGGTCTGTTTAAGGACTACTTTTCATTTTAGTGATGTCATTTAAAGTTCTAAATTTTGATGGAATCTCATTTATCAATTTTTTTCTTTTATACATCATGTTTTTTGTATCCTAGGTAGTTCTTGCTTACCCTGAATTCATAAATATTTTCCCTTATAATTTCTTCTTAAAGTTTTATACTTTTAGGCTTTCTTATTTGGATTCATAGACCCCTTCAAGTTATTTTCATGTATGGAAAAAAAGGGTTGAGGTTAATTTTTTATATATGGATACCAGGTGTTCTAGTGCCATTTGCTGAAGACACTATCTCTTCCTCGGCTCTTGAATCGAGTTTATATTCTATAAAATGCTAATGTTAAATAATCTTTCAAAACTCAGTGGACCATATATGTGTGGTTCTATTTCTAGATTCTCTGTTTTAGTCAAATGATCTATATGTCTTTCCTTACACCAACATTGCCTTGATTACTGTAGCTTTAGAAGAAGTCTTAAAATTGGGTGCTAAACGTCTTCCAACACTGTTTTTGTTTTTGTTTTTGGCTTTTCTGGGTCCTTTGTACTCCTACATAACTTTTAAATTTCAATATCCAGTTCTTCATTTATAGCAAGTATATACAGACCTGAATTTTTATATATACCTTGTGTTTTCTAATCCTGCTAAATTCAAGTACAAGTTCTAGGGGCTCCTAGAGATTTCTTAGTATTTTCTCTGTAGATGATCATTTCATCTACATATAAAGATTTTCCTTCTGCCATGCCAATCCTATCCTAGTTGTGTCATTTTATTGCCAGACTATTTTGGTGGGGACTAGGTTTCAAAGTTTAATGGACAGATAAAGAGTAAACATATCTGTCCTTGTTCCCCACCTTAAGGAGAAAGCATTGTGTCTTCTCCATTCATACAAGGTGTTCTCGCTGGAAGTATGGAGTACATGTCTTTAATTTGTTGAGAAGTTTCTGTTCTACTTCCAGTCTCCTGATAGCTTTTACCATGAACAGCTGTAGAATTTGGTCCAATACTTTTTCTCCAACTAGTGACAGGATCATATGGCTTTTTCCTTTCCTCTGTTAAAATGATGACTTTGGGGGTGGATCTTCCAATGCTGAACCAACACTGCCATCTCTATAACAAAACCACTTTCTACATCCTGCCAGATCTGACTTCTTAGAGTTTGTTTTGTTAAACAAATTTCTATCTATGTTCATACTTTTTTCTTCTATTATCTTTATCCAATTTTAGGGTTAGCACAGTGTTGAGTTCCTAAAGTGAGGGGAGAAGTGTTCCTTCTTTTTTCTGCTTTAATTGTTTGATATAATTTATCAGTTAAAATGTTTATGAGCCTGCTGTTGTCATATAGGTAGGTTTTCAAGCTAGGAATATACTTTCTTTAATAGGTGCTATTCAAATTTTATATTTCCTCCAAAGTTAGTTTCATTAATTTGTCTTCTGAGTTACTTCTTAGAAGTTGTCAAATTTATTTCAACAAAGATTTTTGTAATATGCTTTCTGTATCCTTTTAAATTCTGTAAAATCTGTGGTAATGTCTCCTAGACCTTAATATTGTAATTTAAAAAATGTATAACTGATATTGTGTAACAAGAAGAAAAGCTCTAAAAGAGCAGGGGAATTGGGATGGGTAGGGGAAGGGAAAAAAGGGAAAGGAAGAAATATGAGAAGAGGAAAAAAATGGAAACAAGGTCTTTGCAAATAGGGAAGGGTGGAGGGGGTGAAGGGAGGGCAAGGGAAGGGGAAAAAAATAAGAACCAAGAGACTCATGTAATGGTACAAGATCCCAATGATGAATGTAACTGTATTTTATACCTAAAATGTACCAATAAAGTTAATGGGGAAAAAATATACTTACAATAAGCAACTTCAAAGTATTAACCCAGGAACTAAACCAAGGACAGTACCAAAAACAAAAATGAGAAGACATTTAAGTAAGGTGACTTCCACCCCACAAAAGGCAAATTCTGGGGGAAATGAGGTGGAAAAGTCTGATAATCAATCACCTGGACACCCTGAACTGATAGCACAGGAAGTAACAAATAGATGAATGGGGCTGTAGAAAAATTCAAAATAGAAATAATCTCCCAGATAACTACAGAGATGGTGAGTAGAGTGAAAGACATGATTAGAAGATCTAGAACAGAAACAGATAAAAAAAAATAGATGACCTCAGAAATATGCTGGAAGCCATAAATGCCCAGCATAAGAAAGAATTGGAAACCATGATCTCCCAACATAAGAAAGCAATGGAATCCATGAAGCAGATTCAAACAGATATTCAGGAGATTAAAAATTCCATTGAAAGCATGCAGAGCAGATTAAGGGAATCTGAAGATAGAATATCGGATATAGCAGACAGGATTGCGGTTAAGGACCATGAAAACAGAGATCTCTTCAAAATAGTAAGGGACCACGAGAAATCAATCCAGCAGCTGCTAGACGATGCAAAGAAGAATAACATAAGACTGATAGGAGTCCACAGAAAATCAAGAAAAAATACAGTTGACATAAAAAAACTGTTCACAGAAGTAATAGTAGAAAACTTCCCAGATAGAGGTAGAGAATTGGACATACAGATAAGTGAGGCATATAGAATTCCAACTAGCCATGATCAAAAAAAATCTACACCTAGATGTATAATAGCCAAGATCCCAGAAGCCCAACAGAAGAACAAAATCCTACAAGCAGTTAGAGAAAAGAAACAAATCATCTACAAAGGAAAGCCCATCAGAATCACAGCAGACTTCTCAACACAAACCCTCAAGTCAAGGAGAGCCTGGAGTGAAGTATTTCAAGCCCTAAAAGAAAATAACTTCCAACCTAGACTGTTGTATCCTGCAAAATTGTCTTTCAAAATCAGTGGGGAAATTAGATACTTCCATGACAAAGTACACCTCAGAAATTTCATGAACACCAAACCAGCACTCCAAACAGTTCTAAGCAATATCCTAGAAAAAGACAATGAAGGTCACAACACCATGAGGCCCAACAGAGGGAAGCCACCCAGCAAGGTAAGAAACTAAAGGGAAAGGGGGAAAAATAAGAAATAAAAGAGCCAACAACAGCAAAACATCATGACAAGGATGAGTCAATATCTATGAATGATAACTCTCAATGTTAATGGCCTCAATTCACCAATCAAAAGAAATAGACTGGCAGAATGGATTAAGAAGCAAAATCCAGCAATATGCAGTATACAAGAAACACACCTAACTCAAAAGAAATTCATAGACTGAAAGTAAAAGGATGGAAAACAGTTCTCCATGCCACAGGAACCCAGAAAAAAAAAGGGGGTAGCAATCTTATTTGCAGACAAAGTAGATTTCAAACCAAAACTAATTAAGAGAGACAAAGATGGTCACTACATCCTTGTGAAGGGAACAATCCAAGAGGAAGAGATGACAATCCTAAATATATATGCACCAAATATGAATGCCCACAACAATACAAAACAAATATTAATGGACATGAAAAACCAAATAAACACTAATACAATTGTAGTGGAGGACCTCACCCCTCTATCACAAATAGACAGATCAACTAGAAAAAAAATTAACAATGAAATTCTAGAACTGAACCAAGCTATTGAACAAATGGAATTAATAGATGTTTACAGAGTATTCCACCCCACAAAATCAGAATACAGATTCTTTTCAGCTGCACGTAGGTCATTCTCCAAAATAGACCACATGCTAGCTCATAGGACATGTCTAAGTAAATGTAAAAGAATTGAAGTTATCCCCTGTATATTATCAGACCATAGTGCAATAAAATTGGAGATCAATAACATAAGAAATCACAAAACTCCCACAAACACACAGAAATTGAATAACACCCTCCCGAATAACCAATGGGTCACAGAGGAAATTAAAGAAAAAATTAGACAGCTTCTACAAGTACATGATAATGCCAATACAACATACAGGAATCTATGGGACACAATGAAAGCAGTTCTATGCCGGAAATTCATAGCAGTGAAAAGAATCAACAACTGGGATCTCATCTTATTCAAAAGCTTCTGCACTGCAAGAGAAACCACCAACAGAACTAAGAGACAACCTACAATGTGGCAAAAAATTTGTAGCAGCTGTACCTCAGACAAAGGCCTACTATCTAGAATATATAAAGAATTGAAAAAAATCAGACCCCTCAAATTCAAATACCCAATTCAAAAATGGGCATCTGAAATGAACAGACATTTCTCAGACAAACAAGTAAAAGCAGCAAATAAATATATTAAAAAAATGTTCAACATCACTGGTCATTCAAGAGATGCAGATGAAACCGACACTGAGATTCCACTTCACCGCAGAAAGAATGGCTGCTAACAAGAAATCAACCAATAACAAATGCTGGCAGGGGTGTGGGGAGAAAGGAACCCTTCTCCATTGTTGGTGGGAGTGCAGACTGGTGCAACCACTGTGTAAGTCAGTATGGAGATACCTCATAGGACTAAGGCTGGAGGTCTTATTTGAGCCAGCTATTCGCCTGCTGGGTATTTTCCCCAAAGAATTAAAAGAATCATACCACAGCGATATATGTGCACCCATGTTCATAGCAGCACAATTTGTGATAGCTAAAACTTGGAAGCAGCCCAAATGCCCATCAACTGGAAACTGGATAAAGAAGATGTGGGTTTTTAATAAAATGGAGTACTACTCAGCCATCACGAGAAGCGAGAGACATTTATAGCTAAATGAATGCATATTGAGGCCATACTCTTAAGTGAAATAAATAGGACACATGTGTGTAAATACCAAATGGTTTCTCTAGTGTGAGAGACTGAAAGTGTAAATAAGGATTAAAATGATTAAAATGAATAATTGATAATTTGAAATATTAAAGGGTCCAAATGTGTAGGGGTGGTGGGAGGGGAAGGGGAAAAGGAAAGAAGGGAAAGGAAAAATTATGAGAAAAGAAAAAAAATGGAAACGAAATCTATGTAAATAGGGAAGGGTGGAGGGGGTGAAGGATGCACAGATAATGTGGAAAAAAAATAAGAACCAAGATTCATCATGAACAGGTACAAACACCCAATGATAAATGTAAATGTATTGTATGCCTAAAATGTACCAATAAAAGAATTTTTTAAAAAAGGAAAAATTCAAGCAAAATTAATTTTAATATTTAGCTTATTTAACAGAATACCTCCGGAATCAACATGCAACTCACATAGAAATTATTGAGTTGTGTTTTTTTTCAACACTGGGGGACTGAACCCTGGATTTTCTTTTTTTCCTTGTTTCTTTCTTTCTTTCTCCTTCCTTCCTTCCTTCCTGCCTACCTGCCTGCGTTCCTTCCTTTTTGTACCTGTTGGGTGTCCTGCAATACAGCAGTGATCAAAGGTGATAGAGGCAGCAAGGAACAAACTGCCACTGGGTAGAAAGAGGAAAGTCCAGAGTGAAAGTCTTTTTGAAAAATAGCCTTCCTCTTTTGCAACTGGGCCACTCACCGAACCTTGAACTTGGTTCTCAGCACAGGCTCTGGAACACTTATCCCTGTCCTTGGGAAGGGAGCATAACAAGACTCAGCAGACAAGCTAGCTATGCTTCAGGTCACTCTCAGACCTCAGTGAACTGTCCCTGACTGTCTTAGTCACTCAACCAATACAGCCACGTGCAGTGTCATATTTTGGTTGGTGAGGATGGGCCCATCCATATGACAGTGCTCCCATGGATTACATTGCCTAGCGATGTAGCCATCTTCATTTGTGTAAGTGCACCCTGAGGTGTACATACAATGACAAATTCCCTTCCTGAAGGGACACATGACTATGTCTACTGGGCACTGTGGGGGCGAAGCATTTCCTGTGCACATTATGCAGATCAGCAACCCTTGACTTATTGTAAATAGGAGCCTCAGCCTTCACTTGGCACTGAGACCCCAGTATGTGTCTTCAAACCTGGCTGATTCTGATCACTGGAGACAGAAACCCAGCTGGACGAGGAGAGGGGGGATCCTCTTCCTATGCAGCTGCAGCAAACAGATGGTATTCTGTGTCCTAAACTGTCCTGCAAAGGTTTCTGAGGAAGGACTCTTTGGAGGTTGTTGCTGGGTCCTGGGAAAGCGACTGCCCACCTCTGGAAGGCCAAGGATCCCTATTTTGAAATCTTGCTCAAAAGGTTGTGGCCCTGGTGTTGGGGAAAACTGCTTTCTGCAACTGGTACTTACTGGTTTCTCAGCCCACTCTTCTAAGCCATCTCCTAGGATGAATTTTCCTGGTCACAAGTCCCCTAAGACTCCTGCTTCTCCCCGAGAGATGGGGGTTGGTGAAAGAAAGAAAGTCAGAGTCTGGATTGGACTCCTGAGTGAGGTTTTTCCAACCTGGAGCCATTCTTCCCCCAAGGGACACCTGGCAACATCTAGAAAAAAAAATTTGGTGGTCAAAATTGGGCATAGGGTACTAGCCACTCGATGTCCTTGGTGCCAGGACAGCCCCACCCAGAAAGCAAATGACCCAGCTCCCATGCCCACAGTGCCAAAGCTACAGAACCTGCTTGGGGCAGCTGTCAGGGTTGGGTCTCTGCTCTGCTTCTTACCAGATGTGGAACATGGGGCAGTTCATCTACCTCTCTGTGCCTCGGGGTCTATGTTTGTAAAATAGGGGTAACAACAGTACCAGCCTCATAGGGTTGATTGAGGAATATATATTCTTGGAGTATCCAAAGTGCTTTGAAATAGCAGTACATCTCCATCAATGGGTCAGTGTTGCCTAGGAGACACACTGCTCCAGACTGGGGAGTGTGTAGACATCAGTGATCCAACAGCACAATGGCTATTGTGGATCCCACTCAGAGCAACTTATATTGACCTTGTGTCTTAGGCTATGTCATGTTTCCTTGCCCCATCTGATTAGTGCATGGGTCATTTACAGGAGGACGGTGAGGCCTGGAGGTGTTGCACAGCTGACCAAACTGCACACTGGTTTGTGGCAGAGCTGGACACAACCTTCAGGCCAGAGGCCTCTGCTACCCTGGGCCTGCTCCCTGGCCCAGCTCCACTCCTGCACTGTCCTGGCAGCCAGCAGTGCTGGGCATACCCTGAGCACCGCCTTGTACTTTCTCTACCTTCTTTGCCCCCAGCACAGAATCCCTTGAGACCAGGGGGAGCTTCTGTGGCTCAACCTGACCACAGGCCACATGTGTGGCCAGGGTTCACTTGGGACAGGAGAGCCTGGGCACCACCACGGCGGGAGGAAGAAGGGAATCCCCAAGCCTTGGGAACAACTGCTGGGGACCTCATAGCCTGCTTCCCCATCAGGAGTTGCACACAGCAATGGGTAAGACCCACTCATGAGTGGGAACAGATTCTGGCCTCCATGGGCCCTGCCCACAGCAGGAACCAAGTGAATAAGAGCGGCATGGTTCCAGGACACCTGCAAGGGGAGTGGAGGGACGTCTTGAGTATCTTGTCCAGGTGATGTCACAAAGGAGAGATACCAAGGCCAAGGGAGAGGACCCCAGCGGATGCCAAGCTGGGTTCAACATGGTGAGACTCAGAAGCTCCCCCAGGTGTGCTGCTCCAACTCCCGGTGCCTTTCCCTGCCTGGTGGCCAACAGCAAGCCCAGGTGACTTCCTGCTGCATCTCAGAATTGAAAAGTTAGGGGACAATGCTCTTGATTGACCTGATTGGCCTCTTTCCAACGTGAGCTGATTGGTTACCATTACTATCCCGAGATCCTCCTCATTTGATGCCCTTGTGGTCCACCTCATGTCTCTGTGGTCCATCCTTCTGTCCACCTGGTGTCCCTGTGGCCTGTCCTCCTTCCTACTTGATGTCCACATGGTCCATTCTGCTGTCCCCACAGTGTCAGTGTGATCTGTCCTCCTGAAAGTTGGGACAGCTCCGTGAGGCCTTGCTTTTCTGACTCTAGCTCTAAGGTTACTCCCGAGTTCTCTGGCCACTGTCCATCCTATCCCCTGCCCTGCTTCTGTCACACCACTCGCTCTCATCTGGGGTCCCCGGCAGAGCTGCTCACCTGTGCACTGTGCGGCTCTGCCCCACACGACCCAGAATATGACTGAGGGAGGCCAGACCAGGCGTTTACCCTGGGCCTCATCATGTCCTGGGGCCTAGAGTGGCTCCCTGCACACCATAGCGGCTCAGTAAATGCTGGTGAATGGAGGAGTCTTTGTTTCACAGAAGCCAAACCCACAGTAGCCAAGTGATGCCCTGAAGTCACACTGTTGATATCACACTTGGCACTTATTCCAGGGTTCCCTTCATGGAAACAAGCTATCCCTCCAAAAAGACAAAGAAGAAAAAAGAGCAGGGAGAAATAAAAACGAGGGGTTTTATAAGCTCCTGAAATGAAAATAATGTTTGTGGGGACGTTTGGTTTGCCCAGTGCTGAGAAATGAAGCGTGAGGCGACATCATTGTGTAATTCCCTCTCTGCAGGGCTGTGCTGGCAATTATGGAAATCTGGGGTCGAAGGTACCTTCAGATTGGTCTGCACTAATTACCCACGTGATGCTTTAACCTATTCCCCAGCAGGTACACAGTGCTGCACATTAGGGACGAGTTATTTTTAATCTGCCATATGGGAGAAGATCAGGGATGTTAAATGAAATCCAGAACCAAAATAAATGCCAGAGAATAGGAGCCTGAGGGGCTCACTTGTGAGTTACATGCGTGAACCTTAGAGTTTGGGTTCTGGGCATCTTGGCTGTTCAGGGCTGATATTTGCTATTTTTAGTCCTAGGAATGTTCCAGATCATGTAGGGAGCTAGGTAATGGATATTCAGAAAGGTCAGGTGTCACTGTGGGTTGGGCTGTGTCACAGAGCCTACATGGCCCACCTTTGATTTGGAGGTGTTGTTATGGTTACGTGTTCATGGGTCCCTGGAAGAGGGATTGTGTGTGCCACTTTCTTCCACAGGGAAGAGAGTTGGGAGTAACCAGCCCAGGGTGTGGGAGAGCTGTTACCTGGCTTCTAAGCTGCCCGCAGTGACTAAGCAGCTGAAAATGAAAATAGCAGCTGAAAATGTCGCCACCCACCTCCCGAACTTTCCAAGAAAAAGAAAAAGAAGGAAACATTGGCCCAGGAAAATGCTGCCTGTGAGCAAAATGAAGAAGCAACAGTTTATTTGTGCCAGAGATGAGGCTTCCCTTGAAATCAGTGTCGCTCATGACTATCTTTGTTTGAAGGTCCCTGGTTGGGTCTTCATGGATTAAAGCCCATGTGATTCCACCTGGCCAGGCTTCTGTCCACCCCTGGCTGGCACAAGGGATGTGGCAGGTGAGCTATACAACGTCCTGCTGAAATCTGCTGGCCCTGGGTCCCCAACTCGAGGAGCTGAGCAACTGTTCTTTAGTCCCAATCCCCACCAGGAATTCCATGCAATAGCTGACATCCATCCTTATGGAAAATCAAAGAAACTCTGGACACCAGTTAGGATGTCCAGAGGTGAGGCATGCTGACATGCATAGCATCCTGGCCAGAGCCATGAAGGGCCAAGCAATCATCAAAAAGGTTCAAAGAATGACTCACAGAGCTCAGAAACTTCAGAAGTGGAAAAAGAGTTTCTGGGTTGCTTGATCTACAATTGTGTCTGGGTAAAATAAGCAGAGATTATCCCCCAATTCAGAGATGAGAAAACGGGAGTCACTGTGTTATAGTTTAAAACCAGAATGCCCCCCCCCCCAAAAGCCTCATGTATTCAGGGATGGGTTTTTGGAAGGTGATGGATCATGAGGTGCTGTACTCATCAGTGGACTAATCCACTGACGTGTTCTTAGGTGACTGTGCTGTTGGAGCTGGGCCTAGTTGGATGAGGCAGTCACTAGCTGCATGACCCAGGAGAGTGTGTCTCCCTCCCCTGCTCTTCCCTTCTTTCTCTGCTTCCCCCATGATGTGGGCAGCTCTCCTCCACCAGACCCTTCCCACATTCCTTCCTGCTTCTCAATCAGCTGACTATGGACTGAACCCTCTAAAAACCATGACCCAAAATAGACCTCTCCTCCTTTAAGTTGTGGATGTCAGCTGTCAAGTCCCAGGATGAGAAAGTGACTAATAAACACTGGTATCACCCTGAAACTATATCTTCCTCCTGGAGAGAACCTGGGAGATTTGATCTGAAATCCAAACATTATGCTGTAAGACCTAGTTGTTGGCTTTTTTTTTTTTTAGACAGGGTCTTACTATGTAGTCCATGCTGGCCTCAAACTCTATGCAGTCCAGGCTGGTCTTGAACTCACAGCAATCCTCTGGCCTTCAGCCTCCTGAATGCCGGGATTATAGGTGTATACGCTCCCACACTCGGCTACTTTTAAATTTCTGATTAACAGGACCATTTCAAGGGACTAATAACTGGTAGAGATCCTGCAAAACTTTGGGCCAGCACAATCCAACAGGAAGCTGAGACTGTGAGGAGGAAGCAGGAAGTTCCTTAATCAGACAGTGCGGAGTGGACTAGACAGGAGCCGAGTGGTGGCAGAAATGAAGGTATAGATGAATGCCTGGCAGGCACTGAAGTGTGCTGATTTGATGTCCATGGATAGTGAGGCATCTAGGACTGCTAAGAGCTAACACCTGTTCCGCTGCTCCCAACTGCAGGCCAGGTTCGAGTCTCTTCCTGGCCCTGGAGAGAGAACAGCAACTCCGTGATCCTTGTGCTAGCTCTTATCCACATTCTGCCCATGAGAAACCAGAAACTCAGAGGCATCAGCTAAATCCTCCAAGATTTCTCTATGGCCTGTGGCTGCATTGTTGTTAGAAAGTGTTGTGTGAGTGTGTGTCTACGTGTGTATGCATGAGAGAGAAAGAGAGGCAGCATGTGGCATGATGAGTGGGTGAGAGAGATCAGGACTCATGAGCCCTGGATTCGGGGTCTGCTCTCTGAGGAATCTCCAGGCTCCAACTAGGGCAGCAGGTGGGCTGTGCCAATAGAGATTTAGGGCAGGGTGAGTTCACACCCTGGTTCTGAGGGTCCAGGAGCCTCTCAGATAAGGATTTCCTATTGACAACTGGAACAGTGCCACGGTGCTCCCAGATCTATATTCACAGGTGTCCATTGGTATCAGACTTACAGAGCCATAGGATTCCAGAAGTTCAGAGCCAGGAGGTGAGAAAATCTGAACATAATTATGAAAAGGTCTGAATGTACTCACAGTGGGATGAATCTAGAAATCAGGTAGAACAGAAGAAGCTGGACAGGGGAGAGCCGGTTGCTGTCCAGTGATTCAGAGATCAGAGACATGAGCAGAGCGGATCTGTGAGGATGCCAACCAGAACAGAGGTAGGAAAGGTATCACATTTTTCAAAGTAGCTGCATCCAGATCTTTAAGAGTAAAACAGAGAAAAAGAAATCAGAGGAGTGGTTGCCCTGTATGTGTAGGAACACAGGAAGACTTTGAGGGTGTGGAAGTTTCTAGATCTTAGTGGGAGTGTAAGTCACATGGCTGTGTACACCCTTTGAAGCTCTTTCACTGTGCTTGTCAACGAGTCCATGTCACTGCATGTTTGCACCTGTATTAAAAAGATAAAGGGGCAAAGCTGTCGCATTCCCTGTCCCCACTTGGGAAAGAAGTCCCATTACGGGAACCTACGGCCAACTTTACAAAATGCACCCTGGAGAAACCAGGAGTCACCTCTATGGGCTGAGGGCACTTGTGGCTCCACTTTTGTACCATCTCCATCCTCAGTGGCAGGAGTCCCAGCAACTGGCATTGTGGATGGCAGATGACAGGGACCAAAGTTTTGGGGGTGAGATGAAGGTGTGGTACTCACACTGTGTCAACAGCTCAGTGCTATTTATACAACCTGATGTCTTCCATGTTGTGATTCAACTTCTACTTATATAATTGGTATCTTTGGAACACAAGGCACAGTATTTTGGTATTTAAACTTTTTTTTTTTTTTTACAAATTGGGAGGGAAGATATGCTAAGAACCTTGTGTTTATACCCCAGACCAGCAGCCAACTAGGCAGAGTCCTGAAATCTTTGTACTGGGAGCTTAGGGACCACTGAGCTTCCCCCCACCATACACATACACCACACCACACCACACCAACATATACTATACACTCCACTTACACGCTATAAACATATACCATACTAACTACATATAAACCGTTCACACACCACATAAAAAACACATGAACACACCATACACACATACTTCAATATCTCTTGTTATGGTTTAGATCTAAAATGTCCCTCTAAAGTCTCGTGTATCTAAAGATGGGAGTCTTGAAAAGTGATTGGGTCATGGGGTGCTGTACTCATTGGTGGATTAATTCATCTATGAGTTCATGGCTAAAAGTGCTATTAGGAGGTGGGGCTTCACTGGAGGTAATCATGGGGGACATAACCAGGCAGGATCTACTCTTGTCCCTGGCTCCTCTCTTCTCCCTCTGCTTTCTGGTTGCCATGAGTGCAGCAGCTTTCCTCTGCCAAGCCCTTCCACCATACTGTTTCAACCTGAGAGATAATCAACCACAGCCTGAATCCTCTGAAATCAATGAGCCAAAATAAACCCCTCCTCGTTTAAGTTGCAGGTGTTAGGTATTTTATTCTAGTAATGGAAAAGCTGACTAATACAGAAAATCAGTACTAGGACTGGGGTCATTCCTGTGAGTATACCTGACCATGTGGTTCAGAAGCCTTTGGAACTGGTTTGCAGGAGGAGTTTGAAAAGGTTTGAGGATGTAGGCTAGGGAAACCCCAGAAGCAGAAGCTGATGAGTGATTCTTGTCAGAGCTCAGAAGATCAGAATCCTGATAAGCATGTAGACAGTAAAGGCCAGGCTCAGGAGTTTTCAGGTGAGAATGAAGACTCTGTTGGAAACACGACTAGAGGCCATGTGAGTTTTATTTTAGCAAAGAACTTGTCGAGTTTTTTCAATGTTCTAAGACTCTGTATGAGGCTGAATTTAAAGGATTTAATGAATTTGGTGGAGGAAATTTCAAGACAGCCCAATATTCATTAAAAAGAAACCAAGTACTTTGCATTAGGACAATAGGAAAGATGGCTAGAAAGCACCTCAGGATTTGACCAGATCCCACCCTTCACAATTTCAAGAGTAAAAGGGTAAATTACTTTGAAAGATTTTGTTTTGAGAAGAGAGCCTCAGGCGCCCTGCTCATTCAGGGCTACCTAAGGAAGTATCCCTGAGTTCAGCAAACCAGGCACTCTGTGGCCATGGTCCAAGGGGGCAAAACTACTGCTCATGCCTGTGGCAGACCTTGGCGTGGGCACATCTACTCCTTCTTTCCCTTTTTATTCTATCCAGGTTACAAGTCTATTAGTTGGTGCCTCCCACAGCTGGGATGGGTCTTGTCTCTCAATTTGCAGGCCTACCATTTCCATCATCCACACACAGACATACCCACAACTATGCTTTGCTAATCTTCTAGGTGTTTCTTACTCCCGTCAAGTAGAAACATCATGATTAATGATCACACCACTCATAGTGTACACACTGACAGTGACAGTGGTGGCTGAGAGTCGTCATGCTCTTGTTAAGCTCTATGTTAGGCAGAGTGTAAGAAGTAACTCGTGGAACCTTTAATGTAGGCCTCTGTGACAGGTCCTATTGCTGCCAGCAATCTATGGACAGGGAAACTGAGGCCTGTACAATTATGAAATGTGCTCAGGCTCTGAGAAAGCCCTAGAGCTGGGGTTGGAGGCCTTGGGCTTAGACTTGCACCCTTCTCTCCCTCCTCTGTCCTGTCCTCAGTGGCTCTCACTGGGAGGGATCCTGTAGCGGGATTCTGAGCCACCTACTGATGGAGCCAAAATCAGTGCTGCTGCCAGTGCTGTGGATGGTGGGATGGGTATCATCTAAGAGGCCCTGGGTGCCGGGAGTGAGGGGGTGACCCTCAGACCTGGAGAAGAGGCTGCTTCAATGTTCCTTGTGCCTTGGTTGACCTTCCTCATTTACACTGAGATGTCTGAGTATCCGTTACAGTTCCTTTCATTTCACTCATTCCTGAACCTCCTTTATCACAAATTCCAATGGATACCTTTAATCCCAGCACTTTGGGAGGCTGAGGCTGGAAGATCACAAGTTCAAGGCCAGCCTGGGCAATGTAGTGACTTAGTGAGACTCTGTCTCAAATTTTTTAAAGATTTTAAAAGGGCTGGGAATGCATCTTAGGTGTGAAGGGCCTGGGTTCGATTTTTTTTTTTTTTTTTTTTTTGGTACCGGAGATCGAACTCAGGTCCTTGCGCTTGCGAAGCAGGCGGCGGAACCACTGAGCTAAATCCCCGGCCCTCAATTCTTAGTACTTAAAAAAAAATTCCAATGAAAAATGATCTCTGATTTTAAATACATGTGTTCTTTAAAGAGAACTTTTCATTCACATGAAGAAAGAGAAATGTTAAACCTGTCATCTTCTGCATAGGGTTAGTTTCCATCAGCGAATGACTGGTCCCTCCCCTTTGTTATATTATTTTTGGAGGCCTATATGCAACAATTGTTACATAGACACCATTCCCCATCCTTGTGTCTTTCTTTGGTTCATAAAAACCACAGTTTATAACTCGGTTATATAAATATCACACTTCCCTCAGCTTCCAGGATGATGCAATGGTAAATTCAGCAAAGTTATGTCTGACTTAATTTTTTTCTTTTATTTCTTTGAATTTCCCTGGGGACAGCCTTCCAAATATCTTCAGGACATAAAAAGACTCAATTTTTTGCCGTTTTATTTTCAGGCCCATATGCACTCGCAGAATATTTCCACCATTTCACAGGACTAGTAATCATGAAGCGTATGCTTGCAAGGCCCTGCACTACTACCATGTGGCTTTCATTATGTTTCTCCTCTTTCTCTCTTCTCTTCCCTGTCCCCTCCCAGGGGAGCATCTCAAATAGGGAGAAAGAGGGCAGGAGAGCAGGGAGTGTGAGGTGCTGCCGCTTCCCTCCTGGGCTCGACAATCACTTCTACCCTTGTGTGTCCCTGGGTGGTTGCTGAACCTCTCTGGTGCTTGGGTTCTGCACCTGTTGTAGTCACTCTCCTGTCACTGAGACACAATACTTGACACCTGCAACTGAAAGGAAGAGAAGTTCATTGTGGCTCACAGTCTCAGTCCATGGCTGGCTGGCTTTGAAGCAAAAAGAGGATGGCAGAGGGCCATGGAGGAGGAAAGGGGCCTCAACTCAATGCAGCCCTGAAGCAGAAAGAGCAGGGAGGAGCCAGGAGGGAGATCTACCCTCCAGGTTACACCCCCCCCGCCATAGCCTCTAGCCAGGCCCCACCCCCCAACAGCAAGTCAGCTGTGAACTCATGAAGATGAAGCCACTGATGAGCACAGCGGAGAATTTAGATCTAAACCATAACAGCATCCTGCAGTGGGTCATCTTCACATCTGTATGGTGTTCCTAGGATACAGGAAGTCTTAGCTAAGGTGGCTGCTGTCAAGCATGACAGTTGTGAATGATCCTTAACTAGTCCCCCAAGGCCTGAAGAGACTACTGGAAGTTGGGTGCCTCCTGTCTTCTCTTCCCCTGGAAACCATGAGACTTTTTATATGACAGTGTGCAGGTGGTGATGGCCAGGTGCACCCCAGCCCCGAGGTTGACTCAGTAGACTCTGGGAACCAGGAATCATTCTTTCTTTATGGCTATTATCTGTGCGTCTGCCTTGGGCTTTGATCTGCAGAAGGATCTTCCAGACACTCTTGCTGTGTCAAACTCTGGACAACTCACTGCAAGGGAAAGCCATAGGGTCACCAAGAAAACATTGCTGCCCTCACACATCATGGTTGTGTATTTAAGGCACAGGGGAAATTTGGGGAAGAAGTGAGAAGCTTTTCCTCTGTGGTGCAGAAAGTGCCCACACATCCTTCCCTGTGGTCTCGAGTGTGGATCTCATTCAGGTCCTAGTAAACAACTGCAGTAACCATTAGCTGGCTTTGTATATAGGAGGGATCAAAATATATAGTGAATGTTTACATTTTAAAAAATTCTTACAGGAATTGCTATTAATCTCCCTCAAAACACTCCTCTTAGCTTCAAACAAACCTATCCCATCATTCTTGCCACTTTCTTAAGCAGTTCTGGAAGTTTTCTTTCCTGAGTGTCTTTACGTGGTGTGATAAAAAATATAGTGAATACTGCTGCCAAGTGCCATCCAGCAGAAAGGCAGGCTCCTAAAAATATCACACTGTGTCCTTAGCTACTTTATTTGCCGGATCTGGCACTTGGCCATTTCTGGCTCTTCCCTAAAGTCAAAATAACCATGAAAAGTAAAGGTTTTGAATTGATTCAGGGCATCAAGACAGCCATGCCAGTGCAACTAAAGACACTCAGGAAAGCAGGTGAGAGAGAAGCAGTTAATGCAGCTGGGACTTCTGCCCCTTGAGTACCCCTTTCCCCACTCATAGCTCCTCTTATCCTAACCTGCAGGGATCCTTTAAGCTATTTTTACCCTTTGCAATGGACCCCCAGCCCTGCAAACCAGGGACTGGCTTTTTCTAGGTGAACAGAGACGGGGTGGCTAAATAAGGTTCACTGAGCCTTTGCCGTTCTTAGTAACATAATTCCCTCTGCAATTCCTAAATCTCTATCCATCACCCTTTCCTGGCAAGCAATTTGCAGGGGGAGACAGTGGCAGTGTGAACTATACCTGAGTTGCCTGAACTTTAAAAACGTCCCCCTTTCACTGTGGGTTGAAATAGCGTCTAGCACTCCTAAGGGTTGTAATTCCTGCCACTGTTCAGTTACTGCTGTGGCACAGCAGTCTCAGCCTCAGAAAACAGGTGAGAAGCCCCAAGCTAGGAATTATTATCTGGGTGAGAGGAGATGGAGAGAGAGAGAGAGAGAGAGAGAGAGAGAGAGAGAGAGAGAGAGAGGATAGAGAGAAATTAGGGACGCATACCTCAGAGGGGTTAAGTAGCTTCCTTAGAGTCATAGAATTGTTCGGATTTTACCTGAAATTGGCACTGGGTCTTCCTGCCCATGTTTCGAAATGATTCTGAGATTCAAGGATATTGGAGCCAGGGATGACCTTATTCTTTTTTTTTTCCTATTGCTGAACACCAATATATCACTTTATTATTTGGATTATTTTCCATTTGTCACAGACCTGTAAATGTTTACACAATGAGGAAAATCCACCAGAACTGGAAGCAACTGAGCAAATCAGTTGATAACTGTGTACCCTCTGAACACACATCTATTTTTCAGGATATCATTAATACAGTCCAGTCTCACAGCTATTCTTAGAATTGGTGTCAAGATTGTCAGTACTTTAAATACATATAAAATTCCCAGAAGTACATAATTATATATATACACACATATAGAAAAATACAAAACTGTTTTCCACAATATTTACTTTATCCACTGCTGTAACTCTATGCAACTTCTGAAGGCAGAGATAGGGTACAAGTGACTGTAGAGCAGGTTAAGGAGTTCAGTCCAAGAGTATCTCAATGTAATGGTGTTCCCCTCCCTTCCTTACAGATGACGAACGAAGACATACAGCACATGCACAGTCATTCACTTACAGACGGGTGAGACACCACTCAGACAGATGTGTGGCCCAGAGGGCCAACCAACCACACACAACTAATAAGGCTATGATACAGCTCTGCAGCATAAATGGTCAACACGGCTGATCCTAATGTGAGCACATATATATATGATATATATATATATGATATATTTATATATATCATATATGAATATAAAAACCACTGAAAACAAAACACAGGTGGGTTAGTTAAAAAGTACCATTCCAAGGCTATGCACAATCACAGGAAAAGCATTAACAGGACTTGGAAAACAGCTGCAACAAAGAGTTTATTGCAAGGTCCTTTAGAAACCTCTCTCCTACGTTTAATACAGATGTTACACTCACTATCTATGTGAACCACACATCTTATTTCTGGCCCTTTAAAGATCCCTGCTCAAGAATTTCAAGCAAATATGTTCTATGGCTTCACCCACACATCATAGCTTTTAGTATAAATATTACAATGAACTAGCTGTAGTTTAAGACATATCTAGCTAGCCTAGGTCTGCAAAGTAAAGTGAATATTTAAGTATCATTTGTACTTATACGGTTAGGTATACTGTGAGACTCGAGTTCGGAGTACAGTGCATTATGGATGACCTAATTCTTGACGCCCTCCTGCTGGCTCTGCAGATGAAGACGTCCACCCTCAGGTGACAGGGAAGATGAGGACAATGTGGGATTCTTAGAAAGGGACAGTGGCTTGTTGTCCTGTATACAGTAACAGAGCATGATAGGGGGTGATGGCCAGCGAAGAGGCAAGGCCTAGAGTCCCCGCTTACCTGCCCCGGGACCATCCCCAAGTGTGCTGCAAGTGAGCCAGGACAAGGCCTGCCAGGCTCCTGTCCTGCAGCCTCACTGCCTGTGGTGTGCTGGATGACTACTCCCTGCAAGCCACACCCACAGCCTGCCTGCCCCCTAGAAATCGTGGCTGTGAGCCTATTTGGAATACGGGTCTTTGCAGATGTAATTAAGTTAAGAATCTCCTGAGATGAGATGATCCTGGATTGTCCAAGTGTCTTTATGAGAGACACACAGGCTGGGTGTAGGGGTGGCACACGCGTATAATCCCAGCACTCAGAGGCTGAGGCAGGAGGATTACAAGTTCAAACCCAGCCTGGGCAACTTGGCAACTTACTGAGAATGTCTCAAAATAAAGATTTAAAAAAATTAAAAAGGACTGGGGATGTAACTCAATGTGAAGGTCCAAGGTTCACACCCCAGTATGGGGTGGTAGAGGAGAGAGGGAGAAAGAGGGAGAGAGAAATTCTCATTTATTTGGGAGAGCAGAGCATTGAAATGGGAACGCCCTGCCGTAGTAAACCATGGGCATATTCAAAGAGGTTGAAGCAAGCGGAGTTTTGAAAGGTGAGCTGGAGTGGAGGATTCTGGAAGATATTTTGAAACAATAATCCTTGGCTCTGAGGACCAACAACAAGGATGGCGTCCATCCCAGATTACACAGATAGTTGCTGGGTGGGCATCTTTGCAGAAGTATTTTTGTGTAAGGTTGCAAGGTGGTGGTTCTGGCAGTCTTTTGTAAGTATTTCTTTTTGGCAGGCATGCATGGCTCAAAGCCTTGCAGCTCTGTCTGTTTATCTTTTGGGTTAGGGCTTGATGAAAGTGACTCCATTTAGATGACTCCGACAACTTGCACTCAAAAGTCCTAGGACAACAGCAGAAATATATGATAACTCTAACCTGAAGAAAGTAGAATGTATTGGGATTAAATTATTTTTCAGTGGATAAGTAATGAGCAGGAAAGAACCGAGATGTATACTCAATTTTTCAAACTCTGCATATAAGTTGATTTTGTGAAGAAAAGAAAAAAAGCTTTGTGTTTTAAGTAAGATGATGTAAAGTGAGGGAAACACAGGCAAGGATAATTAAACATTTTGTCATATCAAAAAGTACAGCTCTAGAGGGGCCTTCTTACATGTTAACATTTTGATAAATTATCTGGGAAAGGAGGCTCTCATGAGACTGCAGTTCCCGACTTGAGCTCTCTGTAAAGACTTGCTGAGCAGGGAGAGAAGTCCCCGCAGGTCCCCTGGGGTGGGGTGGGCGGGAAGAGCACCCATCACACTAGGGGGAAGGCAGAAGACACCACAGTTGTGCGACCAAGTGGCAGCTCCCAGATGTTAGTTATGATTCAATAAAAGAGCAACCAAGGATGCGTCTAAACTGGGGAATTCTGGAATTGGAGGAACCACACTGGCTGTTGGATTTGACCCCTGTGTGATCCATGGGGAAACTGCATCGTAGCAAGGTCAAGGGCTGGGGCCAAGGTCATGTTGTCAAAGACCAGGCCTTGCCTAAGAGGAAGTCCGACTCTTGTCCTCTGGGACCTGTCCCTGCCAGTTACAGCTGCTTTGCTTCCTCCACACCATTTACAAACAGGTGCCAGTTGATAAGGCCACTGCAGTCTTTCCTCTGCCAGGTTGGAGGACCCCAGCGGACAGGCATTGAGAGCCACGGGAGGCGGACCCACTGCAAACAGGGCAGCCTGGACGCTACTCAGGGCCGCAGGCCATGCGGAAGGAGTCAGAGCTCCGGGCTGGGTGGGCAGGATCCGAATCCGGCTCAGCAACCTTCATGGGTCCAGGCTTCAGTGGGGTTGAGTTGCGGACTTGGTTTCCCCGCTTGCCCCTTCTTGTCCCCTCTTCTCCTGGCCTCTGGGGACCTGATCCTCTGGACCTGCCCTGCACTGTCCCCAGCTGGGGGGCCACATCCTCATCCTTGCCTGGCTCCACACTGGCTTCCAGGGCCCACATGTGCTCTGTCCCCTCTTCCCTGCACTCCAGGAGAGCTTCTGATCACCTGCTAAGGCCAGGCCCAGCCCCAGGGTTCACAGGAAGTCAGCCTCAGCCCCACCCCTAGGTGCGGTGAGACAGTGGGCCCACCCCAGGTGCAGGTGAGGGTGTGAGAAGACAGGGCTGTGTGCTCCTCAGGCTGGGCTGTGACTTTGAAGCTGGCTTTCAGAGCGTCCACTGGGATTTATCACAAAATTTTCAGTAAATGCCAGAATCCGCTTGGACCCCTCTCTCCTCTCAGTGCTGACAACTTTATCATCCATTTCACTCTCTAGTCTTAAGGGCCATGGAAGTATGACCTGAAGGCCTTAGAGGCAGCTCCCAGCCAGGCCAGGACCCCTCTCGTGGGGCCCTGGGAAGGCTTTGCAATAAGACAGGATATGCAACCTGTACAGTTGCACAGAGCCTGCACTGACAAAGGCCCCACCTTGGTTCATAGCTTTCACTAACTTAAAATTTAGAATCATTAAGAGAAAATCATGCATTTTCATTTTGCATACAGTCCTGCAAACTATGTAGTCTTGGTCCAGCCTTCACCCCTTACCTCGAGCTAAGGCATCTAGAAACATTCCTTCTACTTTCTTGGCCACTTGACATCATTTTAGTTAATATTTCATTGTGTTTCCTGGCCTAACCATTCACCCGACATTATTACTGCCTGTGGGAGTGGAGTTTCTGGCAACAGAGACTGTCCTTGTAAGACGTTCTCTTTATTAAGAGAGGCGACATTGTCAATGAAGATTCATCCCAGGCACCATGTGAATTAGGGACTGATGATTCCCATTAAAAAGAGGCTCTCGATTTTAGACAACGATTCCCTGTGGAATTCCATTTAAATCGCCTGCTTTTCTAATGCATTTTTAATGTGCTTCAGCATATTAAAAATTATTTCCATGCAGCCTTCGAGGGTCTGCTCCTTGAGCGGGGTGGCTGGGCTCCACTCGGCTGCCATGGATGGCTGGCAGGTGTCAGGTCCTGCTTTCAAGGAGCCCCTGCCTCAGAGGGGCCGAGGGGATTACTGGCTGGGGAGTCATAACTGCCTGGGGAGTCTGCAGCCTTCTCCCAGAGCCAGGTGGACGAAGAGAGTCTGCAGGGTGCCCTGGCACTGCCCAGGTAGGGAGTGGGAATGGGAACTCCAGGAGAAATATGCTTGGCCAGGGTGCTGAGGCGCCAGTGTAAATGGCAAGGGGGTGTTAGAAAAAGGCTGGGTATATCCAGGTGTGGTGGTGCACATCTGTAATCCCAGCACTCAAGGAGGCTGAGGCAGGAGGATTGCAAATTTGAGTCCTGCCTGGGTAATTTAGTGAGACTCTGTCTAAAGGAAAAGAACAAAAGGGGGACTGATGATGTAGCTCAGTAATGAAGGGCCCAGCTCCCTGGTAGTAGGAAAAGAGAAAAGGAAAAGGCCGGGTGATCCTGGGGGAGGGCTTGCCTCGGGAGAGCAGGGGGAGGTTGATTTTGGTGCCATCCAGGGAGCAAGGCATCCCGGGCACTGGGGAGCAGGGCCAGGCACCCTCAGTGCCGTGCTGGGTGAGGTGACTTCAGCCACAGTGCAAAGGTAGCTCAGTGCCGGGAAAGCTTGCTACCATCAGGTTGCTGGCTGAGAGGGCTGCAGTGGCCCAAAGAGCAGTGTCGGGCTGGGCCGGGCAGGGCAGGGCAGGGCACTGGAGCGGCCAAGGGACAGACTCAGGTGTCATCTCTGCATGGCCCCAGACATGGCTGAAGGCGAGCTAGGCCCATTCCACTGGCCTGTCCCTCACACGGACAGTGGGAAGAAGGGAGACTGCTTCAGTCTGAACATCTGCGTCCCTGTACCGGGCAGCTTTCCCTCACTGTGACGAACACCTGAGCGATCAGCTCAGCAGCAGGAGAGGTTTACTTTGGTTCCTGGATTCAGATGTTTCAGTCTGTGGTTTGTTGACCCCTTTTCTTTGGCCTGGCAGGGCACAGCTAACAACTTCTGTGACAGGACATCTGGCTGGCATCTCCGCCCAGGTGGAGCCCCTAGGGCTGGAGATGGGGTGCGGCACATCCCAGAGCCCTGTTGGGTCATGTCGCACATCTGTGTCTGCTACTCAGCCCGTCACCCAGGTGAGGCAGTGTCCCTGTCGTCCTGTCCTGTTATGGAGGACAGGCCTGGAATCCATACCTTCGTGATTCACACCAGTACTCATCCCACCGCTCTGTGCTCCCACCTGCTCCAATGTAGCTGCCACCTGCCAGTAGGATGGAACACTGTCACCTGTCCATCAGATGTTGTTGCCCAGGAACAGAGTACCGTCACTTGCTAGTAGAATACTGTCTCTTGCCAGTGGAATGCTGTTGTCACTTGTGCTGGAGAACAGAACACTGTCACAGTGGGACACAAGGGAGGGGTGTTTGTGCACGTGCTGGACTGAAGGCACCTCGGGACATCCAGATGGAGATAGAAAGTTGGTGGTGGGGGCATCTAGAGGGCTGTGGCCAGAGCCCTGGTGAGCATGTTGGGTCAGGACCTGGCCTGTACCCAGGAGAGTCCAGCATCGGGGAACCTGAGGTCATAGGAGAGCGTGTCGGGGGACGATGCAGACCTGGAACCCTGGAGGGCCCATGGATGGGAGCCTGGCCCAGGGAGCCAGGGAACAGAGACTGATGGAGACTCCTCCAGAGCAAGCTCAGGAAGAGGAGCTTGATCCAAGAGTGAGTGCCCACTGTGCCCCAGACCTGGAAGTCAGGCCAGCCTGGAGTCATCAGGGAGTCAAGGGCAAGGTGCAGATCAAATTGCAAGGCCAGAGAGAAAGGTGTAGCTAACAGTTCTGTGATTCATCTGCAAGACCCAGCCCTGCTGAGTCATGTCTGCTATGTGCAAGGGCACTGGGAATTGAACCCAGTGTGTTTGTACTGAGCTATACCCCAGCTCTTTTTAAATTTTGACACAGGCTCTTGCTAAATCACTACATTGCCCAGACTGGGCTTGAATTGGATCCTCCAGCCTCAGGCTCCCACAGTGCTGGGATTATAGGTGTGCACCACCACCACTGAGATGTGCTGAACTTTTAACAGAATACTCACAGTAGACTGCCTACTCGATGGGTCAAAAATCCTAATTGTCCTCCTGCATCATCCTTTGTCTCATTGCTGGGTCACAAAGAACCTTGCTTTAGGGGCCCTGCCAGGGAGTTCAGTCATGGGTGGGGACAGCTCAGGCTCCAGTCCTGGAAGATGAGGCTGTCTTCCCCAAGCAAAGTTCTTGGCAGCCAGGGCCTGGACAGACAAGGAGATTCAGGGCCCCAGGACAAGTAGGGCCTGTCCTCACCTGTCTTCGAATCCGTTCTGTCCTCCTTGGTACAGGGGACAGCACAGGTGGGTGACATCACCCTCTCCTCTTTATCATTCATGTTTGCTGTGTGTCCACAGCTGGCTGGACAGTGTGTTCTTCGTTTGCTCCCAAATGGCTTTCTCCATCCTTAGCCAGACAGTGAATGGGATGGGGTGGGGAGCATCTGGGTTTGGGGGGGGGTCTGGAGAAATGAGGCAGGGGTGGCTGTGGACGTGGCAGGGGTCGATAGAGCCACCCTGGTGATAGCCCACACTCCCTTACGTCACAGGCAAGGAGCCGGAGGCTCAGACGGACAGGGAGCTGGAGCCCCTCAGCGAGGTGCGTGTTGGGACAGTCCCACCTGCCCTAGGGGTGCTGATGATGGGCAGAAGCTGGGCACAGCTCCCAGCGCCACTTCCTACCTACCAGGAATGTGGCAAACCCCCTCACCTCCATGACCCTCGCATTCTCACCTGGGCGGCACAGATCATCAGCCCAGCTCTGGCTCCATTGCCAGGGCTCACGGGGATGAAGCCACGCAGTACCTGGCTGTCCTCTGATGTGTTTCAGACTGAAGGCCACTCCACAGGGACAGACCCATGGGCCTGGCTGTGCCATGGCTAGAAGGGACAAGCAGCGAGGAGTGGAGGGACAGAAGCAGTGCTGTCCCCCAGGCAACAGGACACTCTGCGGACTGCAGTGTACTCTCTGCTTGCAGACCGCACAGGGTCAGGAAGACCTGGGAGGGCTGCTGGGCCTCTGGCCATGTGACAGCTTTCTCAATATGCCCAGGACCAGGACTGCTCGAGGGAGGGTCTACAACCGGCTAGGGCTAAGCCAGTGTGGTCCAGGATGCAAGTGACTGCAATGCTGAGACTCCATCTGGGAGGTCTGCAAGTGTAGACAGCAGAGCTGGCTTTCTAGAACACTCTTTCTTCCATGGGCCGAGCAGGAAGAGCAAGGAGTTTGAGTCCCTGGTGCTGCCTGGTCCCACAGACTTGCCTCTGTGACCTGCCCAGGACCAGATAGCACGTGGGAGAAGTGCTATGTGTTTAGGTGGGGCCCTGGGGGGCTGGTAAGGAGCGAATTCTTACAAATGTCCCTGGACAAAGAGCTGCTAGGGACACCCGGCCTTCGGCTGGCAAGACTCTAGCTCACAGCCGGGCTCCCCACCCCAGAGTAGCAGGAAGAGAATAAGGTGTCTATGCTGAGGCCCAGGAGTCCCTGTCTCCCCAGAAGGACATCGTCCCAGGCCCAGTCCTGCGTGCTTTGATTCTGTGGGAGAGACTGGGGTCTGGACCACTCAGGCTCACCTGCCTCTCGGGAAGAACTGTGGCGTCTAGGTCTGCGGAATCCACAGGCTGGACACTATAGGCCAGCATCCCACAGCCAAGGCAAGGCCCAGAAGAAGGGCAGGCTCACTCCAGACTCCAACCTTGCTGGAGAGTCAGGCTCCAAGCAAAGACAAGGTCCCTGCTGTCACGGGCTCCTTGGTTTCTGCAGACCTGTGTCATTGCAACCCTCGTGGTAGGGGACAGGATTCAGTGTCTTATTCAGAGGCAACATGGTCAGGGACAGATGGCCAGTCCTACTCCTGTTCTGGCCATTTGTGGTGACCACACGGCCCTCTGGGCAGCCCACTCCCTGGTTCTTGTCCTCTGGGGCTGGAGTTTTCTCCACAGCACCACATGGACCTTTGTAATCCAGGTTCTAATGCCACCGTGGACATTGTGCTCTGACCAAAGGCCCCTCCGAGCCTCAGCTTGTGGTATATAAAGTGGGGACAACAATTCTAGCCCAATAAGGGGACGATAAGGAGCAGTGGTGACAGCCTGTGACAGGGCTCAGTTTACAGTCATTTTGGCTGCTGTTTCCAAAGGCATTGGTTTTTTTAAGCAGTGAGGATTGAACCCAGAGCCTTTGTACTGAGTGAGCTACATTCCTACCCCTTTTGTTTATTTTATTTTCGTTTTGAAACAGAGTCTTGCTAAGGCACCTAGGCTGGACTTGAACTCGTGATCCTCCCGCCTCAGCCTCCAGAAGTGCTGGGATCACCGGTGTCCGCCACCTCGCCCAGTGTGCAAGGGTGGCACTGACTCGAATGCTCCCTGGCAGCACCTTGGGGCACTCAAAGGAGGCCTGCTGCCTTTCCACACCTTTCCTCCCCCCCTTCCTGCTTCCTGTCCTCTCTCTCCCTCTTATCCACTCCCTCCCAGCTGTCCGCCATGTATTTGGAGTTAGTCCTTGTGACTTTAAAACAAAAGGCCAAAGTGGCCTTTAATAAAACAGATATAACATTAGTGCTAAAACAGAGGAGAGAGAAGCAGGCAGATGTCTGGCGAGGGCACTGAAGGAGTGGCAGTGACGTCCCGCTGAAGGATGGTGTGAGCACTCATGACCAACCTTTCCAGGAGTCTCTGGAGGCCCCTCGGCCCCAGGAGGGCCCTGTTGGTGGCACCCAAGTGCAACTCTGAGGCTGGGATGGGGAACAGTCCAGGGGACTTCCGAATCATCCTGTCCACCTTCCACTTCCAGATGGGGAAACTGAGGCCCATGGTCAGGGCATGTAGGAGCGAGTAAATGGCAAAGCTGTGAACTGTTGGGACCACCAGAGGTTCTGGTTGTGCCTGCGTCCGTGGGGCTCATGAAGCCAGTGTCATCCACAAAGAATGCATTCTTTCCTGGGTACTGTTCTGTTGCCGTGCAGCATGCTTTGGTGAGAACTAATATGTTAGCAACTGAGCTGGGTGTGGTGGAGCACACCTATAATCCCAGCATTGAAGAGGCTGAGGCAGGAGAATGGACATGGAGGCCAGCCTGGGCTACATACACAGTGAGACTCTGTCTCAAAAAACAAAACAAAACTTGAAATGTCAGTGTCTAGAGACATGGGGTCATGTCGCCCACAGAGTGACAGGCTGCCATTGCTGGTGACAACCTGCCAGTCTAGCCACTCTCTTCTGGGACTGACATGTAGGGCACTGTCCCCTCCTGCTGTCCCTGTGCCCAGTGGGACTCAGGGTAAGTCATACTCGACTTGAATCTCAGTAGGGTTTTTTTTTCCCTGTCAAATCAAGTAGCAACACCTCACAGGACACATTCTTTTAGCAAAATAGACAAGAAAGAAGTAAAATTATTTCTTGATATATGAAAGAGTGTCCCCAGAGGAGGAGATCTCAGCAGGTATGGAAGCGACACCTGCAGGCAGAGGCCCCCTCTCTAGAGGTTAGCTTCTAGACCTTTGGAAGAAGATTCAGCTCTGCTCTGTGGCCCTGTGACCCTGGGTTCATTTTGTGACTTCTACCCGAGGGGTCGTCTGGGATGCCTCACAGCCTCTCCCTAACAACCATCGACTCTTCATGGCACTTGTGTCCCTGGGCAGGCATCAGCAGACTGGTTTACACACAAGGCTGACCATGTCTCTGAGCTTCTGTCACCGCAGGTCCTAAAATCACATTGGAACTGTCAGTCGAGGATGGAGCTTTAAATAACTGAAGGACACCAAACATGTCTGCTCACGTTTCTTTTAATAAACCCAAGTTCCTCCCTCTCTACTGAATATAGTGTGGAGAGCATCTCGCTCCTGTTCATGTTGGGTGGTTGGCTGGGGGTGACACAAAACCAACAACCTGGTAACAAGTCTCTATTTAGAGCATTCTATCTTGGACTCCTCAGTGTGTCGAGGAGACCCGGAGGGTGAGGCCTGGGGACAGGGCACAGGTGCTTCACAGGTGCCCTGGCTGTGCACACACCAGCTCTCGGTCTTGGCGTGGTTTAACCTTCAGGTACATTGGGTAATAGTCACGACTGCCCAGCTTACTCAGTTCCACGGTCAGAGATAGTGAGGGTGAATCATTGGTACAGCTCCCGGCATGGAATGGGAGCCCAGCAGATAGGATTCCCACTTGGGAACACCCAAGTTCCTTTAGAATCCCTCAGTCCCATTAGAATACTTGAGTTCCATTAGAATGCCTGAGTTCCATAAGCCTAGTGTGGTAACTCATTCCTGAAATCCCGGCACTTTGAGAGGCTGAGGCAGGAGGATTGCAAATTGGAGCCCAGCCTGGGCAACTTAGCAATTTAGTGAGACTCTATCTCAAAGGAAAATAAAAAAGGATGTAGCTCAGTGTAAAGGCCCTGGGTTCATCCCCAGTAGTGAAAACAAAACAATAGCCTGAGTTCCCTTAGAATACCTGAATCCTGCTTTGGTATGAACTGGTTTCCAAGGGCTACCATTAATAAATAGCCTCAAACTTGGTGGCCCAAAACAACAGAGATGTCTTCTCTCCTAGTCCTGACACTGGCGGGTGAGGTGGCCCCCAAAGAGCAGATGGGCTCCTCAGCTCATCCTGTGGCGTGTGGACTCTTTCTTGCCGTTGATCATTGTTTATTGATCTACGTCATTCTCACCTTCATAGAAACTGCCCCATTGACAATTGCCACAGATCCCAAGAAATTTCAGTAGGAGCTCAGAAAACTCTCTATTCCGGCAGAGACGTGCTTCCAGTTTTCTTTGAGGGGAATGGAAAACCATGCAGCTTTCCTTAGTATTATTTTTTTTTAATCTGAAAGGAGTAATTGTTAGGAGCACAATAAAGATCACTACCATTTCCCACTGGAGTCCTGAAGAAATTGAACAATAGATGTTGGACTAGAACATGGTTCATAGATTCTTGGTGCAGAAAAGGCAGCCTCATTAGGCAGAGTTAGCGAGCGAGGGAGAAGAGGAGGAGTAGGTTCGTGCGTGGGCAGTGGGGGCTCCCTCTGGTGAAGAGGCTCAGACTGGCCGGATCACAGAGGGCCAAGGTCAGCCTTTGCAGGTTAGCTGAGATGGGCCGGGGTCCCATCAGTGATTGGCTCAGTTCCAGTTTTGTGGCTCTGGGGGAGTCCTCATGGCTTGAGGGGCCATTCAGTCCCATGAGGTGACTGTTCCTGCTTAGAGGGTGCAGCCTGGGCTCCAGTCACAAGGTAACTGCTCCGCTTCAGGGGAAAGAGCTCTCATTATGGGGTGGTCTTCGAGGCTCCGCTTTGCCAAGAATCCGAGGTGATGGTAGGAGTTTCGGCTCAGGGCTCTGGAGTCAGATGAGCTACAAGCTGGCGATGGGATATCCCTGCAGATCTTGAAAATTACCTTACATGGGCTTATCTTGGTGTCTTTAGTCTTGAAGAGCAATGAGATAGGTAAATTTAGGGCTAACAAACCTAGTGACACAGATGCTCCTTCATGATTAGTGTCCTCCCTGCAGAGCGGAGCAGGGACCTGACTCCAAGTTTTAAGGTAACAAGGGAACCATACAAAGTGCAGGCAGTGATGCTAGACTTTATCCTACTTTTAGTTGCCCACTGGGCATCTGTAGGTCCAGCCTCCAGGTCCCTGACTGTGTAGGGAAAAACACAAATTATGTTTTTAACAGTAACAGGTTAGGGTCCCAGGTTAGTTGTCCTCTGTCCCCATGCTGGTTTCTGACTGTGTCTGTTCCAGAGGCCACTGTCTGAAATTAAGGTTCTGGGAGGACAGTGCTTCCTCCAAAGGCCCCAGGGGAAGATTCTTCTGCCCCTTGCTGCTTCCTGTGACCCCAGGTGTCCTGGGCTTGTGGCCACATCACTCCCCCCTTGACCTCCGTGTTCACAGGCCTTCCTCCTGCGCTACTCCAGACACCTTTCAAGAAAACACTTGCTCTTGGATTTAGGGCTCCTCTAGATGATCTGGGATGACCCCAAGATCTCTACTTTAATCATATCTGCAAAGACCCTTTTTCCAAATCAAGTCATAGTCACAGGTTCCAGGAGTTAGGGGGTAGACATATCTTTTAGGGGTCACCACTCCTTCCTATAATCGTTTAAATATGAAGTGTGCCCCAGTGACTCATAGGTGGAGGGCTTGATCCTCCACGCAGCAACAGTCAGAGGAGGGGACTTGATTGGATTAGGAAGGCACTAACATCATGGATGGATCAACCCAATCCATTAATGAGTGCACAGTGGAATAGATGTGGGGCTTAATCGAGGAGGTGGGAAACTGGGCCGGTGCTTTTTGGGGGTACATTCGGCCCCAGCCCCTTCCTTTCTGCTCTTTTCTCTCTCTGCTTCCCAGCTGCCATGAGGGGAGCAGCTTCCCTCCCCCATGTCCCACATGTCACTGCATGGCAAGGACCCTCAGCAGTGGAGCTGTCCACCCAGGGGCTGGAATCTCTGAAACCATGCATGAAAATAAACTTTTCCTTCTTTGTTATTATTTTTTTCAGGTATTTTGTAACAGTGACAAAATCTAACACAAAGCATTACAGGAACCATGTGCAGATCTCCTTTTTTGACTGTATGCTATCAGTTGATTGCCTCTGCGCCTCTGGCCTCAGTTTACCAGCCATAAATTGAAGGGGACAGTCTCCCAGAGCTTTGGGTCCTTTTCATTGTAATTTTGAGTAGCCCCAGTGTCATCTCTAGATCCCAGGGATCATTGACCAATGGAGGTTCTTCTCTGCCTTGGTTTCTCCCTTTTTACAATTAAGAGCTGGATGAGACCAGTGGCTCTCAATTACTAGTTGAAAGTGAGACTTCCTTGGGACATTTGCAAAGACTGAGTGGCAAGACCCTGCCCTGGGCCCAGGGAATCAGCATCTAAGGGGAGCTGTGAGCCTCCAGACCCACAAGTGCTGAGGGCCTGGCTGATCCTAATCCTCCCTGCTCCTGACTTGATTTACTGGGGCAGAGGCAACACGGCAGTCAGATATTCGCTGGTTACATTGGTTAACTCTCTACCTCCCCTTGACTGATCACTGCAGGTAGAGCTGGGAGGAGAGGGGCATCTGGTGGGAAAAAAACCCCAGGAATGTGGAGATGTTAGAGATCACTGGAAGCTGTGGCTTCTCCCACCCCTGGGTTCCTGTGGGGTGGAAAGATTGATGTCACATGCAGGGCATGAGATCATTGTAGTGTCTGGGACTAAAATATGAAAACAGAAAAGAAACCATTAAAATGCATAGCTTTTCCCATGAAACAGAGTCAGTTGCATGTATGCACACATGAGATGGGGTCAAAACACATGGTGAATGTTTTTAAAAATTTATTACGATAAAAGACACACTGCCATGAATCCTCCTCAGAATACTCCATCTAGCTTCAAATACATGCATTCTGTTCTTGCCACTTTCTGAAGCAGTTCTAGAGTCCTCTTTCCTGAACGCCTTTACAAGGTAAACACATTGAATGCCGCTGCCAAGTGCCATCCAACAGAAAGGGAGGCTCAGAAAAACACAGTACCACATCCTCATCCACCTTATTCACCAGATCTGGCGCGATATGACTTCCAGTTCTTTCCCAAAGTCGACATGACCACGAAAGGGAAGAGTTTCGAATGGATTTGGGACACTGAGGCAGGCATTACAGCTCAACTAAGGACACTTAGGAAAGAGGACTTCTGAGCTGCTTCAGAAAATGGCCAGGATGAAAAGATAAGTGTGTTCAAAGAAAGGGCGTGGATTTTGAGGGGGATTGATGGCAACATGTCTTTTACTATAATATTTTTTTTAAATGTTAAACATTCACGGTATTTTGTGATCATACCAAGCATGTGAATATGGCTCGTGGGTTACTGTGTAGTTTGGTTTTTGCTACAGGTCAAGGTCGGAGCCATTTGAATCGCTGCTGGGAAACCCCACAGAGAAGCATGTGATATCCAGGAAGGGCCCACCTGGCCCTTGGAGGCCCACCTCCTGGTGACCCTTGCCTCAAGTCTCTGGCAGGCCAAGCCCACAGGCTCCCTGGCTGTGGCCAGTTCCAAGCTGGACAGCTAGGAAGGCAAATGAGACAGGCCCGAGGTGACCAGCTTGTCATCACTGCCTGGAAAGCCATGCACAGGAGCAGAGTGAGCTCAGGTCACCATGAGGAACTAGAGGATGGAGATGTGTGCTTGGGGCCAAAGTGGGCAGTGGCCAACAGGCTTCGAAGCTGCTCTCTCTGCCCTGGGGAAGAGTGGGGTTGAGGTTGAGACCCTCTTACTGCTGCCTTGTGGCAGACTGAGTTCTGAGAACAAGTCCTGTTTCATCCATGAGGCAAGGGATGGGGCAAGGTGACCCTGGATCTCTCTTCTAGTGGGAATTTAATTGGATCAAACTGGTGGGGCTGTCTCCATTTGATCTGTCTCAAGCCAGGGTCTGTGTGTGTGTGTGTGTGTGTGTGTGTGTGTGTCCGTGTGTCCGCGTGGCACTGACAGAGGGGCCCCTGCCCTCTGTGCACACTGGGTGGCTTCCTTTGGCAGGAAAGTGGAAGCTTCCTCAGGGGAGGGGACACAGAGTTGGAGTGGGTATGTGGGAGCAGGTGACAGAAACCAGGTCCCTACCCAGCTTTTCCTAAGGGGGCTCTGCTCCCTGCCAACCATGCACCAGCACTTACTGAATGCCTGCTGTATACAGAAGGACACCTACTTAGTACACACCCATGAGCTAATCCAGAAACCACCCTGGAGACCCTCAGAGCAGGGAACGTCCAGAGACAGTGTGGGTGTGGATGTGGGGAGAGGGCAGTCATGTGACTATGGGGTGTGGTACACGGAGAACGGGGTGGGGATGTGCGATGTGGATGTGGGGTTGCGGTGTGGGTGTGATTATGGGTTGTGGTTGGGGCCTAGGGCAGCAGGTGGTTCATGTCAGTTAATCTGGCTCCTGCTTTTGCGTGGCTGAGAGATGAGGTTCAGCTCAGTCTGCCGTGGGCACCCGGCAGGGGAAAGTGACTGATGCTAGTTTGCCTACCTCATGCTGCTCTTGCATATATTTTTATTCCTCGGACTCCATTTATAAAAGCTGGTGCCAGCTCCATACCAAGTGCTGCAAAAGTGCCCACAACCCGTGGTCCTCCAGCCTGCTGGACTCTGGCAGCCCAGTGAGGAGTGAGGGTGGCCTGCACGCAAGGAACAGGGAGGGCGCTGCTCGTGACCACTGGAGCTTCCCAGGAGGACAGACAGCAGAGCATCCAGGTGGTGGCACCGGCAGGGTGGAGCTAGGTGCTGTGGGAAACCATCCGTCTGCAGCATCAGGAGGGTCACAGGAAGACCAGCGGGCAGCCCGGGGAGCAGGACATACAGAATTGGAACCAGAAGTCAGACCCAGCAGGCCCGGGGCCAGGAACAGAGGGAGCTGGGAAAGGTAGGAGGTGCCAGAGCTCGGGAGTCATTCACTGGTCCTCCTATTATCCAGTGGTGAGACCCACAGTACAAACACTGCTGTTCGTCCATGAACAAGTCAGTCAACCTCTCCGGGCTCACATTCCTCATTTCAAAATGGGACCCATTAATATGTGTGGGCTGCTGTATTAGTCACTTTCTAGTTGCTGGGACAAAATACCTGACACTTGCAACTAAAGGAGAGGTGTATGTGACTCCTGGTTTCAGTGGGTTCAGGCCATGGTTGGCTGGCTCCAGGGCAGAAACAGCAGAGGAGAAGGGCCTGGTGGAGGAGAGCTGCTCATCCCACGGAAGCCAGGAAGCAGAGTGGAGAGGACCCAGGGACAAGGGTACCCTTTCCAAGTCATATCCCAAGCGACTACTTCTGTGCAGCCCACATGTCCTCAATGCACAGTCAGCCATGAATGCCTCCATGGATGAATCCACTGATGAGAGTAATGCCCCATGATCAGTCACCTTCCATGCACATGGTATTCCGGGAAGTTTAGATCTGAACCAAGCCATAGTGTGATCCATTTCTTAGAACATGTCCCCACTGTTACGTGGCACACATGGGTGTGAAAGGCCACACAAACCAAAGCCACCCCTGGGGGCCAGGATGAAAGACCCAGGCTTGATGTTCATTGTAACAGCACTGTCACCAAAAACTGCAATCATGACACCATCTTACAAGCATCACTCTGGGAACACCGTGCTGGGTACTGTGGCGAAGGCAGCGAAGGGACAGAAAGGGCCCTTCCTCCTGCTCAGGGCTTAGGTGGGTGCCCTGCTTGGTTTCTGCACTGCTGCTATCATCACAGCCTGGATGGGAGGATCCTGATGCTCAGGGAGTGTCCTCCCCAGGAAAAACTAGGGCATTTGACATCTTGTCTCTGAAACACCATTTTTGTGTTCCCAAGACTTTTGGCAAGTCAAGCGGACATTGTAAGTGGACAGGGACCACAATGTCCCTGGGCCAATTAGTGCCACGTGTAGAAACTGCTGTCCTGCTGTCAGAAAGGGCGGGGGATTGAGCTTAGTGGTTCAGGAGCCTGCCTCGCAAGCGCAAGGTCCTGAGTTTGATCCCCATACCAAAAAGGGGAACAAAGAGCTTACAATGTCACTGCCATGTAGTTTACTCCATAAACCCTGCCCTGCAGGGAGTGAGTGGGAACTGTGCCACTGCAGAAGGCTGCACTCCAGCCGCCTGCCACCAGATACCCCAAGTTCTCTCTAGCGGTTTCCTGTTTGGATGGCCACCTCAGGCTGTCCAGTGACGAGCTCTTCCTGTCTGCTGACCCTGGATGGTCAAGTACGTTCTGGGGACTTTGCCCCAGTACAGGGGGGCTGTGGATGTCGTATTTGTTTTTGCATTTCTAGGAGCTCTGCTATGTCTTTGGCTATCCCAAAGGGACTGTCCTTGGGAAAGCAATTGTTTTGAAATTCTTTTCTGACCCAGCTCAATTCACACTTTCTTTTCACATACTTACCTTTCACGACTCTCTTGCCTTAAAACGATCTTGAACCATTTTCTCACACCCTAATAAATCGGAACTAAGTATTGCAATTAGCACTCGTTCATGGCACCTCTTGTTATTATAACAGTGATCTTCATTTCATTATTATAAATGTTATTAATAACTCGTAGCTCCTTAGCTGCAATTCTCACTACCATCTGCCACATGGTGGAGGGAGGATTTTTGCCTCTGTCCTCCCTAGAGGGGGACAGCGCTGGGGCCTCCCACCTCCCCGCCCATGGTGTTGTCCCAGGGTCACCACAGATGGCCTACAGGTCAGTGTCAGCTGTGTGCCTACTGTGAGTCCCACTGAGCTGCGACATGGGGTGGAGGGTAGAGCACTGGGTTTGAATCAGGGTTAGATGAGGAGGGAAACCATTACTTCTCAGCTGGTTCCTCAGATGCACTACCCTGCTTACACTGGCCTCAGTTTTCTCATCTAGGCCTACTTGGGCGGGGTTTGGGGAAGGATTCGGATGCAGCAATGTGACAAGCATGATATTCAGGTCAATATGCACTGCTTACTAACCATTAGCCAGAGGACGGTGGTGGTAGCTTAAAATGCCTACTGTGGTGCCTGACAGTGCTGGGTACCTAATATATCCCTAAAAATGCTCCTTAACTTGGAATCTGCATGTTCAGTGGAGAGGCAGGGGCACAGGGGAAGGGAGACAGGAGGCCAGACATGGTTCTGTTCTGCTGCTCTGCCATCCAGCAAACCAAAACAGAAAACAAAAAGGATTGCTTCAAAAGTCCTTTAAAGTTTTCAGTGACTATGGGGGAAATAGGTGCTGGATCTGTGAATGAATAATTGAACCTGACCTTCTACACCTGCAAACACAGGCCAGCGGAGCAGGGATGCACTGGACTTGAGAACATCCGGGCATCCAAATTGAAGCTGCCATCTCTCGCATCTGTGACCAGAGGGAGGCTATTAAACCCAGCCTGTAGGGGACAGAAGGAAGTCAGAGCTAACGAAGGCCCAGATTTGCACCTGGCCAGGGGGTGACACTAATTAGAAGACGGGCCCAGCATTTACTGGGCCTCTAGTAAGGAGATCCAGGACTTTGATCACGGTGGTTCCAGAAGGGGCTGGGATACCACAGATAGGAGAAGGCTGAGGAGGAAGAGAGGGAGCAAGTTCGTTCCCAGGGCTGCCATTGCTGCCCTGCCACATGGTGGGCAGTTGTAAACCGTGGCCGTGTCTTCTCTCACAGTCCTGGAGCCGACGACTTGGGGGGTCTGTGGGGGCCTCATTCTTGGCTTCTGGTGTTGCTGATGGCCCTTGGCTTATCCTGTGGCACTCTCCTGTGCCTCTCAGTCTCTCCTCTTCTTTCTGTAAGGACACCAGGCATATGGACTAGAAAAAACTCTAATCTACAAAGACTTCATCGTAACTTGACTGCATCTTCCGTGACTCTATTTCCACCAAGGCCACATTGTGAGGTTCTGGAAGGATGTGACTTTCAAAGGTCACCATGAAAGGCAGTATCAGGAGGGAAGAGCAGGGGAAAAGCAGGATGGGGGAAGGCTGACCCCGAGCCCTGCCTCCCCTTCCCGCCTACTCTGCATAGGACCTGGCCTTCCTTGTCCAAGCCTATGACCACGGGTGCTTCTGGGGTCACCTCCTAGCTATACCCCTTCACTCCAAAGAAGTTCAAGGTCAGTGTCTGGTTTAAATCCAAGCTGAGCCTCTGTCTCCCCTCCTCTTGGACATACCTGAGCCCAAGGCCACCTGCACACCCACACCTCAACGATAGGGCCCTGTGCCCCTCGTGCCAAGTCACCCAGGCCCTCATATCTTCAGTTCAGAAGTGGTAAATTCCATGCCAGGTGTGGTGGCACATGACTGTAATCCCAGCACTCAGGAGGCTGAGGTAGGAGGATTGAGGTGAATTCGAGGCCAGCCTGGGCTACATAGGGAGTTCAAGGACAGTCTGAACTACATGGTGAGACCCTGTGTCAAAAAACAAACAAACAAAGAGGTGGTAGATTCCAATTGAAGCTCACATCTCCAGAATCTAAGTCCTTGGTGACTCCCACCAACCAGAGACTTGCAAATAAGCCAACCACCTCAAGCCTCAGTTTCCCCAATGCAGAATGGAGGGGAAAGCAATATCCTCTACCCCTGCTCGACAGGTGTAGGGCTCAGTGGAATAATGGAGTGTGAAGCCTGCCAGTGAGAATGAGGCTCCCTCCAGGCTGTTTCCCCAACGCCCCTTATCTGTGGACAACATCCATTCCAGGTCAACGGGTGAGGCAGAAGCTGAGGTCTGTTTGCCCTGTCAGACTGGGATCTCTTAGGGGACATTGCCCGATATGCAGAGGACCCTGTGCATGCTGGTGGAAAGAAAGCCAGTTCTTCCAGAGCCCAGTCTGATGGCACACACCTATAATTCCAGCACTCTGGGAGGCTGAGGCAGGAGGATTACAAGTTTGAGCTCAGCCTGGGCAATTTAGTGACTTAGAAAGACTCTGTCTCCAAAGAAAAAATTAAAAAAGGGCTGAGGATGCAGCTCAGGGTGAAAGCCCTGGGTTTAATCCCAAGTCCTGAAAAAAAAAAAAAAAAGAAACAAGAAGAAGAAGAAGAAGAAGAAGAAGAAGAAGAAGAAGAAGAAGAAGAAGAAGAAGAAGAAGAAGAAACCCAGTTCCCCCTTGCTTGATTCCTCAACACAACAATTCCTTCCCCAGAAGCGCTGTCCACGAAGTAAAGAACCAAAGAAGCAGGCATCAGCTCAAGGTTAAATGAGGAGAAAATAACTCTTACCATTTCCCTGCAGAGGGTTCCTATGGTCAGAATCAATGCTTGCCCAGGAGTTAAAAACACCAAATGTGAGAAGCAAAACCGGAGAACCAGTTCTGCTCTTGGGGTTCTGAGGGGCCTCCAGGCATAAAGGTGAGAGAGAAATAAAGCCTTACCTCAAGTGTCCTCCAGAGGAAAAGAATTATTTTTCTCCTTTTAAAGGGCATCCTACATCTATGCTTATCGAACTGACTCATTCTCAAAGGAGAACGGAGGGCTGACTTGGGATCTATGATGATGTGGGCAGGAAGGTGCTAATTAGGGTGGTTCTGCTAATAATAGAAACTTGGGACACACATTCTCAGTTGGCTCTGAGGGCTGGTCTCCCATGGGGCTGCACAGGGACCCTGGGACAATGGGGCTTTGCCTGTTGTTCCCAGGCTGCTTTCTCATCTGATCTCATCCACCCCGAGTTTTGTGCCCAGAAAGAAACCAAAACCCCCAGAGGTGAAGCAAGGAGCCCTCATGGACCTGCCAGGCCTGGACCCACAGCTCCCAGCCCCAAGGGTGGCCATGACCTGAGCGGGAGCCTGTGACTCCTTCCTTCCCCAGGAGAAGCTGGCTGGTAGCACAGGGACGCTTCCTGGGGCTGTGGTGCATGCATCTCCCAGAAGAAAGATGGCAATCATGGGGAGGTGTGGGTTCCCTGGGCCTCAATCCACTCTGGCTTCCAAGGCAGAGTCCCTGAGAGGGGACAACACAACAAAACAACAGAAACCACATACTCACTGCACTAGGCCATGCCAGTACATTCCCTGAAAGCCTGGCCAGTACATTCTCTGTGAATGCTGGTTCTCTTGAGCCAAGCATGGTGGCACACACTTGTGATCCCAGCACTCAGGAAGCCGAGGCAGAAGTATTACTACGAGTTCAAGGCCAGCCTAGGCTACATGGTGAACTCAAGGCTGCCTGAACTGCATAGTGAGACCCTGACTCAAAACACCAAAATAAATGCCAGTTCCCTGCCTGGCCACTGCCGCTCTGGTAATGGTCCTCTCTTTTAGCCCCAGTCAACATTTCTGTTCCCAAATGTTGCCATTCCTTTAAGAACAGGAACTAGCCCCAAGTGGAGGCAAATGCCAATAATCCCAGCATTCTAGGAGGCTGAGGCAGGAGGATCATAAGTTTGAGCCCAGCCTGGGCAACTTAGCAGCTTCGAGAGACCCACTTTCAAAATTTAAACAACAGGTGGGGGTGCTGAGATGTAGCTCAGTATGAAGACCCTCAGTTCAATCCCCAGGACTGCAAGGAGGGCAGGAGGCTGCCAGATGTCCTGTCCTCATTCCTGGGTTAATGTGCAGTAGGGGACAGTGAACCAGGACCAGATTCCCCACTCTGCCACCGGCTAGCTGATCCAGGGCAAAAGTCCTCACTGTCTTTGTGCTCCAGTTTCCTCCTTGGGACAAAAAGGACCCTAACTGCACCTGTCACAGGCAGTGGCTCAGGTGCACTGCAGAAAGGACAGGGCCGGGCCCAGCTCCGACAAGCCTCAGTCTGCTCATCTATAAAATGGGCCAAATGCAAGAATTATACACATTCATGTGCAGCTGGCGGTTCCAAGAGGACATGGCTCATGGTGAGCAGTATATGTTAGCCGCTGTTATTATTTATATTTTCACATACACAACTCCATGTGTAATTTCTCCAAACAAAACTGTAAACTCCAGGTGGTAGGATTCCCATCCCAGAGTTAACATCGGGGCATCTGTAAAGTCATGGACACTCCTCTCTTCAGCTCCTGTGGCTCACCCCATACCACACACCTTGCACTGGGCGAGCTAGCGGACATCTCTGCCGACAGCTGTCCCGGGCAGGCTGGATGCGTGGGTGATGACCCTGGCTTGGGGCTGGTTTCTCTGGCTTTTGAATTGTGCCTTTTAAAATCGCTGTTGTTTACAACGGGGGCAAGGAAATGTGTTTGAGAACAGAAGAGCCATGGCCCAAAGCTTTCTGATGTTGAATTTGTGAAAACTCCAGGATCCTGGTGAACAGCTAAGGAGAGGGAAGAGGCAGGAGGAGGTGGGGAAAGTCTTGGGGGCTAGAATCAGGCAGGGTGCAGCTTCTCTAAGCTTTCTCAAAGTTCTTTAGAAACAGCGAGTAATCTCATCTGCATCCTGGGGGGCAGGAAGAGGCCCAATTGGGCAGGGCAGGCACCCAAGAGTGGAGACAGCCACTCATTCCCCATGCTCTCCCTCCCAAGGGGCCAGGTCAGGCTGGGCTGTGGGTCATCTGCCAGGTCCCTTCCGGGTGACTGGCCCCATTCTGAGGCATCCAAGCCCCACCTCCTGTCACCTCAATAGCATAAACTCAGGTGTGAATAATAAGTCACTCCCACCAGGAAGTGCAGGGGTGTAGGAGCTCTGTCCCTGGAACCCAGAGGGAGCCCAAAGACACTTGCCTTTATACGAGGTTGACAGGGGCGGGGAGGGTAGAGCAGAGAACGACAAGAACGCATGTGCTCGGCTGCCTTGGGGTGCTTTGTTCAGCAGGGGCCACTGAGTGGAGGTTGCCAGGGGCCTCCAGGGATGCCCAGGGTGGTGGGCTGTAGCTCTGAGCCACCGGTGCCTGGCAGATGGACCCCGAGTACCCGTGCAGCCTCTGAGTGGATGGGTGAGGGGCTGCCCAGGCCCAGCCTCCCATTTCATAGGGAGAGTGATAGTCCTCAATGCTGCCAAGGTGGCTTGTCCAGGTGGGACCCTGACACCCCTACTCCAGCATCTCAGGCTCAGGATTGGGCCACCCTGACCTCAGCCACTGCTTGGACCAAGAGTACAGACAGACAACAAGGTGGAGCATTGGGAAGAGGGCAGGCTCTGGAGTTGGGTGAACTCTACTCCATGCCCACAGCTGGCTGGCCACATAACCCATCCAGGCTCAGGGCGAGAGGCTCCTGACAGGTGCAGTGCCCCAATTATAGCCATGCTGCCTGGGAGAGTCACAGAATCATTTTGGGCCTTGGTTTTCCAATCTGTAAAGTATGGATAATCACACCCACCTCCACGGGACTGAATGACATAGAGGACACTTTCTACAGAAGGAAGAGGGAAGGTGCTCAGTGAATGGCACCCATAGCAGTTACACAGGGTCAGACTTGTACCCCTGCTGAGGTACACATTCACGGTCCTCCTGATACCTTTTCTGGTTTCTCTGGGCGGGAACCAGTGTACACACCTTTGTCTGGTTCCCTGCTCAGATAACACACTTAAAAATCCAGCATGGCATTGTAGGCCTTTGGGATCTGATACAACATCATTTCTGTCCTGTTTCTCTCCACCAGTGACACATCATAGGTCCCCAGAGGTCCTTGCTACAGCCAACCTCAGGACCTTGGGTTCTGCTGTTTCCTCAACCAGAATTCCTTCTCCATCATTGGAAACCAATTCATCTCTGGTCACTTGTGCAGGGTCCCCCAGGCCCACAGTGGGAGAGCCTAAATCTACGTCCTCAGCCCCATTAAATCATCTCGTGCCCTGAGCATCCATTTTCTGACCTGTACAGTGGGAGTTCCAGACCTCTGAGCTGGCCTTGCTGGTCCATGAGATAATGCAGAGGGCTGATGCTTTGTGGGTGTGAGGTACACTTGGGACAAAGTGTTATGATTTTTGCAAGGCTCTGCTCCCATCATTGCGTGACTGGCACCTCTCAGACCCCTCCCCTCCTACATGCTGTCCCTTTGAGGGTGCTCTTTTTAATACAGGGCTTCTGAATGAGGTTTCCCACATCTGATTCTCTGCAGGATCCCTCACTACCCCAGGAACCTGAGCCCTGGAAGGCTTGTATCCATAGGTGCGAATCCATGCTTGCTGTGTGGCTTTGGGGTCCTTTCTCATGGTTCACCTTGGCCTTTCATGTTGTGAGAAACTGAAAACCCAGTTTTTAGCCTGAGAATGCTCATTTGAACTTGGTCTTCCCAGCCCATCAAGCGCCTCTGTGGACCGTAGCTCATAAACGCTGCTGAAAACCTGTGAGAGGAGAGCTTCCTGTTCCCCCATTTCAGCCAGGTGTTCCATAGAGAACAGGCAAAAGAAAGCTTGAATCTATCTGAGGTGCAACCAGTACTGGGCCAGCAAGGGTGAGCCAGGGAGTTAGGACAGCTTCAGGGGACAGCTGATTGCTAGGGACAGGGACACAGGGAGTGTTCCAGGCTGCCTGGGCCACTCCAATCAGTCCCGGGAAGGAGAGACACTGCCTTGCTGGCTCCTGCCTGAATCCTGTTTCTAGGTGGTCCAAGTTCACATACTATGTCATATCAAGCCCCTGGGTCTCTATGCTGCTATTCGATCCCTGGGGTGGCCACTGGAGGCCAGAGCCGAGCTGGGGTGCAACCTCTCACTCATAAGCCAGCGAGGGGAGTGGCCGGGCCCTTCCTGGTCCCATCTGGGCGCCAGTGCCCACAAAAATCTCCCTAAGTTAGAGGCCGGGTTGAGGGCTGGACCTTCCCAACAGGCAAGTCCAGCCAGATAGGTAGGACAACTGAGGCTGTCCAAGGTCGGGGGCAGGAGGAGCTTAGTGGATCTTGGTTGCACGATCGAGGAATCGGAGGCTAAGAGAGCGGAGGAACATGCCCAAGGTCAGGAGGCTGCTCAGGTCTCAGATCTCACCCTTTCCACTTGACCAGGATGCGGCTGAGCAGGAAAGTGGGAGCTGGAACTAACCTTCGGCACCTTCATGTCTGTGCCCGTTACCCACACTGCACCCCGCTGTTCCTCGACAGAATGCAACTCTCAGCCTCCCTTGGTTCACTCACAGCCTGGTTCACTCCCTCCCTCACCACCTGGTTCCTCCCTGCTCCACACCTCCTTTAACACACTACCCTGCGTTCTGCCACAGCCCAGACTCCAGAGGGCTCAGCCCACTGGGGCAGGAAATGATCCCCTTCATCAGAAGACGCATGGCCCCACTGCTAAGTCAGGGCTGCCTGGTGGCCTCCAGGGGAGGGATAAAGAATTTTCATGTAGAAGTGAGGGGAAGTTTCTCCCAAAAAGCATTTGAAATGAATTCTGGAGGAAAAGGATTTTTTTAAGTGGGTGACAAGGGACAGGGCATTTCACAGGGAAGGTACAGCCCAGGGTAAGACAGAGAAGCCTGGAGGGCAGGGGCTCAGGACTCCTTCCAGGGTTGCTCCAACCAGGAACCTGGGTTGCTCATGCAGGAAGTAGGTGATACAGTAACAGAAAAAACAGGGTGGGTAGATGATCATCACTGAAATCCACACAAGTTAACAGAAACTTGCAAAGGAGGCTTTAAAGTCTCCACCTATAGCTACTCTCCTCCTCTAGCCAGCATCTGGGAGTCCGTGTGGGGGGTCAGTGACGACTGCAATGTCCTCTCTGGATTTAATCACCATACATGGCCAATGATGAAATTATCCTGAAGCTTTACCAAAATGCCAGTGACATTTACAGAGGTTACAGTAGAAATTCTTTTCGCATGCAGGAGCTCTCTCTGTCCCCAGGGCAGACCACTACTTTCCTAGGCTGGGGTCCAGTCCTGCAAAAGCACTACTCAGCAGCAGAGTGCAGGCCTGGGATGTGAGAGGTCCTGCCCTCCATCCCCAGGACTGCAGCAGACACAAAACTAAACCAAAAAAACAGGAAGCGGAGGGAGACACCACCAGAAGCTGGGCAGACCCCAGAAGTGGGAGGAGCTGGAGCCCTCTCAAGCTCCTGGCCTCAGTCTTTCTGTTTTGCATGTCCGTCAAACACTAAATGGATCATAACCACCTAGAACATGTGTTCCTTTTGCATCCGGTAACAAAGCTACTGAGCGCTCCCTAAAGCCTAGGTACTGGGAAAGGATAAGGGGCCCTTTCTTCATATTTGGAGAACTCCATTAATTTTGTGGACCAATGACCATCACTGTGGGCTTGGGGGTTCCACTGATTCCTGTGACAGCAGAGAGAGGTCTACTATGCTGGCCTCTGCTGAAGGGGTGCACATGCCAAGGCATCTTTTACGCTCAGGAGGTACACGAAGATAGAATTTATCAGTTCAGACACTTACTTTGAAATTGGATCACACTCTTTCTCCCAGCGTCTTTCAAACACACCAGTGTGCTTCCAACAGGGCACAGAGAACTGTCTCCCACCGTAGCAACTCCGGGACAGCGATACGGACTCCTTAGCCTCCTGGTGGTGGGGCTAAGAGTACTGAAATGTGATCTCTGCAGCTGTAGCTATAATTGTTTTATGTCACGTTGACCGGGCATGTTTACGTTTTTTAACAACTGTCTTAAAAAGTCCGGTGACATCTGTTGAGAGTTTAATTGTGAGTGTAAAAAAGTCATTAAAGGAACAGCCGAGAGATCAATTTTCATACTGTTTAAGCAACACGGTGGCCATCAGGCGGCGGGGGACTCTAGCGACAAGACTAATTTTGTGTCCCAAGTCGAAGCGCTCCGTACTGAGTCAGGAGAGGATAGAAGATGATGAAAAGGAAACAGAAGAGGGGGCAAAGGAAGAAAGGGCGCAGAGAGCGACAGGAGAGAAGACAGGGAAAAAGGGTCAGCGGTCCTTCTATGGCAAAGTGTCCTTGGCCTCGGAGTCCAGCGGGGCGCCCAGGCAGTGGGGGAAGAGGTACCCCGTTCTCTTGGGGATCGGCTGCGGACGCAGAGGTGGACGTCGTGGGCACTCACTGGCCGAGCAGGTCCGGATTTCGCGCCCCCCTACGCGGACACTTTTGTTCTCCGCTTCGGGCTCCCGGCCGCGGAGTGGCGGAGTGCGCATGCGCGGGTGGGGCGGGGCGGGAGATGGGCGGGGCGAACGGTGGACCCCGGCCCCGCCCCCTGCCGCCCCGGCCCGCTCCATCCGGGCACTGCCGAATTAGCATCGTGCCGTGGCACAACTTTGCCGAGGCCCAGCGAGATCCAGGCGCGCGCGCCGGAGGAAATATAGTCCCTGCCGGCGGCGGGGCGCGCGCGGGTTGCGCGGGGCTGCGGGCGCCGGGGGGCCATGCGCCAGGCCGCGCCCGCAGCCCGGGGACCCGGTGCAACTCGCCGGGCAGCCTGAGGAGTTGGGGTGACCCGGGCTTGGCGCCTGGCCTCCTTTCTTACCCTTCGCCAGCCCCGTCCTACTCGGCCGTGGAAGAGAGGGCTCGGTACCCCAACCGCCAAGGAGTCCCGGTTCACCCCCGCCGGGCTCGTCCCCCCACCGAGCCGCACAACTTCCTGGGAGCCGGGGCCAAAGTGCGCGCAAAGTGCTGCCCAAGTTCCTGGGATGGAGCTGCAGAGCCGGCCTGAGACGCTCGCCGTGGAACTCTCGCGCCACCAGGTATGTGGCTGAGTGGGGGTGTCTGGGTCGGGGAGGGGACTGAGGAAGGGAGCTCCAGAGCCCCGAGCCCCACGTCTTCGCTTCCTGGATCGCGGGGTTTCTGGGGCTGGCGCCCCACTCCTACCGCCTCCCGGGGTCGGGGAAGTATGCTCAGCACCCACCCCGTGTTCCCTGCGCTCCTGCCCGCTATCCTGCACGGTGGGGTCGGGGTTTCGTGGGACTCGAGCCCTGCTCTTGAGGTCTTAGTTGCGGGGGTCTGCGCTGAGCGCTTGGGTTGCGCAAAGGGGCCCCGCGGGAGCTGTCCCCGAGAGGGGAGCATGGACAGCCCCCTACGGTCCCCACGCCCGCGCACCTAGCGCTCCTGCAAAGTAGTTTTGGCGACGGTTGCCGGGCGGGTGGCGGCGGCGTAGCGCCCGGAGCTCGAGCGGTGTTGCGGCGCGCGCGAGTGTGTGTGTGTGTGTGTGTGTGTGTGTGCGCGTGTATGTGCGCGCGCGCGCGCGTGTGTGTGTGTGTGTTGGGAGATTAGGACGCGACTTGAATATTTATGAGCTTTGCTCGACACGGACTCGCCGTGTTTACTTGGCTCTTTGTTCCTCCCCCCTCCCCTGGCACACACTCACACTCACACTCGTGCACACGCACCCCGGCCTGCGCACTTGCACGGCTCGGGGCGCGCCGCCGGGTGGCTTGCGCCCCCGCCCCGCCCCGCGAGGCGCCCCGATGAGGCGGCAGCCACAGGTAAGCGGCACTGCCCGGCTGCCGTGCGCGCGTGCGGGACGCGGCCGGGAAACTTGGGGCGCACCGGACTCCCTCCCGCACCCCAGCTTCAGCTTGCTCTTCTGTTTCTGCAGAACGGCGACCTCAAGAAGCAGCTCCACGAAAGGCAGCCGCGGATCGCAGCGCTCAGCGATAAACAAGTAAGCGAGGGGTCTGTGCCCCCCCCCGCCCCCACAGTCCCAAGGCCAGGGCCTTGGAGGGGTCGCCGGGCACTGTGGCAGAACCCTAAAAAGTACCAGCATGGGCACTCCCCGTGAAAACTCCCCTGGAGGTCTGGTTCCGGTCCTCAAAGTTACCGTCCTGTCCTCCCTGCCTGCAAAGAAAGAGCCCGATGGTAGCGGCGGGGGAGGGGGAGGGAGCACGGGGCCCCGGCAGTGGCCGAGAGGGACAGGCTGCACCTCGAAGGCGCGGCGCCGGCGTCCATCTTGAGTTGGTGACCATGGTTTTGGGAACGTGGAGATTTTCCGGGCCTTACGCTGGGTAGGAGTGGGGGCGGGGGCCCGGCGGTTTGGGCCTGGATGCTGCGCTCCTGGGAAGCAATCTGTGGGTTCCACGCAAACCCTTTTTTCAAAAAGCCCTTCCTCTGGGCGCCCGATCCCAACCACTTCGCCGGCTTCACTTTTTATTCTTGGAACCTGACGCCAGCTCCCGGGGAACAAAAGAAAGGCGCCCCCAGGACCCCCCCTCTTGGATCTGCCCAACTTTGGTATCTGGGCCTTAGGGATAGAAGAAGACCCGTAAGAAGCTCCCGCGATCGGGAGGGGGGCGCGGGCGCCGACCCCCCTCGCCCCCCCTCCAAGGAGGAAAAGTTGTCCATTGTGACTTAGTTGCGCTGAGCTCAGCGGTCCGGGTTTCAGCACCGCGAACAGATGCCGCGGCGGAGCCCGGCCAGCCCCGCGCCCTCGCCCCGCCCCCTCGCCCCTCCCCCCGCCCCCAGCGGCCGCCCCCGCCCCTCCCCCCGCCGCCCGAGCTGAGAACTTTGGCACAGCCAATGGCGAGCCCGGGGCTCGGGGGGGGCGGGGCTCGGGGGCGGGGGCGCCCCTATCCGAGCCCCTGCGCCGCCGCCGCCCCCGGCCCCGGCCCGCCCCTGTGCCGTCGATCGCGCTTCCTTCGGAATGCCACTGCCGCCGGCACCAAACTTGGACAGCTCCGCCACCGCCTACGGGGTCCCCTCCCCCACTCTCGGCCGGGCCGCCCCCTCCCTCCGCACCACCTCTGAGGCTGGGTTTTCGGGGCCTCGGAGAGGCTTGCTTGGAAGAGGTTGGCCGGGTGCCTACGATTCCGGAGAGGGACTACTCGGAGGCCCGGGGCTCCAATCGAGTCTTAAAGTTGAAAAGTGGTGGGAGGGGGCGTGTGAGAGAGGAGGGAGCCGGAAAGAAAGATGGCAGTTCCGGGGGCCCGGGCCAGCTCGGGGGGCGCCCGGCAAGAAGGCGTTCACCCCTCTTCGGTGCCTTGGCCCCCCAGCCCGGGCCGCGCGCCCCCGTCCGGGCGTGGAAGCTTCCATTCCCGCCGGAGGGGCGCCCGAGGAGTTCGCGGGAGGAGGGGACCCGGGCCCCGCATTACCATTTTGATTGCTTCGATGCCATTTTTGGAGGGGGAGGGGTTGAAAGACCCTTCTCTGCCGAGCACAAAGATGTTTAATCACCGTGCAGAATCAAATCAGATACTTTCTTTAAAAAAAAAAAAATTGCCACCAAATCTGTTATAGTGAGATAGCTGAGGTTTTTCGAAGACGATTTTTCACTGAGACTGCAAGTTGTTGACTCTTATGCTCAGAGTAGATTTGAGAGAGAGAAAGAGAGACAGTAACCCTGTAGCTCTCCTTGCAACAATGTATTTTCATGTTTGCCTTACATGCAATAGTTTCGCTATTTGGAGCGGCTGTTCTGAGCTCAGGTTCGATCATTTCTTCTGTATGGTAGGCAACTGTTTCAAGGCTGTTTAAATTTTTATGATGGTAGTAAATGAGTAGCTATTTATTATCCGACATGCCAGAATTTACATAAGGCTGAAAGGAACATTTGAAAACCCTTTTTGAAGGTGGAAGGGAAGGATCCCGCTCCTCGGGGGTGCCTTCGCCTTTAAATTTGAACTCGAAGAAGGCTGGCTGCCCAAGAGCCTCCTCCATCTTTGTGTGTGTGTGTGTGTGTGTGTGTGTGTGTGTGTGTGAGAGAGAGAGAGAGAGAGAGAGAGAGAGAGAGAGAGAGAGAGAGAGAGTGTTTAACAGGAAAGAAAGGAAACAAGAAAACTTTTGTCCTCTGGCCTTTTAAAAATGTTTCTCTTTTAGATGACTAAAAATAACATCTGGTACGCAGCCAGGTTTTGGCCTGGCCATCGGAATTTGTGTTTGTAACTACAAGTGTGTTGCTTTTCCGGTTCCCTTTGTGGCATTTTATATAACAAGGGCTCATAAAAGAGGGAGGGGAGGGGGTTGAGGCTGGGTTCAGCATGCTAATCAAGCCGCCTGTCTCCTCCAAGCATGTTGGCATCTTTCGGAGATCTCATGAGGGTTAGGTGGGCTTAACATTCACCCCTCTGGCTCCCCTTGGGAGACTGTAGTGGTGACTGGCTTGGCTGGAGAAAGGTCAATCAGTGGGCTTGGAGGTGACTGAGCAGAAGTGGGGTGTGAAGAGGCTGTGTGGAGACACCCCAAAACTTGTCCAGGAGGTGCTGAACTGGGGGAGTGGGACTGAAAAAGCTTGGGTGTCAGTCTTTTTTAAACTTAACAGACTATGAAAAGATTATAATTCTTTTACAGGGTTACTTGGGGAAAAGTCTTACCGTCTCCACCTCCAGGACTTGTGTGTGTGTGTGTGCCGTTCCCGTTTTATATCAGATCTAAAGGTTAAGTTTCAGTTAAAAGTGCACATGCAGGTGATGAACTGGATAGTAAAATGAATGGATGATCCCATTTTCTGAGTTGGTTAGAAATACAACAGTGGCAGAGTCGTGTCTTTCAGCGCCCAGCCATCAATTTCTCACTACATGCCCTTGGCACTGGAATTTTCTGTTACTTTTAGAAATACAGATAAGTGTTTAAAGGACTTGGAGAAGTGGATAGTGGGTTGGTCAGAAGTAGGTAGATAAATACATTCTGTATCTAGCTCTTCTCCCATCATCAGGAGACGACGGGTTAAACACAAAACTACCTGCCTTAGGACCTTGCTGTTTGAAAAGGGAGTTCATATTTTTCCCTTGAAAAAATCGGTTGGGGAGTAGGTCAGAGCTGAGTTGTGGCCCCATGGGGCCCAGCCAGACTGCCCCCAGGTTTGGCCACCCCTCTGTGCTGGATTGTGGATGTGGTGGGGCTCTTTTCCAACAAGATATGATGTGTGAAGACTCCATTAGCTGCTCCAGTGGTTTTACATCATGAATTTGCAGCACATGCAGAGAGGCAGTAACATTTTTATCTAAATCGTCAAGCAGCAAGCATTTCTGTGTAAATAACAGACCCATCATAAATACAGGGAACCCCCCCACCCCAGCTCTCCTCGCAGAGCCTTGGCATCTCCAGATCTGACTGTGCAAATCCAACATGAACAGCGCTCGGAGAACTTGGTGTTTGAACTGTCGCCTGTGCTGGCACGGACTCACCGGAGCATCCTGAGACGTGAATCTGAGGCCTTGCGCGTTGCCTGATATATCCATTTGATGGACTCTGGATTCCGAGGGGCTGTCCTCAGGAGCAGCAATAAAAATCTGTCTTCTTGAAAGATATTATGTATGTGGCCCTCACCCAACTCCATGTCGTGTCCTCAGCATGATTGACTGGCCACGTCAGACACTGGAGGGATTCCACCTCCAGCAGATGAAGTGGGCAGTGGGTTTATTCTGAGAGGGCCGCCCCACTCCGAGCTATTTGCATCCCTTGGTCAGAGGATGTTGTTTTCCAAGCTCTCCTGCCCTCCTCCAGGTAGACACATTGTCGTCTTCCTCATCCAGAGTTCCAGTCCTCCTTCTGCAAGCAGCACCATTACAGGTTCAAGAGCAAATTAATCCCAACCCCCAAAGCTCCACTTTTCTCACTTCGGGATGGAGACAGAGCATGGGGGTGGATGGCAGGACTCCTGAGCCCACCTTGAGCCCTCTTGGTCCCCACTTCCTCCTCCCTCCACTGCCCTAGGAAGATGGCAGTGGCCCCTCATGCCTCCACTTAAGGAAATGCAGCTTTGTTGAGGCAGCATTTACAGTCCCATGCCCACCGACAGCATGCCACTCTTGATGGTCTCGGGCACGCCCCATTCTAGGCACATGGCCTTCATCCATCTTAGAACATTTTCATCACCTCGGAAAGAAACCCTTTGGCTGTCACTTTGTCCCACCCCTGAGCAACTGCTCATTTCCTCTCCAGATTACGGTTCTAGACTTTGATCTGAATGGAATCCTCGCTGTTCCCATGCATCCTTTTGTGGTTGAACATGGAGTTTCCAGGTTCACCCAGGCTGCATGTGCATCAGTACTGACTTCATTCGCACTTCCCGAGTAGTCTGTTGTGTGGATGGAGTTCACTTTGTGTAACCCTTCACCTACTCGTGGGAAGTTCGTGGTCTCCATCTTCTGGCTCTCAGGAGCAGTGTACTGTGTCTTTCTTGTGCTTCTGGTACTTCTTTGCCAGAGTGTCTTAAAACTAGAGCACAGTCACAGTGCCCCTGGCTCACAGCCTTCTGGTGGGTCCACCTCACCCCTGGACCTGGCTGTGTGACCCCTTGGTTAGCAGCTCCTCTGCCACCCTGAGCATTTCCCTGCCTCTGGGAGTAATGGCATTGTGTGCCTTGATCTATCACACTGTTGACTACTTTTTGTTGCTTTATCCAGTGGCAGCAAACCTACAGAACATGTGCCACAGTGGGCTGTTTGTATTACTAAAAGCTCTAAAAGGTTCACCATCAATGTGCTAGACAAGCTCCATGCCAGCGGTCTGCTCAACTCCCCCTTCCCATGTTTCAGAACAAGGGGGACTGTGAGGATGAGCAGTGACAGTCTCGTGCCAGGGGATCCCTAGCCATGGCAGGCAGGTGGTGAATGGTAGCTTCTTTGAATGGTAGTGTCTTTGAAGTGAGTGCCCCAGAGACAGGTGGGACTAGCTCCCTGCCCTCGAGATCCTCACAGAGTGAGGTGTGGGCAGAACTTCTGGGAAAGGGGTGTGAAGATGGCACTTTGAGAATGCCAGCATGTTTCTGGCCTGGAGACTGAGGACAGCTTCCTGGAGGAAGCTGCTGGGCAGTGTGGCCTCAGGGCTCAAGGGAATGGTCAGGCAGAGCTGGACCAGGCTTGCTGGAGGAAACCCTGCAGGCTGGAACAGGAAGTAAAACCAGCAGAGAAGGGGGGCGGGAATGCAAGCTGAGGTGGAGCAAGGCAAGTGTGCAATGGGGGGTGAACTTGTCCTGCCCTGGCTGAGGGCCGTGGGCACGCAGCGGGGAAGTGTGTGCAGTGCTGGAGAGCAGGTCCAAGGGCAGACGTTGTCACCTGGGCCAGAAGGCGCGGCTCTGGCAGGGATGGTGGGGCCTGTGCCTGACTTGGGGAGGGGAGGCTGGACGGTGGCAGTGCCTAAGCAGGGAGGGCCGGGAGCCCGAGGGTCCTCCCTTTGCATCACCAGAGCCGCTGAGAGCTGAGAAGTTGAGGGCGGGTGCTGGGAGCCCCTGGACTGTGAGTCAGTGGGTGACTCCGCTGAGCTTCAGAAAAAAAGTGAGTAGCATACATTCAGCTGTACTTACTAGTTAGATTTTTATTCTTATTTCTTTGTTCTAATTTTATTGACTATACATAGTATATATAAAGGTAAATGACACATTCATATTGATATCTAACCCTAAACATAATATATGTGAAATCTGGGTGCTATAATATTGTATAAAGTTGGTGGAGGATCAAGTTACAAAAACAAGAGGGAGGGCTGGGGATTTAGCTCAGTGGTTTCACAAGCACAAGGACCCGAGTTCGATCTCCGGTACCAAAACAAAAAAAACCCCAAAAAAAACAAGAGGAAGGATCCTATTTTGAAGTCAGAAAGATAATTGCCATTCTGTTGCTCTGAAGTAAGATCTTATGAAGGAAGACAGTGATCAAAACCCTATTCTGTAATAAGAGATAAAAGAGAATTCTTTTAAAGAAGTTCTTGTTATACATAAGTAACACGTGCTGGATAGGAAAAATCCCAGCACAGGTTTGAATGTGGTGAGACTCATGGTCCCGCCTGACCTGTGGACCAGTGTCCTCTGACACAAGCGGATGCGCCAGTCTCACTGTTCCTCTGCTTGCTCTTCACACACACACACACACACACACACACACACACACACGTCCTTCAGAATCTGTTGGGAACAACTCAGGTGAATTCTGTCAACTTCAGGAGCTCCCACCAGACTGGGGATGTGCAGGTAGGGCTGATGTCGTATTAGCAACAGTGGCCTCTCCCTTTATAAGGCTTCTCCCTGGCCTCTGCTCAGAACATTCTTACTTGTAGCGGGGAGGCAGCTAGCTGTCCTTTGAGGTATTGGCATGACACAGCTGGCCCTTGGCAGCTGAAGGGGCAGTGGGCCCTGGAGAGGGTTGGGGGACAGCTCCAAGGAGCTGCTCTCTTCAAAGATTCTGTCCCAGTGCCTCCTGGACAGACATCTTTCTGTTGGGACTTGGTCAGGCTGGGCAGGTGACCATGTCAGAGAAGGGCACCTTCCTGAGGTCAGGCAGCTCGGGACCACTGAGAGTGGAATTGCTGATTCTGTACCCCAGCCTTGGGCTCACCCTGGTTTAGCCTCCTGCTTCTGTCCGGCTGTGTCCTGCGTGGTCAGGTCAAACATGATGCAGCTGGAAGAGCAAAGACCCCCAAATCTTAGTGTCCCAGATCCCTGTGTCTGCCTGAGTCACCTCGGGCAGGTCATTGTGCTTCTCTGAGCTGTTTCCTACCCATGAAGTGGTGGTAGAAATGACCTATCTCCCCAGGTCATTGAGTGGGTGTGAAGAGTCCCAAAACCATCAAGTAGAGGGTAAACCCTGTTGCTGCCATGGGTGCTTGGTTGACTCTCTAAGTACATTGTCACTGGTCCCCTTTCTGGGGTGGTCTTTCTCTGGAGATGTCCTGTCAGCTGCCTGGGAGAGGTCCATGGAGACAGAGTTTGCTTTGATGTTTTAGCCTCTTAAAACACCTGCTGTTAGAACTGAACGATTGATTTCAATTAAGTTTGAATTTTTTCAATAAGATGACTCTGATAATAACTTTGGTAATCCCACGATGCCTCATTAGAGCTGCTGGCTATGATGATTAGCCCTGTGATTTTGCAAGTTTTTCCTCTAATGCCCGTCTCTTCACGAATGGAGTCCTGGGCTCTGGGACCTTTTTAAATTTCACTTGTGGGAGCGGGTGGTAAGTGTGGCTGCCTCCTGTTGTGGCCTGCACTGGTCCTTGTGTCTCTTCCTAGCAGTGGAGGCTCTGGACATCTTGGGAAGCAGGATATTGTTTGCTGTGGTCTCCTGTGTCTCTGACCAGCCCATGGCAGAGGCTTAGCCATGTAACCCTGGCTCTGTCCCTTGGTGACTCTTCTGTCTTGGTCAAAGACACCTCTTGGAGATTCAGTTTCCTTAGCAGAAAAATGGGATAAACAATACCTCGCCGGTTAGCACAGAGTTTGGCTGAGGTTAGTGCTCAAGAAGTGATATTAAAGAGGCAACAGGAGACCAAATGAGAGGGCACAGTAAGTTCCAGGCCCCTGCTGCATCCTCAGTGATCGGGGCTGTGACATCGTCCTGCGTGGGCCCATAGGAGTGGCATTTTCCCGAGGGTGCTGAGACTCTCTGGGACTGACCCCTTCTCTCCCACCCAGCCTCAATGGCTTGCTGCTTGCGTCTGCTCTGTTCAGGAGGAGGCAGAAGCCCAGAGGGGCTCAATGGCTGGGAGAAGCTCAGGGCCTTGGCCACCTACTTGGCCATGTGCTCTCCACCTGGTGCTGGCTGTGTGTGGGGAGAAACAATGGTACTTTGTAAGAATGTGAAAATTTGGGTGTGGATTGTAACTTCCAGCCTATGTTTGGGGAGAAGTAAGTAGCATTAGTAGTGGGAGATGACTACCGACATGGCTGGCAGTTCCTTCTGAAGCAGAAAGTCATGGAACTTTCTCTGGGCCCCAGGTCAAGTCCCTTCCTGTCCTGGGGGCCTAGCTGGCCATGTGGTACTAGGCTGGGGTTGACTGGTGGCTCGGGTGCTGCTGTTCTTTTATTATATCGATGCTATCATTTTATGCTTTAAGGTGGAAGCAGCTTCTCATTTTCCAGTGGCTTTGGTTCTCTGAAGGAACGAATATGCTTCCCTAAGATATTTTATTGGCAGTTACTTACTGTTCGTCAGGGAGAAAGTGCTGATGTGGCTTCCTTCTGGCTACAGCCTCTGACTGCCAATGGCAGGGGCCCTGGTGGGCTCTGATGGCTGTGCTTTCCATGTTTTTATTTTTTGGTTTGGCACTTGTATCAGTCTTGTTAAGATGCAGGAGGAAGAGGTGCCTATTCCTGCCTGGGAGAATGTTTTTGTATAGAGTTGAATCAAAGCGTCAGCCTGAAGAAGGAAGGGAGGAGCAGGCGTTGCTGGGTCCTGTCTCAAAATGAGGACTGTGCTAAGTTCCAGCGTGTTGTCAAGTGTTGGAGTAGAGATGATTTCCTGATGAAATCATCTAAGAAACAGGAAGCCAGTGGGGGCCAGAGACAGAACTGCATGGAAAAGTAGAAGCAACTGTGACTTTTTGTCAGGGCAGAAACCTCTGGGTTGCTTTTGATCTCCATAGTCCAGTGTGTGCAGGGCTGGCCTTGGGCCCTAGACTTGGGACATGGTAGAATTGAGGGTATGCATCCCCCACACTCGGCTGATGGCTTATAACTGAAAGAGTCTGATGAGAGAAGCCAAGGGAGATTTGGGGGGCCCTCCTCTTCTATGGGGGAAACAGTGGCAAGTGGAGGTGGGGCCTGGAGTTTAGGTCCAGGAACCCGGCCTGGGCCAGAGGATCTGGCTTCCACCTGCCACGCCGAGGCCAGCTTTCCATAAGTGCGTCTTACTGGGGGTTTCTGATGGAAGCTGTCTGCCTAGAGAGCAGCTCTGGTGAGAGGTACTGCCGGGTCCTGCATGCAGTGACCTTGAGTGCCAATAGCAAGGTTGAAAAAGGACCCTGGTGTCACCCTAGTGGTTTTCAGAATGGTCATTAGGTGCTCAGAGCAGCTGACTCTCCATGTGTACCCTCGGCCGCCCCCGTGCATGCTGGAGTTGGCAGTGAGGACCCTGTGGCTGAGACCAGCCACAGGCCTGTAGGTGAGGGTGCTTTTTCTTACCCATGGTGTTCCCAGTGAGTCAGAAGATGCATATTGGCCATCCCCCAGCCTACCTCTCTGCTCTCGAGTCCACCTGCATGCTGTGGGCCTGGGAAGGGGAGTCAGGCTCCCACATAGCACAGAAGCTGAAAGCTGTAACAGAGGAAGACAGTCTTATTTGGGGGACACAATGTCTGCCTTTTGGTCCCTCAAGCACGGTGGCAGCAGAGGCTGTTCCAGATTGTTCCTCGAGGGCTGGGGATTTAGCTCAGTGGTTCCGCCACCTGCTTTGCATACACAAGGTCCTGAGTTCGATCCCCAGTATCAAAAAAAAAAAGTATGGTCTCAGATTGTCCCTCAGTAGAGCTGGAGCAGTGTGAGAGGGTTTCTGTCCCAGGGAAGAAGACAGGGCTGGGGAAGGGGAGTGGAGAAAGGGAGAAAAGAAAGAGAGGCTCCTCCTTGACGTTGTTCCACGGAGAGCTAATCTGCATATGTAAACGAACTTCAGAATGTAATTAAAAATATATACATATTAGAGGCTGTGATTCCGAATTTAATGTGAGATGCAGCTCACCCAGTGACAGGCAGTGATTCCCACAATCAGCGCTGCCGTGATTAATGCGACATGCACCCCACAAGTGCCGGAATTGCTTCCTACCCCACACCTGACAGCTTGTGGCATGCTGAGCGCCCTGCTGAAGTCTCAGGCTCCTCCTTCCAGCGGCCACTGCAAGAAGGTCCCCCAAGAGCTTGTCCTGGCTTGGAAGGGACAGTGACAAGACAGCCACTGGTGCTGGAAGGTGCCAGTAGAGGGGACAGTGAAGGGCAGCTGCAAGGAGTCACCTGTGGTTGGGACTCAGGTGGCCCAGGAGTTCCACATAGGTGACAGGAAGGGAGCTGAGGGTGATAGAGCTCTTTGAGTCTTCCGCCCTTTGTATCTCCTGGGTGCCCAGTGACCTTGGGTGTTGTGTCCAGAAGGGGATGTTCGGAGGGCAGGGGCACTGGCAGCCCCAGCCCCTGAGCATGCACATTGCCATCCCCCAGCCCACCTCTCTGCTCTCGAGTCCACCTGCATGCTGAGTCCTGCACGCTGAGGACACAGCAGTGGACAGATAGGTCCCAGTGGCACTCCTGTGACAGAGGGGAGATGGGATAGAGGACCACAGCAGGTGAAAGGTGGAGCCACTTAGAAGGTGGCAGGTGCTGTGGCCAAAGTAGAGCAGCTTAAGGCGTATGTGGTGTGTGTATGGGTGTTGGGTGTGTAGTGTATGTAGATGTGTGGTCCTGTGTAGGGGTGGGGTGGCTGGAAGGTCCCCCTGAGAAGGTAGCATTAGAGTGAAGGCCTGCAGGAGCTCAAGAGGGACTGTGTGGCTCTTGTGGGAAGAGCGTTCCCAGCGGGGGACTATTGCATAAAGGTGTGAGCTTGGGCCAGTGTGGCGGGCGGAGAGTGATGACGAGGATGGGTACTTTGGTACTTGCACGTGGTATGTGACCACAGTATGTGAGAGGGGCAGCCCTTGCAAGGGCAGTGTTGGCATGGCTGGGTCACAAGCTCGCTGGGGAGACCTGGAGCAGGCTGGTTCTCCCTCATGGCGAGGGTCAGGGTACGGAGCCCAGCGCCCACCAAGGGGTTCTGTGGCTGCGCAAGGACACTCTGGGTTCCCAGGCTGTGGGGAGCGAGGACTTCAGCCTTGCCTCCATGCTCGTGGGACACTGGCTGCGTGCAGCCTGCTCTGTGTGTTACATGGAGTCTCTGGTGCGTGGTATGGACAGTGGAGTGTGCCCTTCCTGCACGCTGCTGGCCATGTGGGTGACTCCTGCAGGCTGGTGTGGCCCGCTGTCAGGCTTCTTACAGTGCCTGTCTGTCTCCAAGTGAGGGAAACTCCAGTGCATTTCTGTAAAGGAGATAGTCCCTTGGGCCCAACCCACACTCTGGCCTGAATCAGCCTCGTTGAAGTTATTTTACTAATGTGCTCTGCAAGGGACGTGAATGGGCCATCCGGCCTCTCTTACTGTGGGCCTAATTATAAACACAAGGGACAGTGCCAAAGAAGCCTCCTTGGAAGGGAGAAGAATCTGGCAGCCTGGCGTAAAGTGTCCTTTAATGAACTTCTTTGGTACTTGTATCTTAGCAACACATTTTATTACATCCCGTGCAGCGGGACTTGCTGTGCAGTAATTTATCCCCCCACAGCCCCCTCCTTGGTGACTGGGGGGGCTGACATTACCCTCTTTCCCGAGGCTGTTCGCCTCTCTTCAGCTTTGTTTAATTGATGACAAAGGTAAACACTGCACTGAGGGCCAGGACCTCACTGGCTGGCAGGAACTGGCATGGAGGGGACCGTGATCCAGGCTGGAAGGTGGCATCTGGTGCCCAGCCGAGGCTGCCCACAGATCTGTGGCTCCTTGTCCCAGTGCTCACTGGCGTCTCTATTGATGACACTAATTTGTGTCCAGCAGGCAGAAGTGGGGATGTGTGCAGCTCTTTCCTCTTTATCCACAGCCTGTGGGTGTGGAAGGGCAGGAAGGCTCTGTGGGATGGAGTGGCCGCAGGGCAGCGCTGGAGAGTGGGGAGGTTGGGAGCACTGGGCCAGGGAGCCTTCCAGCTCTGCTCGCTGGTCCCAAGCCTGAGGACCTTGTCCAGTGACTTTTCGTTCATTGTCTCCTCTGCTGCCGAGTTTCCCGAGGCTGCTGTAAACTGGGGGTTTAAAACAACAGGTGTGTGTTCTCTCCCAGTGTCTGTGGGGTCTAGAGTCCTCCAGCTGCCCCCTGCCCTGTCCGGGGGCTCCTGGCATTCCTTGACTTGTGGACATGTCTTTCCACTCTCTGTGTCTGTCTTTCTGTGTGTCTTTGTATCTTTTTCTCTTCTTACAAAGATACCAGTCTTTGATGTTAAGGACCACCTAATCCAGAATGACCTCAACCTAACTAATTACACCTGCAGAGACTGTGCTTCCAAATAAAGTCACATCCTGAGCTTCCAAATGGAAATGAATTTGGGGTATGCTACTCTGCCCAGTCCAGTCCCCCTGCCAGTTGAAGCTGGTAATGCACACCTCACACTCGAGTTGGAGAGGGATCAGAACTGATAGAGGTGTGCCACTGGGCCCTGATGGCCAAGAGCTCGGGGCACATGTTGCGGGGCTGTCCTCCTTCCCGAAAAGTGCAACAACTGTCACTTCTGACACCAGCGTTGTCACCCAGTGTTGGACTGAGTCAGCAACATCCCCCAAATCCAGGCCACCTCTTAGTAGGGTTTGTGGGTCTCCACAAATGGAATTTGCCAATTACTTGTGTGCGCAGTTTTAGAAACCACTGCCTGAGGGTTTCGCCCTGACTCCCTCTCAGGAATGAGGGTGGGACCTTTACAAGGAAGCAGATTTAGGGCCAGGAAGCCACCAGCCTAGAGGCCATCAGTCTGCATGGAAGCTCAGGCGCCCGCGTCCCACCTCCCAGAGGCTCTGTGGCTGTGCCATGGGTGCTTGCCTCCATGAGATCCCGCTGCCCCTCTGTGGGGTGTGGTGACAGTGAAACGAAAGGGGAACCTGGGCAGATACGGCCTGTGAGTGGAGAGCTGGGGCACTGCTGGGGTCCAGCAAGGTGGGGGGGGGTGACTCAGAGTGCGCCTGGGTCATCCAGGGTCAGCAACCGCATTCCTCCTTCTCCTGTCCCCTCCACTGCTACTTACTGTGCCTTCTGTGAGCCTCCTTCACCAGGCTGGAGCCAAGGAGCTGTCTGCTGAGGAGCCAGGTAGTGGGGCTGAAAGAGCTGGGTGTGCCTCCAATGTTCAGTCACTCCTGTCTCCCCTGTGTGTCCCCAGGTTTCCCCAGGTTTGTGGGGTGACGTGGTGAGCGATTGACTCATGTGCTTGGCATTGGCCACAGTCATTGCCACCAGCTGTGGGGCAGGGCCGGTAGGGACACCGTGGGCCTTGGCCTGTCCTGCTCCTTGGTCACTGGCCCACTCCGAGTAGCTCAGGACATCTCCCACCCACCACTGCCAGGGGCAGACAGGCACTGTCCTGGCTGAAGACCCTCGATCCAAGTCCAGCTCTGCTGCCTGGAGGCTCAGAGAAGCCATGGCCAGAGTCCAGCCCTTCGCCGACTTTCTGGTTCTTTTGTGACTCACCCTGTTCATTCCAGAGCATGGAATTGAGGTGCCTTTGGGTTGGAGGTGTCAGCCATTAGCTGATGAACCCAGCTAAGCAGACCCCAGACCTGGAGTTGTTAATGCTCCCGGCTCATAGATCTCGTGACCTGGCCAGCAGCGTGGTTCCAGGAACCCATTCTCAGGGTGCTCAGCAGCTTCTTTACTAAGTGCGTTCGGAAGATTCCAGAGTAAGTGGAGACAGAGTTCTCTGTAGCCTCTTCCCCCTCGCAGCCTGGCTGGAGAAGCTGGTGCCAGCAGCTGCACCATCCCCTGTCCCCAAGTGCGTTCTGCTGTGTGCCTGGATGGTGCCTGTGGAGGTCCCCTCGGGGCACAAAATGGAGCCACAGAGAGCCTGTCAGTCGGGCCTCGGACGGGGTGTGGGTCCCGAGCTTGCTGAGCAGCTGCCCATGCCAGGCTCCATCCTCGCTGCTCTCAGCCCCTCCCCCATCTCTCCCCATCTGAGGGGCCTCACCTCCTACCCAAGGGGAGCAGATGCCACAGGACGCTCACGCCCCGGCACACAGCGGCTTGCCTTCTCTGTTGTGTCACCTGTGACGTGGCGGGTCCATGGCTGCAGGGTGGCCGGGTGCCTGCCCACAGGAGGGAATTCTCACCCAGTGTGCACATCAGACCTTTTTCCCGTCACAAGGTGGCTGTCGTCAACGGGGCTAACCCTCGGTGCACAAAGGCCAGCATCACATGCACTTGTGACAGGATAGTGCCCTGGCCCAGGACAGAGCCCGTGTGCCCTCATGAGTGGGGACCTCGTGGGGTCCCTGGCAGGGAGGGGCCACACCCGTGAACCTCCCCTTGCCTTCCAGGGTTGCTTAGCGCCCAGCCTCACAAGTGCTACTGGTAGGCTTTGGCCTTTTCCTTGTAAACATGTCCTGGGTTTACTAAATAACATTGATCAGAATTGTTTACTGTGGTAAAATAGATGTAATATAAAGTTGACCATTGTCGCAATCTTAGGAACAAGGTCCAGCAACATTAAGTCTGCTCACATTGCTGTGCAGCCATCAGCCCCACCCACCTGCAGGAGGCCATCTTCTTTCGGAGCTGAAACTATCCCCACTGAGCAGCTGCCCATCTTCCCTCAGTGTCGGTGACCCTGCTGGACCTTTCCTGCTAGGAGCTGGGTGACTGAGGGAACTCACAGGAATGGAGTGTCTGTCAGTCACATAATGTTTCCAGGGCTCATCAGTGTTGGGGTAGCACAGAGTTCCCTTCCTGTGTAGGGCAGAACCCCGTTCCCTTGCACAGGTAGAACATGTTACTTATCCATCCATCTGTGGACACCAGTGCCCTTCGCCTTGGGGCTCTTTTGGAGGTGCTGCCGTGAACACAGGTATGCCGACAGCTGCTTCTGCTTCTTTGGGGTTCACACCCAGAAGTGGCACTGCTGGCTTAGACTTTTGCTTTTCCTCCTGGACAAATTCAAGCGTGAGAAGTCTGAACGTTGCCAGGCCATCCTCTGGGGTCAGAGTCCAGCAGTGGCCACCTTGAGGCAGACTTCATCAGGTGGCTGAGGGTGCCTCCCAGCTGGCCTCCCAGCCCCTGGCAGGCCCCTGGTAGGAGGTGGATCCACAGAGGAGCATCCGTGGAGCATGTGGGCTTCTGCAGAGTGCAGTGCAGATGCCTCCACTGCTGGGGTGTGTGCCGAGGGATTTACCTGCTAGGGATCCGTGTTGACAGGAAGAATGTGGACGTTAAGAGTGGAGACTGGTTGTTGTGATGGTCAGACTTCCTTTTGTGTGATTTATCTTCCTGTTTCTCTCCCTCTTAGGATGATTAGTCAACACAGGTGTGAGATGGAGTCCGCCAAGCCTTCTCATTCATTAGCAACACTAACATTTGTAGAGCAGTGTCTCGGTGTGTCAGGTACAGCCACGCACGTTAACCTGTTGCGATGTTGCATTTCACGGGTGAACAAGCCAAGGTTGAGAGCTGGTGAGCTCCCAATCTCTTTCCCTCCCTCCTCCCTCCCTTGCATCAGGCTGTAAATCATAAAGGGCGGATGGGAGAATAGGATCTGGCCAACCTTAGAATAAGGTGGAGCCCTCTGGGGATCTGAGTCGTCCAGGCCTGTGGTGGCCTTGCATTGGCGATGGTGAGCTGCCTGTCACAGAAGGGACCCAGCCCACAGGAATGACCAGGAGCGGACTCCAGGAGGAGGTGGTCAGCATTTGTCACACTTAGGAAGCAAAGCCCAGGGATGACACCTATCCAGAGCTCTGGGAGCCACTGACAGAGGTCGCAGATGCATTCGCTGGCCACCTGGGGATGCTTCTTTCCTTCTGCAGATTGGGCAGAGACTCGCTGTGACATCCAGGCTGGTGCTCTGGGCTTGCAAAACTGGAGACTTCTTGCTCTGCACCCCAACCCCGGACACAGCTCTTCAGAGCATCAGTTCTGAGCCCACTTCCCTGACCCTGGTTAGTTTTGTGACCTTGAGCTTGCTGTTGAGCATCCTGAGGCCTCTGCTCGTCTGCACTGTGGGGTGACATGCAAGCTTGCCTCGTAGAACCGGGTGTCCTTGGTCAGCAATGGTGTTAATGCTCAGCAGAGCCATTCCATCATAACTGTTGGCTGTTATTTCTGCTCCCAGCTTCAAGACATTTATCTACCAGGGATCTCACCTCTGCCGTCTGTCCTCACCCTCATCCAGCCAATGTCACCTCAGAAATATGTCTCTAATTTTTCCTGCCCCTGCCATGCTCCTCTTCTTTCCCAGCAGCTCTGCCTTGGGGCTGTCCAGCAGCCTCCTGGCTGGATTTTCCCTCCGGCATTTGCTGTCACACTGTTACCAACACTGTTTTTCTAAAGTTGAGTCTTTCTGGCACTCTTCTGTACTTAAACACTATCTCCAACTCCCTGTTGCCTGTGGAAACCACTCCAGATGTTTCCTTGGCCCCTGGCCCAGATGTGAGTCCTGAATAGAGGAAGAGCTACTCTACTGGAGCCCACCAAGAACCTGCCCTGTTCCCCCAGCTATGAGGCCACTGAGAGCAGAGGACATCAGACTACTGTACATGTGGTATCCTTGTCCATAAGGGTGACACGGGCTGTGTCTGAACAGCTACATCTCAATGCTGAGTGGGCGTGGAAGTGGCTTAGAAACCGAATGTGTGACTGTTCCCGAGGGTGTGATGCTATGTGTGTGTGTGTGTGTTTAAGCTGAAAGTTTTAAAAGTTGTAAAATCATCAAGGTTGATCCCTTGTGTTCCTAGGGGTACCCTCCTCCCACAAGCCTCCGATAGAGTTAATGGTGAGATAACATAAAACAGAAAATGTGGCCATCATCTTAAAGACAATTGCATTCAGATAGCATTTTCCTGGGGCATCCTATCCACTTTTTACAAATGTTTCTGTGACATTTGTAGTCACTTGATAGGTGTGACAAATCTCAGGCCAGTGTCCGGGATGCCCTGTCCCTCTTTTGCTTGGGCCTGAAGCTCTGTTGATGGCCAGCAGGTAATGCTGAGGTTCTGGAAGGAAAGATCAGGAATAGAGTACACATTTCTCGTGCTTTTACTTGAAAAAATAAAGCTTTCAATGGAAAAAGATAGCAGGGTAAACAATCCTACCAAATGTAAATTGATAAATTATGGAGTGAGGGCTAAATACAAAGAAGCGTGCATGTCCAGTGCTGATATATTTTAAACTCTCAGGTGCACTCCAAGTACAGAGTTGACAGCTTTGCTCAGGGACCCTCAGCACCTGCCCTTGACCAACTCCACCCACCTGCACACACCTGGTGCCTCCCACCCTTGGGGGACCGGAAGCTCCACTCACTGCTGGGTGCAGGGGTCCGTGTGGAGCATGCTTCCCACTGGATTCTCAGCCTCTGGAGTTTGAGAACTCTGGCTTGGATCAGGGGAACACTTTCCCTGGATACCTGGCATTGTGGAGAGGTGGGGGTGTCCTGCCTCTTGAGTCCTGATTGGGTCTTTTGCTGCTTTTGTGATTATGATGGTGGTGGTTATTGCCGTGAGAGAGGCAGCAATGATGGCGTGGATGCACAGTCATGACTGGAGTAATGAGGATGGCGGTGGTGATGATGGTATCTTCCTTCGGGGACAGATTGAGGAGGCTCCAGGTCATTGCGATACTCCTCCCACACACTGGGTAAGGAGGATTAGGTGGAGTCCTTCTGAATCTCCATTTCCCCATCTGCCAAAGGGAAGTAACAATATCTTTGGAAGCTGCAGAAGCCATGCAGATATTAGTGGTTGTGTGACTGTAACTCAGAGGACTGTGTGTGATTTTACTCCTGTGACTAATAGCAGGAGGAAAGAAGTGGTAACAGTTTGTAAATGGTCTGTGACGTGAGACTTTTCATTTTTATTTGTGTGATCACTATTTGGATGTTTCTGTTTGTCTGAATTGGCTTTTCTTAGGTTAGATTTGAAAACTTTCTTCTTTTAAAAGAAAATATAAAAAGTACAAAAGATCAGCTAACAGACTTCCATGATCTAGCCTTTGGCTCGGTGTTGGGGATGGTCCCTTGGAGGCTCTTCTTATCCTGTGGAATCCACCCACGCTGGCTCCTCCTCCTCACTTTCTTTGTCCCGGTTTCCATGAGAGCTCAGATGTGGAGACTCACACTGCAGCCTCTGCCCAGCCACTGAGCTCCCTGATTGGCCTGGGACACTGGGCCTCCTTGAGAGCCACCAGCTGAGACTGGCTTTGCCTGAACAGGAGTGATGGAGCCCAGCAATCTCTTCCCATTTTAGGGTTAAATAGTTCTAACCCCTCCCCTCTTGTCTGTGCGCACATCTTGCTCCAAATCAGGTTGTGTTCCAGAGCTTCGGTTCATAATCCTGTGGGCTTTGCTCCGTCCTCATTGGGCAGACAGCTTCCTTTTCCTGGATTCTTCCCTCAGCCCCAGGTGCCTCCTTCCTGACAATCCTGCTCTCTGTAATACTTCTCACCCCTAATGAGCTACTTAAAAATAACCATTGATTTCCAGATAAAAATCACAATTAATTTTAAATGTCCTCTGTAAACCTTGTTATAAATAATTGCCAGAAACATACAAAGTCTGAGATTAATTGGAATGGACAGCTTCATTTGATGTGGGATGTGTTTTTCATTTCTTAGTTATGTGTGTGAACTGCCTGGCTATGCTGGGGCAGCAGTGGCTGGGAGACACCAGAAAAGCCAGCAGAGGCATCTGGCCCCTTGCAGGATGGGGATGTCGTGGCTTGGAGCCATCCAGTCCTGGCCAGCAGCCCTGTGTCCTCTAATAGCCTCTGGATCGACTGTGAAAGGGGTCCAGAGCCTCTTGATTGCATAGGCTGGTATTTTGTGCCTGTTCTCTCCTCATTTCCACTTTCCCCACCCAGGGAGCCTGAGGAAGGCTTGTATTGTTTACTCCTTTCTGCCAGGAGATAAATAGAAGTGGACAGAAAACAGAGATGTCTGGGATGCTGGACTCTGTCCTTCAGGCAAAACTCCAAGGCTCAATGCAGAGTGTGGTGGTACTCAACTGAAATCTTAGTACTTGGGAGGCTGAGGCAGGAGGATCACCATGAGTTCAAGGGCAGCCTGTACTACACAGTGAGCACAAGGCCAGCCTGAACTATGACATACTGAGATCCTATTTCGAAAAACAAAACAAAAAAACACCCTGACACTTGGAGTGGGGACGTCGCTTGGTCTACCCATTCCTAACAGAACCAGAGAAGGGCCTGGGCATTTGCCAAGGCAGAGGGAGCCACTGAGGGCCACAGCTAGGAAGACCTGTGGCCCCTGGGGCAGCACGAGCCCCTTGTCACAGGGTGGGTGTGTAGGGTGCATCTCTCTCCAGCAGATTGCCATGGTAACCAGTAATCTCTGTTGTATGGATTCATGGTCAACCTTTTGTCAGCTTCAGGTCCACAATTCTCCAAGTCACTCCAGTGTGTCCTTGAGCAGACTGCCCTGCATATTGCTGTCACTTGCACATTTCTCCACTGGCCCCTGTGTGGCTATTGTTCAGAGCCACAGAGATGCCAGTGGCCCTTCGCTCCCTTTTCTTCTGAAAGAGCACGGGCACGAGGCTAGACCTGCTAGTGAGGAACTCTCAGTCCTGTGCTGTGCTGGCCGCAGATGCAAGCAGGCGCGTCGGTAGCATCTTGGAATTGGTTCTGTCTGGTCAGGCTTTCTGTGCACCTGCGACATGCCAGGCTATGGGCGAGGTGCTGGGGAAACAGACCCAGATGCCAGGCCCTGGCCACAAGCTCATGCACCCCAATTGTTGAGCGAGAGAAGGAGCTCTGAGGCCTGAGGGGTCCCAGTAGCCACCTAGAGACAGCAGCCTCAAGGTGGAGCTCACAGAGGCAGACTCGGAACACACAGTGCAGCCCGATGACGACACTTCCTGCCTCCTTCCCCCTCTAGGCTCAGGTCTTTCTTCCCTCCCCTCTGTTCCTGCTTTTTCCAGCTTGTTGGGAAGCTTTGGACAATCAAGGCTGCTCCTCTTCGAGTTCCTTCTGTGCCTTTGGTCTCAGAGACCTGAGGTCCCTAACCCCACCCCGTGTCTCTGCAGACAATGGCTACAGAGAGAATAAAGCTTGGGAGTTATTTTTTCTTACTTTGCAGGAATGTTTATTTGAAGGCAGTGTGGCAAGGTGGAATGGTTTGATTTGATTAGCAAGTCTAAATGTATTAGCAGCAAGACAGAAACGATATTACAGTTAGTGTAATTAGCTATGCTGATGACTCCAGGCAGCGGTGTGGGGTGACAGATGTTGCTTCCTGGTCGCAGGTTAGACTGAGAGGGCACATTATCCTTGCGAAGGGACTTGGATCTTTGGGGGCTGGGACCCTGGCCCGGCTGTTGTCAAGTTTGAGTAGCAGCTAACCAGTCACTTGGAAGAGACACATGTAGTTGTGTGTAAAGTGACTTTGTGCGGTTTGGGTAGGGGGTGGGCCCAATGCCTGCAGAGCGGGGCTTCCCAGCTGCCCCGAAGTGGCGCCATCAGTGACATTGGCAGTGGCTTCCTTTGTAGCCCTGCCTCTTTATAGATCTATGTGACACCACAGCCTGCCATCCTTGTTCATGCTGGGTCTCTTGAGGGCTCTCTCCTGAGACAAGGCCTGTGCTTTGTCACTGGGCCCAGGGCCAGCCTGCGGTGGGGATGCCTTTGGTTACATTTGTTGGCTGTGTCATGGGTGCTTGGAAAACACTGCAGGGTCCTGGCTCTACACCCGGGAGACTTGGGGAAGGTCGTGACTACATCTTTACCCGTTAGTTACTTGGAGGAGTGTTACTAATGGCTGCAGACAAGGACAGGGAGATGAGAGACACTGTTCCTGGCCCTGGGAGTTGCCCATTTTCCAGTGGGGCAGATGTGCAAGCATCCTGCAGAGGGAGCCAAGCACCCCTGGGTCAGGATGATGGAAATGTTTTGGAACTAGGTGGCGGCGGTGGGTGCACATTTTGTATGTACTAAATCCCACTGGATAATGTGCTTTCAAAAGGCTACTTTCATGGAATGCAGACTTCATCTCAGTTTTTAAAAAGAAAGACAAGTGCTAAGAGGTATTTCAGAAGCCCAAACGTGACCAACTGGGTGCATCTCAGAGGGTTTAGTGAGATAAAGTTTCTGAATACATGCACCTGGTAAATGGGGTAGTTGTGGGTGGCAAGACTGCCTCTGGAAGGGGAAGGAGCCGGCGGGGGGGAGGAGCACATCTCCTCAGGCTGAGGTGGATCCCAGGAAAGGATGAGGAAGTGGTTGGAGAGAGACAGGGGCAGAGATGAGACCAGATGTCCTCTGTCTGTGCCTTGGCTGGCCCTCCCAGGTAGCAGAAAGGAGCCGGCGTGTGCCATATACAGCCTGGAGGAGGCTGGCAGCTCCGCCTGTTGCAAGGGCCACTTACCTGGACATCCCTGCACCATCTCAGATGTGTGCCTGAGTCTGCACAGCCATTGGAGTGTTCATGGCGTCACAGCTAGGCTTGCCATGGCTACTGTGTTTGTCAGGTAGTCCATACTGAAGGAGCCAGAGCTGTTCACATGGCCCTGCTTCAGATCTATGCAGGCTATACCAGGCACTGGGCACAGCAGAAGGAGCCTGGCTCTGCCCTGTGGCATTGGTTCTGAGCTGCATGAGGTTTCGTGGGAGTGTGCTTGGGAGTACCTAGAAAGGACCAAACTTGAAAAAGGACTTTCAGAACTTGAAGTATCTCAGGTCAGATGATGATTTGGGGGAAGTGAGACTGGGAGCTGGGGAGATGTTTGCTCCTGGGGTCTCCAGATGCAGGGGCTGCCTGCAGAGTGCACCCAGAGCAGTGGCCCAGCTGGTCCCCTGGTGGACATGTCCTTGCTCCGCAGAGTGAAGCCACAGTGGTCCAGAGCCTTTGAATGGATCAATCAGGAGATTGGATGGGCCTTGTCTGGCTTTTCCTGTGTCAGGAAATGATGGTGAAAACCAGTGAGGTTCTGTCTCAGCCCTCCTGATTACATGGTAGAGGGCTGCAGTATCTGGGGCTGGTGATACTCAGAATGCTGGTGGCCAGAAAGTGGAGTGCCTGAGGGGTGGCCTGGAGTCACCCTGTGGGATTGCAGGTAGGTGCACACATCTTGCCCGGGGGTTTCCCTTCTAGGTGTCTACCCTAGGGCAGTGTTTACACAGCACACTAGCTCTGACTTCGCCAACCAGCCTGAGGAAACAAAATAAGCACAAGTGGAGGGAACCTAGCTCCCCATTATGACAATAGGTGGATTGCACATTCACCACTGTAAGTCGGCTGTGATCGTGAAAGGGCAGGTGCTGCGCATGCCACCCCAGTGCAGCTCAGGAACATGCGGTGTGGTCCACCAAGGATGCTGAAGACTTCTTCACACAATTCTGTTTTTAGGGAGTTCAAGAACATGCAAAACAGAATATACTCTTTGACATACATAGATAGTAAACTACAAAGAAAAGTAGGAAATGACAGATATGACATGGCAGTGGTTACCTATAGTGGGAAGGGGATCTCCAGGCTAATATTCATTTTCTTAAAGTATTATTAGGTTTTGTTTTGTTTTGTTTTTGGTACTGGGGATTGAACTCGGCACCTTGTGCTTGTGAGGCAGTCGACAGCACCACTGAGCTAAATCCCCGGCCCTAAGTATTGTTAGTTTTGAGACGTTATGTGTCTTATAGTTTTTAATCTCTCTCCAGTACAGCCTAAAGCAAGTGTGGATGTTTTGAGAGGGCCTGTTAACGTGGGCTTCCCTGTGAAGAGTGGGGGCTGTGCCACAGGCCCAGCAGCTGGCCAGGCCATATGGCCTCCAGGCACAGGACTCCAGCTTCTTGGAGGAAGAATGTTGTGTAACTTTGGGAGTCAAGACAAACTGGTTGTGCATGAAGCCAGCTGTGTAAATGTGTTATAATTTTGCCTTTTGCTCTTGCAAGTGACACAGACTTTTTTTTTTTTTCTAACCGACATAAAATCTGGAAGTGAAACAAAACAGATTAGCGCCCTCTCCTGGGTCAGGCAGAAGTGGACCTTGGGCTCCCTAGGCTCAAGGACCCAATGGGCTCTGCAGTTTCAGCACCGCGGACAGCGCAGAAGGGCGGCTTGGCAGCGCAGCTTCAACACTTGGACAGCCCCGTCTTCGGGGGAGAGGGTGGCCGAAGCTTGTTCCCTCCTGAGTGAGAGGAGGTGGGCAGGCACTGCCAGAATGCCCACTTCAGAACTCAGATGGTCAGGAGCCCGTTTCGTGTCAGAGGGGAACGGGCTGCAAGATGGTAAGTGGAGCAGGGCAGGAAGGCGTCTGATCAGTCCTGCTTGTTGGTGACCTGGGACTCATGAGGAACGCCCATCAGTGGTGACCAGCATCATACTTCTGAGGCTGGCTGGAGGGTCACTAGCCCCAGTGTGGTCTCACTGCCACCTGCCACCACTGCCTGACTAGGGCCAGAGGAGGACACCAAGGCCAGGCAGGTCCAGGTGGGGGTACTGGTAGAGGGAGCTGAAGGGTCTCAGCCAGAAGCTTGGGTCCTTCACCCTCGGTCCTAGGAGGAAAGATGGGCTGGATGCACAAGGAAGGGGGAGGTTGATGGTGATGGGAGGGCCATGGGAAGTCTCTGCTCTCACAGGTCTTTGGCTGAGGATGAAGATGGAGAAGCAGGGCAGGAAGTGTGAGTAAAGAGAAGCGAATGGGAGTTGGCTACCCAGGAGAGCTGGCTGGGCTGTGGCTCTGTGTGGGAGGAATGGCAGAGACCAACAGATAATCTCTGAGGATTCTCTAGGCTTTAAACTCTAGGGTAGTGCTTCCCATCATGACAGCACCTATTTATTAATTCACATTTCACGTTGATTTACTTGCTTGATTCTTGGCTACTGAGTAATGTTACATGACCCGAACTTTCAGTAACAGAACTCTGTACTGTTCATTGAAACATCTATATCTTCATACACCTGTCCGATCTTACTAAGTCTAAATCCTAATCACACTTGGCAGCTCTGATTTCCGGAGCAGACCCAGTGTGGGAGCTTCCTCCGCTTGCCCTTTGAGGAACTGTCTCTCCTCTGATCCCTGGTCCAATGTGCACACAGGGTACAGCACTGGGCCACTCTGAGCACCGGATGGGCAGTGACAGCAGTGAGCACGGCGCATTTGTCAGCATTAAACCAGGACTTCAGTTGTGTGGATGTAGGGCTCAGTATGGTGTGGCCCCAGCAAACAAGGGTTCCTTGGTCTGCAGCCCCAGTCTGAAGTTCATAGTGCTGCTGAGCTGAGAGGGAGGTCAGCTGGGCCCAGACGCCCAGGACACCAGATTTGGGTGTTGTAGCAGTGTCAGAGCGTATGCACCCACGTGGTTTCTGCTCACTGTGCTTGATTTTCCCTACTGGCCTCTCTGGCTTATTCCTGCTAATCCCTTAAGACTTGGTTTGGCTCCACCTTCCCCACCAAGTCTTCCCAGACTTGACAGCACTGGGTTAGACCTTCCCCAAATGACCCACAGCTTCTGGGAGCAGGGCCCACAAAGCCCTCTCTCGGCTCTCACCACACAGTTCATGGTGCCTTACCAAACCCAGTGCTTCGCATGCATCAGTGTGTTTCATAGGGTTGCTCCACACCTCCCACCAAGCATGAGGGGATTTTTCTGTGATCTTCACTTAAAGAACCAGGTGGGATTCCTGGAGGGGAAACCCATGAATGAGAATGCGGGCCCCTGGGAGATTTTCTCTCATGCCAGTCTGCGCACAGCTTGGAGGGCTTGGTTGGAGTCACTGAAGGACCCTCCTACTTCCTGGCCCCAACAGCTTCTTGCACTGATTTCAGTTTTTGTCTCCAGATTTGTCCCAGGATTTCGAATGGGATGGACCTGAGAAGTCACTGGTTACTGGTTTGCTCAGCTTCTTCCTTGCTTTGGGGTGGGAGTGAAGATGGCCCATCTGGAAGGTGGTGTGAGGTTGTCACATGGGCTTGGATGGTTCCCTTTGCCTCTTAGAGAGGCCTGGGTCCTCTACCCTCCAGGTGTCTGAGGACCTCCAGGGTGCAGCCCCTGGGGCTGTTGAATTCAAGTCAGAGCACTGACTCCCTAGGGCTGTGATTAGTAGAGACAGGCAGCAGGGTTTAGTCATAACATTTGCACTTAATGCTTATGACAAGCTGAGGGTCCTCAGCCTGGAGTGGGAGCTTGTTACAATGACAGTGGTGGTCACTGGGTCCAGCCAGAGACAGCCAGCATGGTGAGCAAGGCATGCCCTGCCTGCCTCTTCCCTCCTCCTTCCCGCTTCTCTCTCCTGCACCTCTCCCCTCCCTTGGTCCTCCAGGTACCAGGCCAGTGCTAGAGCCTGAGCCATCTGGCAGCAAAGACGTGATCCCTGTCCCCAGCGGACAGACATACAGCCAGGGGGATGGCTGGGGGTGGAATGACACTGGTCCCCAGAGGTTGGCTTTTCAGAATGGGTTATGTGGAGTGCTCTGTCAGCGTTCATAGACTGGCTATGCCCGCCCCTGTCTAGTGCATCCTGAGCTGGCCCGTGCTGAGGAACATGACCACCACCCAGCTCCTTGGTCCACTTAGGAAGTCGTCTCAGCTCAGACTCAATTTCAGACATGTGGGCTCTTCAGGGTTCTCCCCCCTCATGAAAGGAAACTGCGAATGGACCCGAATGCCCCCTCTGCAGCTCATCACACACTTTCCCAAAGTGCAGAAGAAAGGATTCTCCTTAATCACCTTTCTCATTTTCATTAGTGGCATCAAAGCGATCAGGTCTGGAAAAGCCAATCTGCAGCCATAGTCCTCCCTAAGAAGCTGATGAAGAACGCAGAGGAATTTGAATTTCAAAGCCCAGCCTTTACCTCTCATCAGTGTTGGCGAGGCTCCCCCAAGACTGTGTGGCCTCCGTGAGAGGAAGCAAGGGGGTGCATGGAAGCAAGCAGGCCCCACCCCCACCCCATGGAGCTCCAGCCCCAGCCCACCCTGGGGACCGAGTCACTCAAGCTCCCCATACCCATTTTATTCATCCGTCAGCAGCAGTGGGCACCTGCTTCATGCCTGTCCATGCTGGACAGGTGGGGTGCAGGATGTGTGGGAGAAAACTCCAGAGGCCACAGGTGCTTGAGATCCCTGGGGAGAGGACCCAGCTTGGCCTGGAAGCCTCAGTGAGGGCATCTGGGGACACTTGGGGAGGAAGCCTAGTAGGTCTTGATGAATTTGGGGTGCACTGAGCTCTCCAAGGAAGCCAGGACAGTGTAGGAAGCAGAGCCATGCCCAGGCCTGGCCCTGCTGGAAGGCCGAGAGCACTGAGGCCTGGAGCCATTGGAGTGGGGTGTCTGAGTAGGGCAGGTGGACACCAGGTCAGCCGACCCTTTCTCAGCACTAGGGGGCTAGCGGTGTGGGTCACCACCTCTGCCACCCACACTTTGGGCCCTTGAGCATGCTGACATCTGAAAGCACCTCCAGCTATGGGTGGATGCACTGCTTACCAGGCCCCAGTGCTGGCTCATGTCATCTGAGAAGTGACAGGAAAGATTCCAGGGTGGACTTGGATTCCTGGTGCAGGCCAGGCTTAGTAACTCCATCAGAATTGATGATGGGCACTACAAAGTCCAGCTGTATGCGAGGAATTGCTGTGAATGAGGCCTCTGTGGGTTAGAAAACCCTCTCCGAAGCTGCCGGGGAGGTGAGACTGTAGGGTGGCGGTAAAGAGGTGGCGAGCTCAACCTGGGGCCTTGTCTCAAAGCTGAGAGCAGTCAGGGAAGCCTTAACCAAGATGCTTACCACCCCCCAGCCCTCCAGCCCATGCTGCTAGGAGGCCCTGAGAATTGGACCTGGGCACTGCTGCTGTCCACAGTGGGCAGCTCTGGTCTTGGTACCATAGCCAAGCCACTGGTGGCCGTGCAGCAGCAGATCTGTGGGGTAGGTGTGGGGGCTCTGCCCTGCATGGGTGCCACCTTTGGTATGGCTTCACTGGGTGACCAGCATCTGTCCAGGGGCTCTGTGGGACGGACCGAGTGTGGCTGCCATCTTGACCTTGAGAACAGCATGCAGTCTACAGCCATACCACCACGAATGTGCCAGATCTTATCCGATCTTGGAAAACAGCGTGCAGGAAAGGATTAAGCAGGACATGTGGCCAGCCCAAAAAGCAGCCCTCACCTTCAGATGAGAGAGTGGCCATTTGCAGTCCCAGGAGTGCTCACCCTTCTAGTGGAAACCATGGTAACCTTGCTGGACATGGTGGTTCACTCCTGTAGTCCCAGCATTCAGGAGGCTGAGGCAGGAGGATTGCTGTGAGTTCTAGGCTAGCCTGGGCTATGTAGTGAGTCCAAGGCCTGCCCGAACTGGGTAGTTTGGGTCTTGGAGGTGGAGCTGTGCTTGCTGAGATGCTGGAAGATGTGAGAGTGTAGTGCGGTGGCATTGAAGGCTGTTTAGTGCATGTGATAAAATGAGGCGTGGTTCAGAGGAGCTTAGTAACTGGCCGTCCTTGGGGCAGTTACTCAACCTCTCTGTCCATTTCCTCCTCTGCAAAATGGGAACAATGTAGGACCTCAGAAGTGTGGGAAGGATCAAGTGAGAGGGTGGAAATCCAGCACTTACACCAGGCCTGGTGTCCCCCTCTGTACTCATGGGGTGTTGGCTGCAAGACCCCCCCACATAGCAAAACCCATCTGTGCTCTAACCCTTGTATGAAATGGTGTAGTAGTCTCGTAGACTCTGCACACATTCTCCTGCACACTTTAGATCCTCTAGGTCACTTGCAATACCTGATATAGTGTAGCTGCTGGAGATACTTGTACCTTCCTGTTTGGGAATAACCGAAGATAACAGCCTATAAGTGCTCGTTGCAGATGCACATTTTCCCCCTGAGTATTTTCGATCTGTAGCCAATTGGATCTCCGGGTGCAGAGCCAGAGGTCACAGAGGGCCGAGCGTATGAGCCACCTTGTCCTAGTTCTCCACTTCTGCCGTCCTGTGGCCCTCAAACTCTGTTCTTCACTTGGTGAAATGAGGGCCCAGGTTTGAACCCCAGGCCTCCTGACCCCTTCCCAGCCCTGACTGGGAGCTGGCGCAGTGGGGGCACTTGAAGGTCTGAGGACCCAGCGTTAGTTTGTGCAGCTGGCTTTGGGGTATCCTGGGACAGATACCAGGCCTTCAGAAGTGGACTTTCTGGCCAGGGCTCCCCTGTGGGGAGTGGGGGCAGGTACAGAGTGCTGGGGGTCCTTGTATTCTGCTCCTAGCCCCGTGGGCAACGGCTAGTCCCCACTCATGCCCAGGCTGTGGGATGGGTGCGTGTACCTCGTGGACTGGCAGTAGTTCCCATCCAACACTGACTGCCCAGCTGGTGGGGAGCGTGGCCTGCTGGGCTGGCTCCAGGTCAGGCACCAGCCGTCAGCTCTGGTGTGGTGGAGGAGTGGGTCGATGGGCGGACTAGACCCACTCTGTATAGTCACATTAGAGCACTTGCTACCGGGAGAGTCTTTCCTTGAAGATCTTGCCCTGGGGAATATCTCCCTTTAAGGTGTAAGTATTAATCACTAGCTGAAATGAGCATAATTGGTTTATTTAGATGCCGCAGTGGAGCGGGGCCACTATTCTGGCTGCAGACAAAAGGTGAAGAAGTGGCCCTGTGCTTCCCCAGGCTGCCGAGTGGCTGGGCCTCAGCTCTTCTGCAGAAGACAAAATCTGGGGCTACAGGAGTCAGTGCAGGGACCCGGAGTGGTCTCTGAGTGCTGAGTCTTCCACCGGGAGAGGATGTGACTGTTAAGCATGCCTGTGTGAAGGGGGCCTGTGTTGAGGGGATAATAGCTAAGCAGTGATGCAGGGGGACAGAAGGCCGGGGGCTCAGCTGATAGTAACAGTAACAAGTGTGATGGCCCCCAAGTTTGTCTCTGCTCTGTGTTGCACAGGTCATATGTTCATGACATTCCCAACAGCCCACGAGGCCTGTTCTCCCTGCCCCTCAGGCCCTTGTTGTCCTTGGTCCCCAGAACCCCATGAGACCAGTGTTCTCATTGGCTCGTGTGAAACCCACTTTCTCAATGGGCCTTCCATACCCCTGTTCTCTTTGGCCCATTTTCCTTGGGCTTCATGAGTCCCGAGTTCCCATTGGTGCCCTGCAAGCCTGTGTTCTCATTGGCTCTCTTATGAAATCCACACTCATAGGTCTCCTGCCAGGCCCATGTTCTCATTGGTCTGTGTGAAACCCACTTTCTCAATGGACCCCTCCAAACCCTGGTTCTCATTGCCCCTCTATGAAAACCATTTTCTCATTGGCCCTTGTGAGGCCTCATATTCATCACCACCCCAGGCCCACATTCTCATTGGTTCCCCTGAGGCCTTGTTTTCCTCCCACCCTTGAGAAACCTGTGCTCTTATTGGCCCCTGTGAGGCCTCCCTGTGAGGTTTGCATTCTCAGTGGCCCTCTGTGAAGCCCACATTCTCATTGGTCCCCCTGAGCCTACATGTTCCTTGGCTCCACATCGTTGAGGAGGAAGCCGAGGCTCTGACCCCTCCCTGAATCATACTCAGCCCCACAGGGCCAAGGTCAGGAGGTTAGTCAGGGTGTGTGGTGCTGTCTGGCCCTGGAGCCAGTGCCTGGGTACAGGGCACAGAGCTACCCGGAGGGATTCCATGATCAGAGTCAGAGGCATCGGTCACACATGGCAGGGGCCAGCGGTCTGCCCTTTCTGCCTGTGCCCTTCACCTGGAACAGCTCTTCTTGCTGGGGTGACAATGGAGACAGTAATGTGGCCTGGAGAAACTGGGCTGCACTGTCCCAGGATCACTTTGTTTTGGGTGAAAATGAAACTGGACTCCAAGGGCACTGGCGCGGTGGGAGCTGGTTCGTCCCCAGCACCCCGGGTGTCCCAGGCACAGCCAGTGCAACAACCCACTCATCCCTGCTTCCCAGCTGTCAGGGCGACCTCCTGGATGAGCACAGACCTCAATTCTGTTGTGAGTGGATCCTGGGGAGCCCCCAGAAGGCAGCTTCCTCACCTGCAAAGTGGAAATGACCAAGTCTGTTGGCAGGGTTGCTGCTGGAACCAGGGAAAGTGGACAAGGGGAGGCTGCAGAGTGTTTCTGCTTTATCAGTTGCCGTGGCACCTGGAAGAGGCCTCTTCAGTGTGCCTGGGGTTCCCCGGCAGTGAGGACATTAAATGCCCCAAGGCCGAGTCTTCTCGTGGGATCACAGGTAGAGGCCGACCCTGCCCACCTGTGCCCCTCACGGCCTCCCTGTGCTGGCCCCACTACCTCTTCCACATTCCTGCTCAGCTGTCAGAATCCGCTCCTTTCCAGTGCTTGTCTCTTCTGGGTTCACTGTTGGTCTCCTTCCCCTTGGGCAGCACCCACTTCCCCTTCTCCTTCTCAATGCTTCCCACATCTTCCAAGCTTGGGGTCAGTGTCTCCACCACTGGCTTCCAGTCTGGAAGGAACCACGTATTAATAGCCACTGCGCGGGCCGGCACTTTTTTCTTTTGGTACCGGGATTGAACTCTGGACCTTGCGCTTGCCAAGCAGGCAATGGCACCACTGAGCTAAAGCCCTGTCCCCTGAGCCAGCACTTTTTTTTTTTTTTTTGGTACCGGGGATCAAACTCTGGACCTTGCACTTGCAAGGCAGTCGGTGGAACCACTGAGCTAAATCTCGGGCCCCCACTCTTTTTAAATTGGCTCTACAGATTAATTTCTGTTCCATTCTGGCAGATTCGTATAAGCCTGTAAGATACTTTGCTCACTTTCACACTTGGGGGGATGAGTGTGTTTATTTTGCTCATATCCATCACCTCTTACCTTCCTCTCTCTTATTCACATCCTCTGGTCTAATAAAAGTCTTCTTCTGCTTTCCTGTCATCTTCTTTAAATTCCACATATGAGGGAGAGAACACAGTGTTTGTCTTTTGGAGCCTGGCTTATTTCACTCAACCTGATGGTCTCCAGATCCATCCATTTTCTTTCTTTCTTTCTTTCTTTCTTTCTTTCTTTCTTTCTTTCTTTCTTTTTTTTTTTTGGTACCGGGGATCGAACTTTGGTCCTTGTGCTTGTGCAGCAGGCGGTGAAATCACTGAGCTAAATCCCCGGCCTTCCATCCATTTTCTTACGTATTGCAGAATTTTGTTCTGATCCTACTTTTTGAGAGATTTTCCCAACCTTATCTTTCATGGCTGTTTCCTCCTCTGCTTCCTTCTGGTTTTCTGTGTGCAGTTCGATGCCCAGTCCTCGGATGTGGATTGCCCCTTACAGCCTCTTTCTCCTGATTGGTCTCCTTGTGAGAAGCATTCCCTCGAATGTCCTGCGATGCCAAAAAAAAAAAAAAAAAAAAGAGTGGGGGAAAAAAGAAGAAAGACATAGGGTAAGTGGAGCAGGGGATGTGGGAGGGGGTCCTACAGCCCCGGGAGAATCCCACACAGGCTGGAGTAGGAGATGCAAGCTTGGGATGGGCGTGGTGTGGGGGAGCTGCCGCCTGCGGTCGGCCCGGGAAAGAGTTCGATCATTCTGTCAGGAAGTCCTGGGAAAAGTAGCAAGAGGAGCCTAGAAAACCACGCAAGGACAGCTTGACGCAGGGGAAAGAGCAGCTATGTAAGAAAGGGAGGATTGGCGATTGATTCTTGACTCTGTGTGCTTGTTATTTACATACAAAGAAAAAGTGGTTTTAAACTCTGAGGCTTTGAGGACCCAGCCCCAGCCCTGCTGCGTGAACAGGATTCCCCTCCTTAAACAGTTCCATACCTCAGCTTACTGATGTGCCTACATGAGGTTTTGCATGCAGAGTCAGGCAAGATACCTTTCCAAAACAATCAGTCCTGCAAAGTCCACCTTCCTGCGCCTGGCCCCTGGGGGGACACGGTGTGGTCCTGACCCCACTGGAATCCAGTCCCCCTGCAGATGTCCAGGACGAAGGGAGACTGGGATGGCAGGGAGCCCTGGGGCAGGTGGACCTGGGGCTGGCGGATGGGGAGGGAGAGTGCCTGGGGGAACAGCAGGTGGGAAGAGTTGCAGCAGGAGGCAGCGGGAGCTGGGGGTGGGGTGGGGGCCGGTGCTCTGCTGAGCTTGCAGTGGCTTCCTGCAGAAGGTGGGCTGGGCCGGGGATTGGTGTAACAGCCCCCTCTCCCCCTTCCCAGAGCTCGAGTGAGAGAGTGGTGCTTGAACCGTCCCTGGTCTGCCCTGAGCACCTAGGGGGGCTCCCCTGAGAGCCCAGCTTCTGTGACCTTGGTGAAGGTCGTCAGAGGTGGAGGAAGCCTCTCCCGCCTCCGAAGGCTCATCCATCCTTAGTTCTTTCTAAGCTTCCTGTTTCAACAGTAGATTCCAAAACCAAAAGCCCCTGCCTTGGGTGGCCTGGTGGGTGGTCCCCCGGGATCCCCAGGGTGCTCAGGATCAGGTTTACATCCGGCCTGAATCCTCACCAGGTTGTCTGGAGGGTCCCTTGAGACCTCCTCCCTCCTCCCAAGAAAAGCCCTGCCGTCCCCCAGCCCTGTGATGTGTGATAAATCCCAACATCTCCACCATTAAACAATACCGTCACCAGGGCTAAATTGCCACCTGCAATGAGTAAATTAAATATTGACGATTTCATTGACTGTTAGATTTAATTTGGAGTCGTCTTGCCAGGACTGTAACGGTGCTGGCGATGACTTGCTACTTAATCCTGTCTGTCATCCCATTAAGTGTTGAGTAATGAGGAAAAGATACACTAGGCAGGGTGAGAAGGTCCCTGAGCACACACCCCTGGGTCAGGCCTCTGCCCCATAAATTCAGTGCTGGAGAGGCTGGGGGTCATCTCCAAACAGCCCCCCACTGTGTCATCTGCTTAGCGTCTCCCTGTCCTCACTCGACACGTCGGTCCCTTGCTGCAGCCTGCCCACCAAGGCCAGCTGTCCAAATCTCGGTGCTTGGTTGTGTCATGCACTGTGATCAGTGCCCTCTGTCTCAGGCTGATGAGGGAGGAGGGTCTGGAGCTGTGTTCATCCGGTGCCGAGCCAGCGTGCTGCCTGGGCTCACTCTATGTTTAATGGAAGAAATGCTCAGCACGGGCACCGTCTACTCGCTTCCCATGTTAGCACATGGTGCCCACCTTAGGTTCTCCCCAGTGGAGGCAGGAGGACATGTGCGGACATAGAGGGTGCTGTCCTGGGATCCTGCAGTCTGGAGACCCGGAATCGGGCACTTTGATGCAGTTTGAAGGCCAGCGGCCTGGGGACCATGGTGTCTTCAAAATCTGGAGGCCCCTATGTCCAGGGGCAGAAGGTGGAGGTCCAGCTCCACAGGAGAATCGCCCAAAGCAGAGACCATGGCTCCTGCCCAGCCTTCAAAGGTGCCCGGTGCCCACCAGATTCAAGGTTGTATCCCTAGGGGAAGCACTGTCAGACTCATGTCACTGGAGGAGTTACACCCCACTTCCCAGAGTGGAGGAAGCGGAACCCTAGGGTGTCTTGCCGTAGAGAAATGTTAGGAACTCATCTCGCATGAATGGGATCTTCAGAAAACCCAGTGTCACTGCCCTGTGCACAGCACACAGGGCTCCCACCTTGGGGCCCATTCGCAGTGACTTGAGGAGCTGACCTGGCCTCTTTAGCTACTGCAGGGGAGGAAATGAAGGCAAGGTGGGAGTGGGAAGCACTTTGCAGGTGTGCATTAGCCCTTTCCCTGGAATGTGGATGTGATCCTAGGACGTTAGTGTCTCCGCTTTCTAGAGGCGCAGTCTTCAGCTTGGAGAGGTAGTGTTGTCTGACTGAGGTAGGAGCAAAGAGTGAGACCACACCCCGGCCTCTCCTTCCCGGTCCAGGACTCAGAGCTCCCAGGCTGTGGGCTGGAAAGGGGTCTGCTTGTTCCTTCTCCATCACTCGGTCACTTGTCAGAGTTTGCTTGCCATCCCTTCTCCCTGGTCTCCAAGCAGCTGTCCCACTCATAGGTCCATGGAGCTGATGGAGGACCCAGGGTTGCAGGCTTGGTTAGGACCAGGGGATTCCCTGACTGTCGATGCCTGCTGTTTGACCTGTTTGCCCCACGATGTGAGCAGCAGGCCTTAGGCAGGGCCTCGCCAGGCCTTACTACATCCCTGTAGCACCTTGAGGTTGCTTTGGGTCACTCGTGGACCCAGGGGGCCTGACAAGTGAGATGCCATGGGAAGAACACTCAACCCCCAATCCTGGAAGCGTTGCACTTTCAATGTCTACACAGCCCCGTGCTCCAGTTGGAGGTGTAATTTCCACTTCATCAAGGGGGAAACCGAGGCTCATGGGACTTGGCATCCTACATATGGTGAAAGAGCAGGGCACTGGCCTGGGTGGGTCCCCCTTCCCTCAGGAGCTGTAGAGTCCAGGGGCCAAGCATTTATTTGATACCTGCTGTATACCCAGGTCTGTGAGCACTGCAGGAGGCCAGGGCAGTTGTCATAGGCTGCGCAGTGTGCCTGTGTAAAGCCCTGTGCCTGTAGTTTACAAAGAAAAGATTTGGCATGTGGCACCTCAGGGCTGGATGTGACCAAGGAGTTGCTGCCGAGCCTGGCCTCCCCCTGGCCTGTGTGCTTCCCTCCGGGCACCCCCGGGGTCCTGCTGTCCTGGGGACTCCTATGCTGTTGGTATGGGCCAGCCCCCTGTGCCTCTCGGTCCCCGCCCCTGACTTGGAGCAGCTGGGAGGAATGGATTCCATTCCAAAGCATCCAGGCCCCTGGGTGGGGTCCACCCTGGTGGGGCTGCTCCTGCCACCTCCCTCCATGAAGACTGGAGCATCAGCACTTGCCTTTTAAAATACACAATTTTCCTGGGAGATGTAATTTACATACACTGAAATTCTAGTTGTACTGTTTGGTGAGTCCTGACAGCTTCGGCCCTCAAGTAACTCACACCCCAGGCATGACAGAACTCCCCAGCTCAGGCCTCAGTAGGAGTGAAAAGGAGTCAGGTGCAGCTCAGGGTAGAACATTGCCTCATGTGTGCCAGATTCTGGGTTCTAGCCCATTATGAGGGGGAAAGAGTAAAAGCAAAAACAGGCAAAATCAATTTTTTTGAGATAGGGTCTCATTGTGGAACCTAAGGTAGCCTTGAACTCATTTTGTAGCCCAGGCTGCCCTCCAACTTGAGATAATCCTCCTACCTCAGCCTCCTGAGTGCTGGGATTATAGGTGTGCACCACCATGGCCAGTGTGAAATTGATTTTAATAATGCATTTTATGTAACCCAGAATTCCAAACTATCATTTCAGTGTGTAATTCATGTTTTAGAACACTAATGAGGTAGTTTACTCTTCCACACTGTGTCTTTGAAGTCTCAGACATATCTTAGCCTGAGTTCAGATCAGCCACTTTCAGGAGCTCATGGAGCCAGGAGACGAGGTGCCCCTGGGATGTTACGCAGGTCTGGAGCTCAGAGGAAAGGACATGGGGACAGGTTGGGGCTGCTAGGGCACCGTGAGAACATGAAGCTTGCAGACTGGGAGCAGTGTTTCTGCCAGGCCCGGGAGAGCGTGGGACCTCACAGCTTCCCAGTGCTGCCCCAGCAGACCTGGCCTCACCACCTGGACCAAGATATCATATACACAGGACGGTCTAGCAACCTGGCGGCCCCCAGGGGCCCTCTAAGGAGCACTGGCTGGGGACAGCAGGGAACTGTGGCCTGTGGGCACAGAAGAGCACTTCCCAGATGGTCCGGGGGCTTCCTGAGGTGTTAGTACAGACACAAGTTCCCTGAATTAGATTCTGGTGGCAGTGGAGGTGGGGGTAATGAGGCCAGGCCCGTGGGAGGGCACATCTGCAAGTCACATGCGAAAATTAGATTTCCTGGATGGCTGTTCATTGTGCCGAGGTCGGTGGTAACGTTACCATGTCTGGCTGTGTTCTGCTTTCCTGTGGTTTGGTTTGTGATGCAGGCCTGGCAGCAGCGGCCTCCCTGGACCTGAGGGCCCAGGTTGAGCCTGCAGGGCATCCAAGGAGTAGATGCAAACTCGCCCAAGACCCCACACATTGGAGTGCTGGGACATGGGAAAGAACTGGCACCCCCATTCAGCCCATCTGGCCTCTGTCCCCAGGTCCAGTGAGGCAGCCCTGCCGTACTCCAGGCTAGGAGGAGTCACCCCATCTGCCCGCTCCAGGATTAGATTTTGATGCATTGTTCCAGGGCACAGAGGAGAGGACAGAAACAAACCCAGGCCCTTCGGGACCACACTGTCTTCCTGTCCCTGTCCACGGCTTCCGGGCTGCTTCCCCCACCTTCTAGCATGGGACATTCTCGACAGTCCCTGGGGTGCCAGTAGGGGTCCTGCAGGGCAGACGGCCCAGGAGGGTCCTTTGAGGCTCTGGTGCCTATTTCCCCACTCAGTAGCTGTGGACTCTGCTGTGTCAGCCGGTCTCGGGGCCTCTGCCACTGCAGAGCCAGAGTGACTTCCAAGGCTGCCACTTCTGTGCAGAAGTTTCCAGAATGCGCCCCAGCCAGCTCCTGGAGTTTCTGGGATGCCATGGCCGCGGTTTGCCCACCTCACAATCACAGCCCCGATCCTTAGTCCACGATGCCATTTAGAGTGTGTATTTCCTACTAAATAGCATAAAATTACACCTTTTCAAGATAATTAAGCCACTCAGCGACACTGAGGGCCTCTGAAAGGGTGTTTTAAATGTCAGCCCCAAGCGTCGCTTGTGTTCAGCACGTTCTGATCGAGAGCAGCTTCCCCTCTCAAGGCCTCTGCAGTTGGTTAAGTGGCCCAGGGAGCTGCCTGTGCCCGCCAAGGCTCAGTCAGGGTCACTGGGACCGCAAGTGTCATGGGGGACAGGGCTCTCGGTGAGCCGCCTCCCAGCTGGGCACCTGCAACCCTTCTGCCCCCGCTCAGAGCCGCTCAGCGTAGGTAGGTTTCTGAAGATGGTTCTTGCTTTCAAGGGGGGACGTCATGGCCCCCTAAGATGTCGCTCACATCTGGGGACCACTGGGTGTGGGGAGTCACCCCAGTGCCCTGGGAGAGGGTGGCTGCAGGGTGAGAAGGGCCAAGCAGGCTGTCCCCCGAGTGCTGCCGTTCCCAGCAGAAGATGTGGGGCCCAGATGGTCTCTGCAGCTGGGTGAGGGCCCTGTGCTTTGCCCTGGCTCGTGCTTGGCACCTTTTGCGTGGGTCCTGGTCTGGCAGCCACACTGCTGCCCCTGCTGCGTCCACCAAGACCTTGCCTCGGCTCTGTTGCCTTGGCTCTGTTGCCAGGGGCTGTGCCCCTGGTAAAGGCATTCAAGGCCCCCAGTGGTTGGGCCTCTGCTGACCCCTCTCCTCCTCCACCACCTGCCATTGGGAGCTGCAGCCCCCAGTTCCCCCGCTCACCCTGCTGCTGGTGCCCACATCTTTGCCCTGCCTTCCATTTCCCATGACTTCCCTGACTGCTGCTGGGGACATGCTGGGCCAGCTTTCAAGGTTAGGCTCAACCTGCAGGAAGAACAGCTGGTTAATCCTCCGGCCCCTGAGAGGTCTCTTGTTGTGACATCTTGCTGGGTGGTGCATCCCCTGCTCAGGGACAGTCGTGCTGGCCCCAGCTCGTAACACACCTGTGTGCCAGCTGCCTTGGCTGCCCCCTGTGGCCCCTGTCCTGCTCCCTTGCTTGGAGGTGAGGAGGTTGGGGTGGCTGTGCCATCCGGATTGACGTTCACACACAGGTCGGTACCGTGCCCCGGACGTATCCTGAACACAGCAGTTCCCTGGGGTCTCCCTTGGACTCCAGGTGGCCCTCACCAGCCCTGTGTGGACAAGTGTAAGGGTCAGTGGGCCACAGACCTGGCACACAGAGGACAGGCTGAGCGACCTCACACCAGCCGTGCACGGGACAGGCCGGTTTCTTCCCGACAGGGATGGAGGTGGCCGTTGGATTTCATCTGTGAGTAATAAACTGGTTTTGTAACAGTTGGAGTAGTGCCTTTGTTCTATTAATATTTATTAGCAGGCACCGAGGTAGGAGTTTGCGTGTTATCTTTGCCGAATAAACATCAGATCTGCTCTGATCTGTGAAGACCCAAGGAGATCACAGCCTTAGAAGCAATTAATGCCCAGTGAGCAGTGGCTCAGGGTGTGGAGGGGGCCAGGAAGGCTCTGTCCCAGGAGTCCTGCTCATTGAGTGACCTGGGGCTGCAGCTGCCTGGGCCGCCTCCCAGCCTGGTTAGCTGTGGTCTCTAGGAACCATAAGCGATGCGGAACCAAAGCACTCATCCTGGACCAGATCCTGCTGTCCAAGCTGGACCATGTGGCTGCTGCCCACTGAGCCTTCTCTATATTTCTGTCCGTGTCCTAGCGGGAAGAGAGTCCTCCCCCATGCCTTACGACATCGGCCAAGGGGCCTGAGTGCGTGCCCACCACCCAGGACGCCGCAGTCAGGAAGCTGTGCTGCAGCCTGGGCGGTGGTGGTTCTTGTTTCCCCCTTGTTGGCACTGTCCCTACGCTGATGGGACTCGTAGATCCCCTCAGAGCTCCCTGACTGTTGCTCTCGGGTCCTCAGAAACGATGTGCTCCCATTTCTCAGATGAGGAAACAGCCCCAGCATGGGGGTGGTGATGGTTCTTGGCCACCTCCTCCCTGGGAAGCCTTCAGGTCCTGGCCTGGACAGAGACCAATGCCCAGGGCTGCTGGGCCCTGCCCTGCCTTTCTCAGTTTCCCACCCCCAGCATCTTGTAGATCCATGTGCGCTTGACCCTCAGGTCACCCATGACTTGGCCACCTCATCAGCTTGCTGGTGGCCTTCTTCCTGGCTGACCTGGTATCTGCTGGCAGCTGGTACCCTGTGCTGGACTGAATCCCTGGGAAGAGTCAGCCTCAGATGTGGGTTCCTGGGTATGGCATCCACAAGAGTGTCCTCCTCTTCCCCCAGGAGGGGACCCACCCACCCATCTCCAGCAGCACCTTCCTTCTTTTACACCATCTCCTCTCATAGCTGGCCAGGCTGGGAAGGGCCCTGAGATTTGCCTCATGGGCATGGCCCTATGGAAATGTCTTTCACTTTCTAGGCCTCAGTTTCCCCATCTATACAGCAGGAGTCAGGGCTATGTGGAATGGTTTCCACATAGCCCTGTGTGGTTCATTAGGTCGGAAGGTGCAGGCTACTTGTTTGATCTTTCCAGCAGGAAAATTGGGTTCCCTTTGCAAGTGGATGAAGCTGCCTTGTTGGAAGTCAGGCAGCCTGTGAACTGCAGGCCCATGGCCTCTGAGCTGAGTCCACCCTGGGACCAGGCCTTTCACTCACCAACCTTTGAGGGACACTTTCCAAAGCCTGTGTGCCCTATTCAGGCCAGGGGCACCTTCCTGGGCACACACCTGCTGCCAGCTGTCTGCAGCATTTCCCTGGCTGCCAGTGGAACTCAGCAAATGCAGGAAAATTTGAAGATATCTTTGACTTTTATGGCCCTTTTCCCCCTATTAAAATGCTTAGAGCTGTAAACGTAGTCATCTGGATCTCATTTATCCTGACAGAAGTGTGGCTATAAAATATCCGGTGCTCATGAAATAGCCTCTGAGATGATTGTTTCTGCTGTATCGATAAATTCCAGCGTGGAACAGAAAGGTCAGCCCTTGCCAAATAAAATGTCTTTTCTGCTTGTTAATGAGAGGTTTATAAGGATGTGGAAGAACACACTTGGGGGCCTGTCTCTGAGCAAGAGAAGCAGAGTGGGGAGCATACCAGGGTGTTCTGGGAGGAAACCGTCACCCTCAGACGCAAGACTAAAGGAGGCGCTTTGATCTGCACCTCTGTGTAAGCAGAGACTGTGGTGCCTCAGGCCATAGGCCTGGTGGGTGCAAACCCCTCCTTCCCTAGGGCCTGGCTAGGGGGATCCTGTGCTCGAAGGTGCCCCATCTTGATGCCCTTTTGCAGCTGACTACGTTTGTCTCCCGTGGCATGGCACAGCTGTGATCCATACAGCTGCTGGGCACACGGTTGTCCCCGCTGTGGTAAGCATTCATTTCCAGAGCTCTGTGTGACCACGTGCTCCCATGCCTCTTGAGAGGCCCAGGGATGGAACTGGCCTGATCATATGCCAAACAATTGCACTTTCTTAATAATGCTCAGTGGGCTGGGGATGTAGCTCAGCTGCATAGCACCTGCCTGGCGAGCACGAGGTCCTGAGATCGATCCCCAGTACCAAAAAAAAAAATGCTGTGTATCTTCATCTGCTTATTTGCCATTTGTATATCTTTCATAGTGAAGTAGCTATTCAGATCGACTCTTTTTAAAACAGGTTGTTGCATTTCTAGAGTTCTTTCTTTGCTCTGGTCAGGTGATTTGTGTGTGATCATTCTCCAGTGTGTGGCTTGGATTTACATTTTCCTAATGCTGTTTTCTCACCTTCAGGAGAAAATTTTGTTGAAGTTTACTTATTCGTGAAAGTATTAAATTTTGTTGAAGTTCATTTATTTGTTCCTATTTAAAGTCTACTTTTGTTATTGTGTCTAAGCCACGTCCAAAAATTTCTCTTACATTTTCATCTAGAAATGTTTTCGCTTTAGTCTTTACATTTAAGTCTCTAGTTAGTTTTGTTTTGTTATTTTTTAAAATATGGTTGGTGGTGTGGATTGAAATGCTGTTTTGCTTATAATATATGGATATCTCCTTGTTCTAACACCATTTGGGAAGAGACTGCCCTTTCCCCACAAAATTGTCTTTTTAGCCCTTGAATAAAATTAATTGACTGTGTGAGTCTAGTTTGGACTCTGTTGGTCCAGGGATGTATTTGTGCATGTTAACACCAAATCCACGCCATCTTGACTACTGTAGAGTCACAGTAGGTCCCAGAGTCAGGTAGTGACTTTTGGTTATTGTTTGTATTTGTTTCAGAGTTCTTTTGGTTATTCTAGGTCCCTTATAATTCAATATGTAGGCCTGCTGAGATTTTGATTGAGGTTGGGTCAAATCTATAGATCCACTTGGGGAGAATTGACATCTTCATGTTGAGCCTTCTACTCCATGGTTATGGTATATCTTTCCATACTTGGGTCTTTTTCTTTTTCTCTCAACAGTATTTGGAAGTTTTCAATGTATAGGTCTTATACAGCTACGGTTCAGATTTATTCCTAAATATTTCTTATTGTTATTTTTCAATGCCATTGTAAATGGGATTTAGACATTTTTAAATTGCTGAATGTTCATGGCCAGTATCATATTTTATTCTAATATCCAGCAACCTTGTTAAATTCATGTATTGGTTTTAGCTTTTTTTTTTTTTTTTCCACCTACTGTGATAAGTATGTGATTTTTCTCCTTCAAAATACTCTTACAATAAATTGCACTGACTGACTTCTGAGTGATGAAGCAGCCTTGTATGCATGGGCTGTTGGTTTGCTAACATTTCTGTTAAGAATGTTTGCATCTGAGTTTCAGAGAGAATCTTGCTGGTCACTGGCCCTGGGTGAGAGATACCTCTCCGCCATATGCCCCAGGGTTGTAGGGTACAGACCTGGTCCTGTAGAACTGCTTCTCCATCGGGGCTGTGAATAATGGTGCCTCCCACAGAAGGAGACTTCAGACAAGTGAGGACCCCAAGCACATCTCTCTTTCTGTGGGCCTGGAGTCCTGGGGGTGTCAGCTCTTACCTCCCCACCCCAGTGTCCACCCTGCAGCTGTTGTGATCATCCCATCATGCACTAGGATGTCCTCCATGAGTGATGCTGGGAGCTGAGGGACACATAGGTCACACTCAGGGCAAGTCTCCACCAGGAGGCCAGTGGGGGTAAGTGTCAAGGCCTGAAAAGCACTCCCACATTTTGACTCATAAATCCCTGTTTTTGAACTCTCTCCCAGGGAAATATCCTGAGATATGGCACTGGCTTTATCCATAGAGATGTTGATTGCACCATTGTTTATTAACTGGAAAAGAATGGGCTAAAAATTCACTCTCTATAGCAGAGAGAATGTGTGTGTGTGTGTGTGTGAGAGAGAGAGATGAGCTAGGAAATACCATCGTGCCTGCTGAATTGAAGAATCCTCATCTATCAACAGGCGATTGATGAAGTTTATTGTGACACTGGAAAATCTCACAGGTTCCTAAGTAAAAGTAGGAGAAAGGGTTACAGAACTCCATCTCACTGCATAAGAACTTACCAGAGAAAGCTAGTGTGATGGTTTTCTGGGTAATACCATTCTTTCTTTTTCTCCAAAATTTCTTGGAGGAAGATAGATTACTTTGTGATTTATAAAAAGACGGTAAGAACAGGAAGACTAAACTGGGCATGGTAGCGCATGTCTGTAACCCTAGCACAGGGAGGCTGAGACAGGAGGATGACAAGAAGAGGCAATTTAGAAACTTCATGAAGCCCTCTCTCAAAAAGTAAACAGGCTAGGGATGTAACTCAGTGTGAAGGCCCTGGGTTTAATCCCCACTACTGCAAAAAAGAAAGAAAAGGAACAGAAAAAGGGTAGGCTTTGCCATCTCCCAGACAGACTGAGTCCACCTTGGCTCTATGTGTGGGCTCAGTTCACCTCTCTGTTTGCAGGCTTTGGGAAGCATCACTTCAGTGCCTGTCACGGGTCCTCAGGTCAGCTCCTTGCAGAGGTTGGCTGGGCAAGGAGCGGCCGTGCTACCTCAGGTAAGCGATACTGGGGGGCCCCAGGGTGTCATCGGCTGTGCCCATGGTCTCAATCCCTGAGCTGGATCCCTCCCCCAGGCAGCGCCTCCCTCTCTAGCTTCTTGTGCCGTTCGTCAGAGGACACCTTTGGACAGGTTTTACACAGGGAGGAACCCGGGTTTTCAAACAGTAAGAAATTGCCAGGTCAGTTCAGTGGCCGGGGCAGAATTTCTTTTTGAATGGAATAAGCGAGTCTGGACTGGATGGAAGAGCAGGTGGCTGGGTGCATTGCAAGCACCGTTTCGTGAACACCAGGTTTCTGTCCTGGGGCAAAGCACTGGGTCTATTTTTGACTCTGGATCACAGTCCACAGTGTTGAAGGAACTCTAGATGAGGTAACTCATTTCAGAAGGCAGCACAGAGGTGGGGCCAGGTGCCTGGGTTCTGAGCCAGGCTTCCCCATGGACTCCATGCCTGGACAGGTCGCCCAGCTCCCAACCTCCTGGGCTGGAAGCTCCTCTTTCACAGGGGCTGATTCTGGTGCCTGTGTTGTCCCTCAATCTTGAGGCTGGCACAGAGCCACCAGGACCCAGGTCTGGCTCTGTGCCAGGCACTAGGCAGAGCTTACAGGTGTGGTGCCGGCTGCCCAAAGGCATGCCACACTGAAGTGACCTGCCCAAGGCTTAGGGCCCTGCAGAGCTGGCCAGACCCCTCCCTCCCACTGCATGTCATTAGGGACAGGACAAAGGGATGTGGGGGTCAGCAGTGCTCTGTGGCCATCACACACGCCAAGCCTAGGCCGAGTCTCTGTGCCTCAGTGTGCGCTTCTGGGGCAGGGGCAGGACCACACCCACAGTGTGGCTGTGGTGGGTGCCAGCTTCCTTGTCATCATCTCTGAGGAGGTAGTACTCGCGTGGACCTCTGGCTCGGGGTGACCTCCCTTGTGGGTCTAGGTGTGTGCTGAGGTCTACTGCTGCAGTGGTTATAACGACAGGACACTGGTGACAGCTGGCATTTGCTGGGCATTTGCTCACCCACCCACCCCCAACCACACTGGTGGCCTGTCACCCTGGTGTACAGGTGAGGGACCTGGGCCCAGGGAACCTGACCGGAGCCCTGGCCTGGCCCGGCCCGTGCTGGCTTTTGCACAGGTCCCCTCTCCTGGGCGTGGACTCTGTGGCCTGCACAGGCACAGCCCAGCCCCGTCTCCACCCGGTGAAGAAGCAGAGCCCCTGTGTCTGCAGGCCCTGCTCGACTCCAGCTGTACAGGGCTTTGTGCTTGGGGACTTACTGTGCTCTGCTGTCCCTGCATCTCGTCCTGGGCCACCTCCCATCTCCTTCCCCTTACCACCCTGTGCCCTGTGGCAGTCAGTGCATGCCCCGGCAGGAATCCTCAGGGTCCAGGGCTTGCCTGCTGGGAGACTCGGGTCCCCTGGCCGTTCTAAGGCCCTCTCCGCACCTCTGACTTGGACACCTCTGAGGGGGTCTGCCGTGCCTCCCGGCCTGCCTGGGCCTCTGACGGTACACCTGTCCCTCTCCCCAGGTTAGGCCAAAGACTCTGATCCCAGACAGCCTCCCCGTTGCCCCAGGCAGGGACCGGCCACCCAAGCAGCCCCCGACGTTCCAGAAGGGCACTGTGGTCAGCATCAAGAACCCTAGCCCAGCCCTTCCCACCGCCAACAACACTGTCAACCATGTGCCGACACCCGGCAGCCAGCCCCAGGCCCTTGCTGAGCCCGCCGCCATCACCTCGCCCCTGAGCAGCGCGGGGGTGGCCTACGCCATCATCTCCGCCTCCCCCAGCAATGCCGCCGTGCCCGTGGTCAGTGACAGCATCAAAGTGCAGCCCCTCCTCATCAGTGCGGACAGCAAGGTGAGTGCAGCCCCGGGCACGGGTAAGGGAGGCTGTCCTGCAGGAGACAGGTGAGGAGGCCCAGGTGGGCTTGGGAATGAAGGGGTTGAGCAGGGGTGGATGAATGGAGTGTGATGTTCAAGGGCATGACAGACAACCGGAAGTGAACAAATGAACAGGATAAATGCGTGATGGCAGAGCGGCAGTGGGTGGAATGAGTGAGCCAGCGGTCCCCTGTACAGATCGGCCTCTGGGTGAGTAAACCAGTTAACACCAGTGCAGCAAGAGTGGCCGGTAGCTGAGTTGGTCACTGTGCCCGTGGGGTGATTAGTGACAGAGTGGGCAGCTGTGGGGACCCAGTACCTCATCCATTTCTACTGGTGGCTCACGTAGTCTGGGGCTGTTTCACAGCCCAGGTGCCTGGATGGAAAATCCCTGACTTCTTTCTTGCCAAGGTCTAAAACGGAGCTAAGATCTTCTCTCTCCCTGTCCCCTTGGGCTCCTTTCCAGGCCTTTGGGTTCTGTGGCTGCTGCTGCTTCCCTTCTGTGGCCTGTTTCCCTAGCCTGGATGTTGGTGCTCCACATCCACCCTCCTCCCAGTTGTCAGTACCCAGAAGGATTCTCAAAGCTCGGAGGGTCATCCTGGGTCAGGATCCGATGGCAGGGGACCAGGACGGTGCCTGACAGGATGGGGTGCACCCGGGTGTATCTTTGTTGCTGTGGCCCTGGACTCGTTTTGTAGGTGTGGACAGGCTGCCACACATGCTGGGAATCTTTCCCTCCGCTGTACCCATCCTGACTCTGTGACCGGCTCTGGGAGTTTTTGTTGAAGAGCTTAATGTTTTTCTTCCCCGGGAACATTAAAAAAGAGCATCTTGTTTTTCTCTACAGAGAATTTGATGTTTTGAAAAAATGTGATGCAAAGAATGAAGCTGATCCATTAAGCCAGCAGAAAAACAACACATTTTCCTCTTCCGGCTTAGAAGCCTGCAATTCCTAAAACAGTCTGCATGTGTTCTGAGGGAACTAAAACCCAAAACAATTCAGGTTGTTCCTGGCTTGGATCAGGTCCTAGCTGGCTGCTCTTAGCGAATTGCTCTTCCCTGGGTGCATGAAAAATACCAATTCTTTCCCAATGTCTTGTCCAGAGTAAAGACATAGTGAGGGTGCAGGAGAAGGAGCAGCCAGGGAGAGGTGGCTTTGTCACTTCAGGCATCCCCACTCAGGGCAAGGTTAGGAGCTGGAGCTCTGTCAACCCCGGCCTGGTGGGAGTGACCCAGCCCTGCTGCCTCTTGACCTGATGGTCTCAGGCAAGGAATACACTGAGCCCCTTTACCTCAGTTTATCTGCATTTGGGCTGGGGATAAAGAGACCTGCCCGGTGCAGGCATTGCCATGGTTTAAAAAGAAACAAAGCTGAGGTTCAGGGAGGCAGGATGACCTCTCTGAGGCCACACACTTGGGAAACAGGGCAGGATTTGAACCCACCAGTCTCATGCAAACCCTCACACAGCCGGGAGAGCTGTTGGGAGGTGCAGGCTCTGATCAGAGCAGGTGTACCGGCTCTGTGCTGCACCTTCTGGGATGTGCCTGGGCCCTCCTCACGCCTCTGCCACCTCCCTCAGGTCATCATTATCCAGCCTCAAGTCCAGACACAGCCCGAGAGCTCAGCGGAGCCCCGGCCGTCCACAGAGGAGCCATCTCAGGGAGCTCAGGCCACCAAAAAGAAGAAGGAAGACCGAGCTCTGAGCCAGGAGAACCCCGAGGTAGGGTGCCCCCTGTCGAGGGTCCAGGCTCTGGGTCGGGCACAGTGCAGGGTACATGGCTGGGCTGTGGAATGGTCTTGATGGCCCTGGCCCAGGTGCCATGCGGAAGGAGCTGCCATCCGGGACCACCCCCCCAGTGAGCCAGGTCTCAGCCATCCATCCCAGGGATGAGGAGGTGTGTGGCAATGTAGGGCAGTGGTCAGTGCAATTCCCAGCACCATTTTGCCTGTCCCAGTGCCACCAGTGTCCAGCTGTGGGACTGGGCCAGTCACCTGTTTCCTCATCTGTGAGTGGAGCAGCAAGGCCTCCTTTGTTAGGGATCTTTAGTGTCAGTGAAGCCCCAGATCAGGGGAGTGGACCCTCTTCCAAGGAACTGTGGCTGTGGTCCCCATCCTCAGGACCCCCAGCCCAGGGGGACAATGCTGCCTTGGCACATGTAGCCCTGCCTGTCCTCTGCTGTGGCCAGAGCAGGACCCTGGGTGCCTCAGAAGTCAGCACCCACCTCAGGCTGGTCTCCTGAGGGACCCAAAGACTCTTCCAGAAATCACACACAGCACCACCTCCCCAGTGTCCCCAAAGGAGGCGGGACAGCGGGCTTGTAGGGAGCCATGGTGACACCTGCCAATGGCCCCTGCAGTTGGATGCAGCAGCAGTCTGGGGCTTGGCCACGGCAGGTGGCTGTCCTGGTGCTGTGGCCGATGTCCTCTGCCCTCCCAGGCTCAGGCAGCCTGCTCCCCCTCCAGACCTCTCTGGCCTCGGTTCCTCCTCGCCATCCTCCACCCTTCTGCACACCTTCCCCACCTGCTGATTCTGTCCTGGTGCATGTGTGTCTTCCTGCCTGCCTCCCGTGAGATGGGCGGATGTGGTCCTCACCCTAGGAAGTTCACTTCAGTAGGTGGCAGGTGTGGCCACAAGGGACTCCAGCATGGGCTGGATGCATCTGGTGTAGTCAGAGCTGCTGGAGATGAGAGACAGGCTTCCTCCCAGAAGGGCCTGGAAGGTGCAGATGGGGACACAGTCAGCAGAGACCAGGGAACAGCACAGGAGGGTTGGAATGTCAGGGAGCGTACCATAACAGCCTCATGCAGTGGTGGGAAGGGCTCTGCCCACCCTGGGGAGTCCCATGGCCTGTCAGACCACACTGGGGAATGTACACAGGAACATCTAGGCCTGGCATTAAGACAAGCCTGAGTTTGGAAGATCTGGACACAGGTGGCCAGGATGGGACCTTATTTCTTAGGTGATGGGGAGCCATGGAATGTCATGAGCAGGAGCATGGCTTGGAGACCATCCTTCGCCATGTGCACATGGCCAACAAGGTCGACTGCTGATGAGGCCGAGGTGCGAACTGTCTCCTCTGTGGCCCCAGCTCCACTCCTCTCAGGAAAGATGATCAGTTCCATCCTTCGGGCAAAGCCTGAGCACCTGCTGTGTGCACAGGGAAGCCATGGGCTGGCTCATTGCACCCTGCTGGCCCCTCGAGGTTTTGCTGCACCCTCGACTTTCTGAGGGTCCTCGGGTGGATTCTCTTTGTGCTCTCAGAGTGTATCTTAGCCAATTATTGTGCATTTTTACAATTAGTATAATTGCATCCAACTGTATAATTAGCATAAATACAGTAATGACTTCAATAGAACTTGTAGTTACAACCTGAGGAGAGTGGTGTGCACAGACCTGCCCAGTGCCAACCCCATTAGAGAAGCATCTTCTTGACCTTGAACCTGAGCAGCAGTGCCTAGAAACTTCAGTGGATGAGCCAGGTGGGAGCCCAGGGTCACTGGGGAGACATTGGTTTTTGTAAAGAAATGAAAATTGCAAGTAGACAGGCTTCTGGCATGGGAAGCCAGGGTTGCCCAGAGTTGCCTAGATGGTGCTGAAATGGCACAAGAAGTGAGGCGGCTAGAGATGCGCTGGGTTTGCCAGTGCCCCAGGGTCGTACCTGGGCTCCAGGCAGGATGTTTCTGCAGCCCAGCATGGCTAGCACCTAGCTGGTCTGTGCCACTGGGAGGTGCTGTGTGAGTCAGCTGCAGCCCTCACAGTAACTGTACGCCTGCAGCTGTTGCTGGCCTGTTGCTTAGAAGGGTCACAGGGAAGAGGGGAAGCAGGAGAGGGGCCCAGTGATCCCCAGAAGTACATGTATTCCTCTGCACCAGGCTACACTGGGAGGTGTTTGCTTGTGCTGCAGCAGCCATCAGTCATAGACCAGTGACGGATGACACTGCCCTGCAGGTCAAAGAGACTCTGCCCCTACCATGACCACCCTGTCTCAGCAGCCCCCTCAGGCCAGACTGGGTCAATCCATTTGCCGTTTCCTCTTCTCTTGCACCATGAGCTCTAAAAAAGCCTCTTCCGGGTGGCCTTTTCCCGCCTGTTCACATGGTGTTCACTGAGCTGGTGACACCCAAAACCACCAGCCCTGCCAACAGCTGGCAACTGGAGATGGCTGGCAGCTGGAGAGCATCAGAGAGCCCTGAGAACAGCCAGGAGCCAGGTAGCTCAGAGCTACTGCCTCTGAGCGGCAGGAGGGCAACTGCACCAAAAGAGTTGATGGGTGCTGGCCTTCACAGCCCAGGGCAGTTAGCATTAGAGGAGCTATGCTCTGCCAGGTCAGAATTTCTGTCCCAGGTGAGCAAGAACTCTCAGCTGTTGGTAACACCTTGGAAGCCTCCCCAGGGACCTCCACTTTTAGGACCCTGGAAAAGAGGACAGACAGCGATGACATTTGTCAGCAGTTTCAAGAATCAGCCCATGTCTGATTCCTGTTTTACGTGTGGCTAAGAATTCATGATAGCTGATGATAGAAGTTGGGCCCATCAGAGTTGAGCACTGCAGCCAGGCGGTCTGACCCAGAGCCTGCTGCCCCCACCTGCAGCCTTCAGTCTGGAGAAGTCACCTCTGACCATGTGGAGTGGGGCTCAGGATGGTCCTGACCATGCTTCGTGAGAACCCTGGTTCTGAGTTTCCACTCGCTGCTCCCAGCCCTTCCTCCACAGGAAGATTGGGGGTGTATAAGGTGGAGTCTCCATTTCTTGCCTGCCCAGGGGGCTGGAAGGCTGGCCTCTTCCGCCTTCCTGGAGCTGAAAGATAAGGAAGCCATCACAGGAAGTGCCCAGCCTGGGCCCAGATGCAGTAGAAGAGTCTGCTCACAGATGCATAGAGTCCCTGCCCTGTCCATTTAGCCATGGGGCCGGAAAGTGATTCACGAATCAGGTGAGGGCACGAAGCCTGGACTGACCGCTCTTCTTGGCCTAGATGTTAGACCCCAACCCGGTTTCCAGAACTCGGGTCATCCCAGCTCACACACCTTACAGGACTGACTCTTACCATCTCCACTTTTCATAACATGCTGACCCTTCCCTTTAGGAAGATGATTGTAGAAAAATGAATTGAAATAAAGACTTTAACCTGTCTTAAAAGGACACTGGGGACCACGGGAAAGCGGTCTGCACCGAGACACACCAGGAACATTCCTGGCTTCTCATAGACGTGGGAAACGCTGCCTTCCAGGCGGAGGAGCATGTCTCTTTAGAGGGGAAGCAGGGAGGCTGGCTTCTGGGATTTCCACAACAAGATTGGTTCCAGAATGCGGAGGGGAGCATCTATAGGATGCTAAAGGACAGGAGCAGGAGCCAGGATGCGGCCCCAGGCCAAGGTACCCTTGGGCTCACCCACATCTTCAGCAGAGGGTGACCCGGGAAGGCCTCACCTGGGGCTGAGGGCTGGGGCTGAGGGATGTCGGATGGAAGGGCCACACTGTGAGCTCCACATGCAGTTTGTTGGCCCTGTGTGAAGTCAGAACAGGTCAAACTACGTCTTGTCACATTTAGATCTGTGCAGGTGGGTGACAGGAGTGTGTGCCTGGACATGAAGAGTCGAGAAACCACGAATTACAAAACCCACAAGAAGGGTCGCTGGAAGGAAGCAAAGGGAGCAGGATGAGGGGAGGGCACCAGAGGGATGCAGCTCGCTGTCGGGTTTGGGGGTTTGCAGTTATTGTGGGTTCATAGGTGTTTGATTTCAAATTAAATAAATAAATGATGATTAAGAGCAGTGACGGGCTCGGCGGCGTAAGCTGTGTGTCTTTAAGCGTACCTGAGACGTGCTTTCCCAGCCTTTCGGGGGAGCCCTCCCCTCCTCTGAGGGGCCCCTCTAACTGGCCCGTGGATGGCCTCTGGGAATCTGGTTCCCCAGCACTTTCTTGGCCTCTGGAGCAGTGGCATGGAGGCCAGGGCACCTGGAGCCCTAGCCCTGCAGCCACCTTAGGCAGATGCCCTGTGCGAGTCAGGCGACAGTCAAAGGCCTCACTAACTCCACCTCTTCCTTTCTGCAGAAAATCGCCTTCATGGTAGCGCTCGGCCTGGTCACCACGGAGCACCTGGAAGGTAAGGAGTGGGCACTGGGCTCAGACAGAAGCAGCTGGTTGTGGGAGATCCAGGTCAGGGGATGAGGGGTGGCCCTCCTTCCGGGAGCCGTGCACCAAGCACTGCAGTGGGGCAGCTGTTCCCAGCGACAAGTGGGACCGAGAGGCCCTCCAGCTCTCTGTGCTCTGGGGCTGCATGGACCCCACTGTGCACTGTCTTCTTTCCACGAAGGGAACTCATGGGTCCCTGTCCTTACTCTGGAGGCAGTGCAGTGAAGCGACAGGAAGTGACTGGCCAGTCCAGTTCTGCCATTTACTAACCATGCGAGCAGACGTTTCCGTGCATCCCTGTGCCTTGGTTTGCTGACCTGTAGAATGGGATTGTGGAGCCGTCCCCTTGATGTTAAGCACCAGGAACCCTGCACTCCTCCCGGCTGGGCACCATGTGGCAAGTTAGTGAGTGTACCTAGTCTGTGGACCTCAGTTCATGCCACACATGCCAGTAGGCGTGGAAATGTTACTTTGTTTGAACAGACAGGCCGGTGTGACCCTGGAGGTGGTGTTTGACTTACTAGTGACTCCAGGCAGGAAGTACAGGCCCCAGCTCACGTGTGGGGAAGGAAGCTGAGGCCAGAGAGGTTGATTGACCTGCCCAAGGTGACACAGCCATTTGATATCAGGCTGAGGCTGGAATTCAGGTCTCCTGACTCCTAGCCTAGAGTGTTTCCCACCACACCACTTGGCCTGCTAAAGACATTTCATGAAATGAAAATGCCCAGGTGTATCTGGGTGCCAGAAGGCAGACTGGTTTGTATTTTCTCCTTAAAATCCAGAACAGAGCTGGGCATGGTGGCGCATGCCTGTCATCCCAGCACTCTGGGAAGATGAGCCAAGAGGATTGCAAGTTAAAGCCACCCCTGAGCAACTTGGCATGACCATGGCTCAAAATAAAAGAGGAAATGGGCCAGGGATGTAGCTCAGTGTGAAGGCACTGGGTTCAATCCTCAATAGCATAAAAAATAAATAAAAATGCCTGGGATTTAGCTCAGTGGTTCTGGTGCCTCACAAGCGTAAGGTCCCGAGTTCGATCTCCGGTACCTAAATAAATAATAAATAAATAAAAGTGGGACAGGAAGGTTTGAACAGAGAGCTCGCTGTACCCAGCAAGCCTGCTACCTTCAGCCTAAGGTCAAGTTGGAAACGTGTGGGGAGGCAGGGGACCCAGCCAAGGCTACAGCACCCACAGGGCCCTGCAGGGATCAGAGCAAGCCCTCCCAAGCTCAGCTGAGGCCAGCATGCTTCCATGAGCCTCTAAGGGAAGAGCCTGTGCCGACCCCGGTGCCCCTGCTCCCTGGCAGCTGCTGGACTGTGTGGGTGGCTGGTGCAGTGGGAGGGCCCGTCTTCCAGATCCCAGCTCACTGACCTGGCCCCCATGGGGAGACCCTGTCCTGGTTGCCCTGAGTCACCTCTGTATGCTGGGTAGGAAGGCATGCTCTGAGCTTTCCTCTGTATGAGTCACATTCCCGCTGCTGGGATATAGTAACTGACATCCATAACTTGAAGGAGGAGAGGTTTAACTTGGCTCACAGTTTTAGGGGATTCAGTCCATGGTTGGCTGGCTCCAAGCCAGGAGCAGCATGGCGGAAGTGCAGGGTGGAGTAAAGTGGAGCAGGGGAACAGCACCAGAGAGAAAAGACCCAGGGACCAGATAGATATATGCAGTTCCCAAGGTCACACTCTATGACCCACTCAGACCCACCCAGGAGTGTGCTTCATTGATCCCCTGGGCAGCTCCTAAGCTGATCAAGATGACACAGTCACACATCCCCACCTGTCTGATGTTGTGAACTTGAGCCTAAGGTTCCTTCTGTCCTCAGCTTGTATTTGAAAACCATTCTGAAACTGACTTTGGAGCATGGAGAGCACATGGGGTGGTGGGGACCGAAGACCTGTGTCCAAGTCCTGGTCAGCATGACACTTAGCAGCTGGCTGACCTTGGGCAACTCCTTCTCCACTCTGAACCTCCGCTTTCTCATTTCCAGCAGAAGGAAAACTGCATCCTAGCGTTGCAGAGGAGGGAGAGACAAGTGCTTTCCTAATATGAGGGATTGTTTTATAATTAATCCTCCTTTTGAACCCGTTTCCCCACCCCCATGGTACCCTAAATGTTCATCTGGGCCCCATCTTCTCCCAAGGAGGCCTGTGGTGCCTCCCAGGAAGCACACAGCATAATGCCCAGAAAAGTTTGTAAAGGAGAAACACTGCAGGCGAGAAGGTAGAAGGCAGGCAGTCGCCCGCAGAGAGGGCTGCAGGTCCACCCAGCAGCAAGAGGGAAAGAGACTACAGTGTACTCAGTATGTGTTCCTAGGCTCGGGGGTGAGTATGCAGGCACCCATGGAGGCTGCTTGGGGTAGGGGCTCCTGAGTGCCCGGGAGACCACAGCTGGCCCACATGGCAGCCGGACCCTCACTCTGCAGCCAGGCAAGAGGGAGCCAGTAACCACCGTTTCTGTGCCTTCCAGAAATCCAGAGCAAGCGCCAGGAGCGGAAGAGGAGAAGCACCGCCAACCCCGCCTATAGTGGCCTCCTGGAGACCGAGGTGGGGACTGGGCCCAAGTGGCTGTGCCGTCTCAGGAGCTGAGTCCCTGTAGAAGCTGCCCTGGGCAGCGGTTGACTGGGGCCGGACAGAGTTGTGGGTGTACCTGTGGTGCACGTGGGATGGCTCCCTGCTTCCTGGGACCCCTGTGGGCCTCGTGTGCAGAGCCTGCCTGGCCACAGCTTAGAGGGGGTGAGGCCATGGGCAGTGGGGAACGGTTCTTTGTCCTACACTCTGACGTGGTGCATCCATCCTCCCTGGGGATGAAGGTGGGGAGCGGCTGTGGCCCAAGCTGCGACCCCTCTGAGCAGAGACCTGGCTGGGGCTAGGGACCCCAGGACTGTCTGGTGCCTGTGGCTGTGATCTCATAACTGCCCTGGTTTGTCCTGAGCCCGCTGTCCCCCTGTGTGTGCCTCCCAGGAAAGCCTGCATCTCCTTCTAGAGTGGCACCTCGGCTCCACCCGGCCCGGCCGCCTCTCCAGCCTTACCCCAGGGCCTCTGAAACAGGCCAAATAGGACATTTAACGTTGACTTACAGGCAGGAAGTGCCCTCCTCACCCAGATCCCATCCCGTACCCCATTATTGTGCTGTCCCTGACAGCCGGACGAGGTGGTACAGACGGGTGACCCCAGGTTCCGAGTTCACCTCAGCTCCTGCTCATTGGCACAACCCCAGGAAGCAGCTGAGCCCGAATGGAATCCTCTTGCCCTTTTGAATGAAATCCCAAATTCTTAAATTAGAATGCAAATGTCTCCCCACAAGCCAGCTGTGTGGAGTCTGAGCCGGAGGCTGCTGTCCTCAGGGAAATGGGTCCCAGGACCCAGGGCAGGAAGGGCTGGGGCACCCCAGGCTCAAGCTCCTGGGGAAGGTGGAGAAGCCGTCGGTCATGCACAACTGTGGGCCCGTCCCACCCTAGCCCCGGTCTGCGTCTCTAGAACTTGGGCCGGGAGGGAGGCTCTCGGGCATCAGGAGCCCCAGGAGGGAGCTGCCCCTAGGTCTGGGAAGGGGCCTTGTCACTGCGGAGGGATTCGGGACGACGAGTTGTTATTCTGTTTGTGCCCACAGAGGAAGCGGCTGGCCTCCAGCTATCTCAACAACCCCCTGTTCCTCACAGCCCGAGGTAAGCGGCAGCCTGGGCTGGGCTTCTGCAGAGCTGTTGGGGCCCGGTCAGGGCCATGAAAGGCCAGGCTCCTCATGGAGACCTGCGTTCTGCTCTGCTTGTCCCTCTGGATGCTGGGACACTGGGCTGAGTCCTCAGCGAGGGCCCCGGTGCTGGCAAGCAGGGCTGGCCTGTGGGCTCCCTGGGAGTTTTCAAAGGCCCCTCCGCCCTCTGCCAGCCTTGCTTGGATGGAGGACCACAAGGAGCCACACCCACGGGTACACAGCGGGGCGTTTGCTTGTTATTGTCAGAAAAATACACAAAAGTACAGATAGTTTGGATGCCTCCCTGGGCCTTGGTTTTCTGGACTCAAAAATGGACTGCACTTGCCTGTACCCCAGAGCCTGGCGTCCCTGAGTGAGCTTCACCACACTTAACAGCACGGTTCCTCTCCCTTGGACCTGAGAGGACAGCCATTGCTGTGGTGTTAAAGTGTGTGAATTGACACCACGTTCTGGAGTGAGGGTGGGTGGCAGCCAGAAGAGAACTGAAAAGCAGGCAGAGAGGTCCCTGGAGTGATGGCACCGGGTAGCTCACTGTCACCGCACTCCTCAGGGAGCTCAGGCATCGTGGGCCCAAGCCTGTGGTGGGTCCTGGCTGTGCCCAGCCCAGAGGTCCTTCATCCCATTCTGCCCTGGGTGAGAGCTCGTGAGGCTCCCATCATGCCTGAGTGGAAATTCAGTCTTCTCCTGGGCCTTGTGATGCTCCCATCATTCCCTGTGGAGAGGACCCTGCCACACCAGGTGTTCTGGACCCATGCTTGCCCTTTGTTCTTCCGTTGCCCACTAACCTGTTCTCGCCCTTCCTCCCTGTGCCAGCCAATGAGGACCCCTGCTGGAAGGTAGGTGCCCGGCTCACTCCTGGGGGAGGGAAGTGTTCTGGGCCATGCAGGGAGGTCACTCCTGGACTAGCCTGGCCTGGAGTAGTGCACGAGGCCTTCGGTGCCAAGAGCTTTGCACGTATTGGGCCTGCTTCCGTCTTGCCCGGAAGAGCCAGGCATCACCACAGGGAGCCCTCCCTGCCCAGTCCCCAGAAAGTCCCCATTGGAAGCAGCCAGCCTCACTGTGTGACCCTGGGCAGAGCTGGCCCCTCTAGGCTTCTCTTGCTCACCCCACAGGGCATGCTGGTCCCCAGGGTCTCATCCCATCTGCCCATGGATGTCTCTGTGATCCTGTGAGACCACCCACCTGTGCACACCTGTCCCTGCTCCCCTTGCCTGAGGCCGGTCATGGCCTGGTACCCAGGTGTTTCCTTTGTACTTACCGAGCATTCTTCATTCAGTTTCTGATCTCATTCCGGATGGATTTTCAGGGCCCTGCATGCTTGTACTGGTCAAGCCACTAAATAGGACAGGCAGTTGGTCCCAGCCCATTCAGGCAGTCTATGTTGTCTTCCACAGCAGCCCTGCCGTGGTGAGACTGCTGCTAGCGGGCCTGGTCACTGGTTCACAGCAACCTGGTGCCCTGCCCAGGTGACATAGGATGGGAGGGAGCTCCTGAGCTGGAACCCCACCCCCACAAGCCCACTGTCCCAGAGAGGTCTTGGCTTTGAAACAGGAGACCCGGATGCTGCTCTCAGCTGCACCTCTAGCTCACTCTGTAAGCCCAATGCCTCACCCTCCCGGGCTCTGGCTCTGAAATGAGGGCCTTATCTGAGGTGCTGTGCCCTCCTCCAGGGACATTTCGTGTCCAGTGCCCTATGGCACAGCCATCTCAGATGAAAGCCCTCTGGTATTGGAGGCTCTGTTTACACACAGCCTATAGAGGACGGGTCCTGTTGGTGGCAGGAAGTGTCAGATCTGTAGATCACAGGCTGCGTAGGGTTGTGAAGCCCCCATCAGAGTGGCTGTTGGTGCACAGCCGCCAGGAGGTGGCACCTCCTGGGAAGGTGTCCTCATCCCTACTGCAGGGCTGCACAGTAGCAAGGCACTTCATGCGTGTCTCCCGTTCAGTCCTGCATTGACCATGGCAGGCATCCTCATCCACGTGATGAGGGTGGACCTGTGTATGACTCACAGGTGTCGGGCCCAGATAGAGGACAAGCTCTTGAGGGTCCCAGCAGCTTGTGCCAGGCCACAGCTCCTAGGATAGGACCTGCGCTTGGGCTGCTCCCTGCGACAAAGCGGAATGCTGTCTCCGTCCTCACCTGGAGCCAGGTCTTGCCATGGAGAATCGGGACACTGGGGCCACACCATATGCCTTGTGTGGTCATGATGACCTGGTTGGCTCCCCAGAGTCCTGCCTTTGGGTCGCCATGCCTCCTGCACTGTCGCCCTGCAGGACCTGTCCTCCCTAACCCCAGCCCCTCTTCTCTTCCAGAGTGAGCTCGAGCACGATGAGCTTTGTGCAGCCTGCAGGCGGGGCTCCAACCTGCTGTGCTGCAGCGCCTGCCCAGGGTCCTACCACCTTGGCTGCCTGCACCCACCCCTCAAGACGGCACCCAAGGGCGGGTGGCTGTGCCCCAAATGCCAGCAGAAGGTTGGGCATTCTGGGTGGGCCCTACTGTGGACAGGCAGGGAGGGCAGACGTGGGGTGACAGGAGGGGCTGGGCGGTCAGATGGACTTGACCCTTTGCGTGGGGCTTTGTCCTGTGAATTGTGGGGTGCTCAGCAACATCCCTGCCTCTGCTTGGGAGAGAGACCCAGAAAAATACCAGCTGTGACACAGCTTTGGGCACTAAGTGGCCCTGTGGCCACTGTCCCCTGGGCACAGTTGGGGGGCTGAATGTCAGACCTGAACAGCCGGGCACGCCACACGGGACGCAGGACCTTTCTGCCCTCTCATTTCCCCTCTGCCCCCAGGCCTTAAAGAAAGACGAGGGTGTGCCCTGGACCGGCATGCTGGCCATTGTGCACTCCTATGTCACACACAAGACCGGTGAGGCGGTCCCTCCCCTGCACCGCGGCCCTGGGGAGGCTGGGTGGGCCCAGGCAGGCGGGACCCTGGGACCAGTGCTGGGTGGAGCGTTGGCAGTGTTTCTAGTTCCCTGCTTCAGCCTGAGCCACTGGCCCTGAAGGAGGAAGGCTCTGGCTCAGTCCGGTGCCTCCCTCCTCCCCTTGTGTCCTCTTGGCCACTGCTTACCTGCCCTCTCAGTGGGGCCTGGCCCCCTCTCTCCTAGTCAAAGAAGAGGAAAAGCAGAAGCTGCTGCAGCGGGGCAGTGAGCTGCAGAGTGAGCACCAGCATCTGGAAGAGCGAGACCGGCAACTGGCCTCTGCTGTGAAGGTACGCGCAGGTGCGGACGGACGCCGCCTTAGATCCCTGTGTGGAGCAGGGCCTCTGCCTGCTCCCGAGTCCTGCAGAAGGCATGCTTGCCAGCATGGCCCAGCGAGGATTCGGCTCCGTGACACATTAGGCAGATGCCTGTCAAGTAATTAGGGACATCCTGGCTCTGGCCCTTCACAGCTCTGTGACCTTGGCAAGGCCTTGGGCTTCTGTGAAGCTCAGTCTCTTCCTGTCTAAAGGGAACAGACTCCTCTGTAGGGGGTGAGAGACAGGATGACTGAGGAGGAGGTGGTGGTAGGGATGGTGATCACGGTGTGGCAGTGGCTGTGGTGGGAGTAGTGTAATCGTGTGGCCGACGGTGGCTGCAGGAACGATCAGCACCGATGCTCGGTGGTTGATGTGATCGTGGGGGCGATGATATGGTAGTGGTGGTGTGGAGCACGATGACTGTGCTGCAGGTGAGGTGACAGTGTTTGTGGTCACGGTGGTGATGGTAGTGGCGATGGTGCAGTGAGGTCGCAGTGTTCATGCTGGCTGTGGTGACCACCGTGCTGGGCCCTGGAGAAGTCCCTTAAGTGCAGTGTCTCCTTTAGCCCTCTGCATAGCCCTAGGAAGAGCCTGATTATCCTGTGGTTCAGGAGACAGCCTCAGGGAGGCCGCTATTTGCTAGCAGCACTCAACCCCAAGCGGCGGGACTTCGGACTCTGGGCCTCGGCCCCGCTGCGTTACTGTGTTGCTGTAATGCACGCAGGATGGAAGAAGGCAGGCGAGAACAGAGAGCTGGCTGGGCAGCCCTAGGGCCTTGTGGCTGCTGCAGGAGGAGGGAGGTGGCCCGCTGTGAGGGACGTCCCTCACTGTTGCTTCTTGTAGCGAAGTCAAAGCTCCCCATGGGGCTCCCTGCCGTTTCATTCCATGTCTTGCTGCTGCCTGTTGCTTTCCGTTCTCAGCTGTGGGAGTGAAAGGCCCTGGGAGGAGGTTGGCCAGGAGCTACCCAGGACCCAGCAGGCTGAATTCTGAACCCTCTCTGAACTCTCTCCCCTTGACAGAAATGCCTGGAGCTTAAGACCAGCCTGCTGGCCCGGCAGAGGGGCACCCAGTCTTCACTGGACCGCCTCCGGGCCCTCCTGAGACTGATACAGGGCGAGCAGATGCTCCAGGTCGCCATGTCGACCACAAGCCCCACCCCACTGCTGGCCGGGCCCTGGACCAAGCCCTCAGCTGCTGCCATGCGCTCCACCCTCCAGCACCCCCAGGACCACAAGTGACCCCAGGGACCTGTCTTTGTGCCCACGGAAAGTTACTGGGACCCTGCTCGTGCAACCTCGGGGTTCTGTTGGCCTTAATTCATAAACTCTATGAATTTCAGACAAAAAACCAGATAGACCAAGGAGAGAAGGGAGAAGCCAGGCGAGCATCCTAGAGCCAAGGCCAAGGGGAAGGGGCAACCTGCACCTTCCCAATCCGGGGAACACCCGGAAGCCAGGTGGGGTGTGACTGGCACGGGTGGCCCTCATCCTTGGCTGTCCTTGGGCTGCCCAGGCTTCTGGCTCTCTCCACAGCCCCATTTCACACCTTCAGGAGCAGGCGGCTGCACTGGGGAGGTCAGGATGCTGCAGACTGGCCTTGCCTGGCCACTGCAAGTGCCACCTCGGGTGTCCTGCAGGGAAGGGGAGCCAGGCACAGTTAGCTGAGTAGTAGGGTAGTTGGGTTGGGCGTGGCAGGAGAAGAGGGTAGCAAATCTAGGTAGTCCTCCAACACCCCACCCTCGGGCCCCCCAGGGTTCCCATGCCTGCCTTCCCAGACCCCCAGCGATTATCAGTATTACTAGGTTGAGAAGCAGCTATTGAACTTGAAAGCCAGGAGGCCTGCTGGCACTGCCTTTTGGACTCACTCTGCTCCCCATCAATGTGTTTTTCTTGTGGGGTTTCTGGGCAGAATGGAGCTGCCGCCATGCAGAGGAGGCATTTGGCAGGTTTCCGTTTTGGGTTGAATCATTCAACTTACAACGGGAGCCTTTTATTTTCTGCTTCCCAAGAGCCAATAAGTATTCCAGTCCTCTCTTCTTGCCAGTACAGACATGATGCCAAAAAAATAACTTTACATTTTTGTATGGCGTTTTTAGTTGTGAGATATTTAATGTGAAGGGGGCTCCTGCTCCCTTCTCTTCATCCAGTGGTCTCTGCCCTGAGATATGAAGGGGAAATCTCCCCCTCAATGGGGGACTGGCCAGCCTGAGCAATCTGGTGGGTTTTAAAGAACTGGATTTCAGAGTGAGGGGAGAGAAGGACAGGCCGTAGCCTTGGCAGGGTCTGGCCTTCGGGGGCTCGAGCGTCCCCTCCTCTCACTGTGTCCCGATTAGCAGAGCTGAGGGTCCCACAGCCTCTCCCAGGGCTCCTGCTTCCCGGGCACCGGTTCACTACGCCCTCAGCACAACTGGATGAGTGTCCAGGAGCCCAGGGCTCCACCCCAGCATATCACATGGTGCCGAATTGCTTTGAACATGTATGTGCGTGTGTGGGTGTGCGTGCAGCCCAGCCCCAGACACGCACGCATGCACACAGATGTAGGTGCAGCACTGGGAGGCTGGCCAGAGCCCTGCAGCCTGCCACTCGGTCCCTCTTGTTATTTCCACGACTCCGGGAGAAACTGTGCTGTACGATACAGATCTATTTTAATACACTTAACACTGGGTTGAACAAGATTTTTATATTCTTTTATTGATGAACAAAGTGAGCCACGTGAGACCCACGTCTTATATATTGGTTACTCTCGATGCCAATTATGCATTACTGCGAGTCTTGCGATGTAAATGTCTTCAGGTTCCTCTTCTATTGGTTTGCTTTTCTTCTTGGATGGATTGGGTCAGATCTTTTCAAAATGTCATGGGAGGATATGGAAGGCTGGACCCGGGAGGGGTAGCTGCCGACGTGTCTTGAGACTGTTAGTTTTTTGGGACCAAGGAGGACCGTCCAGTGGATAGTGAGGCTAGAGAAAAAGTGTTTTGTCTTAAATATACCAGTGTAGTTTTCCTTCTGTACAATGCATTAAACTTGATTGATGATTTTAAAGCCCTGTGGTGTCCGTGCCTTTGGTGGGGAAGCCCCGGGGAGTGCCCAGGGGGACAGCAGGGCAGCCAGAAATTGGGGTCCTCCCCACACTTCACACCAGGGAGGGAGGGAGACAAGGGGCAGCATGCAGTGCCTCCCACCACTGGTCCCCCCAGAGGTGTCCCACAAGACTGTTAGGACTAGGGCTGGGTGGGAAAACCCCAGGACCCCCCAGGCCATGGCCGCATGGAGCCTCAGCCTGGCACCTGCCCCTTATTGTTTTGATCCTTGGCTTGGTGATGTCATCCACCTGTTCTGCGTTCCTGGCACCAGGGCACACATACACCCCTACCATCACCCTGGGGCTCCCTGGGGCTTGCTCCCCAGTCATTTGAAAGAACAGCCAGATGAGAAGTCAGACCCCCAAGTCCAAGTGCCAGGTGCTGCTGCAGGGGCCCTTGGGTCAGGGCCACTTGAGACCAGCAGCTGTGGCCAGCGGGTGATGCACTGCCCAGGAGGCAGGAGGGCAGGACAGCCTACCCAGTGGGCCACCCTGGCTATGTCCTGCCCCGCTGCACAGTAGCCCAGGGCACAGTTTTAGGGGCCCAGAGCTCATGTTGCCTCCTCTTGACCCCTGACTGCAGAGCACCCGGCTGCCACCCTGAGTGATCTTCACGGCCTCTGTCCAGGCTGCCATGGGGAGGGTGCTTCTGCTCGGGGACCAGCCAAGACCTGCTGTGCTGTGTCCGCAGTTCACTCCTGCTCTAGATCTTTGCCAGTCACCCACTCTGCTCCCCAAACTGCTCTACTCGACATCAGTCGTGACTCTGCAGGGCATCCTGGTCAAGCCCTGGACACTGAGGACCAATGACACATCGATGACAACCCACTACTGAAGAACACCTCACTCCTAGGCCCTCTGCCCCTCGACCTCTGCTCCTTGGCTTCTTCCCTTCCGCCTGCTCACCCAGCACTGGAGCCCAGGCCTGTGCACCAGGCTCTGCTCTCTCTGCCAAACTCCATCGCTGAGCTGGTGGCCCATGGCTGGCCGCAACATCACACTTGGCCTGGCTTCCACCACTTTGCCCCTGCCTGACTGTGGACCGGCCCCCTGGGAGGCACCCATGACCCCTCCCTGCCCCCCACCTGGGCACCAGTGAACCCATGAGCTCTGGGATGGGCCGTGCTCATCACCTATGCCAGCATCACCTCTCTGTCAGCCCCACCTCACCTGAGCCGCTGCTGCCCCTGCCAGCTGCCCTCCAGCCCTCTGTTTCTTCCCAGCCAGCAGCTCCTCGATGGTGACTCAGCTGCCCGTGGTCCTCCACACCTGCTCAGAAGCGCTATGCGGTATCAACAGAAGCAGCGATTTTAAATTTTTTAATGTCTTAGGGTTTAAAAGACACATTGCCATGCATCCCCCTCGCTTTGAGCACACTCATCCTGTCATTCTGGGAACTTTCTGAAGCAGCTCTGAAGCCTTTCCTGAGTGTCGATGAGGTGCGGTCATAAATTCAGTGCTGCCGCCGCTGAGTGCCATCCAGTGGAAAGGCAGGCTCAGAAAAACATGGCGTGGTGTCCTCTTCCGTCTTATTCACCGAATCTGGTGCCAGGTGACTTCTGGCTCTTCCCCAAAATCAAAATGACCATGGAAGGGAAATGTTTTGAATTGATTCCAGACCTTGAGACAGATATGACAGCGCGACTAAAGACATTCGGGAAAGAGGACTCCAGAGCTGCTGCAGAAAGTGACGAGGGTGACGGGATGAGCGTGTTCAAAGCGAGGGGGAGAGTTTTAAGGGGAATTCATGGCACTGTGATTTTTACTGTGATAGTTTTCCCTTTATTCACCATGCCTTTCAGTCACACCTGGTACAGTCTTTACTTTCCTTACCTTCTCTGTGGCCCCCGGGGCTCCAAGGCCCTGATCCTCTGGCTTCTGGTTCATTTCCTGCTCAACTACTCTGTTCTCAGTGCCTTGCTCTTACCTCCTCCCACTAGGCAAGCAGCCGCCACAGGGTCTTTGCACGTGCTGTGCCCACCGCAGGGCAGACTCTTCCCCACTCTCTTCCTGACTGGCTCCCTGTTGTTTGACTCCTTTGACTCTGGGCCTATTTGATGTTTTTGCCTGCCTGTGTCAGCAGTGTAGGCCTGTATCACCGAACACCATTTGTGTTGTGTAGATGGTTGTGAAATAAAGGAAGGAGCCTGCTGGGGCACAGAACTGGCCCTGGGGCTGCCACTGTCCTGGCTCAGCAGAGGCCCGGCAGTTTAGCTGCCAAGCACAGCCAGGCAGATGCGAGAGAAGACAAGGCCATGAGCAGCTGGCTCCACTGGGCATCTGCAGCCCCAGTTGGGCCAGGAGGCCCCAGAGCTCCTTCCTGCCCACCTCGGCTCTGTCACCACAGATGGGGCCCCGGAGTGGGCAGCTGCTGCCTCCTCGGCCTCGTGCACTGCACCCCGCAGTCCCCGGATGACTTGCGCTGGGGCAGTGGCTACCCAGGACCCCAGCTGCACCCGACCCTGCCACAGCTCAGGGCTATCCTGGTTTGGCCACACCCTGTGGGGTTTGGCCACATGGGACGATGGGGACTCAGTGCTTCCCAGGGTCTCTGCCCACTGTGACACAGGCTGAGTTTCCTGGGACCGGACAGAACGGTCCTCGCCCAGCTCTGGAGCCAGAAGTCCAAGGTCCAGGCCTGAGCAAGGCTGGTGGCTCCTGCATCTGGAAGGACGGTGGCCTGGGCCCAGTCTGAGCCTCCCCAGGGGCCGGCCACTCTGCCACCCTTGACTGGGGCAGCATTGCTCTCGGCTGCCCTCCCCACGCAGTGTGCCCTGCGTCCTGATGTCCTGTTGTGGAGGGACTCTCCCACATTAGATCCGGGCCCTCAAGGACCTCCTGCTCACTTGGTCCCCTGGGAGGGCACGTGCAGGGTTGGCATTCCAACTCCAGCATCTTCCTGGGGGACTGGGCCGGCCCTGCTGGTGTCTGAATGTGTCCCCTGCAATGGAGGGCTCCTCCCTGGTGCCTGGGATCGGTGCCCTGGACAGAGGGAGTCTGTCCCTCTTGCTTTTCCTTCTGCCACCGTGAGGACACAGCTGTCCCCTGCAGAGGAGTTGAGTTGGACCCAGAATAGCTTTCACCTGACAACCGACCTGGGGTGCCTGGGCCCTGGGCTTGGGGAACGCCCCAGTTCCTACAGCCAGTGAAGTCACAGAGACCTCAAGTGACGCCCAAGGCCACACAGCCTGGAGGACTAACCCGGGCTGTGGCTTGGTGTCCTTGCTCCTGGCCACTCACCCCCTGGGCACTGGCCACACAGGGTGCAGAGGTGGACAGCAGAGGCCACCCCACCACCTCTCCCGCATGACTCCTGACGTGGCTGCCTTGCCAGCCTGGAGCCTCAGGTGAGGCCCGAGGTTCCTGGGTGGGAGGGGCCGGGAAAGGATGGCCCACTAGCCAAGTTGTGCTAGCCATGCACTGTGTGTCTCCTATTTAGTATACCTTGGACTGGGTAATTCATAAACAGCAGAAATTCACTGTTCCTGGTTTGGAGGCTGGAAGCCTGATATCAACACCCCAGCAGATTCTGTGCCTAGAGACAGCTCTGCATTGTGTCCCCTGGGAATGGCAGGGCATAGGGGTCCAGTAGGCCCCTCCTGTCTGATGCATAGAATTAACTACTACACTCAGCATTTACCTATAAACTTGGGACAAAATTCTGCCAGTCCCATGTCCTCCAGCTACACTGATTTATGAAAGAAAGAGTCACATGCCCCTTCTGTGCTGGAATAGGGTGGGGTCTGTCCAGGAATCCCACTGGCACACTCTGTAAGGAGCACGAGGCTTAGAAGGAAAGAGCCATGCTAGGCATGGTGACATGCCATAATCCCAGCACTCTGGGAGGCTGAGGCAGGAGGATTTCAAGTTCAAGGCCTGCCGGGGCAACTTAGCCTAACCCTCTGCTAGCCCTCCCTGCCCCTCTCTATACCTTGCATGTGTTTTTAGTCCATCTTCTATTGCTCTAGCCAGCTACCTGAGGCTGAGCACTTCATGCAGAAAGGAGGTTTGTTTAGCTCACAGTTTTGGGAGACTGGAAGTCTGAGAATGGGCGGCTCCCTGGGCTCAGCCTCTGTTGAGGGCCTCCTGGCTGCACCACAAGCTGGCAGGGAGGTGTGAAGGGCGACAGCCACATGCAGAGGGGGCCAGGTGTGCGGGGTGGCCTTGTGTGACACCAACCTCCTCACAAGAACTAACCAGGTTCTTCTGAGTCCAAATCCCTGAAGACCTAACCAGTTTTCTCAGGGCCCTGCCTCTCACCATGACCACACTGGGACTGCACCTGTCAGAGCCCCTGGGGACACAGCAAGCCACGCATGGAACACTGCCTTAGGTTGCTCACTTCTGTGTCTCTTTTCGTAGATATATTCTTGTGTATGTATAGTCCTGTACCTATATATTCTAGCACATATATATATATATATATAGAGAGAGAGAGAGAGAGAGAGAGAGAGAGAGAGAGAGAGAGTCAACAAGTTTTGTTTTGTACCGGGTATTTAACTCAGGACTTCACAGTTGCCAGGCAGGTGCTGTGCTGCTGAGCTACATCCCCGAGCCCAACGTCAATATATTTTTATTTAAGGAATTTTATATGTGGGCAGGATACAGGTTGGGGCACCGAGATGTGGCTGAGCTCGGTGCTCTCCTCTTGGAAACTGCAGCCACAGTGGAAGTTTAAGAGTTGAGCCGCTATGAGGCCCCACTCAGGAGAGACAGCTCTGGGCTCGGCTGGGAGCCTGTGGAAGCCTAGCGGCAGGGAGGGGGCCGGAGTCGTCTGTCACCATTTCCCGGGCTGGGGACACTGGAGAGCTGGTCTCCCCTTCTTCTGCCTCCAATGTGGCGGCGGGGGCGGCACCTGCAGGGACCCTGGCTGGCTCTAAGCCTCCCTTCCACCGCTGCCACCCTCACACTCCCCGGGCCTGGGCTCCAGAGGCTGCTGCAGGAGGCAGCCGTCCTGAAGATTGTTGGCGGTCTCCCCGTCCTCCTGCCGCTGCTGCCAGGCCGCTGGCTGCTGGAGAGAGGCAGGTCCAGTCACTGCAACTGTCTAGCAGCAGTGACAGCAGCCAGTACCCGGAATCGGTCCAGTACCAGGTGGCACCAGAGCAAGGGACATCGGTGACCAAGTCCAGAGCCATCTCCATCCCGCAGAAGAAGCCCTGCCATCTCTCTCTCCCCTCTTTTTTCTTCAGGGACGGGCTCCCAGACATGACAGCCATCATCAAAGAGATCATTGCCAGAAACAAAAGGAAATATCAAGAGGATGGATTCGACTTAGACTTGACCTGTATTTACCCAAACATTATTGCCATGGGATTTCCTGCAGAAAGACTTGAAGGCGTATACAGAAACAATTCTGATGATGTGGTAAGGTTTTTGGATTCAAAGCATAGAAACCATTACAAGATAGACAATCTTGAAATGTCTGAAAGACATTGTGACACTGCCAAATTTAACAGTATCCTTTTGAAGACCCACCACAGCTAAAACTTATCAAACCTTTTCATAAAGATCTTGACCGCTGGCTAAGTGAAGATGACAATCACGTTGCAGCAATTCACTGCAAAGCTGGAAAGGGACAGACTGGTGTAATCATTTGTGCATATTTATTACATCGGGGCAAATTTTTAAAGGCACAAGAGGCCCTCGATTTCTCTCTCTTACCACTGAGCTAAATCCCTGGACGCGAGGGCCTGGATTTCTATGGAGAAGTAAGGACCAGGGACAAAAAGGGAGTAACTATTCTCAGTCAGAGGTGCTATGAGTATTATTATAGCTACCTGGAATCGTCTGGATTACAGGCCAGTGGCACTGTTTTTTCACAGGATGATGTTTGAAACTATTCCAGTGCTCTGTGGCGGGACTTGCAATCCTCAGTTTGTGGTCTGCCAGCTAAAGGTGAAGATCCATTCCTCCAGCTCAGGACCCACAAGTCGGGACAAGTTCATGTACTTTGAGTTCCCTCAGCCGTCGCCTGTGTGTGGTGACATGGAAGTAGAGTGCTTCCACAAACAGAACAACATGCTAACAAAGGACAGAATGTTTCATTTTTAGCCAAATGAATTCTTCATACCAGGGCCAGAGGAAACCTCAGGAAAAGTAGAAAATGGAAGTCTATGTGATCAAGAAATTGATAATATTTGGAATATAGAGCGTGCAGATAATGATAAAGAATATCTAGTACTTATTTTAACAAAAAATGATCTCGACAAAGTAAAAAAGATAAGGCAAACCGATATTTTTTCCAAATTTTAAGGTGAAGCTGTACTTCACAGAAACAGTAGAGGGGTCATCAAATCCAGAGGCTAGCAGTTTAGCTTCTGCAACACCAGATGTTAGTGACAGTGAACCTGATCATTACATGCTGACACCACTGACTCTGCCCCAGAGAACGAGCCTTTTGATAAAGATCAGCACACATAAATCATGAAAGTCTGATTTTTTTTTTATCAAAAGGGATTAAAAACCATGAAGACAAGCTTAAAAATAAAGAATTTTATATGTACAGTAACTTCTTCAGTGCCCATCAGGTCATTATAATGAAGTTCCTTGTCTTCAAAATACCCCTTTTTGGTTTAATTAATGAATTTTTGAGACAGCGTCTCACTCTGTAGTCAGGCTGGCCTTGAACTCACAGTGATCGTCCTGCCTCAGCCTCCTGAGTGCTGGGATTACAGGTGTGTGCCACCACACCCCGCTAAAATAGCCCTCCTCCCTTTTTGCAAACATCTCACTTAACTTTTTTGTTTTGCTGTGGTTTGTTTTTTTTTTGTACCTGGGATCACACTCAGGTCCTTGTGCGGACTGTTTTCGGGGCAGCCCAGCTGCTCCGTCTGCGGCAGACTTTCGTTTAGGTCTGGACAGGTTTCAGTAACTCACTGTGGATGTCAGCTATGCGTTCCGGGCAGCCTGCCTACTCCCCAGAGTTGCCTAAGATCTCTGTCATTTCTGCACAGGCGAGTGTTTGGACCGTTTATCCCAGGCTTCCTGTCAACAGCGACACCCTGGAGTCCTCCTGTTGGCGTCACGCTGCATTGTTTTAAGCTGAAATGTGCTGATATTCTTCCAACACATTATCACCGTAATCGCTTTCTTTTGCTGTGGAAATGATCAAGAAATTGTGCTTTGATACAAGGAAGGGTGACGGGGCCACGTGGCACAGAGCTGGGATTCCACAATTATCGTTTGTAAAAGGGAAACTTATCAAAGAAGCCACGGGAGAACATCTTGGGGCCACCTCTCGGAGTCAGAAAATTTGAAACATATATTTCACAGACGTGCCTTTTGCGGTAACCCTCTCTGCATAATGCATAAGATCTGATTTAATGTCATTGTTAATTCTGGTGTTCACAATGGTGTTCTCTGAAGGGAGCCATCATTTTTCTTTCTTTTTTTATTTTTTTTCCTGGCGACAGTACTCTGAGGCTGTTTTGAGGCTGATCGGAATTGTGAGAGTGCAGACGCCTTCCTGGGGCAGACACAGATGCCAGGCGGGTTTCTCAGAGGTGTGGCCAGGGACATGGTGCCCAGTTGCCTCGGGGACCACATTGGCCACTCCTGGGAGCCCACTTAGGCCTGGGCTGCACCCCTGAGCCTGGGTGTCTGCGGGGGTCAGAGCTGGAGGGTTGTGTTAAAAAGTAAGGAAGAATGAAAGGAAGGAACAAAGAAGGAAGGAAACAAAGGAAAAGTCTGTATAGCAGAATAGAAAAGAAATGAAATAATGATGAGTTTTAAAGAAGCACGAGGGCCCCATTCTGGCCCAGGGTGGCTGCAAGTGACAGAGCTGGGAAGGACAGAGAGGCCATGATCAAGTCTGTTGAAGGCGACAGAGAGACCCATGGGCTGAGGAGTGGGGCAGGACATAGACGGTGACAGGGGCCCAGGCAGGAAGGAGCAGTAGGGGTGATGGGGAGAGAAGAGTCTCGAAGACACGCTGAGGCCAGCCAGCTGGCGGCACCTCCGACTGCCCCGGCTCGGGGCCGGGTCCCCTGCAGTCTGCCCCTGGAGCTCTGGGACAGTGAGGTCACAGGCTGCGATGCTCAGCTGGTGAGCAGTGGCTGGAGCCGCTCAGAGAATGCCCATGCAGGAAGCTTCTGGCCAGGCACCTCCACGCTCTCTGCCTGGGCACTGCAGCTGTGGAAGAGTTGCCCCAGAGGACCTGATGGCTTTCAGAGCAGGGCCAGCCATCTGGGAGGACCAAGATCTGGTTTCAACTCAAAGATCTAGGTGGTTCTGGGACAGCCAGGAAATGTTCAAGACACAGTGCTGTAGTACATAGCCCTTCCCTGTCCACAAGGGGGCGCTGACCCCTCACCCTCTCCGAGGCAGGTGGAGGAGGTTGAGCACGTGGGGAGACAGTCTTATGGTTTCTGAATCACATCCTCAGAGCTGGAAGGAAGCAGGTGGTTGGGGCCTCACTGTAGGATGAGAAGACTTAGGTCAGGTCCCCCAAAGTGGCAGAGTAGAGAACTGCACTGTTCAATCCTGGCCCGGCCATTTGCCGGCCATGTGACTCTGAGCCCATGGGGTCCCCATTTGTGGGTTAGGAATAAAAGCTTCACTGGACAAAGACCCACTCCCTGTCCCCATGGGGAGAAACCACATGGAGGGGGATTGGTACTCAACTCCCATCCTGGGGAGCCGGAGGGGACATTCTAAGTGGCCTGTCCAGGGGAGGACACTGGTGTGGTCAGCCGAGCCCATCCCCCGGGCCAGGGCTGATGACCAGGGTAACTGGTTGGCAGAGGCCCTCGGCCTCAGGACTCTGGTCAGCTGCAGGGGGCCATCCGGCCCCTGTCTCTTTGTGGGACTCCTGAGTCTACTTCACTCATGGCAGGGAAGAGGGGTCCCATTTGCTGAGAACACCCAGCGGGGAAGCCACGTGGCTCACAGGCAGGTGTGAAGGCCAGCTGCTTCCCCTGGCCCACAGCAGGGCTCCGTGTGTGGGTGGCAGTGGCTGCTCCTCACCAACTGGGGCCCTGTGGCACCAGCATCCCACAGGTGGGACCCAGCAAGCTGCCTGTGTCTCTGGCGGAAACAGAGTGCACAGTTCCATTGGGCTGGGCCCCACTCCCAGCATCCTGGAGCCCAGCCCCGTGTCCTTGCTCCTGAAACAGCTTCAAGAAGCGGGCAGTATCAGCGTCTGGAGCAGCTGAACAGCCCAGGCTCAGAGACGCTGCACTTGGCCCTGGACCCAGGACTGCATCTGTGATGCAGCATGCTTCAGCAGTGAAATGCTCTTGTCTGCAGATCTAGTCAGTCCTTGTGTGCAAGGTGCCACCTGTGACAGGCGCTGGGAACAGCTCAGGAGTCACCTGGTTCCTTCCTTACAGACAGCACAAGCCAGGTAGAAAACACAGCCTGGAAAAGGTGGGGTGGAGACAGTGTGCAGCCAGCACCTCCATGTTCCGGAGCAGAGCCCCACATGTGACCCCAAGGGGCCAAAGGGGCACCAGGGTCACTGCATGGCAGGAGTGGTGTGTCCACAGCGGACACCCGCCCTTTTATCCCAACACCCGCCCCTTATCCCTGAAGCAGGGACAAAGAGTGAGTCCTGTGGTGACGGCGAACACCCCAGAGACCTGCCCCTCCTTCCATGCCTGCTCTGGCCAGGGCTTCACCGAAGCCCCAGGGCTGGCCGTGTGATCCAGGCCTGGATGATTAGTTTACCTCCTGGCCACAGAGATGGTCCAGGTGGGCATATGACCTCACCATGCCCAATCGGGACCACACTGTGGACTTTCTGTTGGAACATGGAACCCAGATGTCTCTTCTTTCTGCACTGTATTTCATGGGGACATGGATGTGCCCATCTGTCACCCCGAGGAGCCACTCTGCCTGAGGCTGTGCAGGTCCAGCATGTCCTGGGCACTGTGGCAGACTGCTTTATGCCCAAGGCTGCCCCCTCCCTAGAGGCCCTCCACCACACCCTCTGCCACAGTGTGCTGCCTTACCACCAGCCAAAAGCAATGGTACCAAGGGACCATGGACTGAGCCCTCCAAAGCTATGAGCCAACATAAACCTCTCTTCCTTTAGGAGGGTTTGTCTCTGCATTGTTACAGTGGTGAGAGGATAACACGTGCACTGGCTCAGTGTGGGCACCCTAAACACCTGGAGCCCCCAGGTCTGGGTGGCTTATTACATAGCAGCACCAGTACTAACTGCTATATGATCTTCACCCATAAATTCCCATTTTCAGTTAAGCCATACTGGGTCATAATTCGAAAGAATCATTTTCATAGACACGTTATTTTATTCTAGCCATAGCCCAGGAACCACGAAGAAGGATCTTAGAATCAGAAGCAGGAAATTCCTGCTAGAAGATTCTGAGTTCATTTAATGCAAGTTTGCAAAACCCACAGTGAGGACATAGATGCATCGAGTTTGATGGGAAATTTCCAACACGAGAGGTGGCTCCTGGCTGCCATCAGGGGACACGGAGGCCAGACAGGCCTGGCGAGGGCTGGGGTGGATCTGACCCCCCACATCCTCTGATGAGGTGGCTGCCCTGTCCACCTGTGTCCGCCTTGCCTGGGCCATGCTCCCCGGGGGCCTCGTGGGCACTGAAGATCTTCTCGTAGTACTCGATCAGCAGCTCTGTGAACAGGTTCAGGGGCACAAGGGCATTCAGCGAGGATGCACCCTGGGAGGGCCAGATCAGGTTCAGCCCGAAGACGCAGGCCAGGTTAGAGCTGTTCATCTTGTTGAGGATGCTCTCCTGGGACACCTGAAGACACCACGTGGGACAAGGAGCGTGAGCCCCGAGACAGCGGCAAGCCAGACCCCATCCTAACCCCAGGGAGGGATTTGAGTGGAAGAAACAGCAGCGCACTGGGAGCCACTGGCCAATGCTGAGGCCTTGTGCAGCCATCTCCTTGCTCCAGGCCTCAGTTTCCCTATCTGTAAAAGGGAGGGATTGGTCTTGATGCCCTGAGAGACCCTCTGGGTCTGACCTTCTGTGAGCTGTCTCCTGGGGTCTCCTCAACCCCCCACCCTCTCCCTTCCTCCAGCAGATTCGGGAGGCCCACACGCACTGACACAGATGGTCTGGGCAAGATAACCTCTGGCCTCCAGGACAGGCTTGGTGACGTGGGGACTTCTGAAGTCAGCTAGCAGAGGTTTCTTGGGAGGGTGGTAGGTGTGTGAAGATTCCCCACCCCCTTGGGGGGCTCCCCATCTGTCCCAGATGCCACAGCACCTCAGGGAGTGGAATTAATTGCTCATGGGGAAACTGAGGCTGGGGATGACCAGGAGACCTGTCTAGGTCCTGCGGTCCAGCGGAGGCGGGAGCCCATGCAGATCCATCTGAGGGCAGGGCCTATTCTTTGCCTCACTGAAAACCCAAGATGGGGGGCTCCAGGAATTGAGACAGAGATGGGACAGAGCTGTCCCATCTACTCTGTCCCTGCTGGCCGGAAGTGGCATTGTGAAGGTGTGACCTCAGGCCCGGCAGGCAGTGGGAGGGACCTCAGCCACTCACCGCGTGCAGGAAGGCCATGAGGTAGCGAAGGATAGCATAGTTGTGCTCGGGGAGGCTCCGCAGGATCTGGCGGCAGTGGGTGACACGCAGGCTGCTCTCCACACCTGCAAGACAAGGGTCCCGCTGAGCTGGCTCGGAGGGGCTGGGCACATGGTGCCTGTCCCTGGGAGGGCACAAGCTCAGGGATGACAGCTCAGAGGGTGACCAGTGAGGCAAAATGAAACTTTTAAAGTAAGATTATTTTTCCTTTAGAGAAAAGTGGCTTCTCCAAGCTCCTCAAGCCTAGGACGTAAACTGAACCCCCCCACCTCCGGCCCAGATGAATGGACAGAACATGCAGGTGCTGGGCCCAAAGGTCAAGTCCATTTTTGTCTCCACAGGGTAGGAAGGAAGAGGCCTGGGTCCAGGAAGTGTGGAACAGGCCTGGATGCATCTCCTGTCAAAGACCCTAACACCTGTACTTGGGGAGATGGGGATTTGAGGCAAAGGGACCCTCTGTGTGCTTGGGGCCAGCTTTGAAGAAAGCCTTTTTCCTTTTCACCAAAACAAACAGCCTCTTTTGACTTGGCAGCAGAGAACAAACAAAGCGGCAGGAACAGGACAGCCTGGCCAGTAGCCTGAGCCCCACTCCCTCCTGGCCCAGCACCCTCCACTTCTCCAGCTCCTTCCTCATCCATGCTGCCTCTCGGGAGGCCAGGGAAGCCAGGTACTTTTTAAACAGGAACAGTCTGGATCAGGGGTCAGTAAGTTGCAGCCATGCCCAAACCTGCCCAGCATCTGTTTTTGTCAATAAAGTTTTATTGGAACACAGCCATAGCCATTCCCTGACGTTTTGTCTCTGGTTGTTACAGCTGAGACTGCAGGGCTCCAAGTCCTGAAACACTTTCTGGCTTTTCCAGGAAAAGCCTGCCAACCCTGCACTAGATTGACTTTTCCTATCCTGATTCTCAGGACAAATCCCCACGTCTTGTTGCTCCTAGGGAAGGCAGCGTCCCCTCCTCAGGCCTCGATGTAACTGTCCCACTGTGGTCGGTAGCAGTCAACTTCCCTGGTGGCACTGAGCTCCCCCAGGCAGAACTTCAGGGGCCATGGAGTCAGGAAGCTTCTCTCTAGGATGGAGCCCAGCATGCCCGGATGACGCTGTGGGCGTCTACCCTGCCCACTGGTCGCATGCTGCATAGATGGCCCCCAGACCATTGCTGCACACCCACAGTCGGATCCACCTCTACAAGGCCACCTGGCTCCATACTTCCCAGTGTCCTATCCACACCAAGATGGCCTCTTCATCCCTCATAGTGGGATGGTCTCCTCCCTGTCACAGACAGGGCTTGGCCCGGCTAGTGTGGGGGACACCTGGCAAGGCCATAAATCTCCCTCTGTGAGGAGTTGGGGTCTTTGATCCTGTGTGGTGGCCATGAACTCTGTCTCCAGCCATTGCACTCCCCAAGGTGGGCTGGTGCCACACAGCTGACAGTCCCCACCCTCTAATCACAGGACTGGTCCTTGTGAAATGGAGGCCCCAGCCTGAGTCACCCTAACTACCTACCTTAACCCGCCTGGCCCCTGCCAGTGACAAGATATTCCTGTCTATTATGGTATATCCAGATGTTCCCCCAAAGCCTCAGGCACTCCTAGGCGAGATCATGGGGAACTGATATGAACCAGTGGATTGGTCCACTTGTGGGTTTATAGCTAAATGTGATGTTGAGAGGTAAAGCCTCGTGGGAGAAGGTGGGTCACTGGGGGCGTGGCCTGGAAGGGTCTGTCTCCCTCCTCCTTGCCCTTGATCTCTCTGCTTCCTGTCTACCCTGCCATGGACTGTTTCTCCTCTGCAATGTCCCTCTGCCATGTTGTCCTGCCTTGGAGCCAGCCAACTATGGACTGAAACCTCTACAAACTGTGAGCCAAAATAAATCTGTCCTCCTTAGAGTTGTGGGTGTTGGGTACTGTGTCTCGGCAATAAGAAAGGAATTAAAATGTCAATCCTGGGGAAACTCGAAAGTTTAGAGGCAGAGGCAGAGGCCCAGGCCATATCCCTGGGGCAGGATGCAGGCCACATGCTCTTTGGGAGAGGCAATCCTGACGGCACAGAAAGGAGCAGCCTGCTGGGATGTGGCTCAGCAGTAAGTGCTTGCTTACCATGCCTGGCCCTTGTTCCACCCCAATTCCCAGACTAAGTAACAAAAAACACAGAACCAGGCTCCCTCTGGATCATGGAGCTCCAAGTAGCAGCTGGGTGGAGCTGCCCATTTGAATGTGAAGGTGCTTTTGATGCCAAAACACAGCAGCTGTTTGGCTCCTCCCAGTGCTGCCTCCCCGGCATGCTGGTACCCAGAGGCCACCCACCTATGGCACCCAGTGCCAGCCTGTGCCACGGCCACAAGAGCCCATGCTCCATCACAAGGCCACATTCTCCCTCCACCCCCACAGTACCAGTCCTGTGTAGGTGGGGAGATGTGCAGAGGACTCCTGTGGGTGGAGTCAGGACCCTGACCTGGCGAGGGGCCCTGAGTCTGTGGATGCCTTTGCTCCACCTCCATGAGGACCTCGAGGCCTGCTGAGGACCCTGCTGTGCAGTGGGTGACAGCCCAGGTCCCTCTCCATCCCCCTGCAGGCACCAGCCACCTTGGCCACACCAGAACCTGACTCTGGGCCTCAACACTGCCCCTCCCGGCACGCACTGGTGATGTCCATGATCCGCTCGTAGGCCTCAAAGGTGAGCAGTGGCTGGGGCAGCTCTCGAAGGAAGGTCTTCAGGATCACGGCCGGGAGGTGGATGTCCCCGTAGTCATCAAAGTTCACGGGCTTCCCTGCATGCGGACACGCGACACAGCTGAGGGCCAGGCCCAGTCCGGGCACTCCAGAGGGGAAGGCTCGGGTAGCCTCTTGCCTGGGGACTGTGCCAACCCCACCTGGAAATGGGATGCCCTTTCCTGCCAGCCCCAACCCTCCCTGCTTCTTCCCAGGTGCCTTGGACTGGCCAGGGGGTCCTGGCCCTGACTAGGGTGTGAGCTCTCTGAGGTCAGAGTCTTGGCTCTTGGAGTCCCTCAGGGCCAGCCAGGAAGACAAGCGCCCCACTCAGCACCCTGTGGACTTTATGTTTGATGAGTGACTGTGTGATCAATGCCAGGGGAGTGGACAGGGGTAGGGGCAAGCTGACAGCACCCTTAGCTCAGATGCCACCTCTCCCAGCTATGGGGGGGGCTGCCTATGAAGCCCCCACATGGTGAATGCCCCTTGCAGAGTGTCAGGTACTGCACATGTCCACTAAAGGCAAAGTGGCCTCACGTGGCTGCCTGGCCCCAACTGGCTAGGGACCTGGGGGATGAAGGGCCCAGTTCTGGACTGCAGGGTGGGGGTCCCTGGCTGACCCTGGCAGCTGCCCACCTTGAGCTTTCCTGGGACCAGGTGGGGGCTCCGGCAGGGGTCAGGCAGACTCACCTTGGTCCAGGAGCCGCTGCACCTGGCGGACGGTCTGGGCACTGGCTGACCTCCGGAACAGCCCCTCAGTGTGCAGCCCTGCAGGAAGGGACCCAGCGTCTCATGGCGCCAGCACAGGGCGGGTAGCTCTATGCCCCCGGGGCTGGAAGGGTGTGACTCCCAGCCCCCCAACATCCCTCCTTCTGGAACAGTCAGGAGCTAAAACCAGGCAGCCCAGTGACCCTCCTGCCTCAGCCTCCCAGAGTGCTGGGATCACTAAGCCCTGCTCATAGAACTTTTATGATCAGAACATGCCATCGGCAGGGTCCCCGGGGAATGGAGCACCAGGGCCCAGCAGCGATGGCTGCACTTCGGCCTGGCAGCCACAGTACCCTGTCAGAGGCCACTCCTGGGCCACTGTGCCCATGGCCTGGCCCTCCCAGTCACCTCCCTGGATGGTTCCCAGCCACTCCAACCCCCAGGCCTGAGGATGGACTTCCCTGGGCAGGGACCCCAGCCCTGGAAGCTCTGGCCCCAGCCAGCCCCTCACCTTTCTCTTGCAAGTATGTCACCGTGAGCCGCAGCACTGGGGGGATGAGCTCACCTTGGTTTTTCTCTTTGAGGCTGAAGGGAGAGAAAAGAAAGTGGGGGCTTATACTGGGCTCGATGAGCATAAGGCTCATGAACACACTCACTGAGGAGCTGTTCAGAGGGAGAGAAGCAGCTGCTGTCCCCAGGAAATGCCCAAAAGAGAAATGAACAATAAAAATGACACCCCAACATCAGAACACCATCCCCTTACATGGGACAAGGACAAGAGAGGAGTGGAAAGCTTCCCTTGTGGGCAACTTTAGAGTGGGGTCTTAAGGGATAACTAAGAGCCTGCCATAAGATAAGAGAGAAGGGAAGTCCAGGCAGGGGAATGTTCAGGGGAGATCCAGAGCATGAGAAGACTTGGCCATGCCAGAGGACTGCAGAGGCCTGGCCTGGGCGCTGATTCAGTTGAAAATGCACTTGACACAGCACAGAGGTAGGGGCTTCCAGGCCACAGTACCACCACTCCCAGTGCAGAGGAGGTGTGCCACGCAGGCACCAACATCACACCCCCATGACCCCCAACCCCGTGTCAAAATGAGAAGACATGTAAGTCTCAGAACCAGACTTCCAGATCACCTACAGCAACCTCAAAGGGAAATGACATGGAACACTGATACTAAACCACCTGGACTCCCTGAACTGGCAAAAAAACAGGATCTAAAAAAATAAACTCAGAAATAATTTCTCAGATAACAGCAGAGATTATGCCCATAGTGCAAGGCATGATTAATAAATCTGGAGAGGAGCTCAGGAACATGATGGAATCCCAACACAGGAAACAAGCGGAATCCATAAAACAGATGCAAATAGATTTCTAGGAGATGGAAAACTCCATTGAAAGTCTACACAGCAGAATGAGCTAATGTGAGGACAGAATTTCAGATATAGAACATAAGATTGCAATTAGTGACCAGGAAAAGAAAAACTGCTTTAAAATTGTAAGGGACCACAAGAAATCAAACAAGCAGCTGCTAGATGATGCAAAGAAGAATAATATAAGGCTAATTGGAGTCAACAAAGAAACAGGAGAGGGTGCAGATGACATAAAAAAACTGTTCACAGAAGTAATGGCAGAAAACTTCCCAAGCAGGGGAAAAGAACTTGACATACAGATAAGTGAGGCATATGGGACTCCAACTAGCCTTGATTAAAAAAAAAAAATCTACACATAGGCATATAACTGTTAAGATTCCAGAAACCCAACAGAAGAACAAAGTTCTACAAGCACTTAGAGAAAAGAAACAAATCACATACAAAGGAAAGCCCATCAGAATCACAGCAGACTTCTCAATGCAGATCCTCAAGGCAAGAAGAGCTTGGAGTGATGTATTCCAAGCCCTAAAGGAAAACAACCTCCAATCCAGACTGATGTACCCTGCAAAGCTACCTTTCAAAATTGATGGAGAAATAAGATACTTTCATGACAAAGAGCACCTTAGGAACTTCATGAATACCAAACCAGCACTCCAAAACATTTTAGACAATATCCTAGTAACAGACAATGAGGATCACAACCCCAGGAAGCACAGCAGACTGAATCCATCGGGCAAAATAAGAAATTAAATATAAAGGGGGTGAATCCAGCAAAAAGAAAATGTCATGACAATGATAAGTCAATATGTATCAGTTATAACTTTTAATGTTAATGGTCTCAATTCAATAATCAAAAGAAATAGAATGGCAGAATGGGTCAAGAAGAAAGATCCAACAATATGCTGCATACAAGAAACACACTTAATTCAAAAAGAAACTCATAGACTGAAAGTTAAAGGGTGGAAAAAAATACTCCATGTGACGGGAACCCCCCAAAAAGCAGGAGTAGCTATCCTCTTTGCAGATCAAGTGGATTTCAAACCAACAATGATTAAGAGCAACAAAGAAGGACACTACATCCTTTTAAAGGGAACAATCCAACAGGAAGACATGACAATAATAAATATATATGCACCAAATGTTAGTGCACTCAACTATATAAAACAAATACTAATGGACATGAAAAGTCATATATGCACTAATACAATGGTAGTGGGGGACCTCAATACCCAACTGTCACAAATAGATAGATCAACTAGACAAAAAATAAGTAATGAAATACTAGAACTCAGTTGAACTCCTGAACAAATGAACTTAACAGATGTTTATAGAGTGTTCCACCCTGCAAAATCAGAATACACATTCTTCTCAGCTGCACATGGGTCCTTCTCCGAAACAGACCACATACTCGCTCACAGAACATGTTTAAGTAAGTGCAAAGGATCTGAAGTTATCCCCTGTATGCTATCAGACCATACTGTGATGAAATTGGAGATCAATAGCAAAAGAAACCGCAAAAATTACATAAACACAAGGAAACTGAACAGGATACTTCTGAATAACTTCTGAATAATGGGTCACAGAGGAAATTAAAGAAGAAATCAGACAGTTCCTTCAATTAAATGACAATGACAATGCAACATATCGGAATCCATGGGACACAATGAAAGCAGTCTTACAAGGGGAATTCATAGCAGTGAATACTCATATTAGGAAAACAGAGAAGGCCCAATTAAACCTGATGCTGAACCTCAAGCTTCTAGAAAAAGAAGAGCAGGACAAACCCAAAGCTCATACAAGGGAGGAAATTATAAAGATCAGAGGAGAAATCAATTCAATGGAGACTAAGAGAACGATACAAAAAAATCAATGAAGCCAAGAGTTGGTTCTTCAAAAGAATCAACAAAATTGACAAACCCTTAGCCAACCTTATCAGAAAAAGGAAAGAAAAGGCCCAAATCCATGCAATTAGGAATGAAAAGGGTGAAATTACAACAGACCCAGCAGAAATCCAGAGGAACATCAATACTACTTCAAGAACCTATATGCCAATAAGATGGAAAACACAGAAGAAATGGACAGATTCCTAGATATGTATGAATTACCAAAGTTGAACGAAGAAGACCTAAAAATTCTAAATATCCCAATATCAACTGATGAAATTGAAAACATAATTAAAAACTTACCAACTAAGAAAAGTCCAGGTCCTGATGGTTTCACTGCTGAATTCTACAAGACATTTAGAGAGGAACTGCTGCCACTACTGTTTAAACTCTTCAATGAAATTGAAAGGGAAGCAATACTCCCATATTCATTCCGGGAAGCAAGCATCACCTTAATCCCCAAAGCAAAGAAAGACCGAACTGAAAAAGAGAACTATAGGCCAACCTCACTAATGAACACAGATGCAAACATTCTTAATAAGATACTGGCAAATAGAATGCAGAAGATCATCAAGAAGATCATACACCCTGACCAAGTGGGATTCATCTCAGGGATGCAGGGATGGTTCAACATATGCAAATCAATGTAATTCACTATATCAATAGAGCCAAGGACAAAAACCATATGATCATCTCAATAGATGCAGAAAAAGCATTTGACAAAATGCAACACACATTTATGACAGAAACTCTACAAAAAATTGGAATAGACAGTCTCTACCTCAATCTGATAAAAGCCATCTATGAAAAACCAACAGCCAAGATCATACTAAATTGGCCAAAAACTGAAATCTTTCACACTAAAATCAGGAACAAGACAAGGATGTCCACTATTACCACTCCTGTTCAATATAGTTTTGGAAACATTAGCCACAGCAATTAGACAAGAGAAAGAAATAAAAGGAATAAAGATAGGAAATTAAGAAGTCAAATTGTCATTATTTGCAGATAACATGATACTCTATAGAAGACCCCAAGAACGCCACCAAAAGTCTTCCAGACTTAATAACCAAAATACTCAGCAGAGTAGCTGGATGCAAAGTCAACACACAAAAATCAATAGCTTTCCTCTACATGAACAACAGACTCACTGAGACAGAAATAGGGTAAAAAATTCCTTTCACAATAGCATCCAAAAAACTGAAATACCTAGGAGTCAACCTAACAAAAGAAATCAAAGACTACTTCTCCAAAAACTATAGCACTCTGAAAAGAGAGATTGAAGATGATATCAGAAAATGGAAAGGCATCCCCTGCTCCTGGGTAGGAAAGATCAACATAATGAAAATGGCCATACTTCCAAAACTGCTATATAGATTCTATGCAACCCCAATTGAAATCCCAGCAGCATACAAGGAGTTTGAGAAAAAATCCAAAAATTCATTTGGAACAAGAAGAGACCCAGAATAGCAAAAGCAATTCTAGGTAACAGAGACATGGCAGGGGATATCACAATCCCCAATTTGAAACTATACTACAAAGCTATTGTGATAAAAACAGCATGGTACTGGCAAAGAAACAGACCTGAGGACCAGTGGAACAGATTAGAAGATGCAGAAACAACTCCAGACACACTCAGCCATCTCATCTTCGCTAAAGGAGCCAAACACCCTCACTGGAGGAAAGATAGCCTCTTTAATAAATGGTGCTGGAAAAATTGGGTTTCAACTTGCCAAAGACTAAAACTAGACCTGTATCTCTCACCACGCACTCAACTAAAATCAAAATGGATTAAAGATCTAAATATTAAAATAGAAACGCTGAATTGGCTGGAAGAGAGGTTAGGTAGAACTCTTGAAGACATTGGTGTAGGAAAAGATTTTATGAACAAAACCTCAGCTGCCCATGAACTAGCACAATCAACAAGTGGGATCTCTTCTTATTAAAAAGCTTCTGCACAGCAAGAGAAACCACCAACAGAGTGAAGAGACAACCCACAATGTGGAAAAAAATCTTCACCTGCTGTTCCTCAGACAAAGGTCTACTATCTCGAATCTATAAAGAACTTAAAAAAATCAGACCTCCCAAATTTAAAGACCCAATCCAAAAATGGGCATCTGAAACGAACAGACATTTCTCAGACAAAGAAGTAGAAATAGCAAATAAACATAAGAAAAAATGTTCAACATCACTGGTCATTTGAGAGATGCAAATGAAAACAAGGCTGAGATTCCACTTCACTCCAGAAAGAATGGCTGCTATCATGAAATCAACCAATAACAAATGCTGGTGGGGCTGTAGGGAAAGAGGAACACTGTTCCACTGCTGGTGGGAGTGTAGACTGGTGCAACCACTGTGGAAATCAGTGTGGAGATACCTCAAAGAACTAGGACTGGAAGTCCCATTTGACCCAGCTATTCCCCTGCTGGGTACCTTCCCCAAAGAATTAAAAGAATCATACCACAGCGATATATGTGCACCCATGTTCATACCAGCACAATTTGTAATAGCTAAAACTTGGAAACAGCCCAAATGCCCATCAACTGGAGACAGGATAAAGAAAATGTGGTTTTTATTTATAAAATGGAGTACTACTCAGCCATAAAAAATGAGAAATTAGAGATATTTGTAGCTAAATGGATGCACATTGAGGTGATACTCTTAAGTGAACTAAATAGGACACACATGTGTAAATACTGGATAGTTTCTCTGGTGTGAGAAACTGAAAGCATAAATAAGGACTAAAAGGTATAATAGATAATGTGAAATAGGAAGAAAAGGGGCAAAGGGGAAGGGGAAGTGGGAGGGGTAGGGGAAAGGAAAGAAGGGAATGCAATTAATATGGGAAAATGGAAAAATGTAAACAAAGTCTCTGTAAATAGGGAGGAATGGAGGGGTTGAAGGGAGAGCAGGGGAAGGGGGAAAAATAAGAACCAAGAGAGATTATGTAAAGGTGTAAATTTCCAACGATGAATGTCATTATGTTGTATACCTAAAATGTGCCAATAAAATAATATTTAAAAAAATAGAAAAAACCGTACTTGACAGAGACCCAGCCTAAGGTCCAGGAAGCAGCACTTGTTTGGGGACAAAGAGAGGCAGATTAGTGCTGTGCCCTGATGCCACCAACCGGGCCCCACAGAGCGGGAAGCCCAGTGCCTGCCAACAGTGGCTCTGTCCTAGCCTCGGATCATCTCCTGCATGCTGGCCCTGGGCTGGCCACGTGACCCAACACGTGCAGACAGAGCCCTCAGCACCCCGTGCAGGGCAACCATGTGGCATGGCCAAGGCCACCTCCTTCCTTCCCTGAGAATGGCAGGTCCCAAACAGAGGTCACGCCTCGCCTGGAGTGGGCTGAGCCCTGGTTGGCCTGAGCACCTCACGGAACCCGAGCAAGAAAGAGGCACCTCGTTCCAGCCCTGGTGGCACATGCCTGTGACCCTGGCACCCGGGAGGCTGAGGCCGGAGGATCGCTGCAAGTTTGAGGCCAGCCTGGGCTACATAGTGAGAACCTGTCTCATAAAACAAAATAAGAATAAAAGCAGACACAGGACCACCCAGGCCCTCCTCCTGCAGATCAGAACACCAAAGTCCTGGAGAGGCAGGGACTGGCCCGTCCTCTGCTGTTGGGTGGGGCAGTACACCAAGTGTGCACCTCACACAGCTGGCCATGGCTAAGCCGCATGGAGTGACTCAGTCCACAGCACAGAGGCCCGGGTTGAGTCTCCCCTCCCTCCTGGCCCCTCCTGCCAGCTCGGACAGTGGCCTGCACGGCAGAATGGCAGTGCCATGTGGAGTCCCCACAGCCCAAGGGACCAGCTCAGCCAGGGAGGCCTGGATGCCAACAGCACCAGGTGAGCCACAGAGAGAGCTCAGTGGGCTGTGGTCCTACTGTGTACAAGTAGCAGAGAAGCCGCTCACAGCACCATTGCAGCCTGGTTCCACAGAGGTCAGAACAGGGGCTTGGAGAGGAGACCGCTGCACCTGCAGTCACAGTCTAGGGCAGCAGCGGCGAGCCCGCAGCACACAGTGGGCTGCTTTTACCACTGAAAGCCTTAAAACATTCTCCATCGCTGGCCTGGGGTGGCCTTGCTCTGCAGCCACCTGTTCTGGCAACAAGAAACTCCTCCGAGGACACAATGTTAATCCACCAGAGGTAGCACCTGGAGACCCGCACACCTCCCAGTGCAGTCACTTGGGGACCCAGGTCCCAACACAGGGGGCCCTGGAGCACAGGGTGGATCTTGCCGAGCGGGGCTGTGTGCTTCAGGAACAATGCCACGGGCAGGGGACCCAAGGCCAGCATGTCCCCAGTGCATGGCGGGAGAGAGAGGGGGTGCCAGGCTGTCATCCTCCTCTCTGGGGCCAAAGTGGCCCTGGCTCTGCTAAAAGTTGGGTTCTGGGGGAGATGCAGAAGCCAAAGGCCACACGGTCCTGCTCACTCACAGGCAGCCTGAGGGACAGCCTGAATCTGTCACCTCGGACCCCATTTGGGAGAGGAGAGGGGAGGGCAGCACCCCAAGCTGGCTTCTCCCCTGAGCTGGCAAGTTGAGAGGTCTGTTCTTTCCTCCCCACCTCCCCAGCCCTTCACCTCCACATGAAGAAACCAGGAACACATAAAGGTAGCTAAAGAGCGTGCAAATGTGTGATTATGTTTGTAAGTCTTTTCTTCCTCCACTACCTGATTTAAAAGTCCACTGCAGAGAGCAAGAATTGTAAGACTGTGTCCTCAGCACAAAATAAAGATGAAATTTGTATACTAGGAACAGCATCAAGGGGCGGGGTGGAGAGGGCAAAGGGATGAGGAAACTTTTTTTTTTGGTACTGGGGATCGAACTCAGGACCTTGCGCTTGCGAGTCAGGCAGCAACACCACTGAGCTAAATCCCTGGCCCCAGAGGCAACATTTTTGCAGCCTACTGAAGCGGTGATACACACCTGTAATCCCAGCACTTGGGAGGCTGAGGCAGGAGGGTCATCAAAAGCCAGGGCTCAGCCTGGGTTACATAGTAAGACCCTATCTCAAAATAACTAACTCAATAAATAAAATAAAATCATGAATGAAAGAGGTGTATTACTAGTTACATTACAGAAATAATAGGACCATAGAGCAATACTATGAATAATGGCGAGCTAGCCAGTTAGAAAACCTAGAGGAAATGGATAAATTCCAGGAAGATACAAACTTAAAAACTACCAAAACTCACTCAGGAAGAAATATAAACTCTGAATAGATAAAACAAGCAAAGAAACAACTGCCTGCAAAGAAAAGCCCAAAGATCAGATGGTTTCACTGGTGAATTCTACCAAATGTTTAAAGAAGGATTAACTCTAATACTGAACAAACTCTTCCCAAAACTAGGAGAGGAAGGAACATTTCCAATCCATTCCATGAGGGGCTGATTCCCTAAACTAGACAAAAATGTCACAAGACAAGAAAACTAGAGATAAGTATCTCTTATGAGCACAGACATAAAATACTAGCAAGCAAACCCAACAATATACTTAAAGGACTGCACATCTTTAACGACGAACACGCCTGATTTATTCATCTCAGTAGGGGCAGAAAAAGCATTTGATAAAATCTAATCCCCATCCTGACACTCTCTACACACAAACAAGACGTTCAAGAAAACAGGAATATAAATATAAAGAACCCACCACATTGTAGTGTTTGTAGCTAGGCCAACTAGGCAAGAAAATGAAATATGAGGCATCAGATTGGAAAACAAGAGGGAAAACAGTTTCTGTGTGCCGATAGAGAAAATCCCCAAAACACAAAAAACAAAACTTCTTGTAATTAATGAATGAGCTTTGGCAAGGTTTTGGGATATCAGCTCAATATATGAACACCAATTATATTTCCACACACTAGCAACAAATAACCAAAAATTAAATGAAGAAAACATGTCTGTTGAATATCATCACAAAAAGAAAATACTTAAGAAAGAAATTTAACAAAAGTGTATATAATGGATACAATGAAAAATATGAAACATCTGGGCAGGGATTTAGCTCAGTGGTGCTGCTGCCTGCCTCGCAAGCACAAGGTCCCGAGTTTGATCCCCGGTACCAAACAAACCCAAAAAAACCCAAACACAAAACATCACTATAAGAAGTTAGAAGGAAGTCACGATGTTACCGCTCCATAGGTTATAGGTACAGCACAATCCCTATGGAAGCCCCACCTGCCTTTCTACAGAACTTAACAAGTGGAGTCTGTGTGAATGTGGACAAGCAAGGGGTACAGAAAAATCTAAACAATCCCAGACAACAAAACAATTTTTTTAAGAGTTAGAGTCTCACTAAGTTTCCAGGCTGACCTCAAACTCCTGGCTGGGCTCTTGTGATCCTCCTGCCTCAGCCTTCCAATTAGTTGGGACTACCAGCACTTACCACCACACCAAGAAAAAATGATCTTACAACAAAATCAGAAGACTCACACCTCCTAATGTCAAAATTTACTACTGAGCTAAAATAAGATTGTGTGGTACTGGCCCAGTGTAAACATGCAGATCAACTGCATAGAATTACCCTAGAAATCAACCCTTGTATCTATAGTCAATTGTTCATTTTGGGGGTATCTTTTAATTTTTTTTACTTTGAGACAAAGTCTTGCTAATTTGCCCAGTCTGGGCTTGAGCATAATCTTCCTGTCTCAGCCTCCCCGAATGCTGGGATTACAGGTATGTGCGGCTGTGGATTGGTTTCTGATGAGAGCTCCAGAACATTCAGAGGGGAAACAACAGTCTTCTCAACAAATGGTGCTGAAGAAACATGTGACAGAATGAAGTGAGACCCTACAACATGCGTAGAAATCTACTCAAAATGGGCTACAGGCATGAATCTGACAGATATCATCGGGAAAGTGCAACCACAACCCACAGAATGGGAGAAAACATTGCAAACCATAAGGACAGAGTGCCCAGACTGTAGAGAACCTGCTTACAACTAACAACAAAAAGTCAAATAACACAAATAAACAATGGGTAAAGAATCTAACGAACATGCGTTTCTCCAAAGAAGATATACAAATGGCCACAAGAACACAAAAAGATACTTGACACCATTAGCCCTGAGGGAAACACAAATCAAAACTCCAATGAACTATGTGTCACCCACACTGCCATACCCGGAATAAAGAAGAGAAATAATAACAAGTGTTGGTGATGACATGGGGAAATGAGATCACTTATTTATTACTGGTGGAAATGTGAAATAGAAAACAATTTGGCAGATCCTTCAAAAGTTACAGATCCTCCAAAGGTTACACAGAGAGAGTTGCCATGCAGTGTAACAATCCTACTCTTAGGAATATACCCAAGAAAAGAGGAAATGGGCACACACAAAATCTTGTATGTGAATGTTCACAGCAGTGTTATTCATAATCATCAAAAAGTGAAAATGGCCACACGTTCATTAACTAATGAATGGATACTCAGAATCTGGTCTACCCACACAAAAGGATGTATTCAGCCACCTCATGGGTGGACCTTGAATATACAATGCCAGGCAAGAGAGTAAGCCTCCACATGGCCTCAGGGTGTGAGGTTGTTTCCAGAAGGCCTGGAATAGGCAGAGCCGGAGCACAGAGTAGACTTGTATTCATCAGGGGCTGCTTGCTAATAGATATAAGTTTGGGGGGGATGATGGGAATACGCTGAAGTCAGGTAATGGTTGGACATGTTTGCAAGTGCACTAAAACCACAGAATTGGTTTAGGCAGGAAAAGGGAAAAATAATCCCATCTTGGGAAGGGCCTGGTCCTACTTATAGGATGCCTTATGTAGTCACTAAATGCTGCCCTGTGCTGGCTGTGATGGTGCCAGGTGTGTGTGTGTGTGTGTGTGTGTGTGTGTGTGTGGTGTGTGGCACACAAGCATCAGGGGAGCACACATCCCAGGCCGTGTGCAGCACGGGACTGCCACATGCTGTGCACATGTGCTGTGGTCACTCTCAGGGCCCAAGGAGGGAGAAGGATAGGGCTTCACCTCCAGTTACAGAGAAAGAAACAACAAGAGGGAGTGACCAGGGCCAGGAACGTAGCTCAGCAGCACAGCGCCTGCCTTGGCAAGCATGAGGACTTGAGTTCAATTCCTGGTAAAAAAAAGAGGTAAGTGACCAGCGAGGCTTCCCAGAGCAGGAAAATGCCAGAGCTCAGACAACCCCCGCCTTTCTCACATGCTAAAGAGGTCTCATGTTCTCTGCCAGGCCCACAGCTGCCCAGACCAGGCCCCGCCAGTTCATCCTCCCCCTCAGGACGGGGGCGAGACCCCTGCATCTCCTTCCTACACTAAGGGCGTTTTCTCCCTCCGAGGCAACGGTGTTCTGTTGGATGCTTTTGAATTTCGCTCAGCAAATTAACATTTGTGAATAGGATTTGGTTATGAATTTTAATGACTTTCATTCATTCACAGTCCAAACAAATTACATATCTGGTGCTTTATTTAATATGTTTATTGCCGTTTTATTATAGTCATTGGCAATGAAATGGCATAAAATATTAATTTAAAGAGGCGATTGCACAGATTCTCTCTCAAAGTGGCGCGCACAGAATGTTTTCAACCATCACCTGATGTTTCTCATCATTCCCTAAAGAGATAATGAACTGGGGCCGGGGATTTAGCTCAGTGGTTTCGCCGCCTGCTGCATAAGTGCAAGGACCCGAGTTCGATCCCCGGTACCAAAAAAAAAAAAAAAAGGGAGATAATGAACTGGTTTTATTTTAGTTTATTTCGCAGTGCTAGGCATGGAACCCTGGGCCTGGCGCAGGCTCTCAACACTGTGCTATACCCCCAGGTAGGTTTTATTTTAGTTTATTTTTTACAGGACTAGAGATCAAATCCCACTGACCTACATCCCTGGCTATTTTTACTTTTTAATTTTGACAGAGGGTTTCACTAAGTCTTTGAGTAGCCCAAGCTGGACTGAAACTTGTGATCCTCCTGCCTCAGCCTCTGAGTGCTGAAATTACAGGTGTGCACCACCACATTTGGGTCTAGCTCTGCTTGTTTAATGAACTGGTTTCTAAGAAGTGCAAGTGGCCCCAGAATAGGAATGGACTGCAGCACAATGACAGTGACAGCAGAAGCCCCGACATCTCCCGACAGCTCAGTGTCACCAAGTTTTGACGGTGCACACAGTGCCAGACCAGGGGTGTCCCTGTGTCCCCAGTGCAGTGGGAGGACCTCATGAATGACTAACAGTTTCACTATCTGTGGCTCAGGTGGGTGCTGGAAGGGACTGTGAGGGATACGCAGGCTATCAGGGGGGCATGGCTGGAGCCTTCATGCTAAGGGACTGACCAGCAAGGTCCCTGAGTGTCAGAGTTCCCGGGGAGCGGCACCCTCTCACAGAGCCACAGTGACAAGCTGTGTACACTGACCTCAGAAACCCAAACCCGGGGAAACCCTGGGGACCGGTCCTGGGGGGCTCGGTCCTCACCAGCGTCCCCTAGAGGGGACCTGTGGTCACTGCGGGCACCTGTTGCACCCAGACTTCTTGGGAAGGTCAGAGGGTAGAGGGGACAATGAATGGGGCACTCCAGCACATTTTTATCATGTTTGGAAAAGGAAGCCTGGCATGCTCATGCAGATTTGTAACCCCAGCCCTCTGGGAGGCTGAGGCAGGAGGATGGGAAGTTTGAATCCCACCTGGGTGACTTAGTAAGATCCTGTTTCAAAATAAAATGGGCTGGGGATGTAGCTCAGTGCAAAGACTCATAGATTTAATCCCCAGTACTATAATAATAATAATAATAATAATAATAATAATAATAATAAGAAGAAGAAGAAGAAGAAGAAGAAGAAGAAGAAGATTTGGTAGTAAGATCTGTGTTTTGGGAAATGGGAAGAAAATGTTCAAATGAGAAGGGGAATGGGGAGAGGAGGAGGGAAAGGAAAGAAAGGACAAGAAAAAAAGAGACTAGAAGGAAAGGGAAAAAAGAAGAAGCAAGAAATTATCATGCACAGGTACAAATTCCCTATGATGCATGTTATCATTAAGTATAAAATGTACCAATAAATGTTTTGCTTCCAAAAAACACTTTTCTTAATGTTCTTTTTTCTTCCTGAAGCGCCTAGAAATAACTGCCAGTGAAGACTTTTGAATGATGATCTATCCAAGTTTCTGGTAATTGCTCATCAATGAGAAATTTTGCCCAAACAGGAGATAAAAAATTTTAAAGCTTTTAAAACTACCCTGCACAACTGTACAGTGGGTGAAATTATCTTTACAGAGTTCAACAGCTTTGCTGAGATTTCTTGTGAGAAGATGAAGGATTAAACTTTTCCTGTCACTCTTTTGAGAGGACGCTGGCGCTCTGAGAGTAGTACAGGCACACGCCATTAGGGGCTCACCGTGCAGAAGGCTTAGATACCAGGCCAGGGCAAAAAAACAACAACAAAAAACCCAACAAACCTGTGTTCCAGATATATCTGGGGGCAGACAGTATATCTGAGCATGCACCATATCTTCGGGCTAATTTCGTCAGAAAGTGCTGGCCAGCGCCTCTCCCTGCACACCTCCTGTGTATGTGCCAGCCAGGAGGTGCGGTGATAGGGTAGCCAGCAGCGATATACACTATTCAAACCCAAGTTAAAAATGACAAAAATTATGAGTTCTGCGAGGGAGTGGCCCTGGCCTCATGGTGAGTGCCAGTGGCCACTCATGGCCGGTGGCTGCCAGAGGGACAGTATGGCTGCAGCCGTCATAGCAGGGCGTCCCATCAGACAGCCATGGTGGGGAGCAACATCCTCTCCAGCTGTGACACCCAGAGACACCACACCCCTTGAAGCTCTCCAGGTGGCCACAGGAATCTTGCCTCAGTTTCCCACCCTGCCCCACCCCTGAATCACTTCCTGTGGCTGCCTGGATATGAACAGAACTGTCTTAGAGTCAAGAGGGGTCAAAAGTCTATGAGAGTGGAGGAGGCTTCTGGGCCACCATACCACCCCCCTCAGTGCAGAGGACGTGAGCCACGTGGGCACCAGCAACCCTCCCCCATCAAAATGAGAAAATGCATAAACAAGTCTCAAAACCAGACTTCCAGATCACCAAAAACAACCCCAAAGGGAAACTAGATGGAACACTCAGATACTCAACCACCTGGACTCCCTGAACTGGCAACAAAAGAGGATCTGGAAAAAATAAAATCAGAAATAATTTCTCAGATAACAGCAGAGATTGTGCCCATAGTGCAAGACATGATTAATAAATCTAGAGAAGACACAGATTAAAAAAATAGAGGAACTGAGGAACATGATGGAATCCCAACATAGTAAACAAATGGAATCCATAAAGCAGATACAAACAGATTTCCAAGGAGATTAAAAACTCCATTGAGGGCCTGGGGATTTAGCTCAGTGGTTTCGCTGCCTGCTGCACAAGCACAAGGACCCGAGTTCGATCCCCAGTACCGAAAAAAACAAAAACAAAACTCCATTGAAAGCTTACACAGCAGAATGAGCCAATATGAGCCAATGTGAGGACAGAATTTCAGATATAGAAGATAAGATTGCAATTAGTGATCAGGAAAAGAAAAATTGCTTTACAATGGTTAGGGACCATGAAAAATCAATCCAGCAGCTGCTAGATGATGCAAGGAAGAATAACAAAAGACGGATCAGAGTCAATGAAGAAACAGGAGAGAGTGCAGATGACATAAAAAAACTGTTCACAGAAGTGATGGCAGAAAACTTCCCAAGGAGGGGAAAAGAACTTGACATACAGGACCAGGGATTTAGCTCAGTGGTTTTGCTGCCTGCTGTGCAAGCTCAAGGACCCGAGTTCGATCCCTGGTACCAAAAAAAAAAAAGAACTTGACATACAGATAAGTGAGGCATATAGGACTCCAACTAGCCTTGATAAAAAAAAAATCTACACATAGGCAGATAATTGTTAAGATTCCAGAAACTCAACAGAAGAACAAAGTTCTACAAGCAGTTAGAGAAAAGAAACAATTCACGTACAAAGGAAAGCCCATCAGAATCACAGCAGACTTCTCAGCGCAAACGCTCAAGGCAAGAAGAGCTTGGAGTGACATATTCCAAGCCCAAAAGGAAAACAGCCTCCAACCCAGACTGATGTACCCTGAAAAACTATTTTTCAAAATTGGTGGGGAAATAAGATACTTTCATGACAAAGAGCACCTTAGGAACTTCCTGAATACCAAACCAGCACTCCAAAAAATTTTGGACAATATCCTAGGAAAAGACAATGAGGATCACAACCCCAGGAAGCCCAGCAGAATGAATCCATTGGTCACATCAGGAAATTAAACCCAAAGGGGGAGAATCCAACAAAAAGAAAAAGTCATGACAATAAGCCAATACATATCAGTTATCAGGCTGGGGATTTAGCTTAGTGGTTCTGCCGCCTGCGTTGCAAGCGTAAGGACCCGAGTTCAATCCCCAGTACCAAAAAAACCAAAAACTTATCAGTTATAACCATCAATGTTAATGGTCTCAATTTACCAATCAAAAGAAATGGACTGGCACAACGGGTCAAGAACAAGATCCAACAATATGCTGCATACAAGAAAAACACTTAATTCAAAAAGAAACTCATAGGCTGAAAGTTAAAGGGTGGAAAACAGTACTCCATATGACGGGAACCCAAAAAAAAGCAGGAGTAGCTATCCTCTTTGCAGGTCAAGTGGATTTCAAAATAAAATCTGAAACACTTCTGGTGCCAAGAATTTCAGATAAGGGATAGTCAACTTGTATGTACAAATCTATTGTGAACATGTGTTTTCATTCCTCTTAAGTAAATCTTAAGAACAGAACTGTTGGTTCTTAACAGTAATACAAGAAATTTCTATATTGTTTTCCAAAATGGTTTTATCATTTTACATTCACATTACACTTGATCTTAGCCAAAAGGACGAGAAGTGATTTTTACATTCACATTAGCCGTATTAGAAAGTTCTAACTGGTTCACACCTAAGCTGACATTTGTTCTTTTAAAACTTTTAACTTCATCTCCCTAATGAGTGTATAATACGATCTTATTATTGTATTGATTAGTCTTTTTCTGATTCCAGTGTTTCACACCTTTCCTTGTGCTGTACTGGCTATTTGTCATCTTCTTATGTCTACTTTTTAATTGGGTTGTCTACTAATGAGCTGTAAGTGTTCTTTATATATTCTGGTCATAGGTTATATGTATTATAAATATGGTCTGTTTAAGGACTACTTTTCATTCTCTTAATGATGTCATTTAAAGTTCTAAATTTTGATGGAATCTCATTTATCAATTTTTTTCTTTTATACATCATGTTTTTTGTATCCTAGGAAATTATTGCCTACCCTAAATTCATGAACATTTTCCCTTATAATTTCTTCTTAAAGTTTTATAGTTTTAGTCTTTCATATTTAGGTTCATAGATCCTTTCAAGATATTTTTATGTATGGAAATAAAGGGTTGAGGTTAATTTTTTACATACGGATAACAGGTGTTCTAGTACCATTTGCTGAAAACACTATCTTTTCCTCTGCTCTTGAGTTGAGTTTATGTTCTATAAAATGTTAATGTTAAATAATCTTTCAAAACTTAGTGGACCATATATGTGTGGTTCTATTTCTAGATTCTCTGTTTTATTCCAATGATCTATATGTCTTTCCTTACACCAACACTGCCTTGATTACTGTAGTTTTAGTGGAAGTCTTAAAATTAGGTAATAAATGTCTTCCAACACTGTTTTTTTTTCTTTTTTTTTACTTTTCTAGGTCCTTTGTACTCCTACATAACTTTCAAATTTCAATATCCAATTCTTCATTTATAGCAAGTATACATAGACCTGAATTTTTTTTTTCTTTTTTTTGGTACTGGGGATTGAACTCGGGCCCTTCTGCTTGCGAGGGAGGCGGCAGAACCACTGAGCTAAATCCCCAGCCCTGACCTGAATTTTCATATATACCTTGTGTTTTCTAATCCTGCTAAATTCAGATACAAGTTCTAGGGGCTCCTAGAGATTTATTAGTATTTTCTCTGTAGATGATCATTTCATCTGCATATAAAGATTTTACTTCTATCTTGCCAATCCTATGCTAATTGTTTCTTTTTATTGCCAGACTATTTTGGTTTGGGCCTATGTATCAAAGTTTAGTGGACAGATGAAGAGTAGGCATATCTGCTCTTGTTCCCCACCTTAGGGAGAAAGCACTGTATCTTTTCTATCCATATAAGGCATTTTTGCTAGAAGTATGGAGTACCTGTCTTTTCTGTTGAGAAGGTTCTGTTCTACTTCTAGTCTCCTGATAGCTTTTAGCATGAACAGCTATAGAATTTAGTCCAATACTTTTTCTGCAACTAATGACAGGATCATATGGCTTTTTCCTTTCCTCTGTTAAAATGATGACTTGTGTGGGTGGATCTTCCAATGCTAAACCAACACTGCCATCCCTACAATAAAATCACTTTCTACATACTGCCAGATCTGACTTCTACTAGTTTTTATCTATGTTCACACTTTTTTCTTCTATTTTCTTTATCCAGTTTTAGTATTAGCACAATGTTGATTTCCTAAAATGAGGGGAGAAGTGTTCCTTCTTTTCTCTGCTTTAAATGTTTGATATAATTCATCAGTTAAAATGTATATGAGCCTGTTGTTGTTATATAGGTAGGTTTTCAAGCTAGGAATATACTTTCTTTCAGTAGGTGCTATTCAAATTTTATATTTCCTCCAGAGTCAGTTTCATTAATTTGTTTTCCAAGGTACTTCTTAGAAGTTGTCAAATTTATTTCAAAAAAGATTTTTGTAATATGCTTTCTATATCCTTTTAAATTCTGTAAAATCTGTGGTAATGTCTCCTAGATCTTGATATTATAATTTTTAAAATGTATAACTGATATTGTGTAATAGGAAGTAAAGGTCTAAAGGAGTAAGGGAAGTGGGAGGGGTAGGGGAAAGGAAAGAAGGGAAAAGAAAAAATATGAGAAAAGGAAAAAAATGCAAACAAAGTCTTTGCCAAGAGGGAAGGGTGGAAGGGGTGAAGGGAGGGCAGGGGAAGGGGAAAAAAAAATAAGAACCAAGATACTCATGTAATGGTACAAGATCCCAATGATGAATGTAACTGTACTGCATACCTAAAATGTACCAATAAACTAAGTGGGAAAAAAGAAGTCTGTGAGAGGGCCACACCTGCCTTGCAAGCGCAAGGTCCTGAGTTCAGCTGGAGCCGCCTCCACTCGGGGCTCACAGCCAAGGTCACTCTGACCTCTCCTTCCACATGGGCATCACCTTCTCTGACTCAGACCCTTAAGGACCCTAGGGGTGACTCTGGGCCACCCAGATAATAATCTAGGATAATTCCCCTCCCCAGGGTCCTTTACTTAGCCACAACTGCAAAGTCCCTTTTGCCACATAAGGTGACATAGTCACAGGTTTAGGGGGACCAGGACACGGACATCTTTGGGATGCTGGGGCCTCATCCAGGACCTGCTGCCACTGGTGATGAAAATCCACTCATCCCCACCCTCCTGGCCCACAGTGTGTGGGATGGCTCCCCTGGCACCCCAGTCTCATTGCACGGATCCAGTGTGTTGGGACAGCAGGGGGGACATCGGGATGTCACAGGCAAGAGTAGCCGCTGGTCCAGGTCTTACACAAGGAAGATGCCCTTAAAACACAAGAAGTTTCCTACTAAACCTCCACACTCACGACCTGACGTACAATCACCAGACCTGGCCACTCCAGCAGGACCAGAGAGCTGGTCCATCCCTGTCAGGCCACTGAGGGTCCTAAAGATAGTCAGATTTTTTTAAAAAGAAAATTGCATGTGAGTTTCCTATGAAAACTATCTAAAACGAAACTGCGCTCCAGGACACCGGGCTGCTTCTCCAAACACTGCGTATGTCTGAACCGACTGGCCCATGGCAGCTGGAGGACGAAACATCTCTTGCAAGTTCCTCCAGATGGGTCTATGGCCAGCCAGGGCAAGGAACAGGAGGGACAAGCTGACGACCTGGTGCTGGGAGAGCTGCAGACTCCGTGGCGGCCTGCTGGGACCCGGATGCTGGGGGAGGGGCTGTGCGCAGTCAGGGAAGGCTTTCCAGAGGAGGTGCTGCCAAGGCACGTAACCGTAACCAAGAGGTGGAATGGCCTGGTATAACGGGGGGAAAGGCGGAGCCGAAGAATGACCACAAGAGCCGCGAAGACTGAGGACTGCATATTCCAGTTCCATGGGTTCAGAAATCAGGGACAAGCGGAGAGGAGAGCAGAGTAACAAGACAGTCAGGAGGGACAGGCTGTGCTCCCTGGGGATGTGGGAGACCAGGGCCAGCCCGGTGGGGATGGCTTGCAGGCGTGCACCGCTTCCCCGTGGTGTGATGCTGCCTGTGCCTCACATGGAAGGTGGCAGCAGGGGACCCAGAACCAGGCCTGGAGGCCGGGACCCTGATCCTCTGCCTGCAGCTGCTGGGTCCCCACACATGGGCTCAGAGACATGCAGAGCTGTGAGCCCTCAGCCTCAGCGGTGACCTCTGGTTTCGTTTTCCTACGTGCTAAGCTGGGCCGATGGGGACCAAGGTGCGTCCCGGGGCTGAGGGACAGGGCCCGCCAGGGTCACTTACTATTGCAGACTGACACCGAACTGCTGTGTGGGCAGAGGTGGCCGTGGGGGTGGCATCTTGGCAGGAGGGTGTGGCCGTCCCTCATGCAGGTTGCGCAGCTTCTCATCATGCCTGCAACATGACAGAGGTGGGGTCACACCTTGTGGGGGACAGCCAGGGCCACAGGAGGCCAACTGTGGGTGCCACATGGTGATCAGTCACTCCCAGATGGCCACATCCTGAGGGGGCCACATCTGCCTCATACACACACACACACACACACACACACACACTTGTACACACACACTCAAAATCCCCCCATGCCTGGGGTCCATACAAAAGCCAGGAAGTGTGGTCCCACTAGGGCAAATGGGGCAGGTGGGGAAACAGGTTCGGCTGGGTCCGGGTCCCCGCTCCTACTCAGGAGCTGGGACCCAGCCCTGATCCCAACAGCGATGCCTGCCCTCCCCTTGGGCTGGGGTCTCCTGCACCCACCTGGGGCGTAGGGATGAAGTACCAGCTGCAGCTCCCACCACAGGTCGGATTTGTGACCCTTGGGACTGCTGTGGGGTTCAGGACCTCCCGATGGCCAAGGCCAGTCCCTCCTGACCCACAGGACCTGTGCCCTCAGGGTCACCCCAGGCCCTGGACTATCCCTTCATCACTTTCACAGGCAAGGGGACACGAGATTCCCATTAGTCACCAGCTCGGATTGTTCCAGAAACACATTCAGCCCCAGTTACCACAGTGCATCCTGGGTGGGGTTTCATCCAAACCCACAGGAGACCACGGATTTCCTTGTCACCCCAGGGCCTTGGGTCCAGTTCTCACTCTGAGAGTACCCCTCCCTGCCCAGGATGCTCTGCTTGGTGCCACTGCTCCCTACCTCTACAGAAACCTCCTTCCCTGCCTCTCAACCTGGCCAAGTGACCCCTTGAAATGCACTTGAAGACTCACTTCTTCCTGGAAGTCTTCCGAGATTTCCTCCCCAGCTGGGTTCAATGCCTCCTGAGGCCCTGCTGTCACTGACTTGGGGCCCCTGCCAGCCTGAGAGTGTGCTTTGGATGGGGACCACATTCCCTGCACACTTCCATATTCTCATCATGTTGTACGGCGTCCAGAGTGGACACCACTTCCTTCACACAGCTTGGTGAGGGCTCTGATGGCTGAACAGGGAGGCAGAGGGCAGAGGGGTTCCAGGTGGGCCCCGAGAGGTGCCCTGAACTTGGCCCACTTTGCCCAGGCCGTGTGGCCAGGGTCATGCCCTGCTCAGCTGCCCCTAAGCTTCCAGCAGAGTTTGAGACTCGGGGAGGGTTGTTTTCCAGGACACCTGTAACACGCAGGGAACATGTCATTCCACACACGGCTCGGGCCACATGGCGCGAAGTTCCTGATTTCCTGCTCAGAAGCAGAAACAGCAAGCACAGAGGCAGTGAGCAGCGACTGCCAGGCTACGCCTCGTGTTTTCAATCAGTTCTGCCACGAGGAAAACTTCCGCCCACGCACGTGGCTTCACAGTCCCTGTCCCTGTATCAGCACTTCGCATCTCTGACAGCACAGTCTTTGTGGAAGCCACAGATTCCTGGGCTGAATCCAGGTGCAGGTTTGGAGGTGAAGGCTCAGCGAGATGGGTCTGGGCCTGGGGACCCTCATGGGTTCAGGGGACACTCACCGCAGTACCTCCGGGGGGATGGGCAGCTGGTCATACTCATACTGGAGATGTTCTCGGAGCTCGCTCAGATAGCTCAAATAGGTGACCTTTTTCCCGAACTTGTGGCTGAGAAAGCAGAGGCCAGAAGAGGAGGATTAAGTAACAGCGGAGAGAGGACAGGGGCTGTGGGGCGTTGAAGGAGCAAAGCAAGGGTTTTTCACATCAGGAAAATGTAAACACGGACGCAACTTAAAAGCAGAACATAAAGAAGCAGCGCGTGTTGTAGGGGGGGAGAAGCTTGGCTTGCAGGAGGAGAGGAGCCCCACACTCACCGCATAAAAATAAATAGCTGCCTCGCTGTGAATCTGCAGATATAGGAGGTGGTGCCGGAGCGGGAAACACCTCGAGGGGACTGAGACTGAGGACTGAGGACGAGGGCCAGCCCCGCCCTGCCAGGCGCAGTGACGGGAGGCGGCTCCCCACTTGCTTGTCCGTGTCTGTTCCTGGTGAGCCCAGGAAGTGAGCAGAGCCAGAAAGGCAGAGCAGGCCCAGCCACCTCAGCCACTCCACCCTCTGCCTCAGACTCAGGACAATTCACCCCACCTCCCAAGATCTGGGTCCCTCTGGAAACGAGGGCTGTCCCTCCCAGGGCAGGTGGAGGAACTAGTCACTCTCTGGTGACGATTATTGTTATGAATGAGGCTCGGTTTCCTGCACTGCAAAACGCACTCTGGTTTTATTTTGTTAATTTCTAGAACAGCGCTATTTCCTGGCTGTATACACTTAAATTGTACAACTAGGAATGTGAGAAATGGATCGCAGAGTTGCCAGAAAAGGAAAGTTATGTACTCAGCAAAACCAAACACATTTTGTCACTGTTATGATGATTTGCAAGTGTTGAAATAAGTATTCTCCTGTTTTAAACATATACGGCGTGAAATTAAAATAACCCAGTTCACCACTGCAAAAAACAAAAGCCCCACAATGGAGATTGTGACGGACAAATGGGTGAGAAAAATTCAAATGCTCAGCCCAGCATGGGTCCCAGCTCTAGGCCACTTCCTAAGCTAGTTTCTGGGGTTCCTGGCCTCTGTTTGCTCCAGGACATGGCAGGCACTGGCGCCCCCTAGTGGCCAAGGGAGATCAGCCCTGGGTGTCCAGGCTCCCAGCCACCTACTGGTGATTTTGGTGGGGCATTCAAGGATGCCGCTAGGTAGGAGCCCAGGAACCTGAGCTGAAGGCCAGAGCTGCAGCGTGCCCAGCACCCAAAGGACAAGGTCCTGCAGGAGTTCCCTGTCCCCTGTGCTTCAGAGCGTGCAGTACCTGGGGACAGCTGGCCCCAGGCAGTGAAAGGCTGCTGACAGCCTGAGTGATGGAGCAGATGGTCCCCCGAGGCCACAGGGCCTGGCTGTCCCACACAACTGTCCAGACAGGCCTCTCAGCCACACTACTCACACAGGCCCTTTTGCCTGGCATCTGTTAGATGCCAGGCTCCAGGGGCAGGGCATCCAGGGCCCTGCTTCCTGCCCCTCATACCCTGAAGAGAGCCCAAGCCAGGTTCAGCCTGGGACCCCAGCACACATGATGGTGGAATCATGTGTGACTTGTGTTGTCGCTGCAGGAGCCAGGCCTCACTTCAGGGTGTGGGAGTCCAGGGGTCTGGGCAGAACCTGAGGGTTCCCTATGTGCGGGCCTTTGAGAGTGGCCGAATTCATCCACTTCCTCCAATTCAGACAGGGACTTCTAGGTGCGGTGCGGTCAGGTGGCTGCTCAACCACACACAGGCCACAGGCAGTGGAGCCCTAGCCTGACTTCAGGGCTGCCACCCTGATTCCCAGGGTCCTCTCCTGGCATCTGTTTATGCCCAGGTCTGGGAGAGGATGAGGGGTAAACCACACAGGCCTGAGCCAGAATCCCAGCCAGAGTCCTTACTGGGACCTGGGAAAGGCTTCGTAACCACTCTGAACATCAAGCTCCTCTTCTCTGAAATGAGGAAAGTTGGCCAGCATAAAGGTGCATAAGACACTGCAATGATTCATCCTAAGAGGACAATGTGAAGACTAAAAAAAACACAGCACAAATGCTGAGCATCTGCCAGTGCTGGGCAGTCTCTGCTCTAAACACTCCATGTGCATCAAGTCGGCAACTTAAGAGCATTGCCAGCCACATGGGGAAACCGAGGCAGAGCAGCTGCATCTCCTGCCCAGGGTATTGCATGGCCATGGGGCAGAGACAGCCTGGGCATTCTGGCCTCAGATCTGTTTCACCTCCACTATGGTAGCAAGGGTTTCTTCTGACAGCTTGAGAGGTTTCCAGAGCCCTGGCAGCTTTTCCAAGGCAAAGGACATCGTGTAGAGCTGGCATCTGACACTGTCCACGGCTCCCAGGTGACCAGGAGTGGCCGCCTTGCTGTCCATGGGACTCAGATGCTGGGAGATAGGCACACAATCCCAGGCTGGTGGCCGCAGCTCAGGTGCAGGGTGAAAAGTCCGCAGGGAATGTTGGTGAAATGGAAGACAGGCTGAGGTGGGCACACAAGGGTGGGCATCAGGCAAGGCTGGGGGGGTGGAACGGGACCACGATGCTGGCCAGGAGCCTCTGACCAGCTGTGCATGTGTGCACAGGTGTGTGTGCACGGGAGCACATATGTATACGCATTTGTGTGAGCAGGCATTGCACACGTGGGCTAACAGGACATGGAGATCTGGTGAGGCAAGAAGGGGAGCAGGGCCTTGGCAGCAGAACACGAGCGCTGGGCATGTTCAGCAAGCCTGGCTTGCACGTAAGGGCGTCCCGGCTGCTGGAACAAATCGCCGCAAACCTGACAGCCCAGACAACAGCCCAATCTCCTGCAGGCCCAGGCCCAGAAGCCCACATAGGTCTTGGAGGGGTGAACAGGGTGTGGCAGGGCCGGTCCCTGAGGGGTTCCAGGGTGGGCCCACTTTCTGCCCTTCCAGCTTCTGGAGGTGTCCTTGATTTAAGGCCACCTGGCCCCATCTTGAAAGTCAGTGGCTGGCGTCTCTGAGCTTCCCCCACCTCCTCCTCTGTTCTCAGCCCCTCGGGGCCAGCTGGATAACCTCGGAAATGTCCCAGAGTAAGTCCTTCACTTAGCCACATCTGCAGAGTCCCTGCTGCCATGAGAGGTGACACATTCGCAGACTCTGGGGACTTGGGTGTGAACATCGCTGGGGTCATCGTCCCACTGACCACACCGTGAGGAAGGGCTGCAGACCCCAAGGACCGAGGCTTGCTGGAAATCCCAAGGGTGGGTGTGGTGGCAGACACAGGGACACAGGGACAGGATGGGACACAGCAGCTCAGCCCCTGGGAAGGGGCTGGTGGGTGGGGTGCAGGTGTCAGAGGACCAGAGCTATCCCTGCTTTGGGGGACTGGGCCACTTCCGGGAGTCAGATGGGATGATGGGTTGGATGTGGCCCTGGATCCTTGAGCTCTGCCTGAGTCCTCACCTGTGCACAGGGTGTAATACCTACCTCCCATGGTGGTTTGGGGCTTCAGAAGCCATGGAGTTCAGGAGCCACAGGCCTATGAGCCATTGAGGGTGGGTTTCAGGAGGAGGCATGACTAAAGGACACATGGGGAAGCAGCAGAGGCCTTCAAGGGCCATGTATGTCCAGGAAGGGAGACCACTCAAAGGACTCAGCTACCCATGGACCAAACCCTCTGAAACTGTGAGCCAAATAAACCCCTATTATGCGGCCTGTGTCGAGTACTTTGTCCCGGCGATGGGAAAGTGCTGCATGCACCCTCACTCAGATGCCACCGCCTCACCCAAGTGTCCTAACGTCCCTGTGCACACCTGGGCCCTCCTGGACTAAGCCTGTCCAGGGTTGGGCCAGAGCCACCAGGTAGAAACCGAGTCTGCCGGTCTGGGTATAGCCTCATACCTGGGTTGCCTGCTGCCCCACACCTGCTACCCGGCCCCGTGCAGTTTGTGGAGATGTGTGTGGCTGAAACAGGGCAAGAGAAGCTGCCCGTGTGAGCCTGGCAGAGCCTGGGTCTCACCACCCCCTGGGGCTCCTTCTGCTTACAGAGGCAGAAGTCACCCAGAGGGAAGGCGTCTGAGGAGGAGCCGGACAGCTGTCCCCAGGTGCCTGGGTGGTGGCTCGGGTTGGGTGTGGTTAAGGGAACCTGCAGAATGTGCGTGGTGGCGCATGCCTATAATCCCAGCACTTGGGAGGCTGAGGCAGGAGGATCTCCGTGAGTTCAAGGCCAGCCTGGACTACAGAGCAAGACCCTCTCACAAAACAAAACAAAGCAAAACAAACAAAACCCAATACAAAGGGAACCTACAGGCTTGGAGCATCTAAACTCTGCACTTTCTGAAGGAGGGCCTGGCCCCGGCTGGGTCCCAGGTGCCCTGAGCTCCTGGGACATCCGCCTTGCACCCTGGGCCTCGGGCCACACCATGTGGTTTTATGCCAGCCATGGGATCTGGGGGGGGGCGGGACTTGGGCTGTCACAGTCCAACCCCAGCAGGGACAGAGACAGTCACTGAGGTCAGCCGTGTAGCTCTAGGCCTTTAGGGCTGGTTGCAAGGAAATCCCTAGGTGCTGAGGCTCAGGCGCCTCCCTGGGGAGCAGGGTCCACTGCAGGTCACAGTCACTGCTGGGACCGTCCAGTGCAGGCCCACAGGGCAGGGGGCTCTGCCTGCCTTCCAGGCCCTCACTGTGCCCCGTCCCTGCCCCGTGACAGGCTGGACAGTGAGGACAAGCACTCCAAGTCCTTCTAGTGAAAAGAGCCTGAGAACGCTCAGGGGACCCTGGAACAGCTACAGAATGTGGGGCTCTCGTCACAGGAGGCTGAAGACACCGGGGCATGCCCGGCAGGTGCAGTGGGTGGTACTTCCGCCCATGACCCTCAGAGGGCCAGGGCACACGAATGGCCATCCTGGGACTCAGTGCAGTCCCTGGGGGTAGGCAGGGCGACCCCTCCATGGATACCCCAGAGACAGCAGCGCAACCTGGGCCCTGTGGGTCCTCACAGACAGACATACCTGATGAGGGGCCGGAAGAGGTTCCACAGGACCTTGATGAAGCTGGTGGGGTGCACCACGTACAGGGCCTTCAGGTTCTTCTTGTACCTGTGGAGGGGACCGAGAGATACCCTGGGTCTCAATAAGAGGATGCCAAACAAACAAACAAACAAAAAGAAAGGGTAGCTGGAGGTGGTAACACAGGCCTTAATCCTAGCACTCTGGGAGGCTGAGACAGGATGGTCACAAATGAAAACCCAGCCTGGGCAACCTAGCGACTCAGCAAGACACTGTCCCAAAATAAAAAATTTAAAAGGGCTGCAGATGGAGCTCAGTGTGAAGGTCCTGGGTTTGATCCTCAGTCCCACAAAAAGAGAAGGGGCTCAAAAGTGGGGAAAACTGTACTCCTCAGCGTACACCATTCTGCAGCTGCTCCCTGCTGGGGAGGGGTCGAGGCGCATGGCCCGGGCCGACTTGATTACCAACAGCTGGCACCACTGAGTGCACAGACCTTACGCCTGAGGACGCCTGGACCAGAGGAGCTTGCTGTGCCAAGGCCAGCAACTGCACACTACACGAGGGACTTGGGGTGGCCCTGGGGGACACGAGGCTTCTTAGCTTTCCTGCATCCCTGCTCCAATCCTGCTTCTGGACACTTCCATGCAAGGCTGGCAGATGAAGGCAGGTGACCAGCTGGGGTGGGAAGAGGCAGTGGCATGTTGGGGACCAAGAGGGTGACATGTGGCCTGGGGGGAGTCCCAGCCTCCAGGGACAAGGACACCCACTCTTCCTGGGAAGGAGCCAGCCAGAGCGACTCTGGAGCCAGTGCTTAGCACCCCAAAGCCCCACCGTCAGAATGTCAGGGATTACACCGGCCACTTGTGAAAAAACAGCTATGATTAAATATGAAATACTGGTCAGGATGCCGGAGCCTGAGTGGGTGGCAGAGGGGAGATGTTAGACAGCTGCAGCGTGGACAGGAGCCAGGTAGGGGCAGTGGGCTCAGCGCCACAGGTGGGCAGGGAGAACAAACACAAACAAGCACATACAGGAGTACACATGCACCCTAACTCCGTGCCCTGAGAGGGTCTCCAGGAGGTCCCCACTAGGAGGAACCAGGGTCCTCAGAGAAAGGACGGATTGCTGAGCGGGGGCCAGAGAAACACAGGAGGAGCCAGAGCATGGGAGCTGGAAGCAGGGAAGTGAGCACGAAGCGGGCCAGGACAGGGCCCAACACGGACTGGGATGAATTCCAGGGCCCAGGAGCCAGCTTGCAGGATGAACAAGGAGCAGCTTGTGCGATGGAGGATTCAAAGAGATCATCAGTGCCTCATGGGCAGGACATCATGCATCCACATTGCCATGGACCAGCAACACAAAGAGGAAGCCCTGCCTCAGTGGACACCACTGCTCTGCCCCCGGGGTCTGGCAACTGCCTCAGTAATAACCCATCAGGAAGAGGGTGCAGCCAGCACCTGAGGCTGAGGAGGGAGGTGTGTGTGGGCTCCCAGTGCCCCCTGCTAGGAAACACAGGTGAGGCATTCTTACAGGGCCCTCGCTGCAGGACTGAAGCAAAGACTTCTGAGTTGTCCAGGAACCCACAGTGTGGTGGCCTCCACATCCACCCTTGGAGGCTATAGCCTTTGCCAGAAGCCACCCAGGACAGTATCAGCACTCCGGGAAGGGGGTCAGGACACTGGGGTGTGAGCGGGTTTGTCCTTCACAGGAGTGAGCTGTCAGAGGGTCAGGAGTGTGAGAAGCCAGCAGGAGACAGAGCAGGAAAGAAGGCAGGAAACTCTCTCCACATGAATCCCATCTTAACGGATTTGGAGCTCCACTTGCATGCCTCTGGTGACAGAGAACTCACTCCCTTGCAGGCACCCACTGAAGACCACAGCGAGGATCTTCCTCCCACCCCTACCTGGTCCCCTCTGGCCCAGGTCAAATGACCACTGCCCGGAGGTCACTGCCTCATGTCTTCCCTCCTGGAGGGCCACCAAGCTAGTGGTGTGACTTTTCGCCTTGTCCCTGTTCACGTCTCTGTCCTGAACATCAGGGGCTTCTGCTGCTACCTTACACGGGAGCTCCCCACGCTGGCCACCACCCCCCTCTGCACAGCTTCGACCCCACAGTCCCACAGCCCCAGGCACGCACTTCCTGTCGAACTCCTTGTAGGCGCTCTGCAGCCAGCTCAGGGATGGCTTGTTTCGGCTGTTGAGACCATGGTGGAAGTAGATGATGGTGTAGTCGTGCTCCACGTACTGGTCTAGCGTGAACTTCAGGTACCTGTGCACAAATATAGACTCATCACGAAAATCACCAGCTTCTCCCCAAGATGCCTCCCGTTGCTGGCAGGTGTGGTCACCTGGCAGGTGCCACACAAGCTCATACCAGGGCCACCTAGACTCTGCTCGCCAGGGACTGAGCTGCAGATGTTCCATCACTTGCCTAAGGTCACACAACTGCTCAGTGGAAGGGGCAGGCTGAAGTGTGACCCCCAAAGACACCCACGTCAAGTTCTCAGACCCTGGGAAGGTGGCTTTATTTGTAAGAAATCCTTCGCAGGTGTAAACTGAGGTTCTCAGAAGAAGCCAGTCCTGGAGGAGGACTAACACAGCCACACGCAACTTTACAGGACAGACGTCAAGAGAGGACTCAGCAGGGGGGACAGAGGTCAAGGGGGCTGTGGTACAGCCCCAGGCCAGGGAGGACAGGACTTGCACACACACAGGACGCTGGAGGAAGAGGGGGCGCCCCCCCCAAGGGAAGCACTAGCAAGCAGGGCTAAGACCCCAGACCGCCTGGACCGCACCCTTGGACCCTCCCACTCCACTCCTGGCCACTGGGCTACGTGTCTGGAAGTTCATTCTGTCCCCACTTTCCAGAGGTGCCTCCTGATATCTGTCTAGACTGTGAAGGCAGAACCCTGACTCTGCCCTGCCAGGCACTTGGCCACCCCCAGGGATGACTCCTCCCGGGGGCTCCCTTTGATCCCTTTCTGGGGTGCAGGGTGCTGATTCCTCTCCGCTGCAACTGGGAGCCCTGCCCTTGTGTTACTGTGGAAAGGCCTTGTTCAGCTCTCTCTATTTATTTTTGGTTTTTTTGAGACAGGGTCTTGCTAGTAGTTCAGGCTGTCCTTGAACTCAGTAGCCTGGGCTGCCCTCAAACTCATGAGGATTCTCCTGCCTCAGCCTCCTGAGTGCCAGGATCAGAGGTGCATGCCACCACACCTATCGCTGGAGGCACTTTACCTTTGTGAGCAGCAGTCCCTTAGGAAAGGCTCCTGGGTCTTTGTCATGCAGCCCCAAGTGTACCTTGCATCAGGGGAGTGTGTGTCACTGGAGCCTGGGTGGCAGTCTTCTGGGATGGTGACCCTCTCTCCCAGCTCCCACCATCTGGGTGCGAATCCCCCAGGAAGAGCCGCCTCATGGGCCTCAGGGACTTGCAGAGCTGGGCACAGCTGCCGCCAGCTCTGTCTAGAGACCTGGGTGTCCTCACTGTGTGCTGCAGCTGTCGTAGGTGCCTCCAAAGGAGCCTGCCCAAGGCCTGCATCTGGTGACTCTCTGGGGCCCTCCAGCCCAAGCCATCCCCCGATGACCCGTGACCCTGCCCTGCCTCTGTCCCCCAGAGTTGCCCAGACCCCATGCTGCTGGCCTACAACCAGGTGGCTTGAGTGGGGGGCACCCGGAGCAGGGTGTCATAGCCTCGTGTCCTCACATGGGACACCTGGGGATGCCAGGGCTGGTGGGGAGCAAACTCCAAGTGTCCACCAGGGCTGCTCTGTCTCCACCTCGTGGCCAGCAACCGGGGCAGAGGCGCAGCCTGTTGAGCCAACTGTTCTGGCACTGGTCCCCATGAGGCCACTGGTACTGGGGTAAGTGGCTGGGTGGCTGCCTCATGACAGCAGCAGGGCCAGCAGCAAGGGACAGGTGGGAGGGGGTGACAGTGCCAGGCCAGGTAGGAAGCAGGAGAGTGGATAAGGGAAGAGGGCAGAGGGCCCACAAGGCGAAGAGGACCGGGAAGAGGAAGAGGAGGAGGAAGCTGGAGACTAGGCAGCCTCCTAGGGCCCTGAGGCCTGGGGTGGAGCCCAAGACAATGGATCTAAAGCCACCAGGCTGGAGAAGGCTGGGTCCTGCTGGGGTACTGGCTGGCCAACAGGCAGGTGACTGACACTCCGGGACACATTTTCAATCTACTTGGCAGCCTTTGACCTCAAATTCCCACTTTGCTGAGCACAGGGCTGGAGACGGAGGTGTTGGGGAGGGTGTACATGGAGCAGTGGCCCAGGAGAGGGGACAGGCAGAGCCTGTGGTCAGGGAGGTCAGCATCGGTGGACAGGAGAGCACTGGGCTTGTCCTCCAAGGGGCTCTGCTGGGGCCACTGTGTCCTGGGCCTTGTGACCTGTGACCTGGGAGCTGGTGCCCCGCCCTCCAACAGCAGGAGCTTGTGGGGCTGGTGACCTCTGCGCGTGACCTTTATGACTTCATCACCCAAATATTTCATGACTTCATTGCCCAAATATTGTCCTGCCCTGTAGGCAGAAGACAGGGCCTCAGAGAGGGGTGAGGGCCTCATAGAAAGCAGCCAGGAGGCCCGGAGAGCTGGTAGCCTTCAGGGGAGACGTGGAGGATGGGAGTCCATGCCTGAGAGGTGGGCGGAGCCAGAGGCCCGGTCCTGTGTAGCTCTGCTAGGGGCTGGGGAGGGCGGTGTCCCCTCAGGTCCCAAAGCCCGGAGTAGAGTCTCCCTCATGCAGACTGGAGCGGCTCTGGGTGGGGACGTTAAGCCAACTGGAGGCCGCAGAAGTCCTGCTGCCTCCCCCCCACCCCGCCCTGCACAGCCCCCCGCTGTACCAGCCTCAGAACCCTGCACACCTGGGTGGCACAGGGTGACGCTGGGTGACCCAAGAGCACATCTCCCCACCTTCTGTCTCAGGCCCATTTCCTGGCCATAGTATCCCCCATTCCACCGGGCACCCAGTAAACACCCAGGGCCAAGGACAACAGCAGTGGAGCCCTGGGGCTCCTGTCTACTCCACTCAGAACCCACAAGGTAGCCCTGGGGGGAAACTGAGTCTGGAACCAGGTGACCGTGGGATAGAGAGGCCCTGGTCCTGTGGCCGAGAAGAGAGAAGACTTGCAGACACATAGGGATGATGGCGTGTGAACATGGAGACGGAGAGGGAGAAATGAGGGAGGACCCTGCCATGGAGCCCCAGATGATGTAGCTCTATGTGGTCAGCTGCCTGCTGTGTCCTTGGATGTGGATGCCACAGGACCCTTGCACAGCTCCAGAAGGTGTCCCAGTGAGGCCTTGAAGGAACAGCATGGTGTGCTTTGGATCTGGAACACTGGCCTCCCTGCCCAGGACTGGGGCAGGGCTGTCCCCAGCTTCAGAGGGAGGGCACCCACTGCTGAAAGGAGACCAAACCAGCCTTCCACTGTACCCATGGCACTGGTGATGGCCATAGGAGCCCTGGGGACCCAGACTGTCCACAGATGACCCTGGGCTGGACATGGAGGTGAGAGCTCAACTCCCAAAGTCAGCAAAGGAAACCCAAGCAGGAGGCCCTGTGGGACAGCGGTGACACAGGGATGTGGGGTGGAGACAGGGGGACTCACTCCAACAGGCGCTGGTGGTTGAGTTCGTGTGAGGGCGGCATCCGACAGCAGCTGAAGGTGACCACGTGTCTCCCATAGCAGTCGTCACCTGTGGGAGAGACACAGGCCTAAGCCTCCAGCCACCCCGGGAGCCTTAGGACACAGTGACCCTGACTGGCCCGGTAGAGCCGGAGGCCCAGGAGGGACACCAGTAACAGAGTGCGGTGGCACAGGCTTGTAACCCCAGCACTGAGGAAGGCAGAGGCAGGAGGGTCCCAAGTTCGAGCCCAGCCCAGACAATTTAGGGAGACCCTGTCACAAAATAAAAAAGAAAAAGCAAAGGGCTGAGGATGTAGCTCAGTGCAAAGGCCCTGTTTCTGGGGTTTGTTCTGGGAAAAGAAGAAAGAAGAAGAAGAGGAAGAAGAGGAAGAGGAGGAAAAAGAGGAGGAGGAAGAGTCCTTCGTGTTAAGCCACCATAACCAGCCTATGTGATGGAAGCGTCTCCCACTTCAGACGGAAAGCAGGCCTGCCACCACCTGAGCTAGGTTGCCTGTCCCAGGCCACACCGAGGCTGAGGGCACCTGGGATTTGAATCTAGACACTCTGACCTCAAAAGCTAGGGTCTGCCCGCTCTGGCACCTCCACCCCACCACATTAAAGCCCCCTGAGGCCGGCCACCCTCCCTGGACTCTGGGTTGGCCCCGTGCTGACTCCTCACACAGCTGGGCCCGCCCTCGGGGAGAGCCTGGGGGAGGTCCTTGGAGACCCAGGGATGGGCACACGGCAGGCCCCTGTGGGTGGTGAGAGCCCGCCTGCCACGCACTGCCATAGCCTGGGGCAGAGGCCAGAGACCCAGCCCCATCCTGATCCCCCAGCTCAGGAAGGACCGGACTGGGGAGGGTGGTGGCTCCTTTTCTCCTCCTTCCACTTCTCCTCCTCTTCTCTTTCCTCTTCTTTCATCTCTTTTTTCATCTTCCTCCTCCTTCTCCTCTTCTCCTCTTCATCTTCAGTATGGGGAGTTGAACCCAGGACCTTCACACAGAGCTACATCCCCAGCCCTGAGACAGGCTCCTGCTAAGTCACTAAGTAGCCCAGGTTGGGCTCCAACTTGCAATCCTCCAGTCCAGCCTCCCGGAGTGCTGGGATTACAGGCATGTGTCACCATGCCTGGCACAACTTCTTTATTACAACTGAACACACAAGGACACGGGGAAGCACAGCCCGACGTGTGCTGAGGGACAGGACAGGAGGCCAGGCAGCAGGGATCCAGAGGCACTGACCCTGCCAGCCTCCCTTGGCTGCAGGGACCTTCTGTCATTTCTCAGGTGATGGGAAGGCTGCCTCCGCCTCTCAGCCACCTGCATGGTCCCCCTCCTTCCTGACTCCACCCCTGCCCTCCAAACCCACTTGTCCTTCCAACCGCTGGGCAGGCCACTGCCCCACTGGTCCACCACAGGGAGGGATGGGCTGCAGGGGCTCAGTCGTCACAGGGTGAGGAGCGGTCCTACCGCTCACCTACCCCTCACTGTAGCCGTGGGAACTTTGCATCATGGGAAAGTTCTGTGGGGCAGCACTGCCCGCAGTGGAGACCAGGTGTGGCCACGGGTGGACCTGGTGTGTGGCCCTCAGGGCAAAGGGGGTAGTTCTGCCTGGCTCCACCTGGTGCTGCGGGTTAGCAGGGCGCCTTCCCCGATACACAACCCTGTCCTCAGCCCGTACCTCAGAATGAGGCCTTATTTGGGAAGAGGGTCAGCACTGCAGGCCTGTTAGTGGTTCAGACAAGCTCATCCTGGACTTGGGGTGCACTCCAAACCCAGAGACTAATGCCTGTGTGATGGGGGGAGAGGGAGACTAGAGACCCAGGAGAGATGATGGCCCTGGGGAATGTGGGGGAGATCAGTGACACAGCAGCCCAAGGGACACCAGGGCCAGGGTGTATCCTCCCCAGAGCCTGCAGGAGACCCCGGCCCACATCTCCAGTCCAGACTTCTGGACCTAGAACTGCAAGACAGTCAACTTCTGCTTTTTTTTTTTTTTTTTTTTTTCGGTACAGGAGATTGAACTCAGGACCTTGCACTTTCAAGGCACCGAGCTAAATCCCCGGGCCTCTTTTTGTTTTTTGAGACAAGGTCTTGCTATGTAGTTCAGGCTGGCCTTGAACTCACGGTGATCCTCCTACCTCAGCCTCTCCAGTGCTGGGATTACAGATGTGTGCCACCACACCTGGCTCCTATGTTTGCTCTTTGAAGCTCCGTCCAGGGGACAGGGATACTTGGATGGAGGCTTCTTCCTGCCCACCAGCCAGGGACCATGAAGTGGTCAGCTGGGGAGTCTCCCAGATGCAGGGTCCTGGGTCGCATGGGACTGCCACCATTAGTGGTTTCTTGGAGCTCAGTGGGCCCTGCAGCCCACTCCGCTCTCTCCTCATCCCTGAAGCCCACGCCCTTCTGCCCCAGGATCCTCCAGCCTCCTGGGTGCCACCTTCTCTCCTATCCCTGGCCTCCCCCACCTCCCTTTACTCCTCCCCCAAATGCTTTCCCTCCCCCTTTCCCCTCCTCCTCCTCCCGGGCTGATCCTCCTCACTCTCTCCCTGCTCTTCCCTGGAACCCACCAAGCCCAGCCTGGGGCCTAAGCCCTGCAATCATTGATTACAGGAAGCTTATCAGGACCCTGAAGAAAGTAAGGGTCCCCTCCTGGAAAGGCACAGGACTTTCCGGTTTGGAAGTAGTCCTGACATCAGTCCTCAGGGAGTTTCCTTGAAATGATACCCCGAGGCTCTGAGAACAATGAACTGTGTTTACATTTATATGCTGCACTGGAGCACACTCAGGCACACAGGTGTGAGCTCTCCTTCCGTGTCCCTCCCTGTCGGCCGTCCAGGGAGCTGCTTGTTATTTAGGACACAGTTCTCATTCCTCCAGGAGGCCAGAAGCCTCCCTGATGTCTGGAATCCAGAGGATTTTCAGTTTCCAAATACACCCTCCTTCCCTCTCCCAGGCTCCTTAGGACACTTGTCAGGCTTCCGATTGTCCAGTGACAAGAAAGAGTATTGTACCATCTGTCAATGGCCCAGGAAACAATCAGACTTCAAAATCCCAGGTATAAGATGGCTAATAAAGGCATGAAAAAAATGTTCAACATTGCTGGAGGTCAGAAATGCATATTAAAACAACCCTGAGATTCCATCTTAATCCAGAGAGAATGGCCACCATCAAGAAATCAAACAATAGCAAATGCTGTCCAGGCTGCAGGGAAAAAAGGAACCCTTCTCTCTCCATTGCTGGGGGAATGTAAACCAGTACAGCCACTCTGGCAATCAGGGTGGAGATTCTTCAAAAAACTGAAACGAAAAATTCCATTCCATCCCCAGCTATTTCCCTTTTAGGTATCTTCCTGAAAGAGTTAAAGTCATCATATCACAATGTTCCATGTTTATAGCAGCACAATTCGTAGTAGCTAAATCTGGGAGGCAGCCTATATGTCCATCAGTAGATGAATAGATAAAGAAAGCATGGTATTTACACACAGTGGAGCACTACTCTACCATAGGGAAGGATAAACTTGAGTCGTCTGTAGGAAAATGTATATACTTTGAGATCACAATGTTAAATGAAATAAATGAGACTCTCAAGCTTAACTATTGTGTGGTTTTTCTCTTATACAGAAACCCAAAACAAGCAAGCTCAAGGACCCGAGTTCGATCCCTTGTACCAAAAAAAAAAAAAAAAAAGAAATCCAAAACATAAATAAAGAGCAAAATAAAAGATAACTAGTAGAAAGTAGGGAGGTCTTTTCAAATGGGAAGGGAACAAGAGTTGCAGGGAGGGATGGGAGGGGAAGGGGGGAAAAAAAGAATTAAGATGCATTATGTACATGTACCAACTCCCCACAAGGAATGAAATCATTATGTACTGCAAACATGGACTAAGAAAAATAATAATTCAGTCAGGCATGGTGGTGCGTGCCTGTAATTCCAGCAATCAGGAGGCTGAGGCAGGAGAATTGCTGGGAGTTTGAGGCCAGCATGGGGTACATAGTGAGTTCAAGGGCCAGCCTGAACTACATATTGAGAACTTGTCTAAAAAAATAAATAAATAACCCAAACAGTAAAAATTAAAAATTCACACTCGGGCCAGGGATTTAGCTCAGTGGTTTCGCCACCTGCTGCGCAAGCGCAAGGACTCGAGTTTGATCCCCAGTACCAAAAAAAAGATTCACACTAGCTCTGCAGATCATGTTTCCTTTCCTACCTTTAATAAACTTAAAACCTTGCCACCTTTTGCCCCCCCCATCTTGACCAATTCTTTGTTCAGGAAGACAAGACCCTAGAAAGCATCTCTAGAAGGAGTACCCAGTACCCCAGAACCCGGTAATCTATTTTGGAAAAGCCAGCCAGGAGGTTTTTATTTCTCCAACCCAGCCAGTAAGCTACAATATCCCAAGGTAGTTGGCCAGCACACAATCCCTAGACCTATCAATAATAGGAATCCAGGAAATGCACAGAAAAACAGTTCCCAAAGCCCTGATCCTGGAATCAATCAAATCAGAGAATACTATCTTCAATTCTTCTCCTGAGAACTCAAGCAGATTTTTGATTGGACACCCTCAACCTCCCCTCAGTCCTGAGAGATACAAAAGATGGCTGCCATTGAGCTCTGGGGTTGCTACTATTAAGAACCTCAAGCAGCCTTAAAAACGTGGATTATAGCTCTATAGCTCTATATATTTATCATATTAGAAACCTAAAACAGAAAATCTTAAAAGATTTATTCAAATATTTAAATGAACATTAGCACAAATAACACACTTTTAATGTCTTACAAAATGAACTTTGTTTCCCATCTCCCTCTTGTTGGCACCTGAACTGTGGATCTGTATCCCTCACATCAGATCCAGCACCCTTTCCCCCAAGCCCCAACAGTTTTGTAGAAAGGACACTGAGGGCTTCAGTGACCGGGCACCTGCAGAATCTTGTCCTCTGGCTCCTCCCCTGTATCTGGTGCATACCGACTGTATTTTTCTGGGGGCTTCACTGGATGGAGAACTGTGGCCCTTTGTGTCCGTCACCTCTACAGAACCCCAGCACCTTGGAGGTGACAGCCAGGTGTGAGAAGCCAAGTGCAGCGACCTAGAGGCAAGAGCACCTGCCTGCGGGAGATGGCACACAGAGGGCTCCTGGTCCCCAGGCCTATATTAAAGCGATGCAGTCCCTTCTCCTCTGATGGATAGCACCTGCAGGTGCGGGTGTGGGCTGGCTGGTCTGCTAAGCTTTGGAGACATATGTTGTTCTGGATGCGAGACTGCAGCACAGTGCCCTTCATCAGCACAACAGCCCATTTCACTTGGGCTCCCACTACCCTAGGCTTCTCAGAGCGTCCCACAATGTGGTGACAAGCACGTCCTTGCTCTTGCAGGACATTGGCAGGTACCTTGTTCCCACTACTTTCATCCTGTGGCCAAGCCCCCTGGTCCCCAAGACATACACACTCTCAGGGACCATGCAGCCGAGGACCTACCTGCCATCTGCAGGATGCCATGCCTGGCCACGTCATAGAACGGGTGACTGGTGCTCACTGTGGGGTCCTCGCCAGCCATGGCCACCACTGACGGTCTTCTCGATGCACCCAGCTTGGCTGCCTCCTTCTGGGGTCTCTGTGGCTCTGTGGAAGGCAGTGGGTGTGAGAGGAGCTCAGGGTACTCTCAAGAAAGAAGCAGCCCTGCTGGGTCCTTTGTAACAGTCATCCAGCCTCTGCTGTCCCCCTGCCTCTGCCACAAGCCCTCTGTGTGCTCGCCTCTGCCCTGCAGCCATGACACGCCCTGACTTACTGCACCCACCGCATGCCCACCCAAGGCGTAGCAGTGAGGGAGAGAAAGGAGATCCAAGGGCTCAGTTCTGTCTTCAATGCCAGAAGTGGAAACTGAGCCCCAGAGAGTGATGTGCCCGAGGCCACATTGTTAACTGGCAAATCCTGACCTACACTGCCTTGGCAGATGCTAGCAATGTGGCTGGAGGGCAGCAAGGCCCAAGAGGGCAGGGTCAAGGGCAGAAACTGGGGACCCTGCTGGGTGAGGAGGGGGTGAAGATGTGGCTACAACTCAAGGATGTCAGGAGCTTCAGGTATTAGCAGAGGCCAGAAGAACCTCTTCCCACAGCCTTTGGCCCACACCACGGGCACAGCTCTCCATCTGGTGAACAGATTTTGAACCCTGGCCTACAGATCAGTGAAAGAGTAACTTCCTGTTGTATTAAGCTACCAGGTTTGTGGTCACTTATGAGCCCTAGCAGCCGTGGTGAGGAGGTGGGCTCTACCCAGGGGGTCCAGGGAGGCACAGAAGGATAGAGGAGGTGGGGGGCACAGAGACGGGGCTGGACACCCATGGGCGCTGAGGACAACTGCCTTGAAATCCACAGTGGCCCGTGGTGAGCCATGTGGAGTCTCCAGTGTCACTGCACCATGGCAGGATCCTGTCTCGTACAGCGCCATAGGGTTTGGTGAATCCTCCAGAAGCTAAACGTAGGTCATCGCGTGCCCAGAGCGATGGGCAGAATGGGACCCTGGATTCGTGTGCTAAAAACAACCCCCCAATATACACCAGGTATTTGGAGGGGATCGGCAGCTCTGAATGAACGGATCAGGGGTATGGTGGTAGCGCCTTGTCACAGAAGCAGCTCCCCCAGACTCACTTGCTCTGTCACTGGCGAATGTCAGGATGCAGCACAAGAACCCAGCAGGTGTTGGACAGGGCCTCAGACTTCCCGGCCTCCAGAGCTGTGAGCTAAACAAACCTTCATCCTGCTCTTGGTTATGTGCCCAGGAAAACTGAAAACCTGGCTCAAACAAATACAGGTCCTCATGTGTTCAAAGCCGAGCTAGCCACAGGAGGCACAAGAAGGAGACAGCCCTGTTGGCATAAACAGGGAGTGGATCAGCCAGATGCCATGTGTGCATGGTGGACTGTCCCTTAGCCACAAGAGGGCAGGAATTCGGGGACCTGCGACAACCTGGATGCAAAAAAGCCAGACATGCAAGGCCTTGTGCATGCATGTCACACATCCACATGCTCCACTGTGGAGCCCCGCTGAGGCAGAGGAGGGCTGAGGGGTCCTCCTGGCACTGCCATTCCCCCTGCACGGTCCCACTGACTAGAAGTGTGCAGAACAACCAAGTCCAGCGAGGCTGGAGGGGGACACAGGACTGAGGGCGGGGAGAACAGAGAATCAGCAGCTGTAGGTACAGGATTTCCTACTAGGGTGACAAACATTCTCTGGAACTACATAGAACCAAACTGTAAGTGAACAAAACGCCATTGGACTGTGCACTTTAAAATGGTTCATTTCAGCTGGCCAGGCGGGATGCACGTCTGTAATCCCAGCATTCTGGGAGGCTGAGGCAGGACGATCATGAGTTCTAGCCCAGTCTGGGCAACTCAGATACTTAGCAAGACTCTGTGAAAGCCCTGGGTTCAATCCCCAGTGCCACAAAAAAAGAAGAGAGCGAGAGTGAGAAAGAAAAGAAAAAGTTGATTTCATGTCATGTAGATTTCACCTAAATTAGAAGAGAAAAAAAATGCTACAGTAAGAAGGAGCACAGCTGGAAAGAGACAGAAGGAGCCAAAATGTTGGACCCCATCATCAGGACCAAGAAGCAGGCCCAAACCGGGACCTCACCACTGCACGGCTATCACGTGGCCTTGGGGTCCAGAACCCAGGCGAGGACTGAATGGGTCACAGCCCCTGCGGTTGAGAGCAGCAACCAGGAGGAAAATGCAGAGTTCTGGGACGTGGCAGTGGGCGTGAGAATCTGGCCAGACCCCCTGTGCCTGGGTGTGTGACGCTGGACAGGTGTTCAGCTCAGGACTGTAGCCCCTCCCTTCGCCACTTTGAAACCTGGAGAGAGAAGTCTGCACTTGAGGGGGGACTGAACCCCCTGGCCCATCACTGTGCCCAGTGGTGACCGGCTTGGCCTGCAGGTCAGTGCACTGCGAGACCCGCCCAGATGCCCAGCGGGTAGCCCTGAGCCACACCTCCCTGTGTACCCCGCCATGTAGACCTTACCTTCCTGGTCGCTCTGACCCTCAGTTTTCCTATCTGTCAAATGAGGACACAGAGCTATCATTGTCCACATGCTGTGAGCAGGGAATGGGGGTGTAATTCATGGAGGCCTTGAGTAACCCCAGAACATGCACCCCATTCCCCAGGGGGTTTCTGGAAAGACAAACTGTCCCCTCAGTTGGCAGGCAAGGACAGGGCCTGGGAAAAGCTGGAAGGAAGTCCTCCCCGAGAGTGGTTTTGGGCCACGTGATCAGATCTTCAAAACACTGCCACATGTGGTGGCACACGCCTGTGATCCCAGGACCTGGGAGGCTGAAGCAGGAGGATCACCACAAATCTGAGGCCAGCCTGGGCTACCTAGTGAGTTCAAGGCCAGCCTAAACTATATAGTGAAACCCTGTCTCAAAAAAAAAAAAATCAAAATAGTGAGCGCACAGCACACAGCATTTCCTCTGCCGGCCAGGACCTCAGGGCCCAGCCCCCATGCTCTCCTGGCCAGTGGACGGCCTGGCTGGACTGTCCTGAGGCCGCTGCTAACTTGGGACCTTGGCATGAGGGTCCTTCCTGAGGTCCTGAGGGAGAAGTGCCCAGAGCCCAGTTGGGCATTTCACCAGGAGAAATACAGGAAATGCCCTCTAGGGAGCCCCTCACTGTTTTAATTTCTCTCCTCCAAATGAAGCACAAACTGCCAAACTGAAATCTAATTTTAAAAGATCTATATACTCAAGACTCAGAAATCCCCCCCACTACCTTTTAAAAATTTATTTTTATTTTTATTTTTTTCCCACTGCCTTTTTTTGAAGCAGGGTCTCACTCTGTGTTCCCCAGGCTGGCCTTGAACTCACTAAATTGTCCAGACTGCCCTTGAACTTGTGATCCTCCTGCCTCAGCCTCCTGAGTGCTGGGATTACAGATGTTCACCTCAAAGATCCCACTCTTGCACACACCCGCCAGATGTGGTGCAGGCCACCACTGCAGTCCCCATGTGGGCACATCCTGAGTGAGACCCACCAGCCAGAAGGAGGGTGGGGACCATCAAGCTGCAGCCCTACCCCAGCATGAGCACCTAGCTGTGTTGCACAAAAGATCAGATGGAAGGGCTGGGTGGTTAGCTCAGTGGTTCCACCATGCCTCACAAGTGCAAGGTCCAGAGTTTGATCCCCGGCACCAAAAAAAAAAAAGTCAGATGGAAAAGGCTATGGCCTCATGGTCCCCATGAGGGATGGCTCAAAGGCAGGCGAGGGCCCACAGTGACCGGGCAGGGGTGGTGGCTTCTGGACACGGAGACAGCAGGGGTCACCTCCTGCCTCCGGACAGCCTGTGTGGGCCACTCTGGAACCCAGCAGATTTGGGGGCTGCCTAGGGAGTGCTGGTGTGGGAGTGGGCAGGCTGCGTGGAGGCTGCAGGGGAGCGGGCAGCAGGAGCTGGGGAGGAAGGCGGCTGCACAGATGGGGGGCACCCCCGGGTCCCCCCTCATTGATTCTACTGTGTGTCCAGGGCACAGCATGGGGGTCCCCGACATGAGGGCCCAGCAGGTCTGTGCCCCTCGAAAAGTGCATGCTTGTAATCTTAGCACTCTGGGAGGCTAAGGCAGAAAGATCCAGTTTGAGGCCAGTCTGGGCAATCCTGTGACTTACTATGATCTCGGTTTGAAATAAAAAATAGATTAAAAAGGGCTTGGAGTACAGCTCAGTGGGAAGGACCTGGGTTTAACCCTACAAAAAATTAAAATTTTTTAAAATTTAAAATTTAAAAATAAATAAATAAAAGTTCTCAGGCCGAGCAATTCAAATGCAGAATGCTCACCAGAGGAAAGGAGCCGCCCACCCCAAAACCTGGAGAAACAGACGGCGGTGAGGAGTTTGCCGGGGCACAAGGGAAGGGACAGCCGACAGGGACGAGACCTCCCCACCTGCTCTGCCCAGCATGGTCCAGCGGGACGATGCCACACACCTGAGCTGCACCCCACAGCCCTCCCAGGAAAAGGGCAGATGTGTCCTATCTTAGCCACCAGCCTGCCTGGCCCTCTGCCAGTACCACACCCACTTTCTCTCCGTGGTTCATCTACCACCCATGCAGTGACACAAAGACAGGGACATGTGACCTTGCCTGACCATCCCAGCACCAAGTTTCCAACGTCAGGAGGGATCACGTGACCCCAGCTGGTCCAATCATGGTGAATCCTGAACTTCTCTACCAGTTGAGAAGAGATGCTTTCAAAAAGATTCTCCTGCTGGGCCTAAACTCTGAGCTTCCAATAGCGACTGCATTGAGAAGAGGAAGTCAAGGGCAGAAGACAGGGCTGAGAGATGAGAAACAGCAGCCCCTTAGGCTGTGCACCTGGATCCCACTGTACCTGAATGCAACCATATAACAAATCCTTCTTACTGCTTACGCCGGCCTGGGTAAGAGACGACCTCTCCCTTCTAACAAAATGAATGCTATTTTTGCTTTGAAAAAACTCAGTGCATATTGACCCAATATTCTCTACTTTAAGAGACTAAATTAATGCATTGAGAAATTATTTTGATATTAGTAAAGAAGTTTATTTCTAAAAAATGTTTTCTGGAAGGAATCTGGCTAAACATCTGAGATTTAACTGGCCAGCAGTCGACTTCACTCTGTCCCTGAATGTGCCCCGGCCCTCAGCCCCCACCGCACTAGATGGCGGCAGAAATGGGAGTTGCCTAACTCAGCATGGACCCTGGGAACCTGCTGTCCTCTTGACTCGAGGCACTGTGTCCCGGCAGATAAAACATCCTTCAGCCAATGGCTCCCTCCGTTTCACTGCGTTTCAGTGCTCCTCTCCCCCAGCTTCTCTCTACTCCACAGTTTGTTTCTAAACAGTAAATAACATGTGACAGCGATATCAAAGGAGAAAGTCCGCCCTGACTGCTATGAGCTTTATTTCTGCACCTTCCCCTGCAGCTCCTGCCCTGGCACTCGGAAGTTACCATCAGATCCCATGCACACTTCGGATCAACTTGCTCAGCCCATGCAGCATCTGGGTGGACTTGGGGAGGTGGACTGGGGCCTGGTGAGGAATGAGACAGTCCCCCTCTGTGCCCATGACCCCTGGCTGGCCGCCCCACCCTCTCTCCAGTTCTGGAAGATCTGGCCCATGGAGAGGGTGAGAGGCTGTAATTCTCCAGGGATCCCTGCCCCCACATGGAGCTCCAGCATGATGACCCCCACCCGCCCTTCCGGTCCCCAACGTGCCAGTGCCAGGCCACTGTTCCTCCTCCAGGTTCTCACCTCCAGCTTCTCCGGGTCCCCCACACCTCCATATACACAGGAGAGCCTGTGTTGGGCTCTCCTTCAAAGATGAGCCCTCTGCATCCCACTGCCCCGAGGAACAGAAGAGAAACGGGCCATCTTTCACCTCGCCGTGTCCTCTCCAAAGCCATGAGCCTACATCACAGGCCGGGCACGGAAACTCTTATTTATGCTTGGGTGCCACGGCTCACAACATCCTTTTCAAGTGTGCGGCCCCTGATCCACGATTGTCCCCATTTTAAAGATGAGAAAGCCGAGGTCCAACAAGTAAAGGAAGCTGGCAGCCCAAGGTCAAGGTCACAAGGCTGGTCAGGGGTGGGTGTCCCTCAGCCTGCTCTCATGTCTCCCCAGTGTTTAGGCAGCTCTGTGCAAGCCCGGCACCCCATGCCTCAGTTCACTCACCATTGCTGTAGTTAGGCACCACCTCCTTGCCAGGCCACACTGTGCATTAAAGCTAAGATGTTCAGGAAGGACCGAGCAGGTCCACAGTCTATTCACGCCTGTTTGTTAGATGACTCACAGGGGCTGCACAATTGAGGATCCCAAACCAAGTCCAGAAACCTCCTGGGCTCATCTCGAATCAGCGGCAGACACACAGGGCAAGCGCCTCCCGCCGAGCTCCACCCAGGCCCAAAGCCCCCTCTCAACATGGGGTTCATGGCGGGAGGACCTGGTAAGGGGGAAACGGAACTGAGGTCCTTGTTTCCACTGCCTCACCTTCCTTCCCAGGGCACAGGCACCTGAGCCTGGAACCCATTCCTAAATTGGCCACTGACGCCCTTCCAGGAGGAAAGGGGCACGGCAGCGTCAGGCGGTGCGGTCAAGTGAGCATCGGAGCTGTGGGAAGGAGCAAGGAGAGAAGAGATGGGCCCGAGGACAGCAGCCACTGCGGGGCTGAGCCTGAGTTCTGTCCAGAGGAAATTGGTCACGGCAGCTTTTAATTAAATTAACACCTGGTGGAGGCAAAGGGCTGTGGCGATCAGATTGCGGGATCTGAACCTCAAATTGTTCACTGGGACTTGCTCCAAGCTGGCGATGAGGGAGAACGTTTCAAACCCGAGACAGGTGCAGGGTCCTGCAGGGGAGTTAGCAGCAGAGCACAGTGCAGCCTGGGCCAGGCCACCTCAACACACGCTCCCAGCCTGAGACTTTCCTGCGGAGATGGCTGGGTCTGTGGCAGCAGCCAAAGGGGCGCAGAGATGAATCAGGGCTGGTGCTGTGGCGCAGGTGGGTTGGTCTGTCCCCGAGCTCTGCTTCCCACCTACACAATGGTAACAATACCAGTGCTCACTAAAGACTGGGTGGCCAGACCGGGGGAGAGCACAGGAAAGTGCCCACCGGGGGGAAAATGACCTCTTTCCCTGACCCAGGCTCCCGGCTCTGCACAGAGCTCACTGCCTTGGGAGGCAACTGCACACATCAGGTCACGCATGGGCTCCACACGGTGCAGGGAGCAGTACTGGTCTCACAGCTCAGCACTGGGGCAGGTCCGGGAGGGCTGGGTTGCACCGAGCACTGTGGGGCCGGGCAGTGGGCACCAGGGGTCACAGGAGCCTGGACTACACGGTGGGGTGGGTGAACACAGGAAGCGGTTTATGGCTTTCACATAGAACAAATGGCATTTAGGGAATGTGGCCTTCGTAGGCCCCCATACTCAAAGGATTGACAGGGTCACTGAATCGCCACTGCGAGGTCACCATCGTAACGAGCTGCAGATTGCACAAACAGCTTGCTTTTGTGACATCTTCAGATGACAGGAAGTTCCTGAAAGTTTCAGACTCAAAACTTGGCAGCTGGCACTTAGAATCTGGGGGTGACTTCCTTACCCTCGATTTACCCACCCAGGAACAGAGCAGCCAGAATAAGGGGCTGCTGGTTTCAGGAGGAGAGAAGGCCCAGGTTAAAACACAGCAAATGCAAGACAGGGCCCCTTGTGGGCGAGAGAATGAGCCCTCGTGTTGCCAAGGAAGCTGATTTTTCCCAAAATCAAAAGCAACTATGGGATAGGGATTAACTGATTAAAAAAAAAAAAGATTTGTGAGCCAGGCATAGTGGTGCACACCTGTCATCCCAGCACTCTGAGAGGCTGAGGCAGGAGGATCACAAGTTTGAGTCCCATCTGGGGAAGTTAGTGACTTAGTGAGATCCTGTCTCAAAATAAAAATATTTAAAAAGGAGCAGGGATGTAGCTCAAAGCAAAAGGTCTGGGTTTGATCACACACACACACACACACACACAGAGTTCAGATACTAAATATTTCCCTCTGATTTAGAGTAGGGACCCTCATGGTTCTGCCACCCTTTTAGGGTTGTCCAAAGGTCAGGGAAACGTGGTGTTTGCAGACAGCCAGGCTATGGCTATGCCCAGCGTGCACCCACAGAGGCTTCGAGGAGAGAAATAGCCACGTCCAGCAGAAGCCAACATCCGGGCAGCTGGACCCTGGCCACCTTGCTGAGCTGTAAACTCGAGCCAGTTTATATGGCGCATCAGACGTTGAAGATGTAGGTGCTGAGGGACAGAACTGTTTAGAGCACTTTCTTTCTTTCTTTCTTTTTTTGGGGTACCAGGGATCAAACCCAGGACCTTGCGCTTGTGAGGCAGGTGTGGTGCCACTGAGCTACATCCCTGGCCCTTAGAGCACTTTCTGCCTTTGGTTATGCATGCTGCCCCAAGAGACCGCCTCCTCCTGCAATTTCTGTTTTAAAATACTTCTCCGTCAAATTATTGAGAAACAGCAATAAAGAAGCTAGTCAAAGGCCAGGCATGGTGGTGTATGCCTGTAATCCCAGCACCGGAGAGGGTGAGGCAGGAGGACTGCTGTGACTTCAAGGTCAGCCTGAACTACATAGTGAGGCCCTCTCTCAAAAAACAAACAAAAAATCAAGGTAGTTCACCACAGATACAGACAGACAAGTGGAAAAAAGCATCCCAATTAACTCAGAAAAAAAAGACTGGACAAAATTCAAGACTCATGCATAATAAAAACTAGCAAAATCAAGAATAGAATTTTTAAAACCTAATAAAGAGCAACTACAAGAAATCTATAGGAACATTCTACTCGGCGGTGGAAGACTGAAGGCTTTCAGAACAATGAAGGTTGCTTTCACCTTTTTTAGGCAACATTATACTCAAGGCCTCTTACTGCAATCAATAAAAAGCATACAGGTGTAAGAAAGATAAGTCAAACTTTTCTTATAGATAACATAGCTAAGTAGAAAATCCTAAGCAATCTACAAAAGAGGTACTTGAACCAATAAAGAAGGTAAAAATAATAGGAAAGGGCCGGGGATTTAGCTCAGTGGTTCTGGCACCTGCCTCGCAAGTGCAAGGTCCCAAGTTCGATCCCTGGTACCAAAAAAATAAAATAAAAAAGGAAAAAAAGCCAATATGTAAAAATTAGTTACATTTTAGCTGAGTGAGATGGTGCACACCTATACTCTCAGCATTCTGGGAGGCGGAGGTAGATTGAGAGTTTCCAGCCCAGCCTGGGCAATTTAATAATTTAGTGAGATCTTGTCTCAAAATTAAAAATAAGAGAAGGGCTGGGATATAGCTCAGTATGAAGGCCCTGGGTTCAATTCCAGTACCACCCAAAATAAATAAGTAAATAAAACCAATATACCCTAAATGCAAATGATGAACACACTGGCAATTAAAAATTTAAAATCCATCAACAATAGCACCAAAACTATAAAATACTTGGGGATAAAAGAAACGAGTTGCCTAATCTCAAAAAAGTGACAACAAAACATTACTGAACAAAATTAAAGGGGCCTGAATCATGGTGAAATATGGCATACTCATGGATTAAAAGATAACGACACGTTAAAAATGTCAATTCTCTGCTGCCTGCCTCACAAGCACAAAGGCCCAAGTTCGATCCCTGGGACCAAAAAAAAAAATGTCAATTCTCCTCAAACTGATCCACAGAATCAAACACAGTTCCAAAGAAAACCTCAGCAGGCTTTTTCATAGAAACTGCCAAACTGATTCCAAAATGTATTTGGACCTAAGAAGCACCTAGAACAGCAAAGGTAATTTCGAAAAAGAAAGAAGAGACTTGAAAGATTTTCCGATTTCAAACCTACTATAAAGCAACGGCAGTCGAGACGTTGTGGCATCAGCAAAGAGACGTGGAGACCCAGGTAGCAGAATAAAATGTCCACAGTTACACACCCGTGTGCTCAGCTGCTTTTCAAGGAGAGTTTCAGGCAGAGCCTGCGGGTAGGTGTCAGAGTCCCCAGGGCTGGTCCTCACCTCGCCCCACCTGGGTTCCATCCAGGCCGAAAAGGGAAGAACACACCTCAGGGACAGAAGGTCAAAAACCACCTCAGTAAGCCAGCAAGATCTGCATGGGACCATGGGACAACCCAGCTTCAGCTGCCCCTTCCTGTGCACCCTGCCTGTTCTGACTGGAAAGACGTTGGCTGATGAAGAATTCTTGCCGGAAAGGTTAAACTTGAGTCTAATTCAGCCTCTGGCACTAATATTTAGTTCACAGGGAAGACCCCAAGGGTATCCAAGAAAAAGACAGATGACATCTTGGCTGAGGAGACAGGAGATAAATCGAGAACAAGAAGCCAGGAGTGGTGGCGCATGCCTACCATCCCAGCACTCGAGAGGCTGAGGCAGGAGGATTGCTGTGAGTTCGAGGCCAACCTGGGCTACACAGTGAGACCCTGTCTCAAAAACAAATCAAGTCAAAACAAAACAAAACAAAATCTAGAACAAGAGACATTCATTCCACAGGGAGCTGGCCTGGTTTGATGTTGTTGAGGAAAAAGAGAGGGAAGTTCTTTGGACCTCAGGGGGTTCTGGTTATAACCAGCGGCCCAAACACACCTGGGCAAGGCGCACGCAGGCAGGAGGCCTGGACAGCTGGTGACAATAGGGAGTCACTGGAGATGGAACTGGGGGGAGGGCACTGTGTTCAGGAGACGCACCCTAAAATATCCACAGGAAAGGAGAGGGCGGCCAGTTATTCTGCAGCAGCTCAGGGGAGACAGGAAGGAGGCATTCATGGAAGAGCAAATGCTGCCGATTCGGAATCAATTTAAGGAGTTAAGTGTGTGACCTTACTCGTTTCTTTGCGAGTACCGGGGATTGAACCAGAGCCTTTGCATTTAGCTACATCCCCAGCCCTCTTCATTTTTATTTTATTTTGAGACAGGGTCATTCTAAGTCACTAAATTGTCCGAGCTGGGCTCCAACTTTCAATCCTCCTGCCTCAGCCTCCCAGAGGGCTGGGATTACAGGCAGGCATCATGAGGCCAAGCAGTGATGTTTCTTAAATGTTGCTATAGTGTGAACAATTCTCATAGAAGCAGTGGTGGAGGGAGAAGAGATAGGAGGAGGCAGCCCCCACCCAACTCGTGTGGCCTGATGAGGACCCGCACCGCGTATCGGAGAAGGGAAGCCAGGCTCCTGAGGCCTAGGCGCCTGCCCAGATCCCGCACCAAGTCCCAGGTCACCTCCGTCACCCCCACCTCTGTCTGCTCTGCTCTCTTCTACCTTGGTGCAGGTTGGCCTAGACTTGATTTTGGCTTCTGAGAGTTCCCCTGTGCTACACTTTGTCCCTCCAGTGCTCTCTCTGGAACTTTCTTCCCAATGACACTGTCCTTAAAGGCGGTCCCTGGGTCCAGCGGGGTGCACAGTGTCTGTTCCCTGAGAACTGTGCCCTGCTCCCCCTCAACCCTCCAGTGATCTGCCCGCTCGGGCTCCGCTCCCTGCTGGACCCTGGCTGCCTCGGCCCAGGGCTTTGACCCTCTGGATGGGGAGATGAGGCAGAAACCCTCCCTGCTGCTCCATGACTCGGTGCCAAGTCCCCAGGGATGCCAGGGTTATGCTGCCAGGAGATCCCTGGGCAGAGGGTCAGGAGGGGGCCCAGAATGGGGAGGGAGGACAGCAGGGCAAAGGCCAGAGGGCAGGGAGGGGGCCAAACAGGTGGCAGGTGCACACACACGCACATGCATGCACACACACATGCGTACATGTCCCAGTCCCTCCATCCTGCACCTGTGAGCCTCCTGGTGTGACACTTGATTCTCCATCAGTCCTCCAACCACCCACAGTATTTCACAGGGCGACTTGCCCTGTGCCCCAGCCTCCCGGGCTGCACCCCAATTTCCATGGTCACCTCACCATGGAGGGCGCAGGAGTCTGAAAATGCCAGGTACAAACTCCAGATCAGGTTCACTTCCCTGGCAGAGTGGGGGAAACCGAGTGCCAGGCAGGGGAGGCCCAATGTCCCCCCCTGGGCCTCACTGGGCCCCCCCTCCAGGTTGGGAGCCAGCATCTCCTCCTAATCCAGCCTTCTCCAAGCTGGGAGCAGCTCACCAGGGACTGGTAGGTCCTAGGGTGACACAGCCCTGCTTGGTGCGAAAGGAGCAGAAGCCCGAAGTCTCCAGGTCCACAGTCGGGATGAAGGTGCAGGGGACGGAAGCTGGGTGAGGCGGGAACTTCATGTACTCAGTCATGGGCCCCTTGGCCACCCAGCAAGCCCTGGCAGCCTAGCAAGGGGTGATGAGGGTGGCTTCTGGCCCGAGGCATGGGGGGAGCTCGCTGCCACCTGTCAGTCCACTTAAACCTCAGGATGAGCCGGGTATGGTGGTGCAGGCCTATAATCTCAGCACTCCGGGACGCTGAGGCAGCAAGGTAGAGAGTTGGAGCCCACCCCGGGCAACCGAGTGACTTGGCAAGACCCTGTTGAAAAGTAAAAACTAAAAAAAGGGGCTAGAGATGTAGCTTGGTGCAAAGGCCCTGGACTCAATCCCCAGTACCACCTCTCTCAAAAAAAAAAAAAAAAAACGTAAGACAAACAAACCCCAAGACAGGCAGAGGAGGCCCCCCTTTTGGGGAAGGCCCTGTCCCCACTCCCTACATCTCTGGGCCCCATTGTAGCCTGGGTTCCACCACTCAGCCTCCAACCCTGCCCTCCCCAGCGCTCCCAGAGCCCTTCCCGTGGCCTTCACCAAGGACTCACTTCAGTATAAACCCATCTCAGGTCACCAAACACCTTGAAAGCAAACTTCTGGGGCTCCAGGTCCCAGGTGGAGATACAGGGTAGCAGCCAGGTGGCCTTCTTGGCTCAAGGCCTTGCAGGAGACACTGCCTATTGGGGTGAACCACTGTGACAATCTCCCCTCTCTGTATAGTCCCTCTGCTCCCCAAAAATGAAACACCCCAGTAGCACTGCAGCTGCCACCCCTGGGACCACACACCAGCCACGGGCCAAGGAGCCATGACCTCTGAGGCTGGAAGACTGTGTTTTCCCCCAGGCTCTGCTGCAGCCAGACACAAGGACAGTGACTCCTTTCTCCTTCACAAACTCACAACCTTTTGCCCAGATGGCCTATCTCAGAAATCACAGACTGGGCTCTTTGTTTTGAGGTTTGTTCACTTGGCATGAGCGTGCCGCACGTCCTCCAGGCCCTGCCGCGGCATTGGGTAGAGGGGGTGCACAGGGGACACCCCAGCACCCCTTCCCTGAAGTCCTCTGTGGGGAGCAAAGTGAGGCTGTCTCTCGGAGATGCCCTGTGGGCTTAGACCAGAGGCAGCAACCCTTCATCTCCCTTCCAGACCCCACAGTGGGGAAGCCTGGCCAGGCGCCAGAAGGAAGCCTGTGCTACAGGGGGGCCCAGGAGCTCCCGGGGGCCGAGGTCCTGTCCCTGCAGGAGCCCAGGCAGGGCTGCCCAGACTGGCCTCACTCTATGTTTGATCACCTCTCATATATTTGTGGTGCTGGGGCTGGAACCCAGGACCTTGTGCTAGACAAGTACTCTACTACCAAGCCACAGAGACCCCAGTGCCCAAATATAGATTTTATAATCACACCACAGGGTCCTGGAGCTGCCCCTGCACCAGGGTGAGGTTGCTCCCGCTGGCCTGTGACCGACCCTTTCATGAGTCAGCCTGGCTGGGGGGACAGATGTCCAGGTGCTTGGTACGAATCAGCCTCAATGGAGGTGTTTGTGGATGGGATTAGCATTAAATCAGGTGACTTTGGGTACAGTGCAAGGCCCTCATCCAATTAGTGAAGGCCCCAAGAAGGTCCCAGCCCAATAATGGGCTGTTCCTCGGAGAGAGCAGCAGTCTGAAGCTACCTAGGGGCACCCTGAGTCACCATACTAACATAAACCCAAGTGTGGCCCAAAGGGCTCCAGTAGTTGCACTGTTATGGCTGCCTCCATGTCCTGAATCGATTCAGAACATTTCTCTTTCATGGTATTTTGAGTTTACATGGTGTCATATCTGATGAATACGGTGGATGAAGACGCAGTGTCAGGTTTTCAGGACACTGTTGGCTGGCACTCAGCTGCTGCAGTCACCACAGTTTTTGATCACACCTCATAAAAGACACTCACGAAAGAGGACTTCCAGAACTGCTTCAGAAAGTAGCAAGAATGATGGGCTAAGTGTCTTGGAAGTGAGGGGGATTCATGGCTGTGTATCTTTTACTGTATTTTTAAATTTAAACCTTTACTGTATGTTTGATCACCCCTCGCATATTTGTGGTGCTGGGGCTGGAACCAGGACCTTGTACATACTAGAAAAGTGCTCTACTACTGAGCCACAGACACCCCAGTGCCCAAGTATAGATTTTTAAATCACACCACAGCCCCCACCTGCAGGCTCACTCTGCGTCCTCCTGATCTCTGCTCAGAAGTCTCCCTCTCTACCCTGAAACCTGGCACCTGGGGCCCCCTCTAACAGCTCAGCCAGGAAGGAGCAGACTCTTATCTCGCCATTCACTGGCTCATGTTTCCATTGGTGCCCTAGCAGCTTAAAGTTTCATGAGGAGGGAGCACCTGACAGGACTTGATCACACAGCACCTGAGAGCCCAGTACAGGGCCTGGCACAGATGGGACCCCTGGGGTGCTCAGAGTGACAATAACCACACGCCAGAAATGAACCTTTTTCTGGGCTGAAGCTCCACCATCCCCAGTCTGCCTCACCCCACCAGAACTCACACTGCCTGCGCTCACTTTGGGCTCTCATTGGCACCCCTGTGCCCTGTGCCTGGCGCAGGGGCCCAGGAGCCTCCACCACTAGGGACCTGTGAGGTGGGGCTGACTGCAGGCCTCTTGGAGCCATGCTTCAGAGCCTGTACTGTGCACGTTATGCAAAACAGATTTCAAATCACCCAACTGCTCTATTTATAATTCATAGCAAAATGGTTTGTTGCTGTAAAAATATATTTGCACATTACACAAATAGACCCTCACAGCAATTATCTTAATGCTTTCACTACAAATTAACACCTCCTTACCTCGGGCAGATGAGCAGCGAGCGGAGAGCAGCAAGTTCAACGTGCAGGGTGCACACAGGAAGAGCTGGGTGGTCTCAGCACCCGCTCTCTGCTCTGGATTGAGTGTCGGACAGAGGGCCCTGGGGACAGGGGAGGGTCACACATCACCCGGCCTGAGCCTCGAGGGCTGGGAGAAAGGGGCTTCCCAGGGCCCCTAATTCCTGGGACCCCTAGCTGGGAGGGCAGGGTGCCCTGGCAGACCCCACAACAAGCAGTTTTCATGCTTTTTTCATGAGGTCCCCAGTGCTGGTGGACAACACCTGTGCACCACTGGGGCAGGTGTGGGATGGGAGCCCCAGAGGCGTGGGGGGAACAACACCTGGGTGAGACACTCAAAGGGGCCACTGCATGAGCTCATCACAGGCCCGAGGGCTGGGCACTCTGAAAGGCCACAGGGTTCTCTAAAGCTGCTAGGGCCACCGATTCTCCTGTGGCTGTCATAGAGACCGATGTCACAACTTGGGGCTTCTGCCCAGCCTCTGGGTGCACAAAGACCAGCCCTGTCCCCTCAGAGTCCTTGTCCCCAGGCGCTTGCTCAGGTGGGCACGTCAAACCTGCAAGGCACTGAACATACACACACACACGCACATGCACACACGCACACACTGCTCCAGAGCTGGCCTGATAGCCCGAACGATCCTATCACCCCTCTCAAAGGTATGTCTGGGGATGCACCCAGCCAATTGGCACATGACAATTTCCCTGGCCACTGGCTTGGGTTCATTCAAGCCCCCAAGCACCAGGCGCTTCTGGAAGGGAAGGTCCTGATCTCCAGAGCACCCACAGGAGAAGCTTGTTCACACAGCTTTGCATGCAGAAGTGGCTGCAGCCAACTCACAGCCACCCTGAAGGTCCAGCAGCCCACAGCGAAGGCCTCTGCGAGCCTTGACCAAGCCATATCTGATCTCCCCACCATCCTCAGACCTTCCCAGAGCTTGGATTGCTGTTAATTACAAGATGTTCTGATGCCCCTGCGCCCTCTGCCAGGGGGGGACAGGGCCTCCCCAGGACTCAGCTGCTGTCAGCACCACCACGGCCCTCCCCAGTCTCCAGAAGGTGCCTGTGTGTCCTTGTCCCCAACACCGTGCATGCCCTGACATGCCCGACTCATACCCAGATTGGCGGCACGAGAAGGGGCTTGGCAGGGGCTACAGGATCCGGCCTGGCCCGGTCTCACCCCACATCCGGGGCTGCTCATGCCCACCGTCCTGCCCACCCTTTCTCTGGCCCCAGTGGACACAGTGGGGCCTCTGGCTCAGTCTCCACCAGCCGTACTCAGAGCTCTTGTTCCCCTTCTCCTGCCCAAGGTCTGTTTCCATTCCCAAGCCCTGATCTCAGGCCCAGACCCCTCCCCATCCTTATCCCCCTACCACAACAACCCTCTCCACATCCGGGGCTTCCTGTAGCTCTGGAGACAAAAGCAAGCCTGATAGGCCCCTGAAAGACTGGTCCCTGGCCCAGCTGCACTCCAAGAACCTTGTTTTACTACCTCTGACCCTCAGACGCATCATCTGCTCCTGCCCCAGGGCCTTTGCATGTGCCACTGTACTTTCTTCCTGCCAAAGTAGGTTTTGTCATTTTTGGCCAAGCTCCAATTCTCAATTTTGGCTGAATGCAAACCTGGCCTCTTTGAGAACTGAAGGAGCATCCTTGGGGCCTAATCAGCTCACCTGGGACCTGCAGACTCCTCTTTACAGAAAGATCCGGCTGCACCTGGTCCGGGCCGATGAAGACTTTGCCCCAGTGTCACCAGAAAAGAAAGTGCTGCAGGCCACCTAGTCTCTTGGGATGAGGACCTGTTCTGAGACCTTCTGTGACCCACCTCATACCTCCCAGGTATGCACCCAGGAAATGGGCACAAGCCCTACCCTCCCACGCCTGAGGCTGTGACCAGGACTGAATCAAGCCACCGGTGACTGGCACATCCCAACTGTGTGTGGTACCTGCCACGTGGATGGGGAAATAGACAGGAGAGGAGGTCATAGCTTAGGAGAGTTTCAAAAGGCAGATTAAAGCTGGGCATAGTGGCAAAGGCCTGTATTTCCAGCCCTCAGGAGGCTGAGGCAGGAGGATTAAAAGTTCAAGCTCAGGGGCTGAGGATTTAGCTCAGCGACCAGGGATTTAGCTCACTGCCACCTCACCTGCCTGGCAAGGGCAAGGTCCTGAGTTCAATTCCCTGTACCGGGGAAAAAAAAAAGGTCAAGCCCAGCCTGGGCTACACAGCATCAATTTCAGTTCTCTCTCTCTCTCTCTCTCTCTCTCTCTCTCTCTCTCTCTCTCTCTCTGTCTCAAGCTTGATCTAGCCATTTCACCAGGCCCTCCTTATCAAAACATCACATTATATCCTGTAAATAGGTACAATGTTTATTTTCCAATTACTCCTTACTAAAGCTGAGGGAAATAATTAAAAAACAAAACAGGATCCCGGCTGCACTGTGCAGGGAGTGTGAGGTCTGGTAATTGCTCTAAAATGCTCTAAAGGGAGTGGCAGGAAGGGGTGAGCAGTGGGGTGTGTGGTGGCTTGGGGGGGTGCCGGGTTGCATTATGCATCCTGCTTCCGGCCATCATCTGAAATTCTCCAAAACTTTAAAAAACGCTAAACAAACAAACCCTCTCTATAAAGCGCAACATAAGAGCACCACCCCCAGCTCTGGACTTCTACTTCCCATAAGCCCCAAGAGAGGCATCTTGGAGCCCCCCACTGCCCCAGGAGTTCATCCTCCTGCAGAAACAAACCCACAGACCTGCAGCCCAGCGCCTTACCAGCCCGCGCCCAGTTCCCACCAGCTGCTCAGCAAGGAAGGAGGGACAGGTAGTCCCCCCTGCGAGCTTCTGGATGCCTCACCTCCCCAACCAGTTTCTTCTGACTGACGGAGCCACAGAAGGAACTGCTTGGTCCCCAGCGTGGGGGTGGGGTGGGGTGCGACAGGCTGCACCAAAATTCATGCCTCGCTGCCTCCAGTCGGAAGATGGACCCAACATAGAGGCACAGGGAATAACCAACAAATGCTGGTGCTCTCAAAGGGGCAGGCCCTGCACCTGAGAACAGGACCCGCACTTGCACAAGAGCTCATTTACCTCGGCAGTGATCCTGTGAGGAGGTTTAGCATTGTCCCGACTTAGGGACGAGGAGACCAAACCGCAGAGTGGATGACCAGTGACTCGGAGTTACACAATCACCAGGCAGGGGGTAGGGCTGCCCTACCCGCCTGTGACCCCCTGCGCAGACTGCTGAGCCCTAACTTCACTCCCCAGGGCTCTGTGACAAGCTGTTAGCTAATGGTGCCCATTCATGAGGAGAGAAATCAGGGAGCCAGAGAGGCAGCTTGGGAGTCACTCAGCCAGATCGTTTACCATCAGGGACCCAGAAAACTGGACAGAATCTGCTGCCAGAAGTTCCAAGGAGACCCCAGGGAGAGACGCTGGGACAGGACACAAGAGCATGGTGCCTATCTGTGGCCCAGCCCCCGAAAGGCATCTTCAAGGCCATCTTCAAGGCCACCCCACCAGGAGGGCTCCCCTTACAAGGATCCCTGGGGGCCTGGGAAGTCCCTGGATGTGCACAGTGTATCTCCCTTGGGTGCCGAATTGAATCAAAGAATTGAAAGGAAGAGCTGCTGGGGATTTAGCTCAGTGGCTCGGCACCTGCTTCGCAAGCTCAAGGTCCCGAAATAGATCCCCGGTACCAAAAAAAAAAAGAACGGAGGAGCTAATTTATCTGGGAAAAAATGGAAAACATCAGCTTTCTATCTTCATGAGAATTTGAAACGTCTCCAACTTAATACCAAACAGCCAGCTGACCCGGGGTGCAGGGGGTAGACACTGTGGCCACAGACAGCTGGCTATGTGATGCCCTCATGCCTCAGGCACCTCATCTGTAAAAGTGGACAAAATGGTCCCTGCCAGGGAGCCAGGTGTGACGTTGGAAGGGGCGATCGGCACCGGGGAGGGCTTGGTGATGGCTAAGGACGGCGGCCATCCCAGGCTGGGAAGGTCAGCCAGCAGGTCCTTTTACAGGTGAGGAGGCCACTGCTCAAGCAGGAAAGTGACCTGCTTGGAAACCGGCCCTCCTCGCTTCTGCAGCTTCCTCCCCCTTGGACTCCCTGTGCCTCCGTTTCTCATCAGTGACAGGAGAGTGGGGTAGGAGAGAGGGGTGGATTTCCAATGTAGTGAAAGAGACTAGGGTCAGGGACCTCCAGGGTGACCTGAGCTCCTCACTGTCCCCCTTGAACCTCACTGGTTCACGGGGCGCCCGAGACCAGCGGGGCGTGGCCTAGCAAATGCCACCGGCCGCTGAGTCCCCAGACTTCAGTCTCACTGGTCACCTTTCAGTGACTCTGGGACCCTCTCTGCGCACACTGACACACACCCCATCTGTCAGGGACACAAGGGCACTTCCACCTGCACCTGCACATGGGAGCCAGGTCTAGCCACCAAGGGCCACACCCTCCCCTTCCGGCCTCCTTCAGGAAGCCCTCCCTGCCTCCCGGAATGCCCCTGGCTTCTCCCACACGGAGACCAGAAGACTCTGGGCAAGAGAGCGGAGACCAGACGGGAGGTGACCAGAGGCCAGCTCTTCACAGAGGGCACAAAGCAAGGAATTCAGGACGCGTCCCGAACCGCCCCCCCTCCCCCAGGAGAGGTCAACTGAAGAGTGCTTATTTCCGTTCTAACGTGGACAAATGTCACCTTGCTTTTCACAGGCGACAGGAGGGATCTGCGCGTTCCTGCGGAGCCCTCCGAGCGCAGCCACCAGAAGGGCGGCCCTGGTCTCGCCCCTGTCCCCGCCTCTGTCCCCGCGGGCCACCCGAGGCCTCAGGAATCCCGCCCCTCCCCCCCGCACAGGTTTGGAAAAGCGAAAGCAGCTGGCTCCGGCTCCAAAGTGATGGCGTCCAAAGGCGACGGCCTCGGCGTGGCCTCGACTCTGGGGGTCCCCTGCGGGGGCAGGAGTGTTTGGGGTCCCAGCCCCCCATGTGCAGGGGCGCAGCACCTGCTGCTCTACCTCAGTTTCCCCTCTGTGCAGCGGAACAAAGCTGTCCGCCTCTAGGACTGGGGCCGCAGACCTGGGCGCGCTCTGACCTGCGCTCTAAGAGTGCCCGGGGCGAAGGACCCGGGACGCGAGACTTCGGGCGGACACAGCCCAGCTCAGAGCTCTGCAGGAGGGAGGAGCAGTAGGGGGACAGGAGGGAAGAAGGGACGAGGGGCCCGGCCCAGGGCCGGCAGGGGTCCCCACCTGGGCAGCCAGCCCCGCGTGCCGCGCGGATCCCCGACCTGCCGGCCCACGCACCCCGACTTACCCAGCAGCTGAGGCGAACCTGGCCGGGAGGCCCGCGCTCTCCTGGCCCCACCCACTCGCCTAGCCCCGCCCCTCTCGGCTGGGCCCCGCCCGGCCCACCTAGCCCTGCCCCCACTCACCTGGCCTCACCCCGCCCCTCGCGTCCCCTCCGGCGCGCCCAGCACAACTCCCCTGGCCATGCTACCGGTTCTCCCGCTCTGCGGCTGTGCTAACTGAGGCGGGACAGGGTGAGGTCTGCCCCTGCAGAGCGGGCACCGAGCCAGCAAGCGGCCCAGGGCGCGCTCGTGGGGCCTTGCGTAGGCGTGGAACCGACGGGGACAGGGACCCAGCATCGCCACAGGCGGCCCCACCCAGGCCGAGGCCGGGACTTCCTGGAGGCCTCGCTGACCCTGCCCCGAGGACGCAGGCTGGGCCCGGTGGCCCGGAGGTGCTCCTCCTTCCTGGGCCGCGAGGTGGCCTCCTTGGGACTCAGAGCAGCTCAGGGGGCTCCCGAGGAGATTTGAGGCGGGTTTATGAAGATGGAGTGTCACCTGCCTTCCTGGCTGCGCCCCACCTCCTGCGGCCACTCCAGTCTCCCAGGACTTCTAAACCCCCAGGAGGCTGGATCTGGCCGCCTTCCACCCAGCCCCCACCTCCCGGCCTCTACTGCCTGCACCCCAGCTGTAGGGACGAGCCCTGAGCCCGGGTGACAACTCCACACTGCTCTCCCCACCTCATGCTTCCACCGGCCCCATCCAAACTCTGTCTTGCACACCGTGTGGGGTCCATCACCAGCCTGATAGCTCCTCCTTCAAAATGCCACACAATGTTCACAGTGCCATGACATAGGGGAAATAAATGTCACTCCCGACCTGCTGGATGTCAGATACACCAAGTTTGTGTTCCCCAAAATCGAAGAATGAATTCGGAGGAACAAAGGAGTTTCACAGTAGGAAAAATGTATTGAGAGAGAGAGAGCTCCTGAGAGACAAGAGGGGACCCAAAAGTGGGTAGCCGAAGAGTCCACTTCTGGGCTGGGGATTTAGCTCAGTGGTTTTGTCGCCTGCTGCGCAAGCGCAAGGACCCGGGTTTGATCCTTGGTACCAAAAAAACAAAAAACAAAAAAAACCCCACAAACAAAGATCCCACTTCTCAGAGAAAGTTTTATAGAGTAAAAATCACCAGGTGGGTACAACGTGGGTCAAAACTGTGATTGACCAATAATGTTACAAGTACAGCTGTTTAGGTAATATTGATCCAATGGGGAAGCAGCTCACCTAGCAGGTGTACAAGGAAAGAACAAGGACCTTTTAAAGAAGGGATGGATCAGGAGGTCCTGGTTACCCATCTGGGTGACTGATGTCTATCTAGACTTTATTGGACCAGATGATACCAGTTATAGTATAATCTTCAGTTTATTGTTTATACCTTGGGGAGGTATGTAGGCCTTATTTTGTCTTTATCTCAAGGCCTGGGCTTCCATAGATGCGCCTCCAGCCACAGTTGTAATGTGTTCTCATCTTCTGCACTGACTCCCTTGAGAGCCTTGCCCTGTCTGACTGTCTATATTTCTACCTAACTCAGCTGTCTATAATACCACCACTTCTCCCCACCTCCAGGGGCCCCAGGGGTCCAGGCTCCCAGCACCTCTCCTGTGGCTCAGGACAGTGACCTCCCACTTCTCCCCTTCCCCTCCATCTGTTTCCACCCAGCAGCTGGAGTGGGGAGTCCTGAGGCCCCTGCTCCTTTGGCCATGACCCCTCCCCCTCCCCCCTCCTGGCGTGTGGGGGCTCTGTAGTCCCCAAGTCCTGCCTGGAAGGGGTGTGGCTGCAGCAGCTCTAGGGTTACCAGGGCCCTGGTACCATAGTACAGCAGCCAGGACAATGCAGGTGTTGAGGTGATCCGATCACAAAGAGCATAATCACCCCAGAAGCCCCATAGAGCTCTGCCCCCTGGCTCCCCCTCCCTGCCCTAGAACACTGGGAAACCTAGGGCTGGAGTCAAAAATACCTTTTTTATTCCTTTCCCTGGATTCATGGCCAAATTCCCTATAACAAAAGAGATGAACCAGAGAAAGCATAAAGACTTATTTGTTTGTTTTTGGAGACAGAGTCTGTGTAGCCCAAGCTGGCCTTGAACTTGTGGCGATCCTACAGTCTCAGCCTCCAGAGTGCTGGGATTATAGGTATCTGCCACAATGTCCAGCAGTTAGTCAACATAAGCTTTATGTGATTCAGGAAACTTCTTAAGGAAATGCAGACCCAAAGAGAAAGGTACTTGTGTGTGTTTATGCTTAGGTTTGATGAACAGTGGTCCATTGGGAAAAATATGACTGGAGGACAGAGGTCATGATCTAGGGGTGATAAATGGGAGGAGCTATCCAAGCCTATTTGTCCAGGTTCCTCTTTGTGTCGCCAAGTCCTTGGAGATTAGCATGTCCCTTTCCTCTGGGTATAGGGAGGGCACCTCTCAGATGAGGCTCTCAGAACCTGACCAGGGGACAGCAAGACCAAATGGTAAAGGTGAGCTCCCTGCTCCATCTCCTCAAAAGTCCAGGTGCTGTGTTTTGGGGTAGTGAGCCCTGAACTCCATCACCAGCAGCCATCCTGTGACCAGGAAGGGATCTAGGCTCAGGATGAATTAGAGATGGCCAGGAACCAAATCCTTGGTGGCACTCCAGAGCCCTGATCAAACCTGCTCTGAAGCCTACCTTACCTCTGGACTTCAGTTTAAAACGCCTTGAAATTCTCCTGTCGTTTAAACTAACTTGAGTTTTCTATTTCCCAACATCCAAAGCATCCCTTTTAAACCAAATCGCCAAGTTATCATCAGGATAACACTAGCAGAAAAAGTATCCCAGGGAAGACCTGTAAGTGGCGGGGCCCGAGACACACAGTGATGACCCCAGGGGTGAGGAAGAGACAGGCATTCTTCCCTCCCCAAAGTCAGGACAGTTGTTTCATGCCAGTTTGGCTCACGATAACTATAAAATACAAGGGGGCTATCAAAAAATAGGGCAAATGTTTACATTTTAAAATGTATCACAGTGAAAGACACATTGCCATGAATCCCCTTCCAAATCCTCTCTCTCCTCTCTTTGAACACACTCTCAGTCCTGGAGTCCCCTGTCCTGATGTGTGATCAAAACTACAGTGACTACTGCGGCCAAGCACCATCCAATAGAAAGGCAGGGGTGTAAATACTGGGTCCTCGTCTACCTTATTCACTGGTCTGGCACCATGCGATGTCTGACTCTTTCTCCAAAGTCAAAATGACTGTGAAAGGGAAACGTTTTGGATCGATTCAGAACACAATTTCACAGTATTATGAGACGATGCCTCCCTCCTTGCATTTGTGTCTTGTGAAAATCTCACACGGATTCCACATCCATAGCTTAGAGGAATTAAGAGACGTGCGGTAAAGCAATAACAGACTGATGGCGCGATGGAGAATGCAGGTGTATTCTGCCATTCATAACAAAAAAGAAGGGAACTGTAAGACCCAGGCTGGCTCCTTTCAGTTTCTTTCTCCTGTTTTCCCTAAGCACTGTCTAATCAGTAATCAACCAGTTAGTCATTTCCTTTTGTTGCTATAACAATAACTCCCTGTTTCAAATGCTTTGCAATAGAAAAGAAAAAGAATAATAATGTGGAATGAAGGAATTACATCTGAATGGCATTATTCCCGGCTTTATTAAATTTGCGCTTACACACGTTTATGGAGTCAGAGAGCTGGTTCTTCCCTAAGCAGCAAATTCCACATTAATGAGCGCTGGGGGGTGGGGCAGTGAGTCTTCAATCCGAGGCCTGGGCTTGCCGTTTATTTTCTCCCAAATCGCTCATCCTGCCAGCTGCGGCAGCTAAGGCCTGGCCTGCCTTGAACTTGATTAAACCATGAAGCCAGCCTTTCCCTGCCCCTGCGAGGGCGAGGGAGCCAGGCAGGGCCAGAGGGATCTCACAGATGGTCTCCCAGCTGCCCCTCCGTGACTCGGGACCTCTGGGCTCAGGGCTTGCTTTACTGCTGCATAGCCCAAGCCCAGAATGGCACCCCGGACCCCTGCTGTAGAGCAGAGGCACTGGGTAATTAGTATGGATGACACAGAGTGCTTTCCACACCATGCTTTCCAGGATCCTTGGGGTCTGATGTTTAAACGCTTTTGACTTATAGCTAACGGGCCCCGATCCGGATGCCCCTGTGGGGTACACTGGTGTCAGCCCCTCATACGCCTCTGCTATATTAGAATTCCCCACCTTGCCAGTCTCACTGCCTTAAGGTGCCTCCCTTGCCATGAGGCCAGGGAGTGACAGTGACAGCCTCCATCTCTGTGACACACATCCCAGGAGAGGGTGGCCCTGGACCCTGCACCTTGGAGAAGGCGGCTGCAGCAGCGGCATCCAGCCTGGGAGGTGGGGGAGGCCAAATCGGTGGCCTGGGACACACTGGGTGTCCTTGCTGGTGGTGGTTGTGAGTGTGGTGAAGGGCAACTGAGCATCCCTGTGTGCTGGGAGCTGTGCAGTGGCTGAGCATCCTGCTTCCCCATCATGCCCTTCCTGGTGTGTGGGGGACTTTGGGGCATCATTTCCTGAAGCTACACCAGAGGCGGATCCACACCTCCTGACAACTCCCTGCCATACCGAGCATTAATAAACTCCTTCCTGCATAATCAGCCTGGTCTGCTTCAGCAGCTTGCAACGGAGTTTTACTGGTCCTCACATTTCACACCGCCCTCCCTTCTCCCTGGGCAGTGCAGGCTGCCGGGACTCCTGTAATGATGAGGGAAATGTAAATGTGAGTGATTCTGCAGACGGTCCCAGAGATCAAACACATTCATCAGTACAAACAAAGGTTCTCAGGAGCAAAACCATGTTTATTATTAAGCCATTGTCACCTTTGGGTCAAAAGCCACTGTCATCTGTGCAGGGCCACAGGTTTATAACCCCACAGCCCATCCTACTTGTGCCTGTGCGTGCATGGGGAACAAAGAAACACCACCTGTCTGGGCCGGGGATTTAGCTCAGTGGGTTCACCGCCTGCCCTGCAAGCACAAGGACCTGAGTTCAATCCTCGGTATCAAAAAAAAAAAAAAGAAAGAAACACCACCTGTCAGACTCTGTATTTGGAAAGATCCTTGCTACAGATGAAGAGACCAGGGCTGGGTAACCCTCACAAGGTCACAAAGTAACCAATTCTGAATCACACTGGAGGCCTGGCTCTGCCTGCCAGGGTCCCAGATGCTGAGAACATACAATGCAGGATCCTGGATGACCCTTCAGGCCTGCTGCCTCCAGTGTCCCGGTAGACTCATGCATAGTCAGGCCAGGGCAGGTAATGCTGCCGTAACAAGCATCCCCCAGACTCCGGCGCTCCCATCAAACAGGCCGACGTCACACAAAGGCCGTGTGTCTAGCTTCTACCTGGGGTTCTGTCCCCTCAAGGGCTCTACCTGACAACAAACTGCTCCAACTCCAAAGACTGCATCTCCTTGGCTCAGGACTTAATGGCCAGAGCCGGGATCCTCACCTCCCTCCCAATCAGCAGAAGACAGGACATAGAGAGCAGGGGCACCTGGAAGAGCACTGGTGATTTTAAGGGTCTTAGCAGCAGTTTGTGATGGCCCTGTCCCTGGAGCAGATTCCTCCACCCCACCCGCTGGGTCCTGCTTCTCCTGGCATCTCTGCTGAGCTCTCCTGGGCTGGGCTCCAGGTGCCCCCACTAAAACACTGCTCTCCTCCACTTGGGCTTCCCAGAGGGGTCCCATGAGGCAGTGGAGTCAGAGCACACTCCTTAAGGGAGGAGGCGTGGAGAGGTGCCAAGGAGCCTCCGTGTCTCTCTCTCTCTCACACACACACACACAGGTGCACGACACAATACACAGGCACCTAAAATGTCAGCTCTGGGAAGGGTTCAAGCAAGGCCTCAGAAGCCCATCTGGGCTTTCCTGAGTACCCCCTCCCTAGTGGACCCTGCAGCTGTGGGGACAAGGCTCTCATGTGCGGCCCCAGATAACCGTGCTCTGCTCTTGCTGACCCACCCACGGCATGCTGGACTGGCATGTCCCACCTGTCCTCCTACCCTGAGCTCAAGCCCAGGGTGGCCTCGCTTGGAGTTGAGGATTGAGGCTGTGCAGCACTGATGACTCCTTCAGATGCTTTCTCCTCCTTCTCTCTCCACCTCGGGACAGGCTGCAACCTGGAGGACCCTGACACCTCCACTCGCTCTGCCTCAGACAGGTCCCCAGGGCCAGCCACTCTGCCTCCTCCTCCCTGTGGCTCTTGTGGGGGTTGCCTTGCCAGGCCACCTCCCCCGACAGCAACCCCGGCACACAGTGGCTCCAGCTGGGCTTCCTGCAGCCTGGCTGGCTGGGGAGAGGCAGAGGGCTTGCATGACCCGCCCAGTGCCCTCATGCGCCCCGCTGCTGCCCAGGGCCCCCGGGGCAGAGCTGGCTTGGCGGCCCCGCCTGTGCACATGGACAAAATACACCCCCACGTGCCCACAACAGCTCGCTCCACTCCTCCCTTCTCATTCCCTCTCCCTGAATCTGGGATGTTCTCCTGGTTACCTCCACCTGACACACAGCTTAGTCCAGAGCCGCCTGGTCCCCTTGGCCTGTGGCACTGCCACACACAGAACAAGAGACAGGCCAGGGAGCTTGAGTCCCGGTTACCTTCAAGGGCAGGTCTAGCCCACACTGGTCCCAGCCCCCGGCAGCTGGCCACCTGTGCCCCGAGGCCTGGCCTCTCTCTGCCCACATGGGCCTGGGTCCCAGTTCTATGCCAGGATGGCTGCTGGAAAGCTTGCTGCCTTGACCCCATGGTGGCATCAGAACACTGGATGAGGGCTGGGCTTTAGCTCCTATCTCTCACATACAGATTCATGTCGTGCACATGTACACGCGGCTTGTATACAAATACACAATCGCATGATTGCACACGCACTCACACCTGGACAGATGCTCACACACACAGCCTGGAGAGGAGCTTCCCTGGCCCCACCCCGTAGGGGTCCTATGCAGAAGCCAAGCAATGCCTGGACGGCCGGCCGGGGCTGGCTGGGCCACAGCACAGGATGTGCCTTCCACAGGTGGGGAGGGGCTTCTGAGAGCTGCGACACCACAGGATGTAGGGCGAGACAGCCACAGAGTGGGCAGACACATTTTATTCCACCCTCGCCTGTCCCAGGGGCCACCTGAGGCAGAGGGAGGGCAGGCCGTGGCCCGAGGACAAGGGTCAGAGCAGGGCCCTGCCTCCTGGGGGCCGAGCCGGGCAGTGCAGGCAGGTGCCACCAACTCAGTCTCTGTGAGGGGCGCAGACGCTGCTGGCTTGGCAGGTAGGGGCGCACGACCTCATCCATTTCAGACGCTCGCTATGCACCTGGTGACACCCGACAACAGCTCTTTCGCCGGCCGGGAGCAGAAAGTGGCCGAGGCAGTGATGAGGTTGCTGGGGGCCAGCGGAGTGGGGGAGTAGAAAAGTCTCGCACACACTCACGCACACTCCACGCGGACACGCACTCAAGCAGGGCCAGTTAAAGGCTCTGCTGGCCCTGCCACTCACACGATGCTCTGCTGGCCACCAGGCCCCTCGAAGTCGGACACGCTGGAGCCGCCACCCCGGCCAAAGTCGATGAAGATGCCCTCAGAGTCCGAGTCCACCGACTCCAGGGTCTGGTCCACCAGGGTCTCAGGGCTGGAGGTGGGCGGCGAGCTGAGGGCCGGGCCGGGCTTGGGGGGCTGGGCGGAGGGGTACAGTCTGCTGGGGCAGGGCCCCGAGTGAGGCGTCGGGGGTGACCTGAAGGCCCCTGAGGGGCCCTGGCCGGGAGCATCAGTGAAGCCCTGGGGCTCAGGGCAGGACGTCATCTCGGACACTGAGTGCCGGCGGATGCTCGTGTTGCTGCCCGCCATCCCCTCCGCCTCGTGCTCGGCCACGGGGTTCAGCAGCGGAGTGTTGTAGCTCTTGGAGCGCACCACAGGGTTCTTGGCCAGGACGTCGCCAGAGTGGGAGCAGCGCAGGAGGCGCTTCTCTGCAGGGAGAGGCTCGAGGTCACACCAGGGCTCCCGCACACCTGCACGGACATGTGCCCAGCCCCTCAGTCAGGGAGAGCGCTCGGGCCACCTCCCCGCAAGGGATGCAGCTGCCACCCTCAGCCTGGCTGGGCTGCAGGGCCTCGAGTCAGTTGCCCAGGTTCACATCTACACCTGTGTCAGCGACATCGGTGCTCTGTGCTCAGTTCCCCTGCTGGGGCAATCTAGGAATCTTAGGAGCTGGCATTTCCCTAAGCAGACTCAGCTCCTGGACTCCCAGGCCTTGTGTCCCAGGGGTCGGGGGACGAACTCACAGGGTGAGTTGTAGGGGTGGGTGGGGGCATGGGCTCCAAGGAGGTGGGTGACAAGGGGCTGGCGGGAACTGTCAGGGGGGAGGTATTGTTCTGACTGTGGTGGGAGCCCATGGCAAGGGCTATAAGGCCTCACTGGCTGGAGTGGAGGGCAATGGACTGCAGGGTCCAGGGCAGAGGTGAGGACCATGCAGTTCCCAGAGTTGCCACAAGGTGGCAGGGCAGAGCACAGCTAGTAGCCTTTCCTGGATGGAGCGGCCCGGGGAGAGGTTGGGATCCCCTGGTCTAGGGTCCAGGGGCACATGGGCCTGGGAAGGGCCGTGCTCACTGGCTGCGGGACCTGCCTGAGTCCCCCGGTGGGGGAAGGGGTTCTGTCCAGCAGAGAGGCACAGGCTCCAGATCTGTGGATTCCCAAGTGGTCCTTGCCCTGCTGCTGCCCCTAGGCCAGGATGCTCCCTACCCTCCACCCTGTGGTCACTGTGGGGACTCAAGTCATCCACCATTCCTGCTGGACCAGGTCCCGGGAGGGTGGGGCTTGGTCCCTGGTGACCAAGTGACGTTTCAAGGTGAACCAAAGGAGCAACGCAGCAGCTCTGGTGGACACTTGAGGCCGCCCCAGGTCACCGCTCCACAGGGCTTGGCATCTCCTCCCCATCCCTGATGTGGCTCCCTAGTTAAGAGTAGAAATTCCTCAGGCCCTGGGCATTTGCACGAGCTGTGCCTTCTAGACTGAGCCTGGCTGACCTTCTGGGAATGGGGAGACCTGTGGGCTTCTCGGGTGTCACCATGTGGCTGCTCGTGAATCTGAAAGCCCTCCCTGTCCTATCCCTGTGTGCCCAGCTCAACAGCTGGTGGGTTTGCTGCAGGACTGATGTTGTCCCAGGGGGACCCTGGTCCTGCCACCACGCAGCTGTGGGCCTTAGTTTGCCTATCTGTTCACAGGTGGGCGGGGCCTATGGTCACCCCACCCCTGCCCAGGGCCCAGGCAACCCCTACCCAAGATGCAGGAGTGGACAAAGGGGCCCTCGCTGGAGTAGAGGCCGTAGGTGCCCAGGTACGGCGACACCACCTTCTGGACCAGCGTTTCCAGGCGCAGGTAGTCATCAGTCGCACCCCGGGCTTCGTGCACACCCTGCAAGAGAACAAGGGGCAGGGGATCACATACTTCTGCCTCCTCCATTCCCACAGCAACCTTCCTGCCCTCCCACCCTGCCGCTCCAGCACCCTCTGTGCTACCCACTGCCAGCCGCTGTGGTCTGGATGGCCCATGCCAAGGGCACTGTGGACAGAGAAGGCCAGGCCTCCTGCAGTCCACCCACAGGGCCCTGGATGCAGTGTCCTAAAGGCCCTGGGCAGCACCACCTCCTCCCCACTGCTCAGCCCTTCCTGTCCCTCCTGGGATGCTCCTGGGCCGGCTCCCAGTCCACCCACTGGACCACTGAAGCCACTTCCTAGCACCTGGGATTAAGGAAGGAGGCTGCGCATGGGCCACCTGTGTGCTCCCCAAGCATTGGGCTGATCTGTGCACCCTTCATCCCAGCACTTGGCAGAGGACCGAGAGGGCAGCTCCAATGAGCGCTTGCTAAACGATCAGTGTGTGAATGAATGAATGCAGACAGCAAGCCTCAGGGCTGCCTGCTGCTGACCCTTGGGGAGAATGCTAAGTGAGAGTCATGCCAGCAAGAGGTGACAGCCAGAGTTTGGCCTGGCACCAGGCCAGACACGGCCCCGTGACTCACCTGGGGATGGAAGTCACCTGCCGCCCAGTGTGGCCCAGTTGGCGGAGACTCCTGGGCCTGGCCAGGACTTCGGCACAGGGGTGGGGTTCCCACAATCCTTGGGCCATCTCTGCCCACCGCAGTGGAGAGGCAGATAGCCTTCCACTTCCTGAGCTGGGCCGTATGTCTTATGGACCTTGTGCCATTCACCTGGAGGACCTGTATGAGTCGCGTCCCCTGCCCTGTGTTGAGGCTCCTGAGAAGGAGCTGTGGTGCTGGGGCTGAATCGGCCCACTCAAGACAAAGATAGCAAGGGGCCGATTCACTGGGACAGGCTCACCAGGGGCTAGACAAGGTCATCTGTGATGGGTAAGCTTGACTGTGTCAACCGGATTGGCTTGGGAGCCCTTTGGGTGGGCTCACTCCTGGGAGTGTCTGGGGGGTGATGGAGGTGTGACCTCGGGTGCTCTGTCTGCTCCCTGCCCCTTTCTCTCTGGCATGGTTCCCTGCTCTGCGTCCTGGCCCCCATGAACTGAGAAGCTTTGCTCCACCAAGCCCTTCCACCATGCTGCTCCTAGAGCAGCCGACCATGGACTGAATCCCCTGAAACTGTGAGCCAGATTAAACTCCTTTCTTTCAAGTCATGGGTGTCAGGTCCTGTGTCCAGCAATGAAAAAAGTGACACACAGATCATTCAAAGTGGGGACCACGGCAGAGGCTTCTGGGCAAGAGCAAAGGCTCAGTCTGGGGGCCCGTGAAGCCCAGCGGGGAAGCTGCATGAGGTGCAGCAGCCACCAGGGGGCAGCAGCCCCGGGCCCTGCCTGCCTCCCCCGGTCTTCACCAGGCCGACCCCTTTCTGGGTACAACCCAGCCCAGAACCACTGGGGGAGCCCACGGGGGGATTTTCCTGGGATTTCTCCCCATGGCCCTCACACCCGTCTGCCAGGTAGGAGGTTTTGCTGTCAAACAGATGGAGACATCGAGGACCAGGTGCCCCACAGCCAGGCCAGGCCCGAGGTCCCTGGAAATCCCACCCGCAGGCAGGCATCCAGCTGGGCTGCCAGGGTGCTCCACACCTCTTCACACTCCAGCTCCTCCTGGCTCTGCGATTTCCCAGGCACCCTCTTCCCCGGGGCTGACCCTAAAGGGATCCCATACACATGGGGCTCAGGACAACATGCAGGGCTTTAGCACCTGAGAATCAGGGGGGCTGGCCCAGTGGGCCCCAGCAAGCATCGACTCTTTCCCCCCTCACCGGTCCTGCACCCGGGGACAGACTGGCACCTTCAGCCACTGTACTCCCCGCAGGCCATGGGAAACAGGCTATGGTGACATCCGCTGCTGCTGGCCCTCACCCCGTATGGGATAGGTACCCAGGCCCCAGTTGCTGTGTGTGGGCTGCCAGCAGCACCCCCTTCCCCAGAGCCACCCTGGCTATGAAAGCCGCCTGGGCGGATCGACCGCAGCTACTGTGTGTGCATGTGGTACGGTGCCCACGGCCTCAGCAACTGTCCCAGTGTCCTGGAGGAACCACCACAGTGCCCTTCACAGCCCCAGGCACGCACAGCCTGGCCTGACGTCTTCCCTGCCCGCCTCTCCCACCCTAGGTCCCCAACTCCCCACACAGGCTCTGTCTGCGGCACCTCTACCTGCAGCACCAGCAGCATCTGCACGATGGCAGGTGGCACGCGGGCGTGGGCACGGGCCAGCGCGTCCTCCAGCTTCACGCTCAGGGTGATGGTGTTGCGGAAGTGCAGCAGGGCCAGCTGGCGCACCGAAGGCTCCTTCCCCTGGAGACAGTGTGCAGTGAGCAGGACAACTCGCCTCCGCCCGCCTGCTCAGTCAGTGCTGTGACCCTCAGGCCCCACCCCAGATGGCCCTGTTCCAGGCGAAGGCCCTTTGGGTTTCCTCCCCCAAGGAAAGGGTTTCCGTGCACAGAGCCCTGCATGGCCCGGGGAGCGAGTGTGGTTCGAACAGCCCTGCGCACACAGAGCAGTGCAGCACAGCAGTGCCCGCTCCACCCCGCCTGGCAGCCTCCCTCCCAGCGAGGCCAGGCTGGCCTGGCACCATGGCACTGCCCTCCCGCACCTGCACGGGGTAGAAGATGGCCTGCAGTGTGGGGAGCACGTCGCTGAAGAAAAAGTCCCAGGTCTCCGCCAGTGAGTCCAGCAGCTTCTGTCCTGTTGGACAGGGAGCCATTACCACGTGCCCGCCCCTTGCCATGCACCCAGGACAAGGGGCCAGCCCTGCACTGAGCCACAGGCGCCTGCCAAGGGCGATGTCTGCCCGCCCCCCAGCAGCCCCATGGCTGATCCTGTCTGTCACTCGGCTGCTCTGCACCTCAGTGTGCCTGGCTGTGGAACGGGACGGTGGCAGGGTCACCTCCCAACCTGGCAGACTCACTGACACTAAGCCATGAGGTGCTCAGCCTAGGATCTGGTGCTGTGAACACTGGTGGTCAGTTCCTCCTCTGTGCTGGGGCTGCCCACGCTGCCTCTGGTGCCACAGAGAGGCTGTCGCCAGACCCTCCTAACCCCAGCCCAGCAGCTGAGGGGTCCACCCACCCACCCCACCTGCCCACTCGTCTGTCTACCCAACAAGCATTTACAGGTCACCCGTCCTGGGCCAGTTTGATACTGGGCACCGGGGACCCAACTGATTCCCAACAGCTCCCAGACCCATCGGGGGGCGGGGACAGGGACTCAGATGGTGCCCGGGGGGACAAACGTAAGGGATGCCCTCTGGGGTCAGTGACCCAGGCTATGGCTCCAGGCCAGCTCCCCCAGCGCCAGGCCACTCTGCCTGCCTCCCTGCCAGGGGTGGGTCTGGGAGAGCTGGAGTGGCCCCAACAGCAGCACCCCGCCCCACGCAAGGAGAGGGGCAGGACAGGCCCGATTTAGGGAATGGCTCCCCAGAGGGGCTGTTGCGGGCATGTGTCTTGGCTGTGGACCCCCAACGCAGGCAGAGAAAAGGGTGCACGGACAGCTTTGCGGGCACCTGTGGCCTCAGGACTGCTGAAGTCCCCGAGCAAGGGCTCCGGTGCCTCAGCCGCCCCACGGTGGGCTCCGAGCAAGGGAGGAAGGGTCTCCGAGAGCCACCAGCTGCTTCCCCAACTCTGTGGGAACACGGAGGCCAGATGGGGGCCTGGGACTAGCCCCTCCTAACTTCCCCTGGGGTCTGTCTCCCCAGGAGTCCCATCCAGCAGCCCAGCCTCCGCGGGTGGCCCACACCTGGCTGGGGGTGAGGCGGGCGCAACAGACCGGCAGGCGGACGCTCGCTGCCCTGGGGGACGGGCCTGCACACAGAGCCCCTTCAGTCCCCGCCGACCCGCAGGAAGAAAGGATGCTCAGTCCCCACTGGCCGTGGGCTGGCCCTGGGTGTCCGCCAGGCAGGGTTCCGCTGAGCAGGCCATTCCCCAGTCCACGGGCGGAAACTGGGGGAAGCAGATGTCGAGCATGGAGCCACAGGATCTCACAGCCACTCAGGGGCCCCAGGGACAGTGAAGACAGAGGCCACAAGTGGGGCCGGGGGAGCAGGACCAGGGCATCAGGCAGTGGCTTGGCCACACAGTCCATGTGGCAGGGGACCACAGGCTGCTTCCTGGACGCCACCAGCCTTTTCCCCAATGCGGGGAAGGGGGATGGGGGTGGTGCCCTCACCCTGCCCCCAGTGTGGCCCCAGGGAAGTGCTAGGACAAGGCAGCTCCAAGGCCCAGGCTCAGAGCAGCACCTGCTGTCCCTACTGCCATTCAGCCCATTGGACTGGCACTGTCTGGTCCACCACTGGGTCCCTAGACACCAGGGCCCAACAGGCAGTGAGCACCCTGTACATGGAGAGTGTCCTCCACCCTACGGTGCGGTGACAGGAACTCCAGGCCAGAGAGGACAGAATGTGCTGGTGGCCTCCAGCTGGGAGCTCGCTGCCTGCCCCAGGGCCTAGGCTGCTCAACTCAGGCTTCCTGGGCCATCCTCATCCCTGCCACCCACAGTGGACCCGCATGGGAGGACGTGGCACTGGACACAGAGCTCCCCCAGGCTGCACAAAGTCACCCTTCTCTGAGGACCCCATGCCCAGCGGCTGGGTGGTGGGCGCAGGCACCGAGGGAATGTGTGGAGTCGGGGGGGCAAGGGATGGCTCCTCCCCTCCCCAGGTGCCAGGGCTCAAGGCCACCGCTCGAGGCCGTCCTGACCCTCAACCCCCTGGCTGTGCTTGGGCCTTTCCCATGCTCATGCCTCAGCTGGCACTGCCCAGCACGTGCACTGGGGGTGAGGGAGGAACACAGGACAACTGGCTCTGAGTTCCTCCTCTGAGCTGGGCTGAGATCCTGGCTCCCGGATTGAGTGAAGGCTTGAGGAGGAGCCTGGGTGAGGGCAGGGTGCTTGGTGCCTCTCCCTCCGGCTCGGAGCATCTGTGGGCAGCAGGTGTAAACACCTGGTGCGGAGCCCAGCAAGGTGCGCACACACAGGGCCCAGCACACACAGCATGCTCAATAATTCCCGAGGTGCTTGAGCCAGCTTGGGCTGGAGCACAGCAGGACCACACAGAGGACCCCACACACAGGTAGGAGTGCACACCTGGGCAACTCCCCCGGGGCCTGGGACTCCCCCGAGGTAGTCAGGGCCTCTATCAACTGATGATCTCTGGGCAGCAAAGCCACTGGGGCCACAGGCTCAGCAAGGGCCAGGGGGTGTGGCTTGGAGTCAGACAGGCCCAGGACCAAGTCCTGCCTTTGCCTGTCCCTGCAGTGTCACCACAGACAAACTGCCCATTTCCACTGTGTTGTCCCCATCTGGGAACAAGGACCGGAAGGCCTCATCTGGTGGCTGTGTGCTTCCCTGGACCTGCCCTATCCTTTATGAATATCAGGGCGACCTTGTTCCTAACCAGTTCTCCTGCGATCCCCTAGACCCTCAACCTGTCCCTCTCCAATCCTCTGAGACCCTGAGGTGGCTTCTCCCGTCCGTGGACAAGAGTTACCAGGACAGAGGGTCCTCATTGCAGTGAGGGGGAGCAAGGGCCTTCCTGGGTGCCCGAGTGAGGGACAGACTCTCCCAAGTCCTTTCTCAGTGAGACCTCAGTCCTGCTGCTGACCCCCTTCCAGCCCTCCTGACCAGAGAGCCCTCCGGAGCCCTAGGGTCCAAGGGCATTTACAGCACCCCTAGCCCGAGGCACCCAGCACAGGGTGCAGCACGCCCACCCTCATAGAATGGGGTGTACCACTCACCCTCATAGAAGCGGATCTTGTCCCGAAGAATGACCATGCCTTTTGTCAGCAGCTGGTTCTGAAAGCAAACATGAGGTACAGTCACTGCCCCATAGAACCCCAAGTGTCCACATCCTCTCGCCCAGTGCAAAGCCTGGACCTGCACCAAGCAGGACCCCGCTCAGGTTGTTATGGGATGGGAGGTGGCCACAGGGACCCTGAGAAACAGGCCGCACACCAGGAGTCCTGGTGAAGAGGACACCGAAGCAAGCGGGAGGTGCAGCACCAACTGGGCTGTCACCCCAGCCACACAGGGACCTGTGCACAGGACGGGCAGCTTAGCTGAGCGTGGAAGCTGGCAGCCTCAGCACTGGGCACATTGGCTGAGGTGGTGACAACCCAGTGTCCATGCAGTGACTGTGCATAAAGAAGTACAGGGCGACTATACAGGGGAATGATGTCCACCCATAAAGGGGAATGTGGAGGCACCGCCTGCTGCAACGTGCACACTTTAAAACATGACACCCAGGGGAAGAAGTCAGACACAAAAGGCCATGCAGTGCTGGGACAGAGGCCTTGGGCGAGATGATACCATGGCCACCATCCTCACTAGGAGCAGGTGCCCCTGTCCCTTCTGTCCAGCAAGGCCACCCACCTGCAGGTACTCGGTGAAGAAGGACCCCAGCTCTGTCTTCAGCAGCTGCCTGCGTGGGAGGAGAAATGACAGTGAGCAGGGACCAGGGCAGCGGGGACCCACCTGCTCGGCCTGGTACAGAGGAAGGGACCGGGGGCAGATTTCATGCCAACTGCAGGCTGAAGGCACTGGCCGCTGAGCCACTCTCTAATTTTTACCCTGCTGTTTCCATTAGGGGAACTTTCTAGCCAGTCCTGAGTTGCAGGCTGTTCTCACTTTACATGGTTCTGATATACAAGAATTTCAGTAAACAGGGTCTGAGGAACACCTGCCCGACAATACCGTTCAAATTTCAGTTCCCATAGCGCTAAAATCGTAAAGTAGGATCGCTACCGCTGGCTTCCAGGCCACCAATCACAACACAGGTAACAGATGGGCCTCAGGACTCATAACCAATCACGGCACGTCTTTCAGAGCTGCTCTGTGATTGGGCCCAAGCACCTGCGGTCAGTTCAGCCCAGTCAGCAAAGTGTGTGGCTGCGTTGCCGCCTCACCGCTCAGCCTGGCGCCCCCTGCAGGTGCCCGGGACCCTCATCAGCTGACTGCTGGGCAAAACCAAGGCACACAACACCTGTCCTATGACGAATGGCTCTTGTCATTTATTAATTATTGTACTGAATGTGAAAACACTTGCACAGGTGCAATTAAGCACCTCTTATTGCTGAAAAATCTTAAGGTGAAAGCCTGGGCTAACTCATAAATGAAAAGTGATAGCCAGGTGTGATGGTGCATGCCTGTAATCCCAGCACTCGGGAGGCTGAGGCAGGAGAACTGCCAGAAGTTCAAGGCCAGCCTGGGCTACACAGTGAGACCTTGTCTCAAAAAAAAAAACAAAACGGAGAGAGAGAAAAGAAAAGTGAGAGTCCTTTGCCAAGTGCTCTGGGAGGCTGAGGTAGGAGGCAGGCCAAGTTTGAGGCCAGCCTGGGCAATTTAGTAAGCTCTAGTCTCAAAGGAAAACGAAGAGAAAAGCACCAATAAAGTTAATTTTAATAAAACAGATTTATTGTCTTATAGTTCTGTAGGTCAGAAGTACAATGGGACTAACTAGGCTAAAATCAGGGCCCGGGGATTTAGCCCAGTGGTTTCGCTGCCAGCTGTGCAAGCGTAAGGACCGGAGTTCAATCCCTGGTACCAAAAAAAAAAAAAAAAAAAATAGGATGACTAGGCTAAAATCAAGTTAGTTCTGTAAAAAAAAGGAAGAGAAAAGCAAAATAATCCACGCTAATACTGTTCAAGTGACTCTTGGTGATGTTTTAAAACAAAGAAAACCCTTCTGAATGTTTTTAACGTCTTAAATACAACATCCCAAGCAAATATTTACTTTTTGTTTTTCATTTCTCAAAACATTTATAGTAAACAGAACGATAGGCTTTAATGTTGTGACAAAAGTTTTTAAGGATCATGGAGCAATCATAATTTCCCCATGGATTAATAAGATTGCTTTACAGTTTCAACACACACGGTCTTGCTGAACAAAAAGACAACTTGTAGGATTTGGCAAAAGCAACACATGGAAGAAGAAGCCCCCGAAGCTCCATTTCTGCAGGACGCCCACCGTTTCTGCTGTGTCCTGACCCCCAGGAGTCAGAGGGTAACAATGAACTCTTTCTGCCCCTAATCTTGGACTGGGGGTGGGGCAGGTGGTGGTAAACTGAGCTTGCCCTACACACCGGAAGTGGGCGCTCTGGTCCCCAAGGCCCTTTGGGGCAGCTACACTCTGCAGAGGAGCTGCAAGCTGGGCCCCAGCTCAGGGCTAACCGTCCCCACCAACCTGGGAGGCCTGGGGCTGGAAGCCCTGAGATTTTGGGGAGATGGGGCCAGGTCACCAGTGCTCAGCCATTGTGATGGAGGTGGCTCCCACACCCTGGTCACCCAGTCGCCACAGGAGCTTAGAGTTTGGGCAGCACCTCCAGAGCCTGCTCGTAGTAGGTACTCACAGTGTATGTTGAATACACACTCGGGAGACTTTCATCTGGCAGCCCACAGCACCCTGGGAGCCCAGATTTCAGACAGGAGAGGGTGCCGAATACAGCAACTCCACCCGCACAGGCAAGGTAGGAACTACTTTCATTTTTCAGATGGAGAAACTGAGGCACAGGGAGGGCACCTAATGAGGTCAGAGGAGAAGCCACAGAACCCAAGGTTGGGTCCCTAGATCTGTGGATTAAAAACAGACAGCCAAACCAGGTATGGTGGTGCATGCCTGTAATCCCAGCACTTGGAACGCAGAGGCAGGAGGATCACCACAAATTTGAGGCCAGCCTGAACGGCATAGTAAGATGCTGTCACAAAAACAAAACAAAATGCAAACCAAAGCAACAGCCAAAGCATGGTGGTGAATACCTGTTGTCCCACCCACTCAGGAGGGTGAGGCAGGACTGTTTGAGCCCAGGAGTTGAGGGACAGCTTGAGCAACACAGAGACTCTGTCTCAAAGAAACCCCAGACCTGGGCCGGGGATTTAGCTCAATGGTGCCACTGTCTGCCTTGCAAGCACAAGGTCCTGAGTTCAATCTTTCGTACCAAAAAAAAAAAAGAAACCCCAGACCTCTCATCCTTCCTAGGAGCTTAGGAGGGGTCCACCCAGCCTACAGGGAACAAGAAACTCATAGCTTAAACCAGTGATGGTGAACCTTTCAGTGCTTTCAATGATATAAACAACCCAACAGGGCACATGTGCTACAGGTTCGCCACCCATGGGCTCCTGGACAGCAAGGTGCTGGGCCACACTGGGGCTGGGGGGACCAGCCAGCCCTGTGCATGCTGGGAATGCAAGAGGAAGGGGGAAGGGGGGTGTGGGTGCCCGCCAGCAGCAAAGTGCAGCAGGGAGTCGAGGTGTCCCAAGATGGTAAGGGGACCTGGCGCTGTCCCCAGGGTGGCAGGGCCAGGTGATCACCACACAGCTGCAGGCAGGAGGAGGAGGGGATCCTCACGGGAGCAAAGCCAGCAGCTCCCCAGGCTCGGTACACAGAGCACAGAGCAGCCAGGCCGAAGGGCACAGGGAAGATGCCTCCACAGCTGGGCTCCACCAGGGCACCTGGGGCCCAGGCTCCAAGAAGAGGGTCACAGCGTGTCTCCTCAAGGACAATCACCAAAAAACCCAATGAGTCAGGAGAGATGAGGGTCCCCAGCGGGCGCCTGCTGCCACCCAGGCTTTTCTGCTCCCTGAGGGTTTTCTCCAGGCTGGGCTTGAACTTGTGATCCTCCTGCCTCAGCCTCCCAGAGTGCTGGGATTGCAGGTGTGCGCCATCACATCTGGCACCAACTGTTAACAACTATCATGCGAAGTGTCAAGAGGGGTGGTCAAAGGAAGGGGTCTGAGAGAAATGCCAGACAGCGGAGCTCCCCAAAACCAAACCCTGTGCCTCAATGGGCGCCATGGAGAGGGGCACGTGTGTGGCTCAGCACAGGTGAGGTCCCGACTTGGGGACCTGGCAGGCTTACAGCTCACAGCCGGGGCAACCCGAGCACCTGAGCACCGCAGGGGCAGGGATGAGGACACATTTCTCCACAGACTCGAAGTGGCCATCAGCCCCTCGGAGACGACCCACACCACGGTCCCAGGGAAGTGCACACCCACTAGCTGCTGGAACCCCGAACTGGACAACAACAGGTGGCTGCGAGCGTGTGGGGACCCAGCACATTGTAAGGGGAGCAGCTGCAGTGGAAAGGAGCAGGTGGCTCCCCAAAATAGCACCAGGGGACTCAGCAGTCCCTGCCCCTACACTAGGCTACCCGAGGCACCTGTGTGTCCCTGAGAGAGCGGCAGAAGCGACACCTTTGGCACTGGTGGTCATCAACAGAAACAGGCACAACACACACTCTGGGTCTCAGGAGCCTCAAAGAGCTTCTGGGTGAGAGAAGCCAGGCACAAAACTCACATGGTGCCTGAGCCCACAGACTGGAAATGTCCGAAATGCGGAGAGCGGGGACCAGCTAGCTAAAACCCACTGAACTACACAGTGCAAAAGGCTGAACCCTCATGGCAAGTGAATTCGATCTCAGTGAAAATTCACATCCAGCCAGGCACTGCACATCGAAAGTAGCTGCAGACCCAACAGTGGTGCCCCGAGGCCAGCCTGTATTTATTGTCACTGCACTGTTCTGTTCTGCTTGGGTACAATGGCCCACAGCCAGCACTGGGCAATGACGCCCTGCACAGGCTGGGATGCAGGGACTGTGACTGCTGTGACGTAGGCGCACAATGAAATGGCCTTGAGTGACGCATTTCTTGGTGTTCCTGCTGCTGAGTCAGCCACAACTGTGTAGATATAAACATATACACAGAGGGCAGAAGGACAAGGACGTCAGCGTCTTCAGTTACGCTTACCTTCCCTGTGCATGAGCCGTGAGCCACGTCTGGAGCTCCGGGCTCCGCGCCCTGCCCTCGGCCTGTTTTCCTGGGCAGGAGGCTCATGCTCCAGGGAGGACTGTGGCCCAGGGCGGGGGCTGCAGGAAAAGGGACAGGGGTACACAGGAACAGTGACCTCTGGTCCTGGGGTGGGGGTGGGGGTGCTGGGTGAGCAGCCCATGTGCTGGAAATTTGGCAATTTGACAGTATTTCCTCTTTTTTTTGATGGACTGACTCTAGGGCCTTTACACTGAGCTCCATCCCCAGACCTTTTTATTTTTATATTCTGACACAGGGTCTCCCGAAGTTGCTGAGTTGCCCAGGCTGGGTTTGCACTTGCAATCCTTCTGCTTCAGCCTCCCAGAGTGCTGGGATTACAGGCATGCACCACCGTGCCTGACTCTTTTGGGTGGTTGTTATAACACCACCAACAGGCTCTTTAGCTTGTTACAAACTCATTTCCTTGAGCAGGAGCGTATTAGAAAATGGTGTGCGTGGGTCGCCCCCTCGGTGGGGCCCAGATGAGAGAAAAGCAGAACACCACAAACAGTGACACATGTCAGGCCTGGGAAGGCACCATGCTCCTGCTCTGTCACTCTGACAGGCCCCTTCCTCCCTGGGCCTCAGTTTACCCTATGTAAGGGCCACTGAGTGGGTATGGGGTGTCCACATGCAAAATCTGACTCCTATTCCACTTACCCTTTCATCTTGCCCTGAATAGCAAGGGGAAGGTTCACTGCCTATTTTCCCAATGAGCTGGTTTGTTTTGTTTTGTTTTGTTTTTTGTTTGTTTGTTGGTACCGAGGATCGAACTCAGGTCCTTGCACTTGCGCAGCAGGCGGTGAAACCACTGAGCTAAATCCCCGGCCTGTTTTGTTTTTTGAGACAAGTGTCTCACTACGTAGTCCAGGCTGGCCACAAACTCAAGGCAATTCTCCTGCCTCAGCCTCCTGAGTGGAGGGATTCCAGTGGCCAATGTGGGTCAGGCTGAAGGTCAACACCTCCTTGTCCCAGCTCTGTGACTGGGCAACAGCTCGAGGTCTCTGAGCTGCAGCCTCCTCAGCCACAGGGATGACTGGAAGCCACGGCCACCTTAGTTTGTCCCTCCTGGCTGCTTCACAGCCCCCTTCCTGCTCGGCACAGGAAATGAGGGGTGTCTGCGGTGGTGAGTGCCCTTCCGGGTGCCGCTCAGCGTTTAAGCAGGTGGGTCCTTCCTCTTGGACATGATAAATGCCCTGGCAGTGCTCCACCCACTTCCCCTTCGGCACGGCCAGGCACGGCCAGGCCCGGAGGACTGGCTGGGGTCACCGGGGCTCCGGGTCTGGGCCCAGCACTCACCGCACACCCTCGTTGAGGCTGAAGAGCTCCTGGTCAGGCAGCCCCTTGCGCTGGAAGACGGCTATCACCCCGTTGTGGATGCTGTGGGTGGGGAGAGAGAGGCGTCCACACCCACGGCCCAGCCTGTGTCCACCAGCCTCCCCTCCTGAGAGCCCGAGGCCCTGCAGCCCAGCCCTGGTCACCTCTCCAGGTCACCTAGGCCCCCTGTGCACAGTCTGTGGTCAAACCCTGGCTGACTGCTTTCTTCCTGCTGGACCAGAAACACTGGGGACCCTCTGCTGGCCTCTCCTGTCCACGACACATCCAAATCCTACTGACCTCAATCTTATTTAAATGTTTTGTGAGAGGGGGTGTTGCTGTGTAGTTCTTTGAACTTCCTGTGTGCCCCAGGCTGGCCTCGAACTCATGGCAATCCTCCTGCCTCAGCCTTCCAACTACTCCAATCCCAGGTGTGTGGCACCATTCCCGGCTAACCTTCACAACATCCACTGCCTCTGGCCTTTCCACCTCCCCTCTCCCCCCAAATTCAGGTCCCAGGGAGCAAAAACACTGCACCTCTGAGAGCTCTGAAAATGCCCTTGTCAGCATGCTGGCACACAGCATGGAGGCTGAGGCAGGAGGATCAGGCAGCAGGGCAGGGCCCCTCTTTCCCAGACCCTCAGAGGGCTGGAAAGATAAAAGCTAGGCCCAAGGTGTAGCTGCTTGCTCATGAGCAGGCTGGAGAGTACCTGTTCCAAGTCCTGGAGGGGACCACTCCCCACTGCAGACTGAAAAAGGTCACAGATCCGTGGGTGTCCAAGGGCCACTGCAAAGGCAGCTGTCCAGAGCAGCTGCCTCCCTCCCAGGCCAAGGCTGGGCCCCATGGTGGGCCTGGGGGAGGGAGGGTAGGCGGAGGGGCCAGCATAGCTGCAGGCTGAGGTAGGAGAAAGCAGAAGGACCAGATCCCATTGCGGGAGATATCCAGGGGCCTCTAGTACTGCTGTTCTCAGGGACCCGCCTTTCCCTAGCCCCTCAGCCCTCCCCATGAAATGCTCTGAAAGGACCCCAGCCCACACCTGTCCCTAAGCAGAGGTGACTGCACAAGGTCCTCCCTCCTGCCCCACCTGTCCCTGGTCCCCTGGGGAGGAGGTGGCCTGTGGCTTACTGCCAACCCCACCCTGGTCACCCCTACCACCCACTTTCTACCCTGATGGCCCCAGCTTCCTCCAGCTCCAGGTAGCTCAGATGCAGGCGTGGATCTGACCCGCTGCCCCTGTGCGGCCTCAGGGCCTGTGTCCCCACGCATGCAGAGGTGGGATGAGCATGGCGCCTGCCTAACCATGGGAGGCAGGAGGCCCTGGGCTTGCGTGACAGGGGTGAGCCAGGCCTGCTGAGGTATCTTCCCCACACTCCTGCTAGCTGTCAGCCTGTGATGGGGTGGGGACGTCAGACCCCAAGGACAGTGGGAAACACTAAGCTCAGAGAATCTGTGCGATTTGCCCAGTTACAAGTCTGTGCCCAGCAGTCAGAGCTGGGATGGGGCCCTGGGTCAGTGTCCTCAACGCCCTAGACCAATGGTTGCCCCAGTGGGGCTGCTTCCTGCTCTTTTCAAAGTCCCTGCTGGGTAAGCAAAAGAAACCTAGTGTGGCACTTGCAGAGGAGGGGCGGGAGGCTCCGGGCCTCATGTGACTTGTCATCCCCGGGAGAAGTGAAACTTGCAGACCAGAGCCCAGCAGGCCTGTTGAGGTGTCTGCAGATGGCCCCCAGAGAGCACAGAACCGGGAGAAGCTGAGACACCCAGGACGCTGGCTGGGAGGGTGCGCCCGAGCCCCTGAGGGGTGTGATGGCGGCTCCTGGGGACACTGGCTGAGGCCACCCTGACCGGGGTGGGAAGAGGGTTCTCTGGGGTGTCACTGGCCCCTCGCTGGCAAAGTAAGGGGACATGGGGAGATGGACCCCACCTTGGGCCCCTGTCCCATTGTGGACCAGGCCGCCGGGGCCACAGAGGACCCAGAGGTGACAGAGAGTCTGCTAGGGACCCCTCCTCACGGTGCCCCGAGAGGCTGACCTGGACCCCACCGCCTGGCTCCTCTTGGGACACCCCGTGATGATTTTTTTTCTTGTTTGGTGTTGGGGATGGATTCCAGGGCCTGGCGCCTACTAGGCGAGTGCTCTGCCATGAGCCAACCTCTGTCCCTGTCAGGACCCAAGGGAACAAACCAGGGTGGGCAGGGAGTGACCTCATCCTCCAGGAGCCTGGTGGGGATTTTGAGCCCCTCCTGGGGGGACTCACTGGCCCTGGCTGGCAGCAGGCACCCACGTGGCCAGCGTGCAGGGACAGTGCAGTGGCTGTCCTTCCCCTGTCGCTGCCACCCCAGGCCACCGTGGACCTGCCCTTCCCGCTGTGGGTGGATTCTGACTGGCAGGGAGAGAGGGAAGCCCCACCTGTGGCGTGGGGTCCTGTGGCCAGCCCGAAGGTGCCAGCTGTAAGTCAGCTCCATCTGGCTAACAGTGAGGTGTCGGTGGGGCCCAGTCCCCATCTGTCTTTGCCAGCTTCCTGAGGCACCTGTGGCTCCTGGCTCACCCTCCGCCTCCGGGCCCATGGGAGGCGCCTGCAAGTCCCTGCTTCCCCATCGAACTGTCTCTGAGGGATCCTCTGGCATGCTCCAGCAGACCTGTGATTACACCAGGCCTCCCAGACACAGGGCCTCCCTCCCACGCAGCCTCCCCAGCTCCAGGCCCTAACTGGAGGGCATCTGTAGTCTTCTGCCAGGTGTAAACCCCAATGTATCCTGACCATGGAGGTCCCGGAGGCCCTGCTCCTGCTGACTACACCCAACTGGTCCCAGAAAGGGGCTCAGGACCCAGCGTGATGCAGAGCAGCAGGAAAGGGTACTGGGGTTCAACGTGGACCTCACGGACTCCATCCCGAGGCCTTTGACCCTCATCCTCTGACCCTTTAAGACCTCCAAAGGCTAATATCGAAAGTGAAGGCTTGGGGTTGGACCTGGACAGTACCAGCTCCTCTTGGGCCTTAGTGGGCTCATCCATGAAACGAGAGTATCGAGCTCATCTTGAGGGTTTCGGGGATGCAGGCTAAGGCAGGAATGTGTACCCCGGTGTCTGTGGGATTGGGTGCTCAGCAGTGCTTGGGGGGACTGAGGTCCAGGGTACTCTGTGAGGGCTGGGGCTGGTGGCTGGAGTGGACAGGGCCCCAGCATCTTTGTCTAGGACCAGTGGAGTGAAGACAAGGTCATTTAGGGCCTGGCCTCATCCCAACCTGAGATGGCCACTGGCTATAAAATACAGCCGGCTCTTCCGGTCAGCACCACCATCCCTGGGCCCAGCTGGGATATGGGCTCCTGTGTCTCTGGCTGTGGCCTCAGGTGAGTGGGGATCCTGATTGGCCCCTTTCCTCTTCTGGCTGAAGACAGTCCAGCCCCAGAGGCAGATGGAGGGAACAATGAAAGGCCCACCTCTGCCTGCTGCCTGAGGTGCACACCACCCCCTTCTTGGCATCCGGGCTCCCTGATGCTGACACCCGTGGTCCAACACCCACCATGGAAAGGCTTGTGTGGGGAGGGGTCCCCTGAGGGACACTGGCTCAAGGAGGCTTGGATAGCCACATGTCCCTCAGCACCCCAGGGGTGAGGCATCTTCTGAGGGTGCTCAGGAGCTCCCCTGGGTGGGGGCAGGTGCAGCTGGGAGAGCACATTCCTGCCAGGAGGCAGGGGGCAGGCCCTGAGTCACAAGGCCAGCCACCTGGTCCCCTCCAACATCCCATGCCTGTGCCCAGCTCCTGCAGTGCCTAGATGCCTTCCTCCTCCTGTCCTCCAGGGCACACCCAGGGGCCACCTCCTCCCTCTCCCCCACTCAGGACGGATGTGGCCCCTCAGCTCGAGGGCATGACCTTCACAGAGCCAGAGGCCTCCGGTGAACACGGGGTCAGACCCAGTTGGGAGTGAACTGGGTTTGCCAGGGAGACGCAGGGACAGACAGGGACCCATTCCCCCCTTGAAGAGGAGGAGCGTGGACCTCAGGTGGGTGGCAGGTGTGCCCTCCAGAGACTTGTGTTCCCCGTCTCCCTGCCACCCCAGGAGCGCCCTAGGGTACACACCTCAGTGCCAGGCCTGGCCCAGGCTGGGAAGGGGGCCAAACCCACCCAGTGAAGTGGCAGCAGACGCATAGGAAAGGACTCAGGTGGCTCTGGTTTACAGTCTGCAGGAGGCTCCGCCGGCAGACGGCCTGGCATCCGCCCCACCGAAAATGCTTCCCAAAGCCCCAGTGTTCCTGGGGAGGAGGCAGTGCCCCAGCCAGCAGGGTCACTAGCTCATCTCTCCAGTGCCAGCCGTGACCTGCAATTACTCCTCTGCTGACCTGTCTCCTGTTTACTTCCTGGCTCCTCCTCCTGGCTGGCTCGGGAGCCCTGTTCTCTGCTGAACCCATGCCCTGGGCCCAGCAGGGTGCCAGCAGAGGGCGGACAGAGGGATGAATGAATGCCTGGCCGAGTGCCCTGTGCCACTCACAACAGAGCAAGCTACATACTTTTAAGCCGTATCTGGATGAGGAGATGGGTGTGGGGAACTTGGGGGTGTGCCCAGGGTCACGGAGGCAGGTAGAACGATGTCCCTCAGATATTCATCAGGCCTGACTGGGAAACAAGTGTGGGCAGAGGTGACAGCTATGGATCTTGGTATGGAGGCAGCAACTGGTGTCTTTACAGGACGGAGACTGGGACCAGGCTGCCACAAGCCAAGGACACCAGGGGCTGGTGGTGGGAAAGAAGGACCCCCAACCCCAGGACGGGGAGCACAGCCTGGCCACACTTCTGAGAGTCTGGCCTCCAGATGGGGCACAGACACACTGCTGTGGTTTCCCTGTCGGGGGCCATCTGTTCCCGAGGCCCCGGAATGAATGCAGTCACACAGATAAAAGGGGCTGCAAAATGGGGAGTCCACAGCTCCGCAAGCCAAGACCCCAAGGGACATAGCTGTCCCTGACCCTGCACAGGGCTGCTGTGGGGTGAGGACAGGGAGGCAGGAAGGGACCCTGCCATTTCGGCTCAGGGAGAGGCAAGAAAGGCACCATGCTCTCCATGGCTCAGCCAGCACCAGCCAGAAGCAGAGGCAAGGTGCAGGTCCTACTGTCCCGTGTGCTGCCGGGCATGGGTGCTGTGGGCAGGTCCCCAGGCACTCTGGGTACCCTGTGCATCTCTCAAAGGAGGGGGAACACCTCATGGGGCCAGGCTGGGGCCTGAGCAGTGATGGAGGTTAATGGGGTTCAGAGGGTGGAGATAAGAGGCCTCGGGGCGCTATGGGGGAGGAGGCCTGGATTTCTGTCTGCCAGGCCACCAAGTGAGAATCCAGTGGAGGGGCTCAGGGTCCCCTCCCCGAAGGGCTTCCTGGGCTGGGAAAGACATGGGTGGGGTCACGCAGGGTTGGGAGAGGGGATGCTGAGCACCCCTCAGCAGAGGCCCAGCCAGTGTGCTCTCCCCTCTCTCCAGGGGGAGTCCAGCCCAGACTGGAGGGAACACGTGGAGTTGCTCCTGGTGAAAGCTGGGAACTGGCTGAGGTGTTCTCAGGTGCCACCCCCACAGGTATACTGGTCCTCCAAGGTGTCTGAGCTCGAATTGCATCACAGAGCACCTATGACACACTGGGCACCATGCAAAGGGCTACAGTACGCGTTTCCACATTTAACCTGGACAATAGCCCCTGATGATGAGCTGGGACCATCATTTACCCATTTTATAGATAAAACAGGACCAAAGATGTTAACTGATTCACTCAAAACACACAGCAGGAAAGAGGCAGAGATGGGATTTGAACTTAAGTCTGCCTGGCTCTTTTCACTAAAGCACAGCAAGAAACAAGTAGGAGACGACCTCCATCTCCTCAGCACTTTAACGGGGAAAAGACCAGACACTGAGCAAACTCAGGCCAACGAGACTCCCTGACAAGGGTCCTTTTCACTTACTGCCTCCCACCCCATTTTGTTCAGTTTCAGACTTGGTGGAGGGCAGGAGATAAGCAAGACTGACCCTGTCCTGCCTCGTCCCTGAGTATACACAGGGGCCCAGCTGGCGCCTGGTGCCCACCAGGATGCTGGGAAGGAGTGGATGATCAGAAAAGACACGTGTCCAAGTGACAGCCGGTGGCCTAGACCACAGCTGGTGGAGCATCTGGCGCCTGTGGGGGTGGGGACAGCACCCGCAGACCCTGAGCAGCCCCTGTCCCTTTTGGTGGAGCTGCCCTTTCCTAAAAAGGCCCCTGAGCAGAGTACGGGGAATTTCACAATGTAAGCCATCTCCTTTCTGGTTCTCAGGGTCAGGGCTGGGGGAGGGGCTCCCCGCGTCGCTTGCCCCGGGGAGGGAGGGTCCTCTGAGGAATGCCAGGCCCTGGCGCACCAAGCGGCCGCCTGGAGGCCCCAGAACCCCCAGGGGAACCAGCGCCTCCCATCCACCGATCCTCCACGCGGGCACAGGAAGTGCGCTCCCGCTGGGGCCCGGGCGCGTCTGCTCATCTGCGAAGTGGGAGACACTTCCTGCTGTCCGGCGGGTTCCCCCGGGCGTGAGGCGCAGGCGGGGGGGCCGGGGGCGGCGCGGGTCGCCCTCCCTGGCTGGCTGCTCGGTCCCAGGCGCAGAGCTTCCCTCGGGCGCACCCCTCGGGCAGGCGGGTCCCCCCCCCCCCCGGCTCCCCTCACCTGTTCCAGGTGGCGTTGGCACAGGCCCGGCGCTGCTGCGTGCCCCTCTCGTCCCCGGCGGCGGCCGGCTCTCTCTTGCTCAGGTCACTGAGGCTGGGCGAACTCATGAACTTCAACCTGCGGAGAGTCCTCATGGTGAGCCCGGCGGCCGGCCAGCGCCCACGCGCGCGCCGCGCCACGCCACGCCACACCACGGCCGGGCAGGCCGGCACTGGGCGCTCTACAAGGAAACTTGGGCAACAGCCGGAAGCCTAGCGGCCCCACGGGGTCCCGCCCTGGGCTCCTGCCTCCGCTCCGGGCCGAGCGCCGGCCGCCCCGCCGGGTTAATCATTGCTCGGAGCGGGACAGCGTGGAGCGCGCGCCGCCGCACCGGCCCAGCTCAAACGCAGGCGGGGGGCGGGGCAGGGAGGGGCGGGGCTCCTCCGGGGCGGGGCCTTGAGGGAGGGGCTAGGACTGGGGCGGGGTCCACGTCTCTCCCGTGGGGTGGGACGAGGACCTGGCAGGGGTGGGTCCCGGGCAGGGCGGGGCCGGCAGAAGGGGCGGGGCCACTACCGGGAGGCGGGGCTACGAGCTTGGGCGGGGCCGGCCCCCAAGCGCCCAAGGCAGCCACAGAGCGGGTCGGTCCGCCCTTGGGAGGGGGAATACGCTCAACCCCCACCCCTCTTCCAAAGGGCACTCGTGCCCACAGGAAGCCAATACCCACGCGAGGCCCAGCCCCATGTCCACCCTGTGCTCGACCCTGCGGTCACACTCACACCCACAACATGCACAGCGACCACGAGACAGAGACACCTCCATCAAGGCCTCAGGGAGTCACCCCCACCCCTCTGTCCACCCAGAAAAGGCGGTGCCCACAGAGGTGCCCCAAGGCCGCTTCACTGGGGTGCAGGCTCCTGCGCAATACTCGCGAAGACTGGGCAAAGGCTTGCAGACGGGGGTGGGGTGTCTCTGGCCAGCAGGAGCTGTACCCACCCAGCTGCCCTGGCCTGGCACGTGCACCCCGCTCTGCAGGGTCTTGGCCTTGTGGGCTGCAGGGCTGCGGTTGAAGGAGTGAGGGCCCCTCCCAGGACGGAGCCCGGCCTGCTACTGCTGCGGCCCCTGGGGTGGAGAGGCAGGGACCTTCCTGAATCCCCCAGGGAGGGCAGGGCCTTGGGCCCAGCACTTAGAGGTTCCCCACAGAGCCTCCCTCGGTGAGACAAAGATTATTCTCTTCATTTCCCAGCTGAGGAGACTGAGGCTTACCGGAAGAAATGAATTTTCCCGAAGTCCTGCAACCACCAATAGCAAAGCTGGCCTGCCCCAGGCCCTCTTTGCTCACAGAGCCCTGCCCTATCCCTAGCTTCTGGGATGCCTGCAAGGCTGGCCTGCCCACTCTTTAGCACAGGGGGACACGAATGGCCCCAGGCTCTGGGTGACCTATACAAAATGCAAGAGAGCCTTAGCCAGGCAGGGTGGCACATGCCTATAATCCCTTAGGGGACTGCCATGAGTTTGAGGCCAGCCTGGGCTACACAGTGAGTTCAAGGCCAATTTGAACTACACAGTGAGATGCTGTCTCAAAAAAGAAAAAACAAAAATGCCCAGCATGGTGGTGCACTCCTGTAACCCCAGTACTCGGAGGCTGAGACAGAAGGATAGCTGAAAGTTCAAGGCCAGCCTGGGGTACACAGTGAGCTCAAGGCCAGAGGAGACCCTGTCTCAAACAAAACAAACAACAAAAAACCCAAACCAAAACTGAAAGAAGAATCCCAAAGAGCCATGTAAGGAATCATCCTTCAGTTCAAACTGACCAACATTCCCTGAGCACCTACTATACGCCAGCCACTACCTTGTTTGTTGTAGGGGACACAGCCATAAACAGAGGATCCCAAGAATCTCCCACCAACCTGTCACCCCCAAACTGTGACCCATGTGTGCCACTGTGAGCTGACAGCCAGGAAGGGCCGGGCTCCCTACTTCCTCTCTAACACCAGGGAGGCCCAGGCTGGGGACAACAGAGGAGGCACTTGCCAGCCTCTGGTTGGAAGGATGAAGCATTCTGGGGACTTGGGTGGCCTCAGCTCTGGTCAGTAAAGCGGGATCAAAGTGTGGGCCCCAACCGGTGTGTCTGCATTGTACAAACTGTCCAGCGTCAGACATGCCCTTAGGGGTCTCCACTCAAGGCGCCAGGAGACTTCTTGGACACTCCTGGTCACACCCGCTCGTGTATGTACAGGATACACATGCCACCCCAGGTCTAAATCCCATGCCAGTTCTCATAGTTGGACAAGGATGCCCTGCCTTACCTTCGTAAAAAAATTACATAAAAGTACCCAAGAATCACAGAATTGCCTTTGAAAAGATGTGACTATCACGTGGGAGGTCAGCGTGGCTGGGGGCGGTGGTGGGGCTCACAAGCAGCAGCTCCCCATGGGCCCAAAATAGAGCCATGTAGAGCGGGCGTGGTGGTACACACCTATAATCCTAGCACTGGGAGGCTGAGGCAGGAGGATCACCACAAGTGTGAAGCCAGCCTGAGCTACATAGAGAGACCCTATCTGGAAAAACCAAACCAAAACAAAATACGGTTATGTCCCAGGGAAGGGGCTCTGTGGGACCTGTGAGTTCCTTCTCTTTGTCCTTTGATGGCACCCGGGTCAACCCTGGTGGCCTCTCCTCCCTTAGACACACCTCCTGACCCTGTCTGATCCCCTCAGTCCCCCAGATGATGGCTTCCCTGGCCTGGGCCACCGACCCCTCCTGGCCACAAGGTGGCCTCACAAGCCCTCCCCTCATGGTGGCCAGGGCTGCCCTGGTACCCACATGCTTCCTGAGTCCCACAGGGTGGAGGAGGAGCCCAGCGCCCCAATCCTTGAAGGAGTCTGGTCTTGGTCGCTTCCCCCATTGCTGGGACACAATACCTGACACACCCACACCGTAAGGGAGGAGAGGTTTATTTTGGCTCACGTTCTAGTCCATAGTTGTTGACCGACTCCAAAGCAGGACGGCATGGCAGAGGACAGCTGCTCACAGCACGGTGGACAGGAAACACAGACAGTGAAAGGAGGAGCCTGGAAGGGAGCTATAACCTTCCAGGCCATGCCCCCAGGGACCGGCTTCTGCCAACCTGGCCCCGCCTCTTAGCTGCAAGGCAGCTCTAGGCCTCCAATCCAGTCACCTTCCAAAGGCCCCGCCTGTGAGTGCATCAGGCTTTGCGGGGACATCTAGACATAAACCGTAACATTCTGCCAGCGGAGCCTGAAGGACTCAGAGGCACCCCATTATGCAAAAGGCATTGAGTCCATCTCTAAGAGTTCCCCAAGTCCTAACAGTTTCAGCATTCTAAAAAAGTCCAAGTCCAAAATCTCCTGAGACTTAGGGCAGACTCTTAGCTCCTGTAAAAATTAAAAAGCTAAACACTGCCAACATGCAAGGGCACAGGGTAAACATTCCCATTTCAAAAGGGAAGAAGAGAGGGGCAGCAACAAATGGGAACAAACAAGACCACAACCCAGCAGGACAAACATTAAATCTTGTAGTCCCATGTCCAGCACCAGGGAGCAAGTTGTGACAAGGAGATGTGAATTCCAAAGGGCTTGGATGGCCCTGCCCCTACGGCATTGCTGGTGATTTCAGCCCTCATGGCCTCTCTCTTGGGCTGCCTTTCATCAAGCCCTGTGGCCTTTCTCAGATGTCCCATGTTTCTGATTTCTCCAACTTCCTGTGATCTCCACTGCACTTTTGGCTGAATGCACTGCCCTCTCAGGGTCACACTGCCTGGCCTCCCAGGGCTTCTTCTGAAATCTGAGTGGAAGCCTCCCGATTCCCACATCTCTTATTCTTTATGCCTGTAAAGCCAGTACCACGTGGGTGATGCCAAGGTCTGCCGCCAGCTTGAGTAGTAGCCAGGCCTCCTTGAATCAGGAGTGCAGAGGCCTCTGAGTGGCTGGCTGACTGAGCACTGTGAACTGAATTCCTTAGGTAGTCCTTCTAGTGCCCGGTGCCCCCGGGGCTCTCTTCCCAAAGCAGTCTTTCACCACTGAACTCTCAGCCTGTGAAGGATGGGGTCTTCCTGGTTGCTGTGATGCACTCAAGCCATTTTTTCTATCATCCTGTTGTAAAGTGCTTAGCTTCTTTTTAGTGCTAATCTTTTCAGCAACCAAGCTCTCCTCTGCCCCAACTTTGTAGGCCCTTCCTTTCTGGGAAATGGAAAACTTTTCAAATGGACTTTTTCCTCCTGATTTTCAGTATAAACATGGCAAAAAACAGTAAACCATACCTATGCTACAGCATGAACATTGGACTGCTTTGAAATTCCTCCTCCAGATTAATTAGTCTGCCACTCTTAACTTCAGTCTCCCACAAAGTCTCAGGACATGAACAAAATGCAGACAAATTTTACACCAAAGGATAACACACATGGCCTGGAGTCCAACAGCCAATGGAGTCCTTCCTAACAGAAACCTTCTGAGTCTCCCTCTCTTTCTTTTTTTCTTTCTCTTTCTTTCTTTCTTTCTTTCTTTCTTTCTTTCTTTCTTTCTTTCTTTCTTTCTTTCTTTCTTTCTTTCTTTCCTTTCCTTTCTCTCTCTCTCTTTCTCTTTCTTTCTCCTTCTTTTAAATCAGCATTCTGGTCTTCTTCTGACCAGAATCTATCAAGCCTCCAAACCATTTCAAACTCCTCCAGAGAACCAGTTCCAAAGGCTTCTGAACCACCTGGTCAGGTAGGAAGTGTTACAGTAATGATCCCATTTCTCTGGTACCAAAATTCTGTCTTAGTCACCTCCCTCACTGCTGGGACACACCTGACACCCCTGGGAGAGGTTTATTTTGGCTCATGTTTCAGTCCTTGCATGGTTGGCTGGATCCAAAGTAGGGTGGCATAGAAGAGGGGTATGGTAGAAGAGAGCTGCTTACAGCATGGTAGACAGGAAGCAGAGAGTAGAAAGGAGTTGAGAAACAAGATAAACTCTTCCAGGTCACACCCACAGTGACCCACTTCATCCAACCAGGCCCCATCTCCTAAAAGCAAGTCAGCTATCAGCCCCCATAATTCAGGTCCTGGGGAGAGCAAGGGTCTTTCTCTCCAACACCCTGGCTCATAAATGCAACCTTTAGAGACCCTCTCCATGCCTCAGTTTCCCTTCTGTGAGTGAGGTCTCAAACACTTGCTTCCTAAAGGTTCTTCAGGGTGGGTGTTTTAATACTTATTTATTTTTGCACAAAGTTATATCCCCCAGCTCTTTTTCAATTATTTATTTTGAGACAGGGTCTAAGTTCTCCAGGCTGGCCTTGAACTTGAGATTCTTCTGCCTCAGCCTCCCAGATTGCTAGGATTACAGGCATGTGCCACCACATCTGGCAAGGCTCGTGTTTTAGAACCCCAACTCTGGTCTATCAATAGGTTCCTGGGGTACAGAGAGATCCCTGTCAGAGCTGGGGAGCAGAGGGGCCGAGAAAGGCCAGGCTTGAGAACCCCCGGCCCAGAGATGCTCTGGCTCCACCCCTGCCCTGCAGGACCCTCCCTGTAATCCCTCCTTGGCCCAGACTGCGTCTCCCCGACCTGAGGATGGAGGTGACACAGGGCCTCCCACCACCTGAGCGCTCTATGGGCCAGGCCAGCTGCAGCAGCAGCCCTAAGCTCCCATGCAATCCTACACAGAGGGTGACTACTCCCTTGTCCTGGGTTCCGGGGAGCCAAGGTTGGTTAGTTGCCCAAGGTCACCTGGCCTGGCCGGGACATAGCACTGGATGACCTCCTTGCTCTTGGGAGGGCCAAGGGTCTCTGCAGGGATGCAGGGCAGGGGCACAAATGGTAGCTTCGTCCTCTTTAATCCACATCATGGGCAGAGATGATGCTGGCAGAATTCAGGTGCTATTTCGTGCAGCCTCCCATCCTAACAATGACCCCACCGGCCCACCAAACGCCAAACTCTCAGGTGAGAGCCCAGCAGAGTCCTCAGACCACTCACTGCTTCGGGTAGAACTGGGTCCCCCAAAAGGACACACTGAAGTCCCTCCCTGGTGCCTGCGAATGTGACCTGGCCTGGGGTCTCTGCAATGGCACCAGGCTGAGATGATGTCCCATTGGAGTAGGTGGTCCTAAATCAGTGACCGATGTCCTTATAAGAGAGCCACACAAGCCAGGGATGGTGGGACATGCCTGTCATTCCAGAATTTGGCAGGCAGAGGCAGGAGGATCACTGTGAGTTTAAGCCCAGCCTGGGCTACATAGTAAGTTCAAGGGCAGCCTGAATTATATAGCAAGACCCTGTTTCTAAAACAAAACCAAAACAAACGAAAAAACAAAAAGCAAGAGCCCCACAGCTGCAGAGACCCGAGGAGAGGCAGGTGACAAGTTGAGGACTGTCACAGGGCGCCAGCAGCTGCCAGGAGCCCCTGGCCACACCTCCCTGGCAGACAGGAGAAACCAGTCCTGTTGTAAGCCACCAGCCTGCGGTCACCTGTCAGGAACAGTGGGGACCCAGGCACTGCCTGTCCTCAGCAGGCCCTTGCAGTCCACTGCAGGCTCTGGCTCTGACCCCAGGGAACCTGTGTCTGCCCCAGACTCAGCGCCCTTGGAACCCCTCCGGCCCCTTTTGTCCCCAACAGAAAAACTCCACGAGGCCACCTCTGCCAGGGGCGTCATGACCCGGAGCTAAACACACGACTCCGAACTGCCAGCCCTGGGCACCTGTGCCAGTTCTTTGAGGCAGTTGGGGTGTCCTGTGGTGTGGACTCGGAGCCTGAGGCTGTGGGGAGGCATAGAGTTGGACTGGACTCGGGGTGACTTCCTGTCTGCGTCCCTGGAGGCAGCCCTTCACCAGGGGCCATTCTTGGAAGGCTGCAGGCTCACCTCAAACCCTCCAGAGTCACAGACTGCAGATGGAGGCCAGGGCTGACCCTGGGGCACCATTCCAGTCCCCCATGTCCCCCAGAGTGGGCGGTAGATGCGGATCCTGCTCCTCTCCCCACAGAAGCCTGGCACTGTGGCTGGGCCTGTCCCTGTAGTTGGCATCCCCCAGAGGCCCCCACCTGGCTGCCACTGGCCACCCCTCTCCATGTTGCAGCCCTGGGCTCAGGACCTCTTGGCCCCCCTGACCAGGCCTCCCGGCACTACTGGAATCCACCTTCTGAAGGTGCCAGCTGGTCCCTGCCTGCTCCGGGCTTCAGGCCCAGCCCCGCCTGAGCAGCAACTGTTTCCAGTCCTGATGTCCAAGTCCCTCCGAGGTCTGAAGCCTCAGCTCTTTCCGATTCTGCCTCCTCTCCCCTGGCTCCCCCAGGCCCTTCTTCACACTCCACCATACCATGCCCACCTCCTGGCCTAACCCTAGCCTTAACCCCAACCCGGGGGCCGATCAGGCTATGAGAGCATCCACAGTGATGGGTGCTGAGGGCCAATGAAAGTGACAGAGAAAGTCTCCTCTGCTTTAACCTTCACAAGAAAGGTGACTTCCGGGCACAATGGTGCATGTCTGTAATCTCAGCTACTCAGGAGGCTGAGGCAGGAGGATCCCTGTGAGTTCAGTCTGGGCAACGTAATGAGTTCAAGGCCAGCCTGAACTGCATAGTGAGACCCTGTCTCAAACAAAATATCAAGCACAAAGGGCTGAGGATGTGGTCCAGTGGTTTGATCCCCAGTACTGAAAGAAAAAAGTGACTGGAAATACCCACCCTTGCCCCTTTCCATCTGTGATGCCAGCCTCCCAGGACACGTGCTGGTCTCCACCCAGACTACCCTACCTCCCCACTGTGGAGCAGAGCAGAGGGCAGAGGGCACCAGCGTGAGCATCAGGAACACCAGATGCGCTGCAGGGTGTGGGGGATGGGAGGTGAAGGGGGGGCTTCTGCAACTCCAGAGGGGGCCCACGGGTGAGGCTGGGCTCTGGGTGTTGCAGGTGAGGATTCTTATAGTGCACCAGGTGCCCTGGCAGAGCTCAGGAAGTCAGACGATTCAGAGGCTCACATAACTTGCAGCCTCCCTTCTCACCTGCAGCCTAGAAGCACCCAGTGCAAGATTCCGATGTGCCCTACGTACACAGCAGAGCTTGTGAGATAGTAAGGACTGAGCCAGGTATGGTGGTGCATGCCTGAAAGTCTAGCACTCAGGCAGCTGAGGCAGGAAGATTGCTGTGTTTGAGGCCACCCTGGACTACATAGCGAGACCCTGTGTCTCCAAAACAAAACAAAACACAACAAACAAAACAAAAAAGCATCAGGAGGAAATTCTCAAGAACTTCAGCCAAGAGACCATGGGAAGGAGACTATAAACGACTCTGCATAATGCAATTAAAAACATAAGAGGGAATCAAAACCAGAACAGGTGGTGGTAACAGTCGGGTACCTGGAGGGAGCTTCCAGTGTGGCTTCACCATGGTGCCCCTCAGGAATGGGGACAGTGGGAAGCCAGGCCCTGGGCACAGGCGGGCACCAAGTACCAGCTTGGCCTACCCATGGGGCTGGAAAAGCCAGGAGCAAAGAAGAAACAGGAGGGAGGGAGTCAAGGAGAATCGTGAGTATAAACTGGACTTTAAGAAGAGTACAAGAGGGCTGGGGATTTAGCTCAGTGGTGCCACTGCTTGCCTCGTAAGTGCAAGGTCCTGAGTTCGATCCCCGGTACCAAAAAAAAAATAAGAAGACTACAACGTCAGGACATGAAGTTCCGAGGTCTCACTATGTAGCCCAGGCTGGCCTCAAACTGGGGATTCTCCTGCCTCAGCCCCTCTCTCCCCAGGCTGACGTCGCAGGTATTACAAGCTGAGCAGCTCTACTGTGGTCACAGTGCCCCCTGGTGGCAGGGGCTGGCAACGCAACCCATAGCACCCTTCCCTGGCCCTGGCGGGCTGGGGGTGGGGGCTTGGAGGACCTTGCCGGGTCCCTCTCCTTGCTGGCCGCAGGCATGACTGCCTGGGTTCTGCACCTTCCTGCCCAGGGACCTAGGTTCAGTTTGGGAACAGACACCCTTCCAAAGCCAGGAAGGAGGAAAGAGATGGGGGCGACCTTGATCCGACACCTCTCAGCCCCTTCTGCTGCAGGAGGCCAGGGTCAGAGGCCCCTGGGGCTCATCCAGGCCAGCTGTCCATGTCACAGCCCAAGAAACCGCGGCCTCGCTTTGGGGTAGGACATGCACAGTGGCCCATGGAGCAGACTGTGCTAGCATAGGGGGAAGGAAGTAAAATGCCCACCGAGGCTGCGAGTGCCAGTCACTGTGTAACCTGTCCCTTCCTGCATTCCGCCTGGGCAGCCCCAAGACCCTGAATTCCGGCCCACATTTCTCAGAGAAGTTAAACTGAGACTCCGAAGGGAAGCGACTGCCACTGATGCTGGGGAGGTCAGAGCCGAGCTGCCCCATGACACCAAGTGTGCTGGGCCACTTCGGGCAGGGGGAACAGCAGGGGCTCAGCTCTGGGCTGTGACTGCCAACAGAGAATGGGGTGACCCCTCCTTCCCTCCATGAGCTATAACAAAGACAATGGCAGATATCACTCACGCCCATCTGGTCTCCAGGGCAGCTTGTCCTTCATTTGCTCTGTCTGGGATGAACTTCCCCTTAGCCCAGTCGAGTTGGTTAACTCCTATCCATCCTGCAAAACCCTCCTGGGGTAACCCCACCCACCAAGTCTTCCCTATCAGCTCTGCCTCACCACACACACACACACACACACACACACACACACACACACACACGCACGCACGCACGTTAGTTTGGATGGTGCTGCCCGGCTACCTGCTGTGTCAGGCACGTTCCCAGGGAGACTCACAGAGGGACAGCCGCCTCCTTCCTCAGCTGGCCCCTACTCAGCTCCAGCACCCTGTGCTGCACAGTCTCAGCAGTGCTCCCCGATGGGGATGCCTGCCCTGTGCTCTGTCTGTCCACCTATCTGCCGCCTCCCTGGAGGCCTCTGGGCTGTGATGGCCACTGACCGTGACTGTCTCTGGAAGCCATCCTGGGCACCTGGAAGGTCCAGCTGTCACTTCCCACTGTCCCCCGGCTTGCTGTCCCTCCTGTTGTGTGCTCCCTTGGCGGGGGGGGGGCACGGGGCCATGTTGTGGGACATCCCAGAGCCACGCCAGGCAGGGTCCATGTCAGCATCTGTGCTCCTCAGCAGCCAGCACCATCCATGCAGAGAAACGCTTGTTGAATGAATGAATGAGTGAGTGAGTGAATGAATGAGGCAGCAGACAGAGGAAGGAAATGGACATCCTGCCCTGCCCCACCGGTCAGGTCAGGTCTAGCAGCCCCTTTGGTCCTCTGCTAGCCAGCCCACACCCATCCAGGTCTCCAGGCTTGCCTGGCCCTCACCTGGCCACCACACCTGCCACCCAGCAAACCCACCTTTAGGGTCACCTTACCCCTAGTGTCCTGAGCTCAGGACTGGCTTCCGAGACGGCTCTGCTCAGCCTCCCCCATCAGGCTGTCTGTATGTCCCTCAGGGTCTAGCAAGGACTCTCAGCACACACTGTCACTGTCAGAAGCCCGGGAAATGTGAGACGTGCGGAGAGGGTGGGAGGAGAGACGGCCACTGAGCCAGCTGCTGGCCCATGGCGGGCGGGCATCTCCTCCGGGTCCCTTTCTCACACCCAGATGCTTTCACTTGTCAGATGTCGAACCCTAGCTGTCCTGCCCACCGCCCTGTGGCTCCTCAGGCCTCCTCTCCCGCCCTCTGCACGTCCTCCTCCTTTGAGGGCCAAGCACATGGAGGCTGATCAGCAGGGACAGTCTGCAGGTCCCTGCCCCTCCCACGGTCACCCAGTGCACTCTGGAGTCCTAGCCTGGCCAGGAGCTGAACTGCCTGTAGCCGGCTAGGCGCTGGGGCACTGGGGGACCTGCACTTCTCAGAGCCAGGAGCATTGCCGCCGGGGCTGGGGTGGGGAAGGTCACGGCTGACCTGCTGGGTGGACTCGGCAGCCAGGATGCCGCCTAGAGAATGGTGCCCACCTGCAGGGCTGAAGCAGGAGGAGAGGACAGGCTGGGGTGAGGAGCAGCCACAGGAGGCCAGGGAGGACTGGGCTGGCAGGCAGAAGCCAAGGCTGGCAGCAGGGCCCAGGCCATGCACGGCCGAGCTGAGCTTGGAGCTGGCCCAGCCACCCCATCCCACCCACAATGCTGTGCCAGGGGTTGCAGAGACCAGGGCTTCCCTTCGGAAGTCTGGGCACCTTGGGAAAGATCTCCCCAAACTCAGGCCTCCCATGCTTGCTTCCAGTTATTTCCTGGCGAGTCAAGCGCAAGGCCTGCCAGGGCCTCTCTGGAAACTGGAGCCCATGCTGAGTCGCTCCATGCCAGCCTGGGCTCGGATTCGAGGGGAGCTGGGGGTGGTGCAGCAGAGCTTGTCCCTTAGACACAAATCAGAGAGGCAGAACTACCTGCCTGAGGCCTCACAGCACACATGTGGGCCCTGGAGCCCTGCGCATTCCTCTCTAGCTCCGTGGAATCCCCATTGTGGCACGAGTTCCCCCACGGTCCCAGTCCCCGAGCCTGTGGCACTTCACCAGAGCTCATTTTATGAATGAATGACAAAAGACGCGGAGCCCGATTGCTCAGCCCACACGGCAGGCGCCGGGAGAGGAAGAAGCCAGATGGCTGCTTCTAGTTTTGTTGTTGCTGCTATTCTGAAAGTCAAAAGCACAAACCTGAAGTCACAGCACTGTGTTGCATCTCGGGGAGCAGACAACCTGGTCCTGACTCTGCTGCAGCTGAGCTCGGCTCCTTGGGAACCGGGTCTTGGGCAACACAAGGGACCAAATCTCTGCCCCGCCAGCAATGTGGACACCTGCTGTGCTGCACCCCACGCCCTGCCTGCTGCTTCAGAGGACCTGCCGTGCTGGATGCAGAGAAGAAAAGGGGTGCTTTGGGGTGGTGCCAGGAGGACCCTGGCCTGAAGCCTCCTGTGCCCATGTCCTTGGCCGTGCTACCCTGGCATCAAGCAGCCCCACGGCTCAGGTGCTGTGAGGCATCTGTGGCCAAAGGGCAGAGGAGCCTGGGCCATGGGAAAGGGGCTCCAGGCCCTGGTGACTGAGTGGAATGTGTGCATACAGAAGGCTGCAGGTGGGGGATGGCAGCTGCCCCCACTGTGCCCTGCACTGGGATGCCCAGCTCCTCATATTTTATCACTGCTTTTGAGACAATCCCCAGGCAGGTGCCTGCAGCTGAGCCACAGTACACCCTTTCCTGCCCACACTGAAGGAAGGGTCCAGGGCAACGTGCGTCCCGCTGCAACTTCCGGTCTGGCTCAGCAGACTCCTTGGGGGCCCCCGCCCTGTATCCCTGCTCGACCCAGTGCTGGTGCTGGGTTCAGCTGTGCTCACAAAAGACTCCCTCTTCTCTCCACCCCTCTGCCTATGCTGCTGGTCCCCTGCCACTCCCCTACCTCCTCCAGGAAGCCTTCCGGGCCTTCCCCTTTCTCTTGTGGACTTTGAGTCAACCTCTGGGGGCCTGGCTCTGCAATGGAGCTACTGATCCCCTCTAGTGGGGGACAAGATGAGGTGGTGTCAATGAAGCCTCTCCAGCTTCAGGCCCGCACGGAGGCTCACTCTAGTTGGGGGACACCAGATGGCAGCAATCAGATCAGAGGCATCCAGGGAGGGCGACACAGACTCATGGAACCTGGCTCCTGCTTCCAGGGATCCACACAGGACAATAACAGCAGCAATAATCACAGCTGCCACTGGAGGAGTTTCAAGCCTGCCAGGGTGGGTGTGTCACATCTGTCCCTTACTCCTCTGGGACCCTAAGGCTGGTGAGCATGTGACCACTGGACAGCAGAGCGGGACATCACTGTCCACCTGGAGACCTCTGAGATGGGCATGTATGAGCATACTGTGGGGCAGACAGCGACACATCACGGCGACACAGGTAGGAGCTCCTGCACTATTTGAGAAAGATGCTCCTTATGTCACACCAAGTGAAGACAGCAATAGACTGAGTTCTGGTGTGATGGTGACACTGTGCAGAAACAGTTCAACATCAGACCGCGCGGTCTGTGGGAGGAAGATGTCCCTGTCGGTGCCCCTCCTGGCACCTGCCCTACGTACCAGGCCAAAGTCCAGCTCTGGGTCACCTCCCTGACTCCCTGTGCACTTTGAGTCATATATCAGACTCATCACTGTCACCTCCAGAAGTCCCGGACTTACAGTCCTAAGGGTTCATAAGTAGTGAGCTCCCTGAACCTGTGAATAAACAAGCAGTGGCCACCAAAAAGTGGACGCAATGCACAATGTTGTGATTTGGATTTGAAATGGCCCCCAAAACTCATGTGCTCAGAGGTGGGTTGCCAGCTGATGGGCTTTTTTGGGAAGTGACTGGATCAGGAGGGTTCTAACTTCATCAAGTGGATTAAAGTTTAAAGGGTGAGTTTAAAAGTAACAGATTAGTTAATCTGGCAGAAGAAATTTCAAGGCAGCAGAACATTCATGTTGTGGCAGCCGTATTATATTGCTGCCTGTTTTGAGACAGATTTATAATGAGACTTGGGAACAAAAAACATTGTGGAAAGATCTGAAAAACTTGCAGTTTGGCCAGAAAAGGAGCACATTTAAAGTTGGGGCAAGAGAAGGTATGATTGCTGAACAGATGGGCACTTTTAAAAAGAAGCCAGGTACTTTGCACTGGACAGCAGGAAAGACATCTTGAGGGCATCTTAGGAATTGGCCAGACCCAATCTACACCAGGCTCAAGGCTGTAAAAGTGTAAACTCCTTTGAAAGACTTTGCTCTGGGAAGAGAGCACTGGGGCACTCAGCTTGCACTGAACTTCTCCAGAATTTGTTGTACAGGGCTCAGCCTGTATTCCAGACACTCAGTTGGCTGCAGCCATGACCCAAGGGGGCCCAGCCACTCCTCTCATTGAAGGTGGACCTTGGTGTTGTCTATATGATACTAATTTTGCAAGTCTGCAGAATGCAAGGGCTGTGGGTCACAGAGGCTTTTAGCTAGATTTCAGAAGAAGGCCTCGGAGGCCAGACAGTCCGCCTTCAAGAGGGCAGCATGGAGCTGTGGGAATGAAGCTGCAAGTACAGTGGTGACCCCAGGAAGTTGGAGAAGCCAGGAATGTGGAACATCTGCTGAGGAAAGCCACAGCTATGAGCAGAGCCAGCCCAAGAGGGAGTCTATGTGGACTGCACCAGCAAGACCACATGGGGTCGCCCAAGCTCTCTGGAGTTCATCTCATACCACTTTGTGCCCAGACACCAGACAAGGAATACAGAATTTAACCTTTGCTTTGCTGGGTTCTAGTCTTGCTTTGGCCGGATATCTCCTTCCTATGCTCCCATTCTTCCTTTTTGGAGTGGAAATGTTTACTTGGTGCCATTCTATTTTGGGATTATGTAACTTGATTTTTTCTTTTTTTAAATAATTTCACAGGGACTTACAGCTAAGAGTTTGCCTTGTTGTTCAGAGGAGACTTTGGACTTGGAGGACTTCGAGCACTGCTGGAACCACTGAAATGTGGGAACTCTTGGAGATAGACTGAAAGTACTTTGCAAAATGAGGGACGTGAGCCTTTGGGGGCCAGGGCAGAATGTCACAGTTCAGATCTGAAATGTTCCCCAAAGCCCATGTACTAGAGGCTTGGTTACTGGCATTGGATTTTTGGAAAGTGTCTAGATCATGAGGACTCTACCTTCCTCAAGTGGATGAATCTATGGGTGAGGTCATAATTTTACAGCATTATTGGGTGGTGATGGAAACAGGAGGTTAGGCCCAGTTAAAGGAAGCAGATTCTGGGGAGTGATCCTGGGGACCAGCTCCTTCCTCTCTGGCTCTTTCCCTCTTTCTCTGCTTCCTGGCTGCCATGAAGGGACCAGTTGTCCTCTGCCAGGGCCTTCTACCATGATGCTCTGTCACACCCCAGGTCTGGAAGTGACGGTGCCATCTAACCATGGATGGAAACCTCTGAAACCATGAGCCAAGATAGGGCTTTCCTCTTTTGAGTTCTTAAGACTCAAGTATTTTGTTATAGTGCTGAAAAGCTGACTAACACAGATGGATTTCAGTCCGTCTAAATCAGAACCCAAAGTCTTCCCAGCTGAGTGACTGTAGACAAGACACTGACATCAAAGGGGTGTGGGTGGTGGGACCAGGACCAGTCTTGGGTCCTTTGGTGCTCAGTGTGTGCTGCTTTCACAGGCTGGCTGGGCTCTCTTTGCGGTGTCAGGCCAGGTGCACAGGTTTTGCTGGAAAAATTGCTTTTGTGACCTAGTGATGGCCTTCAATATGCCCAGCAAGCTCTTAGGAGCTTCCAGAAAACGAGGGCTGGGGTGAAGTACTTGCCTTATATGTACTGGATTCCATCCCTGGTACCAAGAAAATACAAGAACCTTCTAGAAAATGAGCAGGACTTATGCTGGGACCTGAAGAGCCCACTGTGGTGGTCCCTGATGGGAAGACTTCTTGGGGATATGTCCTTGCCCCTGTGCATGTCGTGTGGTGGGTAGAGAGGGTCTGGCCTGTGCCCCCTGTGCCAGGTACCCAGGCCTGTGCCCATCTGCCCTGTATTCATCTCTCAGCAGCAGCTGGCTTCTGCCTGACTCTCTGCTCACTAGGCATGGCCAGTGCTACCTCCTGGCTGCCGGTAGGAGGGTGTGGGGACCTGGGATCACAGCTGAGCAGAGAGAGCCCTCTGAACTTGGGGGAATGTGTGTTTTCTTGACCAACTTTTAAAAGTGACTCAGCCTTGGGCCAGGGATTTGGCTCAGTGGTTTTGCCGCCAGCTGTGCAAGTGCAAGGACCCGAGTTTGATCCCCAGGACCACCACCACCAACAACAAAAAGACTGAACAAAAGTGACTCAGTCTTGTCCCCTCTCCACCTCCCCAGCACATCGAGATGGGGATGACACAGGAGCACACCCTGCCCTTTGCCCTCACTCCCTGGGGCATGGTGAGGGCACCTGTACTCGCTCAGCACCTGTGTCCCCTGGCCACCTGGACACTGACACCAGACACTGTTGCCCATGGTCACACTGTGGCTCAAGCCAGGACAGCCTGACCCTCAGCCCTACACAGAGGGAAGGTGATGGGGGGACCCCACTCAGGCCACCCAAAGCTCAGGGCCCAAGGCTCAAAGCCAAGGTCTGAGTGCAGAACAAGCACCAGGCTGTTCCCTGAGTTAGGGATTCTGAAGGCACTGAGAAATATGCTCCCCGAAAGTCTTCAAAGGCCCTATCCCAGCCAGGCAGAGTGGCACATGCCTGTAGTTCCTGCTACTTGGGAGGCTGAGGCAGGAGGATGGTTTGAGCCTAGGAATTCAAGACCAGTCTGGGCAACATAATGAGACCATCCCTAAATAAATAAATTTCCTCTTTCACTAGGTGCTTCCCCCATCAAGATTTATTTTTAAGTTATAAAAGAGGGATGTGGTTAAAAGAAAGAGTCAGGCATGGTGCTACACGGCTTTAATCTCAGCACTCTGGGAAGCTGAGGAAAGTTTGAGCCTAGCTTGGGCAACTTAGTGAGACCTTGACTCAAAATAAGATTTTTTAAAAAAAGTTGGGGATATAGCTTAATGAGAAAGCTCTGGCTTCAATCCCCAGTACTGGAGGGGGAAAAAATCCCTGTATTGTCACCAGGAAGCCACCTGGTGACAAGCCACCAAAGCCTATCTTCATGATGACCCAAGCTTCTGATTCACACTTCCCGTCTCTAACCTAGGAGACCAGCTGCTCCTGCTCAGTGCCTGGACCCCTCGGCCACCCTGGGGCCCTGTTGCAGGATGTGTGAACCATCCGACTCTGTGAGCACGTGCCTCGGCCAGCTCCCCTCTGCAAGGCCCTCTGTCTCGAGGGGCGCCTGGCCCCCTGCCCAGCCCACAGACGGCCATCCTGAAGCAGTGAAGGACTGCACGGCTGTGCCTGTCCCTCCATGGGTCAACGTCTCTGGAGGAGCCTTCGTCGGTGTCCAGCAATGCCCACAACATGGGGACCTAGAGGGGGCTGGGCTGCTCCTCCTCTCTCCCCCAACTGTGTCCGGTGTTGTCCAGGAGACACTGGGGTCCTCCCTTTGTGCCTGCCTCCAGTGAGGGAATCGGCGTCCCACCACGCCACCCGTTCTGCATCCCCAGGTGATTCTGGGCTGCACCATCCATTAGAAACAAAAAGCCGTTAGCCAGCCAGCGCCGCTGCACACTGTCCCTGCTGATGAGGAATTCGGCCTGTGCAAGTGTTCCCATCCCCATCACCCTGCTCGAAAGTGCCAGCTGTCCCGTGACTTGCATCCACATGGTGTGTGCCTGTGATGCCATACCAGGCGTCCTGCATCCTTGGACCCCCTGATTATCCCATGGTGAGGGGCATTTTCAGATGAGGACACTGGGGACCAGAGACACAGAGTGACTTGCCCAGGGCCACACAGCCAGCAGTGGTGACTCAGGATGTTGACTGGGGCTGGCCTGGCTCTGTACGACCTGCCCCACCATTAACAACAAGGGCAAGGGGGCCGGGGATTTAGCTCAGTGGTTCTGCCGCCCGCCTCGCAAGTGCAAAGTCCCGAGTTCAATCCCCGGTACCAAAAAAAAAACCAACAACAACAAGGGCTGGGCCCTTCCTGGGTCTGCCATGGGGTGAGGGGTGAGGTGTAGATGACCTTGTTCCTCTCAGGCGCCCACACTTGAACGTGCATCCAAACATGGGGAGGGACTTGCACAGTGTAGATTCCTGGTGCCCCCACCAGGACAGGGCCCCAGGAGGCTGCATTTTGTCAGCACCGTCATTAAGGAGTATACAGTTCTCAGGTACTGGGGATGGAGACCTCACCTAGGGAGCCCCCAGGAAGGGCCCTCTGGGCTGGGCCTGTGCAGGGGCTGTGGGGAGGTACTTGCCTCCCCCATCCAGACCCAGGGATGGGCCTTGGCCTTTGGGGCCCAGGACACTCGGGCACCAGGAGCATCAATCATGACCTCCATGGCGATGTCATGCACACAGCCCACCCAGACCTCCGCAGACGTCACTCCTGCCCAGGCCACAGACTGGGAAGTGAGGTCTCCCAGGAAGAGGGCAGGGCCGAGACCACGGCTGGCCTTCAACCCCTGGCCAGGACCTTCCCCCAACCCAGCCCTCTCCCTCACCTTGGCTCTAGCAGGAGGAAATCTTAGAAAGCGTCAGGCTCTGCTCACAGGAAGAGGACCCAGTGATCCACCTGATGTGGCCAGCGTTCCCGCCTGTCAAGGGATGGGCAGGGGTCTCCCCAGGGCCTGTGGCATGGAGCCCTCAGTGTTCCAGCCCATGGCCTCTGCCCTAGGATCTGCTGCTGCTTCTGCCTGGCTCTATCCACTCTTCGGCCAGCTCACTGCCAGGAAGGTTGTCGGAGGCCCAGGCCAGAGGCCAGCAGGGTTGGGGCTGCAGCCCAAGCTGGGCTGGGGCTCTGAAGCGAGGGTCCCCTCCCTCGACCACCTTTGTCTGCTGTTTTAAGAGGGTGATGGGAAGGGAAGCGGACAGCGCATAGGGAGGGGCAGGCTGGGGAAGCGGATGACGAGGCAGCTGGACAGGGTGGACGCAGCCCTGGGGAGACCCACAGAAGGACAGGGACAGGGAAACTCGGGGACAGAAGCGAAGGGGCGGGGCGGGGCCTCTGGAGAGGCAGGGAAGGTCCCCGGGGAGCTGGGGTGGGAGGGGCCGGACCCCTCCGAGGGCCGCCCCCGCCCCGCGGGTGCCGCCGACCCCACCCCACCCTATCCCACCCCTGGTCTGGCGCTCGGAGTGACACGCGCACGCAATGACACACGCGCGCGCGCACACACACACACACACACACACACACACACACGCACACGCACACACGCGCGCGCGAGCGCCTCCCCGCCGGCGCCGCCCGGGGCTTCCCCTTCAGCAATGCGCGTGTCGCCCCCAGGGACCCTCCCTCCCGGCCCTGGGACCCTCTGCCGCCGCTCACCTCGGTTCCCACGGTGCCGCCGCGGCCTCTCACCTCGGTCCCGGAGCCGCAGCTCCCGTCGCCGCCGCGCAGAGCCGGGGAGGGGGAGGAGCCGCCGAGACCCCTCCCCTCCCTCTGAGGCCCCTCCCCTCCCTCTGAGGCCCCGCCCCGGCCCACGCTGGCAAGCCGCGGAGGCCCGGGGGTCTCGGGCCCCCTACCGCCCCTCAGTCGGAGCTGGACCCTCCGCTCCCGGGCCCCACTCTGCGCACTGCACGGGCTGTGGGCTGCTGCCTGCCAGGGGGCGCCCGGGGCCACCCGGCTCTCCGGCCAGGATCGCCCCGCGGTCCTCAGCGCTCACCGCTCACCGAGTGCCCCCTCCCCATCCCTGCCTGAGCTGGACCTCAGGCGCCAGGAAATCGGACAGTCGGAATGAGTCTCTGCTCTGGCCCCAGGGTCCCTGGGTCGAGGGAGGGTGAGATACACAAACAGATTCGCAACCGGAAACAGCCAGGGCTTCGATTCTCCCGGTGCAGCAGCCCGGGCGATCTGCTCCGAGGATCAGCACCGCCCCGGACCTGCAGAATCAGAACCTCCGCTCGGGCCCAGCTCCCCGTTTCCCAAGTTGCGTGAAGTGGGGGAAAGCATCCAGCACCCCATATTCCATACCCCACACCCCACATCCCGCATCACACCCCTGGGCCTCAGACCTCTGGGTTGTAGTGGGGGCTGGATGGGGCAGGGACAGGGCTCCTGGACCAGGAATTCCCTGGCAGGACTGACCTCGGTGCTGGGCCAGGGACCAGGCTGTCCGGGGAGAATTCTGGTGGTGACTGTTTTTGGTTATTACTTGCTTCCATGTGTAGGGATAGTTTTAAAGTTTTGGAATGCAGTTGTGCAAGCATATGCGGCCATGTTCAGCACTCAAACGTGCTTCCCTTCCCTTCGGGAGGCAAAGTGTTGCTCAGGAGAACTGGTGTGGGGTGCACCTTCCGGGTGACCATGCCCAGGAGGTGGGTGGCCTGGCCAGACCCTGAGGGGCCCAGACCCTTGGGCCCTGGGAGGGGGTGAGTCTGCTGGGGGGCAGGGCAGAGGGCAAAGTGGGGGCTGTGCAGAGGCCAATGCTGGGCTTCAAGTACTGGGGAAGACAGAGGTGCTGGGGTGGGCCTGGGGCTGGGGTGCCCAAGGTGCAGGAGGGAGGCAGGGACCCTTCTGAGCTGTGTGCCACAGGGGTAACCTGGCCTTGGAGGGACTTTGCGGGGCATCCAATCCAGTCTCTTGGCATGTGACCCCAAAGACCCACCCTCTTCTTTAAACTTTTTTGTTTTGAGATTATTGTAGATTCGCATCCACTTATAAGAAATAGTAGAGGTCTCTCGGACCCAGTTTCCCAGCTTGGTGACACCTTGCGCAACCACAGTCTGACCAGGACATGGATGTGCATGCCATCAGCATGCGGAGCATCTGGTCCCTGCAAGGACCCCCTCCCTTGTGCTACCGTTTTGTACCCTGTCCTCTGCCCCACCCGCTCCTGGTACCCACTAACCTGTTCTCCATTGCTGTAATTTTGTCATTCATTCTCTGGAGATCTTCCCTGGGGCTTCAGGAATCGAAAGCTCACTCCTGTTCACGGAGAAGTGCACCTCCCTGGGATGGAGGTACTGTGGTTTGTTTAAGCATTCTGCTGCCGAAGGACAGCCGGATTGTTTTCATTTGGCGGTGTTAAAAACAAGCTGCTGTAAACATTTGTGTATAGGTTTTTGTGTGAACATAAGTTTTCATCTATCTGGGAAAAATGCCCAGGAGTATAATTGCTGGGTCGTATGGTAGTTACATGTTCAATTTTTTTAAGAAACTGCCTGGTTTCCGAAGGGGCCGAACCACCTTATATCTCCATTAACAATGTATGAGTGCGCCAGTTTCTCTGCAACCTCACCAGCATTTGGTCTTGTTTTGATATTTTATTTTTGTCATTTGATAGGAATGTAATGGTATGGATTTTCTTTTGAGACAGGTTTTGCTATGTTGCTTCAAACTCAAGATCCTCCTGCCTCAGCCTTCTGTGTCACTGGGATTACAGCTGTATGCCACCATGCTCAGCTTCAATATTATGGACTTAATGTGTATTCTTCTAGTGGCTAATGATGTTGATGATCTGAAAAGATTTTCTGAGCTGGCTGGGGTTGTAGCTCAGCAGCACAGCGCCTGCCTGGCAAGTGCAAAGTCCTGAGTTTGATTCCTGGCAAACAAAACAAAACAAAACAACAACAAATACATTTTCTGAACTTTTTTTGTTTGCTATGTGTAAATTTTTTCTAATGAAATGTCTCTATATACATTTTGCCTATTTTCTAATTGGATTGTTTTATTTTCAATGTTGATTTTTAAAGAGTACTTTAAATATTCCAGATACCAGTCCTTTGTTGGGTATATGATTTCCAAATATTTTCTCACAGTCTATGTTATGTCTTGTCATCCTCTTCATGGGTCTTTGGCAAAGCAAAAGTTTTTCATTTTGGTGAAGTCTGCTGTGTCGAATTTTCCTTCTGTGGAACAAGCCCATCTCATTTCCTGCCAGAACACAAAGCTGTCCTGGCCCGGGGCTGGGGGGGAGGTACTCTGGCTGCTGTCCAGACACTTGCCCATGCCCGGGTCTCAGGCCACGCCCACTCAGCCATGTGGACACCATCTGCTGGCCACAGACTCTGCCCCAAATAAAAGCAGTGTAGACAGCGCTTCCAGGAGCCTAAACTCAGCTAGAGCTTGATTCTAACAGACAGCAGAAATGAGTCTTAGGGTCTTCTCCCTGGGGTCTCCCACGCACCCAGGGTTTGAGACCTATAACTGCTAAGAAATTTGGAGGATTAAGATTCCAGCCTATTTTCCAGGCCACAAGATGCTTGGTGCCAGTCCTGGGGTTACCAGTGGGTGCAGGGCAGGGAGACTGCTTTTACTTCTCACCTTGTTCTTTTTTCGAGATCAATTCATTCTTTGTTCTTGTGTATTTTTCAAAAGTATCACTTGTGACCACCATTCTGGTTTGAGGAGAGGTCTTTTAAGAGGATATTCATGGAGCTAGGCATGGTGGCACAACCCTGTAATCCCAGCACTTGGGAGGCTGAGGCAGGAGGGTCACTTTGAGTTTGAGGCCAGCCCGGGCTACATAGTGAGTTTAATAGCCTGAACTACATAGCGACGCCCTGTCTAACAACAACAACGAAAGATACTCATGCACCTAAGTGGGGTATGGTGGCACACGCTTGTCATCCGAGCACTCTGGGAGGCTGAGGCAGCAGGATGGCAGTTTGAGCTCAGCTTGGGCAGCTCAGCAACTTACTGAGATTCTGTCTTAAAAAAAAAAAAAGGCCTGGAGATGTAGCTCAGTGCAAAGTGCCTGGATTCAAACCCCAGTACTGAAGAAAAAGGAAAAACAAAAAGGGCAGTCCTGCATGGAGCATGCTAGTCATGTAGGGGAAGAGCTGTAACTCCCAAACTTACTAGATATCCGAAACGTGAGTTTGTGTTCTTTGAAATCGAAGAATGAATTCTGGGAACAACGGAGGTTAAGAGTAGGAAAAATTTATTGGGAGAAAGAAAGCTTCTGCCTAAGAGAGACAGAAGGGGGACCAGAAAGTGGGCTGCTTGCCCACCCCAGGTTTCAAAGATGTTTTATACAGCAAAGCCACGTGGTGAGGCGGGTACAAAGTGGGACAAAACTGTAAGGCCCAATGGAAATTTACAAGGTGGACATGAGGTGGGACAAAACCATGACCAACCAATAAGATGACAAGTACAGTCACCCAGGTGATATTGATTAAATGGGGATCGAATGAGAAGACCAATCACGTATAAGGAATTTCCCATTTAGAGTATCAATCACGGGGCCAGGGATTTAGCTCAGTGGTTCCACCGCCTGCCTCGCAAGTGGAAGGACCCGAGTTCGATCCCCGGTACCAAACATAGAATATCCATCACTGCTATCTATCCCTAGGGGAAGTAGTACTTCTTTTCCTTTTTATAATGCTAACCAGTGAATGTGCCTCAATTTTTCTCCATGTTGGCTCCTTGCTGTGTTGGCTCCTGGAGGGCTGGTGCCTTAAGGGAGGCCCTGTCTAACTGCCTACAAGATATCAAATTAACGTACCTATCTGCTGTACTAGGACCTCAGAGGTGCCATCTAGGGACCAGTTGAAATTGTCCCTCCCCCTTCATTCTTCCCCCAGCACTGGGTTTGGATGGGACAGTTGGTTACCTCTTAACCCCTTACCTCTCACCTCCTCTGATGAAAATCCCTAGTGAGGAAATGCATCTTTTCTCTCTCCAAGCGTCTCTAGGGTTTAGAACAGTGTTTGTCACTGAGAAAACCCAAAAGGTGTTGTTGAATGAATGAATGAACGAACGCGTGACCCCTTCAGCAGCTGTGCTGGTCTCTTGGCATCTGGGCCCTTCCCACCCCCAGGTCCCCTGGCTGGAGATGGGGGAGGAGAGAGGATGAGGTGTCTCATTCTGATCCCTAGGTGGATGCGGCCCCTGCTGGGGACCCTCAGGCTTTCAGTCCTTCTGGCTTCCTTCCTTGGGGACACCATGCTCCCCGCTTTGCATAGCCTCCTGCGCCTCCTGCCACTGTCCGCCCTCTCTGGTCCCCCATATCTGTCCCCATCTCTGTAAATAGAGCCCTTATTTGTATCCAGGGCCAGTTCCCATCTGCCGGGCCCCTGACTGTAGCTCAGAGCTGCCTGAGACTCATCCAGAGCCACACAGAGGGCAACAGCAGGGCGGGGCTGGAACCCAGGCTGTCTGGCTTCTGGCCTGCAGGACAGGACATCGGAGCTCTTCTTCTCTGAGGGGCCCAGAACTGGGGTGGACATGAAGGTGTCCCAGCAGCTAGGTGACCTGGAGCCCCTGGAGAGGATGCTGGTGGCTGTCACAGCACAGGGAGTGGCCACGAGCCCAGCTGCCTCTTCCTCCCAGCCACAGCTGACAGTTGAATGTGTGTGGGCCTGGCAGGAATGCCAGCGTGTGTGTCTGTCCCCTTGGGAGTACCCCTTAGGCCTGGGGGACCGTGGGAGGCTGGGGAGGGAGAGGCTCAGGGGAGGGCCCCCCGTCTTAGCCATGGCGATTGGCGACCTTCCTTTTTCTTCCCTCTCTCTCCCCAGGAGCAAGTGTGGCCAGTGCCCAGTGCACACAGGACAGTCCTGACGCCGCGTGGGTGACGGGGACCATGGCAGTGCCTGGGAGCAGGGGCACAGGCCCCGCAGCTAGAAGCCCAGGGCAAGGCCCCTGTCCAGTGACCTGTCCTCTCCACCTCGGGCTCCTTGTCCCTGCCATGGGGACGATGGCACCTGCTAACCCCACACCTTTGTGTTTTTGTTACATGTCTACTCTGCTGGTTGATTGAATCCTTGGAAAAAAATTAATGAGACTCCACTCATTGCCTGCGTGTAAGAGAAGCACTTTGCAAATCCAAAGCCCAGTGAAAGACGCAGTCCTCTCCCTCTCACCGCTGTCCCTGTGGAGCCTGGGCCACCCCAGGAGGTCTCCTAACAGCCCACCCGGCCAGCATGGCCCCTGGTGCCTCGAGGGACTATGGACACCTGCAGACTGAGGACTCCATGTCCTGGGGGACCGGCCCGGATGGCCCCTCAGGGCTGCTGAGTCACTAGGGGCAAGGGCAGGAGGAGTCACTAGGAGGGAAGGGCAGGAGGGTCTAGTGAAAGAAGGGACAGAGACAGAGATTGGGGAGGCCCCGATGGTGGCTTTGCAGATGGGGGAAGGCTCCAAGCCGAGGGGTATAGGGGTCTCTAGGCTGAGAAGGCAGCGGGGAGACAGAGCTCCCTGAGTCCCCAGGCAGGAGGTGGCTGGGACCATCAGGGCACCACCTGCTGGCAGTCCTGTGGCCGGCTGTCCCCCTAAGTGGGATCTGCATCCCCTGGTGGCCCATCCAGAGCTCCTGCCTATGAGACAGCAGGGTGCTATGGAGTTCATTTTCCTTCCTTGCCTGGGGTAGAGGTTAAAATGTTATGAAAATGTTCGACACAGAGTTGAATTACAGCTATAATGGGAAATCTTAGGAAACAGAGTCTGGCTCTCAGCTGTGTGCCCTGGTGTCATTGCTTAGATCTAAAATGGACCCCCCACAACTGTTCATGGTGGCACACATCTGTAATCCCAGCACTCAGGAGGCTGAGGCAGGAGGACTGACACAAGTTTGAGGCCAGCTTGAGCCACATATGAGTTCAAGGCCAGCTGAACTACGTAGTAAGACCCTGTCTCAAAAACCAAAACTAAAACCAAACAAAGTTCCCCGTAAGTCTCGTGTTGCAGAGGTGGGGACTTTAGAAGGTTAGTGGTCATGGGATTCTGTCCTTGTAAGTGGATCCATCCATGGGTGAGTTCACGGCTGAGTGTGCTCAGGGGGAGCGCCTGGGCTGGAGGAGGCAGGCCCTGGGGAATGACCTTTGGGCCTCTCTGGCTCTTCTGTCTCTCTCAAGTGGAGCAGAGTCACCCGTGGGGCCTGGAAGGGACCAGGATCCCAGCCAGGCCTGAGGATCCCATGCTCTGCTCCCAGACCTGGGCAGTCAGGCTGAGACACTGCCCTGGAGCTGCCTGTATTGGGGCAGTGATGTTCGAACCCTGCCCTGACCAGCATTTATCAGGAGGCTTGCACTTCTGGGAGGTCCTATCCAGCCTAGCCTGTCCCCCATGGGGGCTTCCTGGGCTCTCATGGCCCCTGCCCCATCAGAGCTCCAGAGGCTGAGGAGAGCTTGGCCCTGTCCCACACCAAGCACAGCCCTCCCACCTGAGCAGATGGTGTTTCTTCCCCAATATCCAGGTACCTTTCCCTGTCCAACCACCCAGCTGGTCCTTTGCGTTGTCTTAGGCAAGCCCATCTGGAACTCGGATGGGTCTGGATGGGATGAATCCCCACTGTGGTCCATCTGAACACAGACGCTGATGTGAACCTGGCCCCCGGCCATGCCCTAGTGCAACTTGAGTGTCCTTTTGTCCCCAGTGCCGGCCCCACCTGTGGGCCCTCTGGACACAGGGGGATGAGTTTTTGCTGCAGCTCCAGGAGTGTTGGCCAACAATTCCTATGCTTCAGGGAGTCCGAGTGCGGGCTGGGCTGCAGTTAGGGCCTAGGGCTGCCTTGGGGAGCGGCCAGATGTGAGGAGCCCAAAAACCAATTTTGTTTGCTTTTGGAGAGTGAGACTCGTCTCACTATATAAGTTCAGGCTGTCTTGGAACTCACTATGTAGCCCATGCTGGCCTGAAACTTAGTGATCTTCCTGTCTCAGCCTCCCAAGAGCTGGGATTACAGGCCTATGCCACCATGCATGGTTTGGAAACCAATTCTGCCACTTGTGTGTAATACTGTAATACTGGAAGCCTAGGGAGGATCCCCAGAGTGGGAGGTGAGGCCCCCATTCTCCTTCTCCAAGGAGTGGACCCCAGGCTTGGACTTGTGGGGCAGTGCTCCTCCTGCCGGCCCAAGCCCTCTAGCCCAAGTGGCTGGTCCTCCTTGGCACTTGGCTCTTGGTCCTCCCAGATCCACTTCCTGAGACCCTGACTGGGGGCCACTCACCCGCTCCTCTGTGTGGGAACAGAGCTGGCTGGCACTGCCCTGCCCAGCCCCGGGGGAGTCACTCGGGCATAAAAGGAGCTGGGTTGAAGTCTTTCACTTGCAGCCAGCCCCGCCCCCACTGCGGGCGCCCTGAGAACCTGCCAGGCAACCCCCCCACACTTGCTACACATCCCATGCCAGGGAGGGGATTAGCAACAGGGCTGGCAGCCCAGCAGCCACACCAGCAATCTGTCCCAATCACCGTTCGCAAGCGGGGCCGGCCTGCAGCCAGCCTTGGCCTGGTGTGCCTTATGGTAGCTTCAGCAGAGGCTTTCCGGGTGCAGGGCCTGCAGCACTTCCTCTGCTCCACATTTCTGGGTGACCCAGGGTGACCCAGGGCTGCCCGGACATCCCACTTCAGTTCTCCCCCTTGGAGCCAGGCCTGTGAGGTGCTTTACATGTCCCTTTGGATTTTCTACATGCACAATTGTGTTGTGAGCACAGAAGTCCTACCAGACCTCTGAGAGGAGACCAAACGGAAGCAGGGACCGTGGATGCCCATGTCTTGTTCCTGGCCCTCTGGGAAAATCCTTCAGACTCTCATCGTCCACTGTGATGTCATTGTAGATGATCTTGGGGTTTCCTTTCTACCGAAGAAAGTTCCCTTCTATTCTCAGTTTGCTGAAAGATTAAAAATATTTTTTTGCAACCATCGAAATCAGGTTTTTAAAATTCTTTATTCTATTAATGAAGTGAATCACATGGAACATGAAACCAAACTTGCATGAAACCAAACTTGTATTTCTGGGGAAAAGCACATTTGATGCAATACACCATCCTTTGTATACATTGCTTGGTCCCATATACTAAAATTGGGTTGAGAATATTTGCAGCTATGTTCATGAGGAATATTGGTCTGTAATCCTCTCTCTCGCCTTCTTTCCATACCCCCATCTTTTTCCTTCCTTTATTCCTTCTCTCCTCCCTTGTCAGATTTGGTATCAGGGTAACTCTGGTCTGTGTTTCCTTCCTCTTCTACTTTCTGAAGGGGCTTCTATAAGACTGGTATTATTTCTTCTTTAAATGTTTGGTAGAAGTCACCAGTGAGCCCACCAGCCCCTAGACTTTTCTTTCAGTACAAATCCAAATGTCCTTAAAGTTCCTCAGATTTCCTACTTTTCCTTGTGTCAGATTTGGTAAGTCATGTTGTTCAAAGAATTTATCTATTTTCGTGGGGGATTTAGTTCAGTGGCACTGCGCCTGCCTCACAAGCACAAGGATAAGAATTTGAACCCTGGTACTGCAAAAAGAAAGAAAGAAAGAAAGAAAGAAAGAAAGAAAGAAAGAAAGAAAGAATCAATTTTGCAAAAGTTGTCAAATTTATTGGAATGGAATTATTCACAATGTTCCCTTATTGAGCTTTTAATGTCTGTAGGGTCTGTAATGATGTCTCCTCTTTCTTTCCTGGTATGGTTAATTCATATTTTCTCTTTTTCTTGGGTAGTCTTACTAGGGCTTTAGCTATTTTGTTAATCTGTTCAAAGAGCCAAAGGACCAACTCTTGGTTTGTTGATTTTAATATCATTTTCTTATTGTTGCTATAATGAATGACCCAAAAATGACCTCATCCCTGGTTCATGCTGGGGATTGAACCTAGGGCCTTGGACATGCTAAATATGCTCTACCACTGAGCTCCATCATTTTAGTGTTTTTAGTAGTTGTTCTAGAAATGACAAGGTATATCAACTCATCATAGATTACCTTGAATTAATACAATGTGTGAAAATCTTCCAACATTATAATTGAGTTCCTCCATTCTTTGAGCTATATGTTATGATATATCTTCTTGAACATTTAAATCTCATGACATTCTTTTTTTTTAGATGGGAAATTGTCTTTTAAAGAAACTAAGAAAATAGTCTTTTGTTATATTTATTCACATACTTATTTCCACTGCTCTTCATCCTTTCTCTACATCAAATTTCCATTTGGTATAATTTCCCTTCAGGCTAAAGCACTTCCTTTAGAAGTTGTTGGAATTCAGGTCTAGCAGTGAATAATACAACATGTATTTAGTTGAAAATGTCTTTAGTTTCCCTTTATTTTGAAGGGTAATTTTGCTGGGTCTGGATTTTCAGTCTGATATTCCTGAACCTCCATTCCTATAGTCCTACAGCACTTTAAAGATAAAGATTTGGGCTGGGGATTTAGCTCAGTGGTTCCGCTGCCTGCCTTGAAAGCACAAGGTCTTGAGTTTGATCCCCAGTACCAAAAAAAAAAAAAAAAAAAAGAAAGGAATTATCTTTGGTTTTCAGTGGTTTAGTGAAGATATATGTATATGTTTATATAGGTGTATAGTGAAGATACGTATTTATTGTTTGAATTTTTCTAAACTTCTTGAGTCTGTGGGCTATTTTTGCATCTAAACTTTCATCTTTGGACAATCACATTTGAAAAGTTTTCAGTCATTGTTTTTACATTTTTTTCCATCTGATTTTCTGTCTTGTATCTTTCTAAGATACAATTATTTGTTAGAATGGTTGATATTTTCTCCTAGATCACCCAGGTTTTAAAAATCTCTTTTCTTTATATGGTTCCATTTCAATATTTCTACTGAACTCTTCAAATTCATCTACTCTTTCTTTTGCTGTTTCCAATCTGTTTTTAAGCCCATCTAGTGAGTTGACCTCAGATGCTATGTTTTTCAGTTATCTGATTCCCATTTTCTTCTTATTCAAAAGAGCTTTTTGTTTCTTTCTTGAAATTTCTCTATTACCTATGACATCATTTTTAACACTTTATTTCATTTATAATAGTTGTTTTGAAGGTCTTGTCGGAAGGTTTCAGTATCTGGGTTCTACTTCTATTGACCATTTTTTCTCTTGATCACCCTCGTCTTTTCCCACTCACTCTCTGTGTGTCTCCTAATTTACTATGTTCCAAACATTGTATATAAGTGATGTTGCTGCTAGGGGCAGGTTCAGATTTAGCAGAGCTGAGTCTGAGCTGAGCAGCACGAGCTCCAGTTCTCCTCCTTTTCTCCAGCCTTCCTGACCTCCTCCCACAGCCCAGGGCTGGGCTTTTCATCTGCCAGCATTTTGGCTTTGAGGACCTTGGACTGGACTTTCAGGGAGTTCTAATTCACATTCAGGCTCATCTCAGCAGATTCCTGGAACCCAAGTACCCTAAAAACACGTGTTGCTGTGGAGAGCCCCTTTCTTCCCTCCCAGTCTCCACCTTCCCAGGCACCGTTCCTGCTTTTCAGCAAAGCCCAGGGGTAGGTGGGTTGGGGGAGACTTGCCAGGCAGAGCACTCGGATTTGGCCTTGGGACTCTCTGGGCCTCATCCACCCCACTGGCCCATGCCACAGCCAGCAGCAGGGCCAGCTTCTCTCTCTCCCTGCAGCCTCCGATTCTGCCTCCTGCACAGGCCTGGTGCTTGCTTCAGTGTAGAAGCTGCCTCCTGGAACTCAGCTGGTCCATGCTTCCTAACACCTGCCTTCTGCATGGCCCACAGAGGTTGGTGATTTTAACTCTTACCCAGTTTTGTCTTGTCATCACCGTGGGTGGGCCTTCATCCTGGCAGAAAGGAGAGACCCTCCATCAACTTTGACAGTGCGGTCCCCTTTCACCTCCCTGACCCTGGTCTGACTCAGTCCTGGTCCCTCCCTGTCTGAGCACCTCCTCATTCTCCCTGCGGGTCCCACTATGCAGTTTCCCCCTCAGTGTTGCACTCTTCCCTCAGGGATTCGCACACGCCACTCATACCTAGAGGACTGGAGCTGACACAGTAAGGAAGATTCTACTTCCAAAAGAGTAACCTGCTTAGTCCTATGTTAACCAAATCAGGTGTTCTCCCCTCCTGTCCGGTTTGCTTGTTCCCATCTACACATCCTACTGTCCTGCTGTTGCCCCATGGAGATCCCATTCTCTTACTGTAACCCTTCGTTCCTTTCTTCCTTCCTTTCTTATACTGGGGATTGAACCCAGAGCTTTAACACTGGGCCTTTATTTTTTATTTTTGTTTTGAAACAGGTTTCCACTAAGTCACTAATTTGCTCAGATTGGGTTTAAACCTGTGATCCTCAGTGTGCTGAGATTACAGACGTGCTCCACTGTGCCCAGTTAAGGGTACAGTTTTGTTTTTTGTTTGATACCGGGGATCGAACTCTGGACCTTGCACTTGTGAGGTAGGCAGCAGAACCACTGAGCTAAATCCCTGGCCCCAAGGATACAGTTTTTAAAAAGATAAACTCAAGACTCTTATACAAATTCAACTGAACATGTGCCAAAGATTTTACTTAATTCACCAAATGAGGGGACCGGTAAGATGCTATGATCTGTTAAAAGGAGAAGCCCGAGAGCAGGCTCACATGTAAGCAATCAAGGGTATTGAAATAAAGTTGCTAAAAGATGCACCACCATCTCCTGTGGAGGAGGGATCTGCCTGCTGCCCTTCCACCTGATGAAATTTGTTTTCACCGCCCTGGATAGAGATCTTTGCTGTGTTGTAGATTTTCTACAACTTATGGAGCTGTAAAATTGCCTAGTGAAAGGCAAAGAAAAGCATAAGCCTGCAGAGAATCAGCTAATGAACTAGAATGTCCAGTGTGGCTTTGAAGGGACACTAGGTGCAGCCTCTCTCCCTTTCCCTCCCTCCCTGTGCTGCCTACTGTAGCCCATCTGAACTCTGGGCTCCTTGTGTGTAGACGAGGATGACGTCATCGGCCACTGGGGTTAGGTTGGACTCTGATTCCAGAGCCTGAGGCAGGGTCTGGTGGGTGTTTGTAGAAGGCCGAGTGCTTGCCATTGCTGCAGCCCAGGTGCCACGAATCCACACTGTCACACACGCTGGGTCTGGGGCACATGTCACATGCAGCCCCACCCTGTTCCTTTCCAACAGGCTCCTGAGACCACAGGGTGGGTGAACGGCACTCTGGGCTTGAGTGAGCCCCACCCTGCTCTGAGCTGTCAGCAGGAAAGGCCAGGCCTGGATCCCCCAGCTTCATAGACTTTTTGGTACCAGGGATAGAACTGAGGACCTTGCCCTTGCGAGGCAGGTATGGTGCCACTGAACTCAATCCCCAGCCCCAGGTTTGTAAATTTTGAAACCCATGCCACGCTTTCTTCAAGCAGTCATGAGTGGAAGTCCACCTTGGGCAATGCTGTGGGAGCCATTTTACATTTTCTTATCAGTTGGTATAAAATTTTCCCTTCCAAGGAGTGGGAATGGCATCAGCTGCAGCAGGGTGAGACCTGGAAAGGCAGGGTGGCACAGAGCTGTGTCCCTTCACAGAGGGAAGGGCAGGCGGGCTCACTTCCTGAGACCAGAGCTCCCTCTCTGGGGTCCAGGCTGCTTCCCTGCATGCACATAGCCTGGGAACCCTGCCCTGGGAAAGCCAGTCTGCAAACTCGATGATACCTTGGCTTCTGGGGTCACCAGCTGCCCTTTGTTTCTGCCCCTGCCTCTCATGCCTTCTGCCAGTGTTCATGGCCTGGTGCAGGCTCCAGGGCCAGCCTTCCCGTTCTGATGGGCATGGGCTGCAGCCCAGAGCATGGATCCCAAGAGGAAGAGTCTGTGTCTTGTCTGAGGTCCTAGGAGCCACTGTCCTGCCATGCTAAGGGACCTCAGAGCCCTGAGGCTCCGTCCCTAATCCCAGGAACCCCTCTGATCCCAGAGCTCCAGGAGGTGCCATCTGGAGCCTCTGGCATGCTTTCGGGGTGCCAGACTGCAGAAGGCCCCTCTTCCCCTCTCTGCCAGGGCCATGCCTTTTGACAGATGGGTCCTCTGAGCGACTTAGCTGTGTGTGACCCCGCCTTCGAGCAAATGCACACAATTCAGGAAGGAGGAGAGCAGTGGAGAGAGCACTGTGGCCAAAACTTGTGTAATAAGATCAAGTGTAATGGCACGAGCAGGCCGGGAGGTGCAGAAGTGATTTTAGGGAAGGGAACGCGCAGGACAGGATGCAGGCTCAGGGGGCACAGCCCATCTTCTTGGTTCCCCTGGGACCCAGTATGTGGACCAGGACCCAGCATGTGGCAGGTGCTTGTAAAGAAATCTCCACTGAACAGGGCATGGTGGCACATGCCTGTGATCCCAGCACTTAAGAGGCAGAGGCAGGAAGATCACCGTGAATTTGAAGCCAACCTGGGCTACATAGTAAGTTCAAAGCCAGTCTGGAATTTATAGCAAGACCCTGTCTCAAAAAACCAAAACAACAAACAAAAAAGTTATCTCCATTGAATGACTCTGTCTGGTGGGGGCTCCTCCTGGATTTTGGGTCAGCCAGCTCTGGTTCTGCCCCAGGGAGCTGTGTGATTTTGAGCAAGTCCTTTACCTCTCTGGTCCTCAGTTTCCTCATCTGTTCCTTGGTAGGTCCTGGAGACAATTTGAGCTCATGAGAGGGAATCTCCTTCCTGTCCAGCACATGGCTTACACTCTTTCTGCTATTGTCTGGAACCCAGAGGGACTCCAGGGCGCCTGGCTCTGGGTCTCTTTGGAGACCTGGTGGCTGTGAGCCCAGTGCACTGAAGAGGGGTCTCGGAGTGCACATTCTTATACAGGATTCCCTCCTGGGCTCCTTGGCTGTTGAGCATCCGTGATTGGCTTGATTACTCTGAGAGATGGTGAGCTCACTACTTGGCAGTCACTGAGCTTTCGTTGTGGAATCTGGGCTGGGGGAAGTTCTTTCTCATATACCGTTTGTCTTTCTCTGCCTCAGTTGCTCTGTTGACTTCAGGGCTGGGTTCCCCATGGCCCTGGTGCCTCAGCTGGGATAGAACCTAGGCAGGAAGATGGATCCATCCCGCACAGAAGCGGGTGGGAAAGAAACCCCACCACTCTGGACTTTAACAGCTGGCTCTGGCATTTCCACGGTGGGGGTGTCACTGCTGTCATCACCCCTCTTCTATCTAGAAATCTCCCGGGGCTGGTTGCAGGCACACACATCCCCAGGAGCCTCTCTGGCCTTCGTAGCCACCTCTGTCACCTCCTCATGGCCCTTTATTGGAGCCTGTTGTGAATGGGGCTCAGAGCCAGCCAGACAGGGAGATCCGTGAGGGTCAGGCCCAATACTGGCTGCCCTCGGTCGTCCCCATGATAATCACAGTGCCCTGGTCACCAGGTGGGTGGAGCTGACTCTGCTCCGTCTGGCTGTGAGTTGCCCTCAGATCCAGGGAAGCAATTCCAGTCTGGAACTGCTGTCTCCAGTCTCCATGCCTGGGGCAGGTGTCCATGGTTCTGGTCCTCGGAAGGACACTGGGTGTGGGTCACAGTGGCCCCCGGAGGTGACCACAGCCCCTACTTCCTCCTCGCTTCCCACAGCTGCATCCTGTGTGGCTGCCTGCGGAACCTGCCCTCCCGACCCCTGGGCAGGTGCTGTGATCCTGCTCCCCGCTGACCCTGGCCCAGGGCTTGGGGGGCTTTGTCTGCGGCCAGAGCAAACTTCCGGCCTCCTCAAAGGCCTCCCAGCTCGGGAGCCTGGGCAGGTGGCCTTGTCCCTCCCTACTGCTGGCTGTAGGCGACCCAGGCAGATCCTGGCCCTTGCTGCGCTTCTGTTTCCCTCTGCCAGCTAGAGCCTGGGACAGTTTTCCTTCCCAGCTTCCTGGATTTTTATCATGCAAGTCTCCCAGCCCAGTCTGTGACCCATAGAGGAGCTTAGGAAACATGTTTCCATGGCAGTGCGAACCTCATGACACGGTTTGGGCACCATCTCCCTCCGGAGCCTGACAGGAGCTTGGCAAGGGGACTTTTGCGTGATAGATTCTATGTCTCTGAGCCGAGCCTGGCCTGAGGACAGCAGGGCGTGTGGAGCCCAAGAGGGTCCCTGCTTCTGGCCAGGCTGGCAGCGCTCTTGCGCCTGGGGCTGTCCACGTCCCCCCTGTCCCCCCGGCTGAGACATGTGGGCCTTGACAAACCCCAGACCCATGGCTACAGGGGCGCCAAACCGCACAGCTGTTGTGGGGGGGGACATTTAATCTGAAAAAGGCTTCCTGGTTAAATGGAAACTTCTGTTGCGCAAAGAGAGAAGCAAGTTGTTAATGTGTTCCAGAAGCCCAGGGCGTTTGATCTCCTGCCTTTCTGGGAAGAGGCTGCAGAGTCCCGGCCCCAAGGATAGTGTGTCCTCTGGGTGGATTTCGAGACGCTAACGCAGGGGACAGTCACCCACAGCGACCACCCCACATTGTGCCCTGTGAGCCTCTCACGTCCCCATGCACAGTGAAGAAGCCACTGTCCTAGGCTGGGGCTGGGCTGGGTTTGGATCTGGGTCTGCAATTCCTCCAGGCCAGCAGGGCTTTCTGCACAGCACGCCAGCTTCGGCCGGGCCGGAGGGGAGATTCCCAGAAGTGGCAGGGACTCCCAGGCGACTGTGTGTGACACAGGCATCGGCTGAGCTAACGTGGGCTGGAGGTCTCTCGGGCGGTGCTGGTGAACCTATGGCATGTGGGCTGCCATCACCGCCCGGGGTGTGTGTGTGTGTGTGTGTGTGGACGACACCTTCTGGGTGATTGCTGCACAGGAAGTGAGCTGACTCAGAGATCCGTGTCTGAATTCCACACGCTGAGTCTTCCAGAATCCAGGAAGAGCTCCCGCTGTTTTCCAGAGCACAGTTTACAGTGGCCGGAGCTGTGCCCTTCCAACAAGACGGCATCACGATGGGCCGGGGATTTAGCTCAGTGGCGCTGTTCCTGCCGCACAAGCGCAAGGTCCTGAGTTTGATTCCAGATACCAAACAAACAAACAAACAAGACTGCATCATGATGGTAGCAGACATCCCCTCTCTGGATGTGATACGTGCATTAAAATTAGGCTGACGGGTTTTTAAAAACACGAGAAATAACTGTGTAATCATATTAAAATAATTTTTAAAAACACCGAGAGTGAGAATAGCACATGTGATATCAAGATGATACAAAACACAGAGATTAGGGAAAGAGCAGAACACAACACATGCCATCATTGTTGACAGTTATCTTTGGGTCGTGAGAATATGGAAAGTTTTTTGTTCATTTTAGTTTTCCAAATACTTAGCCCTAAATGTGTTCTATTTTTACAGAGGAAGAACACACATGTGAGTTTACTCCACAGACAGAGAGCAGCCTCACAGCACATGGAAAGACCTGGCCGTCTACAGCGTCACTGAAATCACTGAGAGCGAGTCAGGTCCACTGTGGGCCCTTAAGAGAGCTCCAGACTGCGGATGGGTTTCAGACGCTTTTCTCAAATTATTTCCTCATTGCTCGAAGGCTCAGGATCTGTCCTCATCCCAGGGGGCCTGAGACTCTTCCGTTCCCTACTCTCAGCTCTCTAAACAGCTTCCTGACCTGCGCTGGCCCAGGCCCCGTGGGGTCCCCAGCCTTCCTGGCTTCCGCCTGTCCCTCTCTGTGACCCCAATTGGCAGATTCAGCCTGACAAGGGGGCTTCGGGAGTTGCCTGGAGCTCTGCGAGGTGAGAGAGGAGCAGATTGTAATTATATTGTCATCGTTGTTCCCATTTTTCTTTTAAACTCTGGTCCTGTTGAATCCTGAAATAAGAACTGCACCTTAATCCCCAGTGTGTGGCTTCCAGGTCCTCACCTGTTTTATTTTCATTTTGAAGGACTTTATTATTTATCCACATATGTAGGCAGAGATGTCCCATACCTCCTGTTCCCTGGTCAACATCCCCAGTGGAGCAGCACGTGGTGCAGGGGGTGGACTGACACTGGCCTGTCACTGTCACCCAGAGCGGCCAGACAGTGTATAATGGTGGCACGACATCGCAGTCCTGACAACATCTTGAAGAATAAACCTTCTGCCCTCCACGCCCTCTGTGCTTCCCATCATCTTCCCCTGGACCCTGGCAACCATTCCTGTCACTGCCGCTGTATTTGGCCTCTTCCGTGAAGTCTCAGAGTCTACTTCATCCTGGGCATTCAAGGTCCCTCCATCTTTCTCCGTGTCTTGAAAGCGCGTTCCTTTTTGGCGCTGGCTAACATCCCATGGTCTGGATGCGCCATAGCTTGTCCGCTCCCCCGCTCAAGGGCAATTTCCAAGTTCCAAGGTCAGTCTCAAGTGTGGCAACCGTGCACAAAGCTGCTGTAAACGTCTTTGTGCAGGCCCATGTGGACACGAGGCCCGGCTGTGAGCCCGTGGAGGGAGGGGCTTAGCGCTGTGGGAAATGGCCTGGTTGCCTTCCAAAGCGGCTCTGCCACTTGCCATCCCCTCGGTAGGAACTGAGACCCTGTGGCTCCGCCGGCTCCACCGTGGCTGCTCTAACAGGTGTACACAGGATGTGCTCATTCTTGGATGCCGTCATCAGGCCCTGGATCCAGCCTCTGGTGCCTACTGGAGTCCAAGTTCAAAACTGTTTCCTCTGGCAACAGCAAAGACACCAGCTGTGTGGCCCTGCTGGCCTCCTCGGGTGGGACCGGATGACATTCTCGTTGTCTGGGTCATCAGCGCCCCCTTGTTTCCTGGGCGCTGAGTCTTGCTCCTCCCTGGTAAAGGGCACATAGTGGGCGCTCAGGAAGCCTCTTCAGGTTGTGTGAGCTTTCACGCTGCTGTGATCAACAAGATGACCCTAGGAGGTTGGAGATGCCGTTGAGGGGTCCCTTGAAAGGACCCCTGGTCCCTCCCTCCCTCCCTTCCTTCCTTCCTCCCTTCTTTTTGACAGTCTCACTATGTAGCTCAGACTGGCCTTCAACTCACTATGCAGCCCAGCCTGGCCTCAAACTCATGGTGATCCTCCTGCCTCAGCCTCCCGAGTGCTAGGATTACTGGTATGCACCACCATGCCTGGCTAGACCTAGTAGTTTTTGTTGAGGAGTGAGTGGGAGTCCTGGTTAAGGGGACTGGGCTCCAGAAAGGGCCCCTCCATTTATAGGCCCTAAGTTAAGCTTTTTGTGATGTGGCTCTAGCCTGCCTTGCCCCATCTGGGTGCTGCCTTCCCCTGGCTCAGCAGAGAGCCCAAGCCTGGCCCTCTCTCATCCTGCTATGAGCCGGGGACCTTGGCACTACTTGGCTGAGGGCAGGGCTGGCCTGTCTGCTCAGAGGAGTCCCCGGGCCCCATGCTCGCTGCCTGTGGGCCCAGCGAGGGAGTTCGGCGGGGCTGTGAAATCCAGGGCAAAGAGCAGCACTGCCTCTTGTGCCTCTTGTGCCTGACCACCTCCTCCTCTCCAGTCTCGGGCAGGCGGGAGCCACGGAGTCAGCTGGGAAACAGAGAGGATACAACAGTGGATGGCAGCCATGCCCACCTAAGTGGGGTGCTGGATGAATTTCTGGGCTCCTGAAAATCCATACATCCACCCATTCACTAATCTGCCTCCCCTCCGTAATGCATCTGTCACCCATCCTTCCATCCACCTCTGTCCTCCATCTGTCCAGCCGTCCTCTACCCATCACCCAGCCATCCCTTTTCTTTGTCAGCAGGCTTCTCATGAGGTTCCTGTTGGCTGGTGGACACAGGGTGGCCAGTCTGGTTCCTGGTTTCAGGGGCTCACAGTGGGTGGAGAGACAGAAGCACACAGGGATCACCCATCCTAATTTACTGGGCACACTGTTGTGTCTGCTCTCCAAGCAGCATCCCAGCCCTTGTGGGTATAATTCTACCACACTGTGAACGTTCCCCAGCCTGCTCCCCAGTCTCCACGCTAAGGTTACCTGAACCCACTGAGACCCCAAACCTTACTGTGGCCTCCCTGTGACCTCTCCTTCCAGGACACTCTTCTTTTAAATTTTTTGAGACAGGGTCTCACTATGTTGCCCAGGCTGGTCTTGAACTTGCAGTGATCCACCTGCCTCAGCCTCCTGAGTGCTGAGATTACAGGTGTGCACCCGTATTCCTGACCAAGGCTCTCTCTGCCACTGGACAGGGTCACTGGACAGGAGGTCCCCAAGTGGACCAGGAGCATGACTTACTCCACCCCAGAGCAGGCTGCAGGGTCGATGAAGTGTATCCTCCTCCTGCCCTCTCCACCCAAACACTGCAGGGCTAGCGTGCAGGTCCTGGTCCACTTCCCTGGTGACAGAGGTCTCTGCCTGCGGTGACTCCTATGTCTGCACAGAAGGGCTGTGTCTGGTCTAAGCTGGGCTGGGGGTCCAGGGGGAGCTTGGCTTTGGAGGGTCTGGGGTCCCTGCCAGTCGCCAGCAGCGATTCACTTCCCCTGTCCGCGTGTCCCCAGGGCAAGCAATGTAGCAGCTACCTGGAGAACGGCAGAGAATGCTTTTCTGAAGTGTCACTGCCGAGTGGCCCCCGCCCCTGCTCCCCACCTGACAGCTGTCTCACCCGCTCCGTCTCCCAGGCGAGTGTGCTGCCTTCTCCTCATCAGCCACCAGGTGGTGCCAGTGCACCACAGATCCCACCTTGGGCCACAAGGCCTGGGCTGAGAAAGCACCGGTCACCCTGGACCGGACCTCATGGATCCCACAAAGGACAGGTGTGGGGCACGGAGCCCGTGCAGAGTCCTCGTGATCTGGGTGCAGAGCTGGAAGAGCCACAACTGTGCCCTCTCAGTGTCCCTGCAGGGTCACCATGCAGCAAACCCTGGTGTGTCAGGTCTTCCCCAGGTCATACGGGGTTTGTGGGGGAAGTGGGGTGAGGAACCCAGAGGTCGAGGAGCCTTCCTGGTAGAGAGGAAGGGGGCAGCTGTCCCTGCGGGGGTCATGGTGAGCAGCCTGGAGCTGGGGCTGCGGGGTGGCTGGAGCGGTGCTTCCCACACCCGCCTGGCTGCACAGAGCTAAGCAGGCGCCTGACGCAGCTGATGGAGTCTCAGCCACAGCACAGCACGATCCCAGCCAGGCTGCCCCCACCCCATGGCAAAGCCCACTCTACTGACGAGGAAACTGAGGCTCAGGAAGGGAAGGGACCTCCCGGGAATGGCCGCCTCTTTCTCCTCCTGGGGCTTCTGACCGTCAGTGCTGGTCACCACCCTAGGAGCTGAGTTGGGGCCTGGAGTCCCAAGCCAGGTCCCAGCCCAGCAGCCTGGGTGCCTCCTCCTTGGACCCACTTCCTGGGGGGAGCTGGAGGGCGGCACCTGAGGCAGGCAGTGCCCAGTGTCCAGAAGTCACATGATGAAGAGCAACGGTACAGCCAGGTTAGGCTGCAGCAGTAGGACTGCAAGTTGGAGCCCAGCCTGGCACATTAGTGAGTTATCAAGACCCTGTCTGAAAATTAAAAAAGGGATGGGGATGTATCTTCATGTGAAGGATTGGGGTTCAATGCCCAGTACTAGAGAGAGAGAGAGAGAGAGAGAGAGAGGCAGTGATGCAGTCACCAGCACAAACGGCAGTCCTGTCCTCCCTTTACAGGGACTGGGCCTTGGGAGCTCCAGCGGCAGAGCTTCCTGGTGTCTCACCAGCTGGCCCTGTCCCTGTCCAGGTTCTGGGACTGCTCTGCCTCCCCTCTTCCTGTCAAGCTGGCACCGGGAAAGCACTGGGGCCAGCAAGAGGCACTGTCGCCTTGCCCAGAGCTCCCACTGTGGTGCCAGGCTCGGAGCCACTGGGCAGGGCTGGCCTGCACCTGTGGGCCTGGGAGGAGGAGAGGAACCCCCTTCTCCGTCCCGCTGGGCCCCTGCTCTGAGCTCCACCTCCTCCACGGTCTGCCGGAATCCCCAGGCCAGCGAGCCCACCTGTTCCTTTTGCCTAGGGCCAGGCCTCCGGGCTCAGTGCTAGCGACAGCGTATCACACTTTGGTGCCCTTGGCCACCCGCACTGCCCTCCCTCGACAGATGGGAGTGCTCTGGCCACTGGGGTCCGTACAGAGATGTTGTGTAGTCAAGGGAGGGCCTGCTGAGGTCCCTGTCTGTCCCCCATCTCGGAAGGTGGCCGACCACACACAGAGGTTTATTCCCACCCACGCATCTCTGGTCTTGGCCTCTGTCTGAGCTCAGCCCTCCTCCTCTTCTGATGAAGATGCTCGTCCTGGGGGTCACACAAAGTCATGACTGTGGGTCCCAGGGGTCAGGACTTGGTCCTTAGCCTGTGACAGTCCCGGGGCCAGTTAGGGCAATCCCCTGCTTGGCACGCGACCCCGTGAGGCCAGTGGTACGGAGCCTCCGTCCTGAGTTCCTTTCTCACCCCTCGCACTCTGTCACACATTGTCACTATGTTCCCGAGCCCCTTCCCTTCCGAGGGCCCCGAGGGGGTCTCTGGTGTCCCTCGAGGGCCAGCCCTGGCACAAAGCAGCAGAGCGCTGGCCCAGGAACCCCTTGCTGGGCACCTGGATGTCGCTCAGGCCCCACTTCCCCCTGTCCCACAGCCCTGGACCCCCAGGATGGCCCAGCAGCCACTGGAGACCCCTCAACCCCTGGGTCCCTCGGCCTCGCCCCACAGCACCCTGACTTTCACAGCTCCCGGGCCAACGCCTCTCTTCTGGGCTCTCAAGAGCTGTTCTCTCCTTCCTGCTGCCCTCAGGCCTCTCTCCATGACCCCTACCTGGTGTCTCCCCCACTCAGTGAGGGTCTTCGCTGATGACGGCACTGCCCACCTCCAAGTCTCTACCCCCCACTTTATTTATTTCCATTTCTATAGTCTCAGCTGAAAAAAGGCCTCCTCCAGGAAGCCCTCCCAGACTCCTGCTAGCGGCTGCTCTTTCCTCTGCATCCCACTCTGTGCAAGCTGCCCCTTTCCCAAAGCGGGTGCCCCTCCTTCACACTGGGGGCTCAGGAACCCCGACCCACTGCCTGTGGGCTCCACTCCGTGAAGGCTGGCATGGAGTCACACACTGCGTCTCGGGGACTCCATGGCAATCTGGTCACACACTGGGTGAGTCACTGGCACCGTCACTGAGCCAGCGCCAGGCCATCTCCCTCCTCTCCTGACTCGCCCCATGTGGAGGGGACCAGAGAAGCTGCCAAGTCAGCTGCCTGTGAATGGGCTGCTGTCTGCATACTTTCTGGCATTATCTGAAACAAATTTGTTACAGTGTTATTCTTCTTACCTAGACAACAATACGCTTGTTCCTAGTTTTGAAAAATCCAAGTGTTGATTGCTATGGTCCACCTTGGATACACAGGACTTGGGGGTTCCCCACATGTCCCCTTGTGCTCAGGCCTGGCTGGCCGGTCCCTGCATGGGGCTTTTGTGGGACCCAGGGACTTTCAGACACAGATCAGTCCCCAGAGCCCGTCATTGGCTCTGGAGGAGAGACAGCAGGTGCCCAGGATGATGCAGCTCAGTTGCCAGGTAACGAGGTCACCATGGCAACAGGGCCTCCTCAGAGGCAGAAGCAGCCTGGTCCCCCCCCCCCCCCCGCTCGGCAACCCAGGGGTGGGGACAGTGGTGTGGCTACATGGTCACCCCTTGCCCTCCATCTCCCGGGGGCAGGGCCATGGGGTAGGGACCTCGGGGTCTGCTCCGGGCTCTTCCATTGACGCTTGAGCTGCAGCCTTTGTCTGGCCTCAGTTTCCCCATCTGCAAACGTGGGAGCTCCTGCTGCTTCCTACATTCACAGTGGTGACAGCATCTGTCCCACGCCGGGGCCGGGTGTGGCACTGGGCCTGGTGTCCCCTTGCAGTCTGGACAGCCCTGGGGATGTGATCGGAGAGTCACTAGGTGATCTGGGGCCACTTCCTCTGCTCAGGAGCTGGGTGACCAGAACTCATCCCTTCGCCTCTTCGGGCCTTGGTTTCCCTGTCTGGGTCAGGAAAAGCCTCTTCTGCCTGTGCTTCCGGAGCTGCTCTGAGAAGTAAAGAGGAAATTGTGGGGCCACATGGGGGAGCCCAAGAGAGCAAGGGGTGCAGGCCCAGCTCCTGGACACTTCCGGCGGCCTCCTCCCCCACCCTCTTTCCACTGCCCAAAGCCCCTGGGCTGGCCCCACTTCCCAGGCATTTAGCTACACGACTTTGCAGGTCCCTGCTGAGGTCAGCGTGTCCCCGGACTGCGTCCCCCTGCCCAGGGCCCGGCTTCAGCTGCCTTGCTGGCACCCCCTCTCCTGCACCCTTGGAGGTCCCTGTTGTGCTGTGTGATGCAGGACCAGACGCTTGGCCTCTCTGGGCCTTCCTGTCTTCATTTCTCCAATGGAAGGGGTGAGGTGCGTGCCCAGTGGTTAGGGGTTGGTTAGGGGTCAGTGCCAGGTCAGCCCCTCCTGGACACCTGGTGACAAATCAAGTCCCTCTGCCTGGGGTCGGGGGAGTCCTCTCTCACAGCCACGGCATCCTCATCTGTGGCCCCAGCTCTTAGCTCGCCCTTCCTGCTGCCCCAGTGCCTCTTCTGCCTGCTCATCCTCTGCTCTCTGTGCTCCACGTCTTCCTGTGTCCCCAGGTGGCTGGGTCTCTGGAGGGGTCTTCGGGATCCTGTGTGGGTGGCCCCAGTCCTGGGGTGCTGCCAGAGGGGCCCAGTGGTGACTGATGGAAGGGGATGCACGCAGCTGCTGGGCTTTCCTCACCCCCTATTAGTCACCGTGGAAACCTCCTAGCAACCACACAAACAGGACATGCGCAGCCTGCTCCACACAGCTGGGAAGAGGCATCTCCCTGGGCCACAGTGGTCACCCGGGGTAGCCCAGGGCCAGGCCGGGGCCAGGGAGCCTTGTCCACCCCTCTGTGCCCTTTGCTGTGAGTGACAATGCACAGCACAGCCCGGCACACCAACCAGGACTCCAGGCCTCTGCAGCCCTGGGTCCCCCAGGGGACACCCTCTGAGGTGGCAGAGGGGCCCAGGCTGGGTGGCTGACCCTGCCAGAAGTGAGGGGGCTGCTGGACCTGGGCCCAGCTGAGGCTGAGGATGAGGGCAGGGGCCTCTGCTGATCCCCTGAGTGCTGGAGAGGAAGAGGAAGTCGGGCTGCCTGGGTGGGCTGGGCACGTCTGGCCCGAGAGCCCCAGATCAGGGCTCCCTCTCAGAGAGCAGGGCTGTGGTGTCTTAATGCCCATGTGTCTGCTGTGTGGCACCTCCTCACTCCTATGTCCGAGTGCTCCAGGGGCAGCGCATGTGTATTGTGTGTGGTGTGTGTGTCCATGGGTACATAGCGTGTGTGCCTGAGTGTGGTATGTGCAGGTAGGTAGCCTGTGTGGCTGCTGTGTGTGTCTATGTGACACAGCCTGTGTGTCGTTGGTGTGTGGCTGTCTGTGTGGCGTGTGTGGAGCAGGAGGACCAGGGTGCCCGTCTGAAGCTGGCTGGAGTCTTAGGAGAGACCCCGCAGGTGCCCACACTGCCGCCCACCCACTCCATCCCCCTGTAGGAGCCACGAGGACTCTCCCTGGGACACAAGGCAGGCACCTGACCAGGGAGAGTGGCTGTCTCCTGTTGCTCTCAGGCCCAGAGGTGGTGGGGCCCATGAGCCCTGTGGCCAGGCAGGCCCAGAGCCACTGGAATCTGTGACCCTTCTTCCTGGTGACAATCAAACCTCCTGCTACCGGTGGACAGGGACGCCTCAGTCCCTCTGCACGGACCCCAGGGAGGGAGGGTGGACAGCCATGAGCTCTCAGCTCCCACTCACCTGCCCCTGGGCCGAGTGCCATCCACGGGCCTCAGCTGGCCTCTCTGGCCCCGGTCTGACAGAGAAGGATGCCACCTTGCCAGGGACACAGGGCTGGAGATGCAGGGTGGGCAGGGCTTGGCAGCAGGACACAGGAGCCCTCCTCTTGCCTAAGTCCCGGTACTGTGGTTCCGTTATTAAATGATGATTAGCCGCCTCGCACTGTTTATTATCGCCCCTGCTGCTCGTATGATCGGGAGTGCTATTATTATTGCTGCTGCGATTACTTTTGTCACGGTTGTGATTATCAGAATTATTGTTGTTTCTACAATCCCTGTTATTGTTGCATTTATTATCATTGCTTTAATTATTATTCCTCTTTGGCATTAACTTTCCCGGCGGTGCGCCAGCTTTGCAGGAAGCAGTGGTCCTCAACTGGGTGATTTTGACTTCCAGAGACTCTGGTAGGGTCTGGTGATGTTTGGGGTGGTCGCAGTTGGGGAGGGGAGCCCCCGCCTTCCTCTGTAGAGGTCGGATGTTGCTCAACATCCTACACTCACGGGTGAGCCACGACCAGGTGAAAAAGGTCAGTAGCTCTGTGGCTTCCGTTGTGGTCCTAGGTCCTAGGGTAGCGTTGATCCTGGGGAGGGGTTGGGGTCAGGTCTGCAACATCCTCTTTGGGGATGTGAGTCTGGGGTAGTCATGGTTAAAGTCTTGCAAAGCTGACTTCCAATTCTGCTTGCCTTTGCGGACAGCTATGCTTGAAACAGGAGAGAGAGAGAGAGAGAGAGGGAGGGAGGGGGAGAGAGAGAGAGAGAGAGAGAGAGAGAGAGAGAGAGAGAGAGAGAGAGAGACAGGGAGAGAGAGAGGGAAGGGAAGGGAAGGGAAGGGAAGAGAGCAGAGATCCTATAAAGACACTAACTCCATCCTGGGTGGGGAGTTCCACTCTCATGATCACATTTAAATCTAATCACCCCCCAAAGATTCCCCTTCCAGTATTATGTTATTGGTCATGGCTTTAACATATAAATTCTGGGGGAAACATTCAAACGTGAATAGCACTTGTGCATGTGTGTGTGGTCCTGGGGATGTTTTGTGTGTGCTAGGCAGCCACTGAGATCCTCCCTCAGCCTCATACAAACATGATTTTTACATGGTCTCACGCAGTCCTCCTGCCTCAGCCTCCCGAGGACCTGGGATTTACAGGTGTGTGCCAGGGTCCCAGCTTATATATTTTCATTTCATGATCACATCCACACCTTAAGGTGTCCCAAATCTCTAGGGGCTGCTCCATGGTCCGCACCCGTGCACAGCCCTCCCCTCCCCAGGCGGGTGGCGTCACTGTGGAGAGTGTGCCACCCCTAAGTTTACATCCCTGGAGCCCTGGAGTCAGCTGGGGCTGTGTCCCTCATTATGCCGACAAGGCTCAGCCACGTTCTCCTATGTCACAGATATTTGTTTCCTTTTATTCATAGTATCTTATTTCTGAATACACCACAATTTACTTGTCTCTCCTGCTCCTGGACATGGGGTTCAAGTTTAGTTTGTGGCTATTTTGAAAACAGCTGTTGGGACTACTGCTTTACCCACCATTTGGTGGCGCTGACCTCGTGACTTCCGGGTGTACATATTCAGGAGCAGAGTTACCAGGGACCACATCTAGCTTGAGTAGCTACTTCCAATTCCTTCTGCGAGGTAGTTATCTGGCATCTTAAAAATTTTCTTTAGAAATGTCTTTATTTCTTAGAGCGTTTATAGATCTGCAGTGAAATTCAGATGGTACAGAGTTGCTGGGTCCTCTGTCCCCAGATCCCCCTTTGATTAGCATCTCGCATCTGCCATGCCACCTTTGGTACCCATGCTGAGAGCTAACGTCCAGACTTCTGCTGGATTCCTTAATTCTGACCTCCCATCCTTTATTTGTCCCAAGCTCCCATCTGGGATCCCATGTGACATGTAGCTGTCATGGCTGCATTGGTGTGACATTGTCTCAATGTGATAGCATTTTTGTTCTTGTTGTTTGAGGTATGACTTTGAAAATTGAGATAATGGTAGACGGATCCGCAGTTGTAGGAAGGATCAAGGAAGGGACTGGAGTGTAACTGTCCGCTTTCCGCAGTGGCCACATTTGGTGACTCTGAAGCACTGTGTGACAAGCAGGCTGACACTGCTACACTCCACAGGGTCACTTGGATTTCACCTGTCTCCTGTGTGTACTTGTGTGAGTGTGTAAGAATCCCATGCAGGCTTATCACTGTGCAAGTTCCCGTCCCCGCGAGCAAGACCCTGAACAGCTCCAGCATCACCACGCTGTGCCAGGCTCTCATGGCCACAGCCTCCCCTCCAGCATCCCGGATCCCTGGCACTTGCTTCCCTGTCACCTGGCACAGCCCCTTCAGTGTAAAGGTGTAACACTGGATCCCAGCGTGGTCCCCTGAAGATTGCTTTTCCACACTCAGCAGCGCCCCCTAGAGATTCCTCAGGTCATTGTCAGTGTCCATAGTTCCTTCCTTGTTGCTGCTGCCTCTATGGAAAGACAGCCAGGCTGACTCCAGTTACAAACTAGGCTACTGTGAGCATTTGTGAGTGGGTTTTGTGTGGACTTGAGTTGTCCTCACTCTGAGCGAAGTCGGGTCCTGCTGTAACTACACGTTTAGATCTTTAAGGAATTGCTAAGTTGTTTTTCAGAGTGGCTCTAGCATGATATTTGAACCAGGAGGGTCTGAGTGACCCAGTTTCTTTATGTCCCCTCCAGGGTATGGTGTTCCGACTTTCCACCTTAGCTGTACTGATGGGCAGTGCTCTGGACTGCCAGGAGCCGGGCACTTGGGGGAGGTCACTATCACCGATGCCGTCATTGCCAGCGAGGGTTTGTGCAGAGAGAATCGCCTGAGTGTCTCCTGTCCCCGAGGAACGGGCTCTGGTCAGGGAAGGAGTGAGTAGGAAGCAGGCTGAGGATGGGGTTTGGCCACAAGACTGCCATGCCGTGCCCACCCCACAGAAGATGGCACCACATCCGGGCAGTCCATGTCCCCGGCATGCCCCAAGAAGAGGCTCAGCGAGGACGTTGCTGCTTCCTCCCCCTCAGCCAGAAGGGAGAACGCTCCTCTCCACCCTCACCAACCCCGTCAGCTCAGGAGCCGTGGCATTCAGAGGCTAGGAGTGGAGACAGGTGGGCAAGTGCCTCGAGGGGAATCTCCCCTGCCCAAAGTGCCCAGGGAGTCTCTCTAGGTAGAAAATCTGAGGGGAGGGCTGGGGCGCCTGGCCAGCGCTTGGGGTGGGAGCTGCCTTTGGAATCCTCCAGGAGAGGTGTCACCAGTGATTGCCATGGAGATGGCGGGCTTTGCTGACTTCCATACATGCACGTTAATCCTACAGGCAGGCGGCAGGCAGTCTGGGCTCGGCAGGAGGTTGCTTCAGGTCGCTGCTGCGTGGTAGAAGAGGCTGTGTCGGCTGAGGGTGCCAGGTGTTATCCCCAGGAGAACAGGTGTCGGTCCCTAGGGTTCCCTTGGGGCGCAGGGCTGTGGGGCTGCGGGTGCAGAGGCAGAGGAGACAAGGACAAATGCAGCTCCAGACAGCAGGGGCCGCTCACATCAGTGGCAGGATGACAGTGGAGGGGAAGGCTTCCTGTGGCTTGCACAGCTGGGAGGCCTGAGAGTAGCCTAGCCCAGGCCTGGGCCTCGCAGCTGCCTTGAGGCCTTGGTTTGGGCACTGTTCTGCCTCCCTCTGCCCGGGGAGCCAGGTGTGGTAGGAGGGAAGCAAGGGTCCTGTGGTGAGGACATTCTGGTCCCAAGAAGCTGCTGCACCATGGGGAACAGGTCTGGGGAGCCGGGCCCTTGGGGTTGCCTCGGATTCAGTCAGGTGAGGGTGATTAAGGTCATGATCCCAGGCACGGGGTGGGGCTGGGATGACTTCATGACTTGGGGACCAGGTACCCTGACCCTTCCGAAGTCCCCAGTGGGTCCAGCACTCTGTCCAAGTGAGGATAGGGCTGCCACTGCCACTGGGTGGGCTGTGTCTCAGCTTTCCAAAAGTTGGTTCCTCAAAATTGCCATCTACCTTCTGATCTTCTTCGATTGCCACCAAAAGAGAAAAAAAGAAAAAAAAAATTCATGATTTGAGAGTGTTCTTTGAACCTAAAAGCCCTCCATAAATACTTCCTGGCAGTGCTGGGAGGAGAAATCTCGGGCGGCCAGCAGGGCGATGGAGGTGACAGTGCATGTCCGGCAGAGATGGCCCGGAGGTGGGGGTGGTGGGAGGGGTCCTGGTGCCGCTGTCCTTTTGCAGGGTACAGGTGCCAGCCTTTCTGCCCCAGGACCCTCCGCCGCCCTCAAGTGCATCCTGCCACATCCTGTGGTAACCAGAGGCCCTTTGAGCCTGCTGGCGAAGGTTTCCAGAGGTAAAGGTTGAAAAAGAAGCAGGAGGAAGAGAATTGTTTGAGAATCCAGGTGGGGCAGCCAAGCACAGGGGACCCCAGTTCTGAGACCCTCTGGGTCAGCGGGGCGGAGGCAACCTGGAGCCCTGACATTCCATTTTAAGAACATTTGAAGTATTCTAATTAAAGCCTCTGTGCTCCTTTTGAAATACTGGCAATTACCAAGATGAATAATTGCATAATAAATATTAATCTGCATCATGGTAATGAGGCCCAGAAGCCTCCTGCTGTTAAGTGAGAATTTAGCTCTTTCCCCTCCCTGGGTGGGGGAAGGGAGGGGAGGGGACCCTTCGGGCCGTGAGGGACCCAGGACAGCCGCGGCCAGTGCAGCTGTTGCACCTGACGACAAGGGGCACAAGGTTTCCTTCCTCTGGGCCTCAGTTTCCAACGTAAGCAATGGTAGCATGGGTAAGATGGCTTCTAAGGCCTTGCCGACTCTGGCCATGTAGGAGGTGACTAGAAGCTTGTGAGTTTGTTTTAATGAGGTCAAATCCCATATGTGGGACCCTCACTGTCGGCAAAGCTGCCCAAGATCTGAGCCATCCAAAGTAGCCCCTCCAGCTCTCTCTCTGCATACTCTGTTCAGGGTCTGACTCACGCAGTGGAGCATAAGCTCTGGGACTGAGCCAGGAGCCGTTGGCTTGCTATACTTCCCCAGGCCCAGCCGCAGGACAAAGGGAAAAGGTTTGCTTGTCACCGAGATCAAACAACCACATGGCAACAGCAACACCAAGGGCTGCCCGTCCTGATTTAATCCCTGAACAGGTGGCGGCAGGGGCTTTCACAGCCAGTGTTGCCTCTGTGTCTCCACCTGGCCTCCGGCATAAAGGTCTGTCCGGAGCATGTGGCAGATGCGGGTACCACGGGGGAACGTTGCTTCCCGTGGGAACAGGGCACCTGCACGATGGCGATCCTGGGTGACCTCCCTCTCTCATCTGAGTGCTGCCCTGTGCTTTGGTGGATGCCCCTTCTGAGGCCTGCAAGCCTGAGCGCCTGTTGCCGTGGGATCCTGCTTCGTGCTGTGAAGGGCACTGAGGCACGGTGCTTGGCTGGCATCCTCCCCTCTGCATGGAGCTTGGCCTGGCAGCCATGCTGGCTGTGTGCTTCTGACTCCAGAGGTCCCCGGCTGGGCGGGGCTGCTGCCCAGCAATACCCTGAAGTCAGTTTCCACCCTGGCCTGGCTCCTTGTGGGGTGGCAGATGACAGGGAATCCTGTTGTTCTCTCTCTCTCTTTCTTTTTTTTCCCTCCTCCCCTCCTTCCCTCCCTCCTTCCTTCCTTGCTTCTTTCCCTCCTTCCTTCCTGTCTTCCTTGCTTCCTTCCTCTCTTCCTTGCTTCCTGTCTTCCTTGCTTCTTTCCCTCCTTTCTTCCTGTCTTCCTTGCTTCCTGTCTTCCATGCTTCCTTCCCTCCTTGCTTCCTCTCTTTCTTGCTTCCTGTCTTCCTTGCTGCCTGTCTTCCTTGGTTCCTGTCTTCCTTGCTTCCTTCCCTCCTTGCTTCCTGTCTTCCTTGCTTCCCTCCCTCTCTCTCTCCCACTCTCCCTCCTTCTCCCCTTTGTCTCTCTCTTTCCCAGTGCCTAGTTTCCTAGTGTAACAACCTTCCTATTTAACCACTATTCAGACCGAGGTGCGCAGCTCAGACTCACAACCCCCCTTTTTTGTGCACAATTCTGTGCATCTTATTTATACAGCCTCAATGTCTTTTTTTTTTTGTATAATCACCTTGTTTACAAAGTGTTGTAATTTTTGCTGATTGCACTGCTCAGTACAGTTCTGTAGTTTGATGTTGTTATACATTACAGTGCTGCTTGTAAGAGCTATGCAAATAGAAGCAAAGGCATCAAGTTGGAGTTTCCTTTGACCATTTCTTTGCTCTGAATATTGTAATGTCCATACTATGTATGATTCCTTGCTTAGCGACCAATTCACTTAGTGACCTAGTCACAGGGCTGTAACTTATTAAATGAAGATTTACTGAGGATTGAGCCAAGAGCCTTCATGTTGAGCTGCATCCCCAGCCCCTCTTTTTAAAAAAAATTTTTTTTTGGTACCAGGGATCGAACTCATGACCTTGTGCTTGCAAGGCACGCATGGTGCTACTGAGCTAAATCCCTGGCCCTTTCTTTAAAATTTTGAGACAGGGTCTTGCTAAGTTGCTGTGCACTCCAAGCTGGGCTTGAACTTGCAATCCTCCTGCCTCAGCCTTCCAGGGTGCTGGGATTACAAGCATATGGCACCACACTTGGCTGTTGTTGTTTGTTTCTTTGGTTTCTCTCCCCTGCAGAGTTTGCTGTCTCTGGAGTTGGGGACACCCCTCACTGTGTCTGTGGGCCCCAGGACCCTGGTCTGGCTGGGCTGATGGCCCAGCTTGACCGTGGGCTTTGGGGCTCTCATGTCTCCCTCTAGGCCACACTTTAGGTTGCCTGTCTTTTCCCTCAAGAGTGGGGTCTAGGGTGGCAGTCCCTCCCTGTAAGCCTGTGACTGGGCTGGGCACACAGCTGATGCACGGCAGACACTGGCAGGAGGGACCCACCTAGGAGCCAGGCCGCCCACCTCAGCCCGCCCATTTCACCTGCTGTGTCCCATGCGTCCTGACCACCGACACTGGGCCAGGGAGCTGGGGCTTCCCCAGAGCCCTCAGACCTGGCACTGCGAGCTCCTGGGGACTCGTGTCATACCTCTCACAGGCTGAAATCCCTCTTGCCTCTGGAGGCCAGGGCTGGGGTACCTGAGTTGGCTCAGCCAGGTACCTGGGGAGCCTCCCTCAGGCTTTTCACTACCCACCGCTGCCTGGGGCCAAAGGTGGCCTCACTGTGGAAACATGAGCATGCCAAAAACCTCCGTTTTCTTTTTCTTTCTCCTCCCCCTTCTCCTCCCCATTCCCTCTCTCCCTCCTTCTGCCTTTTTTCTTTTCTTCTCGGTCTTTGGACCCCTTGGTCTTGCTTTGTGCACCCTACGGTATGTGTGCCTCAGTGTCCCCCCACGACACCCACCTGCGTGTCTGCCCCATCTCCTAGGCCCAAGTCCTTTCTGCCGAGTCCCTGGTGCCTCCAGCCTCAGCTCCAGCCCCAGGTGGCCCAGAGGGCAGGGCGGCCTATGTGGGTGCCCCAAGGGCTCAGCAGTGCCTCTCCCTCCCTGCCAGCCTGGCACAGAGCCACTTTTGGGGCACTGCTGTGTGTGTGATGTGGACGGGAGCCAGAGAGGTGGTGTTTGTCTCCCCCAACCCCATCCCTTTGGAGCACGGGTTCCCTGCTTTCTGCTGCTCGGGGTGGCAAGGCCCAGGGTCCCAGCCCTGAACCTGCCGTGCCAGTGGTACCTTCTCTTGTCACCCGTGGCTTCGGCTCTCTGTGCACAGGACCTTGGCTGGGTCCTCTCACGGCCCCAGGGACCCAGAGACACATTTACCATAGAAATGGAGCAGGACTGTCTGAGTGTCAGCCACACCCAGGAGGCAGGTGGTTCTGGTCCAGGACAAGGTTCTGGACAGAGGCTGAGGGTGCTGGGGTGGGGTGGCAAGCCCCTTCCTGGGACAGGGCTCTTGGTGCCCATCACACCAGGCCACCACTCCTGGGTGGCACCAGCCCAAGATGTTGGGCAGGAAGGGAGCAGCTGCTGCAGTGGCTTGGGACTGGTTACCCACTAAACACCAGCGCCATCACCATGGCAACCACCGACTCTCACCAGCAATGCCCACATCTGCCTGCCACCTGGCTCTGCTCTCTGCTCATCACAGCAGTGACTCATCCCGCCTCATGCCACCCTGGGGGTCGATTCTGCAATGATCCCATCTTACAGGTGGGGAAATAGAGGGCAGCTGAGAGAGGTGATAGGGAAATTGGGGCCTCACGGGAGCAGAGCTGTCAGAAGGACTTCCTGGGGGCGCTCAGTGACTTCATGAGGGTCCTCTGGCGTTCCCATGACCTCCTGAGAGGAAGTTCATGGCTGCTTTGGAAAGAGGCCTCTGCTTGCTATCCTGAGCATCCAGGGGAGCTGGGGCGGGACCTGCTGGGGGACACATGGGCCCCACGGCCATCAGGAGAGGGGATGAGGGGCATGTGCGCGAGGGGTGAGGACTGTCCCTAAGGCCTGGCTCCTGGGCTATGTGACCCTGACCAAGCCACCTGCGAGAGGGGCTGACAGCCAACCCGTCCAGGCTGGGCCTCTGGCTCAGGGTCCTCCTACCTCCAGCGCCCTAGAGCCAACAGAGCTGGCAGAGGTAGCTGTCCCTACTCTCTGGTCCCCAGTCCTTGTTCTGCGGCCTTCCCACCCATAGCCCAAGCTGACCTCAAACTCACAGTGACCATCCTGCCTCAGCCTCCTGAGTGCTAGGAACACAGGTGTGCACCACCACGCCCAGCTTCCCACTTTCCCCTTTGATGCCTTGGGGCGACTTCCGCAGGGCCTGGGCTGGATGCCAGGGTCCTGCTACAGGATGAACGGAGGAGTTTTCAAATCACCAGGTGCTTCCCAGGGCAAGGAGCGGCCATGTGGCTGAGGTCTGGTGGGGCCTAGAGTCACAGGCTGCTACCCCACCAACTTCAGGGGAGGAGAGGTTCCCGGGTGCTGGAGCAAAGCGACCCTCAATGCCACCTGCCTGCCAGACAGCTCTCAGGGACCAGAGTGAGTCTCATTTCTGGTCCTAACTGTGGCCCTACAAATGTCAGTGCTTAAACAGTGCTTATGACCTGGGACAAGGCCCCTCTGTCAGGCCCAGGGCCGCTATGGCTGGGCAGATAAACACAAACAGCCTCAGTGACTGCTTCCGCCTCGGGCAGGGTGACATTTGCGTCACAATTTGGTGTCTCCTAGGAGAAGCTGTGAGTGCTTGGAACGACACCCGGGATATGATGTTCTTGGTAGCCTGGCCACCTGGGGGGCCCTGGAGACAAATGGAGCCCCCAGGACTGGGTGGCTCTTAGGTATGTTCTCAAGATTTGTAGCCATTCATTCATTCGTTCATTCTTCATTCGCCAATCTAACACGTCATCAGCAAAATTCTCACCCTGGCCTCTCCCTCACCCTTCCTCTCCCCTCACTGGTGCCCCCTGAAGACCCATCTGTGCCCACTGTGGCCCTCTCAGGGGTCTCTTCCTGCCCACATCCCCATCTCCTGGCATGGAGCTGAGGAAGGCTTTGCCAGCCTGCAGGACTCACTGCTCCCACTCTGTCCCCTTCCTGCAAGTCACTGGCTCCCCCTCACCTCTGAGAGCTTCAGTGCCCCTAGCCCTCCCCTTTTCCTTCCTGTCCCCCAGTTCCTCTCTGGGGACCCCCGCCAGCCTCCTGGTGTGACTACCACTCACCTAGTGTCCAACTCCACCAAGCCGGCTGGGATCTCCTTTGGCTCCTAACTCACGCGCCTTGCCATCCCCATGATTTCCAGTCACCTCTCTGCCCTTCTGTTCCCCAAGGCTGTTCCATCCTTGCAGGGGCTCAGCTCCAAAATCTGGGGTTCACCTAATGCCTTCCCCTCTCTGACATCCACAGCCGGTCCATGGGCAGATCCTGTGGGCCCTGTCTCCCAGCTGGCACTATCTCCACCTGGCCCATGCTGCTCTCACCACTTTCGGGGGCCACAGTGATGGGCTAGAGGGCTTCCTGTTCCTTCTGTTCCTGCCCCATGTCCTTTTGCACTAGCATCAGGGTGACCCTAGCACCTGTGTCACAGCCTGGCATGTGGCCTGGGGTTCAGGGAAAAACAGATGTCCTGATGGGGCTGTCAGGCTCTCCCTGACCTGGCCTCTCCCCTGACAGGGTCGGCTGAGCTGTGCAGCCCCTGGGAACCGGAGGGACAGTTGCATAGGGCTGTGCAGTCTTCAGAGATTGCGCTGAGTGAGGTGAGAAGCTCCTGCCAGGTTTAGGGACCAGGAGGGAACTATGTGGCCCCTGTGATGTCACCGCCAGGGATGAGGAGTCAGGAGACACTGCAGGACGCAAGAGGAGTGAGAGGTGTGAACCAGCAACAAATGGCTGCACTGCCAACAGGCCTTGAAGCAGCCAAGGGTAGTGGCAAGTGCAGGGGACAGGGTCCCAACCAGTCCGACTCCTGTCAGTTCTGGGACTGTCCCTGTCCTTCACACAGGTCACCAGAGCAGGCGAAGGGCTCCAGCTCTCAGCGGCTGCTCTTGGCTAGGAAGGGGCGGAAGGGGCCACCTGCAAGGCCATGACAGGGTCCCTTGAGGGGGCCTGGTGCTGTCTACGTGAGCGCCGACACTGCCTTGGTTCTGTTCCTGCTTTGGCTAAATGAGAGTGGAATGGGGTGGGGTAAGATGGTGACCGCCCCTCCCTGACGCACGGTCTGAAAGGACAGTGCCAGTGGCCTCGGGGTCTGCCTGGGGTCTCCTCCCAGGACTTGGTGGGGGTGACGCAGGACCGTCTTGGCCCTGGCTGAATGCCGTGGGCAATGTCGAAGAGATGCTGCTGCAGGGTCTCCTGCCTTCGAAGCCCGAGGTGCTGGGGTCTCAGGGAGGGGCTGAAGCCAGCTTGGCTGCATGGCCTGGCCACCTCATCACAAGTCTGTGCTGCACAGAAGTCGCCTTTCTTCTCTTGGGCCTATTTTGGGCTTGGCAACCCATGAATATTTGATGGAAAATCAGTTTCTACATCAGCCCCTAGCTGCAGGGACAGGCCTGGGAGCCAGGTGTCCCCTGAGTGACAGGAAGGGGAGGTTCTGCCTGGAGAAAGGCAGGCTGGGCTGGGGTAGAGGTCTGTGGTCCTCTGGGGGAGCTGGTGCTGCTGGGGGCCCTGATGGGGGGCAGGTTCCATCCCCCTGGGTCTGGGACCAAAGATCCCCCATCGGTGGGAGGATGAGGATTATGGATCTGTGTGTCCCAGCACGTAAAGAAATAAACTGACTTAAAAAAAGCCCTGGCTGAGCTGGGTTGACCCAGCTGTCCTTCATCCTTCTCTGCAGGTCCTGGGCCAGGTGCTGTCTTCATCCCCAGTGTAGTGACCTGGCTGTTGCCCCAGGGTCACCATGACCTCAGATTTGGCATCTGCAGGAGTGGGCTCTCTGGGTCACTGGATCCTGGCTGCCTGTCCCACCCACCTCTGGTGACCGGGTATAGGGTCAGAGAAGTTCCCAGAGATAAACCTAGGGGCAACCCACTTTCCTGTCCCCCTTCTGTCTCTCTCAGACAGAAGCTTTCTTTCTTTCTCCCAATAAATTTTTTCTATTCTTAAAAAAAAAAGAAACCTAGACCCCCCTGACCCATAGGATCAAGTTGGAGGTCCGCTGAGTTCTGTCTCCGAAGAAGAACTTTCAGGACTCATCAGTAAGGCATAATGGGATTTATTAGGCAGAAATTTAGATTTAAAAGTTTACATTCAGAGCAGTAGAGAAATAGAATTCAGACCTTTGAGGGGGCATTGTGATCCTGAACTGGGCGCCTTTATGGAGCCTGGGGTGTTTTCAAGGTGGGGGATCTAGGATGTGTGTTCCTCCTGTCGGTCATATTACCTAGTGGGTAGCTACGTCAGCCCCCAAACCATTTCATGTGTTTGAAGCTGAGATCTGCTGCCCATTGATGTTGCTGCTTCCTGGAGCTGGAGGAAATTCAATTTACAGGTCAAAAGAGGCGGTCTGTGCACAAAAGGCCAGTTTGTAGGTGAAAGGGAAATGCCCAGGCCTACTGCATCTTGAGAGAAGAGAGAAAAAATTTAAACTGGGCTTGAGTAAATTTTGTGTCCTGAAATTGCAGTTTAAAAAAAAATACAGCATTTTTGGTTCTTTTGTTTTGAGACAGGGTCTCACTATGTAGTTCAGGCTGGCCTTGAACTCACTATGAAGCCCACACTGGCCTCAAACTCCTGACACTCCTCCTCCTGCCTCAGCCTCCGTGTGCAGGGATTACAGGCGTGCACCACCATGCCCGGCCTAAAGCACAGTTTTAAAACCCCGATTTCCTTGTCTTCTTTCTACCTATCTTTATTTCTTTTATCCCATCTCAGGGGGACTGAAGGATGCTGTACCCATGTCCCTGGCTCACTTCCTCTTCCCGGGAGGACTGGCTCTGCCTACCCTCCCTCCCTCCTTCCGCAGGTGTGGGGCCCGAATGATGATGCCCCAATTGTCCTGCTCCCTGGCCCTTGCTTTGTCAAAGGGACTTGGCAGATGCAATGAAGTTGAGGACCTGCAGGTGGGGACAGCCCTGGACCTATGTGACCACGGGGTCTTAAAGAGGGAGGAGACACTGGCTGGAGTCAGGCCAGGAGGGCAGGAAGCAGAAAACACCCGGCCCCAGAGGGGACCAGCCCTGCCCACACGCACTTCAGCCAGTGCCGATTCCAGGCCTCTGCCCTCCAGAACTGGTTCCCTGAGGGCTGGAGCCGCTAGCCTGTGGTAGTCCTTACAGATCCTGCAAGAAACTCCTGCAGCAGGGACCGCCCCCAGGAGGGGACAGCGGCAAGATCCCCAAACTTGCCCCAATCCTGAAATCTCGCCTGGGCCCCGTCCTGTTCCATGGCCTGCAACTGGGCAGCCTGGGGCAGCTGCCTCTGTGCTCCGAGCCTCGGTTCCTGCTGGAAAATAAGGGAACACAGGGACTTCCTGCAGTGGTGGCCAGGGGGAGGTGTAGGCAGACCCAGGGTCACCTGACAAGCCACTGCCTGTCAGGGCCACCAGGGCCACCAGGGCCACTGCAGTGGGCCCCTCCTCCTGACCCTACTCTGTCCCATCCCCACAGTGCCCTTGCCATCTGCCTGCCACTCTGTTCCTGCCCCTCCCATAGGCCTTTGTGTCTCACCTGCAGCGCTAGGTGTGCATAAGGGGAGGAGCCCTTACTCCCCACCTGCTCCCACCTGCCTGAGTGTTTTCAGCTCCAGAGCTGCTGGCAAATGTGGCTTTCAGGGGCTGTGGAAGCAGCTTGCAGGGCTGTCACTGGGGTGTGGGTGGGCTGCCTAGGTGGCGCATGGGATCCCCACATGGTGAGGAGGGGGCGGGTGGATGGTGGCAATGGGGCCCTTGGGAGCAACTGCATGCAGGGCTGGCACCAGGGTGGCCAGCAGCAGGACAGGCGGCAGGGTGTAGAAGGGGATGAGTCTCATTTGCCGTGCGCGGCAGCTGGGCAGCTGATGGGGACAGCATATTCTTTCCTCACTGTTCCAAGCACTGAACGAGCAGAGCCAGCTGTCCCCAGCCCTGGCCTTGGTTTGCACGTGGTGGCCCCACGGCGGTGATTTTTACCTGGTCTCTTCTTGCTAGGATTCCAGCTTCCCAGACCTGCCCCGGACTTTGAAAAGTTCTGGAGTGGGGTGCAGGGTGACCCCTTGTCTCCACTAGCCTGGGAGTGGGCGTCCCTGACCACAGTGCTGGTCCAGGAATCCTCTGCCAGGGCCTTCTCTGCTCCAGGGGTCCTTAGGGCCTTGTGTGCCACCCCCCCCCAAGCCCCTACCCTGATCAAGGGTCCAGCTGTTGTCTTCCTCCTGGGCTAGATTCATTCTGCTCCATTCCTCTCCCTTCCTCCCTCTCATGGGCCCCCAAAGATGTGTCTGGTGTGTCTTGAGGCCACCGGGGTGACTGCTGGACCCCCAGCCCAGCCCTGGGCCTTCCCAGTGGTTTTCCTTGTAGTCCTCTTACTCCCCAGAATGTACCAGGTAGCAGAGCCAAGGCTTCACCAGACCTGTGGGTTCCTCGGGGACTCAGGGAGCAGACAGCCCGAAGTTTGGGTTTGATCCCCTTGCTCGCCGTGTAGCCTCAGACAAAGAAGCCACTGGGACCTGAGTTTGTCACCTGCCAAGTGGAGCACAGTCCCCATCAGGCGAGGGTCAGCTAACAGTGCCCAGAATGGGGTTGGAGCTCAGCTGCACCAGTGCCCACGTGGCTGGCAGGCACAGAAATTCTGTCCCCAGGCCGGCCCTGCCTCTCCTGAATGGGCAGTGGGCAGAGTGCGGGCCTCTGTCCAGCAAGCAGCTCTGGCTTTTGTCAGGGGGGCCATGTGCTGGGGTGGGAAGGGCCTCTCTCACCACTACTGTTAATGTTATGTCATGGATTTTTTTTTGAAGTAAAGGGAAACAAAGAACACTTCCAAGGACTAACAGAGATTCAGGTTTCCACCTCACAGAATGAATCATATTAACATTTTGGACTACTCAGGTCTAATTTCCTTCCTTTCTTTTTATCCCTCCCTCCCTATTGAAAGCATCTCTCCCTTGTTCTTATGAAATGATTCATGTTCCTGTATCAGTCAGAATAACCTAGGTTGTGCTGCTATAACAAACAGCCCCCAAATACTGGTATCAGTAAGGCCAACCCTCTGAAGTAACAACTTCCATTTTCTCACATTCTGTAGACCAAAGCAAGCCACAAGGCTACCCCAGTGACCCAGGACAAGGGGTCCTGGCAAATAGCTGTGTGTCAGAATGCTGGCAAATAGCTGTGTGTCTATGCAGGACACAAAGCAGAAAAATACACTGTTGAGGCCCAAAAAGTCCCCATATCTGGCTATGCAGAAGCCACCAACCTTAATATTAAGTCTACAGTATTCCAGAAGATAGATAATGAAACAACAATATTCTTACACACAAATAAAATTAAGAGAAACCTAAAGGAATTGTTAAACTTCACGTGAACTATTTCTTAAGTGAATCCCTTTATGATAAAAAAAAAATTGAGTTTCTGAAAAACATGCAAAGATTAGAATGGTGGCAGAGGCTGTCACCTGTCTGTGTCTGTTTCAGACAGCACCTGCCACTCCCTGCTGCGAATGAAGAGTCCCAGCTGCCCTCCCTCCCCATTCTGCATTATTATTATTTTGAGATGGTCTCAGTTTAAAACATTCACATTATTTTTGGTAACTAAAATTCCTGAACGTGTTTAGCATTAGTTGTACATTTAAATCAACTTGCTGTCCACTACTGCTTTCCTTGGCTGGAGTGCATTGTGGCTTATCTGTATTTTTCCCCAGGAAGAGCTTGTGTACCTGTGCACGTGTGTGTGTGTGTGTGTGTGTGTGTGTGTGTGTGAGTGCATGCCCGTGCATGTACCAAGTCCTTTCTGCCAGTCGCCTGCATCTGCCCTTAGTGTACCAGTTATGAATAATTCCTGAGACCCATGTGAACCTGGTGCTTAGTGGTCGTAGGAGTAGACAGGTCCGGGCAGAAGCTCAGGCAGCAGTGATTCTTTACTTTCTTGCAAACAATTTTCTTTAGTCTCCTGCAGAGGGAGTGAGCTCTTCTGCAGTTTGAACCCAAGTGCCCCCTTTCCTGGCCCCTGGATGGAGTGTGAGTCTCACTGGGGCGGTGCAGGCAGCAAGGATGGAGGGCGATCAGGGACGCCAGCCAACCCGGCAGTGCCATGTCCACGTCGGGGAACCACTCTCTGATTCTCTCCATCTCTTTATCTTTTCCGAGGCAGCTGCTGTGGTGATCTGAAAGTTGCTCATTTGCTGTTCATCTGCGGCAGTTCTGGTCACTCACTCGGTCCCTACTCATCGACTCAGCGCAGGCTGCTTGCCAGCAAGGGTGACACTTTGACCCTTTGCACCTCACCCTCTTGTCCCAACCTCTGGTTTTGGGGGTTCTGGTCCTGTTTCTGGGCTTTGTGTCCCTCCTGCAACCTTTCCCTTCCCCTCCCTGTTTGGCAGCATTTGGAAGTTGCTACGGCGTCTTTCCATCCTATTCAACTTGGCAGCCCCGTGGGGTGTCATTTGCCCATGTGCTGGCCTGTTTGCTGCCACCTTTTGTATTCATCCCTTGATTCTCTTTGAGAGTCATGTCCACTGTGGCCACAGTGACTTATGCTCGCTGCAGGTGATGCTGGGTGCCCAGCACCTGGCTGGGGCTCCCTTAGGGGTGGAGGAGGTGTGCAGGTGGCCAGCAGTGGGGGCCAGGGTGGGGTGAGGCCATCAAGTCTGCTTCAGGGAGGACACTCCTGTTATTTCCTGATGAGTTCATGACCTCAGTCCCCAGTGGACATGAATTTGGGGTGCGCTATTCAGCCACTATACAGATGAGGACCTGGCATCGGCTTGGCCGAAGGCTGCTGACCTCCTTGGGGCAGAGGTCAGAGTGGGGGGACTCAGCACCCCCCAGTGTGGCTGTCCAGGTTCAGCAGCCCCTGCTGGGACCCAGCAACTGCTGACATTGGTGCCGACCGACTGTGACCGACTGTGCTCCCATAATTACAGGCCAGGCCAGGGAAAGTCCCCTGCCCTCCGGGAGACACAGAGAGTGATGACAATGATCTTCCACCCAAATGGCTTGTTCTGGGAGTGGCAGTCATTTCCTGTCTGGGAACAATTAAGGACCCAGGCAGAGCCGCTGTGATTGGGAGCTGGTGGCTGACGCTGTGGTTCCTCCTCGCCGCTGTGATAGGTTCCCAGAGGGCTCTGATGTTCCAAGCTACCTTTGGGACCACGCTCTGTGTGGCCCAGGTGACATGAATTCCAATCCCGAGCCTGGCGTCTCCAGGGCAGGAGCATGTCGGGCCCAGCTCGGCTTCCTCCTCCCCAGAGGGACAGTGTGAGCACCGTGGATCATCGGGGGTGCAGTCACGTGGGTCACTGACGGCTGGGCAGCGCAGGCCTGGCAGGAGGCAGGTGCTGGGGAAAGGACTGGCTGGACTGGGAGGAGCGGAGACGGTGGGAGGGAGTGACAGAGCTGTGAAGCGCTGTCCTTCGTGTTTTGCAATCACAGGAACACTCTGGAGCACACCCTGCCCGCTGGGCCCCAGCTGCATTTAGTTCACTCCCGTGGTCCTCAAAGTGGGCCCTGGGCCAGCACGCACCCACAACAGGAGCCCGGAGGAAGTGCAACCTCCAGGGCACCACCTGGGGCAAGAGGGGAGGGAACTCGGGCCAGAGGCCACAGGAAGTCATTGGAGGACACAGAGCATGCAAAAGTCCGGGATCTGCTGAGGCCTGACTCTGTCTTTCCTCTTTCAGATAAATCTCTGCTCCTGCTTCGACTCTGGGTGCCCTGCTCAATTGTTTGTCTAGGACAGTGGGATCCAGAATAGGACCCCGACCCGTAACAGTGTCTATCAGTCCCATCTCTTCCTTTTTCCTCCTCCTCTTCCTCTTCCTCCCTTTTGTCTGTCCCCCGGCAGAATGCCAGCTCTAGCCAAGGTGATCTTGTCTGCATTGTTCCTGTTGCTGACCCTCAGCACCTGGATCAGAGCCTTTCAATCATGTGCTCAGCTGGCGTTTGCTGACCGCATCCCTGATGGTTCCTGGAGGACTCTAGAGTGGGGAGAAGGATAGCAGCTCCAGAGCCCACGAAGCCGAGTCGTGGGTAAATCCCAGCCTCAACTCGAGCCACAGCGCCCACCTCAACAAACGAGGAGGCAACACCAACCATGCCGCCTTGGAGGTCCAAAGGGGTAGAGGAGCCGCAGGCCTGAGTCACGAGGGTGGTGGGTGGAGCGTCCAGACTCTGCTGCTGGCTCCCATCTGCCCACTGCCAGCCTCCCCACTGCTGCTCCGGCTCCCACAGCTGTTTCATCCCATCTTGCAGGAAAATCTCTATTTTCTTCAGTGGCGTCAGCACTCATGGTCTATTTCCTGCATTGTGCTCCGTGCTGACCGAGCCAGGGACAATGTAGAAAAATTAGTATTATCAGGGCTGAGTCGGGAGGCATCTCTCATGCTGGTGTCCCTGACATATTAATTAAACTTGATAAATGATCATTCTTGAATAAAGACAACTTCTGAACAAAGCATCCCACCACCCTCTTATTAGTCGGATGCATGCTCCAGGAAATTGCCTGGGAGGCTCTTGCAGCTCCCCAGGCTGCAGTAGAGAGGGAGGGTATCTTAGTGCCCCTGTGCCATGGCAGTGCCCATGCCACCCAGGCTGGCAAAGGGTGCCCTGGCCAGGCCAACGTGGCTCTGAAAACATCTGGGTGCGTGAGATGCTTTGAGAGGGAGGCAACATCCACAGAACTTGATGGCTGTGTGTTGCTTGCTGTAACTGCTCTGTTTTGTTATTAGTTAGCCCAGCCCAGGTGCACAGGCCAACCGCAGGGATGTGGTGAGCCCCTGAGACCACAGTAATCCTCATAATCCTCCTGCCTCAGCCTCCCAGAGTGGTGGGAATGCAGGCGTGTGTCACCTTGCCTGGCTGTGAACTGCCCTTTTCAATGCTATCTACTCCCATGTGGTGACTCAGATTTCCACCTTGGGTCATTCTTCTTGTCCTTGCATGTTTCTCCTAGTACTGGTCTGCTGGTGATCAGATCTTTCAGCCTTTTCTGTCCGAGTACATCTTTATTTTATTTATTTATTTTTTGATATCGGGGATGGAACTCGAGACCTTTTGCTTGAGAGGTAGGTGGCAGAACCACTGAGCTAAATCCCCAGCCTTAGTAAATCTTTATTGTGCTTTCATTTAAAAATATTCTTACCTGGGGATTTAGCTTAGTGGTTCCACTTCCTGCCTCAAAAGCACAAGGACTCGAGTTTGATCCCCGGTACTAAAAAAAAATGTTCTGCTTCGCACCCGTTTCCATTAATTTCACTATGATAAGCCTAGGGGTCGTGGAGATTTCTGGGCCTGTGGATCAATAGCTGTAATCAAATTGGAAAAAATTAACAACTATTTTTCGAAAAATTCTTTTCTGTTTACCCTTGTCCCTGTATCCCTTTTCTTCTGTGTTCCAGCTGCATGAACGTCTGGCCACTTGAAACTTTGTTCTTTAGATTTCATGTAGTTTTCCCATGGGCTTCGTAGTCAGGGCCTCTTAGGCCTGTGTTTCTGTACTCACCTGACTTCTCGCTATGGTTTCCATCCTGAACTCCTGCATCTCCTAAAATCTGCCTTGGGCTTTTTGAAAATATCTTTGATGTTTATTGCTATCAGGTGCATGCTCCCCTCTATGTGAACACATGGACTATATCTGTTGTACTTGTTCTAATTCTCTGGTTTAATAGATCTGTTGCCTATATCATTCTGAATCTTTCTGTTGGCTGATTTTTCTCCTTATTATGGGCTGTATTTTCTGTCTCTTTGCATGGTGGGTAATTTTTTCTTAGATTTCAGGAATTATAAATTCTGGTTGTTGAATACTGGATTCTCTCTCTCTCTGTTTCATTCTTTAAAAGTTGTTTTTTTTTTTTCTGGGCCTTAGATAAGTTACTTGGAAATAGTATGACACTCTGGGGGTTTATTTTAAGCTTTGCTCTAGTGTTTCTTTTTCTAACCTGGGGTGGTTCATCACACTCATGTGTCGGTCAATACCCCGCTGAAGGATTCAAGGTGACCCCTCAGCACAATAGATACAGGTGATAAGTTATTTGGCACATTTATTGAAGACATTTTTCTTTTCCATTGACTTGCTTTAGCATCCAGGTTTTAAAAAAAATCAACCGACTGTATGAATGTAAGTTTACTTTGGGGTTTTGTTCTGTCCTGAGAACCATTTGCCTATATTTATGCTAATCAACACTATATTGCTTTTTTGGTACCGGGGATCAAACTCTGGTCCTTCCGCTTGGCTTGCGCAGCAGGTGGTGAAACCACTGAGCTAAATCCCTGGCCCTGCGCTACATTCTTTACCACAACGTTTTTTTGTTTGTTTGTTTGTTTTTGAGACAGGGTCTCAGTATGTAGTTTGGGCTGGCTTTGAACTCACTATGCAAATAGCCCAGGCTGGCCTCGAACTTGCTGTGACCCTCCTGCCTCAGCTTCCCAAGTGCTGGGATTACAGGGGTGTGCCACCATGCCTGGCTATTACTATCACTTTATAATAAACCATGAAATGGTGTGGTATAAGTCTTCTAGTTTTATTTTTCTTTATCAAGTGTTTTTTGATATTCAACGCTTTTTAATTGCGATGTTAATTTTAAAAGCCTATTTGCTGACTTAAAACAGTTCTGCTGGGATTAAAATGGCTTAAACAGACAATTTTGTTGAGGGTGTAAGGGAAGCGTGGGGAGTGACGCACTTTTGAATGGTACAGTTTGGCAAGTGAGGGAACGTGTACCCGGCATCCCAATCAGGTAACAGAGAGTAGAGCTCCAAGGTCTCTCCTGACTCTCCCTCTGTACCTTAATCCCTGCCCACCCTGGCCCAGGCAGCCCTGACCTGGTGGGTTGGGGTGCTGAGATTTTGATCATTTCCACCGGGATTGCTCGAATGGCTAGATGTTTCCAGGGTCACATGAATCTTCCATTCATGACCATGGTGTACCTCTCCATCTGATTATTCCTTTTGATTCTGTGTGCTTTTTGTTTCTCTTGCTTGCTTGATTTCACTGGCCAGGACCTCCACTGTGTCCTGAGCAGGAAGCTGACGCCTTTGTCTTGTTTGGATCTTGGGGGAGCAAGTGTTCTTCTTCATGATGTCTGATGTTCACTGTTGACTGTGTGCCTGTTTCTGCTCTGTTTTGTTTGTAGATGCTCTTAGGTGGGGGAAGTACCTTTTAATGAATGCCTGTTGAATTTTACTGAGATAACCCTGGGATTACATGAGTCTCCTTGTTTATTTTGGTAATGGAATCTTTTTTTAATGTTTGGTCAAGGAAGGAGGCTTATGTTTTTAATCTCAGCACTTGGAGGCTGAGGCAGGAGGATTGCCACAAGTTCAAGGCCAGCCTGTGCTACATAATGAGTTCAAGGCCAGCCTGACCTACATAGTGAGACTCTGTCTCAAAAAAAAAAATCTATTTTGTAATAGATTGCAGCAACTGACTTGTCGAATGTTGGACATTTGAAGACAATACCCCCTTCCGGGGTTTATAATTATTTCTGCCAGGAGGGGGTCAGTGCCATCACTCCTCCAAACCTGGCTTTTCTGCAGCCACAGGCTGCGAGCATGACAGCAATCAGGGTCCCCAAGATGAAAGACAGTGACTGGGACAATCAGCATCAGCAAGAAGAAAGTCAGAGGAAAGGACACCGTGAAAAGGAAAACAAATGAGAAGATACTGCTCTGCTTGGGCTGTTGTTTGGGTGAAGCCAGGGTTTGTGTGTTGAAGCTGAAGTCCCGGTGTGGGTATAAAGAGGGTGGACACGTGGTGTGACTGAGGTGTTCAGGGGCAGGGCTTGGGGAAGGCACTGAGCATAGGTCATCAGGTGGATCCCTGATGATGGCTTTATAAGAAGAGGGAGGGACCAGGGGACACACTTGCGCATGCGTGCACGAGCACGCGCACACGCACACACACACACACACACACACGCAAACACACTCTGCCTCTTTCTGTCTCACCCTGCTCCTCCTTGGCACCTGCCACAAAAAGCCCATCAGATGCAGCTTCCTGCTCTTGGGCCAGAACCGTGTGCCCCAATGAACCTCTGTGTTTTACATTTTAGCCAGTCTGTGGCATTGCATTATTAGCAACAGAAGCGGACAAATTTGACACCCTCTACCGGTGCACTCCGAGGACTGACTCTCCTTGCATAAGAGCAAGCTGCCATCAACCAGAACAGGGGTCCTTAGTAAGTAAAAGGGTCATACCAGAAATGAAAAACTCAATAGAAGAGCTGGAAACAATGTGATTCAATAGTAAAGGAAGCAGACAGAGCAGACAAAGCTCAGAGCAAGTAGAAAAGATTAAAAAAAAAATCAGAGGAAAGTCCAGAAGGCCGATACCTCAATACTGAAACTCTACAAGGAGAGAAGAGAGTAGGTGGAGGGAAGAAATGATCTGTGAAACTTGTCTACCTGCCAAGATCCTTGAGTGCCCAGGAAAAATGGATGAAAATAAGCCAAGACCCAAACTTATTACCCTGAGCACTAGGGACAGAACAACAGACTCCAAGGGAATGGCCAGGTACACAGGTCAGGTGAGAATGTTTTCAGATTTTCAAGAGCAGCTTTGGGTGTGTGAGGTACCTGGGGTGCGAATCCTGCAATTCCCTCACCCAGGAAGCCAGGAATTGTGTTTGTGGACTTGGGGGGAGAGATCCTTTGTCCATGGAGCTTGGATTTCATGTGGCCCAAATAGGATCACGTACAGGTCTTGAGAGATAGAAAGGAAGCAGAGGGCATGGCCCTGACAGTCTTTGTGGTCAGATATGACCACAGGGATGTGCAGAAGTACCTGGCTATGTCATCATGTATACTCTTCTTCCTTCCGGCCAGTTGCCTGGACGGCCATGGGCCCCAGCCCTGCAGACCTTGCAGGGCCCTTGCTTCTCACACCTGTGCCAGACACGCTCACCTTCAGAGATCCCCCAGGGCTGACCTGTCCACCTGGGCCCTGCTTCAGGAGCCCTGTTAGGGACCCCTCACCCCCTCCTCCATGGCATGGGGTGCAGTTTCTGCACTAAATCCCCAAGGCCCCCTCACTAGCTCCGCCTCTCCAGCTGATCACTGTCCATACAGTAAGGCCCTGGAAGTGGTTCTGGGGAACGGAAACCTACACTCCACCACCATCTGCAGCTGTTTTTCTGGGTCAATGGCAATTAAAGGCATTGTGACCCCTGCCATCCACCACACACAATGGCCAAGCAATCCCTTAAGCCATCAGCAGGAGCCTCCCACAGAAGGCGAGTCTTCTGGGGCCCAGGAACTGCCTCCAGGACACCGCAGTGGCCATGAGGTGGACCATCAGTGGCATTTAAGGGCTGCAGAGAATGTGGAGGGAGAAAATGATGAGCTTGGGAGTTCTTTCTTTTCCCTTCTCCCATGCTCCCACTGGCTACCGAAAGTTGTTAATGGCACTGACTTTCTGTCTCTGTATTTTAGTCATGAGAGACTCAGCCAGAGAGGATGAGCATCCTCCAAAGACAGGTGAACAGGGGAAGGGGGCACAGTTTGGGTTTTATAAAAGATAGTCCTGTCATTGTGTCGGGGGCCTGATGTTGCTGCTATCTTCATTCAGAAGTTAAAGAGCTGTGGGAGGGAATGGTCTGGAGGTCAAGTTGAGGTCCTCTGGGATGAGGCAGGCACAAGCCCAGTGGCTGCTCCTCCCTGCACCTTACTGTCTGTCTGCCTACTGACCGCTCTGTCTGACAGGGGCCCCAGCTCCACTCCCTGAAGTGGCAGCTCCATGCAGCAGAGTGTTGTGGTTTAATCTAAGATGTCCCCCAAGTCTCCTGTGTCTGGAGTGGGGCTGCAGGAAGGCAATGAGCTCATGGAGGTGCTATGGTAACCACAAGCCCAATGGCTTTGTTCTTCCTCCATACCCTCCTACCATGCCACACAGCCCCGACATTGACCCAAGGCATCAGGGCCACTGTGAGCCAAAATAAACCTTTCTTCTTTGTAAGTCAGTCATCTTGGGTATTTTGTCATAGTAATGGAAAGCTGACTAGCACAGCAAGGTAAGAATTCAAAGCAGTTTGCCTTTGGGAAGGTGGGAGGTGGAGGAGGGTCCACTGCAATGGCAGAGCAAATGCTAGGACTACCTGGCCCTGAATCAGGTGCACATATAATGTAGAAAAACAGAGGAGTCTGACAGGTGGATCACACAGCACCAGCCTTAGATGGCCTCAGGATCCAGATAGCACTGGATGAAAATCCCTTCCTTACTTCAAGCAGTAGCTATTGGACTCTCGGCAGGGCATCTGAGCCCACGTTTTTTTGTGTTTTTTTTCTTTGGTACGGGGAATCGAACTTGGGTCCTTGGGCTTGCAAGGCAGGTGGCAGAACCACTGAGCTAAATCCCTAGCCTGAGCCCACTTTTAATGGACACGAAATCGGGCTGAGATCTCTGAGGTCTGCTGCAGAGACGCTCTCCCCACCAGCCTCCCCAACTGACCCTGTTGAGTCAGTAGCCCTGTGCAGCCCGCTGACTGCTCACTGCCCTCTGGGGTTCCTTTCTCTGCTCCCCGTTGCTGCATTAAACATGTGTTGATCACCATTTGTCCCCAAACCCACTCATGCCCACTGCAGGGGTCACTGGGAAATACTGTGATACCAAGGAAAGGGGTGTGTTCCTCTGAAAACTGACACACAGTATTTGAAGGCTCAATAAACATTAAGACATTAAAATGCTGCTGCAAAGGAGTGGGGGGCAAATTCAGTTGGATTCTGTGCCCTGATTGCTCTGGCTGTAGCTTTACATTTTTCCTTTAGTGAGAAACCAGACTGAAAATGTAGACTGAGCTCCCGGGCTTAGGGTTTAGCCACAGTTGCCTCAACAATGGCCAGGAGCGGGTACACCAAGCATCATTGAATAAAAGCCTGTATCAAACATGGGTGGAAGGGGGTCCAGTGAGCTATTTCTGGTGTGAAGTAAGATGGTCAAGGTGCATATGCGTCATTGTTTGGGAGCGTGTTAAAAAAATCTGAGGTATAATTCCCACAGCAAGCAAACCATCATGAAACATTTAAGGGGTCCTGGGGGGCGTTTAGTGCATTTGCAATGATCTGTAGCTCCTCTCTTTCTATTCCAAAGCTTTCATCCTCCTAGAAGTATATCTGACTCATTTAAAAACAAATCCTTGCTTTAAAACACTTTTTTCAAGTAAGAGGCGAAGTCTCCCCCTGCTATGTGGGTTGAGGGGTGGGGCAGGCAGCTTTCTGCAACTATAATGGGTGCTCCAGGCAAGTCACCGGTAAATAGGAGGGGTGGACTTAGCTCAGGGTCCCGAGGTCCAGTTGCTCTGTGCAGGACGTGCTTGGCAGAGCTGAAGCTCACATCAGAAACAGGAAGTAGAGAGCCTGAGAGTGGCCCCAAATCCCTTCTGTGTGGGACTCCTGTGACCCAAGCAGCAGGCCCCCCTCTTAAAGGTCAACGGCACCTTCCAGTGGTGCTGTTATACTAAATTGTGAGATTATAGAGAATCGCCACACTCTGAGGCAAATTTGAGTCCTTTATTGCCAGTGGTTGCGAGTGGTCCTTGCTTGTGGGTTTCTTGTAAGCGGCTCTTCTAGTTGGAGCAGGCTCAGGGAGAGGAGGAGCACAAGCAGAATTTCGCAGAAGCAGAACTTTGCTAAGTTAGTGGGGGCCAGGGGAAGTTTCACACAGTTCAGTTGAAAGAAAATATCACACAGGTGCAGAGTATTCTGTTTACAAGGTTGGAAAGATAACATGTAGTTGCAGACTGCTCTACCAAACAGGATGCAGAGGTCTGTCATGCATTACCTGAGGGGACTCCCAGGGAGGTAAGGGGGAGGCGACCACCTGGAAGCCCTCAAATTTTACACAAATGGAGTTGGCGATCGCAGTGCCACCCTGGCCAGCAAGCCTTTGACGTGTGGGCCATTTGGGGACAGCATCAGTGTAGACCACAGCAGGATGGCTGGTGCTGAGGGAGGGGAGCTGTCCCCCACAGGGAAAAGGGTGCCGGGCTTCTGCTGCCACTGTCCACTCGGCCTCGGTCACCTGGATTTATTCAAAATATTGTCACAACACATAACTACTCAGAATTATTAGTGAGATATTTGCAGTTTACTTTTAGCAGGAGCCTCCAGTGCCTGGTTATATGTTCTCACAGGTGTAATCTCAACTGGGCACAACTGCATGACAGGGAGCAGCGGCCATGTGTGAATAAGGAGAGCCACTGGGTATGGTACAGATGCACCCAAGGGTTTCACCTGGGTTTTTTTGTGTTTTGAGACAAGGACTCTCTATGTAGCCCAGGCTGGTCTCATACTCACAGCAATCTTCCTGCCTCAGCCTCCCAAATGCTGGTATTACAGGCATGCACCACCATGCCCAGCACCACATTTTTTATATTTGTTTTAAGTAACAGGACCATTCTTTGAAGTGAGACCTCGGTCACGGAAAGCTTCTCCTGGGTGTTTCAAGGTCCGGTTTAATCTCCTCTCTCTGCCTTTAGAGTCACCCTGCTGCTCAGATCCTAGGGACACTATTTAGAAATTATTGTTATAGTAACCTTCAAAAGTCTTTTGTTTTGTGGTCTATTATTGAGATCTGTGTGTCCCCCCAAAAGCTTCATGTGCGTGGAAGGTGACTGGATTTTGGGGTATCACACGCACCAGTGGATTCATCCCTTGATGAGGTCGTGGCTGATGCACTGTTAGAGGGCAGGGCCTAGGTGGGCATGGCCCCCTGGGTGTAACCTGGAGGGTGTGTCCTTGTCCCTGTTCCTCCCTGCTCTCTCCACTTCCTGGCTGCCGTGAGGTGAGCAGCTATCCTCCACCAGACCCTCCCCCCATGATCAGGGACGAAAACCAGGACCCCAAATGGACCTCTCCTCCTTGAAGTTGTGGGTGTCAGGTATTTTGTCCCAGTGACAAGAAAGTGACTGAGACAGGGTCACAGATGTCTTTTAAACGTGGAGAAGGGCGATGACATCCCCCTTTCCAGCTCTGCTGTGTTGCCCAAGGACACCCTGGAAATGGTTTTTATCCATTCCTTGACTGCCCTGCCAGTCCACACAGGCTACGCTGCCCCAGCAAATGCACCCCGAAGGCTTGGTAGTGCAACACAGCTGACATGCAATTCTGCCTCAGGAACAGCTGAATGCACGCCGGTGGCTCTCCTCCTGGGCACTGTGCCCCATGTGGTGAGCTGAGGACTCAGTCAGGGCACTTCTGTCTTTAATGTTTGTTCTGCACAGCCACAGTGGAGGAGGGTGGGAGGGTGGGAGGGTGCCCACCCTGGAGGTGCAGTCCTCCATTCTATCACCAGTCAGGATGATGGCCTGATCAAGGGCAAGGGGACTGCCTATGTCCTGGGGCCTGGGGAAGATGCTTCCTGTGAGCTGCTCCACCCCACCCCAGGGCCTTTGCACATGCTGTCTCCCCTCTTGGAAATGCCCTTTATCTCCCTCTCCTGCTTATTTAGTTCTGGCAGTAGCTGTTCAAATGTCACTTCCTGGGGGAGGGCAGAGAAGCCACTGAGGAAGGGGCTGGTGGCCAGGAGTGCTGGCCCTGCAGGTGCTGTCACCCACAGAGGGGACAATCTCAGACTTCATCCCCTGACCTGTGTGGACCAACTGAAGGGCTTCTAGCTCAGGGAGGGCTCAGGATTTGCATTTGAAAACAACCTCTTAGACTGCCTTGTGATGGAGAGGCAATAATGACACTTCTATTTTTAAGAAAGGTTGTCTCCCCTGGTGGCACCCTGAGGAAAGGGCAGCTCCGCATGATTCCAGCTTTGATGAACAATCTCAACTCCCTGGAAGCATTTTACCAGTGCTCTGCGAACAGGGCTTATAAATTATTCAGCCGCACAGCTGTCTGCCCACAGCTCAGGCTGCTCCTTCACTGGCACATTTGATGAGGCCCAGGGCCCAGGAGCCCAGGCGGTGGCCAGGGGCTGAAGCAAAGTGGGGACCAGGGGCCAGCAGGGTGTGGGATGGGGCAGTGGTCAGAGGTGCAGGGCCAGCACCTGGACTCTTCTCCCCCCAGGCTGTGACCCGTGGCCCTGAAAGCAGCCCCCCCCCCCCACAGTCAGGGCATCATTTCCATGCCTGGACCTGGGAAAGGTAACCATCATGGGTGCTGTAATCTCCATGGATTCATCCACCATGTTCCCAGCTGGATGCCTAGTTAGGAGGGAGGCGGGGTGGGGGGCTGGAGGGTGGCCAGTGCCCTCGCCCTGAGAGAGAGGTGAGACCCCGAGGGGTCTATCTCTTGCCAGTGCTGTTTTCCTGCTCCTTTCTGGGCATCATGAACCAAGCAGCTTTGCTCCACCACCAGCCTCTTCTGCCACGCTGCCTTGGAGCCAGCCCACCATGGACTGAATCCCCTGAAACTGTGAGCTGAGTTAAAGCTCTCCTCCTTTACGTGGTGGAGATCAAGCATTTTGTTCCAGTGATGAAGCCCTGTGCCCCAGCAGGCCTCTGGCAGAACCCTACCCACCTCTCAATCGGTTTGTATAACATATAAGCAATAGATGTTTATTTCTTGGGGTCCATCGTCAAGGTGCTGTGAATCAAGGTCAAGGTGTCTAGTGTGGGCTACTTCCCGATCCACTCCATTATGACACTTGTTGTGTCCTGGAGTGGAGAAAATTGAGTTCTCACTGGGCAGAAGGGATGAAAAGGTAAAAGGGCCTCTTGGAAAAGCACCCAGCCTTCTTGTGTTGTGTTTTCTGATGTGCCATGTTCTCAGATGCTGGGAGCTGTGGGGAAGCAGAGGTTGTGGGGGTGCCCACGGATGACGCCTGTGCAGGGGACCCCGGGGCTGGAAGTGAGCCATGGGGCGCGCGGGGAGGGGCAGGGATCTGTAAACCGAGGCTTGGAGCACGTTGACTGGGGCCCCTGAGGGGAGGTAGCCGTCCAGCTCACATGGCTTGGGAGTGGCAGCTGGTTCAGGATGTGGATCCACCTCTAGGAGCTGCCCGGACCCGGGTCTGGATTGCATGAGGCCAGGGGCTGGACCACCCCCGGCAGCTGAGCTCTGCCTGGGTTCTGCCCAGAGGAGGAGCTGGGCCCAGAACCTGGCTGAGTGTGTTGGGGGCCAGGCTGAGCCTGGAAGGTTCTAGGGGCCCGAGCTGGGGCGAGTCGCTGAGGGCAGAGCTCAAGTGAGAGCCATGAGGGCACAGGGCCAGGTATGAGGAGGAGGCGGTCAGACAGGTTCCAGAGGGCAAGGGGCTGGTATGGATGGCCTGACCAGGGCCAATGGCTGTCTGCCATCTTCCCCAAGAACAGCCAGGCCCGTGCCCGAGGCCATTACTGGGTCTGGGTCTCCATACCTTGGAGGTGAGGACTTGTCTTCCTGCTAAGTGAAGCCTTTGACCCCTATGTCCTGGGCCCAGAGGACCTGAGGCTGAGGTTGAGCCCATTCCCAGGCTGACCCAGATTCTGCACGCATCCTCTGGGCTGCTCTTGAGCCAGCTGGTGTTTTGGGGCCGAGTGGTGGATGGGCTCGTGGGTGACGCCACTACCCAGGGCCACCAGAGTCCTAGTTCATCACAGGGCTGTGGCATGCACGGGAGCCTGCAGTGCCCTGAGCCCTGGGGACACTCAGGTGGGTGTGCAGTGGCCTAATCACGCCTGTGGGCCACACCAGCTCTTCTTTCTTTGACCACAACCTTTCCCTGCTTCTCAGCCCACTCTCCCATTCTGCCTTCTGTGAACACTCTTTCTTTCTTTTTTTTTTTTTTTTGGTACCGGGGATCGAACTTGGGTCCTTGCACTTGGGCAGCAGGTGGCGAAACCACTGAGCTAAATCCCTGGTCCTGTGAACACTCATTCTGATGCTGCAATTGTGAGCCCTTCCTTTTTGGCAACTCCTACTCATCCTTCAAAACCCACAAATGCCTCTCCTCGGTGAAGCCTTTCCCAGCTCCCCCAGTAAAGCACCATCTCACTCTGGGGCTGTCAAGATCACACAACCATTAAGCAGTAGAGTCAGCATTCAAACTGAGACTGTGTCTCGGAAGTTCATGTCCTACAGTGTCACCTTGCAGCCTCCGTGGTCGACTGAAATTGCTCTAGGTGTGCCTTTATTCCCATGTGAGTGGCTTGGTGGGGACATCACATCTCCTGCTGGCCCCAGGCCAGACAGACATTGATGCCAGCATGGGGGGGGGCCTGGCTGCCTCCACGGCAGGGCCCTGTGCAGGTGACACAGATGCCAGTGTGGCTGTCATTAGCCTCACCAGCACCTGCACACTGGAATGAATTCTGCCCTCGAGGGTCCTATGCTGGAGGCCTGAATTCTCAGCCCTGTCCAGTCTTGGGGCCTGGGCGCTGTTGTACCGGGCTATCGTCAGGGCAGGTGGTGACACAAATGCAGACCCAGAGGGCAGCTAAACCTCACTCTCAGGGCACACAGAGAAGGCACCTGACATCACTGGGGACTGGGGTGGGATGGGGGTCCAGAGCCAGCCTGCTACATAAGAAGCAAAGTTTGTTATATGTGGACTCAAGGGATGTCACTGCTGTTCCTTCCATCTAATCATCCACCCATCCATCTGTCCATCCATCCACCCATCCATCCACAGCCAACCCATCCACACACCCATCCATCTACTCACCTATCCCTCAGATACTTGTGTTCACTCTGCCATCTTCTGAGGATGCTGAGCAAAGTCAGACCCAGTCCCTGGCCCTGGCCCCTTGTAGACCCTGACACTTAGGACTCTGCACTGGTTTCCTCTATCTTTGCTGGCCTTCCAGGTGGAGGAGACAGTGATGACAGGCAATGGCTGGACCGAGGCCAGATGGAGGGCAGAAGGACGATCTGTGGGAGCCCAGAGGTAGTACTAGGTGTCACAGCAGGGTCGGGAAAGGACATGAGATAAATCTTGTGAGCGCTACAGGAGAAAGTTGGGCAGGGTGGGTGGTGATGGGGAAACCTGAGGGAGCCGGTTGTGCATCTCTGCAGCCAGAAGGCACTGGCCCAGGCTCCCATGTGGGGGAGTTGGGTTCAGAGACCCAGGAGCCTGGGTGCCACATCGTTCTCCCCTGCAGCTCGAGCGGCAGGCCGAGGCCTCCTCTCTGGTCTCCTGAATGAGCCCTCATTTCCTCCCTGGGGAGAAGCCCCGCCAGCACAGCAAGTGCTCACTGCACTGGGGCTCCAGGCTCAGGGCTTCCTTTACGGGAAGAAGGGAAAAAGTGAGGCAGGTGTGGAATGGAGACAGAGCAGCAGAATGGGGACGGTGTCCGACAGCAGAGGGCTTGTCCGGCTGCGCTCTCCTCAGAGTGGCTAACCCAGCTGCATCCTGGCTCTGCTGCTTCCTGGCTGTGTGAGGCAGTGACTGAAACTCTCTCTGTTCTCCCACTGCCGCATCTGTGACGGGGGCTTCCATATCAGACCCCCAGCCTGGGGTCTGCACGTGGTAAATGGCCCGCTGAGGTCAACTGGAGTCACGACTGTCTGTACCCTGCCTGGGCGGCCAGTGTGGCCAGCTGGCTTGGGAGCTCAGCTTCAGTGCCTGTTCCCTCCGCTGCGGGTACAGGGCTCCTGCTCTCCCCAGATGCTTCTGTGGGCTCCACAGTGTGGGACCTGGCTGTTCGGTGGGGCTTGGCTGGAGGGTGAGGTAGAGCAGAGGGAACAGTGATGCTTGGGCCCCACAAGAATCTATCCAGGAAGCGGCAGCTGCAAGTTGAGTCCTGAGGCTGGGAAGTTGGCCTAGAGAGTGGAGACTATGAGTGCACATGCAAAGGCCCTGGGGCATGTCCTGCCTACCATGAGCTCTGGGATCTGGCTGCAGGGTTCAAATGCCTCCTTTACTTCTTGCTAGATGTGCAAGTTTTGATGCTTGGCTTCTCCGCTCCTTGCCTCAGTTTCCCCATATTAAAGCAGGGCTGAAAACTGGGGATTGAACCCATGGCCTTTGCACTGAGCTACATCCCCAGCCCTTTAAAATTTTTATTTGCTCATTTATTTATTTTATTTTTTTATTTTGAAATACGGTCTTGGTTATGTTGCCCAGGCTGGGCTCCAACTTGCCACCCTCCTGCCTCAGCTTCCCACAGTACTGGGATTGCAGGTGTGCAGCACTGCAGCCAGCAGTGGTGACACTACCTCACAAGGTCGTTGGAAGTGAGGGAGGTGAGTGAGCACAGTGTTGTGAGCAGGGTGTGCACCCTGAATGCGGCCTGCAGGTGTTAGCTGAGGTTGACAGGTCCTCTCTGAATTCCCTCACCACGCTGTCCCGGGGAGGACACTGAGCAGAGGGCACCTGGCCCGGTGAACCCAGCTGAGCTGCTGCTCGCTGCCACCATCTAATTGGCACTGACATGGAGCCTGTTCAGCTCCCTGCTCCAACTCTGGCAGCTTCTGGGTGATAAGCCACTGTCAGATGCGTGTGACAAGCCTCGGGCTTAGCGGGTCGAGGTTCCATCTGGACCAGATCTGGGATAATTGGGATCCACTGAAAGGCCACCAAAGGAACACCGATGAGACTGTCCCCAACTCTGCGTCTGACAGCCATGAGCACAGGGCTGGCCTTGGGTCCCAGCTGAGGCTCAGTCTTGTAAACCTCAGACACTGGGCCCTGCTCCCCACCGGCCCTCCCACCCTCAGTGATGGCCCAGGTGTGGGGATGGGGTGCGCGGGCTCGGGTGCCGCCTCTCTGGGGTCTCTGACCCGGAGGACAGGGCTGTGGGAAGCTGAGGACCCCAGGACCTAGCCTCTGGCTGCTGAGCTGAGAAGCAGCGTGGCTTCCTGGTGTCCTGGGTGGGTCCTATGCACCCCAAGTTCGCTGCTAATTAAAACAAGGTTCTGACACTTGGGGCTTGTTGTGGAGACAGGAGCCATCAAGGTTCTGAGGCGAACGGAAGCGAAGCGTCAGGCTTTTCCTGAGCTCAGGGCCCCAGACAGCTGGGCATTATGGCTCCAGATGTCCAAATGCTTTTATTTATTTATCGAATACATTTGTGCTCTTCCCACATTTCAGAGAGGATTTGAATCAGCCTTAAGAACGAGTTTGCTTTCATGAGAAATAAAAAAGGCACACACATGGCTTTTGAAGGCAGAAGGGATTATGTATGAATCCTTCTCGCTTTCCAGCTGTGTGTCCTCAGGTGATTTCTGCCCCTCTCTGGGCCTCTTTCCTCCTCTGCCCAATGCGAGGGCATGTGATGTCTTCATTGTAAGTTTCCACCAAAGACAAAATTAGATCATGAGGTAAAACCCTTGGATCCTTAGTGGATGTTTCCAAAATAGGCTTGTTGCAAATGCTGCACAGGCTAAGTACAGAGCAAGTAAGTTGAGGGCAAGAGAGGCAGGTAGGTCCTGCTGCCCGATGCTGCCTGGCTGCTCTTCACACCCACAGGTGCCTCTGGGAACCACCCAGATCCCTGGGCAGAGACCACTGGGCCAGATCTGAACATGAGCTCCCGGAGAGCCCAAGGGCTGGGGAAACTGAGCCATGCAGCCCATCTCTGCTGGAACTGAGGCTGGTACAGAGCTGACGTGGCGGGAGGGTGAGGGAATGAAGCCAGGTGCAGACTGAGACCCCAAGAGGTGTCTGGCCTGGGCTGAGAGAAGTTCCAGGGCTCCCCCAAGCCATTCAGCATCTTGGCGATGACCCCCATTTTGCTTGTGTCCCTGCTCTAGGACACAGAGGCACTGATTCAAAGAGGGGGAGGTGACCCCAGACAGGCTGCTGGCTCTGAGAGCCTGGCTTCATGGACTGGGGCAGTGGGGCAAGAGACTGCCCTGCCTTTGCCACCTGGACCCGGAGCTGTAGCAGGCGAGTGGAACAGAGCTGGGCAGCAGCAGTAATGGTTAGCCCACGTGGGGTGGAAAACAGTGATCCCACAGGCCTGCAGAAGGCTGGGTCTGCCCAGGTCCTGTGACCAGGAGTCAGCGGCCAGGCTTGCAGGTCTGTCTCTGTCCCATAGCCTCGAGCCATGGCCTCAGCCAGTGAGACCCCCCCAGTATCACTGAATCAGCAGGATATGGGAATGGTCTCTGCCAGGCTGATGCACAACTGTGTTGTGCATTGGCATTTTGTTTTTTTTGTGTGTGGCACAAGCATTTATTCATCCTTGAGGGAAGCAATTTAGAAAATGATTCAGCAAATTGTCAGGCAGATGTTTCCCAGGCGTGCTGGGACTGGAGAATGTGCTGTCTTTGGAATCCATCAAGTCTGGCTGGAGTCTAGCTGTGTCCTGGCTCCCTCCCTGCCTGGCTGTGCCCACCCTGGCCGTGGGCTGCAGGAAGGATGTCCCTCCTCTGGGGATGCAGCAAGATATGGGTATGTGGATCAGGAGGTTCTACCTGGGCCAGAGGTGCTGATTCAGCCCTGGGCCCTGGGGACAAGGAGGTGACGGGGGGGGGGTCCGTGACCCCAGAAGTCCACAGCCCCTGGGGACCACCCATGCCAACCAATCACCATCACAGAGTGCAGCAGAGACGATACAATGCAGGGAATCACACAGGGGGCTGGAGGGGCCAGCTCCCTGAGGTCACTGGGGGGCTGCGGTTTTTTTTGTTGTTGTTGTTTGGAAATTGAGCTCAGGGCATTAAGCTTGCCAAGCAGGCATTGTGCCACTCAGCTACATTCACAGCTCATGAGGGGCTGGGTTTTGAAGCTTCAATAGGAGTCCTCCACCTGGCTAAGGAAGGTGGGAAGAGAAAGGGAAGAGCTCGGGGGTGCAGGGTCCAGAGCATGGCTGCTGAACACGGCCAGAGGATGGCTTGGGGTCTGCAGCATTGTGTTCAGCCTTTCTGATTCCTCCAGACTGGATCTGAACCTCAAAACAGCGGCCTGAGGCTGGCACAGCCCTCCATTTCCCACAATGAGCAGAAGAGGGAGCAGGAAGGAGGTGGATTCACCACACTTTGGGCAGGATAGGGTGGCCCCTGCCCTGGGGTTTGAGGCCTGAGGAGGAAGAGGAGGAAGAAGTGGGGGAGGAAGAAGTGGGGGAGGAAGGAGGGGGAGGGGTGAAGAGCCGGAAGGGGAGGAGCCTTGTGGGAAGCGCTGAGCCAGCACCCCCAGGGGGCCCCTTAGCTCAGCTCCTGGAGCTTCCAGAGGTGGCACTCATGCCTCCCAGCCCCTTCCAGGATGGCGATCGGAGGCACCTGCCCACGGGACCTCACCTCACAGGGCTGGGGTGTGAGACCCTCCCAGTGCAGAAGCAATGAGGCCCAAGGGCCCTGGGGCGGTGGTCGGGGGTGGCCGGGGCTGCAGGTGACCCTGGGCACCTGTGCAGAGCAGACGGGAGGGGGAGAGGATTAGAGCCATGACAGAGAATACTGGGGGGCCCAATTTAAATGAGGGGGATGGGACCTAATAAGAAAGAAGGCAGTGAGCTAGCAGCATGGCTGGTGTGGGCTGGGCCTGGCCTATGCACATTGTAAATGCAACTTACCTCATCCTCACGGCAGCCCCAGCATGCTATCTGCCCATTGTATGGATGGTAAAACCAAGGCCCAGACATATTAATTGTCTGGGAATGGTAGGGACAAACTTGTGGACCCAGCAGGGCCCTTAGTGACTCTGCAGCCTTTAGGAAACCTCCCAGGGGCCTGGGGTAGGGGTGCAGGGGGAGAGCAAGGGTCTCAAGTAGGAGAAGGATCATGAGAAGGTCTTGGGTGGGGAGCTGCGCAAGCTTGGGACACCTGTCCAGTGTTTTCATGTCACCGTCGGGCCTTCATTTCATTCTGACCATTTGGGAGGAGGAGGTAGTAATATTTTTGTGTGTCTGGCTTAATATTTTTTTTGTGTGTGTGCTGGCGATTGAACTCGGGACCTTGTGCTTGCAATGCAGGTGGTGGATCCACTGAGCTAAATCCCCGGCCCCTGGCTTAATAGTTTTAAGAGTCATCTCTGTTGTTTTATGTCTCAGCGACCAGCTCTTCTTCCTTGCTGTGTAATGTTCCATAGTACGAATATACAGACATTTGTTTACTTATTTTACTGTTGGTGATAATATGTGTTTCTAGTTTTCTGCTATGAATTCAAGCTGCCATGAATATTCAGGCACAAGTCTTTGTGTGGACATACGTTTTAGTTTTTCTGAGACAAATACCTAGGAGCGCAATTGCTGGATTGTATGGTGTGTGTTGCGTGTCATAAAAAACTGGCACCCTGCTTTCCATAATGGCTGTACTATTTTATGTTCTCACCAGAATGGATCTGTTTATCTCCGGATCTCTTTCTATTGACTGTTTTTTCTCCTAGTTATGGGTCAGAGCTTCTGGCTTTGCTTCATGTCTAGTAATTTTTTTATTATATGTTGGTCATCATAATCACTACACTGGTTATTTTATTTTAATTTTCAAAGTGTGAGGTTTTGCTCTGGAACACCAGTGGTTACCTTTAGAGGTGGTGAGCACTGATGAATTGAGAAGGGAGCAGAAAATATTTTGGGTAATGGAAAATTTTTAAAATTTTTCTTTATTGTGGTAAAAGACACCTAACAATAGAATGTATGATTTTTAACCATTCTAAGTGTACAGTTCAGTGGTATTAAATACCTTCATAATGGGGTACATCTGTCACTGCCACCCATTTCTACAATTCTTCTCATCTTGTGAAACTGAAATTCTGTACCCTTACATTATAAGCTTCCATTCCTTCTCTTCCCAGCCTGCCCGCTGTCTCTGATGATTTGATCACTCTATTTCATTTAAGTGGAATCCCCCAGTATTTGTGTTTTTAATGACTGGCTCCTTTTACTTAGCATAATATTCTCAAGTTGCATCTATGAGGTGTGATCACAAAATATAGAGTGTTTAAATTTTGAAAAAATTATTACAATAAAAACCACATTGTATCTGTGGTTGCACGGCTGCCTCGATGTCCTGAATCGATTCCAAACATTTCCCTTTCATGGTCATTTTTACTGTGGGGAAGAGCGAGAAGTCACATGGTGTGAGGTCCAGTGAATAAGGTGGCTGAGGACACTCTGTGATGTTTTTATGAGCCGGCCTTTCCATGGGATGGTGCTTGGCAGCAGCAATCACTATATTTGTGATCACAGCTCATGAAGAATTAGGAAGGAGGACTTGCAGACCTGCTTATGATGGGCTGTGTGTGCTCAAAGTGAGGGGGAGGATGTGAGGGGGGATTCATGACAGTACATCTTTTGCTGCAGTAAATTTTGAAAAATTTAAACATTCACCCTACTTTTCAAGCACGCCTCATATCTTGAGTGACATGAGCAAATTCACATACTGAAGCCAGGTTACGACATCCAGATCTCCTAGACAGCTTTGGGGGACAGTTATGCAAGTATGACAACAGGTGGCAGCTGGGGTGTGGCCGGAGGTGGGGGCGGACCCCGGTCCTTGGGACCTCTGCCCTTGAATCCTGTCCCAGCCTCCCCAGCTGCTTTTGGTGAAAGCACTGACTCTGGGCCTGTGACTCTCTCCTTTGCTCCCTTAAAGTTGGGTCTTCCCTGTTCAGCTCTGCTTGTAGATGTGTTACAGCAAGACAGGGCTGATTCGCCCCAGACTGACCTAACCTCTCTCACACCCCTTCAGGGTGGAAGACACCAAGATAAGAATAACTAAGATATTTTCAAGCTTCCGAGAACAGTGAGTCTTTGCTGGCGGGTCGTTCCATGATGGGAACCTCCTTTCTTCCCTCCCCAAGCAGGAGAAATCATCTCATGTTGGAACCAACCTGCTCTTCCAGCAATAATGATGTCCCTGGAGCCAGTAGGATCTCAGAGATCCAGACCTGAGACCGTGATCCACCAGGGCACGGGCTGACTGTGACTGCGCATGTGCCCAGCCCCCTTCCTGCTCTGAATAACGTGGCAGCTGCCCAAGGGGAGCAGGGGTTGAAACCCTTGACAAAAGAACTGGTTAGGGACATCCAGATCTCCTCGGAGGTCATAAGACTGCAGCACACCTTTCGGCACGAGGCCCATTAGCCCTTCCAAGGAGTCCACGGTCTCTGGTCTCTAGAAGGCCTGTCTAAACCTCCTTATCACCTTCTTATGGGAAGCTGAGAGCTTCTGAATGCTAGAGGAATGGTCTTGTCAGGATTGCAACCCTAAACATAATTTTAAACATAATACAGGAGTCCTAGAAGATCTACACAGTGCTAAATGATGCTCTAGGAAAAGACCTTTTGCAGATAATCATGTATGCTGAATAGTACTAGAAACCACCTAAATGCCCTTTACTGTATCCTCAAACCCTTATAAAAACCCCAATCTCTCACCCTGGCTGCACCATTCCTCTCTTGGAAGTTTATCCATTGTCCTATTATAGATAGATGAGCTAGGTAGCAATATTACAGGCAGTCAGTAGGGCTAGGTCCTCCAGAAGGTCAGGACAGAAGTGGAACACACCACAGCTGCGCTGGAGACACATCAGCTGAAAACCAGGCTTCAAGATAAAGACAAGATGGCCAGACCTGCATTCTTCCTCAAAGAACAAACACTGGGCCTAATGAAGTCTAGATAGACATCAGCCACCCTGGTGGGTGACCAGAGAACTCTGGACCCACCACTTCCTAGGAGAATCTTTGTTCTTTTCATCCACGCTTGTTACATGACTTGTTTCTCAATTGGACCACTATTACCTAAGTGACTGGACTTGTAACCTTATTGGTTGATCCTGGCTGTGGCCCACGTTGTACCCACATGGGTTTTGCTCTATAGAACTCCTCTGTAAAGTGGAGGACCTGGGCTACCCACTCGGGTCCCCTCCTGCCTGTTGGGAGCCATCCTCTCAATAAATATCTTCCTACTCTTAACCTCCATTGTTCCTAGAATTCGTTCTTTGATTTTTAGAGAACATGAGCTCCGTGTATCAGACATCTAACAGGTTGGGAGCTATAATAGTTCATATTTCATCTCTGGCATTATTTCCTATATCAATGGGGAGAATCTTCCTGGGGACAGGGCTCAGGATGCCGGTCCCTGTTTTTTCTCAGCATGGCCACACTGGATAATAAACTCCTTTCTTGCCAATACCACTTGTCCCCCTCTGATGTCACTCCCCAGGCTGTAGGAGGCCGAATTGGTTCTGTCGAGCCCTGAGTCGAGCATCTGGCCTAGAATTCTGGTAACTCCAGCAACAGTGACCCCAGGTACCTCTGTAGCTGGTTACTTCTTGCTCAAGACTCAAATCCAAGGCCAATCCCTCCAACCTGAGCACCCCACCTCTGCCCAGCATGTCTACTCCACCATCTGTTGTCTTTGGGACACTTGATTAGCTATTTATCTCATCCAGATTGGAACATAAGTCAAGAAGAAGGGCCTCATGCAGATGCTCCTGTGTCACCACCTGCCGAGCAAGTGCATCTAATGTAGGTTGAACAGGGATGAATGAGTGAAGGAAGGAATAGATATTACTGTGTCTTGAGTTTTTCTACTGATTTCTAATGGTCCATAATTTCCTCCTCCATCTTGGGCATTTAGATAGTTTCTGGTTCTGTGTTATTTTAGGTTCTGCTGCATTTCCTGGGAGGATGTCACACGTGCACTTTTGTAAAACTGGATGTATGTTCCCAGAAGATAAAAATATTTTTAAAAGTTCTTGAGATGAAGGTGTGCACACTGGTTTTTATTTTTTTTAGGTACCCGGGATCAAACTCAGGACCTTGAATTTCAAAGCAGGCGGTGGCACCACTGAGCTAAATCCCTGACCCTCACAGTGGTTCTTGTCACAGAAGTTTCCTGCTTTTCAAATCCCTGTTGAGCTCCAAGTTTCTGCTGCTGCTCTGCCTTCCTGCCTGTTCTGTCCTCATCCCCGGGCCTGCTCTGGAAAGGCGACCCTTTCATATGCAAACAGCAAAGTTTTGCTAACAAAAAACCCCACAGGCCCAGCTGGGAACTCACCCAGCTCTGAACTCACCCTGGCTGTGAAGGAGAGCCAGGTCCCTCAGCTCATCTACTGGAGAGCCAGAAGCCGCTGTCCTGGCTGAGCCTGGTGTTCCAGGTGGAGATCAGCGAGTTGGTCACCAGCAGGGGGTGGCCCGGCCACTTCCAAGCTCCCTCTGCGCCTCCATCTGCTCATGGATAAAATGAGGGTGAAGCTGGAGCCAGCGCAGGCTGAGGAAAGCAGGGGCTACTGGGAGACTGCCCCAGTGACTGTGACAATGGGATGTCTCTGAAGCCATTTCTTGGATCTGCCAGGGGCTCCTGATCTGCCTAAGGCTCCTGATCTGCCTTCCCACCACCTTCTCTCTTCCTGTGCCCACCCACCAGCTTAGCGAGACCCCTGGGACCCCCTGAAAGTCCTCAGAAGTGTTGACAGCTCCCAAAGGCATGACCAGGATGCTAGGCCCCACATCGTGGTCTCCCTTTGTGCAACTACTGCACGTGCCAACCTTGTCCTGGAAGACACGGGAAGGACATCTGGACCGCAGGTGTCCCCTCTGGGACATCAGCTGCCAGGTGGTGTCCTGCTAATCATTTCCTTGTGTTCATTTACATTTATTATCTGTACAATTTGCTGTGCAGTCTCTCTAATGCACACAAACGCATTGCTGCCCACCTGTGACCCTGGGACACTCGAGAGCAGGATTAAGCCAGCAGCCAGACACCCACCCAGAGACCCCAAAACAAGATCAAAGTGCAGCAAGTTTGAATATCTGGAAATCTGAGCTTTCTGTGGCAGCAGCGGGCGAGCGCTCGTGCCCCAAGCTGGGGGTACTTTGTTACCCGTAGTGAGCCTTTGTCTACCAGTGGCCTGAAGCGGGGAAGTTACGCCTCTTTATCAAGATAAATGAAATGTCAGCATTTCTCTGGCCAAACAGTGGCAGTTTTCAGAATGAGTACAAAACCAGGCCTGCCAGTGCAGCCTTGAGTAACCTTCCTAATAAGGTCAAAGTGAGGCCAAGACTGCCCTGGTGGTAGCAAAAGCAGCAAAAAGCTACTGCTGAGAGGGTCAAGAAATAAGCCAAAAAGCCAATGCCCAACACAGTGTGGGGGAGAAACAAGAACCAGCAGCTGGGAGTGGTGAAGCATACTTGTAATCCCAGCTACTCAGGAGGCTGAGGCAGGAGGATTAGAAGTTCTAGCCTAGTTCGGGGAATTTGGTAGCAGATGAGATAATTGTAGTCACAGCGCTGCAGCCAGGAAGTGTAATGCGCACTCTACAAAGATTAAGCAACCCTTACTTGTATCTGTTTAGTATTTTATTTTCCTGTTTTAAAATTAATTTTTGAATTGATACAGAAATTGTACATGTTTATGGGGTAGTTTTTGTGGTGCTTGGGATTGTACCTACAGCCGTCACACAGAGCTACAGTCTCAGACTTTTAAAAATTTTTTATTTTGAGGCAGGGTCTCACTAGATTGCTAAGTTGCCTAGGCTGGGCTCGAACTTGCGATCCTCCTGCCTCAGCCTCCCAGAGTGCTGGGATTCCAGGTCTGAGCCACCATGCCTGGCTAGTGTTCGATTTTGATACTTGCATGGAGCATGTAATAATCAGATCTATGTAACTCTGATTATTTTATTATTTAAAAATTGTCATTCACTTGTATATTTATTTAATAAAAGAGACTTTCATTGTCTACATTTGCTTGTTAACCAGCCCAGGACATGCGGAGGCTCGAGGTCTCGTCTGGAGAGACATTGCTAGTTAGCAGTAGAGTGGCTTTCTCTTCCTTTACCACTGCAGTCAGCCTGTAACACAGGAACAGAAGTGCTCATGGAGTTTTCACTTGAGCAGTGACATATTCTGGTTGCCGTGAGGTGGACCGGGAAGGGCATAATGGGACGGGTTCCAGCACCCACAGCAGTGTGTGCACAGGACTGTCCCTCTCTGTTTTCTGTTGCTGTGATGCAATCCCACAGGCCGGGCGATTTATGAAGAAAAGAAGTTAATTTAGCTCACACTTTTCCAGGCTGGGGTGCAGCAGGTTGGGTGTCTGCTGAGGGCCTCTCCTGCCTCATCCTGGCGGCTGGGTCTGGCCTTCTCCCTATCCCCACTGCTGCATCCCAACCCCACACCCATCTGGGCCTCCCTGTCCATCGGCATCATCTCAGGGCGGACCTGCTCTGAGCTTCTCGGGGCCATTTCCTCTCTCAGCCTGAGTGGCCACTCAGAGCACATGGACGCTGTCCTCTCGGCCCTGCTCTGCCATGCTCCTGGGCACGGCTCCTGCTCTGATGCAGTGCAGCCTGGAAGGCCCTGAGGGATGTGTACCAGGTGCCCGGGCACCGTCCTTGGTGTGGAAGTGGTCGGGATCGACGTGGAGCCACTGTGTTGAACTCTTGCACAAAAGGAAAGACAAGTGGGTGGAGGCTGAGCAGGAAGGGTCAGGAGCTCTCACACCTACGGTAAGAATGGTCACAGAGCCAGCAGGTGTGGGGGTGCAGGCCGGCGATCCCAGCTCTCTGGGAGGCTGAGGCAGGAGGATCATAAGTTGGAGCCCAGCCTGGGCAGCTTAGGTATTTAATGACTTATGATTTAGATCTAAAAGGGCCCCCAAAGCTGGCTTGGTGTTGGAGCGCGACCTGGTCAGAAGAGCCCATCACTGGGGCGTGCCTGGAAGGGTACCTCTCCCTCCTTGCTCCACTCTCTCTCTGCTTCCTGGTGGCCCTGAGGCGAGGAGCTCTCCTCTGCCAGACCCTTTAACTGTGCCTTCCTGCCTTGAAGCCAGCTGACCATGGGCTGAAAACACTGGCCAAAATAAACCTCTTCTTCTTTAAGCTTTGGGTGTTGGGTATTGGGTCTCAGCAGCATGAAAGTGACTAAGACAGTAATGCTGTTTTAGAATAAAAATTTTTAAAAGGCTGGGGATGTAGCTCAGTGTGAAGGCCCTGGGTTCAATCCCCAGTACTACAAAATAAATAAATAATAAAGAATGGTCACCCGGGTGCCCTGGCTGGCCTCATGCACGCGTGCTGGGAATAAGAGCTGCTTCTCCCAGGACTTGCCGCTCTGTTCCAGGGTGTCATAGGCGTGGCTGGCGGTGCGCTGTCTCCCGAAGCTGGAAGTGGATGGAAGCCTGGGACACGTGGTGACGTTCTTGCCTCCTCAGTGAGCACATCACTGACCCCGAGCCCCAGAAACCTCCCTGGCAACTGCCCTCACCCTTTCCTGGTTAACTCCTTACTGTGTTGCCTTAGCCACCGGATTTGTGGATTCTGTCTGCCCTTCTGTTGTACCTGCAGCGTTCTTCCCCAAATCAGATCCCAGGTGCCACACAGAACCTGTTCCTCCCCGCTAAAACCGTCCCAGCATGAAGCCCCAAGGATACCATACTTGTTTTCTGGGCCACTAACAGACATTATTATAGATGCAAGATGAAAAAGATAAATTCATTGACCAGGGCATACATCCACCCTCACCACTCTGTCCTAATGTCTCTGTTTCTTTCCGATGACCACCATGAAGATCTGAGCCCCAAATTCCTTTACTACCCCTCTTCCCTGCAGGGCATGTGACCTGCCCTCCTCTGCCCAGTGACGAGGTGCTGGGGTGCGCTGAGGAGCCCTGGGCTCGTCTTGCAGCAGGAGTTTCATTTTCTCCTGTAATTGAATTACTTATCTCTGGAAGCTAAACAGCTGCTTCTGAAATGCAGCCAGGAGCTGCTCTGGACAGAGGCGAGTTTGGCTCCTGAATGATAGTCTTTTTCAATAAATGAATCAGTCACAGAAACCTCTCTCAGCCTTCAGCATTCTCGAATCCATTCTGAGAGATTTGGCAATGTCACCTGCCTTTCACACACTGACAGGTGTGTGACAAGAACAGGTTTTCCTCACAAAATCAGCCTTCGTCTTTTTGTCTGTTATTGTAGCTCAGGAGTAAGCTCGCAGAGTTTGAGACTATGATTGGGATGGTCTGACATAAAATATGGTCCAAGAAGTAATTCCCCAAATCTTTGGGGTGGGGTGAGGCAGCACCTCAGAGACAAAGGCTGTCATGGTCCCTGACAACCACAGCAAACGCTCTGCAGCAGGTGCACATGACTGCGGTGACCGTGTGAGTGGGAAGACAAGTCTGTTCCAGACTCTGTCCCCGCTCCTGGCTGGAGCTCCTGAAACCTTTGTAATTTCCTGAGGAATCAAGGATCTCTTTGTACTGATGTTTCGTCTCTTTCCCTGCTTCCTGACCCCAGAGCTCCTAATCCTTGGAATTTTCTGGCATCCTTGGTTCTACGAAGATGACTCTTGGTGGGCTCCTCACTGGGGCTGATACCAGAAGGACCAAGCCAGGGTCAGAAGCTCTTCCCCTCCCCACACTCCTGGGTGGGTGGGGGGAACAAGCCGGAGACTGAGTTAATGATCAATCACAATGAGGCTGCCATAGAAATCCCTGAACTTTGGGGTTTACGGTTTCCAGGTTGGTGGACATGCCCACAGGCCACAAATTGGCTGCCCAACCCAGGCCACAGGGACAGAAACTCTTGCTCATGGGATTTCCAGACATTGCCTGAGGGCTGGGGGTGTAGCTCAGTGGTGAGTGTTTCCCAGCATGCTCAAGGCTGTGGGTTCCATCCCCAGCAACACACCAACACAAAATCAAAAGCAGACTTTGCCCTGTGTATTTCCTCCCGTGGCTGGTCATCTGTGTCCTGAGCTGCTATGTAAATAACTGGACCCGATGAGGGCGTATGGGGGTCCCAAATGGTAGCCAAGTTGGATAGAAATGTGAGTAACTTTTATTGAAGTTGGCATTTAAGTGGGGGTGGCAGTCTTGGGGGACTCAGCCTTCACCTTGGGGCATGCTAACCCTGGATAGCATTGGAATGGAGTGAAATTATAAGGGACACAGCTGGGGTCTGGAGAGGTGGAGAGGTGACTGCTGCGGGGATCCCCACACCCAGATTTGGTGTCTAAAGTGAAGTAGGAGTGTATAGAAAAAGGAGCATTGTTTTCCCCCTTTAAAGGGACAATGAAGAGAGCCATCTGTGAGTACAAAGCTGATGAGCTAGGCTGGACTGTTGTTCCCCAGTGTTAATATCCGGGCCCCTTTCTGTGGGTGAGGATGGCTTTCTCCTCTGTCATGCTGGGTTGGTCATGTGACCTATGTTGGCTGCCTACTCCCCCAACCCTGACCTCCCTTGCTCACTGGGGCTTAGCCTTGTGGATGTGCCTATTAGGTATGGAGTGGGCTTGCTACACTGGCTTCCACATCCCACGAGAAGGGCTTCCTCTTGGGTTGCTGCTGCCTCTTACCTGTACCCCTGGAAAGACACAGGTGGGGTACACCTGCATTTAACCCTCAGCTTGGAGTCAAATCCAGCCTGGGTCATCTGACCTCCAGCTGACAAGGCTGTTGGAAGGTATTGAGTTTTGAGGTGTTTTGTTATGCAGTGTTATTATGGCTATAGCTGACTGATACACTGAAACATGGTTTCCAATACAGGCCTCCAAGGACACAAAGAGAAACTCAACGTAGTGCATGGATGGACCTGTGATTAAGCTGCTGACCACAGGGAAGACTTTGGATAAAGCTGCATGCAGCTTATTTTCTATATGGATAATTACCCATTTTCCAGGCAACGTAGGAGAATCAACTAGGAGACAAGAACTTCTGTCTTAATGCTTCCTCATCTTGTCCTATCTAAAACAATTTTAATGTGATCAGCAGGGCACGTTTAAGTTCCAATTTAAACGCTGTGGTGCAGCTGATGCCCACAAAGTAATGAGGTGAGGAGAAGCAGGAGGAGCCAGCAGGCTGAGGGAGACCCACTCATCCCAACTTTAAGACAGGAAGCCCTACATCCCAGAACCCCACTCAGTTCTGGGGACAGTGGGATGGTTGGTCACCCCAAGCCCCACCCTAAGATGAATTCATTTATTTCAGACACCTAAACACCTTGAAAAGTTCTATGGAAACATGGTGCCTACAGCAGATGAGATAAAAGTTGCTACAGAGAAAAGAGTGGAAATCAGGCTGGGTGGAGGTGAAACACATCACTCTCACCTCCCTCTGCATACCTGCTGAGTGGTGGCTGGGAGTTGTAAAGCTGTTAGTGCACAAGGACAAGGAGACCAGCAGAGGAGGCTGTGGGAGTGAGATTTGGAAATGGGGAGGACAGAAAGACACATGACAGCTGACCTGGCAACCTTGAGAAAGACGAACGGGAGCAGGTGTGAGGAATCAGAGGAGCTCTGGCCCACACCCTGGAATCCTCCTGAAGGCTCAGCAGCTGGTGTCTCAGGACACAGGAGGAAGGACACCCCTGAGGAGGCCATCAGACCCCACACCACATGTGGGTGCTGCCCTCCTGCACCCTGAGGGTTGTGACACAAAGTAAAAAAGAATTTGGGCTTAGAGAGACTTTATTTCAAAGGATTATTGCAGAACTTTTGTAACAGGAGAACACTCTGCCTATAGATCTGCAAGTATTTCCAGAGTTAGGCAGGAAGAGTTTTACTTTTATAGAAAGGAGTAAGGAGAGGTGGAACAAACCAGAGGCGAGGAAGTGGGATTAGACAGTAATGTGATTGGAATAGAGCAACACTATTCTTTCCTGAGGCCAGTGTATTCTCAGGAGGGGTTGTGAACTGTCTAATGGTAAAGTGGGGAAGTGAACTTGGAGGAGGGAGAAAAGTCCAAGCAAAGTTTTGTTAACAAGCATTGTGTACTACAGGGAAAGCATTGTGTACTACAGGGAAAGCATTGTGTATTACAGGGAAAACAAGCAGTTCTTATTATCTGGACATAAAGAGAAAAGAAATGAAGAAAAGGAAGGGAGGGAAGGAGGGAGAGAAAGAAGGAAGGAAAAAAGAAAGGAGGAAAGAGAGAAAGGAAGAGATAGAGGAGAAAGAGGGGAGAGAGAGAAGAGAGGGAAGGAAGGAAGAAGAGAAAGCAGGGAGGAAGGAGGGAAGGAAGGAAGGCAATAAGCAAATCAGAACTGGAGAACTTGAGTTTCCTGGTTGAAAGGCTCAGCGAATGTTCAGCACAACGCTGAAAATAAACCAGCTTTTGGCATTTCAGAAAAACAGGGCAGATACATAAATTTCCCAAGAGGAGACACAGAACTCGAGGCAGAATGTGTTCCTCCTTCTCAATAGCAACACAGCATGTTAAATGATAGCCCAGAAAGGTCTTCCGAATTCTCAAAGTGATTTCTAATTAAAATTCTGAAGCCAGTGAAAATGTCACATTAGATCTTATGTAAAATAAAATGAAAAACAAAACTTTTAATGCACCCTTTCTGAGAAAGCTACTAAAGGAAATTCACACGTAAACAAGGACATAAACCAAGAGAAGAAAGGCAAAGGCAAAGGAAGCAGGGGATTTAATTCAAAGGAGAAATGAAGAGAATCTTTAGGAGGAATTCATAAAGGCAGATCCTAGGACGTAGAGGGACACCAGTTCATAGAGGGGCAGATTAAAGTTCTATGGGATAATCACCACCAAGATGAAAGTAATAAAATTCTGTTGCCTACAGATCTATTAAGAAGTTATTTAGACAATCAGTGACAAAAGTGAGGCTAAATTATCACTATGTAATAGAAAAGTAAGCAAATAAAAAACCAACTGTGAATTCAGGAAAACAAGAATAAATGTGTAGAAACAGAAAAGTAATTATAGAGTGCCATGTGGTTTGGCTTACATATATTAGTTATGACAATGAGTGGGTATTAGTACAAACTCAGTTACAATATAAACATCATAGGAAGAGGGGAAGGGTGTGTGTGTGTGTACACATGTGTGAGTGTATAAGGCAAGGCATGGGAGTTGAGAGAAAGAGTCAGAAAAGAAGAGATTGTATGATGTTGACAGCCATCAAAGGATTGTAGATGTCCTCTCCCATAATGGGAAGTTGAGAGATAATGACTAAATCTAAGCAATTAACAACAACCTTATGAGGTTGTTTATAGATTTAGAGATGATATAAAAAGCAAGCAAAGAGTGTATGTTTTGGGGATTTGAGAAACGGAGATGGGGCAAGGAATTGCTGTTTTTAGCAAAGAATACAGTACTTTTAGAATAATTTAATTCCTTGACCAATGTTCTTCAATCTAAAGTTTAGATAAAAGCAAAAGCATTGAAATAGAGGAGGCTTCTCATATGGGCACACAGGAGACAATTCATTGTGGATTTAATTTGCAATGTCTTGATTGTTAGTCAAGCTTTTAAAAAAATGTATCTGCTGACCACTGAGGTTTCTGGTTCTAAGATTGACTCTTCATGGTCTTTTATTTTCCTATTGGATGCATTGTTAGCCACAATGTACATAGTTATCTTCTCTCATCTTCAACTTGGTTTGTCTTTATGTTGTGTGACTGTAAGAAGTGCTATGTGTTTTGATCAAATGAGTTTATCAATCTCTTCCTTGTAGTTTGAGTTTTTTGGTGTCTTTTTTTTTTTTTGGTGCCAGGGATTGAACTTGGGACCTTGCGCTTGCAAGGCAGGCGGCAGAACCACTGAATTAAGTCCCTGGCAAGTTTTGGTGTCTTATTTAAGAGACCCTTTCTAATTCAGGGATAAATTACTGCCATGGTCTGTGTCTTCAGTATCTTAAGCAGCAACCATCCATGTAATTTCAGATTATTAACAATTTTGCTTCCTGATAGATGAAGCTTAAACAGTATGTATGCTGCTTTAAATTTCTACCTCAGGCAGATTTTTATTGGAGGGAATGTTCCTTTTTTTTTTTTTCCTAGTATTTATTATTCTATTTCCAGTAGATTGGAAAGCAGAGATGACTAATATTTTAACCTTTTCTTGGAGAAAAGAAAGGACTCTTCTTATACTTTCTCAGATTGTGACTGCTTTAAGTGACCTCTTGGAATTCAGGATTAGATGAACTTAATAATGTCCTGGTAGCACAAATACCATGTTTTAACAGGAAAACCTGTCAGTCTTCAGACTTTTGTTGTGAATGAGGTTATGGAAGCCACTACCAGGGAATTTAGCTTTAGGATTAGGGGCCAAGGTGGATTCAGAGTACAGTGAGGAAGCTTTGGTGATCTTTGCCACAATTTTGCAGTAGAGGGTTCAAGGAGTTCATTACACTGTCACACTGGTGAAGTCTCTGAAGTTCTGTGTTTTAACTATTTCTTGCTTTGTGACCCTCAGTACTTGGCAGATGTTCATTTGATGGGAATACTCATTACCTATGTGAATGAACTTGAAATAAATTGCAAGGAAACAAAAAACCCCCTAAAATTAAGAAAAAGTAGAGCCGAGGATTTAGCTCAGTGGTTCTGCTGCCTGCACTGCAAGTGCAAGGTCCCAAGTTCGATCCCTGGTACCAAAAATAAATAAATAAAGGTAAAGGAGCATAATTTTTTTTTAAAGTCCATTAAATGGCAAGGAATGCATGCTATGTTTGAGCAATTTAGAAATGCTTTTTATTCACTGGCTAATATTTACATTTTTACAACTTGTATCAAAACAAATGATCTTTGTGTTTCTCACAAAGGCAAAAACAGACTGACACTGTTAAGTTGGTTTTATTACCTAAAATTACTTAATGATGTTACCTATATTTCTAAATTATAGCATATGTTTTAGTTAACTCTAAAATCAGTTATTTCATTTGCTTTTAACCTCCATTATTAGTATTATTTTTAAAATGTTCGATACAAATTCGTACCACTTTTTCTCATAGCTTTTTCAATTAATCTAACTTGAAAATGTGTTATCAATCAGTAGTAGAAGTGTCACTGGAAGATTTAATTTTGTATTTCTTAAGTTTAGTTCTAGCTACTAAAAATGTAACATTAACAGTTTTTTTTTCTTTCTTAAATTAGCTCTGTACACAAATGTTTTCCTTTTCACTAAGTAGTCATTGTGCTTGGATTTTTAAAAATTTTCATATTCTAAAGTGGTGCAGATTTAAGGTATGTTAAGTGAGCAAGGTGATATATATATATATGTATATATAATATAAAGAGAAGCCGTATAAATTACAGTATAAAATTATGAAGTGTACTGTATTTATATCTAATTCTCATTCTAAAAGCTGCCATAAAGGCTGAATTGGAAGCTTCATGTCTGCATGAAATTTCCTATATTTTTAATGTGTATGATGGACTTAATTTTTCTTGGATATTAAAGTCTGCCAATTGCTATAAAATAAAAAAAAGAGAGAGTCTTCCTAACTCCATGATAAAATGATATTTTCCCATACTTTCTTGGAAAAGTTTTAGAATTCTGCTACTCATTTTTAGGTTTTAATCTGTGTATTATTTTTTTTTGCATAGAAAGAAACATGTCTCATCTTCCAACACAACAAAAGAAAGTAGAAAGATTAATTAATTGGAAAATACACCTGAAAAACTTACTCAGAATGCAGTGCAGTGGGAGAAAGTAGCAGTAAATGTGCAAGCGATGTTGAGAGTGGATAATAGACTCAGATCACACAGAGAAGGAGAGGGTTCCCCCTCCATGTGCAGAGGGTGGGTAGGAAGGATGTGTGGCTGAGTAATATTTGAGTTGTTTTCTGAAAAATTTCCAGCCCTAATGGAGACACCAGTCTTTGAAATGAGGAGAAATCAACCACTTCCAAACAGAACACATAATAGAAATTCATATTTAGGTAAAAAATGAGAGGGCAAGGATTAGACCATGACTGGATTTCCCTGGCAAAAATCTAAGTCTGAAAATACTGGAAAATATCTTCAATATGCAGAAAGAAGCTTAAATGTCTTCCTAGAAAATTACCCTTTAAGAATGAAGGTGAAATAAAGACATCTTCAGACATTAAAAAACACTGTAAGAATTTACCTCAGTAGACCATCGCTAAAGAGAATTCTGAAAAGTCCGATAGTTAAGAAAGAATGATGATCAGACAATGGGGAATATGTGAGTGAATCTAGACAGCAATGATTACACATTTTGTGAAATGTGAAAAACAACATTTTGTGTTTTGTGAGTTTTAAAAAGATATAGGTTAACATTATGAATCAGTAACACACCCAGGAGAGCAACAATCAGAAATAAAGGAGCTAAGATTGTTGTGTTTTTCAGATTAAGAGTAAATGTTGCCAATGAATCTTAGAATTTCTTGTTAAAATCACCACACTTACCACTAAAGGAAGAAAAATAGAGAGTATAACTTCTAAATTAGTAGAGGGAGAAAATGGAAAGAAGGGAAAGAATTTAATCCAAAAGAAGTCATGGAAGGACAGCAAGAAGCAGAATTGGTGGAACCATTTGAAAGCACATAAAACACTGACTCTAAATAGTACAGTAATTACAATTAACCTACATGAAGTAAACTTGCACATGGTACAGTTAAAAGATAAAGATGGTGCTATGGAGCATCTTACACTCATAGGTGGGGCTTTTGGGTGTGACTGGATCATGGGAGTGTGATACTGGATTAACCCATTGATTGGTTTAGCATAGTTCTAGGTGTGGGTGATAGGAAGACCCACCCTGGATGGGTGGCATCAACCAATAGTCTTGTAGTCTGCATGGAATAAAAATGGAAAGCAGAAGGAAGGCTGCTGCTTCCTGTCTGCCATGCCATGGACTGTTTCTGCTCTGCGATGCCCCTCTGCCATGCTGCTCTGCCCTGAAGCCAGCCACCTATGGTCTGAAACCTCTACAAACTGAGAGCTAAGATAAATCTTTCTTTCTTTAACTTGTGGGTGTTGGGTATTTTGTCCCACCAATGAGAAAGTAATGAAAACAAATGGCCATACTAGATTTAAAGAAAAAATCTAGCTACACATTAATAATAGATTTACCTAAAACATAAAAGCATAATGCTACTCACTAAAAGAAAGATGTAGCTATATTAACCACTTACCAGTCCAATTGTTTAAATACAGGGTGACCAAAAATGGCATAGTTTTTCATTAATTTTTAAAGATAATATAACAGGAAATATAAAAATAACAATTTTATCAAAATTAATTTAACACAAGAATTGATTGGTTGAAATGACACCTGCCCGAGTGATGCTCAGGGTAGTCAGTATATAAACAAATATGCTGCCCAAGTGAGCTCGGGATAAACTGTGAAGTGGCTAATACCAGACCACTTCACTGTTAAATACCTTCCTGGAGATTAAGTCTTGCTTATAATGAGAAACAGTTTAATTAACTAAGAATATGCAACAGTTCATATTATCTGTGATATTAATAATATAACATCAAAATGTGTAAACAAGAAGTGACAGAAGTACAAAGAGATAAAGCCACCAACTAGGTTTTGAGAACTTTTAACACATCTCTTGGCAATTAGATTAAGAAGAGAAGAATTTAGGAGAAGTCAATAATATCTGAATAAACAAAATTACTAGGCTTAATTTGAAGAATATATATAGAAACCAACACCCAGATAACTGTAGAATGTAAATTATTTTCCAGCACACATGGGGGCATTTATGTAAACATCTCAGAAACTGGATCAGTATCTGATCACAATGTTTTAAAATTTATTTTATTTTTTGTTTTTTTTGAGACAGGGTCTCAATGTGTAGCCCATGCTGGCTTCAAACTTGAGTGCCAAGAACAAGCTCCAAAGGTTCCGTGAAGTGCCATTATGAGAAATCACTCTTGCCAACAGAGGAACACTGAACCCACTCCTACAGAAGTAAGGAAGCAGAGAAAGAAATGGAAGGCTGAGAGCCTCCAGGGGGTACAGGGTTTGCATTTTAAATTTCCCCATTGTTTCTGGAATATGGCAACGTGAGGAAGGAATTTTTTTATTTTTTTTTGGTACCAGGGATCGAACTCAGGACCTTGCACTTTTGAGGCAGGTGCGGTGTCACTGAGCTAAATCCCCAGTCCCGGAAGGGATTTTTTAAATGAGGTCTCTAATTTTAATGGCTAAAATGTTTATTTTGCACCAGAATGGAAGGAAATCAAGAAGGTCTCCTATTCTGCAGCAACTAAATGTGATGAAATATTCAAAAGAATAATATACTTTCCTGGGAAGATAAATTTTGGCATATAAAAATATTCATTGAAGAACAGAGGTGAAAGGGTTGATCATACAGAGATGTTTGAGCTGGGATAGTTACACATTGTAATATTAAAAAAATAGAACTGAGATCATCCTCCATTTGGTAGTTTTTTCCGGAGTGTACTGGCTCCTCTGTACCTGTAGAAAGAGGATGATTATCAATTAAAGTATGGTCTACAGAGAATTAATTGAGGATGCCAACAGATCTAAATTTACAATCACAGAATGCAAACTTGAGTAAGAACGCAAGCAATTTATCACAAGATGAAAAATAATGAGACCCTGTTGAAGACAAAGAACCCTTTAGAAACATACAGGTGACACTCCCAGGTCCCCACCACAGTAAACTAATGCATTGGGCAGTCACTAAAATGTGTGACTGTCGCTCTCTTTAGCAGCCCATTCTGCTGTAGGAGCATCCTCGTTGGAGCAGTGGCCTGGGCTTCCAGAGGCTTGGACTCAGCTGGGCCTGTCTCCTCCCCACCATTTCCAGGCTTCTGGGTTCCCACAAAGCTCCTTCCCTGGCTCTGCTCCAATCCTCAATCCTTCCAATGGCGGTCCATGCAGTTGTGGGCCCCAGGTCACCCACACATCCAGGACTGTCCTATGGTCTCTCCCCAGGACCCCAGGACCCCAGAACCACACCCCAGAGCTGTCCGATACCCCACTGGGAGATGTCTCCTGCTATGGCCGGAAGAGGGTTTATCCCCTCCAAAGTCACTTTCGGCTTAGTCCCTAGGGCCACAGTTCCAGAAGGTGGGGTCCCAGGGAGGAGCCTCCATACACACAGGGACAAGCCAGCCTGTCCTGTGAGTCTTTGCTACTGCCGGGCTGGATGAATCACCAGGGAGCAGGCAGAAGCAGCCCCTGGGTCCCCCTCTCCTGTGAGCCCCTGCTTCCTGCTGTGTGAACTGAAGCACCAGGAGCCGTAGGCCAGCACTGGGCTCTGGGACTCCTGGTCTCCAGAACTGGGAGCCAAAATAATTATCTTTTCTTTATCAATTTTCCAGTCTTGGTGTTCTGTTATACCAACAGAAAACAGACTGACATCTCCAGCTCTCTCTGTTCATGTTCTTTTTACTCTTCCATGGCCACAAGTCCTTGGTTTCCTGTCAAACCTCACATCCAGCCCATCAGCCAATCCACCTTTGAAATATAGCAATATAAGTGGGGGCTTGTAAAACAACAAATACGGCATGGTGGTGCACACCTGTAATCCCAGCAGGCTGGGGCAGGAGATCGCCATTAATTCAAGGACAGCTTGGGCTACACAGTGGGTTCCAGTGAGACCCTGTCTCACCCCCCCCCCAAACAAAACAAAACAAAACAAAGAAACAAAGTGATTTGTTACGTGGCAATTGCTTACTGATACAGCTTGGATTTAAGGAGTGTGTACCTTTAACTGAGGACTCCCATCCTTCCTCAGTTCCGGAAAAGTCTGTCTCTTCACCCCCTCAGATTCTGTTTGTCCTCCATCTCTTCTATTCTGTTCTAGCCACGTGTTCCTCCTGCTCTTTCCTATTTTTCAAAAGCTCCACCTCAGTGCTGTCTTCTAGATGAATTACTTTCTTCTAATTCACGATTTGTTTGCGCACATCCAGCCTACACTTTACCCCATCTGTAAGTATTTCCTCCAATTATGTGGTCTTTCTAACATTAAACTTTCCATGTTTAGATAATTGTAGATTCTCATGTAGTTGTAAGGAATATAGGGGACCCAAACGAGCCCTACACTCAGCTTCCCCCAGTGGTGACCTCTTGGAAAGTTACAGTGCACCCTCATGGCCAGGACCCTGACACTGGCATGGTCAGCACCCAGGAAGACTGCTGCTATTGTCCTTCCACAGCCACACTCATCGGTCCCACTCCAGGTACCACCTCCAACCCAGAAACCACTACTCTGTTCTCACTTTCTACAATTTTGTCACTTCAGGAATGTTACACAAATGGAACCAGGTCTGGTGGGATGGGCTTCCCCCCCTCCCCGCCCCCACTCATTGTAAATCTCTGTAGATTCTTTCAGGTTCATGCAAAGAACCTATAGTCTGTTCCTTTTCAGTGTTGTGTACTATTCCATGATCTAGACAGACCTGTTTGTCTGGGCTTTCATCTCTCGGTTTTTTTCTAGGTGTTGGCTACTATCCATAAAATTGCTATAAATATTTCTGTGCTTTTGTGTATGTGAACACGTCTTCATTTTTCTGGGATAAGAGGTGCCATTCTTGGTTTGTATGGCTGTTATACAGTTAAAGAAATTGCCAAAATACTTTTCTGGGTGGCTGCACATTCTCATCAACCATGCATCCAGTTTCTCCACATCCTTGCCAGCATTTGGTAGTAGTAACAATCTTTTGTCAGGTGTACAGTGATCTCATTATGACTTGAATTTTTATTTCCCAAATGCCTAATGGTGTTATGTATCTTCTGATGCACTTATTTTCCATTTGCATATGCTTTGGTAAATTTGCATATGCCCTGGTGAATTGCCAGCTGTGTCTTTTGGTCATTTTGTAACTGGATTGTTGTTGGTTTACTCTTGAGTTTAAGAGTTCTTTATATTATCCAGAAACAAGTGCTATGTATGTGAGGTATGAAGCGTGGAATTTTCTTTCAGTTTCTAGCTTGAATTTCCATCCTCTTTCGCAAAGCAACAGTTTCAAATTGTGATAGAGTCAAATTTATCAGTTTTTCATTTTATGGATTGTGCTTTGGGTGCCAAGTCTAAGAATTGTCTGGTTTTATATCTCAGAGATTTCAGTCTGTATACCGTTTATCCTGTGTGTATACTTTTATGGTTTTATAGTTCAAGTCTGTGGTCTATTGTGATATTTATTTAGATAGGTGTACATCTTAGATCGAGGCTCTTCTTTTTATTTTCGACCTATGGGTGACGGATTGCTCCAGCACCATTTATTTATTTATTGTTTTTCCTTCATTGGATTGCTTTTGCAGCTTTGCAAAAAATCAGTTGGGCATGTGTGCATGGGATTCTACCCTGTTCCATTGACCTTTCTGTCAGTGCTGCCACCAACATCATATTAGCTGTATCGTAAGTCTTGAAATAGGATGGACCGATGCCTCCCACTTCATTATTTTTCAAAATCATGTTTAGTTAATCTAGATCCTTTGTCTTTCTATATATAGTTTAGATTAATCTCTATTATCTATACCAATCTTGCTTGGACTTTATAGAGTGCTTCAAGCTTTTATATCAGTTTTTTGGAGGGGGTCAGTGAAAGAAGGTAGGAGCCCGGAAGGGAGATGCATCCTTCCAGGTCACCCCCAGTGACCGCCTCTTTTGGCCAGGCCCTGCCTCCTAACAGCACATTTAGCTAAGGCTTCACTGGGGGAGAGTACAGCATCCCCACAATCCAGTCACCCCCCTCAAAGCTTCACCTCTAAACACAGGATGCATGTGGGGGACAGTTGAGATCCAAATCATAACATCAGGCTTACTTTTATTTCTTTGTCAGTGTTTGTTTTCGGAATACAAGTTCTATACACATTTTGTCTGCTTTACACTCGGACGAGTATTTTGAGTGATTATAAATGATTCTGTATTTAAAACTATCCTCTCACCTGTTCATTGCTAGTCTACGCAGAGGAAATGGATTTGTGTACACTCACGTTGTATCCTACAACCTTGCTCAACGCTCATATTAATCCTAGGAACTTTCTCTATTGCTTGTTTTGTGGACTCCTTGGGGTTTTCTGCACGGACAGCTGTGCCTCTGCAAACAGAGATAGTTTTATGTGGGACTTTCCAATCTTTATGTCTTTTGTTTCCTTTTCTTGCCTTACTGCACGGGCTGGAACTGTGCTGAGTGACACTGTTACCTGCCCAACCACAGGGGACAGCTTCGCCTCGGGCCACTAAGCATAATGTCAGTTGGTTTCTGTAGATACTTATCACACTGAGGATGTTTTTCTTCATTCCCACTTTTCTGTGAGCTTTCATCATGAACGTCACTGATTGTTTAAGATATAATTCACATGCCATAAAAGTTATGTTTAGTAGTTTGAAGTACACTCACAATGCCGAGCAGCCATCCGCACCAACTTCAGAGTGTTTCATCCATTCCCTGCTCCCCAAACCCTGTACTCATCAGCAGTTATTCTGCACGCTCTTCCCTTCTCCCAGACCCTGAGGACTACTGTTCTACTTCTCGCCTCTCTGGATTGGTCTATTTTGAACATTCCATATACTAATAAAAATCATAGCATGTGCCCTTCATGCCTCATTGCTCCATCTGCTTGTGTCTCTGTCTGTCTGCCTCTCTCTCAATGGCAAAGAAAATCTTTACTGTCACAAAAAGCAAGTAAACTTATCCCATCTGAACAACAGCTTTAAGAGTCATAAAAATCCAGAACCAGGAGGAAATGGCCCCTTAGACTATACTGTTGTAATTCTGAGGTAACCAATTGACCTTATTCAGTAAAAATACCTCTAACACAACAGAAAGAATCAAGCAGTTAAAGCATCCTCTTCATATATTCAATTCAAATAAAAATATATTATTTGCTTTCATGTATAGTAAGTCTAGTACTTCAGTGTTTACAAAATAAAAACTGTGTTCTACTGAAATTGTTCTTGTGCTTCCTCGTCACTGAGCTGGAAAGATCGGAAAAGTATGATACTTCAGGACACTTATTTATGGATTTAGAGATGCTATCTGTGGGTCCATGAAAGAATGAAAGATGGCTAAATGTTAGCTGGAAGATTATGGCATCCTTAAAAACTGTTGTTTATTAAAATCTATAAACTTGAATTGTAAGAAACAATTATGAAAAAAGACCACAAAAGTTCTCAAAACAGATTAGAAGACAGGAAACAGTTTGCAAAACTACTGAGATAATTTAGCCAGTGCTAGGACTAATATTAAGAAGCAAACATTCTCTGAAAATCTATTGAAATCCTACTCCTACTACACTCTACACATGGCGAATGATACAGCCTCAAATTAGCAACAAAGGTGCAAGGGTCACAAGGTTTCTTCAGGGTTGCCTGGTTTTTTTGACTTAGCATTCTGAATCAAACCTCATCCTGTTGTAGCACATTACCAGTATTTCCTTCATTTGTATGGTTGATTAATATTCATTTTACGGCTGATTAATATTCATTTTATGGCTGGTTAATACGATACACTGGCAACACATCTCTGCGCTGATACATTTTACTTACGCATTCAGCCACTGATGGACATGTGAGTTTTCATATTATTCATATTATTATGACTCGTGCTTGTATGCATATTCATGTATGAGTTTCTGTGTGCATACATGCTTTCAATTCCCTTAGACATATACTTAGGAGAACTGCTGGATCACACGAAATTCCACATTTAAGTTTTTGAGGAACTGCCGAATTGTTTCAGCAGTTGCTGTACCATTTTACATTCCCACTAGTAATGTGCTAGGGCTCCAATTTTCCTACATCTTTACCAATACTTGTTACTGTGACAGACCAGGAGCACCTGACTCATTTTTCCCCTGCTGGCTGGAGGTGGGTATAGCTTGGCCAACAGCTGTCTACCCTTTCCTTCTCTTCCCTTTGCTCCCCATTGCACACCCCACCCTGTGCACTGGGACAGTGTGCTTCAGTATCCTCCCTGGTGATCTCGTGATGCCCTCTCTGGCTATCAGAGTGCCACTCTCCACTTCAACATGAGTGCAGCCAGCCAGGCATGTGGCAGCCCTCCCCCACTCCCGACAGTACTGCTGCCTTTTTGAAGAAGGAAGGGGGCATCCTGGCATCACTAAGATCAGGAAGGGGAGGGATCTGGGCCCCTTATTTGCATGCCCAGCATGCTCAGCAAGCTTTCAGCCCTGCTCCTCACAGGCCTGCAGCTGCTACATAAGCAGCAGTCCCCCCCCAGCCACCTTGGTTACACTAGAAGGGCTCTCTCCTGCATACAGAGCCTCTGTGCTACAGCACAGGCTCTAAAATAAAGGCTCGCTTTGATGCTCCTGTTAACCTGGCTGTGATTTATTTCTCAGAATGAGTTCCCAAAGTCCTACACATGTACTTGGGATTCTTATCCAGAGTAGCATGGACAGAGCTGTTTTTTCCAAAGGAAGAGCAATAAACTTAATAAACTTAGCACTGAAGAGCTCTACAGACCAGTAGCTGATGGAGAAACACCTGGTAGAGTCCACCTATGGTGTCCAGCACAGTAGGCATCGGGTAGTGACGGCTGGCAGTGGTAGTCACCAGCAGCTGGTTGTGTCATCTGTTGATATCCAGCATTACCTGGTGACATCAGGACTGCTGACAGAGCTGCACTTTACTGATTGATAATTTTCATCTCAATTGAGTAAAAGAATCCTAGGCTGATTGGCAACATTACTGCTTGTCTTTTAGATTACAGCAATAGTGGGGGATATGAAGTGGTATCTCATTGTGGTTTTGATTTGTATTTGTCTTATGATAATGTCACTGAGACTCTTGGCATGTGCTTATTGGTCACTGGTGCATCTTCTTTGGGGAAATGTCTATTCAAATCCTTTGCTCATTTTAAAAATTAGGTTGTCTTCTTTTTAATCAGTTATGAGCTTTTCATGTTCTCTGGGTGTTAGACCCTCATCAGATAGATAGTTTCCAAATAGTCTCTCCCATTCTGTGTGTTGGGTGGCTTTTTACTTCCTTGATAGTGTCCTTTGAAACACAAAAATTCTCATTCTGGTGGAGTCCAGTTTATCTATCTTTTTCTTCTGTCACTTGCGCTCCTCAGTTATATCTAAGAAACAATTGCTCAATCCAAGGTCACAAAAATTTAGCCTGTTTTTCTCCTAAGAGTTTTGTAGCTTTAAGCTCTTGGGTTTAGGTCTTTGATCCCTTTTCAGCTAGTTCTGTGTTTGTTGTGAGTTAGGGGCTTGTGTCATATTCGAGGTATGGGGTCTAACTTACACAAACACAACTTTGTTGTGGATAGTTTTAGAAAAGACTATCGCTCACTGAATTGTCATGGTGCCTTTTTTTTTTTTTCCGTACTGAAAATCGAACTTAGGACCTTGAGCTTTCAAGGTAGGCGCCAAATCCCTGGCCCATGGGGCCTTTTTATTTATTTATTTATTTATTAATTAATTATTTAACAGTTTTATTCTGTTTTAGAATTAAAACCTTGCTAATATTAAGGTGCACTGCAGGTATGCCATGCTGCCAGTTATTACTGGAACAACAAATGTCCCCAATCAGTGACCCAGAAGGCTGGGAAAACACATGAACTCATTCTTTCAGAGCACATAGAACAGTCATTTACAGTTTTCTTCTTGAAATCAGCCTGGAACATCTCAGTCTACTTAAGTATTGCCATAGCACTTGCTGTGATGCTCAGAAAGCCTCAGAAATGTGTTCAGTATCATGATTTGTGGGTCCTCCAAAGATTCTGTTGTTAACATGCAAACAGATAGTACTAAACATTACCTAAACCATGGCTGCCAAATACTGGATTTTGGTAATGAAAGCAAATTACAAAACATTTCGTTGCAGAGCTATACAAAAAAATGTCAACCATCTTTAAATATTCCAATTCTGCTACCGTGCAGTTTTTTATACCTTTATCATTACTGAATGTTTTAAGAGTAATGTTAACAAAAATCAAAATAGATAAAAATATTTAAATCTTTGGATATCTTTATTCCATGGGCTTCATAAAAACACAAAAGTAGCTAATTTTTTCCATGATAGCTAAAATATCAAAAAGACTGATTAGAATTTATATTTAGCAATGAACTCTATTCTGAGTCATTTGTGGGTCACAGACCCAAGGAAAGTGTTAATGATGTGATACAGATTATGGTTGCCATGGTGCCTTTTTTGAAAATGACTTGACCATAAATGTTAGGGTTATTTCTCAACCCTCAGTTTTAGTCCGTTAATCTATACCAGTACCATACTGCCTCGATTACTGTAGCTCTGTGGATAAGATGCAAAGTGTGAACCCTCCAATGTAGCTCTTGTTAAAGGTTGTCTTGGCTATTGTAGGTCTTTTGACTGTCCACATTAATTTTAGATTCGGCATATTAATTCCTGCAAAAAGGTTGCCACGAGTTTGATGTGGATTGTGTTGAATCCATAGATAAATCTGAGGACAGCCAGTGTTTGGGTGGAGTAGAGTGGTGAACAGTCCAGGTTGTCTGTCATGCCAGTCTGTTCTTCTTATGGTCCTTTGGTTAGAGAGTAGACTTTTTTGGGTCTACACCCAGCTTCTTCAGTATTGTCTCTGGAATAAATGAGGTAAAAGACACCCTGGAACTCAATGCCATGTCATTCCCTGGGTCCTGAGTGCCCTAGCCAGTCTGCCTTCTTCACTCCACCTTTTAGTCTTAGGGATTTTTGGTTTGTTTTATTTCTAAAGTTGCTTTCAGTTGTGCTTGTGGAAAGAATAAGGAAGAGCATATCTACTGCATCTTCCCAGAAATAGAAGCCAACCATATATATATATATTTTGTGTGTGTGTGTATGTGTGTGTGTGGTACCTGGAATTGAACTCAGGACCTTGTGCCTGCCAGGCAGGCGAGGTGCCACTGAGCCACATCCCTGGTGCAACCATATTTTCTTTTAAAATATATTTTTCTGGGCTGGGGATTTAGCTCAGTGGTTCCGATGCCTGCCTGGCAAACGCAAGATCTATCCATCCAGTACCATAGCTACCTGATCTTGTTACATTATGCCTTTTCCTTCACCATCTCTGTTTTTCACAAACCTTACTCCTTTGTTGTTTTCACTGAGCATCCCAAATATGCTTAAACTCTATTTTTCAGATTGTTCTATTATTAAATTTTCACCTAGAGTTAACTGATGTAGGCTACTGACTTCGTTGGGCATTATTCATAGCATTAGATGATATCATGAGCTTTAAAGTTTTGGTTTTCAGGCTAATCTCAGGTCAAAAACCTTTTTCTCAGCTGCCCCACTGGATCCCTGGTCTGCAGTACAGAAATGTGTTTTTTTTTATTGTCGGTTCAGAATCAGGACCTTCCATTAGGTTCAGCAATCTGGGGCCATGAGACCCATGAGATTGTGTCTGTATTCTTCCTTGTCTGTCTCAGGGCTACATCTTCACATTTTATTCCTATGACGAATCAGATTTCTTAGACTCCCAACACAAGGGTGACTCTTCTCTCCTCTAAACCCAGGCTTCAACAGGAAGCCTGGCTCAGCTCCTACCCTTATGCTCCTATTATGCCTCGGGACCTAGGGCCCAGCAGGCCCAGGGCTAGTCCAATACTCAGCAGTCTATGTCTCTAGACCACAGTAAAGTTTATCTTGTTTTCAAGCCCAGCCAAATCCTTTAATAGTCTCTTTGTACAGTTTGTGGTTCTGTGTTCAGAGCAGAGACAGGGACTTCAGAGCATGAGTCCTAGCAACATCTGAATCAGAATCCCTGTACTCTTTCTCTGCTTTGCTTATTTTTAAGATTCTGTCATTTTTATTTTGCTCTATTTTAATGTGCTGCCACCTTATGTCCTATTTGACATAAGGTGAAATACAAGTAAATGTTATCTCTTCAATTTCAGGTTTTATCATTTCCGACATCAGGGTGTACATTATAGTCAAGGCACTTGGGAATTTAGGATTTAGAGTGTCAACCACGTCTGGAATTACAGCAGACACCATACTCTTGTGCAAAGCAACCAGGGACCAGGGGAGATGCAACTCTGGCACTGCGGGAGACTGAGGGGTGTCTCACAGGAGTGGATGGGGATTCTTGTGGTTTGAAGAATCAGGAGGGGCAGAGAAGTCCAGGCCACTTTCTGTGTTTGAAGTTGCTGACCTCAGTCCAAGTTAAGAGTTCCTGCCTCCATGTGAGTTGGGAGAGATCTCATGGAAGCAGCTGAAGGCCACAATCTCTTCATTCTTTCCTCTCATACTTCATACCCTGTAGGTTTTCAGCTGGTCACAGAAACTGCACAATTTGGCAGACTGGGATACAAGCATCCCTCCAAGTGCTGGCACCCCCACCCCCACTTCCCAACTTGGAGTGACAGCTGTGGGTGGCAGTGGATCCCACTCCATCCCAGGCTGCCTATAGAGTGTAGGCCTGCCCGGGAAAGACTGGCATGGCGGTTGTCTTTTCTCTCCAGCCAGGACTCAGCTTGGAACTGGCCACTCCCAAGCAGCTCAGCAAAATCAAGCTGGAAAGGCATCTAGATCCTGGGTCTAATAGTTCACACACTCTGGTCTGATAATTTCTCTCCTTGGCACTGACCCCAGGAAGCCTGCAGAGAAAGAGACTGGGATTTACATACCACTGTGGTTTATAAAACTTCAGTGTGAACAGTAAAATAGAGACCTATCAAAACAGGCATGGTTGAATTCAATATGCTGTTAAGATTACAAAACAGTTTATAAGGCACAAAAATAGTATTTCACCGAAATTGGCCTATATGCCCATCAATAAATGAACAGATAAAGAAAATGAGGTATGTATACACAATGGAGTATTACACAGCCACAAGGAAGGATACATTTGAGTCATTTATAGGAAAATGGATCTTGAGACCCTAAAGCTAAGTGAAATAAATCAGACACATAAATATCATGTGGTTTTTCTTATATGAGAAACCCAGAATATAAAAAAAAGAGCAAAATAAAAGAGAGATGATAGGAAGCAGGGAGGTAGAGATTCTGGAGATGAGAAGGGGATCCGAGGAAAGGGGAAAATTTTTTGAAAAGTAAAAAATGGTACTTTATAGTAGGAAATATCTTGGAAAAGTGACAGGAAGTACAGAAATATTACCATTTGCTATCTTTAGATGACTGAAAAGGTTTTAAGACTTCTCAAGACTTGCTACAATGCATATATACTCCACTGAATTTATATTCAAGTTACAGTAAGAAGTCAACTTCATTTAAAATACAATTACATCTACAAAAAGAGCTTTGCAAGCAATCTTGGGAAGGAGCAGAGAAAAGCAGTAATAAAACCACCACAACTACACTCACCGTTGATTGGCTGCTGAGGCAAGTAGGTCATCCACGATCCCTAGGAGGCGGGACCTGCGTCACTTCCGGGGCGGGGCTCCAGCTGCTGCTGCTCGCTCCACAGCGGGCGGTCTCCATGGCAACCAGCGGGGCTCGCGCACGGCCCCTTGGTCCCCGCTGCCGTCGCCACCGCGTCGGCCCCGCCCGCACAAAGGCCGCGCGGTGACCGCTCTGCGCCACGACCCGGCCCCGCCCGGTACGGCGCCGCACCTGCCGGAGGCCGCCCGCCACCCTCGCCGCCGCGCTGACCAGGAAGCAGTTCCGGTGGGCGTCGCGGTGACTCATCGGCCTGGTCGCGTCCCGGAGTGGGCCATCGCGGTCGCGGCCGGCGCGGAAGGAGCCTTGGAGACCCCAGGTACGCCTGCCCGCTGCCCCGCACAAGCCCAGGTCCTGCAGGTGCCGCCATCTTCGTTCTGCCCAGGTGGGCTCGGGGCTCTTTGCCGGCTGTGCACCCCGCACCCACTCTTCCGCAGTCGACACCATTAAAAAAAAGAAAAATCTTCATCCTTTAGGGCCCACAGCCAGCTGGCCTCTCGCCCAACCTCCTGGTCCCCGGGAGGCCTCCCCAGAGTAGCATCCGAAACCGGAACCAGGCCGCGACCCCGAGGCCCGCGCAGGGCCTGGCCCCCTCTCTGTCCTGCATCCCGACCTGCTTGGACGTTACTGCCCAAGTCCGCCCTGCCCCAGCTCCCGGAGGCCCGCGATTGATTGTGGCGCCCGGCCCCCCCTGCGCCCACCCATCGGCCTCCACGTGCAGCGGACCGCGGCCACAATGGTGCAGCCGCAGACCTCTAAGGCCGAAAGCCCGGCCTCGGCCGCTGCCGCCGCCAATGCCCAGATGGACGACGTGATCGACACGCTGACCTCGCTGCGCCTCACCAACTCCGCGCTGCGCCGCGAGGCCTCCACGCTGCGGGCTGAGAAGGCCAACCTCACCAACATGCTGGAGAGCGTGATGGCCGAGCTGACCCTGCTGCGCACCCGCGCGCGCATCCCCGGGGCTCTGCAGATCACGCCGCCCATCTCTGCCATCACCTCCAATGGGACGCGCCCCATGACCACGCCGCCCACCTCGCTGCCCGAGCCTTTCTCCGGAGACCCGGGCCAGCTGGCGGGGTTCCTGATGCAGATGGACAGGTTCATGATCTTCCAGGCCTCCCGCTTCCCAGGTGAGGCCGAGCGAGTGGCCTTCCTCGTGTCCCGCCTGACTGGGGAGGCCGAGAAGTGGGCCATCCCTCACATGCAGCCGGACAGCCCCTTGCGAAACGACTATCAGGGCTTCCTGGCCGAGTTGCGGAGAACCTACAAGTCCCCGCTGAGGCACGCGCGGCGCGCCCAGATCAGGAAGACTTCCGCCTCCAACAGGGCAGTGCGGGAGCGGCAGATGCTGTGCCGCCAGCTGGCCGCTGCGGGCACTGGGCCCTGCCCAGTGCATCCAGCCTCCAACGGGACCAGTCCAGCTCCGGCTCTGCCCACTCGGGCACGGAACCTTTAGGAGGCCGCCACCACCCTGGTAGCATCTGCAGCCATCTGGGTAGCATATGCTCTTTGCTGTGGAGAAGAAATGACCATACAATAGCATCGCCCTTTCAAAGCCGACCCTTCCTGTGCCTCCTGTTCCATAGGTCTTCCTCCCGCCTTGCTTGGGCGCCCTGGTCACCTGCCTTGCTGTTCTTCCTTTGTCACATGCTAGCTCTGTACCTGCAACTCAGTGCATGCTCCCCTCTCCTTGCAACCTCAGCTACTCTAGAGATGGCAACTCTGCTGCTCCAATCCCACAGACTGCACAGCACACTCTGAGACCATCTGGACTGCCACCCTTGACCTCCAGCCTGGATACTCCTGCTGCACTTTCTGCAAGACCCTGGGAAGCTCCCTGCCTGGTTGCCCTGCTCCTGCCAATGGGCTCTGGATGGAAAGAACCGGCATGGCCAAGCTGGTGGCTTGATGTGGTTACCTGGAGAGGGGACCAGCCCTGCCAGGGTCTAGGGTAGCCATCAGTGGCCAAGTGCTATTCTAGCATTGCCAGGGCAAGCTTCACTTTGTACCACCATGCAGTCCAGCTGACTGCGGCAGGGAAGGGGAGGATATCTTCCAGATGCGTCTCCATTCATCCCCAGCTTCAGCTGCCAGGGTTCTGGCGGCGCCAGGAAATGGGGAAGCCACATTCCTCTGCTCTAGAAGGCCCTTGTGGACCAGGGATCCTGGGCAGTTCCATTAGGTCACCACGAGCAGTGGATTCGTGCACACCCATTACCAAGAGCTGTGGCATGCCGAGGGGTGGACACTAGTGGCTCTGTTGCTGCCCTGGGTCTCCGATGGGGAGCTCACGAACTGCTAGTGTTCGGTCACCCCCTCTGCCATGTCTCTTTGTGTCCTGACTTGAGACCCACTCCCTTTTCATTCAGGTGCCATGTGGCCTTCATCTCAGCCTTTCAGCCACCCACGCCATCTCCAGGTCTCCAAAGATGCCATGTGGCATGCTCTCCCTGTACCCAGGCTGTTGGGTCTCACCTTTGTCAGAGAACAAATAGACTTTCTCTTACTCTGGAGCCAGCTCCTCTGGGAATACCTGAAACACTGAAGGCAGTGTCTGGGTGGCATTTGTAAAGGCAAAGAGTTGTGAACTGCTTGGTCCTAAAGTGATGAAGTTGCAGGACATGTGTCCTGATTCTGAGGGACACAGCTGTACCTCAAGGTGTATGGCCTTGGCTTCCTCACAGAGACAACCAAGAAACCCCATTCTGACCCAGACTTGGCCAGGCCCTTTGGACTGTGGCACTCCAGCCATACTTCATTGTCACATAAACGGCACTGACGTGGCCACCTGGACTTGAGAGGAGCCAGGATTCATCTGCCCCTGACTGAGTAGTCCTGCCTTGGCTGCAGAAGGGCTACCTGTGCACCTGCCCAAAGCCGTCTTGTGTCTTGGGATCCCAAGCTTGGGTCCCAGGACCCATCCTCTCCAGATAGTTTGATGCTGCTGGGAAAGTGGCCATGATTCTAAAGCAACTACGGCCCTCCCAGGTCAAGGAGGTCCTGTGGTTGCTGGGGTCCACAGACACGGCCTCCTACTCATCGTAAATTCTGTTAGCCCAGTTGCCCTGCTGACCAGCTGCCTGGACACAGGCTTCAGGTTCTCCTGGACTCCGCCCAGGTCCTTCTGCTTGGACCGTGGTGCTCGTTAATTGGGAGTGGAGAGAGGGGGCCCACTGGGGCTGCCGCTCCAGGTGGAGCTGCTGATGGGTGGAGTGCTGGTCACTTCCTCCTGTGCCCAGTGCCCTTCTGTCCCAGCACTGTGTTGGCAGGGCTTGTGCCCGCTAGTGAAGGTGTCTCCAGACAAAGGGGGACAGTGGTACCTGGGGACAGAGGCCCTGCAGAGGGAAGAGCCCTGGAAGGGTTCTGTGTGGCCTGGCCCAGCATGGAAGGGCACATCTGCCATCTTCCCAGTCCTGGGCCTGTGAGTGCTCCTGTGCCCGCGCCGGCACTGTGTCTGAGAGTCGGGCGGCTACGCACCCCGGGGCCAGAGTTGCAGGCAGGGCTGGCCACCCTCCCTTCTTGGTCCGCTGCTGGGCCTTTGGCTCCGGTGGTTGTGCCTGGTCCAGGTTGCTTCCGTTCGAGCTGCGTCTGGTTTGGTGACTGGTGTGTTTTGTCCCCTGGTGTTTCTGTTGGTGGGCCTGGGACACAAGCTGTCACGCAGGTGCCACCTTCTCGATAGCTCCCCACAACTCTGGACCCGGAGCAGATGAGAGAGGGCCAGGAAACCTGTGCTGGAGTTGCTGAGGGGCCGTCCTGCCTCCAGGGGAGGACAGCTCAGTCCCAGGCAGAGGATGAGAGGCCCACGCAGCCCTGGAGGGAGACCTCAGTAATGAAGGGGCCAAGCTGAAGACAGGTGGGAAGGGAGCTGCTGTGTACATATTGGGGTTATAGTTTCTCCATCTTCGGAGGACAGGTAGTGACTTCAAAAAGGCAGTGGAGTGAATGCATGTGAAGAGTTTCTGTGTCTCTTGGTGTCATGGTCATTGGGATGACGTAACTGCTCTCTGGTCCACGTGGAACCCGTCTGGTAAGTAAGCTTCATTGCATTCCAGGTATGTCTGACAATTGCATTTGGTAGGGGCAACACCCTGGCCTAGTGTGTAGCATGACCTTGGGACTAACTTCATGTCCTAAAGCATTTAGGTGACTTCTAGGAACCAGCAGAAACTCGTGTCATTGACCCCAGGTAAGTAGGTGAGAGGTATGAAAAGTACCATGCTGTGGTGAGACAGGACAGTCCTGACCCATGCGTGCCTGCTGTCATGGAGCTGCTCCCACCGCTGCGCAGGCCCACCCGGAAGTTCCGCTGTGGGCATGGGAGCAGCTAGGGCTGGGCAGAAGGACACACTAGGGGCAGAGGGAAGAGACCCTTGCAGAGGCCTCTGTCTTGCAGTATGAGCAGTGACACTTGGTCCCCTGCTTGGGACATATCACTGAGGGGCTTTGAAAGGAAGGCCCAGAATGGTTGGATCAAGGGGCAGAACTCCCGTGTTGGGGGTGGTGGGGACAGGGTGACCCAAGGTCACAGAGTGTCGAGGACCTCAAGTCTCATGGCAGTCTCTCTTGGGGACTTCATGTTAGATTTGGTGGCAGCTGGCCTGGGTTAGAGGGAGAAAACCCAGCTCTTCACACGTACCCACTGAGAAACCCACCAGGTCTTTGCATTCTCCAGGTAAACCTACTCATTGTAGGAATTTTGGGAAATCAAGTAGAAGAAAGAGCAGAGTAAGAACGAACACTTTGGTGACTCTCCTTCCAGGCCCCACCCCATGGTTTCTTTGCGTTTTCTGTAGTTAGGACACTTTGCCATCTGTAACGATGCCCTTTGCGCCGCTGTCTTCACTGACTGTCGCAGCTGCCCAGTATCGGGACTGATCATGTTTTGCTGAACTCTTCCACCAAGCAAAGGGATAGTGGTGCCAAGTATTGATCAGTGCTGTTGCTAAGTTTTCACTGTTCCCAGTCGATGAATAGCTCTGCATAAGGTTTTTTCCCACTGTCAAGTTATTTCCTTGGGATAGCTTCCCAGAGGGGGCATCATTAAAGAGTACGAAGATCTTTCATGTTTTTATTATCTAGTGACAAAATAATTTCCAACAGTATCCATTTACATTGCCACCAGCAAGGGGAAGTGGCCCAGCTTGCCAGTGTTGGGTATTATCGGGCTTGATGTTTGCTCATTTGATAAAAACAACAAAGGCACTGTGGTTTAGTTTGCGCTTCCTTGATTTCTAACTCAGTTGAGTATCTTTTCACATTCAGTGGTTGTATTTCCTCTTTTGTGGATTGTCAATGTCCTTCGCTCTATCTACTGAGGTCTGATAAATTTGTATAAGCTCATATATTAAAGATACTAACATGGTGTGTGTCATGTTTGCAGGTTTTTACTGTGTGCGTGGGGTGTGTTTGTGTGTGTGTGCATGTGGTGAGTGGGAATGGGCCGAAGTTTTGACACAGAGCTAATCAGTATCTCCCAGCACATGTCCAGTAGACTGCAACACAAAACAGGCAGGTGTGTCTTGCCTGTTCTTAGCTGTGTGGTCAGCACCTGTACACAGTGCCTGGAGCATAGGGGGAGGCCTGGGGTCCCCATTGGTAAAGGGTCCCCACTACACCATTTAGGCTCACACCTTCTCACACCTTCTTGTCTCGGGACTCCTTTGGGCCCTTAGGGCTACTGCGAACCCCAGAGGGCTTTTGCACGTATGGGTCAGTATGTCAGTATTTACCACATTGTACATTAAAACAATGCTTTAGAATATGGTGGGGGTTTTTTTGGTACCGGGGATCAAACTTGGGACCTTGAATTTGCAAGACAGGAAGCAGAAGCACTGAGCTAACTCCCCAGCCCTAGAATATGGTTTAAGAATATAAAGAGACACTTAGGACTTATCAACATAAATAATTGTATTTTAATGAAAACTCCCAAATTAGGAAGAGTGGCATTGTTTTATATTTTTGTAAATTTCTTTACTGCCTGGCTAATAGACGGCTGGAGTCATAGACATACTTCTGTACTTGATCCTTTTTATTTATTGATGTATCTCTAATACTGGGGATTGAATCCAGGGCCTTTGCACTGAGCTCCTCAACCTGGTCCCCATTTTAGAGACAGGATTTCACTAAGTTAAGTCGCCCAGGCTGGGCTTGAATTTGGGATCCTTCTGTCTCAGCCTCTCAGAGTGTTGTGATTAAAAGTGTGTACCACCATGCTTGGCTTACACTTGACCCTTCACAAGATCAAGTGTTGTGAAACCTCTGAAAACTTGCACTGTATACTCGGGAGAAGGTGGGAAGACGCATCTATTTTAGTGTTATGAGAAGAATGTTACCGCATGGGCCCCTGCAGAGTCTGCCCCTACTGTGGGAGGAGCAGAATGGGGGTCCCTCCAGCATCCCAGGTCTCCTTTGTGGTTTAAACTTGGGGTCCCCACCCCTTAATAATCATCATTTAGGGGTTCACTTGGTTTGTGGTGTCACTGAAAGGCTTTTCAAGATATAAACACCCTGCCGTCCTGTGCCAGCCCCTCCCCTCAGTGAGTGCTTCTGTCACGGGGCCGTGTTCATCTAGGGCCAACTTATTTCTACCCCTCGGATCCATGTATCCTGCTCAGCAGCCCCCTGATAGAGCGGGTTCGGGTTTTATCATTTGTATTCAGGTCTAGCAGGTTTCTCCACCCCCGCATTTTCTTAGCTTGTCTCACCAGATGATTCAAACTATTATAAGGTTTTTCCAAAAATCCCAGTTAACAAGTGTGGAGCCTGAAAAGGCGGAATTGCTTTGGGGAGTGGTATGCAGGGCAGAGCTGTAGGGTAGCTCTTCGAGGAGCCAGGTGTCATGGGCTGGGTGGCCTCTTCCTCCAGCTGGCAGAAGGCCCTGCCCTGAGACGTCCACTGTGTGGGCTCTGTGATAGTGGCCCCTGGGTAGGGGGTAAGAACTGGTGTCCCAGCCAGGTAGGCTGGTGTCGGTTGCATCTGCTGTGCGGTGAGTGTACACGGAGCCCTGCTGCTGTCTCCACACAGTTGGTCCCAGAGAGATTACAAGGACCCTGCCCCCGTCGGGCAGAGGTGGAGGCCTAGAGCGGCAGGCCCTGCTCTTCCCTCCATGGGGCCAGAGATCTGGGGACTGGGGTGGGGCGCGTCTGGGCCTCTACCCTCAGTCACTATGTGACTTGCTTCCCCGTGGGTTCACACGTGCCTGGCCTCAGCCCTCGTGGAACCTCATCGTGGGGCCCTGCAGGTTCCCTCAGGGACTCCATCTCCATCCATGCCACCCACGCCAGGAACCCAAGTGTCACTCTTTCCTGGTCTCCATCCCGTAGCTGCCCATCACCAGGGCCACCAGGCTGGTTCTCTGTCCCCACCCCCCAGGCCAGACTTGCTGCTGCCTCCTGGCTCTCCTCCAACTGTGAAGATGCAGGTCCAACGTGCTCCTTTTAACCGGCCTCCCTGAATGGCTGGTCTGCTCAGGGGTCCCCCGCCCAGGCGCACACCTAGTAAAATTTGTCACCTGTCCTTCCGTCTCCCCTACCTGACTGTGCTCTTCAAGGGCAGAGCGGGTTTTACCAGCTCTCTCCGTGGCACCTAACCCAATACAGTGGGCGCCATCTGGACCATCCTATCACAGCACCTGGCGAGCAAGACTGGAAATTCCCGAGAACCCCAAACCCAATCTGTCCTATTTACTTTTTGTTAATTTTTTGGTACTGGGGATCAAACTTGGGTCCTTGCACTTGCGGGGCAGGCGGCGGCACCACTGAGCTAAATCCCCAGGCCCCTATTTACTTTTTTGCAGAAGGGGTCACCTGCCCACACTGTTACGAAGGCTTACGAGTTGGCCTTTGCCACCGTCCACTCAAATGGTCCCTTTCCCTTGGAGATTTCTCTCGTTCACAACTTTTGTTGGCATAAATGGTGCTGCACTAAACTTCCTGGGAGCTCTGTGTTTCTAGGGATGCTTCTCTGTTGTGCTGATCCCGCGATAGCTGTGGTTTCCTTTGTGTTCACTAGGGGCCACTGCTGCTGCCCAGGAAAGGTGAAGGTCAGGCTCAAAGTGGCCTCGGATATGCACAGGAGTTTGAATGCATCTCGGTTGACTCCACAGCCATCAACCCTCTCCAGTTTGTGGTGACCTCTGCCTCCAGAAAGCACAATCCTTTTGTTCCCCAAGTGGACTGCCTGTCATGTGTATTAGGTACTTACTAATGTACTGGTTTTAATGTTGCCATCTACGATAGACTGAATGTGTCCCCCAGTTCATGTATTGAAACCTTCCCTACCCCTGTGTGATGGAAGCAGGAAGTGGCTCCTTTGGGTGGGGTGATTAGGTCCTAAAGGTCGAGTCTCAGGGAAGGACACAGCAAGAGGACAGCCAGCCATCTGCAGCCACTAATACTGCAAGGCCCCGCCTTCATGACCTCATCCATCCTTAATCATTCCAAGGCCTGTGTCAGTATCCTGTTATCAGACAAATTGGGAATTAAATTTTCCTCACAGGAAGTTTGGGGGCACGCTCCCACCACACAGATGCCCACAGCAGCCCTGTGGCTGGCTGCTTTCCTCCTCCTTACCCTGAATTACTCATTTCCCTGCAGCCTCTGGAGATCTTGCCCCCCCCCCCCCCGCCATGTGTCTGGAAGCTGGTGTCCATTAGAGGTGGCCTACCCTGTCCCTAGGCCATTGACCAGCCCCTCATCACAGCCCTGCTCTGGGGTCCCCATCTTGTACCTGGCCTGGCCACCTCACCACTTCTTCCCATGGTCCTCTCTTATCTTCTGGAACATCGGGATGTGGCCATGGAACTCCTGGATCCAGATGTTACTGTGTTCCCAGAATCCTCATGGTTCCCTACTCAGCACAATTAAAACCAGGGGAAACTGCTGGCTCCTTTGGATCAGAGCAGTGTTCTCAGGGACAGAGGACACTCATGGGAATTGTCCAGGGACCTCTGGGATTCATCCCAGCACAGACACCAGCTGAAGCCTCCCCCCTGCAAAAAAAGCCATGTGGTTCCTATCATACCTCTGTTCTAGACTGAGCTGGGCTAACCCTGCTGACCCAGGACTATAGCAAAGGCCAAAGCCGAGAACACAGTGCTGTCATAAGCTGAAGTTTGAACTTGGACAGCTGCCTATGTACCATCAGCTGCCACACTTGAAGGGGTTCCTTAGGCAGTGCCGTCTGGCCAGAACCAGAGTGTCACTGAACCTAGCTGAGTCTTTGCCAAACTTGCTTTATTTTTCTCTGAGACAAAAGGCAATACCTTTCCCAGTCTCCTTTGCAACTAGGTGTGGCCAAAGGACTGGATTCTGGCTGATGGAATGGGAAGGGGCAGCTTCTATGTTCTTTGCCCTCCTCCAGGCTGATTAATGCCAAGGGCCAAGGTGACCTTGTTGACCTCAGAGTGAAGGTAGCAGGGTGGTACTCAAGGGGGCAGTGTCCTTGAGTCCCTGATGGGAGACCTGATGGTACCCAAGACACCACTAGGATCCTCCTGAGGCCAAAGCAGTCCTGGGCTGGGTCTGAGGGCACACAGGTCTTCCCAGAGCTGCATTGCTTCAGATGCTGTCTGCCCATGGGGGGTGCCATTTTCTCCTTAAGGGAAAAAGCCAGGGAGGACTTTGAGAACCCCCAAAGAGAGGGAAGGGGCCTGTGAAGAAGGGACAAGGGTATCTTGGTCCCTCCCTGGGTCGCTATTTAGCCAGTGGACTCGCCCTCGGCCTTCTTCTGAGCTTCCCCCAGCACATGCCCTGGTTAGGAAACTGAGTCATGAGAGGACTTTCCAGGCTCTCCATGCTCCTGGGGTCCCAGAGAGCTCCAGCCACAGGCCCTAGGTTGAGTTAGGGCCAAACATTCTTTAGAAATAAACAAGGTTTAGTTTTAAACGCCAGCAGGCTGTTCTAAAGATAAAAATGACAACAGCACCTTGTAATCCGGCCAAGATGTCAGAAGGGACCTCCTACCTAGCGGGAAGGGGGTTCAGCAGATTCTACTTGGATGGAGGCTTGGAAGAAACAACATTTTTATAATTGTAATTTATACTCCCAACACGCTGAGATTCCCCAGTAAACCAGTTATACATAATTCACTTAGATTATGGAAAGTAAAAACCAAAACAAAGCTATGAGGTTGCTAAATAGGAGAAGCAGTGAAAATGCTGTATTCCCAGGCTGAAGGAGCTCTGGAGGCAGGAAAGCAACAGGTCAGAGCTGCCTGTTTTGGTTTCTGGAGAAAAACAGCCTTGCACCTGCCAGATCCCAGGCAGCATTCAGGAAGCCAAAGGTGCAAGGTGTCTTGAGGAGCAGGACCAGACTTTGTCTCCTGGAAATTCCTGGCCAAGAAGGGACAAGTCACATGTCAGTCTCAAACTTTGATCATGCCCTTAGAGGAAAAGATATTAGTAAAACCTGTATTTAGCCTTAAAATCAATAATGTCTTAGACTCAAAGAAATAGCTTTTGCAGTTTGGGGATATACTTAATGTACAATTTTATATCCTTTACGAAATTGATTTAATATGATGCACATTTTACCATGTTGTTAAGACATTTAATGATTTCACAATATTTTGTTACATGGAGATATATAACTTCTATTGCTGTTCTTCCCATCGTTCTTGCTCCTTTCTGAAGCAGTGCTGGAGTCCTCTTTCATGAGTGTCTTTACAAGATATGAGAAATACTATGATAAATGCTGCTGCTGAGTGTCGTCCCATGGAAAGGCAGGTTCCTGGAAACATGATGCTGTGTCCTCATCCACCTTACTCACTGGATTTGGCTTACTCATTGGATGTCTCCTAGCTTTTGCCTGAAGTCAAAATGACCATGAAAGGTAAACATTTTGAATCGATTCAGGACATTGAGGCAGCCGTGACAGCACCACTAAAGACACTCACAAAAGAGGACTCCACAGCTGCTTCAGAAAGTGGCATGGATCATGGGCTAAGTGTGTCCAAAATAAACGGGAGTATTTTTTTTTTTTGGTATCGGGGATCGAACTCGGGTCCTTGAGCTTGCAAGGCAGGGGGCGAAACCAACTGAGCTAAATCCCCAGCCAAAGGGGAGTATTTTGAGGGGGGACTCATGATATTGTATCTTTTGCTGTAATAATTGTTTTATTTATACCCATACCTTATTTTTGGGTCACACCATGAGCATATGTATACATAAATGTTTCATTTTCTAAAAGAGTTAAGGTGTGAATTACATACCAGAAATGCTGGGAACATAAGTGTATACTTCAATGAATTGTGACAAACCACCACCACCCAAATCAAGATACAGAACATTTCCATTGTGCAGAGTCCTCAGTGTCTCCTGTCACCTCTCCCCACCTCTCCTTACCCTACCAGGTGACCACTTCTCCAACTGCCATGCCCATAGAACTCGGAGTCTTGACTGCTCTAGAAGGACACACGAATGGGACCACGACACTCAGACTCTGGTATCCGGACTTCCTCTGCTCCACACAGTATTTTTGAGATCCAGCCACATTGTTGTGTGCATTGGTTCATCCCTTTTTACTGCCAGTGAAGAATCCACTCTGAGGATATGCCGTATTGGTTTACCCACTTGTTTATACACACTCCTGTGTGTGGACAGTTCCAGTTTGAGCCGACATGAATCCCATTGCTCACTGTGAACATGCCTGCTGATATCTCCTTGTGCATGTATGCACGTGTGTCCCCTGGGTAAATGGCTTGGGTGGCTTTGCTGTATCATAGGTAAGGTGAGGTCTCACGCTCAGAAACTGTCAGGCTGTCTCTGAAGTGCCACACCTTTGTGTCCATGTCAGCCATGTACGAGGTTCATGCTGATGTCCTGGTCTTCACTTGCTGTAGTCCTGTTCTAACTCCAGCCATCTTGGCAGGTGTGTAAGTCTCTCGTGATGGTTTTATTTTTCATTCCCCTCATTTCTCATGATGCTGAGCATGCTTTTACTAGCCACTAATGTATCTTCTTTCTTCCCAGCATTTTATGAAAAAAACTAAAACATACATAAAAGCTGGAGAAGAGGGGTCAGGGATTTAGATCAGTGGTGCTGCCGCTTGGCTCTCAAGCACAAGGTCCTGAGTTCAATCCCCAGTACCAAATAAATGAATAAATAAATAAAGTTGGAGAAGAGTATAAACATCCTTGCATCTACCAGGCAGATCCTACTGTGAAGATTTTGCTTCATTATCTCTTGCCCGCCCACTCTCCTATCCACCTTAAAACATCGTGCTTTTCATGCATAGTAAAAAAAGGGAAGGACGTCAGGTTCGGGTAGTACACGTCCATCACTGTGAAATACATCAGCATGCAGGTTCCTAAGTGGACTCCAGTGCTGGTTCATTGTTTCTTTCTGTCCTGAGGCAGGTGCTGGAGATTCACACATGGCAGAATCCATCGATCATAAGTTCATCCCTTGCCCTGAAATCTTCCCAGGGCTCCTCTCCACTCCCCCAAATTTTGCCAATCCCCAGGACACAAGGGTATTTGATTTCCTCTTACAAAATAACTGTAATTTTCACCTGTAGGTCAATGATTCATCTGCAGTGCATTTTTATGCCTGGTGTGAGTGGGGCTGAAGTTTGCTTGTCACTCGGGGAAATACCCAGGTGTCTCAGAGCCCCCTCTGAAAAACCTCTGCTTCTCTGTTGGGCAGCTTTGGTGACACTGTCTACAGTCATGTGAGCTGGCCCAGCTGGTGCCCTGGACTCTGCTCTGGCTGCTCGATAGGCCTGTGTGTTTTCATGCCAACACTGTGCCGTCTCCATGACTGTGGCTGTGTTATGTAAGCTTTGCAAGCCAGGAGCCTAAATTCTGCCTTCATTTTCTTTCTTTTCAAGATTGCCTCGGGTAGTCTAGGGCGGTAATATCCAAAACAGCGGCTCACCCGAGACATGTGGTGATTTCAATTTAATTCATTACAATTAAGTAAAAGTAAAGATTTAGTTCCTAAGGTACAATAGTCACATTTAAAGTGCTCAATAGAACATTTCTATTCTCAGAGAAAGTTCCATGGCATGGTGCTATTTTTAGGCCCTTTGGAATTCCATATAAATTTTAGAACCATTTCATTCATTTCTACAAAAAAGCCCGCTGGGACTAGGACTGGAAGACACTGCATCGAGTGATCCATTCAGAGATGACATTTAAATAATATTGAGCCCTCTGCTAGGTGGATGTGGTTTATCTCTCGTTTTATCCAGGGCTGCCTTTGCTCAGCAGTGTTCTGTCATTCTCAGCGGGTGCTCTTGCACATCTTCTGTAAATGTATTCCTAAGGATTCTGTGTTCCTCCATGCTATTGTAAACAGACTTCTTTTTAAAATCTCATTTTGCTGTTATCCATTGTTCCTGTGTAAAACCAAAGCTAATTTTTGTATTTGCTTTTGTTCCACGACCTTGCTAAATTTACAGATTAGTTCTTGCAGTCATTCTCCGCTTCCCTAGGATTTTCTACATACCTGATCACGCTGTCTGTGAACAAAGAGAGTTTTGTTGCTATCTTCTCATTCTGTATGCCTTTGACTTCTTCTCCTCACCTTTTTGGTCTATCTAAGGGCTTCTAGTTCACTGTGATAGAAGAGGTATGAATGTTCATTATCGATCTTGAGCGGAAAATGTTCAATAGTTTGCCATTAGGGATTATGTTAAAAAGCAGATGTCTTTTATCAGGCTCAGGAAATTTCCATCTACCCCTAATGGCTGAGGATTTTCTTTTTCTTTTGTCTTTCTCTCCTTTCTTTCTTTCTCTCTCTCTCTCTTTCTTCTTCTTTTTAAATAATGAATGTATGTTGAATTTTGTTAAAAGGTTTTACTCCACCAACTATCATATTTTTGTCTTTTATTCTGTTAATATGGTGAATGAAACTGATTTAAAAATGACAAAGCAACCTACATTTTGGGGATAAACACAGCTTCATAACTGAATATTGTCCCTTCTGTAGCCAGCTGAATTTGATCTGTTAGTGTTTCTGTGTTTGTTACTGTAAAAATGCTGGCCTAATTTTTTTTCCCCTGGTGTCTCTGGACTAGAGTCTTGCTTGCCTCGTGTCAGGCAGGGAGCTCTTCCCTTCTCTGTTTTCTGAGACCATTAGTATGAGGTTGAATTATTTCTTCTTTTGATGTTTGTTACAAAATTTAAGTGAGCATTCAGGGCCGGAATTCTCTTTGTGATAATAAGGTGTTTGATAACTGCCTTGGTTTTTTCCCCAGTGGATCTACACAATCCACCCATTTATCAAAGTTATGAAATGTGTTTGTACAAAGTTGTTCATCATAAGCACGTATTGTCCTTTCTGAGGTCTGCAGGACTCTAGGGTCTTTCTTTTGTTTTATTATATTGGCAGTTCATCTTCTCCATTTTTCCCCTTGATCAATTAGAGTTTATCAAGTTTATTGATCTTTACCCAGTACCATTTTCAACCTGTCAGTTTACTCTGTTTCTTTTTTCAGTGGTTTCTGTCCTAAGGATTATTCCTTCCTTCTGCTTCCTGTAACTTGTTCTTTGTTTTTAAGTTTCCTAAGGCAGATCTTATGCTTTTCTTTCCCAGCAGCTGGGGGTCTTTGGGGAGCCTTGGGCTGGGGAGAATTTAGAGCTTTACTTTTATTTAAGAGGAGGATCTTGGAAAGGAGGTGTTTTTCCTGTTTCGTCCCAGGTCTGTGCCACTGTTTCCAGAAGGCGCTGAGCAGGACCCTTGGAAAGAGCTCACATGTGAGTATGTGGCCCCCACAGAGTCTGGGGCTCCCAAGGATTCTAAATGGTCACAGCCTTTGAGAATCTATTAAAATCATCAGCCATGTTCTCTTTCCCTGTCTTGATGGCCCCTTTCTCTCTTCATTGCTAAAGGGGAGGCGATTCCGGGGTCTCCTCTGCCTCTGCCTAGGGGCTGCACACTATCTGGGGTTTACTCCCTTCGTTTCCTGTGATCTTTGTTCTCTCAGGGGCTCAAGAAAAAATGCTGACTTTGAAGGCCATGCAGCTCCTTCTCACGGTTAGGTTGGGAGTGACATTCCCTTGCAATTTTCTACATCACCCTCAACTGACTTAAAAGCAGTTAAGAAAAGAAGAGAAAATCAGTTGTTCTATTCTTGGTTCATGCTGCTTTCAATTTCAAATATTTGCTGGTAGTGCCTTATTACAGTGCCTTTTCAAATCTGCCTTGGTTATTTGTACCCACTTATTAGTTCTCATGAGCTTAACTTTTTATAATGTTGATCGATTTGTTGGGTGGATAAAAGTGACATATGCTCATGGTTGCCAAGTTAGAAAACAGAGTCTAAAGAAAACAACGAAACTAACCTAGAATCTTCCACCTACCTAGAAAAAGAGCTCTGATGCTTTAATATGTATTCCATTCCTTAGTTTTAAATATGATTATTTAAGTACAAACTAATTCATGCTTACAAAAAATTTAAACAATGCAGAAAAATACAGAGTAAAACCAGTAAGCGGTGCTTCATCCTCTGAACTCCTTGTTGATTTTCATGTGGTTTGTCCCCACGGAAACACAGGTTGAAGTGTTGTCCCCAAAGGGACAGGGTTGACAGGCGCTAGAACCTTCCAGAGGAGCTGCAGTCTTTGGGAGGGATTAATGCTGTTCTCAGGGAATTGGGTTAGTGACCACAAGAATGGTTTGTTATAAAGCAAAGTATCCTCTCCTGTTTTCCTCTTCCACACATTCTACTCACCCTTCCATATTCTGCCACAAGTTGAAGCAACACAGAGTCTCCACTGGCACCAAGCTCTTAGTCTTCCCAGCCTGCAGAGCCATGAGCCCAAATCAACCTTTTTCCTTTGAAATTATCTGGTCTCATGTATTTTGTTACAGCAACAGAAAGCAGCCTGAGACACTCTGTGATCCTGTTCCCTGGACATGTCCACTCTTAAGCACCTTGTGTGTCCCTTCTTGTCCTGTGTGAACACATCCATATTTCACGTGTCCACACACCACAGCCTGGGAAGAGCCCTGAGCCAGAGGCTCCCCCAAAACTAGCCTCCTCCTAGGACAGCCCTGATCCTCACTAGAGCTTGTGCCTTTTCCTCTAAACAAGGGTTGCCCATTTCACGTCAGTAACTTGATTTAATTGTTTACCTCTTCTGCATCGGATGATCCCTGGGCCTGTCCTTCCTCCTGTGACTACAGTGCTCCATTATTCATGATTCCAGTCGTTTTCTGTGAATACTCCTGGCTTCTTATTAGACAAACACTTCCTGGGCGGATGAGAACCTTGTCTTCTCACTAAGGCGACTCACCCTGTTGTACCAACTTACTTCCTCATTAAATTTAATTGGCTAGAAGTACCAGGTAACAGAGATGATAAATGGCATTTTTACCCCAGATCAGCTACTTCTACTTTAATCTTTTTGGGTACTTTAACAGAAAATGGTCCATTTCATGGAGATTTTAAAATTTGTCGGTGTAAAATTGTACATAAGTGTTCTCCAAGGCTTTGAAAACCTTCTGTGAATTCGTCTGATCTCCCTTCTTTTGCCTCGTTTAATTTATTTTCGGTATTGATTAGATTGTTCTGGGATCGACTATTATATTTATTTACTTTTAAAGAATAAGCTGTTGGTTTAAAGCATGCTATCATTCTTCAGTTCCTTACTCATTAAGTCCTTGTTATGTTTTCACCATTTCCTTCCTCCAACCCCAAGAGTCCCTAATAAGTGAGGAAGGATCTGAATTGCAGTTGACACGTCAAGCCACCCCTGACCCTTTAATGGTACCGGGTAACACCATAGAGCAAGATTAAATAAAGCTCAGTCCTGTTTTTCCCAGAAGCCTGAAAGTGCCAATGTCCATTTAAAATGGCTAAGGACATTTAGTTTAAGTTCACTCAACTAATTTATTAGAATATGGAATCCTGACTTATATCCTCGCCCTTCTTTCATCATTTTATTTTGAGACAGGATCTTGCTAGCTTCCTGAGTCTTGCTAAGGTGTTAAGTTGCCCAGGCTGGGCTTAAATTTGTAATCCTCCTGCTTCAGCCTCCCAGAGTTCTGAGTTCATTGGCATGGGCCACTATGCCTGGCTCTTTTTCTTCTGGAACTTCACGAGATCAAGTGAATCCCTGCACCTGAAACCGATCTTCTGGCATGAGCTCAAGCTGCAGCCCTTTAATTGATACTAATCAAGTGAGAGAGTGAGAGACTGGGGATGTAGCTCAGTGGAGCAGGCACCTGCCTGGTAAGTATAAGGTCCTGAGTTTGATTCTCTCTGCCTGTCTTCCTCTCTCCCTCTCTCCAGGTCCTGAGTTCAATCTGCAGATGCAGAGATGGAGCAGTGGAGCCTCGATCCCCGGACGGAGAGATGGAGCAGTGGAGTTATGCCTAGTTGGGAGAGAGGGAGAGGGAGAGAGGGAGAGGGAGAGAGGGCTGTCTGGGTAGAACCAGCATGACCTGGAAGAAACAGAAGGAAGAAGGGAAACCCACATGCTCAGAGGAGGTGGATGAGGGGCCCAAGAGCAGAGAGGTCCTGAGCTCTGTGACCTGGCAGAGCTCCAGAAGAGTCTGATGTAAAGGGGTCTGGAGTTGGGGTCCTCCAGCTAATGTGGGCTGCATGACTCAGACCATGTTCCAGGGAAGGTAAGGAAACAGCTGGGCAGAGGATTTAAAGAAGATGGGCTGCTGGATGTGGTGGTGCACACCTATAAGCCCAGCCCTCCGGGAGGCTGAGGCAGGGAGATTGCTAGTGCCAGCCCAGCCTGGGCAACTTAGTGCCTTCGCAAGGTCTTTACTTGGGCAGTTTACCAAGTTAACCAAACACTGTCTCAAAAACTTAAAAATGGCCCAGGGATATAGATTCGTGTAAAGGCACTAGGTTCAATCCCCAATACAAAAAAAAAAAAAAAAAATTGAAAGAAGCATCAAAGTTTAATAAGATAGTGAGAAAAATCTAAGACCCAGGAAGGAGCAGCCTGCATCTGGCCTCCCCAGGCCTCCCCAGCTGGTCTGCATGGGGAACATGGAAGCACTTTGGGCAGCTTCCTAGAGAAGGCGCGCCGAACTGGCCAGCTAGTTGTGGGCCTCCACAAACACCCTTCCCCTAGACTTAGGGCTGCATTCCAAAACTTACGAATGAAAAGCAAGTTGGAAATAAAGTTTTTTCATGTCCCGCAGCTTAGCTTTGAGTAATCAAGGTGGTGCTAAAAAATCTCTACCTCTAAATGGAATCCAGGTAAACCTGGAATGTTGATGCCTCCAGGCAACTGGAGATGCAGTGAATTGGCTCGGAGAGAAGAGAAAGTCACATGTGCCTTCACCTCTTTCTACAAAGACTTTCTCAAATGCATCTAACACATAGACAAAACCAGCACCCACAGGAGCAAAGAGCAGAAGAAGAACCAGCAGACAAGAGCTGAAATATCCATGAAGGCCCAGATGGGCAAAGAGAAGACCTTGACTTTAAGCTACATGCGGACTACAGATGCTTTTGTGATAAAAGTAGAACTTGAAAATATAAGCAAGGAAGTGCATCTAGGTAAAGTGATGGGCATATTGAAAGAACTGAATAAAATGTTTTGAACTGAAAAGCCAACAACTGATATGAAGAATCCAATTGATGGGTTTAAGAGCTGAATTCACCATATGGAGTAAAACCTGGGCCTCAAGGAGGGAAAGCAAAGGAAAAGGAGAAAATGTAGACAGTAGAGTGAGTATGTCAGTGTGGAATTGGAATTCTAGGAGAAAAGGAGAAATAATTGAGCCAGAAGTAACATGTGAAATAATAACAGTTGAAAAATTTCCAACTCATGATGGTTGTCAATAGATTTTAAAAACTCAGGGAATCTCTCAAATAAGATAAATAAATAGAAATTATCACCTAGAAATATCAAAATGTAGAACAACTGTGACAAAATCTTGTACACAGCCAGAGAGGAGAGTAGGATGGGATTAGTTGAATGGAAATAAATTACTTCTGGTGGAACCATGGTACCACTGACAACTGTTCAATGAACAAGAGAACAAAAAGAAAGAAAAAAGAACAAAAAGCAGAAGAATTACAAGTTCAATGAAGGTGATAACTTATATCCTAGGATAACAAGACCCTCCTCTCCCTGGGATGGGAAAGAAGTTGAGTGAGAAGCCTACACTTCCACCTCTGGCAACAGTAATAGGGAAGATTCAAATAAGATCTGGAGTCTCACAACATAATACCCTAAATGTCTGGGACACCATGGTAGTGTACTTGTCTACTAGGTGCAAAGTCCTGGGTTCAATCCTCAGCCCTGAAAAAACAAAGCAAAACAAAAAGTCACACCTATGTGACCTGGACTACACATACATTTTTAAGGAATTTAAAAATACAAGGAATTAGCAAACACAAGAGCATGTGAGTTGGAAAAGTTTAAGTGGAGTTAGATCTTAGGTCCTTAGATTGCCTGGGGGAGTGGAAAAAAAGCAATTAACATTTTGTTCTAGTAAGTAAAGGACAGTGTGATGGCTAAGCTTGATTGTGTCAACTTGCTTGGATTTGGGATCCACTCAGGATTGATGGAGCACACTTCCAGTTGTATCTGGGTGGATCATGGAAGTGTGGCCTCAGGGGCCTGTATCTATCTGGTTGCCCACCCCTTCCTCTCTGGTGCTGCTCCCCTGTTCTGCTTCCTGGCCCCCATGAACTAAACAGCTTTGTTGTGCCATGCCCTTCTGCCATGTTTCTGCCTTGGAGCCAGCTGACCATGGACTGGGAGCCAAATTAAACCTCTCCTCTAAGTAGTGGATGTGGGGTCTTGTTTCTCAGCAGTGGGAAAGATGACTACTACAGAGGGATACAGACATTTCTAGGAAAGCTACAATAGAATAGTCAAACTAAGAGAAAACAAAAATCACATGATGAAAGAATATTCAACACCAAAGCCAAGAACAGAGAGAAAAAGACACATAAGAAGAGGTTATACAGGTAGGAACATACCAAAAAATAGATTTAAATCAGAGAACTTAATCAGAAATTAGACTAAAATCAAGTAGGCCAGATTCTCTAGGTGAAAGACAAAGACTGTCAACATGGTTTTTGGAAATTAGACCTTGGGGGACACACGAGGCCCTGGATTTCACCCCCCCAGTACTGCTACAAAGCAAAACAAACCAAAACTCTATTTCTGATTAAAAGAGATATTATATATAAAAACTTCAGGATGCAGAGAAGTGGAAAGGAAAAGTAAACATGCAAACACTGGTCAAAAAAGTAAGGAGAGGATTATCACTAATAAGCAAAATAGCATGAAAAGGAAAATCACTGGATGACAGAAGCACTTTATAAAGGTTATCTCTCCTGAAACAATACAGTGAACATCTGTTTATCACAATATTTGATACCATATTGAGGCCTAGTGACATAGCTTCAATAGTATCAAAGCAAAAATGGTGGAACCACAAATCACATCCCAGTGATTGATGACCCAGCAGACAGAGGAAAATAATTGTGGACAATGAGGATGAGAAATACACAATCCACATGCTTCACCAAATTGGCATCTCAAGACATCTGCACCTGGCTGCAGAATGCATATTATTTTCAAGCATAAATGAAACACTTTGTAAAAATTGACTATATTTTGGGCATAAAAGAAGTCTTAACAAACTTCCAAAGATTGAAGTCACACATAAAAACCTGACATGAGGTAACTGAGTTAAAAATCTAACAAAAAAGGTAACTATGAATTAAGAAATGTTCATTAAAGTAACCCACAGAAAAGAGCACTATGCAGATTAGAAAATATTTTGAGCAGAATGAGAACGGAAGCCAGGTGCGCAGACACACAAGGAGGCAGTTGAACAATGTTCAAAAAGCTGTAGCCACCTATATGTAGAAATAGCCACAGCTGAAAATGAATGAGCTCAGTGTCCATTTTTTAAAAAGTTCAAAAAATTAAAACAAAAATACCCAAAGGAAATAGGGGAGAACAATAAAAATGAACTCAGAAATTAATGAAATGGAAAAAAAGTATGAGAAAATTAATGAAATCAGAAATTAGTTCTTTGAAAATGCTTGAGGAACAAGGGTTATCTTCCCTGAGCCTGTTTCCCTGGAGACCAGCTTCTCATCATGAAAAGGGGCCTCACGTGTGTCTCTCTGACAGTCAGATGGAGACCAGGGCTTATGACAAATGTCCACAACCACTGCCAGGCGTGAACCCCAGCCTCACCCACCTGACAGGTGCCCGTGCACCTCCTGCAGGACACTGAGCCATGGGACAGGAGGGAGCCCAGGCTGTGTGCACCCTGTAGACCTCAGCCCTTGCTGTGACAGAGAAAGTAGGTGCTTTTCTAATGTCACAGAGTCCAAGGGATCAAGGGTTCCTACCCTGGACTGCGATGTCTGTCTGCACAGCCGAGAACCGTGTGCACATCCACAGTGAGCAGCAGGTGGCCAACCCATGGCTGACAGCTGTGTCTCTGCACTTGGCTTTGCACACACAGCTAAGCATACTGTGTACCTGGCTTGTGTGACCAGATTGATAGCAAGGTCTCAGGAGAAACTGACAAGAAAAAAGAGAGAAGAAGCACAGAGATTCATCAGAAGAGGAGAGGCAGACACTGCATGTCCTTCAGACATTAGAAAGCCAGTGAGAGGATGTGGTGGGCTCAGCAATGGTCCACAAGGAATCTGTGCTGTAATCCCTGTGTCACCTCAGAGGACAAAGAGACCGAAGGTGTGATCCAGGTGAGCACCTGCAGGAAGGGGATGAGCTTGCATTGTCTGGAGGACTTACAAAGGAGGTGTCCTGAAAGGAGGGGGCCAGAGAGGGGTCAGAGAGCAGAGGTCTATGGAAGCAGGGGAAGGCAGGCTTGCAGTGGTGCTCGCTGAAGACTGGAAGCAGGTACAAGCTGAGGAGCATGTTGGGAACTAGAAGCTGGGAAGGGCAGAGAAAAGAGCATTTCCCTGTGTCCCTGTTGACAGCTTGATTCAGTCCAGTAAAACCCATCTGGTCTCTTCCAGCACTCAGTCTTTGGAGCTTGAGCATCCCCCAAGGGCCCATGTGGTTAAAGGCTTGGTCCCCAACCTGTGCTGTTAGGAGGTGGTGGGGCCCCTTTAAGAGGCAAGGCCTAGTGGAAAGTCTTAGGTCATAGGGTGTGTCCTTGGTGGGGATTGTGGGACTACACTCCCTTCTTCTTCCTGTCTTTGCTTAGCAGCCATGAGTTGAGCAGCCTGGCCCTCCATGCATTCCTTACCATGGGCCAGAAGTGATGGGGCCAACTGACCATGGACTGAATCCTCTGAAACTGTGAGCTGAAATAACCCTCCCTCTTTTTCAGTTGATTATCTCAAGTATTTTGTTACATTAATAGAAAGCTGACCAACACAGACAATAAGTGAATAATTTGTGTTGTTTTAAGTTACTACATTTTGACACAGTGTTATAATAGCCATAGGAAGCTAAATAGAGGGTACTATGAAAAAGATGTAGCAATCTTTATGAAATTTTATACAAATGGGTAAATTTCTAGAAAAATACAGTGATCAAAAATTGGCAGAAGAGCTGAAAAATCTGAATCATCTGAGATAGTCATTCAATCTGTAACTAAAAACCTTCCCACAGAAAGAACTCCACATCCAGAGGACGTCAACAGAGAATCCTGCCCTACATTTAAGGAAAAATGATATTCCCTATCCACACACTGCCAGAGGAAGGAAAAAGGGAAGATTACCCAACTCACTTTATAAGGCCAGTTGAATTTGATATGAAAAAGAGGAGGACAATATTAAAAAGAAAAGCTACAGGCAAACTCATTCATAAACATAGATACAGAAATGCTACATGAAATATTAAAAGCAACCAAACTATAAGGTGGACTTCACATCATAAACTCAAATGTCATTTATCACATTAACCATTTGGCTTCCTTCTGTCCCTGCCCAGTCTTCTACAGTTGGGTTGTCCCACTTTTTGGCTGCTGTGAACACTTGTGAACAAGATCTGTTGTGGACCTGGGTCTTCACTGCTCTTGCAGATAAATCTAAGAGTGGAATTGCTGTGTGTACTCTGAGCTCGACCTGTGTTGGCACCACCAAATTGTTTTCTAAAGTGGCCATGGCATTTCCATCTCAGCAGGGAAAGAGGGCTCTGGTTCCTCTCCAGCCTCATTAATGGCTGCTCTGATCTGGGTTTTGATTATAGAAATCTATAGCCACATCTGCTTGTGTTATTGTGATTTGCATTTCCCTGATGGTTAATAATGCTGACCATCTTATCGTGAGCTTGTTGGACACTTGTGTATCTTTTGGGGAGAAATGTCAACTCAAATCATTGACTCATTTGAGTTGAGTTATTTGTCTTTTCATTGAGTTGTAAGAGTTTTTATATAATCCAGGGGCCGGGGATTTAGCTCAGTGGTTCCGCTGCCTGCCTTGCAAGCGGAAGGACCCGAGTTCGATCCCCAGTACCAAAAAAAAAAAAAGAGTTTTTATATAATCCAGATACAACTCTCTTAACAGGTATATGATGTGCAAAAAATTTTATCCTACTCTGGGAGTTGTCTTTTACTTTCTTTGGTACTGGGGATTGAACTCGGGTCCTTGCGCTTTTGAGGCAGGTGGCAGAACTGAGCTAAATCCCTGGCCTGTCTTTTACTTTCTTGATGGTTGTATTAGCTTTCCCAACACTAAGACACAGTACCTGACACCCACAAAGAAGGAGAGGTTTAATTTAGTTCGTGGTTTCACGGGATTCAGTCCATGGTTGGCTGGCTCCAAGGCAGAAACATCATGGTAGAAGGGAGCGGCAGAGCAAAGCTGCTCACTTCATGGCAGCTGGGAAGCAGAGCAGGGGAGCAGCACCAGAAAAGAATTGGCCATGGACCACAGTACCCAAGGTCACACCTCCACGACTTACCCAGACTCAACCAGGACAATGCCTTACTGATCTGCTACAGTAGGCATTTCTTAATTCAATAAAGTTGACATTCAAGATTAATAGGCATAGTGGTATTCTTTGAAGTAAAAAGGTTTTGATCTTGATTCATCATTTTATTTATTTTATCTTTGGTTTTCTAGTTAAGAAACCATTGCTCAGTCCAAGTCCATGAAGAGTTCTTATTTATTAGTCCATGTTTGCAGTACACAATGTTCACATTCCTTGTGGGGAGTTAGTGCACATACGTAACACATCTTAACTCCTTTTTTAATCCCCTTTTCCTCCTCTACCCCTCCCTCCATATCTTGAGCCCTTTCACACTTGAGAAAGATCTAGCTCCCTACTTCCTATTGGCTGTCTTTTATTTTATTCTTTAGTTATGATTTGGGGTTCTCGCAAGAGAAATCACATGATATTTAAGCTTGTGTGTCTGATTTATTTTACTTAACACTATAGTCTCAAGGTGCATCGCTTTTCCTACAAATGACTCAAGTTTGTCTTTATAAGGCCATAAGGACTGATCCTCAGTATTTCTCCTTAGGGTTTTACATTCTTAGCTCTTAGGTTTAGGTCTCTGACCCATTTTGAGTTTGGTGTGAGGTAGGGTTCTAACTTTACTCTGCATTTGAATGCCCAGCTGTCTTTGGGACCACTGGTTGAAAATATTCTTTGGCCTGTTAACTTCCTTGTCAATAGAATAGTTCTGAGAAGAGTTCTAACCATGGCCCAGGCCCTGTTCTGGGTTCTGGGATACAGTGTGTACACAGAATAAAGTCCCTGGTTTGGGGGAGCTTATATCCTTGGGAGGGGGGAAAGGAGAGAAACAGGCATTTGACAATGAACAAATAAAAGTGTAATACAACAGCAGGGGAGTAGCACCATGAAGAAAACCCCTGGAGCAGTGAGGATTTCGTGGAAGGTGGGCCAGCCTGTAGCAGAAGCCTTACCAGAGGGCAGGTGTGAGCCGGAGGGCGCCCCTGGCAGAGGATCCACTCCTGGGAGAGGATCCGCTCCTGGGAGAGCTGTGTCAGGACTTGGCTGTGTCCCCATCAGCCCTTCTTAAGGCGAACGTACGTTTAATAGGCCTGGAGGTGTGACCCTGGCACCCAGCCTGGTGCTTTCCCCAGCGCAGTGGGAGAGGCTCAAACCACTTATCATTGGCCCAGGAAAAGATCCAAATTCAAAATTCAAGTTAGCTTTCTACAGAATATGTACCACTTTCCCAAAGTTGAAAGACCATTAGTCAAACCATCATAAAGGACAGTCTGAATCCATTTTTATTAAAAACGAGACCCTGCTCCTGGCCACACGTTCATGGCCTGCTTTGAAAACTTGACCGTGGCCCTGAGCACTTTACCCCGAGGGTGACGCTGATGTGTTGCTGGCATCCCCTGCCCCCTTCCGTGCCAACCTTACTTCCTAGGCACCTTTTGCCGGCAGTGAGAGGTAAGACGGCTGCTGCCTGGCTCCGATGCCAGTGCAGTGCCGGAATGAAACTTCAGGCCCAAGCGCTCTCTTTGGTGGCTTTAAAAATAGACCAGCTGTTATGCAGGTAATATGTTAATGCCGGGATTAGCATAACATAGTAATTGGCCCGGGCCTGCTCGGAGCCTGGTAGTCAAGCCCACATGTCTCCAGAGCACAGGGTCAGCACCTGCAGGGCTATGCTCCAAGCTCGCTGCGCAGGCAGAGAGGAGCCCAGAGCCAGAGCGGCTCACGGAGGAAGCCACATGCAAATGGTCTCGCTGCTGGCGCCAGGACAGGACGGGGCATCCATCGTGGCGGTGCACCCAGCTCCCCCGGCACCTGAGGCAGCGGTGGTGGGAGATGAATGGAAAATTTCGGAATATAATTAACGTTATGGCAGTCCTCAGCTCCACAGAGTTCAATCTGCAGAAGCAATGTTTCAACTCGGGGCTGTTTATCACCCCGCAGAGGCTGGTTACATGGAGATAACAGAGAGGCTGCCGAGCAGGCTGAGCATGATCCGTCTTGGACACGATTCTGACTGCTGGAGGAGGCCAGGACACCGGCTGCCGGCGGGCTTAGAGACCTCCTGCCTGCTGGGCTGTGCCATCCTGAGTCGTCTGCCCTGAAGCAACCTGGTGTAGGGCTTCAGCTGCCTCCTCTGGGGAGTCTCAGCCCCGTCACCCGCCTGGGGGGACCACAAGCCATGTGTCCTTGTCTGTCACCAACAATATAACAGACTCTTAGAGATGGATGTAAGGGCCACCTGCCCTGGTTTGGGTCAAGACTGCATGCTTACTTACAACGCTTGCCCTCCCTGTATCCCTCACAGGTGGGATGCCGGCGGCACTGTTCTGCCCCAAAGCATGGCAGTGAAAGCTGCTGGGGATGACTTTTGGCAAAGCTTTGTACGAGGACTACAGTAGGCTGCCATTTTCTTTATTTAAACTTTCCTGCATGTCTGGAATGCAGATGTAATAAATGCCTTGATCTCAGCAGCTATTATATGACCACAGGATCAAAGTTACAGGCTGAGGAGGACAACATGGAAGGACAGAAGGAGCCCTGATGACACCATTAGACCTCACCCATGGAACCCGACTTCTGGATGTTTTAGAGACAGACCAAGCCCCTTTCTTGATAGAGTGCTGGACTCTGGGGCCTGTTACATTGACTGGCACAGTTCATGATCCCCAGACAGGCACCTGGAGCTGTGTGCTGAGGACACAGTGGCTGTGGGCAGCAGCAGCAGGAGTGGGGAGCTGGGGCAAAGCAGCTGGCTGTACCATCCCCAAAGCTCCTGAAGCTCCTGGAGCCCAGGTGCCAGGGTTTGGTGGAAAGTGTGGGCGTGCCGCATTCTGGCTGCTCCTTATGGGGACCACATGGGGACGGTAAGGCAAGAACAGCTTTGCCTAGAACAGCCATGGCGAGGCAGGGCCCACCCTGTGCTCCTGGCTGAGGGGACAGAGGAGACCCTCCTTGTAAGATCCCAGGTGACCGAGTGAAGGTGACCAGCATGGAAGGGGGTGGTTGCTAGGAGATGGGGCCTCCAGGCCACATGGAACTTCAGAAGGACTGGCCTCTGTCCCTGGCCTGGGCTTGGGAAGCCAGTGGTGCAGGAGCTGCTTGAGGTCAGAGATAGCAGGCTCAGCCCACACAGCCTGTGTGCCCTCCGGACTCTGACAGGTACCGAAGAGAGGATAGAGCACAAGGGAGCCCCAGTGCCAGCTCTAGGGACCTCCTGCAGGGAAGACGTCTCCTAGACACTGCTGACCCACCACCTGTGTGCCGATGCGCGCACACACACACACACACATGCACACATATGTGCACAAAACACACATGCCACACATACATGCACAGACACACCATATACATACATACATACCACACACAGCATGCATACACACATACCACACACTCCACACACGCACACACATCACACACTATATATACATTATACATACATGCCATATACATACCACACATGCACACTACCACTTCATACACCACGTACACATACCACACACATCATGCACTTCATAAATATCACACATACAGCGCATACCACAGACACCCCACACCACATACATACTCCATACATATCACACATCACGCACACATACCATGCATACCATACACACATCATACACATAGTACATATATCATGTGCACACACTCACCACACACACTATATAAATTACATACATGGCATAGGCACACAAACCATATACTGCACACAAATACCACACACCTCCCATCATGCACATGTTCCACATACACACTCTTCCACACCATGTACACACACAATACCACACACACACCTCCCACACAATACCATGCACATGCCACACACACCTGCCACACACACAATACCACACACACACATAATACCACACCGCATCACGTACTGAATTCGGTTGCGGTCACACCAGATGCATCTGTCTGTTCCAACACACTATCTTCCTCTCCTTCAGGCAGCTCTCACCTTCACCCAGAAAGTCACTGAGCCCTCTGTCTGAGAATCACTAAGGCCCGGCGTTGAACGGGCCAGCTCATCATGACGCTGTCCCCAAAGCCCTTCCAGCCAGGACATCACAGCTGCTCTTCAGAGAACCTGCATGGTGTGACTGGTGGTTCCGTGGCTGGCTGTCCCCAAAGCGAGAAATCAAAGGTTCTTCATGGGTCACACCCAGCACTTAACTCCTGTCACGGTCACTCCATGCTTATTAAACTCAGCAGAGGGGTGAACAGATGAGTAGAAATAAGCACAGAGAAACAGAGCCAGGATCCTATTCCTGCTAGGCCAGAGCCCTTTCTTCTGGTTGTCTTCTTGAACAGGATAAGGAATTTCACCTCATTTTGCTCCTTTAATTGAAATATAATTCTTTTTCGCAATTTTCTTTGAAGTGGTAATTCAATGTCATCCATATCTCAGTGCAGAGTGACAATATTCTCACATGATTTCAAATCGAAATAAGATTGAGGTAGTTTGGGATGCTATCAATGAGATCAAGTGAGGAAGGACCGGGGATTTAGCTCAGTGACACTGCACCTGCCTTGCAAGTGCAAGGTCCTGAGTTTGATCTCCGTACCAAAAAAAAAAAAAGATCAAGTGAGGAAAAGACCTTTGTCAGAGATGGTTGTGTCAGCCGCTTTTCTGTTACTGTCACAGACACCTGAGATGATCCACTTGGTCAGAGGAGAGTTTATTGGGCTCACAGTTTCAGAGACTTCCATCCATGGTCACTTGGCCCCACTGCTTTTGGGGCTGTGGTGAGGAAGCCCATCATGGTGGGAGGATGTGGTGGACCAGTTTGATCACTCATGGTGGCCAAAAAGCAAAGCAAGAGGAAGTGGAGGGGCAAGGATCCCACCATGGCCAGGATCCAGGCCATGCCCTATGACCTCACTTCCTCCCACCAGGCCCTGCCTCCTAAAGGCTCCACCACTTCCCAGTGGCACCACAGGCTAGGGCCCCGGCCTTCAACACAGGGCCCTTTGGGGAAGACTCCATATCCAAAGTACAGTGATGATATTTTGGAAATGTAGAGTCCAAGGGACCAAGATGTTGGGGTTTCCCAGGACTCCCTGTGGCAGGCTGCCAGCCCCTTTCAAGTCTCTGACCACTGGGGTCTGTTTTCTGGGCCCCCACCCTGACCTCCTGCCCTGCCAACCTCGAACCACCCCATGAGGCTCTAGAGGGTTCTTACCAACATCTGTACCTTTCCCACCACACTTGGCCTGGGCCTTCATGTGGGAGGCATCCCCACACCCAGGGGATCCAGTCTCCCAGGATCAAGGGGTCCAGAAGCACCCTTAGCACCTCTGAACCTTTAGCAGGGGTTTGAGAGCCTTAGTGGGCAGCTAGTGCTCCAGCTTCACCACTGCAGGTGCATGAGCTCAAGGTCACCCTCCAGTCCTGGTCCTTTCTCCTGACCTCAGTCCCAGCCGAGAGAGCTTCCGTTCTCTCTCTCTCAGCCTCACTTGCTGTCCTGAGTGGGGGTCACAGTGGCCTTGAGACTGAAAGCCAAAGTCAAGAGAACAAGTCACAAACACTGATCAGATATTTTGACTTGATTTCTAACTCTACCATTGAGTCTTGCATCTCATATGAGCCTTGGTTTACTTATTCTGCAAAATGGGAAAATCCTGAGACCCTGTTTACATAAAGATGGGTCAAGAAAATGTAGTGTGGTTGGTAGAGGTCTTCACGAAGATGAAAAGAATAAACCTGAAGAGAAGCACCCAAGTACCCCAAATATTTGTGCCCGATAAGTTCCTGGAAACATGTTCCTCTGTGAGTGCGTGCGTGTATGTGTGTGTGTAGACACATACATGCATGTATACCTGGTATACTAATAGGCTAGCAGGCAAGGGCAGAAACACAAGACCAGTAGCTCCTAGGGTGTAATGGACCGACTTGCCAGCTGTGAAGAGAAACTCAGAAGTGAGGGGCACCAATGCCTAAGGGCAGAAGAAAGCAGAAAGTAGCCACCAGAAGTTCTGAGTTCAGTCCATCATTGTTTTTTCTGCACTCAAAGTTGCAACCTTCACTTCCCACCTCTGTTGCTGTGGGCATCTCACTTAACATTCCAGTGCCTCAGCTTCTTATCTTCAAAATGTGGAGCATCACAGCATCCTCTTGTATCATGAGGTTTTCAGTTGCAGAGAACAGACAACAATAACAACCCAAATGGACTGTGATGGGTCCATCCTCATTGTCCATCTGACTGAATGAAGATTTGGAAAGCACACTTCTGGGTGCATCTGGGTGGGTTATGGGGCATGACCTTGGGGATTAGACCTGTTCTCCGTGGCTTTCCCCCTCTGGCCTGCTTCCTGCTTATGATGAAGTGAGCAGCTTTGCTCTACCACACCCTTCTGCCATGCTGTTCCTGCCTTGGAGCCAGCCAACCATGGACTGAACCTTCTGAAACAATGAGCCAAATAAATCTGTCCTTTACATTGTGGGTGTGTCAAGTGTTTTGTCCCAGCAATAGGAAAGCTGATTAATATATAGTCTTTAAAAATAAAGACAACATTATTTGTCAGGCTGAAAGGCTCAGGTGACATTCAGTTCAGCACTTTGATGCTGTGATAGAACACTTGTTTCTTGAACTCTTTCTGTTCCTTTCTGTGGCATTGGATTCAACTTATAGTTGCTCCTTGTACAGTCTAAGGAGGACTATCAGCAGCTGCCAGAGCTCCCCGTTCTCTCACTCACATCCCTTGAGAAAGACAGACTCTTTGTCCACACCTCTTGGAATAGTTCTAGTGTTACTCTGATTGGACCAACCTCAATCACACCCTCAAATCTGAACCAATCACTAAGCTAGGAAGACAGAGTGTACTGATTGGTTTAACTCAGATCACATGCTCCACCTATGAAGCTAAGAGCAGAGCCTTGGGCTTCCAAATGGTTTTAAAAGATGGTGGAAAGGGAGTTGACAACTAGAGTTGACACAAAACTATCCATTAGTCTGCCCCTTGGATATCCAGTGTGCATACAGATCCTTCTTCCTTCTGGGAGCATTCAGAGATGCCCATGCCTACACAAACACACCTATTCTGTCTCCTGCAATACTCAAAGTCCAATCCAGGTACTGCATGTGTCTCCAGGTTTGGGATCTCAGGGACAGTCACAGTCCTCCCCTCAAGTCTGGATGGAATTCGTCATGGTACAGGGAGAGAAATGCAAAAGGGAACCAACTCACATGGCTGAAATGTGCATCGGAGACGGTTCCAGCACGGCTCAGTTGCAGGTTCTCAGTGTCATGGAAACTCCAGATCTCTCTCTGTGATTCATCCTCCAAGTGCGAGATTTTCCCTTGGTGGGTTTTCCTCACAGGTGCTACAGTGACTGCCAGTGGTGCCCTGAGTGCCCTGAGTCCTTGCCTGTGTTTGTGGCAGCAAATGCATTTGATGGTTTTGCACTTGATCTTAGCCAAAAGGCCGAGAAGCGATGCATTTGATGGTTTTGAGTCACCAGAATGGGCCAGCCTAGACCTTTAGGTTGCAAGCAACAGAAACCCAACTCAAAGCACAGGGGTCTGCTTCAGGGAAAAGGGGATTTATTGGTGCCCCATGTGCACTCTATGTCATATGGGAAGGGTGATGGGGTTCAAGCCAGTTTCAGCCAGGTTCCCTGGGGCAGACTCCTTTGCTTGTAGTGGGTGAGAGCACCCTCTGGCTACCCCCAGACTCCTTTGCTCAGCAAAGAGATGGGAGGTACACATCTGCTTTGGGTTCTGGAAGCCAAGGGTCTCACAGCATGTTCAGAGCCTGAGTGTCATAGTACAGGAGCAACAGACCCCACAAAGGAAGAATCAAGACTACCTAGCTCCCTGCCAAAGAACAGCAGGAGCATTTTCCAGCCACAGCTGGTGGGAATAAGAAAGCCCCTACCTCTGCCAGCACCCTGCCTTCTCAGCCCAATTAAAGATGGCATTAGGGAGAGAAGAGGAAGTTGATAAATGGCAGAAGGCAAAACCAGATTGGTCTAGTTCCATCACACAGATCCAATTAGCTGAGCCCTGCTGTGGCCCTCACTGGATGAGCTCATGGACTCTGGGGCTCCAGAATAGCAGCAGGAAGGTGCCACAGCCCCCAGCAATGGCCACTCACCTTGGCAGGGCCTGAGTTGACCCTGTAGGGTAGCCTCACAGAGCTCTGGATGGATATTTTAATAAGAAGGATTCATTCTGTGCCAACATAAAAATACTTTCCCTGTTAAAATGGCCTTAGTGCCAGGCATGGTGGCACATGCCTGTAATCTCAGCATTTGGGAGGCTGAGGCAGAAGGGTAGCTGAAAGTTTGAGGCCAGCCTGGGGTACATAGTGAGTTCAAGGCCAGCCTGAACTACATAGTGAGACCCTGTCTCAAAAAAAAAAAAAAAATGGTCTTAGTCCCTTAGTCCCTTACACCTTGATAAGGCTCTAAGGACAGGTTAATCCTATTTGAGGTCCTACTGTGTGCCAGGACTTCCATTTCAAACACCATCTCCCAGAGCCTTTGCTGCACCCTGCTGACCCCGAATTACAGTTTTCATACAAGTGGGTTGGGGGAGGGAGCTGTTCTAGAAGATCTCTAAGCAGCTCCTGCCCCAAATTTAACATCAGAGCACAGAGCTGGGATGAGAAATCAGGCGCTCAATAAATGACTGATGAAGTAATCAAAGCTGCTTTGTAACCTACACTTCAGCTTGATAATATGTTTGCATCAGTCAGGTTAATTGCAATGATGCCACAGTAACAAACAGCCCCAAAGTTGCAATGGCTAAAACCAAAAGTGTATCATTTCTCATGCAATGTCCACTAGAGGTTCACATGGTCCCCCAGGGTAACAGTCTCCCAGAGGTGACTCAGTAGCCCAGACTGACATGAGGCCAACCAGGCAGAGGTAGTAGAGGGAGGAAGCAGGGATGACGACTCTTAGAAGCTTTTGCTTGGATGTGACTGTCACTTCTGCCCTCAACCAGGGCAAGTCACTCAGGACTGCCTAACTTTAAAGGTGCACATGTCTGGAAAGAAGGGAGAAGCTGAAGTCCTGGGCTTCTCATCCTTTCCACCCATGCCAGCTGCTCTTTTGTCTAGCATCATTCGAAACCTTGCTTGCCTTTGGCCTCTGATGTACTTTGGGAGTGGCCTGGAGTTGAATCCTCACTGCAAGGTATCAGGAGGGTGGAAAGATGATCTGACCAATTGTTTGGAGAGGACCTTCGGGATGACTAGGGTTAATAGGATCTTTGGGGTGGAGGCCCGGGGGATTCAACCCTAGTGGCTTTACTGGAAGAGGGAGAGAGACTGCAACACATGCACACCCTCGTCTTTGTCAGGCGATCTTGTTCTGCCCCAGTCCCTGGCTGCCACAGGAGCCCTTGGACCTCCAGCACTGTAAGCCAGACCAGCCTCCTTCTTGTGTCCCTCACCTGGTCGATGGTGTTGTGTCCTTGGCAACAGAAAGCACACTGGCCCAACCCCTGTCCTTGACATCCCACTGCCCGAGACGCCCCTTTGGTTCACTTGGACCGGTGATGTCTGTGACCTCTAAAGCTCATGTTACTGCGCTGACCCATCAGAATGGGCCACACGCAAGAGCAAGTATAGCTGTACCGGAAATGACGTGGTCCCACTTGGCCCAGCCCTGCTGCTCTCAGAGGGCTGATTTCCGGGTGGATCTTTGTCTTAGTCACTTTTCTCGTCACTGGGATAAAATACCTGACACCCAAAACTTAAAGGTGGAGAGGTTTACCTTGGTTCATGTTTTAGAAGTTTAAGCAGACCTTAAAGGGAGCAGCGGGAAGGGAGATATAACCTTCTAGGCCACGCCCACAGAGACTGCCTCTTCCTACCTGGCCCCGCCTCCTCACAGCGAGTCAGCGATAAGCCCCAAGATCCAATCACCTTCCAAAGCCCCACCTATGATTGCATGAGGCTTGGGGGACATCTAGACCTAACCACAACATCCCGTGTAACCTGGTGAGCAGGCACGCCTGACCGGGGGGCAGTCAGCTGTGCCAGCTGAGCTGGCAGCCCTGACCAGGGGGACAACCATGACAACCATGAGAGCCCAGGCCACTGATCTGGGCTGCAAACACCTGCTGAGTGTGGCCTACTGTCCCCTCACCATCTGGCCGCCGTTGCCTTCCGGCCCCATGATGTCTGGCACAGAACAGACACTCAATGAATAAAGGTAAATGAACAATGAATGAATGAATGAACAGATGGGAGAGAGCCGGGTTTCATTCTGCCTGGTCCTTGGCACCAGGTTTGTCCCACAGTGAGATGAGGGTGTGGTACCTGGCACATAAGAAGACATTTTTAAAAATGCACCAAGCCTGGCATGGTTCCCGGCACCCAACAGGAACACAGAATGTTTCTTTAGTGCCCATCGCCCAAAGCTTTGATTTCCTCGCCCAGATGCTGTGATTGGCCTGGCTGTGACTCTCATGGACAGAATCCTAAGATGCATCTGGGGTTGAGATCACACTGCCTGCTCGAAGCTCCCATCATTGCGATCTGGGCAGTACCTCTGAGTCCCTGCAGCCTGGAATAGGTCACGCAGAGGCCGTCTCTCCTGTGAACCAGAGGCTGTGACTCACCAGTGCCATCATCGCCCCAGCCTTGTCCTCAGAGTGGGTGATCTGGATCCAGGATGGCATCTGACAATCAGGGCTCAGGATGGCCACCAGGACCTGCCACCTGCTCCCCGAGGGTGACCTTCAGTTTCCTCCTGAGTAGCAATGAACAGGGGCAGCATGAGCCAGGAGCTCCTGGCTTTCTGCTCCTGGCTGCTGTCACATGCCTTCCTGACAGTCCCCTCCATCCCCAGTGGCAGGAGCCGGGTCAGAGTCAACACCTCCTGACACCTGGCTCTTTCCCAGTCCTTTTGCTTTGTCACCTTCCTGGCCAGCGCACCCTGGTGATGCCATCTAGAGGCCCATCTAGAATGACTAGTGACCTCATGTGCTGAGGTGGGGATGGCCATCCTTGCTAGGGTCCCTGCATTTGGATGTAAATAGCCTCCTAGCCTGGTGTTGGCTCTCGGGCCACTGTGGCCTTTGGACTGCAGGCTGTAGGGACATTCTGAGTCTCTGGCTGTGTGCATGACATTCACTGGTTTTGGTGGCCAAAGCAAGTGACATAACCAGTGTGGACAGGGCAAGGGGGCACATTCTACCTGTGCAGGGAGAGGGTCCTGTAGTTTATCAGTCGCACAGCCCAGGGAGCAGCTGGGATTGGAACCCAGGCTTGTCTGGCTAGGAAGACTGCGGCACCACCTGCCTCTCCTCCAAGCTCACCTGTAAGGTCCTGGCTCTGGGCTCCAGCCTTGACAACCAATCTGCCAATCTTCTCTGTCTCTTAGTTCCCCACCCCCAGCTCAGAGGGAGGCCAAGCTCCAGAGAGCAGGAACTGCACTCAGCAACGTGGCAGGAGTGACCCAGGCTGGCCTGATCCTGAAGGGGACCCTGGCCCAGACACAGCTGGGAGGGTGGGGGCTGGGAGCAGAGGCCAGGCAGCAGCTTCCCTCCTTCTGGTGACAACTGTCTGCTGCCCGACAGCCACACAGCTGGGCTGCTGTCCACGTTCCTGAGAACAGAACGAGTGAGTCAGTCACCTAGGGGACTCAGCATAGGAGCTTGGGTAGCAGGGACACCTGTGGAGGCAGGGAGCCCAGATATCTGCAGTAGCTTCATTCACCTGCTCATTCATTCACTCATCCATCCATCCATCCATCCATCCATTCACAGGCACTGAAGTCTGGTGAGAGACCAGACAAGGACCCTGCAGCCTGATTGCTCCAAGAATCCCAGGGCAAACAAGACCTCAGAGCCACACAGCCACACAAGCAGTCATTGGCTAGCTTACCTTCCTGCCGGTGACAGGGAGCTCATTACCTTACAGGCGAGCGCCTTCCCAAACCAGCACCTCTACCTGGGAAAAATTTCTTTCCTTCCTTCCTTCCCTCCCTCTTTCCCTCCTTAGACATGTTATGTTTTCTTGTTTTGCTCTTACAAACAGTGCTCCCAAAATCACCTGCAGATGTTTCTTGGGATACACAGGGAATGACTCAGTACATCCATTTGCACATTCACTGAGTATTGCCAAATTGTTCTCCAAAGTAATTGCATCCATTTACACAATTACTGTCTTATTAATTTCCAGGAATCTAGTTCATTCTTTTTCAAACCTGTTTGATTGGTTTTAGAATCTCTTGCTCCCAACCCCTCTTTTCTATTTCTTTAGCCCTCCCTCTCCCTGTTTCTTTAGGCCCGTTAAACACTTACTTCATTGCCCCATGTAATGATTCTACTGCCTGGAGACTGTGGGTTTGGCTCTGCAGCGTGTGGGCCACGCTGGCTCTCCCTCATGGTGCCCGTTCCCCTGTGAGTTTAGAGTCTGCATGGGACTGGCTTGGGGTCACAATGTTCCAGGGCCACCGCCCCACACCACTCACAGGTGCCCTGGCAGTTTCTGGGGCACAGGTTACACCTACTTCTGCCATCCTGGGTCCCTGAGGCTCATGTTGGGCAGTGTAATTGGCTGGCAGCAGACGCAGTGGTTCTTCCTGGCCATAAGAACAGTGGGTTTTAGCCTTTGTTCAGTACCACCGTGTGCAGGGCACCTCAGCAAGGCTGTACATGCAATGCCACTGATTTGTCACCACAGGTACCCTCTGAGGTCAGCACACACTTCCCCCTTACAGATAAGGACACCGAGGTCACAGGGTGCAACCTGTCCCAAGGTCACTGCTGTAGTCCTGGGCACGGCTCTCCTGCCTCAGCCTGCAGCACTGAGCTTGCTGGAGCAAGCTGGGCTTCTGTAGCTTTCGGTCCCCACAGTTGTCGGGGACCAGAGCCTCACTGCAGTGCTTCCCTGAGTCCTCGGCTCAGACCCTGGTCAGCACCATTAGCAGGACAGGGTTGGGCTTGTCCCCTGTCAGGGTGATGAGTCAGGAAAGCATCATGAGATTCTCTGTGTGTGCATGCATGTGTGTATGTGTGCACATGTGTGTGGACAGGCCTGCCACCTCCTTTGCAGAGAAGGTCACCGAACGGGAATGCCAGAGGTTCCCGTACGCAGGTGGTCCATCTGGGCTGAGCCAGCTCTGGAACTTTTTCCTTCTGCCACCTTCCGCCTCCTGCACTGTCCCAGGGACTAGATTCTGGGCTTTGGCACAGATAATCCCACTCCTGTTTCCCTGGGGACTGGGGGCTTTGGGGACAGTTGGACAGGTGCTAAGGCTCAAGACACCACCATCCTGACCCCTGGAGACACTTTAATTCCAGGAAGACTCTCACATTTCTGCAGACCCTGGCCAGACAGGGCCTAGAATAGAGCAGAGTTTGGAGGGTCAGTTTCCCCAGTGGGCTCCATCATGGGAATAAATTCCCTCCTGGAGAACAGCCCTAGGTTCCTTCCCTGCCTGTCCTCAGACCCTCCTCCCTCCCTCTGTCTCCTGAGCACCATGATGGTACCTGGTGTTTGCTTCCTGAGGGCCTGCCAGGGCTCCTCACTCTGCCAGCTGCACCTGCCTGCCATCCGAGGGTCCTTTGGTGGCCACCTCTCCTGGCCACCAGACTGACATGGCCCCAGCTTCCCTGAACAAAGCCCAGTGCTTGGTAGGGGCACAAACACGAATGGATGAACCCTCACCTTCCTGACATTCATGGCTGTACTGGGGACGAGGAAGGGATGGTGACGACATGGCACTCACCTGTGTGGCACGTGGGGCCCTGAGCCTTGCCACCAGCTGTGTTCAGAAGCCCCATAAGCACCTGTGTCCCAGGCAGAAAGACCCACATGGCCAGGAAGGAGGCGGAACAGGGCCAGTGCTGGCTGGAAGCTCAGGATGGGGAGTGTTGAGACCACAGCTTTGACCCCTGCTTTGTAACCCAGCCTTTCCCTCCCCCATCACAGGTGACTGCTCTGTCTGCAGAAGAGATGTTGATGGACAGCTGGCCTCCATCCAGAAGAGCCGTGTGGTGAGAAATATGGGGTTTATTTCAGTCCTTGTCTGCCCTGAAAGGTGGTCTTGAGTTCTTTGAGGCTGCTTCGGAACCTCTGTTCCCCAAACTCTAGCTCCAGAGAACAAGAGCCCAGATCATCTCTCATCTGCTTCCTGGTGTCCTCCAAGAAGTGCTGAATTCCTGGTCCCCACCCCTCTGGTGGCTGCTTAGATTGTCCCCAGCAGAGTGGCCAGAGTGAGCACGCTTGTCCCCCAGAGCTGTCAGAAGAGGAGGCAGAATTCTGGGGACCAGAATGTGCTGGTCCCGGATAAATCACATTCTGCAGCTAAACCCAATTTGTCACTGAAATTGTCCGAGCATGTCAGGGGAGATCCCAGCAAATCTTAGAAGTCACTGCTGGATGACAGAAGTCAGTCGCTGAGGGTTTCTAGAACATGTACTCCTCTGTGCGGCTTGGGGTGAGAGACCTTGTAGATGAAACCCAGGAGTGGTGGTGGGGAGGGTCATGGGTCGAAGGGCAGGGGCTGCCAGCCTGGGGCTGCAGCTTCCAGCTGACTTTTGCCCGGGGCGGGGCCCCCAGGCCTGGCCACCTCACCTCACCTGGCAGGCTCCCCTGATTCATCTGTTTTCTCTTGTCTGGTGATCAGCGCAAGCAGGAACGCTGTCTGCTCAGTGCCAGCCCTGCAGGGTCTCTGCCCTCACAGCACACTCAGCAGGAGAAGAGCCAGACCTCAGACGCCAGGAACTGGACCGCAGCGCAAACTTCGAGGAAGGCCATGGGGGATGAGGCCAGGATCCGCAGGAGGGCTGTGGAGGGTTTGAGCCCCGGGCCCCCATCTACCCTGCCCAGCTCTGTGCAACCCTCACTCTGTGCTCGGGGCCCCCAGATGAAGGAACCCGCACACCTCCATCCTTCTGTGTGTCCCTCTGGGCATGGAGTCCATGCTCCCCATACACGCTGCTGCAGCCCTGGGGAGTGCTGTGCTCCTGCCAGTGCTGGAGGTGGCTGTGGCCCAGGTCACAGTGACACGGTGACTCCTGGTCCCCAGGGACACATCTCACTCCCTTGCTATCTCAGCAGTGTTTGCCCAGTTTGGCCCCTGAGGCCCAGGCCCAGCCCAGGCTAAGTCCCCACCTGGGCCAAGGACAGGTCCCTGGTTAGCCCGGTGGCTTTGAGCACTCCGTCTCTGGCTCCGTAGAGCAGAATGTGACACTTGCCTCCAGGCAGCCAAGAAAAGGCAGCAGTGACAGCAGGTTGTCATGGGGTGGAGAGGAGAGGGAGCCCCTGCCCTGGCCCCCAGGGACGGTTCCCCTGGGAGACACACACTGCAGCTGCTGGGTCTTCCAGTCTTCCAGATACCTCTGGGCCAGAACACTGACCAGAAGCAGGGAGCGAGGCTGGCTTCCCCAGGACCCTGGAGGTCATCCTGTGTTCCCACCTCTGTCCCCGGCTGCATCCGCTGGGGCCAATGCCAGGTAGTTCCATTCCCAGGCCCTGTCATCAGGTGTGTGGGGCTCTGGGTTGGGACAGAGCCTGTGGGGTCAGGCTCTCATCTGGCCCCTATCCCTCTGAGCACTGTCTGAGGAGCCCATAGCTACTCTGGGCCCTGGGACTTAGCCTGCTCTCCTGGGAGCCTGATGGGGTTTGGGGGGATGAGTCAGACCCAGGCTGGAAGAGAGTCTCCTGGGGTGGACACACCCTCTTCTCATGTCCAGAGTAGTGAGCTGAGAGAGGACCAGGGGGGCCAGCAGCCAGAATGCTGGAAAATGCAGCCAGCCCCTAAGCCAAAGGCCAGCCCTGCCTCGATGGAGCCCAGTGGTTGCTATGGAAACCAGGACATTCCCTACCCCCACACACCCCCACTCCTGCCACTGGAAGAAAGTGGGTCTGGGATTGGTGCGTAGGTCGCTGGTCCACCTTGGGCTCTACTGTCCCCGTGGAGGCCATTGTACATAGAGTTACTGAAGGATATCCAGGGCACGTGGGCCATCCAGCTGTCTGCCACTGTGGCTGGTGGGGGCAGAAATCAAGCGCCAGGGGCAGGAAGCAGGCCATGGATTCCCCTGACTCCCAAAAGGTACTTTCCCCCCAGGTTCTCATGGCCTCCAGGGCAGAACCCACTCAGTTTCCTAAAAGATAGTGAGACGGTGGGCCTGCCCATGGTCCTTCGACCCTCTGAGCCGCTCCTTCCCCAGCCCTACCTTCCGAGGGTCACCTCGAGAGCTCTAGTGCAGGAATGGGAGCAGGTTCCAGAACCTTCTTTGCATGAGTCCAGGCCAGGGACTCCTCCTCGGCTCGGCAGGCCCAGCGACTTCCACTGGCCCAGCTCACACCCCGAGTGGACCCTAGCTGTCCTTCAATTCCTGCTAGAAGGGGGCCCAGAATGTAGAGCAGATTAAGCCCTTGGCAATTAGATACCACACTTGATCTCAGCCAAAAGGCCAAGAAGCGATAGCCCTTGGCAATTAGAGCCCCAAGACTTAGCTGCCTGGCTGACACCGAACCTGACCCAGAACCCGACAGTTTGACAATTGTCTTCTCATCCACTCCCCATGCTAACTCCAGCTTCCCAGGGAGGTGGGCAGGGCAAGGATGTCCCTACTGTAAGGTGACGAAGCCAAGGTTCCTCCTTGGCACCTGGCATTCGCATGCTTTGTGGGGGAGCCTTGGGGTGCCCTGAGGCCTTGAATTTCCTGGCTCTTGCCTGGTCCCCAGGGAGGTGTCTAGTGCTTCTCCAGCACACCCTCCACCTCCTGGAAGGCTCCGTCTTGAGCACAGGGAGTGGGTTTCCTCTCCTAACACCTCTACTTGTGATGCCCCTGCTGCCTGCCAAGCCTGCCCTGGGGCCAGAGAAGGGCCTTCTGGCAATCAGGGAAATCCAGGCCCCATGGTCTGCTCTCTTCTCCTGGTACTTAATTGAGTTTCTATTCCATAGAAAATTCATTCCAGTTAGGGTAAAGCAGTGAGGATGGGTATAGCTCAGCAGCAGAGGATTTGAATGCAGACCAAGAGGTCCCTGGTTCAACTCTGGTGCCCTCTCTGTGTGAGACAAGAGCTGTGTCTTGCTGTGTCTGGCTGTCTGCTCTGCCACCTGGAGTCCCAGGTGTGCCAGATTCCATGGTGGCCACGAGGGCTGGCAGAGGCTGTGCTGCAGGAAGGCATGTTTGCTGGAGATAGGACACCCAGCCAGCACCCAGGGCAGGAGGAGCCTACTCTGCACAGGTGGGTGCTCAGGGCCAGGGTGTGGCCACCATTCAGTGATGTGCGTTCTTTCCAGGGCAGGGCTGGGTCTGCCCCTCTCCCCAGTGAGCAAGAGCAGCCCCTGCCCCACATCCTCATGACCTCTCTTCCCCTCCCTCTCCTTCTCTGTGTCGTAGCCTTTTTCCTCCAGGTCACAGCACTGTGGTCACACAGGGCCAGCACCCCCTGCCCAGCACACTCTCCAGAGTACACAGCCCAGGGCCCCTGCAGAGACACCGGTTCAATGCCGCTCTGCCTCTCAGTCCTCAGTCTTCTGGCCCTAGGAAGCCTTGCTGTATGCAGCCCTGCTCAGTGCCCTCCTGCTTCGGCTCAGTCTTCTTTAGGGAAAACCCACAGCAAAGCTCCCATTCTGGTCTCCAGTCCACAGGGAAGGACGGGGTCTGCCATGGTGGTACCTCATGCTCCTTCTGCAGCATCCAGCACATCCTCCAGCATTCTGCTGGGTTCGTGGAGCGAGATAACAACTGAGCAGCCTCTTTGCCAGGCCAGGGACAAAACTGGATGGAATAATAGCAAATAGCAACTCAGCCTTAGGAAGGACCTGCTCCCACACGGGTGGATGTGCCATGCTACGTGAAATATACCAGTCACAAAAGGACTGCAATTCTCTGTGTGTGAGCAGTCAGTCCTCAGTGAAAAGGAAGAAGGAGGTTCCCAGGGCTGGAGTCGTCAGAGCAGAGATGTATTTAATGCATGCTGAGTTTCTTTTGCAAGATGAAAAAGTTCCAGAGATGAATGGCGGTAATTGCACGATAGGAATGGACTTAATGCCACAAAGTATACAATTAAAGATATTTAGAATGATAAAGTTTGTGCCATATATATTTTACTACAATTCAAAATAAAGTACAAATTTTTAAAATTTTGGGCCAGACTGAACAGAGAATGGGGTGGGAATTGGGATATTTCTTGAGCACCTAGTGGGTGCTGGGCACCTGCTCAGCCCTGGGGTGGCAGAACCTGATGTCGGAGGGCAAATGGGAGGTGGATCTCGAAGTCCAGGCAGTGGCTCGGGCTACCCTCCATGCATTGTGGCTTTGAGAAGCTCCTCTAAGAGAGGATCTGAGCAGGTGTGATCCTGGTGAGCTATTCAAACTTTTCTTTCAAGCCTCTGTAGCAATTTAGTCAAGGAGCCGGGAGACTGCAAGGCGGGCTGCTTAAAAATGGTAATCATGTTTCACAGCTCACCTCTGGGAATCCAGATGTGCTTGGTTCTCTTCATTCAAAGCAAACCCAGGCACTGAGGCTGCTGAGCAGCTGAAGGAGGCCACAGATGCCACACTCTGCACTTGTGGTTGCCTCCAACAGCCCCAAGGCCCTCCCTGAGTAGCTATTCTCAGAACATGTCATCAATTTGAAATTCTGAACTGAGTCTGTGCTCCTGAGAGCATGCTGTACCCACTGATGTTAAAGCTCTGAGTGTGTGATTTCGTTGGGAAAGGAGACTTCAGCATAGGGAAGACAACCACACGGACCTTCGGATTTAGCTGCCCCAGGCAGGGAAGGAACAGCTGCCTTGGTTAGGATAAAATTTCCGCGGGGTCTCCCTGCAAGGGGAAAGCAGCCAGTGTCTCCTGTTAGGGCAGAATCTGAAGTATCCATTTCCTCTGCAAAACCATGATGGACCATGAATCTCATTACACCCCAGCCCTCTGTACTCAGGGGGAGGTGAAGCCCATATACTTAGTACCCGCTGAGCTAAGTAGTGCCTCCTTGTCTCCTGTTCGTGCTTATGTGACATATGCTAGGGGAAAAGAAAACAAAGATGTTTTCTCCTACTCTCGTTCAACAGTCAGCACAGAATAATCTCAGGATCTCAGAGGTTGGGGGTTGGGCTCCCCCATACCTACCAAGTGGTTCTGACCTAGCAGACAACATCTGGGTGTTCTTGAATTCAATTCAGCTGGGACCCTGTCTGCCTGGTGAGAGTGTCAGCTCCCACAGCGAGGCCTCAGGACCACAGGGCTGCCTCCTCTTTAGACACAGGTTGTCCCATGTTTTCTCACCAGTTGAGTATAAGCTGGTGTTCCCATGACTGCCTGTTTGGTTTCCATTAGTTTGCTAGGATGGCTAACAAAATTCAGAGATACGCTGTACTTACATTTTCCAGTTTATTATGAAGAATTCTACAAAGGATACAGATGAGTGCCCGATGGGAGGGATGTAGGGAGCAGAGCATGTGGGAAGGGGTGCAGAGTATCCAGCTCTCTCTGGCCAGCAGTCCGGAGGCCCCCAGACCTGGTCCCTCGGGGACTTACGGAGGCTTTGTCCATAGGCACATGAGATTTAGAGGACTTGACACTGTGGTCAGCTCAACCCCAGCCCCTCCGCCCTCTCTAGAGGTTGGGGTGCAGCTGGAATCCCTACCCTCTGACGCTGCCTCAGTCCTCCTGATGTCCAGCCTCCAGCGTGAGACTCTCCAGGGGCCCCAGCCACCTCTGTCTCATTAGCATACAGATGGCACTCTTATCGCTCCAAGATCCCAGGGATTTTAGGAGCCGTGCACCAGGAAACAGGGCCAAGAGCAAATAAGCGTTTCACAGTATCACAAGGCAATTCCTTCTCATTCTGTCCCCATCATCCTGAGTGACAGGGACAGGAAGATAAGGAGAGCTCCACTGCCACAGGGTGAGGGACTCCTCACACTTTTGCCCAGAGTGCAGGTTTCAGGCAGTGGAGGTAAAGGTGCCCACTCATCTCCTAAAGTTGCCCAGGGCCAAGGGTGCCACCTCATGCTAGGCCTGGGAACCCAAGAGGGCTGGCCTTCAGCTGTCCGCCTGTCTGGTTTTCTTTTTTTCATAGTGGCTTCATCAGAACGTCTTCCCTGGGTGGAGGAGAGCCTGGCCTCCTGGAGCCTGTGGTCCTTTGCAGATGACATCTTCCCTCTTAGAGCAGCAGAAGGGCTCTGTCTCTGGACTCAGGAGGGAGACCCAGTGCGGAGTAGGGGCAGCCACAGAGGGCAGGGATGAAGCTGGCCAGGTGACCTAGGTCAGAGCAGACCCGTGCTCCCATACCCCGGCAAGGAGTGTGGCCAGAGAGGGAAAGCATGGTCCAAACTCCTTTTATTTGTGGTGAGGGCACTCAGGAGAAGGGTAGGCGAATGGTGGGCTCGGGAGTTGCAGGGATGCAAGATGTTCTGGTGGTGGCTCCATGTCCCGTTAGACGTTCAGATCCAAGTCGGGGATGGGGGAGGGGCTGGACAGACAGGGAGACATGATAGGAGGTGACACCTGAGCCATTAGCACAGACAGTGGGAGCTAAATCCTGGGACTGGGGAAGCTGGCCAGGGGGGGCAGTCATAGAGAAGCCAAGGTACTAACAGATATGGCCAGGGATGAGATGGGGAGCCGGGCAGGTGTGCCCCCAGATGTGGGGGACAGAGACGGACAGTCATGCTGCTTATTGATTGATTACTGCAAAGGGTGAGAGCAGCAGAAAAGGCCCATGAGGTTGGGATGCTGGGAAGTGACCCGGGACCTCATGGCACAGCCACCAGCTGGCAGTGATGGGGTGGGGAGGGTCACAGCACTTTCCAGAACCCTTGCTCTGAAGGACACCAGAGGGATGGCTTACTCAGTGAGGTGCCTTTCTCTTCTGGGATGAGGAGGCACAGCGCACTGGGTGGTGATGGTAGCAAGCCAGCCACGAGGAGAGACAGACAACACTGGAAGGAGAAGGAAGAAGGAGCCCCAGTCTGCATTGGGATGGGAAGTTGCAGGTCAGTCTCGCTCGGAAGAAGATTCTATTTCTCAGAGGAGGAGTGAAGCAAGGTTCCTGGCTGATTGTGGGGACCTGCCAGTTCTGGGACAGAGTGGGGATGTGTCAGTCAGCTTTTCTGTGCAGGACACAATGCCAAACACCCATAATTTAAAGGAGGAAAAGTTTAATTTGTTTCGCGCTTCAGCCCACGGTCAGCATGTTGGAAGGATCTGGCAGAGGAAAGCTGCTCACCTCATGGCAGCCAGCAAGCAGAGAGAGACAGGAAGAAGGAAGGAGCTAGGGACAAGAACACACGCTTCCGGGTCACACCCCAGGGACCCACTTCTACCCAGGCCCCACCTCCATATAGCACCAGTCAGCCATGAACTCTTCCATGGATGAATTCACAGATGAGTTCAGCACCCACATGATGCAGTCACCTCCTAAGAGCCCCACCTCTGAGCAACACATGACTTTTGGAGGACATTCTAGGTCTAAACCATCACAGGGTGAATGTGGGCTTTGGGAGAGATGAGTTTTCCATGTCATCTTGCCCCCTCACCGCCCCAGCCTACAGGGGCATTGGGGTGTTTTCCCTTTTTACATAATTAAGTTCACATCAGAAATGTGTGAGCTGAGTGACAGTCTAGGTTTCCTTTCTTAACCTGGAGCTATGGACTCGAGGTTTCTGAGTGGGCTACAGGAAGTTATAGCGCAGCTGCCTGCACAGTTAGGCATCCCTGCTTGTCCTTAGAAGAGCAGAACCCTAGCACCTGTGCACACTCATGGAGTGGTTCTTAAGAGGGGCACCGACAACGGACCTGTTCACCAGGAGGGAATGCTCCTCTGAGAGCTGTGACATCCACAGTAGCACAGCCCACGAGCACCCCATCTTCCTAAGGTAGCAGGCGCCAACAGCCCCAGTAGTGAACACCGAGCTCTCTCTGTCACTGCTGCTCTGATGGGGAGGATAATATGGTGTTGTCTTTGTTCTCAGTTCCCCGATTGCCAGGGCGGATGCACAGGTTTTCTTTATTTTTCTCCTGCAATATTTTACCCAGTTCTCTGCTATGCTGTTGGTGTTTTTTTTACTGCTTTCTTGCATCCTCTCTGCAAAGGAGGCTGTTAAGCTTGTGTTGTGTACCTTGCAAATGCTTTCTCTCCCTCTGAATGTGCCATTACTTTGTCTTCATTCCCGTACTGTAAAGGAGATAAGTTTTCCTTGTGTATGCAGATGACATTGCCAGCCTCCCTGAAATCATGGTGGCAGGAGGTACAGTGGCCTGGACCTCTTGGATCCCCTGCCAGCAGGCAGCCTGGTGAGTGTCTCCTGGGGCACAGCCAATGTCGTGGCCTCTGCCTCCTTTACGGACACCTCTGAAACTCTCTCTCCATTCCTGAGCTCCCTGGAGGATCCACCAGATTGTCCCTCTGTCCACTTCCTTTCCTTGCTTCCCTAGAGGCATGGCACTAGTTTCCCAGGACTGCTGGAACAAATTGCCTGTATGAATCACTTTCTCATTGCTGGGACACCATACCTGACACCTGAGACTTAAAAGGAAGAGAGGTTACATTTGGCTCTCAGTTTCAGGGGCTTAGTCCATGGTCTGCTGGCTCCAAGGCAGGAATGTCATGGTGGAAGATGTGGTAGAGCAAAGCTGCTTAGTTCACGGTGGCCCAAGAGCAGAGCAGGGGAACAGCACCAGAGAGGAAGGGGCCAGAGACCAGTCATAGACTCCAAGGCCATACTCCATTTTACTAATCTGCTAGGCATTTCTGAATCCAATGAAGTTGATCTCTATTAGTATTAGCTGTCACATTGCCTCAAACTCAGTGGCTTAAAACAACAGAAATGTGTTGTCTGCTAGCGCTGGAGGCCAAAGCCTGAGAAGCGGGCATCAGCAGAGCCACACTTTTTCTGAAGGCTCTTGGGGAGGATCTTTCTGCCCTTGCAGCTCCTGGTGGCCCTGGAGTTCCTTGGCTCTGTTGACACCACTCCAGTGTCTGTTCTTTTTGTCTCCTTCTCCTCCTCCTCCTTCTTTTCTCCTCCTCCTGTGTCTTCATAAAGCCAAGTGTCATTGCATTTAGGACCCACCCAGATCATTGTGGATGATCTCAACTTGAGATACTTAACTTAGTATACCAGCAATGACCTCCTTTCCAAATAAGCTCACATTCACAGAATTTGGGGAATAAGATGTGGAGGTATCTTTTGGGAGCCACCCCTCAACCTACTCAAGCATCTTTGAAAGCCCTCCCTCACCACAGCCTTCTGTGCTGGATCCCTACCTCTGTTTCCAGGGAAACCGACCTAAGATGATGCTTGGTGAAGAGGACAGAGCTGAGGTCTCATAGAGGAAGTTTCCAGACCCAGGTGCTCCTCTGTCTTGCTGAAAAAGTCCTCTTCTTTACTGGGGGTTTCCAGGCTCCTGGATTTTAATGAAAAGATTGTTCTAGAAGCTTCTGGGGGTTCCTCTGGCATCCTGTGACTTGATGTTCCTCCAGCCTAAGGTCATTCCTGAGCAGCTCATGGGAGCGACACCCTCCTTCTTGCTGGGGGTGGGACTGGGAACAGGTGTGACCCAGGCCTGGAACCCAGAAAGCCAGCGCCTGCTCAGCAAGCCAAGACAGGGCTCCCATCAGGCCCCTGGCCAGCACCCCAGAATAGCTCTGATGTAATTCATAATTGTCCCTTTCTCCCACAATGAGATCCACCAAGCGAGAAAAAGGGATTTCTGTTCTAAAACTGCTTTTCAGAGACTGTGGCGGCTGTGAGTAATTAATTCACAGCCTGGCTCATGGTGGGCTGGCCAGGTGGGCTGGGAGGGAAAGCTCTGGAGAATAGCAGAGAGGCATAGTTGTGGCTGGAAATGCAATTGCCCTGGACGCTGCTTGGGGACTGGAATAAATCCATAGCAATCCCGGAGCAGAGGGGAGGCCCGAGACTGCAGCCTTCTTAATGTGCATCAGCACACAGCCCTGGATAAGTCAGACCAATGGGTCCTTTTAGGGTTCCACTGTGATTTCTAGCTGGTAGGAGGCCTGGGGACAGGGAGCACAGGCCAAAGGCAGAGGGACTGTGAGTCTTTTCCAGGTGGAGAAATAGAACTAACTTAGCTCTGCTTCCATAAAGTGAGGGAAACAATTATGAAACTATAAATCAATGATAAAGAGTAAAGATAGGCTATGAAAACTCTAACTCTCCCTTTCTGGAAATTCCCCAATGGATCTTTATCCTGAAGAATCACTGGTGATGTGTGCAGACTCATAAGCACAAAGGGATTCTGCATAATGTAGGAGATTGGAACAAATGGGAATCACCAACCAGAGGGGCTTGTTCATAAAAGTACAACCCACGTATATGACAGAATATTGTGCAAATAATAAAGTCACCTGGCACTGATACATTCTTATTGTGAGAAAAGCAATGAAGACATGGAGCATGGTCCCGGTGCCTGAAAAGACTCCATGGATGACAACAGAACAGATAAGGGCTGCCCTGTGTTCAGGCTGGGGAGGACTCCACCCCAACTGGAGGTCTGGGATGGTTCATTTTGGTTATCAGCTTGACTGGCTTGAGAGACACCTGGAAGATTAGTAAAGCACACTTCTGGTTGGCTTTGGGTAGGTCATGGGAGTGTGACCTTAGGGACTCTCTCTGATCTCTGGCCCCTTCCTGTCTGGCTCTTCCATTGCTCTCTGCTTCCTGTCTGCCATGAGGTGAGCAGGTTTCTTCACCATCATCATGATGTTTCTGCATTGGAACCAGCTGACTGCGGACTGAATCCTCTGAGATCGTAAGCCAAACTAAACCTTTTTTCTTTTAAGTTGTGCATATCAGGTATTGTGTCCTGGCAATGAAAAGCTGAGAAATACAAGCTCTCATCTCACATAACAACCCTGCTCAATCAACAGAGGCTTCCCAGACTGTTGAGAAGGATTCTGAGGCTCAGTTGAGATGCAATGGGAAAGCTTGCTGATACAGTCTCCAAGGGCATCACCAGCAGAGGAGGGAGAAACAAGGGCCAAGAGCTCATGCCCTTGGCCTCTCTGAAGCCCAATCTTTGGCCACTGAACCAAGGCACTGGGAGAAGGTGCAAATGGGGTGTCCAAGTAGTTGGGGGTCCCCCAGGAATGACCCACAGCCCAGAGCTTCTCAACCCTAAGGAAAAGGAGGTGCTGAGCATGCTGGCATTTTGCACAGATTACACTCCATACACTACGCTGGTCCTGGCAATTATTTCTTTTCTATAATTAGCCCAGTCATTTCCCTGTTGTGGATGAGGAGAGCAATGTGGGTGGAAGGGCAAGACAGTGCATGAATTCACACCAGAAGGCTCCCATCGCAGGCAGTGGGTGCCCCTGCCATCCCCGGAGGAAGTGTCCACTCATGTAGTTGGTTGACCAGCTTCAGGCCACATTCAGGTGATGCCAGGACTGTCCTCATCCATGTGACAATAATCATTTGTTCATCTTTTCTCACTCCCCTCAATGCCCCATTAGATGACCATCATCACCACTGTCATCTTCACCATCCCTACCACCATCCTCAACCTCACCATTATCATCCTTGCTGTCACCAGCAAAGCCATCATTATTATCACCATGATCCCCATTATTACTATGCTTATAGTCATCACCACCATTACAATCATCTCCATCACCACCATGACCATCATCACCATGACGATCACCACCATGACGATCACCACCATGACCATCGTCACCATGACCATCGTCACCATGACGATCACCACCATGACCATCGTCACCATGACGATCACCATCATGACGATCACCACCATGACCATCGTCACCATGACCATCGTCACCATGACGATCACCACCACTGTCATCATCACCATCATCATCACATCGTCACCATAATCACCATCACCTTCAAGCCACCCTCAACATCCTCATTGTCATTATCACCTTCATCACCATCACCATCACCGTCATCAATCATACTTACCACCATCATTAGGAGAAGCTAAGATCAGCGAGATGGCAGCCATCTCGGTGCCACCCACTGCTTCCCACTGCTCCCAGGTCCTGGGCCCCAGAGGGGTCATCACAACAGCAGCAGCTGATCTCTAGAGCATTCTAGAGAATGGCTTTCATGGGACACATTTTCATCTTGAAGGCGGATGGGCAGTTTCCATGGACCAGCCCTGACTATCTGAGCATGCAGACCTTGCCCTTTCCCGAGTGGGTCCCCCGCACAGGAGAATGGGGTGGGGTAGAGAGCCAGTATGGCTCAAAGTCTCTTAGACAGAGATCAAGCTTAACAGCCTGCAAGATTTCCTATTTCCTGACTGCCTCTGGGAAGAGAGGAAAACAAATATCAATTAGGGTGGCATCGGCTGCGGAAGAAAGCCGCCACTCTCCATTTAGGGAGTATAAACAGTCAATTAGGCTGCGAGGTCGACCAGCTCCGCCAGCCACAAATCCTGCCATCCCCTGGGACCCAGGAGCAGGAGCTGTGGTACAGGGCTCCAGGCACAGCTTTTCAACCCTGGGAGAAGGAGTGAACCAAGACACAGCTCTGTGTCACTTAGCGATGAGGACTTTAGCCTCTCCTGGGCTGCTCCTACTAATGTGGATGCTGGGGCACTCCCTGTGACTGCAGGTACATGACCGGGTAGGGGCTGCAGGTACATGACTGGGTAGGGGCGGGCTCCAACATCAGTGTATTTTAATGTTTCTCACAGATTTCCCATGCAGCCAGGGCCAATGACCCCTGGTCCCCACTGCCCTGTCCCTTCCTCCAGGCTGCACCTGTAAGGGCTGCAGGGACTCAGTGCCCACCTTGGCTTCTAGCCTATAGCCTTGGGGATGGGGTGATGCATATCCAGCCTCCAGCCTGGCCCCTGCTTCCTGCTGTCCATCTTCCCATGTGACAGGCCTGGTTCCCAGGGCTACTTGCTGGTTCCTCTGTACAGGGCCAAGGGCAGGTGTTATGCCACCAGCCCCATCAGGGAAAGGTGTGTGGTTCCACCTGGAGGAGAAAACGGAGAGTGGGAGGCTGCAGATGGAAGGCGGTAGCATGCAGATGGCATGGGGTGCAGGAGGATTCCTACAGAGCTTCCCTGGAAAATGAAACCCTTACCACAGGCCTTGGGGGCTCAGCAAAGGGAAGGCAAGGGGAGAATTCAGGCAGAACACGGGACCAATTTGGAGACAGGTGTCATTAGGCAATCCTATCCCTGAGACATCCCAGAGAGCACTACACAGGCCTAGGTGGGCCAGGACCATCGGTTCCTGGGGCGCCCTGATACAGTCCAGGGATGTGGCAGACTCCAGATGAATGAGGCTGCTGCTGGGAGCACAGCAGACATTCACAGCTATCTTTCTTTCTTCCTCTTTCCTCCCTCCGTCCCTCCGTCCCTCCCTCCCTCCCTTCCTTCCTTCCTTCCTTCCAGTATTGGGGGTTGAACCCAGGGCCTCCCTCATGGGAGGCAAGTGCTCTACCACTGAACTACCCCTAAAGCTCTTTATATTTATTTTATTTTGAAACAGGGTCATGCCAAGTTGCCCAGGCTGGCCTTAACCTTGGAATCCCCTTGCCTCAGCCTCTCAAGTAGCTGTATCACCATGTCCAGCTTCAACTTGTTTTTCTTTTTAAGTAGGAGTACATTCTGAAATACTGATAAAAGTGTAGTGTAGTAAATACATAAACCAGGGCCGGGGATTTAGCTCAGTGGTTCCGCCGCCTGCCTCACAAGTGGAAGGACCCGAGTTTGATCCCGGGTACCAAAAAAAAAAACATAAACCAGTATCATAGTTGTTTATGATTGTGACCAAGTACATAGGCACACAGTTACATGTGCTGTACATTTATACAGCTGGCAGTGCGGTAGGTTTGTTTACACCAGCATTATCACAGATATGTGGCACGTATAGTGCTGTGACATTACAATGGCTATGATGTTGCTAGGCAACAGGAATCTTTCAGCTCCATTATCATGTTCTAGGACCACTATCGCATGTGCTGTCTGTCATTGGCTGAAACATTATTATGCAGGGCGGGACTGTTTCTCCAAAGGTCAAGTGTACACCCAAGCCCTACGCTGGACCCCAGGGGCCATGAGAAGACAGACCTGTTCCTGCTCCCTGTAGGGAGATGGAGAATAAGCAAGCAAACCTTCAAACAGGCAGGATAACTTTGGTAGGGGCACAGGGACACTCTCCAGAGACTTTGAGCTGGGGTCTGAATAGTAAGTGGGAACCAGCTAGGCAGAGATCTGGGGCCAGAAAGTTCTGGCAGAGGGACAAGTGCAAGGTTGGAAACAGTGTGAGGATTCGAGGGACAAGAGGGGAACATTTGGGGCTGGAGTGAATGAAGCAGAGAGGGAAGGGTGGGATCTGAGAGGTGAGTCGGGGTCAGACTTGCAGAGCTCTGTAGGCCAAATAAAGGATTTGAATGTTATTGTGAGTATAACCAGAGGCCAGGAACAGGAGGGGGACAAAGCCACTGGGACTTGCATGGACAGGGTAAGTGGCACTAGATTTACCCTCTATGGTCAACAATTATAAAATTGAACCAAGTACACAAAGTAACTCCTTGCAGGCAGTGGGCAACTGGCAGTATAAACCTGTGATACTTTGAAATAGCCATCATAAATATGTCCAAAGAATGAAAGGAAAGGCATCTTCGAGGAATTAAACAACATTGTATGAATGAGCAAACAAGTATGAAATTTCAGAAATAATGAAAACTATTTTTAAAGCTCACGTGCAAATCAAAGAATTAAAAAGTACAATAACTGCAATGAAAAATCTATGGGATGGGCTCCATAGTATACTAGGATGTCAGGGGGGAAAGGCAGAGACTTTAGAAATACATCAAGAAAAGTTATCCAAATTTAAAAATAGAGAGGAAAAATAAGCAGGGTGGAGAAAGTATAGTCTTTCCACAATAGTCCTAGAATAATCTGCACCACATGCATAGTGCATAAGCAACTGGCTATATGGGTGAGGAAGAGGAAGAAGAAAGAGGAAGGGGAGGAAGAGGAGAGAGAGAGAGAAGAAGAAGGAGGAGGAGGAACTTAGACACAAACTTTAGAGCTTATATGATAATTGGCTTTAAATGGATCAGAGGCCTACATGGAAAATAGAAAAATATAAAACTTCTTGAAGAAAGCATAGAAGAAAATCTGCATGATCCTGGGCCTGGTGGTGAGTTTAAAAATATAACACCTAGCTCTGGCAAGGATACAAAGCAAAAGGAGTTTGCATTCACTGCTGGGAATACAAAATGATACAGCAGCTCTTGAAGGCAGTCTGGCAGCTCCTTTCAAAGCTGAACATAAGCTTACCATGCAAGTTGGCAATTGCTCTGCTGGGTGTACACCCAGCTGATTTGAAACCGTATGGCTATGCAAAAACCTGCATGCAACTATTTATGGCATCATTATTCATAGTTGTCAAAAGCTGGGAAGAGTAGGTGAATAAACTGTAACACATCCTAGCCATGGAGTAGCTTTCAGTGATAAAAGGCAATGAGCTTTCAAGTCGTGAAAAGACATGGATGAATCTTAAATGTATATTGCTAAGCCAAAGAAGCCAATTGGAAAAAAATCCTACAGTATGATTCTGATTATGTGACATTCTGGAAAACCCAAAACCTATAGAAATCTTACACAGATCTGTAGGTAACAGGTTTGGTATTTGAAGAGGGTTAAATGAGATGTTCCTGAGGTGGCGAAACTATTCTGTATGACACTGTAACAGTGAATGTAAGACACTAAGCATTTGCCAAAATGCATTGACCTTAACAGCACAGAGCAAACTATAATATATGCAAATCTTAAAAACCACGAGAGAGGTTGTAGAAGCCCAGAACAGAATGTGACAAAAGAATCTAACTGTCTTATACATGTGAAATGGTCTCACCAAAGAGGATCAGAATATGGTGTGGCCTAAGTGACTTCAGACATGAGTAAATATGACTAAAGGCACAGGAAACTGTGCATCCGGACTGTGCTCTGGTTTATAAAATTGTCTCCCATGGGACATGGCCTGACTATCAGATGCCACTGCTCAGGGCACCGGAATTGAATGGTTATTAAATGGATGATGGAGGAAGCCAGACTCCCTACTGTTGTCCTGTAGGTTACAGTCAAGCATGGGGTTGATCCATGAAGTAATGGATTAGAGTGGAGACCTCAGGATGAAGTTGTGTTTAGGTTAATGTAGATACAGATGCTGCCTATCGAAAGAGGTATAGAGAGGTATTGCATGTAGGTTAGCACATACACATACATCTCTGCTTTGCCAACAGACAGGACTTCTGGGCATTAATGTCTGTAGAAATAGGCACACCAAATACCTACATCTGAGTTTCTTTTTATTTTTAAATTTTACTAAGTTTTAAATTTTTACTAAGTTGTCCGAGCTGGCCTTGAACTTATCTTCCTGCCTCGGCCTCCCAAGTAGTTGGAATTACAGGCATGCATCACCACACCTGGGTATATCTGAGGTTCTAATAATCAGGTGAAGGAATCATGGTTTCTTGGATAAATGTTGATTCCAGGACAAGGCAGGAAATATATAAGATAAGCCTGCAACATCTTGTAGTGCCAGGAAGTTAAAGACTATTAAGGAAACACAGTACCAGGGACAATAGCTGGCCAAGGGTGGCACAATAGGAACACAGCTTAAGTAAAGTAGCGTTGGATATTTGACTATAACACAAGTATAAAATAAATACCCATGAGTCCATCCAGGTATAAAGAACTGGTTGAATGAACAGATAAATGGGGAGAAAAATTCAAATCTCCCACGCAGAAGATTTCCATATAATTGCTATAGATACTCTGCATTTACAGAGGTGCAGCCTGACTCCCCTCTCCTTCAGTGCAGGAGGCACCTAGTGGCTTCCCTCCAAAGAGGGTGTTGTGGAGAGATGGGAAGGAAACTGAACAATGCTAGATGATCAAGGTCAACGTTTTGCTGTCACATGCCCTTGATATTATGCAATGAGCAGCACACATCACCTTGTGGTCTTCTTCCTCAAAACCCACACCACCAGCCTAATCATGGGAGAAAACCGTTTAAAATTTCAATTAAGGAGTATTTGACCAAATACCCAAAAGCTTTCCCAACCAAGGAAAGTCCAAGAAAACTTGACCTCTAATTATAATATGGTATCCTGGAGGGATGTTGGAACAGAAAGGGCACACTAGGAAATCTGAATGAAATACATACTTTACTGAACAAAATTTGAAAATGTTTATTAATAGTGACAGATGTACCATGTTAATATAAGATATTAATAACAAAGAAAATGGGTGTGAGATGTATGCAAAATCTCTACTCTAACTTTACAATAATTCTACAAATCTAAAACTATTGAAAATAAAATAATTAAAAAAGAGACCCACAGGAGAATACCACATAGTGAGAGAAATGTGTAATTAGACTCATGAAGACTTATATTAGAGAAGGAAAATCTTTGAAGAAGTAAGGGCTGAACATTAATTTGATGGAAAGCACCCATGAAACTAAAATTAAGCAGGATAAATGTGACCATAAAGAAAAGCCACCCATGATCACATCATATTCAAGCTTCTGAAAACCGAAAGTAAAGAGAAAAACCATAGACTCAGCCAGAGAAAACAAGTCATACTACATACAGGAAACAAGAATATTCATGATGGATGTGTTAGTTTAAAAAATTGTCAATTGTATATAGGGAAGGGAAGGGGCTTCGGGGTGGTGGGACGAAATAAAATAAAATTTATTTTAAAATCTGTCAAGCTGGAATTCTATGTTAATAAGAATAATCTTTCAAAACAAGAGTTAAACAGTTAATAAATGGAAGACAATGGCAGCAGAATTGTGATTTTTAAAATGCTAAAGGCTGCCCTTTGGGGCCCATCTCAGAGCTAGAGGAGGAGTGAAGGGAAATAGAAAAGGCCAAAAAGTGGACAGGTACAAAGAACTGTGTTTTCTTTCTAATCTCATGGACAAGATGGCTCTCTGGAGAGGCCAAATGAAGTGAAGGGAAAGCTTACAACATGAGTGTAGTTAAGAATTCAGTAGCAGAAATAAAAGGTAACATTAAAAAATACCTGATCCCAAAGAAGGCAAAAGGGAGCAATGGACAATCAAAAATTAGAGTGACAAATAGCAAAGTGGTAGACATAAACTCAATCACATCAACCATTGCATTAAATATAAATGAACCAAACCTCTAAATCAAACAGCAAAGACTGTTGCACTGGGTGCAAATCATGTCTCAATTATAGACCACCTAGAAAAGATTACTTTCAAAATAAAAAGGTCAAAAGCAAAGGCTAGAAAAAGGTATAATATGCAAATATGAATGAAAGAAGTTTGATGTGGTTGTACTAAGAACAAGTAGGGTAGACTTTAAAGCAAACAACCAAAAAATATTATGAGATAAAGAAGAACACTTCATAATGATAAAATAGTCAATTTGTTAAGTAAATGTACCTAAATATGTACGCCTAGAATAACATAGTATTAAAATATACTAGGCAAACATTGACAAAAAAGGGAGAAATAGATTAAGAAATAAAGTGGAAATTTAAAAACTCTTCTGTGAGCTAAGAAATGTATCAGTTAGGTTAGAGAATATTTGAACAGCACAAACTTGATCTAATTAGTATTTATAAAATACCCCACCTAACAATCGCAAAGCACACATTCAGAGTTCACATGGAGCATTCATCAGGGTGAGCCGTATGTTAGGTCACAGGAAGTGAAAGGCGCAGGAAGTGAGAGCCATGGGAAGGGGGACCCAAGAGGAAGTTGGAGCTGGCCCTTAGGGTTAGGATGGGACACAGGCGGGGCCTTGTCTGCTCCAGGCCTCAGTCTCTCCATCTGTTCAATGGGGAGTTGGACTACAGGGCTCTGGGGGGTCCAGCTGGAGCACAATCCCAGCCCACAGGGCTTGGGCTGACTTGGGGGGTCTCTGCTGTGGACTGAGTAGCACAGGGTCCAGAGCGACCCCACCCAGTTCTGCGTTCCCTGAGTTTCAGGGTCTCCCCAGGGTGCCCCAGCCAACCAGGACACACTTCCTGTCTGTGCCCCTTGGCTCTGAGACTGGATAGCCCCAGGGCTCCAACCCAGGGCCTCCCTCCTCCAGTGGGAAGAAGAGGTTGTAACAGGGTGGCAGACATTACCCAGCCTCCGAGGAGCCTGGAAGCAGCAGGACCTCTTAGCTCTCACTCTTCAACCCAGGCTGTGGGCCCCTGTGGGCCCGTCCTGCAGAACTCCAGGGTGATGGGGGGCTTGTCTTCACCTCACCAAGGCCCGCTGTGCACCTCTAAGCAGGTCACCCCGTCAGGTCTCTTGTAGCCTCTGACTCCCGGAGGATTTTCACGCCCCAGTGACTTGGCTCACTCTGGCCCCAGCAAGGAAGACCCTGGTGAGGGATGTGGGGCACCCAGGCTCCCCAAGCCAGTCAAGGGACAGGACCTTGGGCCCCGGAGGAAGGGCTGCATGAACTGTGGCCTACACATGAAGGCATCTTATACCGCCAGTTCCAACTGTTTTCTGAAAAGTCCTCAGAATCCTGGGAAATGACGGCAGTGAGTAAAGTGGATTAGAGCTTGTAAATATAGAATGTTTCCATGTTGTCTGAGATGTATATTTATAGCTGGATATAGGAAAAAGGATGAAATAGCTGAGTCTCAGCCGTGGTTGACAAGGTTCCTCGGGTGCTGGGACACTTTTCTTCTTGATTTTTTCTGTTTTCCTAATTTTGCACCATGGAAAGAATTAAACTCTTGTCTAACTCAGAAGGAAAAAAAAGTCCAAGAATTCAGAAAATAACACCAAATGCTTTTTAAGGGAGCCCCATGATCTACTCCTCCTGACCCCACTTGACCCTCAACCCTTGTTGCAGGGAGGGTCTCGCTGACTCCTAGGGCTGGTCACCATGGCAATCAGTGAGCCTCTGCTCAACCTCCAGCCTCTGAGAGGCTCTGCCAGGTGTGATGGTGCTTAGATTCGGGTGCCTGCAGGGACACAACTGTCTCCATGCTTTCTGCATGGGGGCCAGGGCCCATGGGGCCGAGTTTTTCTCTTCCTGGGGGACACTGAGCAAAGGCACAGCAAAGATTAGTAAATAGCTTTCCTGGGAGCTTGGCCAAAGTGGACAAGCTAACACGGCAGCCCTGGTGCAGCTGGATCCACCCCCTTTGTTATTACAGTAAGCCCATTGCTCGCTGCAGACAGGGAGCCACTGCTTGGTTTTATGGATGGGAAACAAGGTCCAGAGGGGTAGAGAGGTTCTCTGGGTTCTCCAGGAAGAAATGACCTGAGCCAGGCTGGAGCCCCCATACACTGCAGAGCACCCTTGGCAGGGCAGAGGGCACCTGCAGAGGGCCTGGCACTCGAGGGCAGGCATGGTAGGGAATAGGGGAGGGGCAGCTGCAGATACGGGGATCCATGAACAATGCTCATGTCACCAAGGGGAACACATCAGCGGCCCTGGGCAGGTCAGGCAGGACAGGAAGGGACAGTGTGTGAGCTTGGAGACTGGTCCTACAGGCCCTCAGAAGCCCCCTCCCCTTCCGGATCTCAGACTCCCCCTGTCAAATGGGTGCATTCCCAGGACCTGGCAGGTGGGGAGGGGACCAACAGTAGTGTCCACTTGAGGACAGCATCTCCCCTGGCTTACTGAGTATTCTTGAGCATCTCCTATGTACAGAGTGGGCACGGGGCTTAGTCGGTGCTTTGTGCGCCCCGGGGGGTGGGGGGCGTAGAGCACCTACCAGCAGTGATGCCTGATCCTGGCTCCTGGGCAGTCTCGGATCCCCAGCCTGCTCTGGACAGTTGCCCTCTGTCCGCTGTCACCTTGCATATAAGGAAACCAAGGCTCCCAGGGAGCAGACCCCCTGCCTGCGCTGAGGCGAGGCCGGGTTGCTGAGGCCGGGCTGTTCTTGCCATAGGAGCCATGGAGACCCCGGTCCAGTCCTGTGTTCTCCCGTGAGAATGCAGAGGACCCTATCCCTTCCTGGCCTCCTCCTCTCTCTTCTAGAACATTCCCAGGAAGCAACAGCTCAGCCCAGGATCAGGCTACTTGGGGCTGCTGGAGATCTCAGCTGGGATCCTGGTGTCTGGGGAAGGGCCGAGCTCTAAAAATAACCTGCTTGCCTGAGCCTGAGCCGCCAGCAGGAGCCTGGAGAGCCGCGGCCGCCTGACTGGCAGATGATGGCGGCCCCGGCCTGGCCGCGGTGCCCCCTTCTTAGGCAGCTGGCCCCTGGGATGGGCTGGTGGCAGGTGGCAGCCAGGAATATTTGACCTGGTCCCGTGGAGGCATCCAGTCCCCATAGGTGCACACATATACGGGCCCCAGCCGGGGACAGGCTGCCCCGAGCGTGGCAGGCCCTGCGTCTGAGCAGGGACAGCAGCCTGGGCTCCTGAAGTGGCCTCCCTGTGCCAGCTTCCCATCAGTTGGACAGTGACCAGCCTCGGGCACAGGTAAGGGGCCACTGGCATGGGCAAGAGGTAGCTGTGGCCTGGGGGTGGGCGGGGCTCCAGGGGAGGCAGGAGCAACTTTCCCTGTGGCTTCTTTCCCTCTGAGACTCCCAGGATCCTGACTGGAGCATCAGTCCCTTTGGGAGGGGTCCTGATGCCACTTCTGGCCTCCCTGTCCATGTCCCAGACTGGCAGGGGCAGTCTGCCCTTCAGCTCTTCCAATACTCTCAGCCACCACCCAAGCATGTGTCCCCTCAACCCGGGAAATGCCGGCCTCACAAGTTTAGGAATTGGTGTGCTGATGGGTTGCAGATGCTGGTGCCTTTGGGAAGAGCGAGATGTCCCCATCCTGCTCAGACTGTGGCTATGGGCAGGAGAGGCACCACCCAGGTTCTGCCCTGCTGGCTGTGGGCGAGGACCTCCCCGGAAGACCAGTGAGGGGGATGCCTTCCTGGGCGAATGGACAGTTCCCTGTGTGGGTCTGGAGTTCCCTGACTCTGGGTAAGGCTTCCGGTTTACAGAAAGGACCTGGTTCAGTGCACTCCTCCTTTCCTGGTCCTAGGGGTGCCAGGGGATTAATAGCTCTTGAACAGGACTCGGGACACAGCACAGTGCAGGACCCGGGGAGGGAACGGTTTGTATGTCACAGTCTCCTCTTCTGACTGTGTCTCAGGACTAGCGCTTCCCAGCAAGGAGCCTGGTGCACTGTAGGCCACATTTGTCAAATCCAAATCCACAAGTGAACACACGTGTGCATCACACACACAGAAAGGCTGGTGACCTGCAGGGACCCTCCCATGGGCACTGCCTCCCCAGCTGTACCCACCCCGCGTGACCGGGATGGTTGGGGTGGTCCCCACAGCCACTCCTCCTGCTGCTACCTTGGCCCCCAGGGTCTTGACCAACATCGAAGCACATAGATTTGGGGCACATGGTTGGCCTCCTTCAAATAGGGCCAGCCTGCTGAGGGTGGAACAGGCTATGCCCGGGCCGCAAATCAAAACGGTCAGTCCTTGCGTGCTGGCTCCTTCCTGGGAACGTGGCTTCTGCTCTGCTAACTGACTCCGAGCAATGCAGGCACATGGACGCCCAGCCTCGCTTGTCCCTAGGTGCTTTGGAAGCAGGCCTAGGGTGTCCACAGACTTCCTGGGACTGGCAAGAGACCCCTCCCTTCCTGGCATACCCCTGAGCCCCCCAGGAGGGCTGGGGCCGTCAGCAGTGGTAGCTGTGTCCCAACCACCACAGTAGTGCCCCAGGCCCAGGACATGGTCCCCAAGGCTTTGTAAGGAGGCCTGGCGACCAAAGCATCTTCTGAAATAACAGCTTCGGTCCCGTTCGTTTATCAAGCACTGATGGTACGCAGGCCTGGGGCTGGAGGCTGTGTGCACTTAACCAATCACTTCCATTGGAAAGGAGCACAATTACGGAAAGATCCGGAGTTAGCAAAATGATGCATGTACACATGGCTTGGTGCAAGATAACACAAACCCTGTGGTGTCTTCAGCCACCCTAGCAGATGCCCTGTAGCCTTTATCCCTGCGATGGCTTAGCTCAAGAGCAACCCCAGAACTCTCCTGCCCTGGGAGGTGTGGTTTTGGGAAGGTGACTGGATCGTGGGGTGCTGTGCGCATCATTGGGTTCATCCATGGATGAGTTGGAGGCTGACTGTGCTGTGAGGAGGTGGAGCTTGGTTAGAGGTGGTCGCTGGGGCTGTGACCTGAAGGGTGCGTCTCCCTCCCTGGCTTCCTGCTTCTCTCTCCACTTTCTGCCTATCAAGTTGTGAGCAGCTTTTCTCCCTAGTAGGCCCTTCCTCCAAGTTGCTTTTGCATTTGAGCAGGCTGACCATGGGCTGAAACTGTGAGCCATTTCATCCAGATCAGTTGCCCATCAGGGAAAGGAGTGACCTTTCCTCAGTCCCCTGCATTGGTGAGCTCTTGCTGTCACAGTGCCATGTAACAAGCATTCCCCAGTGCTGATAGCAAACATGGATTGTTTTCCTACTCCTGGAGCTGTGGCTGGGGTGACTGGGCTCTGCGGCTTCCACTATCCTGAGTTCCTGGCTGTTTGGGGGCCTGTGCCTTTCTTGGTGGAAGCAGAAGCGAAGAGGACAAAGTCAAGTTCAGGATCACAGGGGAACATCAGCACTGGGTATTAATACTCCTCCCAGTGTGGGGGTCCCAGAGGAGGGATGGAGGAGCCCTGGGTGCCACTAGGGGGACCAGAGAGTTCCCAAGGAGATGGCTCAACCACAAAGCAGCTGGAGGAGGCGCTGGCTGGCAGCGGAGCAGAAGGGGGGCGTCCAGGCAAAGGCTGGAGGCAGAAGCCGGTGCCACAGTCAGCCCGGTCGTCCCTCTCTGGGCCTGGAAGGTGCAGGGTGGGCAGCTCCTGGACCCCGAAGGCAGATGAGTCCCCTGCACTGGAGTTGCTTCCCAGAACACCTGAAGGTACTCCGCACTGGCTCTAAATGAAGTGCTGGCTGGGAACCTCTGATCCCATTACTTGGATTATAATTGGCCTGCTCTTTAATAATCCACAGCCGAGGGCCCAGGGACATGGCTGCTCTGGAGAATTACCTGGCCAGTGGTGTCAGGACAGGCTGGAGGGTTAAAGGTCACTCGCAGATACTCTGGTTCACAGGAATTCACATGATAAAGAATTCGTGGCCCAGTGTCCTTAAGCTACAAAGGACTTTAAATGCCACCCTGCATGCAGCTGTGAGGGGCCAGGGTCATTTTTCTCAGTTAAACACTGCCTTGCCTCCCAACAATTCCAGACCCTGGGCAGAGAGCAGCCCTTTAAGAAGACGAATCCTGTACAGAATCATTTGTGCAAGAGGCTTGGTCTCCTCCTCTGATGCGCCCCTTCCTGAGGACCCGTGGGTCCAGAACTAGCCCATGTCCCAGAGCCATGTCCCCAGACACATCCTTCAGCCTGCACAAGCCTCAGTTTATTCATCTGGGAAATGGGCTGATGAGCCCTGCATGGCCAATGCTCCAGAAGGGATTGGAGAATCAGAGGACATAGTAGGGGTGGCCGTGTGGGGAGGCTGCGCATGGGGGGAAGTTGGGCAAATGGGGAGCAAGGAAGGACCCCAGGGGGCCCAGACCAGGGAAGCGGTGAAAACAGGGAGGTTGGCCACACACCACTGGCCATAATGATAAACAGGGACCCATTGATATCAAGTGTCACCTGCAAGCCTGGGTCACATCGTCAACCAAAGAACCCTGTGCACCAGGGACGTGGGAGCCACTGTGGCTGCTGGCACCAGGGCTTGGGAGCCCTGTTTCCACACTGTAGTTATGCAGGGGCCCAGGCCCTCCATGTTCACTCTAGCTTGGAAAGGGAAGAACTGAGCCACCTACAAACCAAAGGTGAATTTGCAGAAGGGAAACCATGGAAGCTGGGTTAGGAAACAGCGCTCCTTCGCTGCAGCCCCAGCATTTGGGGTGTGAACTATTTCCCGTCCAGAGTTAGCCCTGTCCTGTTGTGGAGGGGTCACTGCTGAGATCTGACTGTATGCATGGACAGCGTGCGTGCCAGACGGCCCCGTGCAGACCCAGCTCCTCCGCTCATCAGCCTGAGGGCTGGGTGGTCACAGTGTCACCCCTGAGTACCCCAGTTCTGGTTCTCTGGCCTGCTCTTGGGGGTGACAGCAGCCCCGACAGCCGGAGTAGTTGGGATGTCTGCCGCCCCGGGGTCGGTGGCCTTCTGGGAAGAGACAAGCGGAGCCTGACTGCATCCCCTCCTCATCCTTCTCCAAGCTGAGCAGCCCTTCAGACAGAGGTGACTTGAGAACCCACCCAAAGCAACTCAAACCCCACAAGGGTGTCGCCTGCTCCAGGTTGACAGGGAGAGCTCACACCCTAGATGCTGGCCCACAGCGGACAGTGCTGCCTTGCTCCACTCACTCCTCCAGCCCTGCCCTGGGCCGCCAGGGACACAGGACCGGTGACAAGATTACCAGCCCTGGGCCAGAGCGGGCCTCCTGGGGTCTCTTCTCTCCACGTCTCCCCCATGCCACTCACTGCTCCTTCCCTCCTGCCCTGTCTCCCCACATCACCTCCTCCACCCTCTCAGCCTGAGTGGCCCCGAAATAAAGCTCAAGTGTCCTCTCCGACAATTCCAGAGGATTGGATGTTTTCTGTTCTTAATTTGAAACACAGAGAAGTGGAGTATTTTCTCTTTCTCCATCTCAAAGACCTACAATAACAGCCACCAACTTGAGTTAATTGATTCCTCTCTCCTGCTGCCCTTCCTGTGGAGGCCCTGCCATTGAGCTGGGGACATTTATGCTGGGAACCTGCCCTCCTGGGTCCCCAAGCCCCGCCCACTGCCTTCTCCTCGGGCTCCTGTGGGTATTGTGACTTGGGGTCTCTGTGAGCTCATCTCCTGCTCTAAGGCACAGGTTCTCCATCCTCTACGGGACACTGAGGCTCAGGGGCTAGGGGACAATTCACAGTCACCTGCAATGTGGAGCATGCTGGGCTTTGGACCTCAGCTGCCTGGTCCCGGTCTGGGTCCTTGTTGATCACTGCACAACCAGAGAGCAGCCACCCCTGCTCTGGTCATCCCAGAAGCCTCAGCTCCCTTTGTCCTTTGCACAGAGCCAGCCAGAGAGGCTAATTTACCAGGCTCCAAGACCAGACCTGCAGGGAGTGTAGGCATCAGAGTGACCCCAGCGTTCTGGACACGGTGACCCCTTCACCAGGTGTGGGGTCCTGGTCGGCTCCATTTGGCCCTTCCAGAGGGAAGAGAGCCCTCACCCATCCCTCAGCTGGCGACAGTGGCTGAAGCAGAACGCGCTTGCCTGAGCTGCAGTCTGCACGTGGTCACTGAGTGCCCCATGGGGCCCGGAGCCAGGGGAGTCTGTGTCTCCAGGGATCCCCAGGTGGATCCTGTGGTCTGGATCCCCGGCTGCTGGCCTTACCATGCGGCAGGAGGCTAAGGCCATACCTGGGTCAGAGGTGTTAGCTGCCCATGGCACCCATGCTGGGTCCTGCCTGGGACCTGGGGACACGCAGGCTGGTGCTGTGGTCTGGGCTCCTTCTGCTCTGTGGTCTCTGCACGCGCTGTTCCCACGGCAAGGGACAGCCTTCCCTCTGGCTCTTCCCTCCCCCCGGCCTGTCCTCATCCCTGCCCTGGGTGCCTGTGGTTCTCTGTGTTCCCAGGGCACCCGTCATCCCAGTCAGCCTCTCCTTCCCTTCCAACATCAGCCCCTCCATCCCGCCTTCCTGCTTCCCCCCCACCCCACCGGGCCTGCACAGATTTCTAGAACACAGATCCATGCAGGCCCAACAGCAGGATTCGTCTTTCTCCACCACCTGACAGGACTTCCTGGGAGCGGGCTGCACCCTAACAGGGAGGAACTGAGGGCGCCATGATTTGACAAAGCTGCCTCCGGAGCATGGGGATGATGTCTCCTGTGCTCTAACCTCTCTGCCTCTCAGTCCTCCTGGGAGAGCCGTGGGGCCAGCTTCTTCCTGGATTCCTGAGACTTGGAATTGGGGGAATTCGCTGATAGACCGAATCAGAGTCCGAAGGGAAAGCGTGTGCTGTTTAGGGCAACTCCTAGGCTTTGCCAGTACAGACCATCCTGGAAGTGGGCAGTGAGAAAACTATAACCGCTGGGTGGATGGAGGCAGCAGTACAAGAGGTATGCAAGGAGGACAGAGGGACAGAGGAGCCACATGTGGGGTCAGAGTGAACCCACCAGCTGGAGGGTCCCACCTCTGGAGGTTCCCACCTCTGGAGGGTCGCTCCCATGTCCCCAAGGAGGTCGGCTGAAGGGTGGAAGCCACTGTGGTCCACTCTTGGCAGCTGCTTCCACCAGTGTGACTCTGCAGACTGCGCCATGTGGGGCCTGTGGTTATTCGGGGTTGCATAACATTGTGGTCACAATCCATTGTGGTCCCAGTCTCCTGCCCTGAGGCACCCAGCCCACATGGTTCCCTCGGTGTCCCTGCTGAGGTCAGTGTCCACATCCCGGCCATCCAGGCCAGCTGATTGCAAAGTTGAGCTCTTGTGGTTTCTGGCTAGGAGCGCAGATGTCCAGAATCCTTCCGGCCTCCTGCCTGGGTGCTCTCTGTGTCCCCAAGCCGGGCTCTGAGCTCCTCCATATGCAACTCGCAGCCTCTGATCTCTCCAAGATTAGTCACTTAAAGGGCCGAGCTGCTCCTCGCAAGCTCAAGGCCAGCTGCCAATTAGCTTCCCTGAGGTCTGTAGAGAGTACACAATAAATGATAAAAGAGTAGGAGGCAATTAGGGCCCATTGTGCCTCCTTATTACCCGGCTCTGTTTCCAAGCGGAGCTGGTATCACCCAGCCACTGTAGACAGAGATCTCTGCACTTTGAAGCCATCCCAGCTGAGGACAGGGGCTGCACCCGGCCTGCAGGTGGGCAGAGCCAGGGGACCGAGGGGCCAGCCAGGTCAGCTGCAAGGAGTCACCAATCAGTGAGGGATCTGCTCCTGGCAGATGCAGGGGACAGGGGTGGGGCTTTGCAGCCTGGCTGGGGAGAGCTCATCTCTCCACTGCTTGACCTTGGGAGAGTGGCAGAGGCTCGTCCAGCTTCAAGTGCCATCGTCATATATAAGCTGAGTGGCAATGTTTTTGCATTTGCACTGTGGAGTTAATGGGGTGGCTGACCTGGTGTGCGGGAGGCTCAGGACGGGCTCAGGAATGGAGACAGCTCTTCGTGAGTAGGCAAACGCCAATCTGGCCAGGTGTCCTGGACGCAGGTGGCCCTTGCTCCGTGTGTGAGCTGGGGAGGTCCCTTGAATCACGTGGGGACCTGGACTGACAATGCTGCACGGGCTGCTGCACGGGCCTTGTGCAACAGTGTAGATGAGATGCTGAAGCTGCTAGAGCCGTCATAGTAACAAAGGTGTGTTGGTTCCAGTTGCTCCAGGAGCTCTGGCAGGAGGTGGGGCCAGGTTTAGGCGGGTGGGCTGTGGACACGCTCAGCCTGGGCTGTGTGACCTTGTGTGAGTTACTTCACCTCTCTGGGCCCCAGGAGCACTGCATCTGGAATGCAATGAAACAATCATTTTTGAGCCGCCTGCTGTAGACAGCCTCACCCTTCATAACTCTCTGGCCCCCTCACCCTCGGGATAGGGTTGCATTCTTTATTTTGGTGTTCACAGCCCCTATTGGCTTCCTGCAGCTGTCTTTGCAGACATAAGAGAATATGCTATGGGACTGAAAAATACAGTGAATGCTTAATTTTTAAAATAATTTATTACAGTAAAAGACACATTGCCTTGAATCTCCCTCAAAATCCTCCCCCTTGCTTCAAACACATTCATCCCATGGTTCTTGCCACTTTCTGCAGTGGCTCTGGAAATGCTCTTTCCTGAGCATTGTTAGTTGCACTGTCCTGGCTGTCTTAGTGTCCTGAATGGATTCAAAACGTTGACCTTCTTTGGTCATTTTGACTTTGGGGAAGAGCTGGAAGTCACACAGTGCCAGATCTGGTGAATAAAGTGGATGAGATTCACTCTCATGTTTTTACCAGCCTGCTTTTCTGCTGGATGGCACTTGGTAGCAGCATTCACTGAATTTTGACCACACCTCATAAAGACACTCACGAAACAGAGCTTCCAGAGCTGCTTCATAAAAGGTCAAGAATGTTGGGATGAGTGTTAGAGGGAGGGGGAAGACTTTGAGGAGATTTATACAAATGTTTCTTTTATTGTAACACATTTTTTCTTTCTAATTTTATGAAAAAAATAAAACAAAATTTCCTAAGAGAATAACAATAGTTAATGTACTTGTGTATCGTTATTTTCAAAGAGAACCAGATGATGTCAGAGAACCAGACATCAACAAAAAGATTCTCTCTTACAAAGAAGAAATAAACAGATATTAGCACAACTTTTTTTCCAATGAACTAAGAGGAACTAGTAATATAAATGAAACAAATGAGCATATATATTAAAATGTTTTTTGAAACATGGAACAGATAATTTGGGGAACCATCTGAACCTTTCCCAGTTCCTATTTACTGATCTTCCATTTCCCCCTCATTTGCATATACATACTTTGAGTTTCTCGTATAAGAGAAACCATGCAACATTTGAGCTTGTGTGTCTGACTTACTTCTCTTAACATTATGGTCTCAGTTGTATCCATTTACCTACAAATCCCTCAAGTTTATCTTTCTTTACGACACCTTAGTACTCCATTGTGTATAAATACCACATTTTCCTTATCCATTCATCTGTTGATGAATATACACACTGTTTGTGAGATCTAGCTATTATAAATTGTGCTGTTATAAATATGGCTGTGCATGTATCCCTGTAATAGGATAATTTTAATTCTTTTGGGAAGATATTTAGAAGCAGGATTGCTACATCAAATGGAATTTCTAGTTTCAGTTTTTTGAGGAATCTCCTCACCGATTTCCACAGTGGTTATACTAGTTCCATTCCCACCAACAATGTAGAAGGGTTCCTTTTCCTCTGCCAGCATTATTATTAGATTTTTTTGTTGATAGCCACTCTTTCTGGGTTAAGATGACACCTCCAAGTAGTTTCAGTTTGGATTTCTCTAGCCAGCGATACTGACCATTTTTTCCTGTATTTATTGGCCATTTGTAGGCACAGAAAAAGGCTTTGACAAAATCCAACATCCATTCATGATAAAATCCCTGAAGAAAATAGGTATAGAAGGACCTTACCTCAATCTGATAAAAGCCAACCTACTGCCAACATCATATTAAATAGGGAAAACCTGAAACTTTTCTCTCTAAAATCAAGATATGACAAGGATGTCCACTATCACCACTCCTGTTGCTCATAGTCTTCAAAACATTAGCCACAGCAGTCAGGTGAGAGAAAGACATAGAAGGAATATGTATACATTTTTTAAAAAATGTAAACACACATGGTATTGTTTGACCAGCCCTTGTACATCCTGGCCCCCAGTTCTCTGGCTACTCCCCCACCCCATTCCCCCATTCCCACCCCAAGGCCAGCACAGAGCCTGGCCAGAGACGGAGAATGCCTAGGGAGTAGCAGGCACTGCAAGAGCAAACAATATTCTCATCTTCCTTGGAGGGCAAGGAGAGCTTCATCCAGGGGTGGTATTTGAAGCTGACACCTGCCTGCTGAAACTGGGGGCAGATTGCAGGGGAAGGGACAGCAGGGAGCAGCCTGCTCCCTGGGGCCCTGCACCATACCAGGTTCCAGATGACCTTCCTGTAGTTTTTCCTTTGTCACTAGACAGGGCCCAAGGAGGTCCCTAGAGCAAATGTTCCAGACTGGCCTAGAGCTCATGGCAATCTTCCTGCCTCAGCCTCCCAAGTGCTGGGATTCTAGGTGTGCACCACCATGCCCGGCTGTGGTGGGCTATATCAGAATGGAAATCCTGTACCTGTGTTTGCAGCTGAGATCTGCTGTCTGGTTAACAGTGAGGATGGGGTCCGTAAGGGGGAGAGAGATTGACAGGTGAAGAGCCCAGGCCCAGAGTCCAGTTTACAGGCTTTGTGTCTTTAAGGCCCTTAGGAATTTCTCCCGAGTTTCTGTCCTGAAGCTGCAGTTTTAATTAAAAGTACAAATTTAAAATGATGATTATTCACAGCCCAGGGATTTAGCTCAGTGGTTCTGGCGGCCGCCGCGCAAGCTCAAGGTCCCGAGTTCAATTCCCGGTACCAAAAAAAAATAATGATGATTTACCTTGAGTCTTTTCTATCTGCTTTTTTTCTTTCGTACCTCTCTTGCACAGAGGGCAGTCAGGAGCTCAGGCTGGCTGAGGGTGAGGGCTGGCACCTGTGGGTCATAGGAAAGAATGAGTGTCTCTGTTCACTTCTGATTTGCCTTGGCAAACACTTCTGAGCTCCGTGTTCCCTCAGGGCCACCGAGGCCCCTTGCAAACTGACACCTGCCTCCCTCCCTCCCTCCCAGTGTTTATAAGTGAATCGAAATTCAGGCCCTGGGGACCCCTGAGCACAGCTGGTCCCAGGACCACGGGGCCTCCAGGTAGGAACCAACCTGGTCTCTGCCTTTCCACATTGCCAGCACCACCTGGTCCCTGGACAGAGGCAGGGGAGGATGGGGAGGAAAAGCCAACAACCAGGCTTTCTGGGTTCAAATCCCAGCTCCGCCGTTTACCAGCCCTCAAATCCAGATTTGTCAACTGAGATCTCATCTCCCAGGCTGGGCCTCTGTTCCACTCCAGGACCGCCTGGCTCCTGCTCCTCTCGAGGTCCTGGTGCTCACGGTCACAGTCCCTGTACGATTCCTCCCGTGGCAGTGCTGGATAGGGACATCTGGAAGGAGGCGGCCAGGCCCAGGGATCTTCCAGGCTGCTCCCTGCCCCCACTTCCTTTTTAATTAAAGTCACATATGCACATAGTTATGGATGATGCATATGCAAATTTTACGAGAAAGTCTAAAAGGAAGAGTAAATGCCGCCTCCGCTTCCCCTCAAAGACCCTCTCCAAGCTAAGGGCTGTTTGTAGTTTCTGATTTGAATCTGCTGCTTCCCTTTATAACCTTAACCCTCGTCCAGGGCTGTCTCCCCGGCTTGATGACGCTCTCTGGGGCTCCTGCTTTGAATTTCGAGGCCCCATCACCACTGCACCCCCAGTAGGCATTGCTCCCACGGATTCCATCCTTTAAAATGCAGGTCCTGTCCTTGCCTCACTCCCGCCATGTTCTGGCCCAATCAGCCCCACCAGGCAGAGGGAGCTCGTCCTCGGTGCTGTTCTCTGCTCAGACTTCCCCGCATCCTCCATGGCAGCATTTATGTCAGACCAAGTCCAGGCTCCAGCACCCTGGGACGTGGCTGGGCATCTCCTGAACTCAGCTCCATCTGCAGTGTCCCCTCCCCACTGTCCACACCCCTGCCTGGATGCCTCAATCTGCTCAGGCTGCACCACGGGCCATACTGGCTGCCCCTGGGCAGGCTGTGCCCCTCCCTCCTGCCAGCTTTCAAATCACTTCGGGCAGTCTGCTCCAGTTCTGAGATGCCCAGCATCAGCGCACTCCTGTGTGACGTCAGACTTCTTTTCCAGACGAGCTTGGACAGCAGTGCTGGGCACAGGGCTGGCCCTTGCTGGGCTCCAGGCAGTGGGAGGAGTGACCAGAGAAGCCGCCGGGTTTCTGTTCACTGACCTCAGCCAGCTGGAGGACATGGAATCTGCTCTGCGCCTTCCCTGCCTCTGACTGCGCTGGCCCAGGGCCACCTCCCCATCCAGGTGACACATCATCCCCCAGGTGCAGCAAGCCATAGTCATTCCACTGTGCTGAGGCTGCGGACTTCTTTTGCATGTTGGAAATGAACTCACCACTGGTGCTGTTACCTTGTGTAAATATTACTCCCTGCAGAATTGTGAGCTGGGATGGACCTGCAGAGGAGGAAACTCCATCTCGACTTTTAGAACTATGCTACTTGGAGGACACACCCAGCACCTGCTTCCATGCATATTTTTTGACCAGCTTTGGGTCTCATTGCTATTCTGCATAGTCTCAACTGCCCGGTCTACACTGCCTTCTCCTTGGCCCCTGCTCAATTGTAAGCACTCAGTTGTGCAGATATCCTGACCTCACGTGTGTGTGTGCATGAACCTGGACCCAGGTGTGCATAGCATGACCTCAGGTGTGCCTGCAGCTCAGACTCAGGTGTGAATTCAGCCCAGACCCAGGTGTGCATTCAGACTGGACCCAGGTGTGCATATAGCCTGACCTCATGTGTGCCTGCAGGTCAGACCAGGTGTGCATTCAGCCAGGACCCAGATATGTATACATCTGGACCCAGGAGCGCGTGCAGCCCTGATGGAGGTGTATGTGCAGCTGGGTGTGGGTATCAGCTGCCTCTTTCCTTGTCTGGAGAAACCCCCTTCCTGCCTCCTTCCCAGAGGGCTCAGCACAGTGCACACTTCCGTCTGAAGCCTCTCCCTCCGGCCAAATCCTCTCCCTCCAAACTTGGCTAATGTTGCCCTGCTCCCTTCCAGCTTTCCTGGCAAGTGGGGAGGACTTGGGTACTTGTTCTCTAGTCTCTGGCTGCTTTTTCCCTCTGGGAGCTTCCAGGATTCTCTCTTCTCTGTTGTCATTCTGAAATTCCGCCAGGCGTGGGTGTTCTTCCATCATTAGCTCTGCTCGACACGCACCAGGCACATTCGATCTGTAAACGAGCATCTTGCTGCAACTGGGGGAAACATTTCTCCCATTATTATTTTGATTTCTCTCCACATCAGCCGTTGATTTCTCCTGAGAGCTGCCCTTGGATGGGGGCTGAGCCTCACCCTCCAGGTCTGAGTCCTTTCGCCCACTCCTCCTGTCTCAAAGTCCATCTGCCCTGTGCCCTGGAAGTCCCCTGCCTCTGAGGACAGGGCCTGATCTCCAGGGGTCCTCTCCACCCATGTCAGCCTGCTCTTGTTGATATCAGCATCTTCAGTGTCCTTGCCACTCCAGCGAGCCTGTCTTCTTCCTGTGCTGCTTCCTCATTTCCCAGTCCTCAGACAGGACCTGCCCAACATGCTCCCACTAGGTTTGGGGAATCAAGGGCCACTGTCACCAGCGGATCTGGGTTGCAGCAAGAGAGGAGGGCAGGTGCACTATGCCAAATGACCCTGCTCCTGACCAGCCCTGTTCTTTGTGGCTGGTCAGGTCCAACCTGGGCTTCCTGATCTCTGTGTTCCTTCCACTATGGCCAAGATGGGCTCCACTCCAGCGTCCCCCACCTGCCCAATGCCGTCGCCATCACAGGATGCCGTGGTGGCCCTGTCCTTCCTGCAGCACCACTAGGAGTTAGTGCCCCTGTGTGCACACTTCCAGTCTCAGCATCCACGGAGGAGGTCAGGGTCAGGAAGCCCACCCACAAAGGGGAGTTCTGCTCTTCTATCTTTGCTAGCACACATTTGCAGTATATAATGACCGAACTCATCCAGGGGAGTTGGGACATGTACCTAACACATCCTAATACTTTTTATGTCCCTTTCACTCCCCCGTCATTTGGTCCCGTTCCCTTGTGCAATATTTCCTTACTAGGTGAGACCTAGTCATCCGTCAGGCCCATGTGGTCCCTTCCAGGGACCTGGGGCAGGGTAACAGGACAGGTTTCTCCTCTGTGTCAGTGGAGAGTAGTGGCCCATGCCCAGGATGTGGGCTGCTTCCACAGAGGGGCTGGGGAGTGTCCTGCCATCCCTCAGCAGGACAAAGCCTGTGTGCTGCAGCTCAGCCCATATTCCCAGGCCCTGCTGGGCCCTGGGCCCTGGGTGGGGGGCATTTCTGTCCCCTGTACCAGTAGAGACCCTCAGAGGCACAAGCCTGCCTAGGACCCAAGCCCAGTGTATTCTGTTATCGCTGGGACTCTCTCTGCCCTTTCCGTCCTTCCAATGCCCACCCCTACCCTTCTGCTCCCCTAAGAACTACCAGTAAGCTGAGAAAGGAGAAGCCAGGCTAGGGCAGCATACAGCGTGACCTTCAGTAGGCCACGAGACCTCTGTGAACCATAGCTCTTGCTCATCTGGAAACACAAACAATAATCTCAAAGCCAAGGAGCTATGGTGCTGACCCAAAAGGTGGCAGATAGACCAACCGTGTAAGAGGAGGTGGCCAAGGGACACAGCTCATTAGCAGTCATTCACTGAGCATCCATATGTATTCTCACCGCAGGGAGAGATGGCCCAGATGGCCCCCTGGCCTCTCCCATTGGCGAAGGGCGCTGAGTTCAGGCCTCCGCATTCAGATGTGATCAGCTGATTTGATTAATGCTCATTCCACTCAGCATCATCCCCAAGCACCGCGGGCTGGAGAGTAATTATAATCAAGTTGGAGGAAGGCTGGTGGCATTAATGAAAATCATTACACTCCCAGCAGCTAATCCGGCCTGGGGAAGGAGTGACTGTCTGAATTCCTACTTTTTATGTTCTGTTTTCAATCAAGAACATTTTCAAATGACTTGTGGGGGTGGGCAGGGCCATGTCTCCTGAGGCAGTTTTGTCCTTTCTGGGGAGGCTTCGGCCCAAGGAGGAAGAGGCTGCCACTGCCTGCACTCAGGGCCACGGGACCGTTCTGGGCTGTCCCCTCCTCTCAGAAGGGCTGGCCCTGCTCCTCTGGCCCCTGAGGGGCCTGGATGGCAGGCCAGGTGCCAGCAGGATGGGACTTCCCAAGATGCAAGTCTGCCCAGCTCCTCCCCGCTGAACCCTAAGCTCCCCTGAGCCCCATCTGACCCACTCCCCTCCTGCTGCTGCCCTCTGACCTCGGCAGCCCCCTAGTGGGATCCAGGCTTCTCTGTGGACACCCCAGTGCTCCCAGTCGCCCTAGCCCATGCTGTTGCCCACCCAGGGCACCCTGCCTGACTGCCACGCTCCCTCCCTGGGCAACTCCTTGTATTTCCACAAGCACTTCTGCCTCGGTTTCCATGGGAAGCCTCTTGCCACCCTACCTCCATCAGGCCACCTGTGTCCCCTGGGAACTATTGTCACATTCATGCTTTCCCGTCTGTCTCCCTGGGGGCTTCGATCTCCCCAGGAGAGGCCCAGACTCACCCACCTGGGCTGCTCAGGGCAGGTGCTTTGGGACCTGTGCTGGGCAGCACAGAGCCATGGAGGTCATGCTGGTGGCCACAGAGACAAGCCCCCAGTAGCTATCACAGGAGGTCAGGGCAGGAGGGAACACAGAGCACCTGATGTCACACTGCCTTCCCTTACCTTGTGACTTCCCTGCAGAGGCCACTGGCCAATGCCACATGCCTCACAGACCGGGACACTGTCCTCCCAGGAGGCTCCTCCTGGCAAGTTCAACTCTGACAGCGGGCAATTCCATCCTCAGGCGTTCTCCTGCTTTGATTTGCTCCCTCTCCGCCCAGTGCATGTCTCTGCTCAGCCAGAGATGGGCTCTGAGTTTGAGGACTTGTGTGACGACTTGGGCCACTTGGACCACCCAGGACAGTCAAGGGGACTCACTCACAGGTTCCAAGGATTCAGGCTTGGATGTCACAGGGGCCACGTTATGGGGACCAGAGCAGTAAGGAAGCCAAGTCCTGAGCTCCAGGACCTCATATCCAGTCAGGTGTAGTGGTGCAGGCCTGTGATCCCAGCACTCTGAGAGGCTGAGGCAGGAGGATCCCAAGTTAGAACCCACTCTGGGCAACTCAGTGACTTAGCAAGACTTTGTCTCAAAAATAAAGAAATTAATGGGGGAGGTGGGATGGCTCAGGATGTAGCTCAGTTGAAGATACTGGGTCAATTTTTAGTAACAGGGTGGGGTCGGGGGATGGGACCCACTGCACATCCCAGCAAGGGCAAGAGAGGAAAATCATCCAGGAAAGCCTGAGATTCCTCCAGGGCACAGCTCAGGGCTGGAAGGGAAAGTGGGGTAAAGAGACAGTGGTGGGGCCCGGGAGGTCCCCTGGTCCTGGGATACTGGGCCTGAGTGGGGTCACTCACTCCTGGGGTGTGGGGACCACAGCAAGGAGTTCCGGTGGGGAGATGGATGAGCACCTTGACATCAGCAGGTGTCTGTCCCAGTGGGGATATGGCTAGAAGTGCAGTCTGGTCTAGGAGATGTTTAACAGAGTCAGTGGGGCCCTGATTCCCCTCTCCCACGCTTCCCCTTCTACGCATGGCCCGGGCTGGGAGCCTCTGCCCAGGCACCCTGGTATCAGTGGCCCGGCCCGGTGGCCCTCAGGTCCTGCCATCCTCTGGTCTCCATGGCCCTTCATCCCCCAACACCCAGGCCAGCTGCCCAGGCTCCCTGTCCCCGCCCAGGGCCTCCTTGCTCCACCAGGTCACTTTAGCTCATCCTGCAGCTGGCAGTGCCTCCAGAAAGGCCACCATGTGATCACCCTGTTCCTCTCATGACCCTTCCTCACACCCCTCAGCTGGGACTCAGCGCTTGGGACCCTGCACCCCCAGCTCTCTGTTTGGCCCCGGTCTGCCTGCTTCACACCTGACCTCTCACAGAAGCCGCCTCTACTAGGACCCTGGCAGAAAAGAGGTTTTCATGCTCTCTGCTGCCTCTACCGTGCCAGCCTGGAGCCCGGGGAATCAGCTGTCTGTAAACACTGGAAACGAGAGTGATTAGGGAAGGAGGCACCGCCTCCCCGTTCACTCCAGGTGATTGTACTTCATGGCTCCCCAGGGCCTCTGGGGTGCCTCTCCTCTCCCCAGCTCCACACAGGAACCCCACAAATGGCGGGGAGACTTCAGGGCTGGATTGAACTTGTCCAGTGGCTCGGTGTGACCTTGGACATGCCCCTTGGGCCCTGAGCCTGTCCTGGGACACCAGGTGAAGGACAAGCTGTGGGCATCCTGGCTTCCAGCCTGCTCTTTGCAGGAGTCGGGGGCCACAGGGCAAAGGGCAGGGGACTTCCTGGGGAGGTGGGACCTGAAAGGGCCTTTATGCTCAGAGGTCGAGGGCCAGAGGGGAAGGGCAGGAGTGTCCAGGAGGAGCAGAGACCCACACAGGAAGAAGGGGGCTACATGGGGGCAGAGGGAGCCCAGGCTGGAAGAGCTTCCTCCATTCCCTAGCCCAGACCAACCAGCCCTAGAGGGTTCCCCTCCGTGCCAAGACCTGTGTGGGGTGCTGGGTGGGGCGGACCCTGCCCTTGGGGCCTGGAAAGGCTCATTGCCTGCAGCAAGGCAGAGAAATCAGGATCATGTGTGACCCCACAGGTTGTGCTGTAAAGGGGAAGCCAGGGCTGCTGCAGGCAATCCAGGAGGGCTGCCTGGAAGAAACGCCCTGAGCCGAGCCTGATCCATCATTCAGGCCAGGGGCGGCAGGGAGACAGCGTCCGAGAAGGCATCATGCACAACCAGGGACAAGCAAGTGTGAGCACAAGAAGTTGGGAGGCGCTGCTGTCACTGTTGCTGGCATCTGCCTGTGCCAGGCGCCACGGAGAACACTGCAGCTGTGTGGCCTCCCCATTTCCTTAGCAACCCCTTTGTCCTGGTGGCTGGAACTTTCCCCCAGTGGGGACAGATGGGCAGCGAGAGGGCAGATCAGTCGCAGGGAAGGCTCCAGAAAGGCTCAGCTGTCTGTCCCCAGGCTCTGTGCCCCTGAGCCAGGCGGGGCGGTGTGCGAGGCCCCTGGGAGCAGCTCACACTGGCCGGCCGACACGGAGGACCTTGTGATGAGGTGATTACGTCCTGAGCTTTGCTTTAAAAACCTTAATGGATTTTTTCCACTCCATAAAGCTGCCCTGCGGTCTAGGAATGGTAATTGAGATCTGGAACAAGACTAATGTGGCTCGGCTCAGCTCAGCTGCTGTTCGCCTGGCCCCCCCAATCCTCCTCCTTCTCTTCCTCCTCCTCTTCAGGCCCCAGGGGATGGAGAAGGAGCCAGTGCAGTGTGAGGTCCACCCTGCCACCATCGGTCCCAGCATCTAAGTGTGTGACAAGTATCCTTACCGGTGTCCCTGTGCACCAGGCTGTGCCCTGGCCTCGTGGACGGGAACACACTCTGTCCACACCGTGACCCTGCAGAATGGGGTCACCATCATCCGCCCATGTTCAAGGGAGAAGCTGAGGTACCGGTGTCTGGGTGTTCATCCAGGAGGCGGGGATCCCTTGTTCCAGCCAGAGGCTTGCACCATTGTTGACGGGGCACTCACCATCCTTCTTCAAGGTCTTTCTTACCATTCACCTGTCTCAGTGTAGGACAATGGCCTCTCCCTGTCTTTGTCTCTTCCTGGCCCCAGGGCTTTCTGTCTGGGAGAGGAGCCTTCTGACAAGGGGAGCTCATAGCCCTCCCTCCCTCCGAGCAATGTTCCCACCCCACTCCCAGTGTCTGGGGACACCCACTCCCTGGAGCCTCACATTTGAACTCCTCTCCTCGGAAGAGCCAGCCTCCCCTGTCTCTGCCTCCAGGACAGCTGTTACTACAGAGAGCCAGGGGCCCCGGGCTGCTCCAGCTCGCATGGGTTGGGTCCCTTTGTTCCCTGAGGATGGACAGCAGCAGACAGCTTGGGGTAGGGCCTCCAGCTGGTGGCTGTGGTATCTTCCTCCTCCCAGAGGCCCATGGCTTCCATGGCCATGCAGCTGGGTCGCACACAGCCCAGCCCAGATGTTTCCTGCTTCAAACCTCAGCGTTGTGGTGGTCTGGGAGGGAGGGCCATGGCCGATTTTAAGGATTGGCTCCAGCTCTTCGGTTCAGCTCAGCCAATGCTGAAGACGCAAGATGAAAATTATTCTCAGCAAGTGCATTTGCTCCTTATTCATCCAGCTCTTACCAACTGTGCAGAAGAAAGTTGACGCAAATTGGTTTTCTCCTGTGTACCCTGTGGCCCACCCCTCTCAGTCCTGGCTCTCTTCTTGGGCCCAGGCCAGTCTGTTAGTAGAAACACAGAGCATAGAGTTGGATCTATGTTTGAATCACAACGCTGAGTGATTTGGGGCAAGTGGCTTCCTCCCTCTGAGTCTCAGTTTACCCACCTGCAAAATGGGGATAGTATTGCTCACCTTGCAGAGCTGCTCCAGGGACTTGGAGAGTGCTTACAAAGTGCCCAGCCCACAGCAAGTGCCCGGGCCTCCCGCCCTGCACCTGCACCAAACCTCAGCCAGGCAGTCCCACAGCCCCTTCCTCGGCTCTGTGAGGCTGGCGCCCCTCTAACCTGCTCACCTGCCTGCCTTCCACATTCTGCTCCAAGGAGCACTGTGCTGGACTGGCTAGAAAGTCTGGAACCCAGTCCTGTTGATACCGGATGACAGGCTCTTTTGACCCCAAAACAAGACTGAGCCAATCATTGGAAACACATGCACTCCCACACAGGCAGGGATTTGGGGGCATGGGGGGCTTCAGCTGAAGCTAGCAGCACCAGTGAGCTTCTCGCAGAACAGAGACAGCGGCAGGTTTTTACGGGTTTGCTGGGCAAGCTGAAGTCTGGTGACTCCCACTGGCCAGGGACTTGGTTCCTAAAAATGTTTTCTCTTGCAATGAACTCAGTTCCCCAGGTGGCTGTGGCCAATTTGCCCCAGAGGCTATAGGATTTCTGTGTGTCTGGTGCCATCATCCCGAACAAAACATCCCTGCCTTGCGCGTCTGGCTCCTCTGATAGGATCAAAGGACTCAGGCACTTGGGCTTTGGTGGTTGTGGAAGAAGCACTAGGCAGGGGCAGAAAAGAGGGGAGAGAGAAAGAAAAGGAAACAGGCCGCAGCTCCGAAGGGCAACACGCCTGGGTCACCCTGTGCCAGGGTCCTGGACAAAACACTCTTAAGTGATCAAGGCGTCTACAGGCACAGCTGAGTAGACTTGGGCCCAAGGGACAGAGGTGCCAGCCTGTAATGCCAGGCTGGCCACCCACCAGCCATCCTGAGGCCCAAGAGAAGAGCCCGAGTCCTTAGCAAAAGGGGCCTTCAGGTCCCGGGAGGGAACCCAGGCACCCTACCAAAGGGGTCATCTACAGGAAAGCTGGGGGAAAACTAGGAACATCTTTCCCAGCTGTGTGACTGCCAACACCAGTGATTTTAAGCTGAATCAGAGCAATGAAGCCAGAGAGGGCTTAGTTAGGATTTTCCTTGGTTAGAATTTCTCATTTCATGCAAATATTCTGCTTCTGTGGTTTTCTCTGGGTCTCTTGACAGGTCTGTCGAAAGGGCACAGGGATAGAGGAACAATCACGCCACGCTATAAAGGATGGCAGTTTACTGTGCCAGGCTTTATTTTGTGATCCCAGCTTTCTGTCCTATCACGGTGGCCCCTAGCTGTCTCATCATGAGATCCAATTTTATTCTGTCTTTGAGATTCCTTTAATATTGTAAAGCCTTGTCATTTCCTTACAAGTTTTAGGACTGGCTTATCAATTTCCAAATGCACGCACAAAGGCCTGTATGAGTCTGCTGCAAAGATTAATATGGACAGAATTAAAATCTTTACAGCTCGAGTCTTTTCGTCCATGAATGTGACATATTTCCCCATTTTAAAAAAGATCTAATTTTATTTCTCTCCATAATGTTCTGTTTCTTTCTGTATAGAGGTCTTACACATTTTTTATTAGATTTAATTCTTGGGTGTTTTGTGTTTGTGATGTTACGTTAAAATGATCTTTTAAATTTTCATCTTCTAATTATTTGCAAATAATCTATAAAAATCCAATGGATTTGTACGTATTGATCTTGTGTCCAGTAACCTTGGTAAATTTGTTAATCCTAATAGACCATCTTTAACATTTTTTCAAATTATGTTTCATAACCTGAAGTGTATGCTATAATGTGTGCGTATGGGTGGTTTTATTTCTTTTTTTCCAATCTTTACATAGCACTTTTTCTTGCTGATTATGTTGACTAAAACCTTTATGTTGAGTGGATATAGTAACAGTGGGCATCCCTGAGTTGTTCCTCATCTCAGGGGAAAAGTTTTCAATTTTTCATTTAGTCTTATATTTTCTGTGGGTATTATAAATATCTGCTATCACTATGAAATTTCCTCTCTTCCTAGATTGCTAAACATTTTTAAAAAATCATGAATGTATGTTGAATGTAACTAAATGGAATCATTACACCTATGGAGATACCATCTTGTCCCTGGGACACAATACCAAACCCCTGTGACTTGAAGAAGGAGAGATTTATTTTGGCTCACAGTTTCAGACGTCTCAGTCCATGCATGGTCAGGCAGCTCCAAGGCAGGAAGGGGATGGCAGAAGGGCCTGGGGGAGGAAAGTTGCTCACATCATGGGGGCCGGAAGCAGAGAGAGAAGGGGGAGCCAGGGAGGGAGATGCACCTTCCAGGCCACGCCCCAGTGACCCATTTCTTTCCACCAGCCCCACCTCCTGTTGAACTACTGGACTCTCTAATGATGAACCCACTGATGAGTCTAGCAACCCCAATATCCAATCCCCTCTGAACACATGAAACTTTTGGGGAACACTTTAGATCTGAACCAAAACAAATACATATATAATTACGGATTATGTTCCTCTAATGTGATACATTATATTGATCACCAAATGTCAAGTCCATCCTGCATTCCCACAGTAAGTCCAATTTGATTATGATGTTTTTATATACATAGCTAAATTCTATTTGCTTGCATTTTGTTTAGGATGTTTGTATCTGTAGTTTTGGGCCTTTAATTTTTTTCTTTTATAACAGTAATTATTGCTACATTAAAAATTGTGTCAAAATATGCTGAATTACAAGGATAATCATCTTAGCTTTAGTGGGTTCTGTGGGCCAGGAACTCAGGCAGGGATTCAGGTGGGGACAGCTTGACTCTGCTCTACATGGTCTGGAACCTCAACTGGAAGACTGGAAGTTTGGGTGCCTTACACGCCTGGGCCGGTGCTGTTGGCCAGGGCCCTGGGTGGGAGCTGAGAGGCGCTCCTGCTGGCGAGCCATGGCATAGCTTGCACTTCAGCCCAGGGTGCTCTCGGATGGCAAAAGCAAGTGACCAGCGAGGGAAGGAGAGAGAGAAGAACTGAGGCAGAAACAGATGCTATATCTTTTATCCATGTTTGACCCAGCCTAGAAAGTCACTTACCGCCTCCTCTACACCTTCCCAGTGGTCAGGGAAGCTGCCAGACTCCTCCCACTTCCCGGAAGAGTGGCAGTCCTTCCTAGTAGGGGAGTGCAGGAAGGGGCCCCAAACAATTGGGGTTGAAGAAGCCAATTAAACCAATTAAATGCGAGATGATCTTTTTTCTTCTAATGAAAGTGTTTCTTTTCTATCTGTCCCACTGCTTCTACCTTCCTTCCCCACCCCCGCTTCTATTTTACTTATTCTAGAATAGTCAATTTTTAAAAAAAATTTTCCCTTTCCCCTTCTTCCACCACTTTGGTAGTTAGGCATTCTTTAATTACTCTGCTAGTGGTTCCTCTAGAGATTACAGCCTGCATCTTTGACCTGTAGTCTAATTTAAATTCCTACTTTTACCGCTTCCTAGGAAATGCAAAAATGCACTTTAACTGTATTTGCCCTCCACTCAACCTTCTTACTGCTTTCCTACATCACTCGCTCACCTGTTAACTCTTTCTCTACCTCTACATTCACTCTATGCTTCTGTTTCTAGGCAGAAAACTTCCTTCTGCCAGAACTTCCTTTGAAGTATTTCCTTTCTTGAAGTTCTTCGAAGAACAAATCACCGAGTTTTGTTTGCCTGGAAATGTTCTTATTACACTTTTATTTCTGAAGGATTTTCAGAAGTTATATAGTTCTAGATGAGCTCTTATTCTCTGGTTTAGTTTTTCAATTTTTAATTGACAGTAACAATTTTATGTACTTATGGGGTCCGCTGTGATATGCTGCTATCTGGGTATCGCATGGGATGATTAGATCAGGCTCGTGAGCACTTTAATGTCATTCTGCAGATTTAGGGGGTCTCATTATTCTTGCTGTGATGTTGCCTATCTATCTCACTGTTGCTTTATTGAAAGGAACTGCCTTGGCCTGCATGGCTGAAGGGTTCACAGAGTGAGAAACGTGAGAGATTAAGAAAGACAAAGAGAATGATAAAGACAATGATAAAGCTGATATAGCTGAAGCCAGGTGGAAACTCTTTGTCCTGATGGGACAAAGGGGAATGGCTGGCATCCTCAGTACCTTTATTTATAGTGTAGAGATAAGGGAAATGCAGGGGGAGGTCAAAGGGGATGCCTCATTGGAACAGAGAGAGCAGCTAGGATCTGCAGGAGATAATGCTTGATGATTCTCTGGCGAATGGGCGGGAAGGAAGACAGTCCTCTGCTCGGCCAGGCCTTGCTCCACCACACCCTCTTGTTGTCTGTTCTCCCATGGAGTGTTCCTCATTCCATGCGGGGGCCCTGCCTCATCTGCAAGAGGAGGTGAGTTAGGCCTGGCCCTAGTGATCTACAGCGCGGCGCTCCCAGCAAGGAACGTGCCTTTTCTCTCTTTGTTAACCTTTTTCTTTGTCTTTAGTGGTTTGCAGTTTTGTGCACGGTATAGTTTGGGAGACAGTTTTTCTTCTTTCTTTTGAGTTTTAGTTTTATTAGTACAGATTGCAGTGCATAGCGGTCACATTCCCCGTTGGGAGTTAGCGCACGGACACAAGACATCTTAACTATTTTACATCCCCTTCCCATTTGCAAAAGATCTATCTCCTTGCTTCCCATCATCTATTTTTTTTTTTTAGGTACTAGGGATTGAACTTGGGTTCTTGTGCTTGCGCAGAAGGTGGAGAAACCACTGAGCTAAATCCCCGGCCCCCCATCATCTGTTTTTTATTTTGCTCTTTATTTATACATGGCTTCTCATCTAAGAAAACCATGTAACATTTAAGCTTGTGGGTCTGATTTGCTTCATGTAACATTATGGTCTCATCTTGCGTCATGATATCTTTTATCAGATATCTGAAATGCTTAGAAATCATCTTCCCAGGTATTGTCTCTGCTTAACTCATGTGCTCTTCTTACTGGGACTCCAATGATACCTATGTTGGATCTTTTAACAAAGTCCCACTTGTTTTTCTTAAGCCATCTTTTCTGTATTTCTCCTTTGTTGTCTCTGGGGTTGAAGAGATATTTCTACGTTCTGATTCTCCAGCTATGTGATTCTCCATTCAGCTTGCTCCTAACACACACTGTGTTCCTGCTTTCAGTTATTATGTGTTACAGGTCTAGATCTTCCTTTCCATTTTTTGTATAATTTTTTGCTGAAATGATTTATCTTTTCATCCATTTTCTTGAATGCACTCTTCAAAAATAATGCTATTGCCTGGGTCTGATAATTCCAAAATATGGATCATTTATTTGTCTGATAACTCCAACAAAGGACTCTTTATTTTGCTTTTGTCTTTTCTTGTTCCTGATAATTTTTAATGAGTGATGAATGTTGTATGAACACTTAGAGTCTCTGCATAAGATTGCAGCCTTCTTGAGAAGGTTTAACTTCTGAAGGCTTTGAGATTATGGAGGGATAACTGTAATCCGATCAGCCCAAGGCCTGTCCTAAGGTGAGCTTTCATCCTCTCAGTCCTGCTTTGTCTCTGATTTGCCTTATTTCTGGTGTGCTGCCCTTTAGGGATCCAACTAAGGTTGGTTTTGTTTATTTGGGTAGCTCCTTGATGATCCCTAAACTTTAAGGTTTCTCCCATGCTCATAAATCCGATGAAACTTATGCTTAGATTTTCGGTCTCTTCGTGGTCATTTCCTGCTGAGCTCATTCTGGGGAAGAATCCCACATTCTCAGGGGAGATGGACACGGTTGGGGTTCCCGTCTTCCTATTTGTCTCCTGGGATGTAGATCCTCAAGCTCTGGACACCATGATGGCCCTAAACTCCTCCGTGTGTCCCACCCCAGACCCACGAGGCTTCCAAGAGCCCCAATCAGCTGTCACCTTCCACTTGACTTCAGATTTGGCGTCTCTGCCTCTTGGAGCAGCTACAGGTTGGTTGGTGTCTCCAGGGAAAGCAGACCTGGAAACTGGTCCCCTCAGTGAGTTTTCCTTCCCCTGGGACCTTGAGCCCTTATCTTGGCTGTGATGGTAGCACTCCCAAGTCTTCCAGCATATATTTCCTGTACTGGGCGTCATTTTCTCCTCTCTGGTAGTCAGGAAAGAAGGCAGGATGGAGGCAGAAGCCTCCTTTGACCGATGGCAGTGGAGGTGGCAGAAATAGAGGGGTTGAGAGATGGTCACAGGGACTGATTTGGTGGGGAAAGAGGATTGATGGGGAGTCCAGGTGGCTCATCCCTCCCGGAGGATGAGCACATGCCACCAACTGTCCCTCCCTTGGGCGGGCCGCCCCACCCTCTCTGTATCCCCACACAGCCCCCGTGGCTCCGTGTGGCCAGGGTCTGTGTCTTTGTCCTCTCTCCCACTAGCTAGGCCCTCTCCAAAGGAAGCGGCTTTGTCCGCTTGTCTCCCTGCTGCCTGCACTGAGATGGTCACAGGTCATCATTGGAGGGCGATTTCTTGATAGAAATGGGAATTTGTCGAGCAATGAGCTGTAGGGAAGGCCTGGCTCCTGGGACCCGGCACCCTGCCCACTCCGGGGCCTCAGCGGGATGCGAGGCTTCAGGGCTCCCCGGGCCCCAGCCCATCTGGTTCTTGGCAGCTAACAGGCCTGGCCCCAGCTGTAGCTGTTCCCAGGCTGCTCCCCAGGCTCCTTGCTGCCCCCACTCCCAGCCACGCTCACCCCACGCCCATCCTTCATCGGGTTGGAGGGGTGGGTGCCAGAGGCAGCGGGGACTGTGGGGACCATGCATGCACAGCAGCCTGCAGGACCCTAAACAAGGCCCTCCCCAGCCTCTCCCTCGGGGGTAGAACTGGACCAAGGACAAGGACAGCCTCTCCACGCCTACAGCACCAGGCTGCTTGCCCTGCTAGGCCCCTCTTGCCCAACTCGGCTCCTTTCCAGCTGCCTCACCCCCGCTGCTGTGCTTTGTCTGTGAAGTGGCCTGAAGCCCTTCCTGGGACCCGCTTGTTGGTACCCAGCAGGGATGAGGGCCCCTGGCCGGGCTAGAGCTGCAGAGATGGGGTCAGAGGAAGTCGGGTCCTACATGCTGCACTTGGGTACCTGAAATAAAGGGGGGGGGGTAACAGGGATGGGGCAGAGCCGAGAATGCCAGACACCAGAGAGGCCTTGGAAACCTCTGGTGTGACCGCTGGGCCCTAGGCAATGTGGAAACTGAGTCACAGATCCCCCACCAGGGCTGTGGGAGACTGTCCTCCCTAAGGCTGTCTCACTTTCTGTGACCTCAGGTGGGTTCCTGACACCTGGGCTGAGTCTCCTGTCTGTAAGATGGTCCACTCATCACCCATACCTTTCTTTTGGGGGTTGTGGGAAGTATTAAATGAGGAAAACAACACCATGCCTGGCTCAAAGAATGCCCCTGGGTATCGCTGCTGTGACTTCTCATCCATGTGACAGCTGTCCAGGGCATGTGTCCTCAGAGCTGTGGCAGTTTTTCTTTGGAAAACTCCACCTTCCTGGGGACTCTGAAGTTTCACTGTTAAAGATGGATTCCTTTGGATGGAAGGTTTCTCAGGCTGTACGAGATGTTGCAAATGCTGCTGGGCCCCTGGTAGCACTGGTGCAATGCCGGTTCCTGTGTTAGGGAAATTTCGGGATGCATCTACAAACACATGCTGGCTCCATCCTGTTTCCTCTGATTGTACCTTTGCCTGGTTCTGGCCATGACTGGGTGGGTGGGAGGGTCCTTCAGCCTCTCTGGGCCTCAGTGGTTCCCTCTGGAGCCTGGGAATGATCATGGGCTCCACTCAGAGGTCCTCGGGAGGATTCACAAGTTCACATAAAGCACTTGGGGCTGGCCAAGGGTGCTGGGTGTTCTAGCACTCTGGGAGGTGGAGGCAGGAGGATTGCAAGTTCAAGCCCAAGTCCCACTTGGGCAACCTGGTGAGACTCTGTCTGAAAACAAAAATTAAAAAGGGCTGGGGACGGAGACCAGTGATAGAGCAACACTGGGCTTGAATCTCAGTACAAGAGGAAAGAAAGAGCACTCGGAACAGAGCTCACGTGCGGCTGTCCTCCTGAAGGTACCCCCTGTGATCTTACCCACTTTATTATCCCAAAGGTGCTGCCCTCATTCCCTCCCTCAGTGCAGTACTAGTACCAGGAGTTGGGGTCCCTCAGCTGATTCAGACCAGCACCCATCCCCAAAGCATTGCTGGCTGGCCTGTGGGTGACTCCTGCCCAGACTCAGTGGGGAGCAGACCAGGACCCACCTTGTCCTGAGCCCCCAGAGCCCCCAGAGGCAGTGGAAGTCTCAGACACACAAAGCGGCCCAGATGTGACCTGGGAATCACCCTGAGCAGGGCCTTTCTGTCTCCCCAGGCCTCAGTTTCCCATCTGTGTAACAGGTAGGGCTGTGTGTCCTTTGTCTGACACTCCTGCCCTGCTCACCAGGAGACTCAGGGACACAGCAAGAATCCAGCAGTCCTGTGGGGTCTAGGGTGTGGGGTGACAGGGTCCCGGGGGAGGAGGGTGGCCAGGGAAATCAGCAAGGCTCGTGACTCCAGAGCCAGAAGTGGGATGAGGCATCACCCCAAGGTCCCTCCTATAACCCAAGGCCTTAGGTCTCCCTCTTCTGGGAGCCATGGGGACACTCGCCAGCGGCCAGGTCTAGGGAGGAGACCTGCGGGCTGTCTGTCTGTGTGAGCCAAGACCCGAGGTGGTGGGGCTTGACTTCACTGCCCGCAAGACCCACCTGGGCCGAACCACTGGCTGTGGTACAAGACACCGAACAAGTTGAGTGGTCAGTTTGTGCCACTCCTCGGGCAACCAGGAAGAGAACGAGGCAGCCCCTGTCATGCATGGAGCCAGCTGGGGCCACCCAGAGGTGTATGTGTGTGGGGGTGTGTGCAGGTGTACGAGTGTGTGTGGAAGAGTGCATGCACTGAGTACCCGCACACCCACAGGCACACCAAGCAACACAACCACAGGTTATTGCTGCAAACCATCCGCTGCACTGTGGAAAGATACATCTTTCCTTCAAAAACAGGCTGGAGCTTTTGCAGATCAGAGAGCTTTTCCGATGTGGCCTGATTGAGGCTGGCAGCCCCGTTATAAAGGAGCAGTCTCTGGAAACGCAGGGCTTGGAGAAGGCGGGAAGCCAGGGCCCCTCTGTGCCAGCGGGGGCAGCAGGCCATGGTGACACCTGAGGGCTTGCAGCAAAGCCCCCTGATCTCTGGAAAGAGGCTGCTCCCTGCACCCCGGCCCTCCCGTGACACAGGACAGCCGGCCTCATGGCCACCTGGGACTGGCGCTGGCCCAGCACTGACCCTAAGAGCACCATCCGGGAGCCAGTGCAGGATTCCTGGAAGGTCCCACACAGGGCTTGACACTGTCCAGATGTTGCGACCAGCCCTGTGGAATCTCTCCCACCCTGTTTGAGTGGAGGCCTGGTCACCCTCCATGCAGCTTCCCCCATTCAGACGGGCCAGTCCTTCTCCAGGGCCAGGGCTGGGCTAGCGTGGTGACCTCAGGTCCTGGCACGAGCCTGGGTGCATCCAGCCAGGCGTCACCTCACTGGATGCCCAAGTCCTGCCTGGCCCGTGTGCCCCACCCTGCCCCCAAGCCCAGAGTACACACAGCTGGAACTTGGTCTCCAGCAGTCACAGGCCTGGTCAGTGTCCCCCACAGTGCCCCAGGGCCCTGGCAGAAGGCCCGTGTTACACAGAGGAGGAAACCTGGGCTTGGTAGGACCAAGGACTCACCCCAGGCCCCACGGCTGGCGGATATCAGTGGACAACTGCATGCCAAGAGGTAGGCTACCTTGATTGTGAGCACAGAGCCCACAGAGCAGGCGGTACCTCGAGTGTCACTTTCCCCTCCAGGCCTCAGTCTCCCGATCTGTACAATGGACCCAGTTGCGGTTCTTGCTGCAGGCAACTGGCACAAGTTTGACCCAAATTAGGGTGCTCCAAGGGCTCAGCAGGGCTGGCACAGTCTGGGGTGGGGGATCAATGTCTGGGGACACAGCTGCCCTCTGTGTGGGGCCTGTGCTGGGGAAAGTGGGGGAGTCACAGTCCTTCCTTGATACCCAGGACCCTGGAGAAACAGGCCTGGGGACAACACAGTCATCCCAGAGCCCAGGGGAGGAAAGTGAGGAACAAAGTGGGTGCTGGGGAGCAGGCAGGGCTTCCCACGATGGGGGGCTGTGCCAGGCATTGCACTGGGTACCCACCCTGGTGGGACAACACGGAGCTCCTTTTGTTTTGTTTGTTTTTTGAGGCAGAGTCTCACTATGTAGTTCATGCTGGTCTTGAACTCACTGTGTAGAACAGGCTGGCCTCAAACTCGCAGCGATCCTCCTGCCTCAGCCTCCTGATACTGAGATTATAGGTGTGAGCCACACCTCCAGCAATACAGCATTTCACTTTCCCTCCATCACCAGTGTTGAAGAAACCGTGCCACTCTGTGGAGAAGGGAGGGCTCCTCCCATCCCACTGCCCTCCCTGGCTGGCACGTCTGCAGCTGTCCCCTTCCTGGTCAGCACAAGGTTGGCCTCACTTACCCTGAGCCTCGATTGAATTTGTTTTCCATTTCCAGCAGATTAACCCCAGCTCTGCTGCTGACTGGCTGCATGATCCAGGGCATGTTCCTCTGGGGATGAAAACATCCTCCTTCCTGAGGATGGTAAAGGAAAGAAGCGATATAGCAGGTCAGGCACATTTACCAGGCCATCTCCACATGGGCTGCATGCAATACGGCCAGGCCCCTCTCCTGCTTCCAGGGCACAATTTTCAGACCTGCCAGGTACAAGCTGGACTCTACGTTTCCTCTAATGGTTTCACCATCAAAACAAAGCCACCATGAGTGTCTTCTCATCAGGTCCCTGGTGGTGGGTGCTGGGCTGCTGGTGACAAACCTCTGGCTTAGCTCCGTCTGGGACACCAGGAAGCATTGCCTTTGAGGAATCTTTGGGGACCTCTGGGTGGAGGACCACTGTGACAGCTCAGCAGGACTGAGGGGAGCTGGGCACCTCGCTTGCCCTTTGTCCCCAGTGACAGCAGGGGTTCCACAGTGGGTGTGACACAGGGTGGTATGAGCCCCGTAGGGTCTGATAACCACTTCCTTCTCCTTCCAGCAATACAAGTTGTGTTACAAAGTGCCACAGAGCCTGTGGTTTAAACATCCAACACCCCCTGGGAAGCTGGAGGTCGGAGGTTGGGGTGTCACAGGCCACTTCCTCCTGAGGCCTCGGTCCTGGGCCTGCAGGTGTCGCTTCTGTGTTCCCTGTATCTCCCTCCACATGAGCCCGTGTCCCAGCCCCTTCTTACCAGGACACCGGTCCTGAGGGTGCAGCTGTGCGACCACATTTAACTTCGCCCCTCTGTAAAGAGCCCAGCTCCAACTTGGTCACATTCTGAGGTTCCAGGGTTCGGTCATCACAGGTGAATTTGAGGGGGACATCTTGCAGCCCTAACATGGGTGCGTCGTGGAAACTCTAGGACTAAGGGGAACTGATGATTCTGGGCCCCAGGATTGCTCTCCAGGCAAACCCCTGACACTGCCATCAGCCCCGAGCTCCCACTGGACACCCAGGCTGGGAGAGGCAGTGACCTGCCCAGGGTCACTCCATCAGCCAGGCCTGGCACATTTCTGACCAGGTGGCTTTTCACCAGGTGACCTTAGTTCCCAAAACATCAGGCAAAACTCTTGTTGCTCCACAAACCACTTTCAGGGCAGCAACCCAGTCCACAGCTTCATGCCAGGCTGCGGGTGCCAACAGGATGCAGAAACCAAGTCATGGTTTATCTTGGCGGCCACAGCCCAGGCCCTGCTCTGCAGACATCTGCGTTTGGAGACTGTTAGTTGAGTCCATCAATGACAGGGACCTGAGGAATACCTGCTCCACAAGGTAGCAGGCTCCCTGGACACCCACCCAACACCTCGGGGGGTGGGTAGAGTTCCAGGGCACCGTCACCGCTGCTCTGCACCCTCTAACCTCCAGGCAGGGCTATGTGGAGCTGCCCTTCCAAGTCAGCTCCATATGTTCTCTTTTGTCTTTTCCTGCCAGCTGCCAGGCCACCCAGAAACACACAGTAGGACCCCATGGAAGCTGGAAGGAAGCGTCATGCGGGCCCAGCTCCACATTCCTCTTGCTTTGGTCTTGGGGTGCAGTTTGCTTCAGGCAGCGTAAAGGGTTGACCACAAAGCCAGGAGCTGCATGGCAGAGCCCATAGCTTTGGGGTTTTCTCTCCAAGTCACACTTGACAGGTGGCTTCCTGGGGTGTTGCCCCTGAGTCTCCCTCCACTCCAGGATGACCCCTCAACTTTCAATGAATCTTGGAGGTGCAAGTGTGTGTGATACAGTGATGGCCAGCGTGGCTGGGGGCAGGAAGGGCTGGGAAGGGTCAAGAGGGGAGGGCAAAAGGCCAGGGATTTAGCTCAGTGGTTCCACCGCCTGCCTTGCAAACGGAAGGTCCCGAGTTCGATTCCCGGTCCCAAAAAAAGAAAAGAGGGGAGGGTGAGACAAGGATGGTGGCCGTGAGGGTACAGAGACCAGCAGTGCCAAGGTCCCGAGTGGCAGCTTGTTTGGCATGGTCTGGAGAGGTAAGGAGGAAGGAGTGGGGAGGACTAGGGAAAGGAGATCTTGGAGTGACAAGGTCGCCTGTGCAGCCTTTGGCCCAGCACTCAGTCCCCCAGGGTCAGAGTGAGGATCAGGGTTCAGCCCAGGGTCTGATTCCCTGGCCCTGGTCACGTCCTGGGCCTAGCTGCCTCTTCTGACACAAAGATTCTGGCTCCCAAGCTGGCAAGAACGAAGCATGGAATTTCCACGATTGAAGTCACTTTATGTAACAATATCACGTCACCCGTGGGAAGAGCCGGCAAGGAAACCCCCAGAAGTAGTACAAGCAAGCCCAGACACTCCTGAGAAGAGAAGCCCCATTTGCGAGAGCCACAGAAGGAATGACAGTGTTTCCAAATCCTCCCCTGACTTCGCCTTAATTGCCCCCCAGGCACCGCTTTCTTCCTTATGCTTTAATCAGGCAATTTAGATTTACAGCAGTGCTTGACAGCCTTGATTTCTGATAAATGAAATGAAAATATTAAATGCTAGTGCACAGTTGTGTGGAGGCCACACATCCACTTTCTTCCCACAGAAGCCAGGGCAATTGCTCCCCAGATTTCTACTGAGGACCTACTGTGTGTCAGCCCCTAGGCTGTGCCAGAGCCAGGCAGGTACAGACTGCCTTCCTGTCACCCAGACTCCAGACGGAAGAGGTGATAGAGGAACATGGCGAATGAGTAGCTGACACAGTGCCCAGGGAAGCGAGTGGTCAGCTGTGTGACAGCTCCAGTTTGAGTTGCAGAAGGAGGGCCTGGAACTAGGTGGGGGCCGTGGAAGACCGGGCAGCAGCAACTCAGCTGACTAATGTCCCAGCACCCCCAGCCAGAAGGGACCTGCACCTTTCCGGAAGCCGAGGACCCGTTCTGAGGCAGTGGCCCGGCCATACACAGTGATCTGGGCTCTTGGGACTTTCCCGTGCTGCGATCAGGTCCTAACCCAAAGGCTTTGGGCATCGCAGGCCTCTTGGGGAACCTGAAAGAAGCTCAGAATCCTCCACCAGCCATTCACAAAGAACTGCCCTGTGACTCAGTTTCCATGGAGGATCATCCTTGCCCACATCCATCTCACCAAGTTCCTGTGGGGCCCCCGTCAGCTCTTCAGTCCTTCACCAGTGACAGTCACCTGCTTCTGCCCACTAATGCCACCAAGGAGGAGGGGTAGGTGCCCACCCTGACCGTGTGACTGAAATAGGGCTAAACGCATGACCAATACCACCAGCTCCCCCACGGCCGAGTCACAGTTTCGGGGGGAAGTGGGGAGCCTGTTTGCAGAGTCTGTTTAAATGTCAGCTGGGAAGGGGAAACATTCAAAAGAGGACAATGGCAGAGGAAGCAGCATTTCCTGATCACACACCAGCCGTCGTCTAACAGCTCAGATGGGACTGGCTCACAGGCCCAGGAACTTGCCTTGGGTCACACGGGAAGCAAGGGGCAGAGCTGCCACCTGGCCCCAGGATATACACAGCCACTTTGCCAGGATGACCAACAGGGCCTGGTGGGACCCCAGGAGCCGCACCTGACCGTGGGAGGGATGGAGACAGCAGCCTTGCAGAGTTCCAGCTCAGGGGCCTGGGCCTCAGGTGACAGGCGCTGGTACTCAGGAGGGAGATGGGGACTTGGCAGCACACGGATGGACAAGACACAGAGAAGGAGGGTCTGTGTTATAAATACCACCTGGAAGAATTCCGCCCACCCCCTTCTCCCGAGGCAAGCTGCCCAGAGCGATTCCTGGAATGAAGCATTCGCCCACTGCGCCTTGTTCAATGAAAGCAGCCTTGTTCCTGGTCCCAGTGGGAGGGTTTTAAGCTGAGGCCTTAATGCAGAAACTGGCCCTCATTACATCGATTCCATGACAGCAAAATACCCCTGAGGCCGCTGGGTACCAGGAGGAGGGCAGATGCGGAGAGTACCAAGGAAACCCAGCTTGGCCAGCTGGGGAAACTGCGCGCTCCTCCTGCTGGTCCAGAGGAGAACCTCGCTGTGCCTGCCAACAGCTCAGGCCTGTGCAGCCTTGGAGCCGAGACTGAGAGGCCTGAGTGTGAGCTCAGGAAAGTGGCACGGGCCTTGCTCATCCCCTTCCTTCAGTGCAGCTGGCGGCTTCCCCACCCAGGGTTCCATTTCTCAGAAGCCAGACCCCGAGGACCAGCCCAGGCCTGGCTCCGGAGGCCAGCAGGAGCTCAGGATTCACCCACACCATAGACCCAAGCTGGCCCAATACCAGCGAAGCCCTGGGTTTGGTTCCCGGCCTTGCAAATGAAATGGGGTCATCAGAGCTTGTTGCATGATCAGAGCGCTGGGGAGAAAGACACAAATGGGCTCTTAGCTCCTGTCCAGTCCTTCACTGGGGAGGGAGCCCACAGTCCTACAGCCTCTTCAGTGATCACAGCCCACCTGGCCACACCCAGCCAACTGGAGATCCGGGCCCTGTCCTTCCTCCTCCTGCCTCCAGTCAGGTGAGCAGGGCCCTAGATCCTCAAGGGAGCACTAACCCTGCTGTGAACTGTGCATGAAAAGGGGCTAGGTTATACACTCCTTCGAATAATTCCAAACCCATCCGTCCATTACCCAGCACGTCCACCCCAATCCATAGATGGGAATTTCCATGGATTCAGTCCCTGATGCCAAAAAAGTTGAGGATCACTGGTCCAGGTTACCACAGCATTCTGACTGCCAGGGTGGACACTGACCCACGTACCTGTGAATGTGGTGATTTCTCTGGAAAGCAAAGGACCAGGTTATACTTGATTGCCCCTAGGAATGGGAAGCTCTCTACCTGTACTGATGGCCCATTCAGACCATCTTCTGCCAGCTCCTACACTGGGGCTTTTCCTGAATCCACCCCAAATGGTCCCCTGCAGGCCAGCTCTGCCCTTGGAAGCACAATGAACAGGACCATTGTCCCTCCTCCCAAGCCCAGGCCTCAGTTACAACAGCAACCAGGTGCTTGAGAAGAGCCACTGTCCCCATTTCATACAATAGGAACAGGCTGGGACTGGTCTGAGGACTCCTCAGAGGGCCCTGTTTAGTCTTTGTCCCCAGCCAGATCTGCAGCTCTGAGTTGTTAGATCCTCCTGCCTCTGCATATGGAAACTGGAGCAGGCTGAGACATAAGGGTGCCCCTAGCAAAGCTGGAGGGGAAGCAGGGGCTGGGGGAACAGAATCCCTCCATCCTTGGGGCTCCTGGGGGGACAGGATCCAAGTGGGGGTGAGAGCCATCTTGTTCCACCACCTGGGACTGAGGCTGAAGGTCACCCCCTAAGTGGCACAGCCAGGACTCGCACACCTTCCCCTCCCCCGGGGGAGCCTCAAGGACAGCAGCAGATGCTGGCTCAGCATACTTGAAGATGGAAACTATCCCTGCTTGGCTCCTCTCCTCTCGAACACAGCTGGCGAGTTCGGCCCAGTGCCCAGAGACACTGGCAGCAGCTGGCCACACTGCGAGGGGCCAGTCCTTCCACCCCCACGCGTGGCAGGAGAGGGTGACCACGGGATGTTCGGTGTCCCAGGCTATTCTTAGCTCCTCAGGGGCCAGGCGATGAGAGGAACAAGGGCACCCTACTGTCCCCAGGCCAGAAGTGACTCAGACGTGGATGTGCTGGCCCAAAAGACTCAACCTATATGCTGTCACTCAGAGAAGTGATTCTACCACTCATCCACCATTCTTGGAGAGGCAGATACTTTATTAGTAATAATCACAGCCAAACACATGAAGCACTTCCCACCCCATGGCTGTCCTCTTGCCGTGGCCTGTGCTCAGCCTCCCATCACAGGCCAGGTGGCCCGAGCACAGAACAGTGTGGAGGAGCCCAGGGCTGCACAGAACGGGGGTGACTCCAGGCCCAGGCAGGAGGGAGGCCACCTTGCTGATGTACAGGAAAACCATGGGGACCTCGGGCCCTGGGGTGGATGGAGGAGTGGGCTGCATCATGAAGGAGGCAGTACAGGAAACCCTCTGGGATCCGGGAAGAAGCTGTGAGGGGAATCAGGAGTCTTTGGTGCATATGCGGCTGCTGGCTACATGACACGAGCAGACCAGGAGGGCTGGTATCTGTGGTACAATAGTTCTTCTCTCATCACTCAACACAATGCCCAACACTCACAGTTTAAAGGGGGAAGGGTTTAATGTGGCTCACGGCTCAGAGGATTCAATCTGCTGCTAGCTGGCCCCAAGGCCTGAAAGTATGGTAGCAGGGCCTGGTGGAGGAAAGCTGCTCATGTCAGGGCAGCCAGGAAGCAGAGCAAAAAGGGAGGATCAGAGACTGGAATCCACTCCTTCGGGTCACACTGCAGTGACTCAGCTCTTCCAAGCAGACCCCCCTCCTAAGAGCACCTTCAGCCATGGACTGGCACCTCACGATCCCATCACCTTCCAAGGGCCCTGGTGCTGAACACATGAGACTTTTGGGGGACATTTTAGATCTGTACCTTAACGACAGGAGTCAGGGAGCCAGAGAAAGAACTGGGGCAGGGTGATGACAGGAAGCGGGCCGTGTTTTGGCAAAATCTCTCTGCACTGGGGGTGATGAATATGTGTAGAATGCTGGGAACAGCAACTGGCACCTCAGTAATGGCACTCGGTGCCCATATATGCAGGTTCCTCGTCCATGGATTCAACCAATTATAGACTGAAAACATTTGAAAAAAAATCGCTTCTGTACTGATCGCGTGTAGATTTTTCCATCATTACTCCTTAAACAATGTGGCATAGCAACTATTGATAAACATTTCCATTGCATTAGGTATTACAAGTAATGTAGATAGGGCTTCATGTGCATGAGAAGAGGGCATCGGTTCTGAGCAAATCTTGTATCTTTTGTACAAGAGACTTGAGAATCCATAGATTTTGACATCTGCAGAGGGCCCACGGACCAATTCCTCTCTGATTCTAAGAGGTGACTGTATATGTAAAATGCTTGAAGCCGTTCCTGATATCTCAATCAATAGTAGATATAGGAAAATTATTTTTACTATTTTATTGTCTATTTGAAGACTCACCTACCCCTCATTCACCCATTATCCCACCCAGTCATGCATCCATTGTCTATCTGTCCATCGCTCATTTATTCATCCACCTACCCATCAACTCAGCCCTTCATCCATCTCTCCATGTACCCAAGTGTCCACCTGCACCTTCATCTTTCCATGAACTTGCTCACCTATCACCCACCCATCCATCTTCCACCACCCAAACACCCATCCACTCATCTATCCACTCCTTCATCCATCCATCCACCTATCTACTCACCCATACATCTGTCCATCCATCCACCACTCACCCACCCATTCACCCACCCATCCATACATATACCCACATATCCACTCATTTATCCACCACCCACCTACTCACCACCTGTTCACTTACTACCACATTCACCACCCCTCCACACATAACCACCCACATCACCCACTGGATGCCAGTCCACCATCATCTCCCAGGATGCAAAGACATGGAGACTTGTATCTGGTGGTGGCCAGAAGCTGAAGTGTGGCTGGGAAGGCCAGGCCAAGCCTAAGCCATCACCTATTAGAACAGGAGCCTCTGCTCTAAAGGCCAGAGGGAAGTGGCAAAAGGCAAGGCCAGCCCAAACAACCTAGTCAGGAAGGGCTTCCTAGAGCAGGGGAGCTCTCTCAGGTCATGACTTCCAGCACATCCCCAACCTTAGCCTGCCTAGCTAACTGGCCCCACTCTGCCCCACAGCCTTGTTATGCAATCACACATCCCCGTTTCGGCAGTGAGCTTGTGCAAGCTCCTTTGAAGTCTTAGAAGAGAACAAACTAACACTCTGTGCCCGCCCCTTTGAGCCCATTGTGGACCCGCAAGGTGGGGAAAGGATCTTAATTGTGCAACAGAATTAATCACAGCACCTTCGCCTCAAGGACTTTCCATATCATCGTCCATCATGGGAAGAGCAACTTCCCCTAGGTGTGGGGGGAATTAATTAAAGTGGGGTGCGCTGAGCCAGAGGATAGGGTGCCAGGCCAGTGCCAAGCATGCCTATTAGTGAACCATCAGAGCCAAGTTGCAGACAGGGTCAGACTGGGCACCAGGCACCTGGGGGAGCTCTGGAGGGCACAAGTGCTTCCTGCTCCCAGGTGGCCGCTGTGCAGCTCCAGGCTGGACCCAGGGCAGGTGACGCTGGGGACAGGAGCCAGGGCAGGCCCCACTTGGTCCCCGGCACAGTGTCACCAGGGCTGGGATGGGGCAAAGCCCAGAGGAAGCTGGGATAGAGGGAGGGGCACAGAGAAGCTTCCAGAAGGAAGAGACAGATGAGCTGGGCGGGCACAGACCCAGAGCTGCCAGGACAATGTACAGAAAATGCGAACAGAAAATGCCAACCAGGGTCTGGGGGCAAGAAGCACAGGCTCTTTGGCAGTAGATGGCAGTGGAAGCAGACTTTATCCTGAAGGCAGTAGGGAGCCATGGAAAGGTTGTGAGTGAGAGTAGTGCTGGCAGATCTGGGTTTCACCTGGCTCCTTTGGCCCTATTTGAAGGATGGTACAGAGGGCTGAAGAATGGAGTCAGAGTGGTTGATGGCTGCTGCACAAGTCCAAGGAGGAGAGAGCGGGGCCTGGACCAGGGGGCACCCATGGGTGTCAGGCAGGCATCAGGAGAAGCCGCTGAAGGGCCCAAGGGGAAAAGCCCTCTGCTGGGTGAAGCCACCACGCTCTGGGGGCTGGGACCTGCTCTGCGAAGGGGTGGAGTCCAAGCTTTCTGCTGAGATTGCTCCTACGTCTGGGCACAGACCCGCCCTGCTCAACCTGCAGCACAGGTCCTGTGTGGGCCCACCCATGGCAGTCCCCCTTGACACCCTAGGCTCTGCCCCCGGGTCCCCTCGGGGTGTGAGCCTTGGCCTCAGTGTCTTTGTGACATGGGGAGGGGAAGACAGCGGCCACGCCTGGGTCACAGCAGGAGGCAGAGTTACATGCACACGCCAGCCCAGGACGTGTGGCCAACCACGAGGTTATAACCCAGCCGGAAACTCCTGCCACTTCTTGGATGTGGCACAGTACTGCAGCCCACTCCCAGGCCCCGTGGTGACACTGGTTGGGGAGACACCTGCCTCAAAGGCCAAACGCAGTGCAGGGAGGGCCTGGCAGTGGATAATGACAATAACCATGATGGTTCTGGTCTAGGGATTTGCTATGCTTTATTGTTACTGCATTGTAGAGTGTGCACAGTGTGATTTTTATTTAAATACAGTGAATGTTTTAAAAAAATTATCCCAATGTAAAAGACACATTGCCAGGAATCGCCCTCAAATCCTTCCCCTTGCTTCAAACACTCTCCTTCCATCATCCTCGCCACTTTCTGAAGCAGTCCTGCAAGTCCTCTTTCCCGAGTGTCTTTAGCTGCACTGTGTCAATGTCTTGAATCAATTCCAAACGTTTCCCTCTCATGGTCATCTCGACTTTGGGGAAGAGCCAGAAGCCACATGGTGCCAGATCCCATGAATAAAGTGGAGGACACACTGTTATGTTTTCATGTGACACAAATGGCCATAAATGTTTTGAAACAAAGACATTGAGGCAGCCAGGAAAAGACACTCAGGAAAGAGGACTTCCCGAACTGCTTCAGAAAGTGGCACACACAAGGGGCTAAGTGTGTTTGAAGTGAGGGGGGAGGTTTTGAGGGCAACTCATGGCAGCGTGTCTTTTGCTACGATAACTTTTATTTTTATCTAGGCACACAGCAGTCTGGGTGTGCCTGTAGCCATCACACTCAAATGGAACGTGGAGGGGGCACAGAGGGCTAATGTGCTGGGGGCCTGGGCCAGTCCCCAGGCTTTCTGATGCTCACTTTCCTCTGCTGCAGCTGGGGCTCGTGCTGCTGCTCTTAGGGTTGCTGGCAGGCCATGGTCTGGGTTCCCTCTCCTCTGGTGATGCCCATGATACTCCCATGATGCTCTGGGTTGGAAGGCAGCACATTCTCTTTTGCCCTGGGCTCTAGGACTAGAGGCCCCTTGGAGCAAAGATGCCTCTGGAGGCCTGTGCCCTCCCAGTGCTGGCATTGGGGGCAGAGAAGAGGGCAGAGCTGAGGCAGAGGCTCCTCTTAGCCTCCGTGCAGGGAGTGGCATCTTTTCTCGGCTGAGAAAGCAATGCTGGTGTAAATGGCTCTGAACTTGGCAGCATCTTCTGATTACCTGCTGTGTGGCCCTAGGAAAGGTACATAATCTCTCTGTTCCTCCCTGTCCTCAGCTGAGATGATGTGAAAATAATCCCTTGGTGGTGGTGCGTGGAGGGGCTCATGAGGAAACCAGTACAGAGAGCCCCGGGCCTGGTGCACGGACAGGAATCTGGGCTCTGGAAATCAGTGGCCTTTCCTTTCTCCTCCATCAAAGCGACCTGGGTTGGCTGGCTGTGGCCAGGCAGGAGAGCCCTGGGCAGGATCCGCGGGTGTCCCGGGCCACCTGCCCCCGGCCATGCCCTGTCGGTGGTGCTGGCTCACCGCGGAGATGGCGGGGACAGGGCTGCGGCTGGCACAAGGCCACACAAGGAGCAGCTGCCTGGCCGGGGCCGTGGGTCTGCCCTGCTGCCCGGCACTGCCAGCCTTTTCCTACCAGCGCAGGAGGAAAAGCCCGGCCAGGAGCCCAGAGCCAGTGGGGACAGCGAGGCCTGCAGAGGTGCAGCCAGGCATGTTCCACTTCCACAACCGCCTCTCTGCTCCTTGCTGCATCAAAGTCAAGAGCAGGGACCTGGGTTGGGGGCAGACAACCCCGGTTCGAAGCCCAGCTCGGAAACTTCCCAGCTGTGTCACCCTGGGCAAGTCACTTAACCTCTCTGGGCCCATTTTTGCTATCAGGAATCCATAGAAGTGACTTCTAGGATGGGAGAAAGGGCTCTGGGAGCCCATCTGAGGGGACCACAGGCATAGAGCCCTGTCAGGCAGGAAACCTAACTCGGCCTGATGAAACAGGTATTTACTGCTCAGACACTCCGTGTGTGGCCCGGAAGGGGAAGAGGAGGCACACTCCAGCTCCAAACCCAGTAACAGAAAAGCCGGGGCTTATGCTAGAAACAGTGCGGCCCCTGGCCACGCCCAGACAGCTACAAAGGAGACCTTGTCCTGCCTGCTTGGCCTTTGGAGGATTAAGGGGACCATGTACAGGGCAAGGCCACCCTAGCCACGGGGCAGGCTTTGCGCTCTCATGAGCTGTGTGGCCTCAGGCTGGGCGCAGGACGGCTCCAGGCTGCCTTTCAAAAGCTCTGAGATGAGGGGCCTGCCATGCCCGGTGCCCAGCATTTCTCCCAGGTACAAAGGGCCCTGCTTGGTGAGCCTGAGGCCTGACTGCTCACTCCAGGGATTACTCCAGGGCGCCCCAGGGAGTGCCGGCTGGGTTAGGGGATGCCAGGGCGCTCCACTCACCCTATGAGCTTGGGTCGTGTTAATTCTCCTTGCCAGACTCTGTGTGGGCTCAAGACCCCTTGGGGAAGACACCACCAGCCATGAGAGGTGTGGGCTGCGGAGAACCAAGCTGGGGTTGGATATCCAGTGTGGAAGCCGGGAGTGGGCTTTGTCGCCTGCCCAGCTGGCTGGGGGCTGCCGGGCTGTGGTCTGGGGTGGGACCCCACTTCCTGGCCAGGCCCTGTCTACCTGCTGAGGTCCACATATGACAAAAGGGGCTGTGTGGGATGGGGGCATCTGTCCAGCTCGCCAGCTGGTGTGTCAGGCCCAGGGCTCAGAGTGAGACCTCACTTGTCACCTCTGTTCTCAGCTTGTCACCTGTGAAACTGTGGATACGGACAGGATGGGACAGCACTCACTCTCGAGCTTCCCGCAACCTAGCACTCATAACCTCTAAAACCAGAGCCTGGGGCTGCCTGAGGTGCCTGAGGGGGGTTGTTATCAGTGGCAGGGTGCAGGTGGGGAAACTGAGGCTTGGGGAGACCAAGAGCAGCACTCAGTCCCCATTCTCCTGCCTTCAGCTTGGGAATGTGATGAAGGCATCTCCCTTCCAGTACCTCCTGGCTCCCTGAAGCCCCCTGGTGGCTGACACCCTCCGGGCGAGGAACCTGGGACACTGTGGGGCCCGACCTGGTTGCCTCAGTAGGTCACAGGAAGACAAGCAGGTCACAGGCAGCCCTGGGTGCAGGCTTGTCCCCAAGAGCTCTGCATGGCAGGAACCTCGCTGCCAACCTGGCAGAGCTGTCCCTCTTCTCCTGCCGTGAAAGACTAGCCAGGAGCTGGCTCTGTCCCAAAGGTGTGACCACCTCCATCTGTGAGCCAAGGGGTGGCCTGGTCAGTGCAGTGCTGGCCAGGATGTCAGGATCTCACGGGAAGTCACCGGCGTGAGCAGCTGCAGAGTAGATCCCCTCCTAGTGCTCCACAGGCTAGAAGCGCTGAGGGAAGGTGGGCTTCAGTCTCACGGTCCCACCGGGTGTCACCAGGCTGGTCCATACCTGGAATCCAGGGTTAGAATCCACTTCCCAACTCTGTGCTGGCAGAATCCAGGTGCTGTGGCTATAGGATGGGCCCCAGCTCCTTTCCTTGTTCGGAGACCCTACCCCTGCCCAGCCCACCTTCGCTGGTGCCCTCTTACAACGTGGTCTCACCTTAGTCACTTCCCTGTCGCTGGAACAAAACACCCAACACCCACAGCTCAAAGGAAGAGAGGTTTATTTTGACTCACGGTTTCAGCCTGCGGTTGGCTGGCTCCAGGGGAGAAACAGCACAGTGGAGAGGCCTGGAGGAGGAAAAGCTGCTCAAATCATGGCAGCCAGGAAGCACAGAGAGCAGGGAGGAGGCAGGGACAGGAACACACCCTTCCTGGTCACGTCCGCAGTGACAGCCTCTAACCAGGCCTGGCCTCCTCATAGCACAGCCAGCCACAAACTCATTCATGGTCGAATCCACTGGTATGTAGATCAGGAGGTCTGAGCCGGGCTTGCCTGTGTACTCTGCCTACAGACAAAGCCCAGCTTCACCAGAGGGCTGGGAGCACCCTGCCTGGCCTCCTGCCCTGGGGGGAAGAGAAACCTGTTCACTGCTGTGCCCAGAGGGAGACAGTAAGGACAGAAGGGGAGAGCGTGGCTTCTGGCTCCAGCAAACCATGCTGCTGGTATCCGTGCACATCGTCTGCCCTGGGAGGCTTCTGGGTGCCCAGCTCTTACCGCCCAGGCGCCCAAATCCCTGGGCCCACCTCAGGTGTGCACGCTGCACACTTCCTATGTGCCCGGCCTGGCCTGAACTGTCACATCTTGCATATCTCACAGATGAGCACACCGAGGCTGCGAACATCACCAGTGTCTTCTGCAGCCAGGATTCACTCAGCTCTGACTGCAGCCAGTGCTCCCAGGCACTGGACAGCCCTGTGTGCCTGGTCACCTGCTCCTAGAGCACATGATCCCCATAGTCACTTGGGAGAAGAACAGCAGCCATGGGCAGCTGGCCCCACCTACCGACAGAAGCAAAGGGTGGCGGAGGTCAAGGAGCTGCAGGATGGGCTGGGGCACCAGGCCCCCTCGGTCAGGGCCTTGGGCGATGTCTCCATCTTCAGAGAGCCCCGTCTTTCCTTCCCTTCCCCCTTCCACTAGTAGAAAAACATGCTCCAAGCACGGGCATCCACCTGTACCCACTCTGCCCCAGGAGCAGCAAGACCATTATCCCACACCCTGGAGCCGGATGGAGGTTAAATCCTGGCTTGGACACACCCTCACCTTGACTCCAGAGGAGAAGGGCTCTAATCTCTCTCATCACTGACCTTGGGTCTTTTTTTTTCCTGATACCAGGGATCAAACTCAGGACCTTGTGCTTGCCAGGCAGGCACAGCGCCACTGAGCTACATCCCCCAGCTCTTGTGTCTTGATTTGGGAAATGGGGCCAGGAGTTGGGACCGCAAGATCTTGAAAAGGAAGAAAGGACTGGAGAGCGTTCAGGAATGGAGGGCTACTCCCAGGAAAAGTTCCAGGGCTGGGGTCCCTCCCCAGGCCACCAGGGTCTCAGCCTCCCCTCCCTCCCAGAGTAGGGGTCCGGTGGGTGGAGGTGGAATGCCTGATGTCCAACTTCTAATTAAATGGCAGCAATTTTGACATGGCAGGTGATGGGCTCGGGAAGCCTGGCTTTAAATTTAGCTTCCTCCCCAGCCAGCCCTTTGAAAAGGCTGTGCTCGCTCTCATGGAGAGAGAGAGATGAGTCATCCCAGGCTGCCCGGTGAGCCAGGGTTTGCGGGGGAGCAGGCCTCCCAAAGGCAGCGACATAGTAAATAAGGACGGAGGATTAAAGCGGGGGACACAGAGCATGGCGGCTCAGAAACGGGCTGGGGGTGATGCCAGCGCAGTCTGAGACTTCCCAGCCCATCTCCAAGCCGGAAGCCCGGCCCAGATTTGTGGGCCTGTAGGTGGCCGAGATGGGGTGTTCCGGTTCAGCTCGCCCTCCCAGCACCCCGGGGCCTGCTCCTGCAGCCTTGGCCAGCACACAACCGGCCCCCCGGCTGTGTGCGTCCTCACCCCTGCCATCTACGAACGTGGCCTTATACGACAGGCAGGGGAAAGGACTGTGCAGATGGGATTAAGGGGAGGGTTGGCAATGGGGGGGCGATGGCCCGGCTGCCCCCCACGTCGGCCGTGTGTGGCTTTTACGGGGGGGGGGGCACATGGACAGCGAGGGTCAAAGATGCCGGCCTTGAACCCTGCAGTGATGTGGCTGCAACCCAAGGATGCACAGCCACCAGGACCTGGATGGGACAGCAGGGGCCTCCCTTCGGCAGAAGAGGAAACTGAGGCCCTGGGAGGTGCACGGGTTTGCACTGGGCAGTGGGGGAGGGCGTGGGGGTCCCTGGAGGCCGGGAGGGAGGTGCCCAGGGCTGGGGAGGAGGCCTCGGTGGCTGCAGGGGAGGCAGCTGTGTGTGCGAGGCTGGATACGGCGTTGCCCCAGCCAGGTGCGAGCTCTTCCGTCCCCAGGTGCTGGCAGCCACGGGCACAGAGCCCTGCGCAGTGATGGGGAAGCAGGGACCCCGCTGAGCCCTGTACTCCTCGGGGTCACAGACACAGCACACACAGACTCTCTCTCCTGAGACTCACAGCCACCACTGCCCGCACAGACACACACAGGGCCTGCGCGTGGGACGGCCACCCACACAGGCCCGAGGGGGAGGAGAGGCCACCGCTTCCACCCACTCCACGTGTCACAGGGCACACACACCGCACATGCACACCACACCCCGCTGTACACCACACACACACCACACACATGCTACACACAAGCACTACATGCACACCCATGGGTACAAAATCTGTACAACGCACACGGACATGCCATCCACACCCCCACACTGCCCGAATTGCACAACTACAACACAACACACACAATACACACTGCACACACAACACATACTTCACAGAACACACACAACAGAGACTGTGAATGCCACATGCCCAACGATACACCCCACACCCGTGACAGTACATACACACACACTCACACACACTCGTGCTCCCGTACAGCTGCAGTGGTGCCCTCTCCTGCCCATCCCTGTCCACTGAGGCCCCAACCTGAGCGTCCCTGCACCACAGCCCAGCCCCAGGGAGCTCAGAGGGTCGCTCCTCTCCACATGGCCCAAGGGGGAAGTCTGGGTGCCCTGGCCGTGCCCAGCCCCCAGCCCATTCCTGATCCCCTATGCTTCCTTGTCCACATGGGCGGATCTCCATCCCCCAGGGGTCTGGGGACAGGACACTGACACTCAGGGAGCTCTGTGCCATGCCAGAGGTCACGTGGCCAGGCAGGCTCAGAGCTACCTTGTCCAAGCCCACGACACTAACCACTGGACCACATGTCCCAGCCTCTGTTCTTGTCTCCCAGGGACTGTGTGGGCATCACTTCCACCCCAACCTCACCTGGCCAGGTGTCCTCAGGCACCCTGTGGCTACTGTGTCCCATGGGCAGGACCTGCTCAGGGTGACCGCTCAGACAGGGTTCATGGAAGAGGATGAGTCCCTGGATGCCTGCTGACAGATGGGGAAACCGAGGCACCTAACAGTACAGCCTTGCAAGGGTGTATGGCAGCCTGGCACAGCCCTCCTCCAGCCGGGCGCCTTGCGCACGTGGTCAAGCCTCTCTGGGCTCCACACTGTACCCTTGACAGGCGCTCTGGGAGTGGCTTCCGCAGTGCCGTGTAGGTCCTGGCTTGGCAGCCCTGGGTCTCCAAGTTGTGCCATGAACTTGCTGAAACTCCACTCACTCCGGGGGCTCCTCGACACATAGGTGCAGGTGCCTGTCACTGAGGTACCAGGAGAAGTCCAGGTTCCAGGCCAGACCTGGACTTCAGGCAACTCTGGGCTGAGCCTGATCCTAACCCTGCCCCCAGTGTGTCTCAGAGTGGTGCCCTAACCTCTCGAGTCCTGGTCGCCTATCTGTAAGATAGGAAGGGCACCACCCAGAGCTGCAGTGAGGAGCAAACACGGCTGCCTGTGAGGTTCGACCCAAATCTATAAAAATAAAACCAGACCCAACGACGCAGGAGACTGGTGCGGTTCATACAGGGTGGAATGGAGCTTGGGACTGCATCCCTGGACACTAAAGCACTCCCCTCCCAAATGGCACAGAGGTCTGCAGGGTCCCCAGCAGGCGGCTGTGTCCTCCCCAAGCCGGAAAGCCCCTCCCCTGCCAGAGCAAGGTGGGGAACAGGGTGGGCTGGAGTTCAGCACAGCCTCCTCCTGAAGGCAAGGGGTGACCTGGGGGTCTACAGGAAAGGGGGTGCCGGGATTGAGGGCCAGCAAGATGCGGCACTCCCCCGGGGAAGCTGGACAGAGGCTCTGGGAAGGGAAGGGTCCTCCGGTCCAGTCCGAGCCTGACCTTGACCACCTCGACGGAGCCAGGGGCAGGGGTGGGGCCTCCAGGGCTGGGGTCAGCTGCCAGGGTCCCAGGGAGGGGGCAGGTGAGTGTTGGGGACCTGGAGACTCAGAGTCAGAGGCTGGGGAGGAAGGGGAGCAGGAGAGGAGACAGGAACAAAGGCGAGAGCAAGGAAGGAAGGAAGAAAAGAAAGGAGGAGAAAGAAGAAAGGAAGAAAGGGGAGGGTGAAGATAGAGGGAAGGAAGGGAGAAGGAGGAAAAAAGTAGAGGAGAAGAAAAAGAAACGAACCAGCGAAAGAGGGAAGAAAGGAGAAAATGTGAACAAAAAAACAAAAGGAAAGGAGAGAGAAGGATCGCAAACCGACCGCAAAAGAAAACACTGGGAGAAAAACAAAGGAGGAGGGAGAAAGCGAGGGAAGAAAAGAGGTTGAGAAAGAAAAACGGAGAGGAGAGAGGGAGAGAGCGGAGAGAGGGAGAGAGCGCGAGAGGAGGGAGGGGGAAGGGGGAGGTGCGGCGGGCGCGGGCGGCGCAAGTGAAGTGGGTGCGCGGCGGGCGTGGGGCGGCGGCGGAGCACGGGGCGCACGCGGGGCGCGGGGCGCGGGACCCCCAGCCCCAGCCCGGCCCGGCCCAGCCCCGGCGCCTTCCGCGCCGCCCCGCGCCCCGAGCCCCGCGGCCCCCGAGGGCGCCGGGACAACTGTTGCGGCGGCGGTGGGGCTCGCGGGCGCGGGGCGTGGGCAGCCCCGGGCCGGCAGGCGGCGGCGGCGGGCGGCTCCGGCGCCGAGCGAGGAAGCGGCGCGGGCGGCACTAGGTGAGCGGCGCGGCTCGGCCCGGGGAAGGGGGAGGGGCGGCCGGGGTCCCCCGGGGGGCAGGGGCGGAGCCGGGGGGGGCGCATGGCAGGGGTCCGCGCGGAGGGGCGGGATCTGCGGCGCCAGGGGGGGCGCGAGGCGCGGGGCGCTGGAGCCGGCGGGGAAGGTGGGCGCGCGGGAGAGGCGCGTAAGGTGCATCCGGGTCCGGGACGCTTCGGAGAAGGGCCCGGGACCCCCGGGCGCGGAGTCTGGGGGTGAGAGCCTGCGGGGTAGCCTCTGCCCTGGCCTCGGGGTCTGCGCCGAGGTCGGGATCGTTGAGGCTTTAGAAGAAGGGGCCCAGGTCCGAGGAGCAGTCCGGGGCGCGGCGGCCGGACCGGGACCGGAATCCGTGTCCAAGGTTGGGACCAGCGTCCGCCGACCTAGTCCGGGAGCGCAGCGAGCCGGGAGCTGGGTGCGCGCCGGGCAGAGGCAGGGGCCACGCTGCGGACCCGGCGAGCTCCGGGGGTCGTGGCTGGGGGTAGCGAGGCTCAGACAAGGTCCCCCCAAGTGCGGCTCCCTGGGTCCCAGCCCGCCGCGTGGCCCCCGAGGAGCCGCCGCCACCTCCCGGGCCGAAGCAATATTGATCACGCTCCCAGGGCTTGGGTGGTCCGGTGGCGGCGGCGGCGGCCTGGGAAGCTCCCTGAGCGCCAACGGTTGTCATAGCAACGAGACCCTAAGCGTCTTCGGGTTATATTTATTCTAATTATTATTACCATTATCGGTATTAGTATTTGTTAGCCAGCCAGAGGAAAAACGAAAGGAGGAAGAAAAGCCAGCGCGTCCTGGCGCCTCCAACTGTTACCTCTTTGGAAAGAGCGAAGCCGGCTGGTGGGTGGGCCAGACTGGCTGTGCGGTCCCCGGGCCACCTTGGCTGCCTCAGTTCCCCCCGGGAACAGCCCCTCCGGAGGGGTTATATAATCCACCGGAGAGTCTCGACTGTGCCTTTGTATATGCCCTGCCTCTCTGGGCCTCCGATCCTCTTGGCTTAGTGGCTGTTCCTGCCAGACCAGGATGGGAAGAGCAGAAAGTGCCTTGCACCAGGAAGCCCAGGCGCCACCAGCCCTGGCTTCACCGGGTGCGTGACCTTGAGCCGGCTCTGGACTCCTCTGAGCCTCTGTTTCCTTATCTGCCTGCTCCAGAGGAGCTTTCCCACCACCACCGGGTTGCTGTGAGGTCGCAGATAAGTCCGCAAGGAGCGCTGCCGGTCGTGTGGCCCCAGCCTCAGTTTCCTGGCCTGTAAAACAAGGGCCTGGCCCCCAGGTGTCATCTAAGCCAGCTTCAGTCACTGATGGGCTGGGACTGTCACCCTGGACAGTGACTGAAACCCTGGTGGGCTGGGAAGCTCAGCTCCACACTGACGGCCACTTCCTCCCCCGCTGCCCTTTGTTCCTGCTCCGGATTCTAAATGTCCGAATGTGCCCCAAGGGAGCCTTTGGAGCAGCTCACCCCTGGCCAGCTGTGGGAGTGGATTGGAAATGTCATTGAGAATTGCAGTAACCTTTAGTCCCTGGTGTCCATGCAGGTCCCTCCCTCTTTCCTGGTCCTGCGACTGCTGACTGCTCAGGGCCAGACACTTCCCTGCCATGATGCCTGTTTGCTGTGCCTGTCCTGGCTGGAAGTTCTGCAGCCCCGCTGCCCCTGCCCTGTGGGTCAAGCTGAAAGTGTCAGCAGGGTTTTTAATGTCATGGTCACGCTGGGTTCTCTGGTCTGTCTTGGACATTCAGGAGGTGTGGGACCTACTGGTCAACTAGGCGTGATGGAAGCAGTTTGGCCTGGAGCTGTGTGCGTGCGCGTGCGTGTGTGTGTGTGTGTGTGTGTGTGTGTGTGTGTGTGTGTGTATCTCCCTGTCTGTCCCACCCCAGTCTCTTGGGCCGCCTCTTGGGAGTCAGATCCTTGTGGGTGAAGCAAGTGGCTGGGACCTGCCCTGACAGAGGTCCCCTTTGACCTCCATCACCCATCCATCCCTCATTCCCTCGCTCCCCTTCCTGAGTGGCTCCCTGCATCAGCAGACCACCCTGGGAGGTCCTGGAGGAAGCTGACCAGGAAGGAAGTGATCAGGGACGAGCCAGCAGTTCAGACTGGTGGACCTGTGGGGACACATGCCACGGGGCCACACATGGGAGCAGCTGCCCCATGGGGTGCAGGAGGTCAGGGTCAGGAGTCTGCAGAGGGAGGAGGAGGAGTTCTGGGCACAGATCCTCTGTGGCTGTGGCTGCAGATGGGCAGGAGGAGACTGTCCCTTCCTGGACCTGTGGGCCTGGGCAAGGGGGTGGCATGGTAGGAGCAAGGGACCCCCCAGCCTGGGTGAGGCCCTCAGAGGGAGAGAAGGGAGTGGTGGCTTTGGACTTGGTGGCCCTGTGTTGCCCCTGGTCGAGGGGGCAGTAGGACAAGTAGATGTCTGGTCCCCACCTCTCTGGGACAATCACCAGCTCCTCCCCCTTCCCCCGCACTTCAAGGAGGACACAGGCTGCCCAGGCGCCAGGCCCTTGGTATCTGGGCGAGGTGGCAGGGGACACTGGTATGGCTGCCTCAGCTGTCTGTGTCCACAGTGGCTTTGCTGACACAGACTCACGGAGGTAAGCCGGAAGTACTGCTCAGTCCTATTCAGATGCAAAGCCAGGCTCAGAGATAGGTGAATAACAAACCTCTCAGCCAGGGATCACGCTTAGATGATCCATAGATGTCACCAGTCTGTAGACACAGGATCAGGAGCCACTGGAGGCCTTACTGCTAATCATTGTCCTGTTTGCTTAAATATCACCTCCTTTCCTGGAGAGGCCTTGCTTCTATTAACTCAGCCTCTGTTGCTTTGGCTTCTCCCCAGCTGATTGACAGTGATCTTAGAATGAACGCAGCCCTCTCCCCAGCTCCCCAGGGTGGCTTCCCCAGCTGCTCTTTTTAGAAGCAACTGAAGTCACAGCCAACCCCCAAGAACAGTGGGGCCCAAATGCTGTTCTGGAAGGTGGGGTCCTGAACACCCTAGGCAGTGCCAGTGAGCAGGGTTACCTGCTCGTCCTGGGCCCTGCCTTCCTGGGGGCATCGCAGGTGCCCTGCTCTGTCGGTGTCTGTGGCAGAGGCGGCCCCTTCTCTTCCCTCTTCCTCTTTTCCTCCCTCCCCCAGCACACAGCTTCCCTGACCCCTTCCTGTGACCCCTTCTGTGCGTGTGGCCTCAGGATGCAGGGAGAGGCCCCTGGGCTGCTCCAATTTGTCCCCAGTGGCTCCCTGGATGCGACCAAGGCTTAGGACCTGCTTGGGGCTGGCTGTGGAGCGCAGGGCAGCACTGCTCTCCCCACTTTGTTCTCTGTCCCCAGCTGTGGCCAGCTTGGGGATTCAGGGCCCACCCTGGGTGTTCTGATGTCCCTCTCACTGCCAACTCTACCCCAGGCCAGGACTTTCCAGTGGGGCCCCAACGTGCCAGGAAGCCACTGGGGGCCTCTCTGTCCCTAGCTTAGGAGGGTTGGGGTGCAGACCAAGCCACAACCAACCCTGAGTTGATGCGCTGCACGGTGATGGAGGGAGACCCCCGAACCACTGCTGGGAGGAGCCCAGAGCTCATCCACCTCTCCATAGCCAGAGGGGGACACTGAGGCCCAGTGTGGGCTGGGGATGTGTCAAGGTCACACAGTGATTTGGGTGTCCTTGAGGTATCAGAGTGTCCAGCCACACCCTGTGGGCATTGTCCAGAGGCCTCTGAGGGCTGGGCTGGGGGGAGTCCAAACTCCTTGGCTAATGAAACCCCCAAACCCCAAGGTAACCTTTTCAGGAGCTGCTGTGGGGCCCCCTGCCCTGGGCATCGGGTGGAAAAGCAGAAGACACCTCCAGCCCTGCTTTCCTCGGTGTCTCCCGTGGTCTGCTCTGCACCGTGGGCCCCTTGGGGGGTACACACTGCCAAAGCCCCCATCTGTCTGCCCCGACCTGCCTCAGCAGATGTGCACAGATGCGCCTTCAAGAAATCAAGAAATAATGCATGAGTTTTCCAAATTACACCCATTTAACACTGAATTAAGTTCTGCAAGCTTTTAACAGGGCCCTGGGAGGAAAGAAAAAAATTTTCTTTCTGTTCACACTTGCCTGGAAAATGAGACAAACCCTGCTCTTTGAAACCCCAGCTACATAATCTGATTATCCCTCCCTGGCAAAACCCAGAGAGGTACCCGCCGGAGGGGGGGTGCTGGGTCCTTGAGGCTGAGCAATTTGCATGGGAAATTGGGCTGGGAAAGTTTGTCTCCTGCGCCAGATTCCCAGGCTCCTTTTCGCTCGATGGGCTCAAAATAAAGTGCCGTTTTCTTAGATATTGGCACAAATTAAAAATAAAGCAAATTCCTTCAATCATCCGGGGCAGGAATTTCCTCGGAGGCTCCCCAAGCGTGTTAGGGAAGGGATGGTGATTTGCTTTCACTTCGGGCTTCTCTCCCTTGTCGATTGAATCATGTGCGTGCAGCCAGATCTATAGGCCAAGAGAAGACTCACTTAGCTCTCATTCATTCCGCCTCCCTGGAGCACTCTGTGTGCAGGACGGGGCGCAGGCCCCAGGGCTGGGACAGAGGATTTGGAGCAAGGCCCTGCCCTGCTGAGCTTTGCTTTGGGAGTAGGAGCTGGTGAAAAGAAGAACAAGCGACTGAGGGCACAGGGAGGGCTTCCTGGAGTGGTCACTTCAGCTTGGGTCCGGAAGGGTGTGTAGGAGTGTGCCAGCCAGGACAGTGCGGGCCAGGTGGGCAAGGGGGACAGCCCAAGGAGGGTTTAAAGTGAGTCTCATTCACGAGTGTGACCTCCCGGTGACATCTTCAGATTTTAGAAGGAAGCCTCCTTTGTTGCAGCCCAGCCTGACATGTGGCTTTTTGCAAAGACCTTTCACATGAATTACCATCCATCACCCTGGGGCAGCTGGAGACCCAGTTCTCTAGGGAGGGCTAAGCCCAGGGTGGGGCTGGAGTCAGCCACACAGGGTTCTGCAGCCCTGGTGGGGTACCCTGAAAATTCAGTCAAAGAGCATGGAAAAGTCCCCCCCTCCCTCCTGGAGCACAATCTGGCTGAGCAGGGTGGGCTATGGGGCACGGAGCCTTGCTGGCTCTCAGCCTTCATCTCTGGGAAGGGGCTGGTATTGGAGCCCCTGGGCCACTGCATCAGCCCCAGGCCACCCTCTGCCTTGCCTCTGTCGCCTGTGCTGTTTACAGCGCTCAGGTGCTGGGAAGGTGGCATCCACAGGGTGCTGGGTGTCACTGCCCAAGTCTGAGCGGAGCATTGGAGCAGTGGAGCTGGGCCAACGTCAGGGCAGGGAGCCCTAGGGAGGCTGCAGGGTGGGTTCTCCGGTGGCCTCTCACTGGGACTTGGCCAAGTCCTGGGATCCCATAGCTGCGGTGTCCTCACCGAATGGGGTTATCTCAAGAACCAGAGAAGACGGATTTTCATGGAGGGCTCAAGGAGCATCTACTGGCATTCGATCCCGTGCGGCTCACTTTGTCACTGCCATGCGCTCATCGGCCCTGTGTGTTGCCTCGTGAATACTCTTCCATGAAGCAGCCAAGCAGGACCCAAATCTTGTCCCCCCTGGGGCCTGGAGCAGGGATCTCTCCCCCGGTTGTTGAAGGAACGTGAGGAGTTGACCGAGGAAGCAGGGAGCCTGGGACAGGTGGTGCTTCCCCAGTGCCATGGCAACTGGGAGGTAGCAGCCAACTCAGGGCTGGGGCTCCGCTCCAGTGCCACATCTTACCAGCAGCCAGCGCTGGGCTGTCCACTTCACTCCCAGTTCCTGCGTCTTCATTTCCAAAGTAAGTGGATAATGACGAAATAATATGAACTTGCACAGGTGGTCCAGAGGCTGGGAGGTGGGGATGCGACAGTCTGGACACCCAGCTCAGTGACAGTAATAACACTGCCGTGTCTCCTCCTGGTGCTGGAGGAATAGTCAAGGTGAATCCCATTCTCTGCTCTGACTGGCTCTGTGACCTTGGGCTGGTTATGTTGTGTCTCTGAGCCTCAGTTTCCTCACCTAAAAATAGGGACAGTGTCTACCTCACAGGGTTCTTACAAGACTTAAGTCAATGCAAGGGACATGCTTGGTGCAGGGGCAGAGACTGGCTCATAGTGGGTGCTCAGTCAGTACCCCTGTCCTTACTGTTGTCACCATGCCTGCATTTTGTAGCCGAAACACCATGGAAGCTCAGGGTCAGAGCAGGGTCAGCTATCCTCTCCAGCCCTGAAGGAGAAGGCTCCTGGGCCGTGTGCTCTGCAGCAAGCACCCAGCAAGGCCTGGCTGGCTTTGACAGGTCTGCTGTGAATGAAGGAGGTGGACAAATTGTTGGATGGATGGCTAACTGGCTGGCTGGCTGGCTGGATGGATGGTTGGCTGGATGGGTGGCTGGATGGGTGGCTGGATGGGTGGGTGGGAGGGTAGGTGGGTAGATGGATGGATGGATCAGTGGATGGATAGATAGATCATTGGATGGGTAGGTAGATGGATGAATCAATGAATGGTTAGATGGGTGGATGGATAGATGGGTGGATGGATGGATGGATGGATGGATGGATGGATAGATGGATCAGTGGATGCGTAGGTAGATGGATGAATCGATGGATGGATCGATGGATGGGTGGATGAATAGATGGATGGATGGCAGGAAATGTCACAGGCTTGGAGGAGGGCAGCTCAGGAGGAGGCCCGGGCACTGGGGCATAGGCTTCCCTGTGTGTGCACAAGGAATCATGTGCCAGAGCCAGATGTGATTTATCCTCTCCCCCCGAACATTTGTTGACAGACATTGATGGCTAGGGTCTGGGAGCCCCAGGCTGTTTGGTGTCCCTAACAGTTTGGTCCTGGGCTGGACAGAGCCCAGTGCAGCCTGTGGCTGCCACCCCTCAGCACAGGGAAGTTCCAGGCTGCACTGAGCCAGTTACTCTTGCTTCATGAAGGGACAGCACCACCTTCCTCATGCAGAGCCATGGTAAGCCACGGGTGATGTGGGAGAAGGGAGTTTGCAGTCTGTAGAGGTAAACTGAGTCAGCTGAGACATTTGGGCTTCATGCGGTGGGCAGTAAGGAGTTCGAGTGGTCTCAGAGTAGGGAGGTGGTGCCAGGCAGGCAGAGTCGGGAAACACCAGCCCAGTCGATATCTCAGTCCTTCCTGAGGGATCTGAGGCTCGGGGCTGGGGGAGGGTGGTAAGTAAGTGGCAGCTCCAGCCTGCGGCAGAATCGGGCCCCCTCACACACGCACAGCCATAGCAGAGCCCAGGGATGGGAGCACCCTGCCCAAGGCCCCTGAATCCCTGACCTGTCTGGGAGACTTTCCCCTCCTGGCCACACTGCAAATGCCACCTGGCTTCCTCCCTGCAGCCCGTGAGCAGGCCCGGGTGCCATTCCTGCAGCTCAGTGGAGCAGAGGGCACAGACGCTAAGCACAAAGCCGAGACCAAGACCTGCTGGCTCTTCCCTTTCCCCTGGGCGAGGCCAGATGTTCACAGCGGTCAGCAGGGCTCCCTGTGCTCTTGTGGCCACCCCTTGCCACTGCACAGCTTCCACTCCTTCTTCTCTGCCTCAGTCTCCTCCTCCATCCCAGCAGGCCCCATTCCTTTCTTATTGCCATGTGACTCTTTCTTCTGGGGTAATGTGACTTGGGGCTGTAGGAGCTGGTGGGGAACTGCACAGGGCCTTGTCTTTCTGGCTTCCTCTGCCACCTGTAGCTCCCTCTGCAGGGACAGGTGTCAGGCAGGCGTGGGCGAGCCACCTGTCCAGTGTGGCCCGAGCTCATTTGCTCTGAGACTGCAAAGGGCCTGCCTCACAGTCTCTGGGGAGATGTGTGCGGTCACCTGTTTGTCCCAGTGCCTGATTGCTATTCAGGTGTTGGGGTAGCAGAGGATGGGAAGTGATTCTGCCTGGGAGATGGTCAAGATCCAGAAGGCCTACCCAGAGGAAGTGGCTCCCAAGGAGGTGAGTTGCCACATGCTAGTGAGGAAGGAGATGGAGGGATGGTGGAGGCAGAGGGAACCATGGATGGGGAGCCTCAGGAGTGCATTTGGGAAACTTCCATACATCGATGTGGCTGCCCTGCAGCATCTATGAAAAGCTGAACAGAAACCAAGGCTGTAGAAGTCTGATTCCTGAGCATTTGGGCAAGGTACAGAGTTTGACTTTTGCCTGCAGGTCCAGGTTGCAAATGTGTAGCTTGAATGCCACCACCCATCACTGTGGTACCCAGGGCAGGCATTACTAATCAACCCACCAGCAGGACTCAGGGGACACACAGAGCAGGCTGTTAATCAATCCACCAGCAGTACTCAGGGTACACCAGGTCCTCTGGGCACCCCCACCTTTGTCAGCCCCTGAGATGACACCTGGCGGCCCTTGCTCCTCTGTCATGGTTGCTTATGTTCCAGGACAGAAGCGCCACTAAGGAGTGCGGCCCCCTCCTCAGGGCCAGCTCTTCCTTGTCACCTGCGGGCCCATAGGCCCGTGGGCATAAGAGCCCAGCACAGCCTCAGCTGTCCGGCTGGACCCTGGCCACAGAGGGAGGCCCCAGAGAGAGGAGGGCCTGGCAAGACTCTGGACAGGATGAGCAAAAGATTAGCAGATTTCTCTCTTGAAATCCAAACAATCGGACAATCTGTCCTGGATCAATTTAGAACCAGTACAGTGACAAACATCAGCAAATACAGTGTGAAAACTATTTTCTGTCTCGGCGCATTCGGGAAGAGGGCTGAGCTGGAGTTTATTTGCAGCTGTCCAAGGCCAGGCAAGGCCTCTCACCTCCTTGCGGCCCACCTGCTCCCTTCCTGCCTTCGGCTGCCCCCTCCACACCCACTTCCTGCTGGGACCCCCGGCCTCCTCCAGCCTCAGGAGTCAACACCTGCAGAAGCCAGTGTTCAGGCCTCCTGCCACTCAGCCCTGGGAGCACACTGGGCAGTGAGTGTGTCTGGCTCTCTTTGGTGTCACCAGGACCCAGGGGACCTGCACTTAATAGGTGTTCAGTAAGTTTCTTGCCTGAATGGTGGATGGAAGGGATGGAGGAAGCAAGAAAGGAAACAGGCCTTGAGGAACTGACCTGTTCCCATCACACAGTCTGTCACTGGGGCGTGGGACTGGACAGTGATCTGTCACCCTGAGACCAGGATTTCCCTTCCCCATCCCCAGGCCAAGAGCCCAGCTGGAGACCCGGGCCTCCCACACCCATGACCCCTGCTTTCCCAGCAGGCACTGTACCTCCCACTCCTAACAGCTCCCTCCTGCAACTTGAGCCAAATGCTGATTGTTTAACATTCAGGGCAGGGCCAGACCAGAGTAGGGGTGGGGTGGGTGGGGTGCAGGGTGGCGGAGGTGTCCTCAGGGTCTGCATGACCCCCAAAGGGCCAACTCCAGAGCTGCAGGGAGCTGGTGTCTGCAGGAATTGGCACCCCTGGGAATGGGGGTGGCTGGTTCCCAGTATCCCCTCATTTGGGAAGGGAGGGGAAGGAAGCTCCTGGGATGGGAGGTGACTCGGTTGCAGGAAGCATTAGCTTCCTCCTCCTGTCCTTCCATCCTCAGAGCCCAGAAAGAACCTTGGCTTGGAAAGCAGACCCGCTTGGGTCCAAGCCTCAGTATCACCACTGCCGTGTGAGCTGGTCCAGGCGATGTCCCCTCTCTGAAGCTGTGGGTAGGATCCCATCCTCTTGAAAATTGAAGGAACCCAGCCGGGCAAGATGGTGCACACCTATAATCATAGCACTCAGGAGGCTGAGGCAGGAGGATCACTATGAGTTAGAGGCCAGCCTGGGATACATAGACATCTCAAAAAAAAAAAAAGAAAATCCAAAATGAAACAAAAAACTAGGAAACCGAAGAAGATGAGTTTGTAAAGCAGCCAGCATAGTAGGGGCAGGAAATGGCCTTTCCCATGGGTTCTGCCATGCGGTGCGGTTATCATCACACACAGCTTAATTCATGTTTGAGTTCTACTTCTGTGGGCTCCAGACCCCTGCACATCCCCCCAGCCAACAGCATCAGGGGCCCTTGGAGGCCCAAGTCCCTGAGCATTGTGGAGGGAGCCCCACGCCGGGGCACAGAGCAGTGGCAGCCCACGGTCCAGCACGTGGGAGCTGTGTGGCCCTGGAGCACCAGTGTCAGCCTTGCCTTCCCTCCCCTCTGCTCCCCTGGGAGAACACGTGCCAGAAGGGGAAGGGCAGGTCACCCTTCGGGCTGGGCGCTGCAGGCCCCTGGCGAGGTCTGTGCTTCACACAGGGTCTCACCTAAGGCCAAAGTGGGCACCCCACTTAGGGACAGGGGCACAGAGAGGCTGAGTTGTCTGTCCAGGGTCACAGGGCTGGCTGTGTCCCTGTGCCAGCCCGTACCTTCTGTCCTCTGTGGCTGTGGCCCTGGCTGCTCTGCCAGGCCTGGGCCTGGCCCCGCCTCCCCTGGGAATTCCAGCCTTGCCTCCCCAGTTCTCCTTGGGTTTTCCGCCTACAAAGCTCTTCCGTAAATGCATTTTGATGTTACCTCTCCAGTTCCCAGAAATGTTCGAGCCAACATTCCCCCAAAGCGGCACGCTAATTAGACCTCCAGAAAACTGTTTACTCGGATGTCAACTTGTGCTAGAGAATTTAGCAATTTTCTCCCCATTAGAAGGGACGTACACTCTTTGAAAGGTGGCAGGAAGGCCACTGTCGCGGGTGGGGGCCTTGTGTGTGGCCATCAGAGGACACAGGTGAGGACCCTCTGTCCCTGAGGTCCCGGAGAGCTGGGCCGGGTGGGCAGCCATCGCTCAGATGCGTTTCTCAGCCATTCTTTTGTTTCCAAAGCATGAACTCAATCAGAGTGGAGCTGGAATTGGGGAAGAGCTGGGGAGAAGGGTTCAACTCTCAGGCAAGGAGGTTGTCTGCCCAGGAGGGAGCCCCCTCTTGCCAAGGGGAAGGTCACGAAGAGAGGTGGCACCCTGAGATGGGCCACAGGCCAGGTGCCTGAGGAGTCCAGGGAGGCTCCCGGCAAGGCTGAGGTCTGGCCTGGCCTGGGGTTGGGGGAACTGGGGGGCAGCAAGGGCTCAGGAGGGTGGATAGGAGCCACCTCTGCCACCTGCTTTACTCAAGGCCACCAGGAAGTTCTCTGGGCTGTGAATTGCCCAGAGTGATGACAGGCCCAGATCCCTGCGGCCGGGGGCAGCCGACCAGGTCCCCAGCCATCACAGGAGGTGGATGCTTGAAAACAGTGACCAGTCCCACCAGGCCTGCGGTGGTAGCGGCTGGATGGCCATGCTACCGGCCTCCTCCATGCCAATTATGCCACAGAGTGTGGGCAGGAGGTTCATTAGCCCCAAAGTGGGGCCAGGACCAGGGGGACCGTGAGCAGATGAGTGGATGAGATTCCAGGCCGGGGATTGTGGGCTTCAGAGTGCCTGTCAGTGTCGGGGAGCCGCAATGCACAAACCCTGTGGTCTCCTCTGAGGCCCTCTTTGCATAATTTTGAACTTGATTGGCCTGAAGGCAACTTCCCTTAATCACAGCTGACAAGTCTCTGGTTGGAACAGCAGCTGCGGCCAATTAGCTGCGCTGGTGACTTGGTTTGTTAGATCTCGAGCCACCCCTCCCTGCTCCCACCAGCTCCCTAGGCTGCCCTGTTGGGGCTCCTGCCCGGGTCCTGCCAAACTCACAGGTGCCCAGAGCAGATTGGCACTTGGCCTGTGATTCCCAGGCAGGGTGGCCTGGATCGTGTGACTCCAACCAGCTCCTGGGCGGCTTGCCTGGGGTTGGAAGGCTGTAGCCCAGGATATTGCAAACTGACCGCCTGTTTGTGCTAATAAAGTTTTATTGGAACACAGCATTGCTGGCTCATGTACATCTACAGCCACTTCCTGTCTGCAGTGGCATAGCTGCCGGTGGCCAGCAGAGCCGATGGTGTCTACTCCCTGGCCCTTGGCACAAAAAGATGCTGAGCTCTGTTCCACCCAACAGTACTTGAGTTTAAGCGGGCATCAGAGTTCCCTCAGGAGCTGAGAAAGATGAGCCACCCTACGCCCTTTGTCCAGCTGTGGACCAGCGGGCCTGGGGGCTGGGGACCTGCCATTCTCAGCTGCTCCATGGTGGGGTGCAGGACGGCAAGCCCCACATCCTGCTCAGCCACCCCGGGGATCCTCCATTGCCCCTGGCTGCTCTGGGGCACTGGTCGGCTTTCTGTCCCTGTGGCAGAATAGCTGAGGTAATCAATGTGGAAAGGGCGCAGGTCAGATTGAGGACGTCCAGACTCAAGCTAGTGTGGGGACCATGCCAGTAGACACACGAGGAACCAGGCTCGGAGAGGTGATTCCGTTTTCCAAAGGTCCCAAGCTGGTCGGCTCTGGGTCTTTGCTGTTGCATGTTGTGTCCCAGACCCAGAAATCTCCCAAGAGTGGGGACCGCCCCACACCCTAGTTACCACATTTGGTTTCTGAACCTGGATTGCACCCTGGGGCCTACTGTAAGAAACAGCGTCCTGGGGGCAGGTCACAGAATGACTTCATGCCCCCCCCATGAGGGTTTAATGTCCTTCCCCTCCCCTTGACATCTGTAGAGCAGGAGTCCAGCTGTCACCATCTGTCTAGGTGTCATCTCCTCCTCCTGCCCAGCCCTAGGCTGTGAATTCCTGAAGGGCCAGGACGGAGAACCTTCTCACCCAGGTCTCTGTGGGCAGGTAAGGGCTGCAGGGTTTCATGAAGGAGCCAGTAAGGCCATATTTGGCAGTTGTCATCTCATATCTTCCTCCAGACCTGGGGACTGTGGCTGGTGGCCGGCAACCTTCTGTATAGGGGGAAGCAGAGCCTGCCAGGGCCAGGCATGTCCCAGGCAAGCACGTGGGGCCAGATGAGCAGAAGTCTTGGGATTCTGAGCCTGAGTCCTATGAGATGGGATTCCCCAGGTCAGATCAGAACACCAAGCTAGGAGCAGTTAGTGACTTTGTTCCCCAACTCATGGACAGGGAAACCAACGCAGAGTTTATGACCAGAAATTCCCCAAAGGGACAGAATCTCCAAGGCTGATTAGAAGGAGCCTGGGAATCCACACATCCTTTCTGGGATTGGAAAGTCCCAGCGCCAGGCCCAGAAAAAACACTTCCTGAGAGAGTTTGGGGAATTCAGTGCAGGCCTGCCTTGTTGCTGGGAGTCATCTCTACTTTTATTACCCTATGTTTTTCAAGACTGATTCTGTATTTTCCTTGCTAAACTGCTGGCCAGGGCCTCCCCTGGCTCCCTGTCCTCTCCCATTGTGGTCTATGGTGAGCTCCCTTTCCTCGGTTGCTGGTGTCAGTAACACAGCAGGCAGCCTTGAGGCCATCCCTGGGTAAGGGGGCGGGCATTGGCACCCCAGGCTCCTGCGTGTCATGTGCCAAGTGCCGTGTGCTTTGCTACCACTCTGTGCCTTCCTAACAGGGAAGTTAAGTGTGTGTGCCTGAATTTATTCTTTGGGGACCTGAACGCCCTCACCTCGTGTTGCTGAAAAGTTCCTTGCTGTGCCTTGTGGCCATGTGGCTCTGACTGCCTGTGCCTGGTTGCCTATCTCACGGATAGCATGCTGTGACCATTCTAGGTTCTGGGGTTCTCAGAAGAGCTGGGCCTTTGCTCAGCAGAGAAGGGAGTGTCACTGCTTCTCCTTGAACCCAGAAGAGCCTGGGGTGAGGACCCACTGTGTGCACAAGGACATAGCTCACCTCTTTAGCCCCTCCTGCTGTGTGTATGGTGCCAGCTCCATCAAGAAACAGGCAGGGTCTCACTGCAGGGGACCACAGGGAGCCCCTGTGCCCACTGTACCTTTGCTCACAAGTGTATCAGGTACTTCCGACCCAGCTGCGGGGTCAGCTTTGAACAGTAACAAAAACAACAGAGCAGCCCAGTGCAGTGGTACATGCCTATAATCCCAGCACTTTGGGAGGCTGGGACAGGAGGATCGCAAGTTGGAGCCCAACCTGCAAGTTAGCAACTTAGCAAGACCCTGTTTCAGAATAAAAACAAAAATTTAAAAAGGGCTGGGGATGAAGCTTATTTCAAAGGCCCTGGATTCAATCCCAAGCACTGAAAAACAAAAAACAGCAAAGCAGCTCAGGCTTCAAGAGGCAAAGGGACTTGCCCACAGTCACAGGGATGAGAAGTGGCAGGGCTGGGACTGGAACTCAGGTGTTCATGCTGCAGGCTTGAGGCCCCCCTGAGCTCTGCTGAGTCTGGCATTGCAGGGAAGTTGGTCGGTCGCAGGCTAACCTGCCAAGTGACCTCACCTTCCTGCTGCCCCTTGCTCCCCTGCAGGGATATCTTCCCACTCTCACCCTTCAGGGTCCACTGCCAGCCACCCTAGTCTGGGTCCCAGCTCTGCTCACCTGGAAATTGGGGATCATCACAGCACCTCCTAACTATGAGGGTTCAGTGAACTCCTCCCTCTGCCACGACAGCAGGCTACCACTGCACCTGGCTTCTCATCATGCTCCCCTCCCTCTGGGCTGCTGCCATCTATCTGGACCCTGGCTGGATGGGGGCCCCCAGGCCCATGCGCTGTGTGCCATGAAGGATACAAAAGGAGGTTTCTCTCTGGCCCAGCTCAGGGGGACAGGATTCCCGAGCAGGCAGCAGGGAGGGGTGCAGCCTCCTTTGGGGCCCAGCTCCAAATGCTACCCAGGCATGCCAGCGGGGGGCACAGACAGGACCTGGAGTAGGGGTAATTGGGCTGTGGGGGTCAGGGAGCCTCAGGACACACTGACCCATTTGGGACCGCACGTCTGGGCCTGGCAGAGAGGGGAAGGAGTGACAGCCAAGGACAGCCCAGCCCCCACCCACAGGACAATGCCGCCCCTTGGCCCCTGTTTCCTCACTCAGAGTGAGTGTGGGAGCCGACTGTGTTCCCCACTAATTTAACCGAAGCCCACTGACCCCCATGTGACCCCAAGACTGAGGGCGAGGGAGGGGTCTGACCCACGACCCCAGCTGTTTGGTCCTCGGTTTGCTCATCTGGAAAATGGGCTTCTTGTCAGGCTGCTGGGAGGATGCAGGAGGACAACAGTCAGAGCCTGGCCTGTGCACAAGACCTGGGTCAGACACTGTCCTTGCTGCCCTGGGGGTGGCAGCCCAGTCCCGGGCCAGAGCTGGACACAGTGCTGCTTCCATCCCACCTGCCCTGCTCCAGCACACAGAGCTCTGGTGCCCATATGAGGCCAGCCAAGCTACACTCCTTCACAGGGTTTAGAGTTGATGGTGACCCAGAGCCAGGAGAGAGGCCCCAGGCCAGCGTCACTGCGTCACAGGCCCAGCAGATAAGAAGCAGGGTGTAGGGTCCCCAGATCCATGCTTTGCCCAGCACATGTTCCTTCAGGCAGAGCGGGGGCTGGTGGAGCTCAGGGGAGCCTCCTCCATCACAGACAGAAAGGGAGCTGAGGTTCAGGGCGGGTTGGGAGGGGCCTTGCAGGGTGCACAGGCACTGGCATCTGTGAGTGTGGGGGGGTGTCACATCCGTGTGTGCCAGCTCCCTTCCGCCCTGTCCCTCCCACTCCCCCACTCCACCCAACCTCAGGGCCTTTGCATGCACTGGGGTGGAGCCGTGTCTGCAGTCCCCAGCCCAGCATCTGCTCAGCAGGGGAATGAAAGAACAGGTGAATAAATGAGTAAGCGAAGGAGGGATTCAGTGAATGTGTAAACCAATGTCCTAAGCCTGTTGAAGTTGGGTGTGTTACCCCCCGGTACAGATGGGAAACTGAGGCTTAGCGCTTTGGCTTCTCTTCTCCCCCAGGGAAGAATGGGCTAGGGGCCAGGGCTCCTGGCACTGCCAGCAGCCGAGGACAGAAATGTGGGGACACCCAGGAATGGCATCCGTGCCTGCTTTTCCTCCTCTGGCTGACACTGGTGACTCACTCCCTGGGATCTTGGGCTGCTTTATCTCCTGGTGCAGCCGGACTTCGGGGGAGACAGAGGCAGGGGGTGGGGGTTCTCAGTGAACACCCCCTGCAGGGGGAGGGGGACAGCCAGTGCAGTCCAGGGAGGGGCTGGAAGCCGCAGCCAGCTGCGTGCCTGCCACAGTGAACCCCTCCTCCCTGGGCCTTGGTCTCGCTCCTGTGAAGCCCATATGGCAGTGATAAGGGAGCAGGTGGGAGATGGGAGAGCCGTGGGCAGAAAGGGCTCCTCCAAGGTGGTGGTCACTGTGCACCTCCCACTGTGACTCTCACCCCATATCCCACAGGGCAGTGGCAGAGCACCTTCTCCCCACCGCTGCTGGTGACAGAGACTCAGCCTCACTATGTGTAGTCCAGGCTGACCTTGAACTCACTGTGTAGCCCAGACTGGCCTCCAACTCCCAGCAGTCCTCTTGCCTCAGCCTCCAGAATGCTGGGATGGCAGGTGTGTGCCGCCACGCCCTCCCTGGGCCTAGTGGTAATAGTTACTACCCTATGGACACCCGACACTTACGGAGCATCTACTGCGTACAAAGCGTGCTGAGGACGTAGAGGCACCCAGTTCTGCCTCCCCGCCATGCTTGTTCTAGGTGAGGAAGCCACTTTCTGGCTGTCAAAGAAGAAAGACAGCAGTGCTGAGTGACTGCTCAGGCAAAGCAGGGCAGGGAGCACCGGAGAGACGGGTATTGGTGTGTGTTCGAGCACACTTCATCTGCCAGGGCCAGTCAGAGCCCTGCAGGTACCTAAACCCTGGGTCCTGGGTTGCCCTATGGGTAGCACCAGCTGCCAGCAGTTGGTGGAGCAGTTGCTCTGTGTGCCTGGTGCCCTGTGGTCTTTTCTGTCCATCCTTAGCACCCTACCACGTGGGGACACTGTTCCCATTTCACAAATGGAGAAGTGGAACCCAGGGAAGTAACCCGGCCTTGATCACCCAGCTGGGAGGGACTGTGGCTCCTACTCAAGGCCAGGGAGACTGGCCGCAGAGCCCTTGTTTGGAGCTGGGCACGCTTGGCCTCAAACTGCAGCTCTGCCATGCTCCAGCGCTGGCAGACTTCTTAGCCTCTCTGAGCTATGGCTTATATATATATATATATATTTTTTTTTTTTTTTCCAGTACTGGGAATTGAGCCCAGGGACCTTGCGCTGAGTGACATCCACAAGCCTTTTGTAACATTTGTGTTTTGAGACAGGGTCTTGCTAAGTTGCCCGTATTCTCAAACCCTGGCACTGATGGGCACAGCCCTGGGTGGGGCAGGGCAGCCTTCGAGAGCCTCTAGGCCCGACGGGTCAGAGTGGATGCAAAGGCCCAGGGGAGCCACAGACCCCGGAGGCCTAAAGGAGGAACAGAGAGGGCAAGATGGGCCCTGGGGCCTCAGGCTGAGGAGGACTTGGATGGCTTGGCAGGCAGGGCTCAGAAGAGTGGCCCCAGGGTGACTGAGGAGAAACTAGCATGGTGGGAAGGCTGAGGCAGAGACAGGCAGCAGCAAGGGACAGTGAGTGGGGTGACTCACCGACGCTGGAGCTAGGACTTAGCACCAGGCAGCGGCCTGGCCACCCCAACCTGGGCCAGTGGAGGTGGTGCCCTTGGGTGTGCCGAGGAGGAACCCCCAAGGCTGCTGCCATCTCTGGGCACCAGAACAGTGGCTGGATGTCCTGGGTGCCCTTCATGCCCCACTGTCCCCTACCCGGTCCCTCTGTCCTCCCCCTGCCCCACGGAGCCAGGTAGATCCAAAGCGGCTCTGTTGTTAGAGGTGGGGTTTAATTCGTCTTCCCTTGCTCTGTTTCTCTTCACTTGCCCTCCTCCCTCCCCTTCTCGGCCTCGCCAAAACTCAGCGTTTAAAAATAACCCTCAAATCTGGGAACAACAGTCCCTGGCTGACCGAGGGGCCGACTGTAGCCGTGCATGCCTGGCTCGTGACTGTGGACCCGGAAGGCAGCGGGGAAGTCCCCGCCAGGCGCAGATCGCATGGTGGCTTTGTTGGCTTTTCCGGATCATCAGCTACCTTCTCGGGCAGTTTCCCAATCTGCAAGGAAATGGAACCCAGAACAGTCACTGTCATTTGTCCCTGGCACCTGTGTCTCCTGGGGGCTCAGGAGCCAGGGTTTGCCTTTGACCTGGTGGCCCAGTGGCCGTGAGGCTATGCTCACATCACCTCCCTCAGCTCTCGGAGCCTGTTTCCTCCTAAGGTGATCTGGCTCACGGGGTGACAGTGTCTCCCTGCGGCACATTTCGACACCCCAGACATAGAAGCTGCAGGGCCCGAGGCTGGATCCCCAGAGGCTGGATTACCCCCAGGCCTGGACCCCTGAAACTGGGCCCCTGCTCCTCCCAGCTGGCCAGGCCCCCACCCGGAACCTTCCAGCTCTGATGGAGGAGTTGCAGGGGGCGGGGTGTCACCAGAGCACCCTGTCCGGGCCCAGCGTCTGGGCTCTGGGAGGACCAGCGGCTAGGTAAGAGAATGGGAACTTGGGCGGAGGAGGTTTTGGGAAGGACATGGCGCTAACCAGCTTCTTGGGTGCTGCAGGATTCAGGCTCCCAGGAATGGGGGCGGGCAACCTGGGGGCGAGTGATGCCCCCACATCAGCCCTTGTGCTGACCTTGTACTGAGGGAGAGCAGTGGGAGGGGCCTCCTTCATGCTGCCAGCTCCAGGACTGGGGCTCTGTCTGCAAAAGTGGGGCAGCCCCACCCTGCGGGGCAGTGGGGTCCAGAGTGTGCTGGCCTGACTCAGCCTCACCAGGCCTTGGCTTCCCAGGATGGGGCCAGAGGGGCCCAAAGCCCTCCCTACAGGGTGTTTTCCAGGCTGATCCTGAAGTTTCCCTGGAGTGAAATCCTCTGCTAAGCGCTCCAAAGCTGTAATCTCCATTCATCCTCCCAGGAGGGCTGGAAGCGAGGCTGGAGCGCAGAGCAATTGAGCAGCTTCCAGCCTGGGGAGCAGCAGCAGGGCGGGTGGGAGCAGAGGGCCCCTCTAGGCATCCTGGGACCCAGAAGCCCACATCGGAGACACTGGAGAGCCATCGCTCCCTTCTTTTCTTCTGGCAAAGTGGACCACACTTGCGGACCTCACAGGAATGGCACCTGTCGCCATAAGTTCCCAGATGTCCCTGCTACCGAGTGTCCAGTCTCAGGGTCGCCCGGGTGGCTGCCCCCACCCTGCCCGTGGCCCTGGCTTTGACCATGGCTGACACAGGGTGTGGAGCTGCTTCGGGACCCTAGCCTGGTCCCCTCTGCCCTGCCTGGCGAGGCTGAGCGCTCAGGAGGACATGGTGGCCCTGGGCTGGCTCCATGGGCCCGGAGCAGGGTCTAGGACAGTCCCAAGCCTGCAGAGGGGCCCTGTCTGGACTGTACACATTCTTCCCCATCTACTCTGACAGCCCTGCTGCCTGGGGTCACCTCTCTGCTGTGTGTGTCACCTCTCTGGCTAGGGCAGGGGCAGAGGGGCCCATGGAGTTGTCACCACTCGGTGGAGGGACAGGGAGTCCAGTGAAGGGTGGAGCAGAGCAGCCGGGCCAGGAGGGCCCGGGTTCCCCACCCAACTGCCCTCACCCTGCTTCCTGTCTCTGGACTGAGACTTCTTCTTGGGGACTGTCATTAGCCGATCACGCGTAATCTGTCTTTGTGACCAGCTTGTCTCGCTGGACGCGGTGCCCCCGTTCCATCTGGGTTTTGCGTGTGTCAGAGGCTCCTTCCTTTTGAAGACTGAGTAGTACTCCATTGTGTGCACATCGCGCTGTGTGTACCACCTGTCTGTCCATGGACACTTGGCTTGTGTCCCTCTTGGCTCCTGTGAATATTTCTGCTGTGAACATGGTTGTGCAAACACCTGCTCGTGTCCCTGCTTCCTGCTCTTTGGGGTGCAAATATCGGCTAGAGTCCTGAGTCCTGTTCTTGGGGGCATCCTCAGAAGGCCCACAGTATTCTAAACACTCACCTGTGTGTGCACGTGTGTGTGTTCCCATGTGAGTGCACATGTGTTGCCGGCATCCTCACCGGAAGACACAGGCGAGTATGCTTCTGTCAGCTCTGCCCTCTCTGTGTAGTTCACCGCCTGGTCCCTAACGTGTGGCTGCACCCGGCTCCGTGCAGGGGTTAATGGGGGTCACTGTTGCGAGCCAGCAGGGAGCTGACCCCAGCTGACCGGACGTGCTGGTCCCAGGCCTCCTTTTCCCTGCCCAGCCTCAGCACCGCTCATATCTGCCTTTGATTAGGTGCCCTTTAGCCATGAAAAGCACAGGAGGTGGCGGTGACCTGTGGGAGAAGCTCGCTCCTTCCAGAGATACCGGATGGATGGCGGCTTCCGTCCTCTGTCCTCCGTGCCCAGCCCACTCCCACCTCCTGCTGTCCTGCTCCCTCCAGGCAGCCTGGCCACCCACACACCCTGGGTCTCCTTGACAGGCAGCGCTGGGCAGATCGGGTCGATGCAGGCCAAACGATGACCAGTTGTGGGCAGCAGTCCCGGAACGCGCTCGCCCTGCTCTTCACGCTGCTCTTCTCAGCAGGTACGACTGGGCGGGCGGTGGGTACAGGGCCCTTCGGGGCACCCAGGGGGAGAGTCTCATGTTGTGGGGTTCAGGGGATTGCAGGAGAAGCCCCCACTCACATCTTCCCCTTCAGCCCCGTGGCAGAAGCTTGATGATGACAAATCACCCTATGTTACAGATGGGGAAACTGAGGCTTGGGGATGGAACTGACTTGCCTGAGACAACACAGCGCGTAGGGGGCCGAGATTCCAGCCCAGGCAGCCCGCCCACTCTGGGACTGCTCTCCGGCACTAGCCAGCCCCAGGCTGTCCTCAAAGTCTCAGGTGGATTCGCAGGTGGCTGGAACTCGCGCTACAAAGATGGGGATCAACCAAGCCCTTTGCGCTTCCAAATCAGAGAAACCCCGTTGTCCCCACTGGTCCCCCCAGGGGGGTGCCCACAGGGCCAGCCAGGGCCAGCACGCTCCCCCCCCCCCTGTCTCCCTCTCCCTTTCTCTCCCTCTCTCCCTCTCTCTCCCCCCTCTCTCTCCCTCCCTCTCTCTCTCCCTCTCTCTCTCTCCTCCCTGCCTCTCTCCATGTGCCTGTCTCAGTCTCTCTCCCCTCTCACTACCTGTTCACGGCCTCCAACTCCAGCTAAGCCCGGTGGTTTCCAGCCCTGCACCTCTGCTGCGTGCAGCTCCAAGGTGGCCTTGAAGGGTTGGGTTGAGGGGTGCCAGGCAGGTCTTCCAGCATGTAGAGCTGAAGCCAAGCCAAGGCCAGGACTTGGGCCACCGTTTGCCAGCTCCTCCTTCCTCTGGTGTCCCTGTTCATTGGCTCATGGGGTCCTCCCTGCTCCTGGGAGGGAGAAACCACTAGTCTCTCCTACAAGTGAGGAAATTGGAACTCACAGATGGACAGAAGCCTGTCCCAGGTCACCCAACAGGGGAAGGGGGTCAGAGATTGCTGGTAATGAGGGCCAGGAGCCACCTTGAGCTCTACTGGGCCCAGGCTGGAACAGGAGTAGGAAGGCTCAGCTTACACTCTGCTGTTTGCAAAATGCTTTCTGACAATGGAGGGCTGAGCTGGAAGCCCCACTTGTCTCCTCCATGGAAGGGATCATTGAGATTTGGGGCTGGTGCATCGGGTGGCACATACTTAATACCTCAGAGTCACAGGGTCAAAGACAGGTGGCCCTGGAGAGCTGCCTGACTCCAGTGCTGTCCCCATAGAGGAGGAAGGGGGGGGTCCCATCTTGTAGGAACACTTGCAGGATTTCAAGCCAGTCTGTGCACTCCGCTGCCCGGGGCACCACCCACGAAGCTGGGCAGTGCTGTGTGCTCTGGACAGCAGGTGGGCACCATGTGGGCTGCAGCCCTGGCCGACTCAGAGCCCCCCGCCCCCCGCCGCCTGCCCCTGCTCTGAATCCAGGGTCTCTGTGGTTAGAGAGAAGCAGCCAGCAGAGCCCCCTTAAGAGGTGCAGATGCAGTACAGCGACCCTTTTCTGAGGATGCTGATTAAGCCCCAGACAAGGTCTCCGGGATTTTCCATTGTACGTTGCTCAGTCTTGCTGCCACTCCTGTTTCTCCCCAGGGGCTCCACTCCTAAATCCCATCCTAGAGGGCGGGGCTCAGGCTAGCGCTGTGGGGGAGGGGACCAGGCCGAGCCCAGGGAACTCTGGTCAGGGCACCAGGGCTGCAGCTGCTTTGGACACAAGGAGGGGACTGGGTTTTGCACCCCGGCCAGCCTGTCATTGGCAGTGGCTCCAGTTCCCAGGAAGAGGCCACCAGAGCTGGCAGCAGAGCAGGGGACTTTGAAGCCAGGCCCTGCACCAGCTCAGCCAAGACACTTAGGCCTCTGAGCCTCAGTTTCTCCATCTGTCAAGGGGGATCTCAGACTTGCCTGCTGGATGGGGGGTGTTGGGATGGCACAGGGGCCCCTATCAAGCCGAGCCTCTCTTACAGGCCTGTCGGCGCATTTCCGGGTGTGTGAGCCCTACACGGATCACAAAGGCCGCTACCACTTTGGCTTCCACTGCCCCCGGCTCTCGGACAACAAAACCTTCATCCTGTGCTGTCACCACAATAGCTCGGTCTTCAAGTACTGCTGCAACGAGACAGGGTTCCAGGCGGTCATGCAGGCGAACCTCACGGCCGGCTCCGAGGGCTACGTGCACAAGTGAGTGTGGGGCCCCATCCCCTGGGGTCAGGGTCTCTGTCCCGCTCTGCCCTCTGAGCATTGGTCTTCTCATCTGAAAAATGGGCACATCACGGCCACGGCAGGCCTGTGCAGATGGTAAATGGGGCCAGGAATCGGAAGGCTTCCTGGCCTGGAATCTACTGGGCTCAGGGGTCTTCTTTCACTGGTACTCATTCAACAAGTACTGGCTGATGCTGCTGAGCCAGAGGTTACTCATCCTGGACACCTCATTTCCTTAGGGTGCTTAGAACCTTGGGACTGGGATCGTGATGGAGGGGACCACAGGATGGAGAGGGGGATTTGTGAGCCGAAGAGTGGTGGCAGGATGCTAACTAAGCCGTGGAGGACAGAGGCAGTGTGTGTTTATCTCAGGAGTGAAGCTGACCACCTTTTCACACATATGAGAGCTGTTTGCACATCTTATATGAGCTAGCTGCTTACATCGTTTACCATTTTTCTATGGCACTTTTCATCTTTTATTTATTTATTTATAGAAACTCTTTACATAGGAAATAAACGAGTTACAATTATTTTCTCAACATGCCTTTGACTTTAGGATTCTTTTCCCTTGTGCTTAGTTTTAATTATTATGTAACCACATCACATCGAAACTCCTGGTTTTGCTGCTTCTGGGATTTGGATCATAGCAAGAAAAGCTTTTCTTGTTTGAGATGGCTAAAAAAGATCCCCCGTGTCTTCTTCTATTTCTTTTCTGTTTTAATTTTTCATCACTGAACCTCTGGTTTATTATTTATACCAAATTTATTTTGATTTTGTTTTGTCTTTAAATATCTGAGCTTTTGTTTAAAGCAAATTAGCACTGATGTAAGTTTTGAGCATGGAATCCATTCTTTTTTTTTTTTTTGTCTCATTATTCAGTGCATTGTCCACCTCTCTGTTGACTTTGAACACAAACCCAGCCTGTATTGTAAGGTTTCGACTTTGAGGGTCAGGGTTGATGGCGATACTATACTTGCCGGTATCCTGCTGTGTTAATTACTGTGACTTGCTGTGTCAGCTACGTACTGTGTTCTAGAGTTTTACAACATGCATGTTTTAGTGTCTGCTTGGTTTATTCCTCTGGCTCTTTGTCACGTGGATGATAGAATTACCTGATGTAATCCCCACCCCCACCCCGGCTGCCGCCAACGAAATCCCGGATGAACACAAAACCAAATAAATCCGGCTAGTATTTCTTACTGAAATTCTATTGAATTCATAGGTTAACCCAAGAAATGACTTTTCCTGATGTTAAGTATTTCCATCTCAGAAAACGACCTGCATTCCGTTGGCCCCAGTGCTCTTTGGTAGCATTTTAGGGTTTTCTTCCTATGGTCATTGCATCCCTCTCTGCATTTATCCTTAGTTCTTTCCTTCTATGTGGCTGGTAACAAACGGGGTGTTCCCTTGGGCCCTGTCTTCTTCTGCCTGTTGTGTGGATGATGAAAGCTAACAATCTCTATAGATGCATTTTGCACCCAAGCACCTTTCTGAGATTTCTTGGCGACCTTTTCCAGTGGATTCTCCTTGGTTTCCAACCATGCCATGTGAGCAACGATCATTTTGTCTCCTGCTTTCCATTTTCCTTGGTGTGCTTCCCTTCCTGTTCAGCTGTGTTGCAGACTTTCCTGGTCAGGCATCTTCCCTTCCTCCTGTTTTAATGGGTGCCTCACAGGTTTTCCCAGGAAACAGGAAGCTGACTGCTGGGGTGGATGTGTTTTTTCCTGGTAGGAGCAATGGGCCCGAAAGGAGTGTTTGTTGAGTGACTATTGAAGAGGTGGCGGTGCTGCTGGGAGCCGTGGGTCTGAGCCTGGATCTTGCTGTCTGGTGTTGGGCAGGCTCTGCTGCTCCCTCTGGGGCAGGTGCACTTGCTCCCTGGGTCAGGCAGAAGATGCAGACTCCTTGGCTGTGGCCGAGCCTCCCCTCCTCCCCAAGCCCAGCTCCCAGCCCGCCTTCCTCAAATGTACGGTGTTTCCCCTGAATATCCTACCATCTGCTCAGCCTCAGAATAATTCTGTGTGTGAAGTTGCTCAGCAAGCCCTGTCCCTCACAGCAGGCCTGGAATCGAGCCCGCAATGTGGCCCCGTTGAGCCCCTTCCCTGGGGACAGCGGGAACGTGGTGCTCGCTGCACTAACTTGAGGTTTTGTTCCTTGACACTTGATTGTGGGGCTTGGAGCTCACGCTGTCTTCCCTGTGCCCCAGGGCAGTGCCACCCGTCACCAGTCCATTTCACAGGTGGGGAAGCTGAGGCAGGGAGCACAGAGTCTCTTCGTCATGAAGTCCCCAGCAGGGCCACTGGATGGCCCTGAGGTCTAGAAGTCGCTGTGATAATTCTGGAGCATCCGCCACAGAGGCAGATCTAGGTGGGGACAGGCCCCGGGCAGGGCCACCTGCACAGCACCTGGGGCTGGCTTACACTTTTTTCAGGGCCCCTGTGCACTGTGAGAGGTGGAGTGATGAGCTTGGCACCCACCCGTGAACGCCGGGAGCACCTCTCCCCCACCATGGAGACAACCAAGTGTCTCCTGACGACGCCAGGTGTGGGGTGCAGAGTCTCCCAGCTGAGCCCCGTGGCCCTGCTGACATTCCATCCCTTGTCGTCCTTAGCCACTGTCCCCTCCCCCGCACCGTGTTGATTTGGGGCTTGGGTGCTGTGGGCCTCAGAGGGGCACCAGCTCTGGACCTCCCCAGGCCTTTCCTGTCACCCGTGCTGCTGTGCCCCTGGGGGAGGTGCCACCAAATGTGTGCTCAGGATGCAGGGACCAAGGGATGGATGCTGGGGGCAGAGTCCCCTGCCGCTGAGTGGGGCAGAGACGATGGCGCCTCCTAACTGGGGGTGGGTACACCTCTCCCCAGGGAAGTGGGGGACCAGGGGAGGGCTTCAGGCTGGTTCTGAGCCCATGGACCCTGAGCAGGTCCCCCGATGGTGGCCTGGCCTGGAGCTGCCACCCAGCTGCCCGGATTCAGGGACTCTGAGGGAAGGGAGTGCCCAGCCCAGGGAGGTGCAGCTGGGCGTGTCATCCAGGCAGGTGGTGCAGGGCTTGACGGGGACGAATCCAGGGAGCTGAGTGGACCCACTCAGGGCCACCTGCCCAGCGCTGTCCTGGCCTTAGGTCCAGGCCTCTCGGTGGCGCAGGTCCCTCGCGGCATGGAGTGCATAGGCCGATGGGGGCACTGGTCCCATGCCCCCAGGGGGAGGACCAGAGTGGAGGCTGAGGGGCACAAGCCCTGTTTTGCCGCTGTGAGGCAGGACCTGCGGAGGCCAGGACAGTGTCACAACTGGTGTCCCCGCATCCCAGACAGCTTAGTGCCTGTCAGTAGTGCATCCCCGGGGGCCCAGGCCAGGGGTGACCCCCAGAGGGGCTCTGGGAGCGTCACGAGCTCCTGCCCCCACCCCACTGGTGAATCAGCCGGAGGCGGTGGTGACAGAACCAAGAGCTCCGACGCCTTATTTATTTGTGTTTTCCAGAGGAACAGAATGGTTTGTTTTGGTTCTGGCTTCCTGGCAGAGGGAGAGGCAGTAGCACTGCCAGGCTCCCTGCCATGGCTGATGCCCACTTCCAGCCACAGGGGGAGGCCAGGGTGGCCCTGTGTCGGGGGACGTGCACTGCAAGTCTTCCCACCAAGGCACCGGGCACCAGCTTTGGGGATCAGACACGGACCCCAACAATCCAGCACCAGGCTCAGGTGGACAAGTCTCCCAAGGAGTGGTCGGCTCTGTCCAGGGCAGGCACGGCCTCTGGGGGTGGCTTAGGGTGTCGTCAGCGTTGGTGGGGTTCCGGCACCTGGTGGAGGAGCCCCAGGGGTGAAAGCAGGCGTCTAGGAAGGCAGAGCCCTGCTCCAAGGCCCTGCCTTCGTGGGCAGCCAATGGCTAAGCCTTCCTGTGGTCCAGGGCAAAGCCCCAGAGAGCTCCAGCTAGAGTGTGTGACAGTCACGAGGGCCTCGTCCCCAAGCCCTCCACCCAGGCCTACCTGAGCATGCCCACTCACCAGGGCTGAGACCAGCGAGGGTGAGAAGCTCCCTGGAGCCACACAGGACACAGCAGCATGGGGACAACGGCTGAAGTCTTCCAGGCATAACAATGCCAAGGTCACCAGCACCCCTGGTGCCCCCAGGGCTGGAGACCTGAAGGCCATCCTGCCATCCACGTCCTTCCTGGGTGTGTCCATGCCTCTTTCTCCCCAGTCACATGTGCCGCCCCTGTGCTCTGTCCCTCCCAGAGCCTGGATGGAGGCTGTTCAGGACCCTGGCTCTGAGCCCTGCTGGCTGTCACGTGGTCAGTCTTGTGTTCAGGGGGAGTGAGAAGGGAGCTCTGTGATGGTCATGGATTTCGCATCCCTGGGTTTAACTGGGCCAAAGCCCACACTCCACCACCGACCACACGGCCCACCTGCCCTGCTGGGTGACCTTGGCAGCGGTGCTTTGCCTCTCTGGGCTGAGAGGGATTGAGCGGTTGTTGCACGCTTTAATCACATAGGCCAGCACTCCCCGGGTCCTTCCTCTTCCAGGCCCTGCTGTGATTCCACGAAGCCTCACAGCCACACCTCAGAGCAGAGCGCATGGTCACCCTCACTGCACCCTCGTGAGCCTCAGTTTCCCATGGTCACAGAGAGGGCGCTTTGCAAGCTGGGATTTGGGTTCACTGGGCTCTGACTTCCCGGCCCCCTCCGTCACCATGGGTATGGCCTGCCCCACTCCCTGCTGCCCAGCCAGCCCCAGGCCACCCTGCACCCGCAGCTCTCTGACCTGGTGGCCTTGAACTTCCCTCCTGCGCCCCCAGGATGGGGTGGGATGGGGACGGGGACCAGGACTCCCGCCCCACTCCACTCCTGGCTGCAGCTGCGCTTGCTCCAAGGAGACGCACAGTGCGACCGCTGCTCGGGGAAGGTTTTGTTTATTGCTCAGGAAACACCAGAAGAATCTGAGTCAGTCAGCCTCCCAATACCCCGTGCCTCACCGCTGTGGCTCTGCCCCCAGGGCAGCCTGCCTTCCATCTTCTACCTTTGACAATGCGCGAGGCCGGCATTGGGCAGAGTTCATTCCCCAGTCACGTGTTTGTAGTTAAATTGCAGAAATTGTAAAAGATCTGAGTCCTGCCAGCCAGGTGGGGCAAAGCCGAAGCACCCCAGGGTGCCTCTCCCTGCCAGGGGGTTTAGGGGGGTACAGGGTCCTTCAGGGACAGGATGTGGGGTGCCAGGAGCGCTGCTGCAGGGCCCACCAGGCCTGGCAGGACACACGAGTGTGCACTTGTGTAAGCACAACTGTCCTGTGCTCAGTGGGAGAAGCTGGCCCTGCCCTCAGCTCCTGGTGGAGGTGAGCAGGATGGGGGGACCCGCCAGGGAGCAGCGGGGACCCCCTGTCTGGACCTCTGTCCTAGGTTTGGTTGGCTTTGAGTTTTTCGAGACAGGTCTTACCGTGTACTTGTTACCCTCCTGTCTCAGCCTCCCCTGAGTGCTGGGATCAGAGACAGACACCACTGCACTTGGCTTTCATCTGCCCTCAGTTTGATCTTGAAATTTCCCTGAGATTCTCAGGAGTCTGGGTCCAAGTCCCAACCCTGGCGTCCCCAACTTTGTAGTCTCCGGTTCTCATTTCCTGTCTGTAAACTGGGGCCACAGCTTCTGAGTCAGGCAGGGCAGCTGGATCACAAGCCCCAGGCTCGGCTGTCCATGATGCATGCAGAGAACCTGAGCTCCACGAAGGCTCCCCACAAGCCCACACTCTGGGCCAGCTTGGGTAGCATCGCCGAGGCTCTGTGCTGGGTACCCAGGCCAAGTTCCACCCCGCCTGAAGGGCAAACCGTCCAGCAGGGCGCAAAGCCTGTGATGTGTTCTGAGAAACCCAGTGGCTTCAACCCAGCCCTGGGGTTGGGCTGGACCTACACTGGGCGTCCGGGAGGGCTTCCCAGAGGAGGGAATGGCCGGGCTGAGACTCACACAGGAGAGGGAGGCGCCCTGGCCAAGGAGCAGCTTGGGCAAAGGCCTGGGGTCGGGAACACCACAGTTGGAGGTGACTGGTCACCAGCAGGGTATCGCCTGGCCCCAGTGATTTGGGGACGATGCCCTCCCAGTCACCGGGCAGCTGCACGGTGCAGTTGCAGGGTGAGTGCTGTCCCCAGGCTCTGAGCCTGCTGTAGGTGGGCTCCCTCCTGCTGGGCTGCATCTGCATACAGCTGCCCCTCCTCCCTCTGCCCACCAGAGCTGCTGCCATGGGAACCAGAGGAAAAGCCACAGCCCCTGCAGGGGGTACCAGAGAGAGGGTGCTGGGCCAAGACACAGAGCCAGCCCAAGTCCTCCAACTTTGGGGACGCCCCTCTCCCCAACTCCTGCCCCAGCTCCCTCAATTGGGCTCCTGGCCTCCTGTCTCTGACAGGAGCTCTGGCCCAAGGCCTCCAGGCAGAGCTAGTGTCCCCTTAAAATAAGGCAGCTAGAGGCCTGTCAGTCATTCACACTTCAGCATGAACAAGTCTATACGACTGTTTCAGGGTTCATGGCGGTGGTGCCCGGGAGAAGGATGGAAGTAGGTACTGAGCCTGAGCACCTGCCCTCAGGCCACCCAGTCTAAGTGCTCAGAGCTGGAAAGCCTCTCCTCCAGAGTCCCCAGGCTTAGTCTAAGGTCTTGGCCAAGATAGGGGTACAGGATTGCAGCAG